>NC_044261.1:10279154-11529154 GCF_003957555.1 Calypte anna
GACATGCTTGTTCTGCTGACCCAGGTGATTGGAACAGGTTCTCCACGGTTACAGGTGAGTCCTTGGCTTTATAACCATAGTCAGGATTCTGCCTAAGTTTCATCAGCACCTAACTGAGGAGGTACACCCACCTGGTTTAAGTCTTGGAGGCTGGTGGTTATATGTTACCAATTTGATCCTATGTTTATGGTATTGTTCTTAGGATAGAAGTGCCTGTATCTTTTTTCCTGTGTTTTTTTTTCATCAAATGTATTCTTCAACTTCCATCAGTAACATCTTATTCCTTCTCTAAAGCCTGGCTCTGTGGAACAACTTTAGCAACCACTCCCCTGAGTGTTTGTTTGTCCTCAACCCCCACCCTGTGTTTGCTTTGACCAAATGCACGGAAGCAGAAGGCAACAATAGAATCTCTCATCCTTCCTCATGGCATTTTAGGTGTTGGCTTCCAATGCACTGACCACCCTGTGCACAAGCAGCAGTGGGGAGGATGGCTGTGCCTATGCAGAACAGGAGGAGATTGATGTGTTACTTCAGGCCCTGCAGTCTCCATGCATGAATGTCCGAGATGCAGCTCTCAGGGTAGGTGGGAATTGTTCAGGGTCACAATAAGTTCCTTAATTTTTTAAGAAACTAATCTTCTCCAGCACTGATGAGGAAAGGCTTTAGCTGTGATGCCAGTCTTTGGGCAGTGTGCCTGCACAAGGAGGCAGTAGCTACTGAATAATAATGCTCCAAGTGTAATGCTCTGTGCTAGATTTATCATACAAAGAAGAGTATCCTGGGTGTACCCATGCTTCTACTGAAACAGGTGTAATTGCATGAACTTAACACCTATTTACAATTGCATAGAGCTTAGTCTTATAGAAAGCTGTGAAAAAATTACTATGTCTATATTAGACCCAGTGTCTTTGGAAAACTTCAGGCTTAGTTGCTTCTGAGAACATAAAGAAACTAAAAAGCTAGGGGGCTTTGTTTTCTTTGCTGTGGAACAAATTTCATCTTAGCTCACTCGAATTGTTCTTCTCAAAGGTTACAGTCACCAGCACCCAAGTGGGTGCTTAACTGCCTCTGCGACCTGCACAGGGAGTCCTGCTCTTGATTTTCTCCTTCTCACCTATTAGCAGGACAGTCCTTGATAAACACTGGTAGTGTTCTGCACAAGCAAAATGTGAATTTTGACAGTTCCAACCACTAAAAGAATGACTTGTCATAGTGTCTTTAGGTATCTGTTTCTAAAATCAGATCCTTGTACTGATTCTCCTGTAAACTAATTCAGGGACTGATGGAGCTACAAATGGTTCTACCAACCCCAGACAGTGATGAAAAGAATGGACTGAATCTGCTGCGTCGCCTTTGGGTTGTGAAGTTTGATGTGGAAGAGGAGATTCAGAAGCTGGCAGAGATGTAAGAGTCCTTCCTACCTGACTGGATTGTAAGGGGACCTCTCCTCTCCTCGCCTTGTGGAGCTCCACTGGCAGAGGCTCTGCTGCCCACAGGTGTAGGGCAGCCTTAGATGACCCTGATACATGCACCTAGTAGTGGTTTCTCTTGCTGAAGAGGGATCCATCACTTCTGTGTGTGTGCTGCAGGTTGTGGAAGTCCATGGGTCTGGAGCTGCAGCCTGCCCTCTGTTCTCTGCTGATCAAAGATGTCATCTACCATGAAGAGGCAGTGCGACAAGCAGGTGCTGAAGCTCTTTCCAGAGCTGTAGCTCAATATCGAAAACAGGCAGCAAAGGTCATGAATAAACTTACAGAGATTTACCAAGAGAAGCTCTATGTAAGTCCTGTGGGGTTGAAAGGCACAAGCTTGCTCTATATTTTAACTTTTATTAATCACTTTTCCTTTTGTCTGTCTTGAGGATGTGCATGAAGCCTGCTGCTGCTCTGTGTTTGCTTATCACAGACTTAATTGTCTTGATCCTCACCTTACCAGGCAGTAATGGCACCACTGTACAGATGGTATACATGTGCCTGAGGTGATGCAGAAAGACTGTGGCAGAGCAGGGTCAGTGTGAGTCTTTTTGGGCCTAAGCTAGCTCTCATACCATGCTCTTCTGTGAGTTCTGCCACACCTCTATGCAGTACTGTAAACTGGCTTTGCAGGTATGGCTGACAGTGTTCTATTCATACGTGTCCTTCCACAAAAATTGGAAAATCGTTTTTGCCTTGCAGAGACCACCTCCAGTTTTGGATGCTTTGGGACGAGTGATATCTGAATCACCACCTGACCAGTGGGAAGCAAGGTACAGTCATCTTCAGCTTGATCTCATCACTCCCTGTGCATCCAAATTAGAAGTCCCAGATTTTTATTTGGAAGTTCAGGCCGTGGAGAAATAAGGGAATGTCAAAGGAACAAATTGTATGTGCTTGTATTGACTTGCTGGTTCCATGCTTCCTTCTGATAGAAAATGTTTGTGCCCCTCACTTAGGCTGTGCAGGCCAAGCTGAAATGCTGTCAGTTCCATCCCAGTATTGGATACCATCTTCTGTGTCCTTCAGATAAGAGCAGAGTCTTCCACTCTCATGCTGTCTGATTTTTGTCTTATCTTACTGTATTTCTACCTCCAACAGGCAATTGATTATTTCAAGAGCAGCAGCTCAAGCCTTAATGAGCTGGACTGATTTCAGTTTGGATAATTACTTTTTTGCCTGCTTATATGCCCTGTACAGGTTTAATTGGGGATCATCTTGTTCACCACCTGTCTTAAGCTAATCTTTTCTTTAGTGCTGTTATGCCTTGTTGTAAAGCAGTAGATGAAGTGATCTGGATGTCAGTCTTTGTTGGTCAAAGTATCTGTAATAATTAATCAAGACAGAAGTCATTATATGGCTGAAGGATTGTTGTCCTTTGTGGAGCCTGCAGCATGGGGTTTTGTAATGAAATGCACATGGGTTGGACATGTTGAAGCTCTTGGGTTTTGTAGTGGTTTTCTCTTGCAGGTTTTTGTAGTGTACTACTGATAGCAAAGCAAATGCTGTCAGAAGTCAGTAAGCTCACAAGCTCACTGTCTTTGCAGGTGTGGCATAGCTTTGGCCCTCAACAAGCTCTCACAGCATCTGGACAGCTTTCAGGTGAAGCCTCTCTTTCAGTTTTTTGTACCAGATGCCCTGAATGATCGCAGTCCTGAAGTGAGGAAGTGCATGTTGGATGCAGCTCTTTCAACACTCAACACTCATGGCAAAGTAAGTCTGAACACTTGTCTCTAGCAGTGGAAAAAGAAAGTGGGATGAAAATGTAGGCACTGTGTTGGCACCCGCAGATTTTTTTCTTAGAGGTTGCTGTTAGTTGTAACAGCTAAAAATTTTCATGCAGTAAGAATTTTTTTGTGTCTGGAATTGCTCTGTTGGTGACTCGTGTTGGCTAAGTGTAGGGGCCTGGGGTTTTATCAGCAAAGAAGAGATAATGCTGAATTAACTGGAGCTAAAATGCTATAGAAATAGAGTAGTAGAATTAAAACCAGACCACAGATTTTTTAGTTGTGGGAAGGTGAATTTGCCCTTTCAGGCCTCATGCAAAGCAGAACACAAAAGCTTGCTGATTATTGGCTAATTAAACTGAAAACAGCTGAAGTGTTTTCAGAGAAAAGAGAACCATCCTTCTCCTCACTGTCAGCCTTTCTCCAGCAGTGTGAGATGGGGAAGACAAGGCATGCAGGGTGTAAATTGCTCAGCTTCTCATTTCCTGATACGTGCAAGTCACCTCTTCTGAGCAGCCCTCTGCACTCCAGTTAAGCACAAGACAGTTACAGTGTTTTCATATAATTCACTGCTTCTCTCTGTTTCTTTGAAAAGCAATGCAGTTTTATTTTTCTGCTCTCCCTTTGCACATGGAGCAGGCACTGATAGCATGACATGACTGCACAGCAGTCTTGCCTAGTACTTTGTGTTGCTTCTGGCAGAAGCATCATGCTGACAGGTTTGGGGGATCTAATTTAAAAGAGCTAACTTCTTTCTAGCAGAAAATACTTGTTGCTTGTCAGGATGGCACAAGGTTTTATGTGATGTGACACAGTTAATGAACTGTAAATACAGTGTGATTGTTCAGTTTGTTGGCTCAAAGCAGAACAAAAAAGTCCACTGAGCATAGCAGATCTCATTCTGAGTCGACTCTAGTGGCAAGTTCTGTGGTTTTGTTTTTCAGGACAATGTTAACTCTCTCTTGCCAGTGTTTGAAGAATTCCTGAAAAATGCTCCTAATGATGCCAGTTATGATGCTGTCAGGCAGAGCGTGGTTATTCTGATGGGTTCACTGGCAAAACATCTGGACAAGAGTGACCCTAAAGTAAAACCAATTGTTGGCAAACTGATAGCAGCCTTGTCCACACCATCTCAGCAGGTGGGTGTCTTCTTGGAAGAGCTTCATGTTTCATGCAGAGGCAGGTTAATGTTGTGATACTTTGGGGAATATCAGAGCAATGAAAAACGGCTCTGGTGACAGAAGACTGTCATTGTGGGGGCAGTCAAGGGGAGGTTATGTTGGTGATGAGTATCTTGTGATCTAATAGCTGTTGTTTTCCAGGTTCAAGAGTCAGTAGCAAGCTGTTTACCACCTCTGGTGCCTGCAATTAAGGAGGATGCAGGAGGAATGATACAGAAGCTAATGCAGCTGCTTTTAGAGTCTGATAAGTATGCTGAGCGCAAAGGTGCAGCGTACGGGCTGGCAGGCCTGGTGAAAGGCCTTGGCATCCTCTCTCTCAAGCAGCAGGAGATGATGACCACACTGACTGATGCTATCCAGGACAAGAAAAACTTCCGTCGACGTGAGGGTAAGGGATGGCTTTTCCCTCCAAATACTTCCAATTTCTCTTGTTCTTACTGCGAATAAGGTCAGATCAAGTGTAATCTGAACCCCTGTGCTTGGTTCATCCACATTTGTTTCACTAAAGTTTGCAGAGAAGGAAAGAGGGAGCCAATGAGACCATTGATAGTATATAGACCACTGCAACTGCTCTTTGCATTATGGTGGAGGAAGGGTTTCTGGTGTTAGACAACATTCTGGGTGCCTGTCCCTCCAGTTTTCAAAGGCAGGTGTTGCAGGGTGGGCTCCTGCTTTCTGTGAGACTGTGCATGTTTGGCTCCAGCTGGTCCAGAGGGGCTTTCACAGCCTACTTATTCCTTTTGCTGCTGGATGTTTCTTGTCCTTATTTCTGCCTACCTAAGCTTGGACCTCAGGACTGTTTTTAATGCTATTGGGCTGCTTCTTGTCCTTTCTGAGACCAGACATCCTACCACAGCACTAGCCACAAGTCCAAGAAGGCAAGACACTTTCCAGTTTGAGAGCTTTTGGAGAAATTCTATAGCTATTCAGCAAATTCTATCTTCCCTTTCCATCCCCTTTAAACAAAGATGTATTTTCCTCTGTCCTTTTTGGTTGTTTTATTTAGGAGCTCTGTTTGCCTTTGAGATGCTCTGCAGCATGCTTGGAAAGCTCTTTGAGCCCTATGTGGTTCATGTGCTACCTCACTTGCTTCTTTGCTTTGGAGATGGGAACCAGTATGTGCGAGAGGTAAGATGTTTTCAATTCCCAAGAACAGTGTTAAAAAGAAACTGAAATGGAATGGATATGAATATTTTTTATAACTAGACAAATTGAGAGAGTAGGTGTATCTCTTGAGAATACAGTTTGATCTTAATAACTGGAAGCATCTCAGTGAATTGGCCATAAATTGAGAGCTGCTTGGCTATCTGCATCATTGTACTCAGACACTGTTTTGTGTGAAGGCTTTGTTCCCATTGAGTCTCTGAGGAAGGAAAAAACATGCATTGTGACAGCTTGTGAATGTTCTCTTTTCCTTGGAGGCTGCAGATGACTGTGCCAAAGCTGTGATGAGCAATTTGAGTACTCATGGAGTGAAGCTGGTTTTGCCATCACTTCTTGCAGCACTAGAAGAGGAATCTTGGAGAACCAAAGCTGGTACGGACCAATAGCTGACTGACATGATTGAGAGTAACTCACAGTTCCTTTTTCTGTCATTCTCCTCATTTATTCCTTTGTCCCTACAGATGCTTGTAGTAGCTTATTGTCTCATAAGGAGACTGTGGCACTTAGAGCTTTTGAGATCTAAATCTGTTCCCTGACAGAATTGAGCAGCTCCTTTTCCTCCAGCAGATTCAAGGGACACCTATTGCCCCTCATTTATCTAGAAGTACTCCAGAGCTGGAAGTTCTCTTCCCTCACTTCTTTTTCCTGATACAACAACAAAATAGTTTTTAGTTTCTTATGCTGGCACAGAGTGGCTTAATGCATTTCAGCATCACATGTGTGTTCTTTGACTGGTCATACCACTTGCAGATTGGAGTTTGAGATAAATGTGATCATCTTCTAATAGCTCTTCTTAATGCCATATATTTTGTTTTGTTTGTTTTTTCTTTCTCTCTCTTGGTGTACATCACACTCAGGATCAGTGGAGCTCCTGGGAGCTATGGCATATTGTGCTCCTAAACAGCTCTCTTCCTGCTTACCCAATATTGTGCCAAAACTTACTGAAGTGCTCACAGATTCCCATGTGAAGGTGCAGAATGCGGGGCAGCAAGCTCTGAGGCAGATTGGGTCTGTCATCAGGAATCCAGAGATCCTGGGTAAGAACTGTCTGCATCTCCTACACTCAAGAGTGGTCCTGGCATGACCGTGGTTTATAATAGCAGGGTTTATGTTCACTGTGTTTAGGATCAAATCCAAACCTCTGCAGAAACTAAACTACTTCTAAAAAAGTTAAACACAGAAGTTTAAAGGCAACTGTCTGCTTTAAGGCTAACTGAGTGCTCTTGTCCATTTTGACAGCTAATGGTAATAGGGCTTTGGGTGTTTCTGTGCTTTTAGTTTCTGTAGAAAGATCTAGAACATGCCACAGGAGAACACCTGCTCACCCTGATAGGCATTTGTGTTTAATGTACAAATCAAGTCTTTTCTCTGCTTTTTAAAAATGTTTAGCAATCGCTCCAGTTCTGTTGGATGCTCTCACTGACCCCTCCAGGAAGACCCAGAAGTGTCTGCAGACTCTCCTGGATACCAAATTTGTCCATTTCATTGATGCTCCATCCTTAGCACTGATCATGCCAATTGTTCAGAGAGCTTTTCAAGATCGTTCCACAGACACCAGGAAAATGGCTGCCCAGATCATTGGGAATATGTACTCTCTGACTGATCAGAAGGTATGGTGCAAAAAAAGCTCTTTAACTGTGCTGTATTTACTATGTACAATATAACAGAGAAAGCACTAGAGAGAATTTATTTAGTTTGGGGATTTTGCTGCTAGGGCAGACAATGTTAGAATCCACACATCTTTAATTTAATGTATGTAAATGAACAGATAAGGGCTGTAAGGACAGTGACAATGCTCAGGTGCTTAAGGCTGCCACCTTTGTACTTTGGTCATGTCATTATTACCAAATTTATCTCTGCAAAACGATGTTACAATTTTTACCATGTAAGAAATGCTTTAACAAACAAGCAAAACTAGTACCAGTGAAAGAACAGATCAGCTGCTTACAAATGGATCTAGAGTTTGTTTGAAAAATATTTGTAGAACCCAGTGTGGTCTAAATAACTGATAAGTTCTTGTGCTGATAATCTCTACCTTTAAATCTTGTGTAAATGTTAAAAGTTGGATTTCCCTTAAATACAAAGTGCTATGTTGTGGGGGAGCAGCAAAAAGGTTTCTTGGGTTTGCAGAGCAATTCAGTGTGTTTATTTGCAGGATTGTGAAAGCAGCTGATTAACCTCTAAGGGTATTAATAGGTGAATGCTAATAATAAGGGGCTGAATGCCCTTTATGTGAAGGTGACTTAGTTTTCTTTCTCATTTCTCTTACTCTTTGGCTCTTTGTTTTCAGGATCTGGCTCCTTACCTACCCAGTGTGACTCCTGGACTGAAGGCATCTCTATTAGATCCTGTACCCGAGGTAAAGTCTTCTGTACAATTTATCTTCCAATGCACTGGGTTAGGCTTTGTCCTGGTCTTTTTTAGACCTGAATCAGGCTGACACATCTGTCTTAGTAACTCTGGATATTTTGCAAACCCCTGTTCCTTCTGTCTGCTAGGTGCGGACGGTGTCTGCAAAGGCGCTGGGGGCCATGGTGAAGGGTATGGGGGAATCGTGCTTTGAGGATTTGTTGCCATGGCTGTTGGAGACACTGACATATGAGCAGAGCTCAGTGGATCGTTCTGGTGCTGCTCAAGGTGAGGGCAACTGTGTCTGAATACTGAGCTCAGGCTTTCTCCTATTAAATCAGATCAGCTTGTTCTTTCTTGTATTCATCAGTTATGTTACCTGCTTTTTTCCCCAGGTCTGGCTGAAGTTATGGCTGGTTTGGGGGTTGAAAAGCTGGAAAAACTTATGCCAGAGATTGTAGCTACTGCCAGTAAAGTGGATATTGCTCCACATGTACGAGATGGTTATATTATGATGTTCAACTATCTTCCAATTACCTTTGGAGACAAGTTCACTCCCTATGTTGGTCCCATCATTCCTTGTATCCTTAAGGTATGTAGCAAGGCTTGAAGAGGCTTTTTTATTAGAGGATAAAAAGAAGGCTCTGGAGTATTTTGTGCATCAACTATAGTAATTGTGAGACATGCAGGGACTTGTCTAGCTTTGCTGGACTAGATAAAATACAAAAGAATTGAAATTAACATTTCTTCTTTCAAGTTATTTTCTTGCTGTCTTATTTTTGTAGTCACCAGTAATTTCTTGAAATCACCTTGTGTGTTCACAACTCTAGTTCATTTACTTTTCCTGGCTGAGAGAAAAAACATCCTTTTGTTTCTCTCCTACTGGTTTTGTATTTTGTGCTGAAAAAAAAATATCTTCACAGACACTTTTGTCTCTGTGTTCAGGCACTGGCAGATGAGAATGAGTTTGTGCGGGACACTGCCCTGCGTGCTGGCCAGAGAATCATAAGTATGTATGCTGAGACTGCCATTGCCCTTCTCCTGCCACAGCTTGAGGATGGCCTATTTGATGACTTGTGGAGGATAAGGTGAGGGATAACAGTCTTATCCACAGATTGTTCTCTTCCATGTTTAGATTTAGACTATTATGTTGTTCCTCCTGGGAAGCAAAATCAAGTCTCTCTTTTAGCTTGTTAATTTCCATACGATGCTTTATAGCACCGAGTCTGCAAAGCCCTGCCAGCCCTGAATCAAGTTTCCTGGTACCTGCAAAGCATTCCTACTAGATTATTCATTCTGGTAGTGATTCTGAAAAGTAGTGCCAAGGCAGTTGATGTGACAATATTTAGCTCTTATAGATTCTTTTTCATTTTTCAAAATGCTTACTAAATCATTCTCCTGAGTATGTGAGTGTGCAGTGGAGCACTCACAGCTAATAAGAATTGCTCAAAAACTAGTTGTATTAAAAGGTTTGTGTCAGCTGAGTGCTTATGAGTGCACTTATTCCAGGTGAATGTCTTTTCAGTTGAGACAGATACTGCTGGTGTCTTGTTCCTTTTTATAATCCAGGATATTCCCCAATTCATTGCTTTGATTCCAGAGTTCTCTCAACATCTTCCAGTTTGGAATCCATTCCTTTCCTTACAAAAGAAGCATGCTGCTTCTCAGTCAGATAGGCAAACTGATCTCATGTGTCAGCCCACACAGCATTTTGGTGCTGACCAGATCTTCACTGTGCATTTTGCTCCTGTCTGCATTTGATGTGCTGTCACTCTTGGACAGCTACCACCTGAATACCCTGTTTGTAACACTTGACTGCTCCTGTTGCCAGGTTTAGCTCAGTTCAGCTCCTTGGAGATCTTCTGTTTCATATCTCAGGAGTCACTGGAAAAATGACCACAGAAACTGCCTCAGAGGATGACAACTTTGGAACAGCCCAGTCAAACAAGGTAAAGCTGGTTCTGTCTGTTGTGCCTGTATTTTATTTTATTTTTTTTTTAATCAGCATGGAAATCCTGCTGGAAAGACATGACAAGTTATTGTATTTTTTTTCTTTTTATAAATTTTGGGAGTGGGTAATACAGTTTTCTGATGTTTCTTTCCAGGCTATCATTAATGCTCTTGGTGTGGAGAGGAGGAACAGGGTGCTGGCAGGGCTGTACATGGGCCGGTCAGACACCCAGCTGGTGGTACGTCAGGCCTCCTTACACGTCTGGAAGATTGTAGTCTCAAACACTCCTCGCACTTTGCGTGAAATTTTGCCCACACTCTTTGGGCTCCTGCTGAAATTCTTGGCCAGTACCTGTGCAGATAAACGAACGGTGAGAAACTGAGCAATGCCTTCCTCTTCCTGCAGGTGACCATGTAAATTAATTCCTGAAGACCATGGGATAATTATTTTCTATAAATCACTCTAATGCTGTCATTAATTTAACAGTTCTGTGCCTGAGTCTGAGTTCTCTCATTGCTGAAGGCAATTGTGATGACAGTAAAACTGTTTTTCTGTGGTTACTTGGAATAGTAATATTTCCATTCCTACTAATCTGTCTCTACTATGAACAGTAGTTTATGGCCAAAAGCAAACATTTGCTCACAGTTCACCTTCTTAAATTTTGTAAAACAGGAAAAATAATCAATACATTTTTGGGGGACAGGTTGCAGCACGGACATTAGGAGACCTTGTCCGAAAGTTAGGAGAGAAGATCCTTCCTGAAATCATTCCTATTTTGGAAGATGGACTGAGGTCAGACAAGAGTGATGAGAGGCAAGGAGTCTGTATTGGGTTGAGTGAGATAATGAAATCCACCAGCAGGGATGCGGTAAGTTAAATGTGGAAGGTGAAATCTCCAGTTTTCTGGATGTTTATGTTATGATGGGATGGAACAATATGGCCAGTGCTGGGCTGCTTTTATGGACTGAATTCAGGGCTTAGAACTAACATGAGTTTCTTTTCAGGTAAATGTGTGTATTTGTATGTCAGTAAATTTAAATCATTGCACAGTTCTGACTTTTATAAGATTTAATAATAGAAATCATCCACTAGTTAGCCTCAGAAGACTGCAGCTCTTTATTGATCAGTCCTGGTTTATTTCCAATGTATTTCGAGCAAACTGCAATTTAGTTCCAAATTCTGCTTTCTTTGCTATTTTAATGAGATGCATGTGTCTGTTCTGCTTTAGACATTCTGTAATTTCATCTCTACATTTTTAGGTACTGCTTTTCTCTGAGTCCCTCGTTCCTACAGTGAGGAAAGCACTCTGTGACCCTCTGGAAGAAGTCCGAGAGGCTGCAGCTAAAACATTTGAACAGTTGCACTCAACAATTGGACATCAAGCTCTTGAAGATATCCTGCCATTTTTGCTGAAGCAGCTGGTAAGTGTTGCTCATTGTTAGTCAGCAACTTGATGAATGATGTTGTGGGACAGGTTTTGCTAAGTAGCTTAAAGCAAAAGCAGGATTGCAGTGGTAGACCTTCCAGAGAATGGCAGCTCTGTTTTGTCTCCTCTGTGGAATCATCCTAGCCATTGGCAGGGATGGTCTTGTGTGCTGGTTGTATGATCACACAGTAAATTGTCACTTGAAATAGTGTCAGCTTGGTGTGTCACAAGTCATTTCTGAGGTTTGTAACTTTCTCTTTCCCTGTAGGATAATGAAGAGGCATCTGACTTTGCTGTGGATGGTCTCAAACAAGTTATGGCTGTCAAGAGCCGTGTGGTGTTGCCTTATTTGGTGCCAAAGGTACAGTTGAAAACAATTTTTAAACTTCAGAACTGTGCTTTCTACTCTGCTTGCTGCCAGTTTTCTTTGGACAGATGCCAAAAGGAAGAATTTGAAATTTTCTTATGATTTTATGCTCAAAAAGTTGTCATTTGGGCTGTGATGCATTTATACTTAGAAAGTTTTCATGCTGTAGATGAAGTGATGTTCTTCTGAAAAGCTTTCTGCTTGTCTCATTTTTTGTTGCTGTTTTTCTCTAGCTGACTACTCCCCCTGTGAACACCCGTGTGCTAGCTTTCCTTTCTGCAGTGGCAGGGGATGCCCTCACACGGCACTTGAGTGTGATCCTGCCTGCTATGATGTCTGCACTGAAGGAGAAACTGGGAACCAGTGAAGAGCAATTGGCAAGTAGCAGAGCTCAGCTCTTTGTTGTGACAGGCTGCCAGAAGACGGAGCTTTGGGTTTCCCTCCCTGCACAGTATCTGTGTTCTCTAGAGTTACAGATTGCATGTTTTAATTCAGTCCATTAGGTTCCTCAGGATGAGTCTTTTTGCCTGGTGGCATATTGTTAGTCAAAAAATGTATGCCTTCCAAATCAATTTGTATCCATATAAAAGTCTCTTTGACGTGCAACAAGATATAATTCTCAGTTTACTTATTCTTGGAGAACTGCCGGAGTTAACTTGGTATTTTTTGTTGGGATAGAAGACTGAGAAATTAAAGGGCTTACAGGAGGAAGTCTCCTGTTTTGCATGCAGCACTCCTCACTGCTTTCCAAAACATCGGGTGTTTGGACTCCACAGAACATCCTGGAGTTGTGATTGTGGATAGGCATGTACATAAATTAGTGAACTGGGAATGTGAGTGACAAAGTCCTCTCGTCTGTCTTGCTGTAGGTGCCCATTAGCTCAGCTTCTAGCCCCGGGTGTGCCTGGAGATCTCTAATGCACCCACAGACATGCTTGTAATTAGTATTATGATGGCACAGCATTAAACTACATAAATAAAAAAAATATTATCTGACAAGACCCAGAGTCTCTGATGGGTAAGATGGAGGACACTGAACTACTCTCATTTCTGCAAATTAGTCCTTCTGCAGCTGGAGAGCAACCTGTGCAGCCATCAGTTCAGCAGAGTTTAGTTGCTTGATATGTTTTGAGACTGGTTATATCCCTGTCTCTGCTCCAGGACTGAATCAAGCCTTTAATAATGATATGACCTGCTAATTAATGAGAGACAATTAGCAAGTGGGGTATGTTGTAATATTTCTGTAGGAGATAATGCTGTGAATAACATGGGGAAACCTAGGGCTAAATCTGGCTTCTTTTTATTTGAGAGTTAACAAAGTTAATTTAAACTCTTTAGGAAATGGCAAACTGCCAGTCTGTAATTCTCTCTGTGGAAGATGATGTTGGACAGAGAATTATAACTGAAGATTTGCTAGAAGCTACCCGCAGCCCTGAGCTGGGAATGCGACAGGCAGCAGCTGTCATCCTGAACATCTACTGCTCCAAGACAAAAGCAGACTACACTGGTCATCTGAGGAGCTTGGTTTCAGGCTTGATACGCCTGTTTAATGACACCAGCCCTGTGGTTCTGAATGAAAGCTGGGATGCACTTAATTCCATCACCAAGGTGAGAGACAGCTTCAAAGGGTTCCAGGGGTAATGCCTGCAAAGGAGAAAACAGGGCTAGCTGGTAAAATACTGCCTAAATGAAACCTTCTGTTTTGATGGTAAGCTACACTTACATTTGCAAATACTGCAGTGTTTTGAGATGAGCTTGACCTTGGCTTTGTGAGTGAGGGGGCAGGAAACAGGTGTCTTCTCTTGACACACCTGAGAAGAATTCAAAAAGAACACCTCCTTGCCATGCTGCCTCATCTTTGTCTTACCCCTTTCTCCTGCAGAAATTAGATGCTGGGAACCAACTTGCTCTCATTGAGGACCTGCACAAGGATATCCGGATTGTAGGGAATGAGGCCAAAGGCGAGCATGTGCCAGGATTCTGTATTCCTAAGAAGGTAAAGGATCAGGATGAGCATGGATTTGTCACAGCCTTAATATCCCCCCCCCCTTTTTGGAGGAACTAATTGATATGACTTTACAGCTATAAGCAACAGTGGCTATTGGGGCATTCCAAACTCCTTTGATATATTGGAGAGACTTTTTCTAGGTTACTGCTGCTGTTGAGTTGCCTTGCAGAAGGCTTCTCTTGTAACAAAATCTTTGACAGTTCTGTTATGTATGTATGTCATGGTCCCTGGCTGCTTTCTGTGGGGGAGTGAACTGGACTTCTGTGCCAAATTTCTCGGGTTTAAAAATTCCCTGAGCTGCCACTGTTTTTCTCATAGCAACTGGTGCAGTAAGGCATAGATGCATGAAATCAAACCAAATAAAAGTGGCTCTGTAAATGTGGAAGCAGGCAGCTGAAGATCAACAGGAAATGGAGAACAATTCTAGAAGTTGTGCATCTGGTGTGTAACAGAATTAAAAATAAAGTACATGTTTTCTGTGTCTTAGCTTTTAAGATTTCTTATTCGATTTTCATGACAGGGAGTGACTTGCATACTCGTGGTGCTGCGGGAAGGTGTTTTAACTGGTAATCCAGAGCAGAAGGAGGAGGCAGCAAAGGCCTTAGGGCTGGTTATTAAGCTGACTTCTGCTGAAGCTCTCAAACCATCTGTGGTGAGCATTACTGGGCCGCTTATTCGGATTTTGGGAGATCGGTTCAGCTGGAATGTCAAGGTGGCTCTGCTTGAAACATTAAGTCTTCTTTTAGCCAAGGTAAGATTAAAATAGTTGACTATGGTTTGTAAGTATTTTCATGGTAATCTGGAGAAATACCTGTTGCTGTTCATGCAAATACAGGAGGGATGCCTGCTGCTGTACAGCTGGTATTTAGGAATGGCACTGTAGCAGCGTTGTATTTTTCAGCAGCTTCTGGCCCACCAAAAAAGCCCTCAGTGCTTCAGTTTCTGGACTTCATATTGCTAAATGATGATATTGCTGATGATAACACTTTAAATTATTAAAAGCTAAAATGTAACAATTTGTGTGTCTACCATTTTTGTGAAATGTTAAGTCCAAAGATGATGTATTTGAACTGAACTAAGGGGTTTTTTTCTAGTTTCATGTTTTTCCTATTTAGTAATGTTAGATCTCAGTCAGGGCTAGCCGACAGCTCTAGAAGAGATCATGCTATTTTCAGGCTTTGATTTCTGGCCATTATTTCAGAGCTGACTGCACCACTTTCTCTTCTTTCATCTCTGGTGTAGGTTGAGATTGCCCTGAAACCATTTTTGCCCCAGTTGCAAACAACCTTCACCAAAGCTCTGCAAGACTCAAACCGTGCTGTTCGCCTTAAAGCTGCTGATGCTCTGGGAAAACTCATCATCATCCATGTAAAAGTGGATCCTCTCTTCACAGAGCTACTGAATGGAATCCGTTCCAGTGATGACTCTGCCATCAGGTAAGCAATAGGTAGTACCTCAGACCTTCTGGCTTTCATCCTTCACCAGCAAGGATTAAAGAATGAGGATGAATGAACAAAACTATTACAGCTATTTGTGTAGAATTGTTTCTCACCCCCCTTAATTCTGAGGGTAAGATTTACCTCCTAGTGAAAGCAGTTGACTCTTATTCAGGGTTTCTAAAGCAAAGAATGTGGGTGCTGGGGACTTGTTGAGTCAGAAGCTAAGTTGTGACCACAGACGTCAGGGGAAGCATCTGCCCAGTTCTCTCTCCTGCACACTCCTCAGCTGCTTACTGTCAGATACAGGACTGTATCAATTGTCAATCTGACCTGAAGTAATGCAGCTGTTCTTGTATCCTGAGTGCACAGATCCCCAGGAAATTTAACTTCCTGATTTGAGAATTTTTAAAATGTCTGAATAGTCAGAAAATATTTACATTGTAAGAGACAGACACAAGCACACAATTGTGGAAATATTCTCTAGCATGGAGTCGTCAGCAGTGCAGAGAGTATCAGTCTCCTGAATTGTGAGGCACATCAGTGTAACTGCTGTGTGAAGAATGGTTACAGGTATCCAGAGCTCAGTGTCTTCCTTGGGGGTGAAGGGACAGGCATTGTCTGACTGTATTGTGATCACTTCTAGGGACACAATGCTGCAAGCTCTGCGCTTTGTAACACGAGGAGCTGGTGCAAAAGTAGATGCTGCAATTAGGAAGAATATCAGCACGCTGCTTCTAGGGATGCTGGGACATGATGAGGTACTTCTCCAGCCAGCCGCAGAGGATCCCTGCTGTGAACTTTCTAGTATAATTATTTTCTAAAATAACTTCCAGGGGAAATTACTAATGACAGAGTAAAAGAAACACACATAAAAGAAGTATGTGGTTGGACATTACTCACTAAATTGAACACAGTCTGTAAAATTGATTTTCATGGAGCCTTGTAGTGTGTTAGCTGAGAACCAGGTGCAAGAATTAGAGATGTCAGTCACTGGTACCTGTGAAAATCTATGAGATTTGAATGTTTCCTCAGCAACCATGTATGTGGGTCTGACCTGCAGCTCCTCACCAGTTTCTGAGGTAGCTCTGAAGTTAGGATTGGCATTTTGTCTTGGAGAAAACCTGTAATACTTTCACTATATGCACATATATGTGTTTGTAGGCTCTCAGGCGGGGTTTATAATTTACTGTGAGAAATCTGTTAGATAATGGCAGGTTATACTTCAACAATCAAGACGCTCTCCAAGTTTCATACAGGGTCTTCAATCTATGGCAGACAGCAACGCTATCACCTGTGAGGTTAAAATTAATTATCTGGTTATTTCTTCCTTATGTTTTATTCTGTGCAGTATTGATGTGAAACTATTAAGATGCTAGAAACAGAAAAATTGAGGAATTCCCACTGAGCTCTTAAGTTTCAGGAGGGAGAGGAGCAGTTTTGGGATTGGCCACACAACCAAGGCAAAACAACAAAACCTTGGAAGTTTTAAATTAAAAGTAGGAGGAGTTTATCGCAGAGATGAGCTCTAGAGATGGCTAGAAGTAATGCTTACCTTCTAGAATGTGAATCACTCCTGTAAACATGTCTTTTCAAACATCCACTTTCATCTTTATGCCTTTCCCATTTAACAAATCAGAATTTATACAAGGTC
Organism: Calypte anna; assembly: GCF_003957555.1. Lineage (NCBI taxonomy): Eukaryota > Metazoa > Chordata > Aves > Apodiformes > Trochilidae > Calypte > Calypte anna. The sequence continues at coordinate 10,295,890 of NC_044261.1, forward strand.
TTCTTTCAGTCTCTGCTGGCTTTTTTGATTGTGGATTTGACTTTAAGTTCCATTATGTACAAAAACCCTTGCAAACTGGCAGAAGTCCACAGGTAGTAAGAACAAAATACTAGTAGTAATATTTATTTCCTCCTTCTCTTTTTATTTCCTATCATCTTCTGTCGTTTGTTGTTCTTGCCTCTCCTCTCTTTGTATTGAGCTCAGCCAGTGTTACTCTTCTTCCTCTCCTGGTCAGGATGCCACCCGGATGGCCTCAGCTGGCTGCTTGGCAGAGCTGTGTGCGTTCCTGTCAGAAGAGGAGCTCAGTACTGTCCTCCACCAGCACTTACTGGGTAGGTGAATCTGTGTTCACAGTGACTGAACTGATTCTGAAAGCAGGGGAAGAGACCTTCTTAGCCATTGGTTTGGGAAATCTATGTGCTTGTTTATTTTGTTTCCTCCTCTTTATCTTAAACCTGACTCTCTAGTCAGGTTTACCAGCACAGGCTGGTGGTTGTAATTTGGGGTTACCCATAAATTTTTCCTGGATTTGTTTTTAGATGAGTTGAGGAAAGGACTAGCATAGCTGAGCAATTGCTAGTGCTGACACTGAGAGATTGGGAGGTGACAGGATGTTCAAGCAGGGTGGACGGGGAAGGACCTTGCACCTTGTTTGGTGACACTGTGATTTTAGATTAACTTGTGCTTATTGCAGACCACATCTGGTGGCTCCAGATGCTTTTGGTAACTAATTTGGCTCTAAGTTAGTTAAAACCATACATTTCTGTAGGAGCTCCTAGTGATTTGGAGTACTATAGGATTACTCTCCTCTATGGAACTGAGAATGGAATCTGTTAGATGATTTCTAATTACAGATGGATTTTACACTTTCATTAGAAAGTCAAAGCTTATGTAATTCTGATGCCAAGCTCCAAGTTCCTAAGTGGGGTGGAGGTGATTATGTGTTACTGAGACCCCCAGAAGTAACGAGTTGAATAATCCAATCACTTATTGGCATCTGGTTTCTGTGTCTGCCCAGAAAAAGGTGATCCTGTCTGGTAGACGTGTTGCATTTATCACTCTATGGCTTTTTGGGAGGAGTGGAGGAAGCAAGGCCTTGCTTTAGATGCTGCTTGTTACTTTATTTTATGGAGGTGAATTGACAATCAGAAAAAAGCTTCTTAGCTGAGGAGGACTGGACAGTGGGAGCCTTGCTATTGTTCCTCTCTTTCATTTCCCACAGATACATCTGGTGTTGACTGGATGGTGAGACACGGCCGGAGCCTGGCTCTCTCTGTGGCTGTCAATGTTACTCCTGACAGGCTGTGTTCCCCCAGGTACTACAACAGTGTTCAGGAGATGATCCTCAGCAATGCCACTGCTGACAGGGTAAGTGCTATGTAGAGCAGGGGAGTTCTGTCACCTGCAACTCTTGGGAGTAGTTTTAAAAGGTGTGCAGGTTTCCTCTGTTACCAAACAGAACCAGAATCCTCAAGAGCAATCTGAAGATTCTCCCTTGGCAAGATGTGGGTCCTATAGTGAGATTTACATGACTGTTCTGATCTCTCTGGAGTCAAAGATTAAATAATCTTGAACTGTAAGGAAATTACACTTCTGTTTCTCTAAAGTTCTCATTCACAGGCCAGGTTTACAAGAAGTTTAAGTACTTTATTTTAGGAGGATTTTAAATCTACGTTTGATTTTGGTGTAGGGAGCTTGGGGGTTCTGTGGGGCCTGCCAGCTTGTTCCATGTCACTCATAGTCACATTATGATGTTTCCATGATATCAGTGTTTTTCTGCTTTGCATGCTATGGTTTTCTTGAAAGATTGGTTTATGCTTCTGCAAAAGCTCCTCAGACCATAAACCTAGTTATAAAGGCTGCTGAACTCTGCTGTACTCATACCAGTTTTTGTCTCTATATTGAAGATTCCTATTGCAGTTAGTGGCATCAGAGGGATGGGCTTTCTTATGAAATACCACATGGAAGAAGAGGGAAACCTGCCTCCAAAACTTTCCAGCCTTTTTATTAAGGTAAGACTGTTCATAACTACCTGGGGCCATTCTCACGTGATCTGGATCTTTGAACTAATTCATGTGTGGCTTTCTTACCAAATTTTTGAATGTCAGCCTAGCATGAAAACCAAAAGCTCAGTTGTCTTATCTTGGGTAGCTTTAAATCTCCTGATCCCTGAATATCTAGGTATTTCTTTTTGTAGTGAAGTACAGTACACTTTATCAGCCTGCTCTGCACTTGTGAATGCAGTATTGCTATCCTCTAATAGGGAAGTTGGACTTTTGATCTTTCTGTGGTAAACTTCAGTTTTGATTCTTAGGAATTAATTTTTTTCCTTGCAGTAACAAACAGCTGGCAGAGAAGACAGGGGAGGAGTTACCAGGTTTTTAAGGTTGCTACAGGTCAAAGGGCCTTTGTTAGAAATGCATCAAATGCCAATCTCTGACCTTAGCTGGTTTTGCTGCAGTTTTTTTTAACTTCCACTGCTTTGGAAAGAAGCAGCTCTGAAAGACTGAGATAAGAGAGTCCTGAAGTTAACACTATCTGAATATTCTACCTCAGAAATTCTTTATTTCTTGGTTGTTCTTGGGTTTGGGTTTTTTTGTGTGGATGGTTTTATTTTGTGTCATCATGTTTCCCCCTCCTCCCATACAACCCCCCCCTACCCCACCCTCCTCCCAACAAGTATCTCTCATGGTAGACAGGATCTGGATTTTGAACACTGGAACCTCAAGAGTAGGTTTTAACATCTTAGAAAAGATCAGCAAAGGTAGAGTGAGTGATGGTGCTGGAGCACTTGTTTTTATTGTAAATAAAAATGTGTTAAAATCATCAGGTTTTACATTTCTTTTCAATTTAATTGATAGAGGCCATCATTCTTCAAAGCAGACCTTTTGTTTTAAACCTTCATTTATGTATTAATTTGCATCACAATATTGTATTAAAAGATATCATAATAGTCACAATGCCTTTATCACAGTATTAATAATGCAGTTGGTACTCAGTTGTTGGCTTTCATGTTTTAAATGTATTGATATTAAATATAAAATGAAGAGCTCCCAACATTTTTAAATTTTAAAATTAAAAATTAAATTTAAAATTAAAAATTAAATTTTAAATTTAAAAATTTAAAATTAAAATTAAATCCACTGTTGAAATGCACCTTATATACAACCAGGTATATATACCTTATATACAACCAGAAATCAACTTGGCTGTTGCTGCTGAGTGTATTCTACAGAGGTGCTAACACTATCAGCTTCTGATACACTTCGTGGTCATTGTCATTTCCTGAGGCAGATCAGAGGAGCATGTGGCCCTGTCAACCACATTTTTAGAAGTGTTTGTTTTGTTTTGGTTGGTTGGTTTTTAAAAGGTGTCTTGTTTTTTAAAGGTTTGACTTCTATTACTGGTACACAGTTCAGTCAAGCTTGTTGGTAACATATTTTTTTTCTCTTATGTACGTGTGAGTTGAAAACTGTTTGCTTTTCTTGTTAGAGCTTAAAATACTTAAACTATGAAAAAAGATGAACTACTGCTGTAAATACCTGTCCTTGGTATATCTGACTGTAAGTCCATTTTTGTCTCCTTCAGTGTCTCCAGAACTCATCCAGTGACATAAAGTTAGTTGCAGAAAAGATGATTTGGTGGGCAAATAAAAACCATCTTCCCTCACTGGATCCTCAGACAATAAAACCAATTCTCAAAGCACTTCTGGACAACACAAAGGACAAAAACACCAGTGTGAGAGCCTACAGTGACCAAGCTATTGTCAATCTGCTGAAGATGAGAGCAGGTGAAGAAGTGCTTGAGGTATGAGACAGAAGGAAATGTAATAATCATGGGTAGAAGGCTGTGTCACATCTCTGTATGGTTAAGTGCTGCCTTGAGCCTCAGTGTCTCAGGGAATAGAGTGGGACATTCCTATTTGCATTTAAGTCTTCACCCGTATTCTCATGCTAAGCCTTGAAGAAACAATCCATACTGGTACTGTTGAACTTTACAGTGAAAATCAAGGTGTTTAACATACCTCCCATGTTTTACATAGTAGCCTTGCTTTCACAACACAGTAAGGCCTTAGTGAGCTGTAGTTGCCTTAGCTGGGACTGCTGGGTATTGCTTTTGTCACCTGTATAATCCTACTGCATCAGTGCTGCTAGAGAATATTTTAAGATGGGCTACATGAAACAGCCATTTCCAGACCCCTTTGATCAGTCTTAGCTGCTCTTGGATAGTTCTCATATCTGAAATCATAAAACCAGATGAAGGACTTCTGTATGCTTTAAAGATAATAAATAAATGCAGCTTGTTAAGGCACTTACATTTAGTCTTAGGATAGTAAGTCATAAGGCATTGGTAATTGTTGTTGTCTTCCTTCCACAGTCTGTTTCCAAGATTCTAGATGCTGCCAGCTTGGAGCTTCTTAATGAAAGCTGCAGGAGGTCTCTAAAGAAGCTTGCTGGCCAGGCTGACTCTGATGAACAGATAGATGACACTATCCTGACGTGATAATAAAGCTCCACAAGACAAGAAAACACTGAACCCACCGCTGCATCAGCATTTCAACTCAAACACCTATTTTAAATGTTTTCATTTTTGAAAATGTTAATTCTGATGGGAATTCACGAAAAGGACTCGCAGAGAGTATTTTAGTATCAAATATACCAGAATAGCCTTAATTAGACCCACATTAGTTGAAAATTGAAAATTTGGTCCCCTTTTGAAACTGATAATGCGCAAGACACAGCGATACTAATCAGTACTGGTAAATTGTGGCCAATTGGGAGATGTGGCTACAGCACATCTGGCTCAAACTCTGGTGACACCTATTTCCTTCCCAGGGTCTGTGCAAAAACTCCAGTACTAGAAGTCTTGTTGCTCTTTTCCATGGACCCTCTGGGGCAGGAATAGAACTCAGTGAAAGTTAAAGCGTATTGTTTTTGTGTACTGCTAACTTGCTGCTTGTGACGGTTCTGAAGACTGAAAATCTCTGTAAAACAAAGTATTTAAAATAGCCTTAGAAATCTCAAATGCAAAAGGGGGATTAACTGCAGTCTGTTTAAGGAAGGAACATTTAATAAAGGCTCTGACTTTGATCCTTCTGGCGTAAGCTGTTCCTTTTTATAGATTCATTTGTCAACAAACTTATACTGTGGTTTACTTTTTGGACCTGCTTTTTCTAGGGCATACAGTTTGTAGAGTGGGTAGTGCTGCAGTCTATAAAAACCTTTTGCAGAACTGACACGAGCCAGGGTTTAAATCCAAGCCAGAAACTGACATTTAATGAAATTTGTTAGTAATTACTCTTACTAATTTCCAAAGTATCTTGGACTACACACAGCTTTTTAGAAATCCAGCTTGTGAAAAGTCCTCTTTTTTTATGACTACACAGGCTTCATAAAATACTTGGCATTTCCAAGTTAGATATTTTTAAATTGGTTTTGGTCAGTGATTTGTGCTGCTCCAAGGAAGCAGGATTTGATCTTTCTCTCACCACACATATACCTGTGGAAAAAAAATAAATTTACCTGTTATGTTGCTTGATAAAAAAATAACCCTCCTTGATACTATGTGAGAACATTGCTGCTTGTCCTATTTCCACAGGTACTGAAAATAGTTCATTTTTGCAGCAACCACATCATCACTTTAGTGTTCTCAGCCTTGTATAAAACAAGTTTAGATTTTGTAAGTCTTTTCTCATTCATTTTCATGTTTTCTAAAGTAGTATTGCTGTACTTCATGTCTGTTCCATTCTGGTTCATATTTACCTGTGGTGTTCATTGCTGGACCACATCTTCTAGAGGGTCTAGAAGATGCTTAGCAAGCTCTACGTAACACACTGGTGTCTATACCAACACAAGGGCACATGGTGTTGTTGGCACATTGGTTTGTGATTAGACAGCAAGCCAAGCTACAAAACTGTTCTCACTATTTTCTATTTAATATTTATGCATTGGCTATTTCTTAAAAAGCCCCCAAAAACATGCATTACTTTAGAGTTGGTATTACTGAAATAACATTCTGTTTCATAATGTTTATCTGTTTTCTGAAGGTGGTTTTTAATTCTAATTTTGCCTTCCAAAATACCTGCAAATCTTTTCTGCTTTCTATTAGGTATTGATTAAAAAAATGTATTGTCTGTCCCCGTGTGCAGATAATTACTGAAAATATTGAGCAGCACCAGAACTGGATTAATTCACTGTAGAAAGACAATTGCTGCATATTGATTGCCAGTAAGCTTTGAGTACTGTGAGCAGACAATTCCAAGCAATGTTGGTGGAATTGCAGTTGTGAATGCCCTTAAAGTAGCTTAATCTACTCTGTATGTTACTTCTTATGGGACTGCTGTGTGACATTCAATGCCCAGTCCACTAAAAATAGTTTTAAACATTAAAAGTTTTATCTTTTGCTTTTCTCTTACACCCTCTCCCTTATCTTTTGGGTGGAAATAACTTGTTTAAGATCTGGTCAGTAATTCTAGACTCTCTTTCCTTCCCCCCTATACAAAAATCTGCTATTTTCTAGGCTTCTTCATCTCAGTTCTTGCCTACAGGATCTCAAGGATGATTGCTAGTAGCCTAATTCAGCTTTACCTGTTTATTTTCCTTTAACTCTTAAAACTATGTATTTGGACTGACTGAAAGAGTTAAAAACTCAGCGAAATCATTTTAAGGATTTGGTAGTCTCAGCACTGGTCTTAGCTGCACCTATATCAAATTAGCTGTGTTTTGGAATAACAGGAACAGCAGTTAAGTCATGCAGTGCAGAGGCTTTTGTACACTGAAACATGTAGAAAGTTGTATGCCATTCCTACCAGTGAGGTGACAAAAAGCTCAGTGGTTGTACTGGAATCTCTTCAGCATGCCAGACAGGAAGAAAGCTGTGGCAAATTTCTGTGAAGAATGGCTGTTTGAGCTCTTCACCATGGGCATCTTGGCTTACCAGGTTTTTTTTTTCCTTGGATTCTAACTGATGCTCCACAACATATGGGAAAGAAAATTATGGGTAAGTAGCAAACCTTTTTATTAACTTGTTAATTTTAGCCAAGATCTTCTGTTATTTAAGGGTATTTTGATGATTTTTATTTCACCTTTGTAGCAGCAACTGGAAAAACTCATTCATCTCTCCAAACTGCAGTTGGAGTTTCTGCTCAGTTGTTTTTGAAAGGGAGGAGTAAAAGGTAGGAGTGCTCACTTGCACTTACTGAGAAGATGCTAATTTTTCAATTAGAATGAAACAGTTTGGATTTTGGTAGCTACTTTTCACTAAACTATTTATACACTATTTATACATGAGATCTGATAAACTGATTGTGCCAACTTGGAACCTAAAGAATTAAATTTTTTTTTCTTTTTAAATGTCTTAAAAATACCAGTTGTCAGTGAAAGACACCTTTTCCCAACAACTGACTATAATAGTATCTTTGAACTGTCAAGCAAGTGTCTCTAAGTGACAGCTTAAGTGTGTGTATGTCAGAAGATAAAAAAATAATTTATGAAAGATGTTTAAACTTTACAAGGTGCTAAAAATTGCAATGGAAAGAAGAAAACTGTGAAAGCATAGAATATTAAAACATTTAATTTTTTAATCAAGAGAAATCAGTTTGGACTGTCCAGTTCATTAGATAACATCACACCTCATGCTTTTCACATGAGGTTTCATGAGCTTAGAGGTAACAGGAGTCATTGTCATGTCAGTTTTGAGCTGGTGGTCTGTATGCTGGATTCAGAGGATCTCCCTGCAGCTGTGTAGTGTTCCATTAGGCTGCTGGGCATATCTTGGGCTGCCCAAGTGCCTTACTAGGGTGGGTGATACATGTTGGAGGCTTGTTTTAGCACTGGACTTGTTTGGGGCTATCTGCAAACCCTTTTCTAGCAGGGATTCAGTGAGGAAAAGTCTCTTGAATAACACACACTCGTGTCTGGTAACACTCCAGCCTCTCCCTTGCTCCTCAGGTACATTTGAGGATAAAGCAGAATGAGCTATTAGTGGTGGTTTAAATGCGTGAGTTGCAGAGTGAAGGTGGGATGGAGGTCATCTGAGTGGGTTTCAGGATGCGTAGTACTTGATGGGTGAGCTCTGAAGGCTAGAATATTTTTTTTTAAGGCTGAGATTAAGGAACATCTTTAGGACAACTACTTAGATTGTAATTTTCAAAAGCATTACGGATTGGTATTTTCAAGTTAACAGTCCTTGACTATTGTGTCAATTTCTTTGACTGTTTATGGGCTCAGTTGACTGTACAGGTTTGTTCTTCAGTGTTAACACAGCTCTCCTCATGTGAAAGACATGCATATTAATGAGTTACTTATGTCAAATATAAATATATGGTTAATTTTTTTTTAAACTGTCAATAGTTTGGTTTGAATTTGTGCTAAACTGTCCTTTTAGATGCAGTACCTAGCACATTGACTTTTTTTTACTGCGTTGTTACGTATCTATTGAAGGTGTGTATATATGTATTGTAGGTGTGGGATGTGGAGTGGGGGTGGTGTGGGCACAGTGGCCGATGTGTTGGAGGCCAAGGCCCCTCTGGAGCCGTGCCCAGGCACATCCCTGGATTACACACCCAGGAATCCAGCACCAGACTGACCTGAACTGCCAGACGTGCGCGACACCTCTGGGCATCGCCTGTCCCTGTGCCCGTGGGCTTCCTCACCTCGGGTTGGGCTCTGATGGGAACTGTCCTTGTCCCTGTGCGCTTTGCTGCTGTGGTGCACGGGAGTCGTGTTGAAGAAGACAAAACACGTTCCCTGTCCCCGCGCTTTGCTCCTGTACCTTCTCGGGAGCGGAGCGCATCCCATCCCTCCCGCCGTCCGCGCTCCCCTTCTTCTACGTCCGCCGACCTCACACGAGCGCCCACGGGAGCTGAGGCGCACAAACCGCTGCCTGCCGGGGGTGGCCCGGCGGCTTTGTGTACGGGGAACACGAGAGGCCGGGACTGAGGGCAGAGCCCCCGGTGCTGAGGCGGTCGGCAGCCGCACCGCATCCCCTCCCTCCCCGCTCCCTCAGGGCGGCACGTGCGCGCGCGGAGCCCTCCCCCGCCGCCATTTTGCGCATGCGGGGGGGTGAGGGGGAGGGTGTGCAGCCGGCGGCCTCTGCCCGCCCTGCGCCTGCGCGGCGGCGGTGCTGTCAGTTCCGGCTGTTTGTTCGGGAAGTGGATCCGGCCCGCAGCCGCCGCCGCCCCCTCCCCCCCCTCCCCTCGATCCGCTGCTCGCGGCCGCTCCCGCCGCCCCGGCCATGGCCAGGGACTACGATCACCTCTTCAAACTGCTCATCATCGGCGACAGCGGTGAGGGCGGTGCGGTCCGGGGGCGGGGGTAGGCCGCTACTGGGGTAGCCGCCCCTCATCGCCGCCCGGGCCGTCAGGGGCCTGAGGGCGGTGGCGGCGGGGCCGGGCGTACGGGGGAGGCAGAGCGGCTCCCTCCCGGGGCACTCTCCTGGGACAGCTTCCCCGGTAACCTGCGGTGCCGTTGTGGCCCGTTCCCCGGCGTTCGGGTGCCGGTGTGGAGGGGCTTGGTCTGGCGGGGCGGGGGGCGGCGGCGGAGCCCGCGCTGTGGCTGAGGGAGGGGGCGCGTGAGCTTGGGCCGCCTCAGCTCCTGCCTGGTGCCCCTGCGGAGCTGCCTGCCAGCGGGGCTGTGACAAATAATGGCCTGGCCAGGGTGAGGAAGGGGAAGGCTAGGCGCCCGTGGGTGCAGGCAGCAGCCGTGTTCCTCCGGCATCAGCGCTGGTGCTGCTCCCGGGCACCCACCAGCCCGGTGCTGGGGTGAGGAGGGAATTCCCTTCCTCTTTGACAGGCAGTTTAAAGCATCGATGGGAAGGACTGGCTGCTCCTCAGCCCTAGGGACTGTTGTTTCCACTGTGGTAACTAATACGTTTTAGTATTACCTTAATTATTCCTTATGACTCTTCTTGTGCATTAACCTGAAGTCTCAGTTCTAGAGATTGTCACTTTTTAAAAAATATATCCTTGAGGAGCTGGTAACTTTGCGTATTCCTAGTTACAGCATAGGATGCAAATAGCTAAAGAACTTATGGATAAGGGGTAATGAGAGAGTTTTTAGAAAACATCCCTGCAAATACTGCTGCAGCAGTTTCAGAAACTTCTGGAGGGTCAGCGTGTGAACTCAGCTGGCGTCTGGTGCTTTACTTAAAGTACACAAGAGTTGTGACTGGGAAGATTGCTTCCTTCAGTCCAGTTCAGTGTTGGTAACACTCCAACGTCTTAAAGTTTAATTTCCATAAACTGGAGGAGAAGGCATCCACCCTCTTCTTTTAATAGAGGTGTGGTCCATAAGGCAGCAGGTCCTGGCATGCAGCGAGGCATCGCTCTCGGGTAAAAATGTAATGTTGCTTGATCTCAGCAGTTGTCACCTCCAGAAACTTTAGATAGATGTAAAAAAATCGTACTCTATGTCTGCATGAAGGGATCTAAAGAGGGAGAAAGGGCAACAGCTTCAAAACAGCTTGAAACCCTAGGCAGTTTTGGGAGCCAATGGGTTATTGCAACCAAATGCTGCATTCTGAGTAAAGTAGTAACCCTCTTGCTTGGTGATGACTTTCAAAACTGTTCAGGCAAGATAAACAGGATGGTGAAGACTCAGAAAGACAGCTTCTAATTTTGAAAAATTAAATCATATTTCTTAGCTGAGTCTTCTTTAGTCCCTGTAGTGTAACCATTGAGAGGGAAAACATGTTGTGAGAACTGTTGGTTCAGCTGTGGTTCTGTGTTGTTGTAATTAAATATTATTTTTTATGTGTATTGATTTGTCATTTTAGTTTTCTTGTTTGTTTTTTTGCCAGCCCCCACTGGAAAGCTCCATCCCTGCTTTCACAAAACAGTTTGCTTGCCTTGCTTATTGCTGTTCCTTGCAATAGGAAGTGGACAGCTGCTGGATAGGGTGATTATGTCTTATGTGCTTTCCCCTGTATGCAAATGTGTCAAGAGGATAGTAGGTCTGTGTGTTTTTAGAACAGGTCATCTTGAAAAGCTGCTGGTGATCTCAGTTGTGCCAGATATTTAAAAATAATACAGGTGATCTGTGCTTTTCATGTACTTTAATTAACTCTAACATTTAGTAAGATGTGGGGTTTAGAAACTAGTATGGCACAGAAATTTGCCTTTAATTCTGATTTTGCAAAGCTGGTAGGCCTCTCTTTTGTTTTGATTAATTTTGCTGCCTTTGACAAGCACAGAGGCTCTGCTAGCCTCCTTTTTGCAGCTCTTCAAATAGCTCTGTCTAGGAAGTGGAGGGTCATGAAGAGTGTGGTTTCTCTATACATGAACAGTGTGGGTCAGAGGCAGTGTTTGTTTAGTGAGATCGTTGTCATCGTGAGCATGTAGAGCTTCCTGAGTTCGGGAGCTGTCTCTTTGGAAGCTGCTGAGTGCTGAGAGCAGTCCAGACCTGACCATGTCTGTGCCGGGGTGGACAGACTGACAAAGCAGTGGTCATGGGCAGCCCCTGCAGCTCTGCAGCGTAATCTGGAGCTGACTGACATTCTCAGAAGGTGGTGTGGTCTGACAGGTCTCTGGGTTCCAGTATCTACTTTATTTTTATTAAGCTGGAGGCCAGGGCTGCTTGATCAATAAGTGTAGTACTTGCTGAAACGTATTTATTTTATTTTTCTTAAACTTAGCCAACTGCTATTTTGCAGGCATTTAGCTCTTGCTAAATAGCTAGTCCTCTGTTAAATTTAGGAACTATTCTGCTACCATTTTTCATCTCGGAGGTATTCAGTGTATGCATACTGTAATTTTACATTTTTTTAGTAGCATTCTTATTTTTCTTTAAGATTAGTGATACTCAACAGAAGTGAGTGTGTCTTCTCCAGAGCTCTGATGATTTGAACTCTTTGCAAATGAAATTTGGCTTACTGTAATCATGCAGATTTTTATTGCTCAGAGGGTTTTGGTTTTTTTTTTAGCTGGTAGCTGTCTTCTGATGCCAACAGCTGAGACCTGTTGGAGTTCTGTATGGTCTTTGCAAATGCCTTTTGCACAGGTTTACCTTTTAGAAGGACTCACAAGTTACACAGCATCAACACAATTAGTTTAAATAACCCCTAACTGAAATGATTTAATAGATTATCACCCTGGTGAAGTCAAATGTCCTCTTCATGCCATAGCAGATTTTTTTTTATTGGGGGATGGGGGTGGTGGAAGGGGCATTACCAGCAGAGATGTTATGCAGAGATAACACCTGTGAGGCATTCTGACACTCAGATTCTCTTGGCTGGGGCTGCAGGAATGAGTTTCTTAACACTTCTTGTCTGAAGCACTGTGAAAAATGCTTCCCTGCAATAGGGCGTGATTAGGGTGCAATCATAGAAGGAAAACCTGGATGAAGTGCTACTCAAAGCACTTAGAGAAAATGTTTTATGAAACATTTTGGCAAAAGGTACAACTTCAGAAAGGTATGTGTCCTTCCTCTTAGATGTGGAACAAGTCTGTTGTGGATGACAATACAGAACAATGGTTCCCAACTCCCCTGTTTGGTTTAGGTTTCTGTTAAACCGTGGCCATGATAACATAAGCTTTATAGTACCAAACCCTGGTCTGATTGTCTAAGTAGTCCAAATTCCACTGCTGTTCAGCACAGCATAAATGAATGGGAGGTGGTGCTAAACGTGATGTGCAAGAGGAATTCAACAGAGTACTTTAGAGCAGGGTTCTGAGTACTTGTTAATTAACATGGCATACTAACTTTTGGATCTTTCTGTAGCAAGTGAAAGCCTACTGATAGTAAATTTGCTTTTAGTTATTACTCTCTTATGACTTCTTAGAATTGATCACAGTTCAAAAATTACTCTTGGAGAGTTTGTCCCCACCTTCCTCCAGCCCTCAAAGAAACCCAGCCCTGTGGGGCTACAAGAAGCGCACTGATCTTGGAGTGACTGCAGTGTGCCTGGTCAAGGAGAGTACTGAGAGGACTAGTCAAGGTGGATGGTACTAAATTATCTGCTGAGAAAGATCCTAATCAGAGTTAAAACTGCAATGAATGGGGAAAATGCTGTTATTTTACCTGACACCAAAGATTACTTTATTCAAAGATCTTGCTGTCTTTGTTTGTCATAGGTGTGGGCAAGAGCAGTTTGCTGTTGCGTTTTGCAGATAATACATTCTCAGGTGAGTGTTTTGTTTACTTCACTAAGAGAAATAATCAAGGTCTGCTCCAATGCTGCTGGTTTGCAAGGCATTGTTCTTTTGCCTTTCCCCACGGAGACCTGGACTAGCAATATTGCTACCTTTGCTTCTCTTGGTATAAGCCCATACAAGCCATCCTGTCTGATCTTCACTTGCAACTGAAAGCCCTGCAATATTTAAATACTGACATGGCTCCAGAAATAGCTTGGGTTTTGTAGCTTATGCTGTACTCTGTGCTTCTTATTGGCCATTTGGGATTGAGCTTGATTGAATATTGTGACTAAACCACTTAAGTTTGTGACATAGCTAATTTATTGGTAGGAAACTCTTAGAACAGACTGCATTCAAACAAAGAGTTAGCATGAGCATTACAAGCAAACCTTTATCTCAGAAATTTCACAAGTGCTGTACTTGCACAGTTCTGTCCATTTCTTTGGATATTTGGGTGCTCACTCCTGACCACCAGTGAGGCAGAAGAATAATTTTATTTTGTAATACTGAGTTTTAAATTTTAATGGTAGCATGGGAAATGTAGCTTTATGGCTAGGAAAAAACAAACCCTGTTAGCTACAGATAAAATATATAAATCAGGATGAACTGATAGGGCATTTAAAATGAGAAGCAGATAGGGAGAACCTTGTTCTCCCATCCAGTCTGAGAGCTGCTACCAAATAGCATTCTGAAGCACATTTCTCTGTTTCAATTCAGAAGCATGCTTTGGAACATACAAAATGAACAAGACTTAGGTTCTTACTTACCTGTGCTTTCCCTTCAGGCAGCTACATTACCACAATTGGAGTGGATTTTAAAATCCGGACAGTTGAGATCAATGGAGAGAAGGTGAAGCTACAGATCTGGGACACAGCTGGACAGGAACGCTTCCGGACTATTACATCAACGTGAGTATAACTGGCCTTAGTGATGTGTATCTTAGCATATGAATCTTGTCGTTTGGAGTTACAGTCTAGATATTTTGGTGTTGCAGTTGTATAAGCAAATGATAGCTTTGCTGTCTATACAGTGGGACTTCTCTCACCTGTTTTAGAACCAACAGCAGTGGTGATGCTTTGGTTAGACTTGGAACTGGGATTTCATATTTCCTCACTTTTGTATCAATTTTGTGGTGGCTTTGTCTTATTCCAATGCTGCTATTTCATAAATGGTGGAACTGGAATTATTTCAATGGTCTGCATACACTAGAAAACTTATCTCTGAAGTCTGTCTAAGAAGGCCGTCCTCTGATTTTATTTTTTACAGAAGTTCAGAGTGCACCCCCCCATCAGTGTCATATAACTAATGAATAACTGAGATTGATTAATAGGATTCCCAATATTTAGTCTTCTTTTAGGACAAATGTGTTTTAGCAGCTATCTTTGTGTGGGCTTCTGTTGGAGACGCCCACATGAAGTTAACCTTTTCCTTGGTTTGAGTTCGGTTTCAGTCTCATTGTCCTTTTGAACAGTATGTGCACAGCTTTTCCTGTTCCTGAAGAAACCACACCCAGAGCTGCAGCAGTGGGAAATAAGAGTAGGATCTGTTTGTAAACTGATTGCTGTAAAGGTGGGACTGCTCCCCATGGCACTAGGGGAAGAGAAAAAAGCACACTTAGAAATTGAACTTTTGCTTCCTTCGGGTATTAACAAAAAATAATAATTCTTGAAAGACGTAGGTGTTTCATTAGATCTTTCATGACTGACTTGTTGTTTGGCTCCTATTTGAGAGGAGGATCATTTTCAACTAATGTATTGGTGAACTTAAGCATAAAAATAATGAGAGTGCTTGCATCAATCTTATGTCTAATCAGCTAGAAATGGCAAAGTTGAACCTGGTGTGTGCACCGCCCCTTTCCTCTGCTCTTCTATACGGATATTGCTGGATTACTTCCATTGTTTCTCAAGTGTTTGGCTTGAAAAAAACTCAGTTGCTTCTTGTGGGGTTCCTGTGTGTGACATCACTTCTTGTTTCAGTGCTGCAGGCAGCTTGGGGCAGGAAGCAGAGGGTGGAGGCAGCACTGCACTGCTGCAGCTCCCATCAGCTGTGCACACAGGCCAGTCACAGAGTGCCCCAATTAGTGCTGAGTCAGCAAATCGCCTTCCTGTTTTCAGATTCCCTGACAGGACTGGGAGCTGCGTTCATGAGTGTTGGTTCATGGGGCTGATGCCAGCTAGTTCCAAAAGCCATGGTGTCTGGCTTAAATGAGGAATACCAGGAAAGAAGGCTTTTTTTGTGAATGGGAGTAACTGCAGATGGGACTTTGTGTAGTATTTTATGTAAATATTTTTCTTTGGTGAACTTTTAAAATGGAGAAGATAAAATGGTTTGAAAGCATTTGTGCCATGATTCTTTTGAGCTCTGCTGCTGCTCTCGTTTTGCACAGTTTTTTACCAAAGTGTGCTATGTACTCTTGGGGAAGTGAAGGCCCAAGTTTTGCCTCAGTTTTGGTGAAGTAGCTACAGAATCTTCCATGGTGAGAGAGGTTGAAATTTTGTGCAACTTTAAGCAAAGAAGTTCATATGTCTGAGTGCATTCGAAGTGTTGAGGAGAATGCTGGGAGTGGTGGTTACATTGTGGTGTAACCTACAGCTAGGTTAGCTAACTGTGACAGTCTACCATTCTCTGATAAATTTTCAAGAGAAGTTCTGGACCTAAACATATCAGCTGTAAAAACAGGAGATAACAAGATCTGGATTTTAGAAATGGTTCCTTTTTTTTTTTTTTTTTTTAAACTGTCAAAGTAATACTGTAACTGATTTAATTATCCCAATCTTGAGTGACAAATTGAGTTACCATACTAGTATTTATGAAAGGGTTTGGCTACCAAATTATGGGTGGAGTGCAAGAGCATTGGCAACAGCATAGTGGTTGTTGCTTAGTCTTTAACTAGACTGAGGCTTAGGTTGAGGTTAAGAAGACAAAAAGTTGTTCCTTCAGTGTTACTCCAGCGCAGGAGGTCCCTTTACAGATAAAGGTAGAGTTCAGATTGATGTTGAGCCAAGCCTGGCAAGGAAGTCTGCAATTAGAGCCCATCTATTAATTGGCTGGAAGTATTGCTGTGTAGACCTAGAACTGTAAAATGGTAGAGATGGTAGGACGTGAATAGTAGAAAATTGGAAAACGTTAAAAGGTTATATACTGTTTTGATTTTCCTTGACTACAGCTATGAAAGCTGAAGAGCAGAATAAAGCTGTTAAGAAGCAGAAATGAAGCTGATGTGGAGTATGCTACAGAAACTCAAGGAAAATAAACTAGATCAGAATTACAGACTGGGAGGTTCAAAAGGCAGAAGCTGTTTTTACTGTCTATTAAATATAGACAGGGGATAGCTGGTGCCTAGTGGGAAGAGGAGGAGCCAAATTGTGGGAATTATTTGAATTCACCAGAGATGTAGCATGTCAGGACTAACCTGTATTAGCAAGAGTACTTCAGATGCATGTACAGAGAGTTTGTGTGCTTGGTTTGCTCTTATGGATAGGACTACTTTCCCATGATTCAGGACTGGGATTTTAGGATTTAAGGTTTAAATATTAGTTGCCTGATTCTAGCTCAGGATGAATAGTGGTAGCAGAGGGACTTTCTGCCATGCATTTGTGTGGAGTGCCGTAATGAAGAGAGGTACAAGCTTTTTGAGATGATAGAATTGCTGTCTCCTGTGACAACAGATGTGCTTCTAGGAACCTAAAACCAAGATGAGTATGAGAAGTTTTTTAGACGTCTCTGAAATTGGTTAGAACTCTAGAAGGCTGAAAACCAAGGAAACATATACTACAAACCAATGAAATATTATCCAAGATGTGGGATTTAACCCATGAAGCATCTGTCAGTTTGGCTAATTCCTGGTTTGGTTATATTTCTGGAAAAAGAAACCTGATGAACTGATGTAGTCAATACTCTTTTCTAAATCCGACTTTGCTACTGTCATGCTTTGTGAAACTTGTTATTAAAACTGCAGATAATAATCTTGGGAAGCATTTATTAGATGATACCTGAGAACATACTTATTGGCTTCCTGAAGTGGGAAGTACTCCAGTGTATGTTCTCTTCTGCTTAGAAGGGTAGTGGTCAGAGTTGTGAGGGTAGAATGCAGGTGACATGATGAGTTTGGTTAACCAGTTCTGAAGATTTGCTCTGTCAAATCTGCAGTATTAGTATGTAATGTTTCAAAGGCAGTAAGCTTATGTCCTTAAGCTTCTTTAAATACGATTCTGTAAGTAGAACAAACAACTTAGGTGGTGCTGTCACTGTTTCAACTTAAATGTCAACCACATTGTAAAGCCTTTAGATGTCAGTAGCTTTTTCCAAATATATGGAAGACAGTTGTCTCCTACCAAGCATCCAAGGGCATATATGGGTTGGATTTCATTGTCTTTCACCTCAGTGGGATACTTTCATGGACATTCTAAACATGATTAATAAGTTCTATAACTTCTTTAGGAGCAGTAGCAGGTTCTGTTTTTTGATGTTTTCAGAGTACATGAGAGAGCACACCTGTAGCATGTAGAGAACAGCTAGCATCAATCAGCCTGGGAATGGGAGGCTGAGATTCAAAACTTCATTTCTTATCTGCTGTCATTTCTGTGGTCTCCATCTTCCCTAAAATGTGGATGGGAGGAAGATAAGGCATTATTTCTCCAGTGTCAAAGCCTCAACTACCTCTTGGTTGCCAGAAGCACAAAATTTACACCTACTCTTCCCTGAATGCCAAAAGTCCCATCTGTTCTCTACTTGCCAAAGCCTACTACTTGTTATGAAAGCAATTCTGCACTGCATCATTCTGAAATTTGAAGTTTGGATAAATTGGATTTTGTTTTCGAGTACAGTCCTGAACTTGGGGTTGGCAAATCTTTGCTGTACTTGATAAGCCTAAAATGTTATCTAGGACATAAGGCTGTATCTAACAAATGACAGAAAATAGCATGGCCAAGCTGTGTGAGAAAAATATGTATTCTGGGGCTTGAGATGGAGAATGAAAGGTAGTCATGGTCTTATCTCTGAGGCTGCTTAAAAGATAGTGTCAGCTGATGGAAAAAGTGACATTTTAGTATAGATGAGGGGTTGGCAACCTTTCTACAACAATGTGCCAGACAATTTTCCCTTCCAAAAATAGAAGCAGTATATGCTGGTAGGAACTCAGCGAGAGTCAGGGGTTGCTGTCTCTCACAAAGGAAGATATTTGTGATGAGGTTGTTTGCAATGTTAGTGTTTTGTGGCAGGGACTTCCAGCTCCTGCAGAGTTCTGAATGCTATAGTTGTCTGTGATGCATGGTCCAGTCCATAGTCCTCACCCTAGGAGCACACAATGACTGTGCTGATGGTGTGCCAGGAATAGGGTCTATATGTGCAGGGTGCATGTTATTTCACTCTCTGGCATCCCTTCTAGAAGAATGCACAGGTGTGTGGTCAAGGTAAGAGCAGCAGGGTGCTTCATTGGGTCCTCTGGTTTGGATAACTGGAGTACCATCCATGGTTTTGTGGTGTGCACAGCAGAGCGAAGCAGCTCTGTGTAGGTGTAGCTGAACCACTGTGTTTCTCTACAGGCTGAGTGTTGTCTTTGCAAATGTAATGCTCAGTGTTAGGGAGGATGTGGTAGGTCACCCTGAGGGTTGCTGAATTAAAAGACTGTTAGGTAATATGGAAGAGTTTGAATGGAAGATGATTAGCTTATTGTTTTCCAGAGCCTTGGCAGGATTGGAGATCTTTCCCTTTCTGATGCTATCACGTGAAACAATATTCCTCAAAACCAGTGTGCAGTACATGTCAGTGCCAGGAGAGGCTGGACTGTGTTTGCAACTTGTGGATTCAGGCTATGGAATACTTTTTCTTATAAAGGATTTAAGTTATGAAATAAAGTTGAGCTTGTTTTGAAAGAAAGTACAAATGCAGTGCTGCAAGTTTTAAAGCTGTTGAAGGAACTGATTGTAAACGGACTAGAATATCTAGAAGCGCAGGGAATAATTCTTACCTGAGTTATTTCTTGCCAAGGAAAGTGAATGTATAGCATAAATTACGAGTAAAGCATGGCATAGAAGTTGAATTTGTCTTGTGAAAGTGCCCAGATGAGCAGCAGGAGCAGGCTGTCCTACTTACATAGAGTATGTATTGTATCAGAGAGGAGTACTGATACCCAGCAACTAATACCAGAAAGTGATCATGAGAGAAAAGAGGTGAGGGGGATGCATGTGCTCTGTGAGATGTCTGTGGATGTCTGCCCTGAGGTGGCTGCTGTTACAGAAGGGATGGTGCAGCTAAAAGTGTAGAAGAGATAGTGACTTGCTCAAGCATCATTGGTAGCAGAAGTGAGCTGAAGCTTTGAGATCTTCTGAAAGGTGTGGTGCATTTGGATTGCATTAGAAGACTTTGAATGCCAAAGGTGTGTTTGCTGAGTTGGAATAAATTGTCAGAGAGGACCAGAGTGGTCACAGTGGGCATCTCTGAAGTGCAGTGGAAAGGAGAGTGATTCAAGAGGTGCTCATAGTAAGAGATCAAGGTCTAGAAACCTTAACAGCCAGTAACCTAGCTGTTACAATTTAAGGGAAAATCCTAGATTTTGGTATGCTGGATTCTTGATTTTTTTTAAGTAAAAATATTAATATTGATCATAAGAAGGAGGAGGAAATGAAAGAGAAGAAAGCAAGCCACACAAAAAATAAAAACTGGATGCTGGCAAAGACCTCACTGTTGATTGTTTCAATTTACTTTTCTTTTTATTGTGTACTTTTTGTGTGTGTGTGAAATCTGCCTAATTTGCAATAGGGAAAATACCTGCTAGCCTTGTGAATATGCCTGAAAACAGAGATGGTGAAGCTTTCTTTTATTTTATATAGCATTCTCATGATGCAGCTACTGTCTGCCCTTACTGGGTCTATGCAGGTGATAATGTTGGGATTTGGATTCAGTTGTTTTTCTTATATATCAGAATTGCTCATCATCTCTTAAAGGTGCTGGTTGACCAAGACTAATAGGAACAAACTGAAATGAAGCTTATTTTAATCATTTAAGGTAGCAGAGCACATTGAATTCACATATGGAGTCGGTCTGTTGAGTAGGAAGGTGTGATCAGAACACAGTCCCTCAGCAAGACAAATTTTTGTGAGCTCAAGAGGATTGTGACTGAGGGTTGAGTATATTTTTGGAGATCTGCTGAAATTTTAGTCTGCAAGTGATCTTTCACAGATAAGAAAATTACTGGAAAAACCTAATGAGCACAAGGGTTCCCATCACATCCAGTTCTGAGAATGTACTGGGGGCACCACTACCTTTTGCTCACATAGATGGAAGACACTATTAATCTTCGAAGGCCTTGACAGCCTGAACAAGGAAGTAAACAACAGTCTTTGGACTTTGAAACCTACTTGTATAAACTAAATGAGCAGGGAAATCTGTAGGTTTAAAGAAGTAGCATGTGTTCTAGCTGTTTTAAAAGAATTACTTTACTTCCAGTGGGAAGAAAATGGAGATACCTGATCACCCTGCCTGGGGGATTTGTTATGGGTCTTGTAGAACTTATGTGAAGGAGAAAGAACTGAGGAGGTTATACCTAGCTTGAGCCAACATTTAATGTCTTTTCCTGCTCCACAGGTATTACAGAGGAACACATGGGGTCATTGTTGTCTACGATGTAACCAGTGCAGAATCTTTTGTGAATGTAAAACGATGGTTGCATGAAATTAATCAAAATTGTGATGATGTCTGCCGGATACTAGGTAAGTTCCTAAGCAGAGGGTTACAACATCTTATTTTGTGGGCTGACTTCCTGAAGTATCAAACTGACTTATTTTGGTTTTCTTTCCTTTTTTAGTGGGGAATAAGAATGATGACCCAGAGCGAAAAGTGGTAGAAACAGAAGATGCCTATAAATTTGCTGGGCAGATGGAGATCCAATTGTTTGAGACCAGCGCCAAAGAAAATATTAATGTGGAAGAGGTAATATAGAACAGAAAAGCACAGATAAAACAAATTTGAAGTAATGGTATGGGGAATATAACAATTACATTCTTCCTATTGAGGAAGAAAGATGCAATACTTTGTACAAGTTGTAAGTAGGTAAAATGTCAAGAAGAGGCATCCAGCTGTGTTTGGAAGAGTTGGGAAAGTGAAGTGGAGGACCCCACATTGCATTTGCACTAGCTTTATGTTCTAATATATTGGGCATGTTCTCAGGAAAGACTTGACACTAGGGAGAATGGTTCTAGGAGGTAGGACTACCTGGACAATCTTCACTCCTGGCCTTTGTTGCCAAGATGATCTGGTTTTGTTTACAGGTGTGGGAAAGGAGTTCAAGTTGTTACTGATTTAGCTGGGGAATGGGTCGGGAAGGTCCTGGATTGCTGCTTGGCCCATAAAGGATTGAGGAAGATCTCTGAGCCTTTATAGAAATATCTAGAGAAGTGGAGTTGCTTCAGAAGAACAGCGCCCCAGAAAAGCTGGCCTGAGTTCCTGGGTGGTCTGACCTTGCATGTTTCTCTTCCAGATGTTTAATTGCATTACAGAGCTAGTCCTGCGAGCGAAGAAAGAAAACTTAGCAAAGCAGCAACAGCAGCAACAGAATGATGTGGTGAAGCTAACGAAGAACAGTAAAAGGAAGAAGCGGTGCTGCTAATGCCCTTTCCCTGCTGCAGAGACTCTGCTCTCAGACAGATCAGCCCCTCCAGCTAGACTCGGGCAATTCCACTGGGGCAGGCTTTGGGAGGACTTTCTCAGTTTTGTGCCGTTATTTAAAGATTATTTTTTTTCTCCATGTTTTCTATCAAGAGGCGCTGGCACCTTACAACTTCAGTGCCAAGAAGGTATCGGATGGAATCTTGCCCCCTCTCCTCCCCTGCTCATTCCAGTGCGCCTTGTAGACAAGAAGGACATTGCCTACCAAGTGGACTAATTAACCCAAGAGTTTGTATATAATGTATATTGCTTTAACCAGCCTCGCCTCCCTGTTGTCGCTTTGGCTTATGCCTTCTTAATGTCAACCAATCATGGATTGCAGAGTTCATCTTTTTAAAGAAAATAGTACAAAGTTCTTAGTTTGAGTTGGCCCCAGGTTGGCAGTAACTGCTTCCTGGGGCTTCTAGCTTCATTTCTGTCAAGCTCCAGGCTGGCAACTGGTGCCCCTGGGGCCTATGGCTTCATCTGGAGCTTCAGGCTTTTACTGGGGCTCTGGCTTTGTTTTTCTAGGTACCAGGATTGCAGGTGCTGCTGCTGGAGCCTGGAGTTTCACTTCACCAGCCTCTGGGCTGGCAGCTGGTGCTGCTGCTGGGGCCTTGAAATTCAGTTTGCCATGATCCAGATTTGTGGCTGGGTCGTTTGGTTTCATCTTCTTGTGCTGCAGCCCAGCTGTTTCTGTGCTCTCCTTCAGTTTGTATCAAGATACTGAAAAACAAACCGACCTGCAGAAGTGGAATTTATTTGGATAAACCTCTTTTTTCTTTTTTTTCTTTTTTTTTTTTTCAGAAAAGCCAGCAAAGTTTAACTCCTTTGACCTCTGCTTCTGGTTCTGCCAGGCTCTTAAGTGAGGGTCCATTTCTTTTGAGAACAACAAAAAACATGTGATTCTGCCAAAAACCCCCAAACTTCTCTTTGCCCTGTCCACAAATAGGCGATCTGAACTTGAATGTGAATTTTGGTGGCAAAGCTTTTGTTTTTGAGAGAGAAAAGGCATGAAAATAAATCCAGCTGTTCTGGATTGATGTCTGAATATGAAAGCTGCTGCAGGATCATTCCCAGGATTCTTCTGTTAGAAAGGAGGACTGCTGTTCTGTGGAAAGAAATGGAAAGCTTGCTTGGTTGGGTTGTGGTGGTGGAGGATCACCCTTTGAACCAAACTGGCTTGTGATGTTCAGCAACATTTTCCTGGCCCTTATTTGCTTTTATGGGAAAACGAGGGCTCAGTTCATCAAACTGATTAGGTGTAGTTAAAGGTGGAGAGTGTGTGTGCGTGTAACAAAAATATCAAATATCTGAGCTGAAAGTACATGCTCAGCACCTGAATAATTGCCTATATAATACTAAATTTTTCCTTAAAATGACTAAAAGGCATGGAGGGTATGACTTCCTTTAAGATCTTGAGGGTGGACGTACAGTTTGTCACTGAGTGGCCCTGTGGAAATGTTGGCCTTAGTTTGGTAGGATATGATTCACCGATGTCCGTGAGCTTTGAATCAGCTCACTTCTCTCCCTTCCTCCCCCTCCCCAGGAGAGGCTAAATTTTAGTCACTTGTTTTGCCTGCATTTTTTTAGATTTTTATGGGTTGTGGTAAGAGCCCTGATAATACAATCACATCACAATCAATCACTTTAAAGACTTAAAAAATTGCAAACCATGAATGTGTAACACATTGGGTTTTTAATCAGTTCAGGTGCTGGGAGTATGTATCCAGCTGCCTTCACCCATCTTTTTTCTTCACATATCTTTCATTGGTAACCCAAGAATAAGAATGAGCTGGGATGATTTTGCCAGTGTGATAATTCTAAGACTCGAGCAGCTATGGAAGGTGGCAGCTTAAGAGACACCAGTCCATCCTGTCTGCTTTCTGTGCCCATGGAAGGAGCTGGGTCAGTCCTCAGAGCCTTCCAGTTGAAATGAAACTGTCCTGTGATGGTTACAGATGAAAGGGCCCAGCTGCATCACTTTGGGACTCTTGTGGTAGCATGTGTGCAGATCTAGGAGGGAGTAACTTCATATAGGCAGAAGTAAAGAAAATGTCTGAATTTACTGGAAATGATGCAATAAAATGAGGAACTGGTGCACCCAAGCCTGGAGTGTTCTCTTATATGGAAAGATTGGTCCTCTTTGAGTCCAGGTTTTGTGCCCACAGTTTGAACCCTGCCAGTCCAGGTGTCCAACTGCCTGGCTTGAAGTGGGATTTTTTTTTTCTTTCTTCTAGAGCTGGCTGTAGAGGAGCAGTTATCTTTCTGCTCATGCCACTGACTTTTCAATTGGAAGGGGTGGGGACACTGTCTCTAGTGGTGCTGATGTGAAGTTTCCTAAATGTTGAGCAATGGAATGTCTAACTAGTTTGCTAGGATTATTTCTGTAATGAAAGTTTCTAATTATGCTTTTTAAATAATTTTAAAAAACTAAAAATAAAGGTTACAAGCTGCCAAATCTTTTTGATGCTCTGTTTCCTCTGCTGTCCAGCATCTGGAGGTGGAGGGTGGCAAGCCAGGGGTGAGCTCTTCTGCCGAGTTTTTTTTGGTATTGGGAAAACCACAATTAATGCTTTCAAATGTTTAGTTGCTATTCTAGTTTTTCAGTGTGAATGAAAGAGTAGGCTAGAACTGGTAACCTTATTTCTGCATGAAAGAGTAATGCTTGTGATTTTGCTAGAATCTTTTGTCATTCTGTTTTACAGAAAGTGTTGAGTAAGCTTTGAAAGCTTCTCCTCGAAGGCAGCAGGTCAGACCCTGAGTTGATTAAAAAGCTTCTGGAGCCTCTCCTTGGTTTCCCAGGAAATGAAGGTGTGTTTCTGTATAGGAACCACACAGCCCTCCCTGTGCTGGCTACCTGCTGTTCAGGTGCCTTTGAGGCACGAGCAGGCTGTTGAGGTCAGGTCCTCACCCCTTGGAGACGTGTGACCAAGCTTGCTGGGGAAAGGTGCCTTTTCTTCTGTCTGCCTGTGACCATGCAGAGACAGACCTGAGGATGTGTGGATGGTCTGAAGTGCAACTGATGCAAGCTGGAGGTGTTTCATTGTCCATCTGTGTTTTGTGTC
The DNA here is from genome assembly GCF_003957555.1 of Calypte anna. Taxonomy (NCBI): domain Eukaryota; kingdom Metazoa; phylum Chordata; class Aves; order Apodiformes; family Trochilidae; genus Calypte; species Calypte anna. Next base: position 10,320,730 of record NC_044261.1, read on the forward strand.
TGAACTCACTAAAGTTTGAATATCCCTCCATATAAAGGCCAGCAAATTATTAAAATGTCTGGCAGGCAAAGGTGATTTACAAGTTCACCCTTTCTGTTTTCCTAGGTGGCTGGAGATACAAATGCTTCAAATGTTTTTTTCTCCAGACTGTTCTCTTCTGAACACATGCAAGTGCTTTAAGTGGTGGAATTTCTTGGGAATGATGAAGTACTAGAGATGCTGTTAGGTGTTAATATCACAGTTCAGAAAGTGAGTTTGTTTAGCAGGTAGGTAAGATAAGCACTGACTTGAAAGCTGAGACAGTATCATATAAATGATTGTTTTATTCTGAAGAGAACTATTTACAAAAGAAGTAGAACATTGTTTTTACTAAAAATATGCCTTTATAGATTTTTATAATATGTATCTTATAAAAACCATACATTTATTTACATTACTGCTACATACAAAAATTACAGCACTGTGGTATATGTACATATCTATAGATACATTCTTTCTGCTTGTCCCTGCTGTGTGCTTTTTCCCTCAGTCTAAGGGGATCACTGCTGCAGCACCCAGACATATCCTTTCTTGGCTTTTTGGTTAAAACAATCTTGCTTCTTATAACCGAGTGGGAAGTAGTGTGTTTGCCTGATGTAGAGGCATATCTGGAATTTCCCATTCTAAGCAGGACAGGTGCATGCAGCTATCAAGTCCTTGTGCACACAGCATTGCTTGTAACCTCACTTCTTGCTTCTCTGTGCAAAATTATTCTGTTGTCATTAATTGATCTGTTGTTCATCTTGATGGCAAGTTGTGGACCTAAGTTTTTATTAAGATAAAGTGCTAGTGACTTGCCTTTCATTTACACTTACTTGTCTTCAGTTGCTTCCCTTGCAGAGTTTTCTAAATGGAGATTGATCCCTTTTCCCTTAGGCTAGTGTAATAAACATTTTACCCAGTCACCTGTTACTTAACTGTGGGAAAGTTCTTTGTAACCTTAATCTCAGCAGGCAATCTTCTCTGTGCAATATTTGAACAGTGGCTGTGCAGCACTACTGGTTTATTTACCATTATCTCAAAAGCAAGGCTGGGTGTTGTATTTAGAGCTGCTGATCCTACTCCTTGAATCTACTTTGGAATCCTGAGTACCTGCTGGCTTAATGTGCTTCCTCTGTCTCATTCACTGGCGCTGATGTTTCCTTTGCACCATGTGTGTCCTAGATGTATCAAGTATCACAAGTGGAGAGTCTTCTAACCCAGCACTGCAAGGATGACTCCAGGCTCCTGGCCGTGACAGGATGGAGATGAATGCTTTAATGACAGCTCAAGATGAAATAGTCAGGACCTGACTAAAACACAACATGACAAATGAGAATGTGAGTTTCTTGAAAACAAAACAAAAACCTAGCTGCTATGTTAAGGCAGTTTCTGTTCCTGTTGAGTAGCAGCTCAGCACAAGGAGGTCTCCTTTGGTGTGTTGTCCAGTTCATTAAACCCAATTTTCTTGTACTTCTGGGTTTAGTAGTGCAACTAAGTCTTTAAGATTAAGGGACTAGTTTTAAGAAACCATACCCAACTGGTATCTTGGAACATGCTGACTTTCCTCTTGCAATCTCTTCCATCACTGTCATTAAATAAATAAAATTGCAATGGGATTAAGGTTCCTCCTTAAATGAAGAGATGTGCTGTGCATTTCAATTGCCTGCCTCTGCAACTGAATGAGTCACTTTCAGCAAACATGTAGCAGAAGGCACCTTTCTTCATCTCATTCCTGTGTCTTCATTGGAGAACTTAAGGTCTTGCCTTTGGATTGCACACATACATACATCTTCGTGGGGATAGAGTCCCACACAGCTGCTGGGCAAGTGGCTTGAAGAGAGCTGTTGGGGCCTGGGAAATGACAACTGATAGCAGAAAAGAGGTCTGTGAGGACCAAGATGTTCACATGGCTCTCTTACAATAAGGAGAGCATCATTTTCAAGCAGCTTATAAGACAACTGTTCACAGGCATCGCTGGCATCCATGACTCCACACCTGGTTTTGCAGGTATCAAAGTTTACACTAATGCTGATGGGCACAACTGAGTCCCGAGGGCAGGAGATGCTGAGAATGGGCCTTATGCCTCGGCCCCACTGAGTCACAGCACATGTAAGACAGGAAGATGAGGACTTGCCATCCTGAGAGCACACTGCACTGCACTAAGTTCCTTTCTCTCTCGTACAAGTGGATACAAGCTGTTACTCAACAGGTGAGCATTGCCTAGAAAGGAGAGGCCAAGGTTTAGTTCACTGCCTATCAGACTCCAGATTCCTTTCCCTCTAAGCATCAAGCTGTACTGGTGGTGCTTTACCTAAGTATTTCCTGGAGCAGGATCTGCAGTCCAGGTTTTGTTGCTCTCAGGTAAGTGGCTTTTACCACTCAGCTTTTTACCATCATTTTCAACCCCACAGTGTTCTCCGCTCCATGCCTCAGTGCAAGATGATTTCTTACCATTGTGGTAGTTTCATGCTAACAAAGACATAAGGGAATGCTGCAATCTTTGTAGGCAGAAAGGTTCTTTATACTGAGGTATTACAGATGTCCTATCCAATAGGTAAGATGACTAATAAAAAACCCCAAGCCACCAACCTCTTACCTGCTTCTTAGAAGAAGGTGGTTAACCTAATTCTAGCAGAAAGCTTGTTCCTGTAAATAGTGAGCATCAGCTCCCTGTAGGATAGTGTTTTAGCACCTAAGTTGATGAGCAGGGCAGAGCTGAATGTGTACCTAACTCCATCTCCTGTGGGACAGTGTAGGTGTTACCCTCTTCAGAGCAACAGTGCTCTAAAGGGTATCATGGAGAGGCTGTGGGTATTGTGAGCTAGAAGGTGTGAAAGTTGCATGAGAGCAGCAGGACATCCTGAACTTAGGCTGGCATTCCTCACTGGTTTATGATGGTAGACTTAAAGAGAAGAGCTGTAAGGTACCCACCCAATGTACAGGGAAGGTGCCTCCTTAGTATTGCAGGATTTCCAGCATACACCAGATATGCTAAGTTCCTTCTCACTGATCAAGTCATGATTACAGCAAAGCAGGCTCTGATCATCTTCAGTCAAAAGATTTGGCTACCTGCTTGCCAAAGGGCTGGGTAGTAAATGACCTATAGGCAGGCACAAATACTCAGTTTTGTGAGGCCATAGCCAATGTTACTGTGTGGGGCCTGCAGCCTTTCCAGAGCTCTGCAGACAACTGCTTTTGGTAGATGGCTACATGCTCTCTGAGAATCAACCCAGCCTCAAAGACCTACTGAGATCACTATGGGTAGGCTTTCAGTGAATTATTAGTTAGGCTTCTCAGGGCCTATCCTGTTAAAATTACAGGTTTCTTACTCTGTTTGGGAGGTGTACATGGCTTTGGGGAAAGGTGTGTGCTTGCTGAAGTGCCAGATTGACCTTTGGCCATCAGAGGGACAGCAGGTGCCCCAGGACTGCACATTAACAACTTTTATCCCATTTGAAAATGGCTAAGTGTCTTGTGGAGAAATCTTTAACAATCTGTGTTAACTACAGACTCTGCAACTCTTACCTCTGTAACAGGAGGGAGATAGAGAAGACAGTAATATCAGCAATCTTAAAACTGCCCTGATCTGTCAGGAGCCTGGATTCCCAGCGAGGGGTGAACAGCTATGCAGAGCTGCAGGGGAGAGGGTGCCCAGGCAGGATCTGCAGTAAGGGCTCAACTTCCACCATGGAGAAAGCTACACTTGTCAAAACATGGCAATGCTGGGGCCAGAGGAACTCATCTCAGTGGAATGGATGAAGAATATCACAGCTGCCAGGATTGGAGGGTGGTAAGTGACTCCTCTCTCTTCTCTTGCATTCAATCCTCTTCTTCCCCCTTAGCTCACTGTGAGGCAGTTCTCAATCCCCTGCACTGCTTTGCCATGGGGCTGCTTATTTCCTTCTCCAGCATGAGAATGCTTTTAAGACAATCAGATTATTTTTCACAGCAGAAACTGGACAGTGTCAAAGCTCCTAAAATATACCCTGAAGTTTATCACTTCACTTAAAGAGTAGGAAGTTTCTTTCTATTAGTGTCACACTGTCAGTTTGTAGATCTCCAATTAATGTAAACATTTGGTTCAGACCAGGTGCGGTGTAAATAGTGCAGAGTCTCAAGGGTTAACTCCTTTGCCCCCTTCTTTTTTTCTTAGTGGATCAGAGCTGGGTCCATCAGCAAGCTGGGCAGCTGCCCCACGTCCCATCTTGAAGCAGGAATTGGTGAAGAGGTTTCTCTTTTTCAAATTAATTTTTCTTGAAAAAGGAAAAGAGACGGTTCCCTTCTGCCCCAACGGGCTCATCCCCCTGCTGCTCCGGCCTGAACACGGGGGAGGGTCTGGCACTCCGCTTTGTGCCGTAGCCACTGGAGAAGGAATAAGCAAGCTGGCTCCATTCCTTCGGGTGTTTGTCCATCAGCTGCTGGTCAATGACCCTGTGCATGTCATCCTGTAGCAGAGGGAGAGAAGAGGGTTGTTAGTGGCAGCTGATGCTCAAAGGGAGCTCATGCGGGATGCATGAAGTGGGTACGAAACGTGCTGCGATGAGATGGAGGAGGGATGACAAGAGTGGGGACAGGTCTAGCTCCCCACCGAGCAGCAGGCTCAGCCTTGCTTGCTGTTGTGAGGCTTTTTAGTGAGCAAGGAAGTGAATCACACAGTTCTGAGGGATAAATTGCTCAGGTGGTCTTGCATAGGAACATCATGCCCACTTGGGACTCTGACAGCTCTAAAACACGTTTCTCTGCTGTCCACAGGTTACAGATCTTCCCTCTTGGGGGAGAAAAAATGCAAATGAACAAATGCAGCTGTAAGCAAATGCCAGAAAAAGTAAGGATTTCTGTTTTGAGCCCGGTCTATGTGCTTGCCATATGGAGCATGACAGCTACCTGCACAGCCACCCTTTTGGGGCTTCTCCAGGGAAGGTGCTATGGGGAGCCAAGGAGCTGGGGCCAGGTGTGGGTTTTGGAGCAGGCTTACCAAAGAGAACTGACCTTGTCCCTTAGACCCACATCTTCCCCTAGTGCTGGTAGAGCAGTGGGAGCTCTCTGACTGACAGCTTGACATTAACAACTGCACTGCAATTATTTAGATGTACCAGAAATGCTTTGTTTTCATCTGTTTTTGCAGCACAGTGAAATTCCTCTACACAAATTAATTAGATCTGTTGCTGCTAATGGTGTGCTAATGTGTTCCTTGAAAACCTGGCTATCAATTCTACAAATTTTAAACCTTCAGATCCATTATTTCTGCTATAATTGCATATTTAAACTGTAGCTTAGTGAAAATGCCTTTTTGCAAACTAACCCCAGAGGAGAAATCAACTGTAAGATTGTGGTTACTATCTGGTGAGAACAAGGATACCCTGGATGGGCTGTTGCTGTGGAAGTGCTGTTCACTGGGCACTTCGTGCAGGGCAGCCCATCAGAGCAGCACTGAGATGGAAGAGAAGGTGTTGCCATTGCCCATTAGGTGCCCCAGTTGCTCTGTAGCTTGATGTGTAATAAAACCAGCCAGCTTGGACTGCAAACTCGAGCGATGGCTAATCTCTGTGTTGCAGCATTTTCTGCAGGAAAAAGGATTGATAGTCATGGCCTGGACCTGAATTTAGTATGGGGACATTCCCTGGGGGATTGGAAAGGTGCAGAGCTACGTAGACTGAGGAAGCTTTGGGTCTTTTTAAAGCAGGACTGGAAAAGGGAAAGGCAGAGGGACAGTTGAAGAGGTTGAGGTAAACATCAGCATTGAGGTTAAAAAGGCTTCCAGAGTTGAAGCTGCCATGTGAAAATCTGTAGTGCTTAGATTTTGAGGGCACCTTTTCTAGCAAATGAAGTAGGTACCCAGGCTTCAGCATGGCAGATCTGTGTCCTTGGTTAACCACATAACAAGAGATGAGGATGAGGTTTTTTAATATATATAACATATATATATATATATACACATACATGTTAAAATAGTGTGCACTATTGAGAGTGCACTGTGTCCAGGTCCCTGTCTGTCTGATATGTGACTCTGAGAGCACAGTATTAGGCTGTGGAGATTCAGGGGAGATGTACACAGCAATGCTGAGGTAGAGCTGTGGTCCCTGCCTTGGCACTGGGCAGGGGTGCAGGAGTGTCTGGGGGCACAGGGGGAGGACAAACACCAGTGATACAAGACCTGTCTGATAAAGCAGTCCCAAAAAAGCTGGACAACATGCTACTGGCATGCTCTGGGTGTTCCAGGCATGAGTTTCTGCTCTTTGCAGAAGCAGTGAGACTGAAGAAGGTGCAAATGGTCTTTGTGAGCTGAAGCTGGGCTCCCTTGCTTGAGATCAGGGTTAAAGCTGCTCAAGGAGACCTTGGAGACTGGTGGCCATGAAGGCCTCTGGCACTGCAGCATTTTCTAGCCTAACAGTCACTATTGTACTGAAGCCACTGAGCTCTCATTTCAGAGAAGAAGCCCTCTTCACTTCCAACTTTGCGCTATATTCCTTCCCTACCCTCAGTAAAGCCCCTCCTGCCCCCAGTTAGATATTGATGAATACCAGTGGGGGGCAGATTAGGCACGGGGTAAAGGTGCAGATCCACATCCTGAGCTCAGATGTGTCGGATTGTGCCTGTGCCATATTTTATAGCCTGTATGATTATGTGCTTACAGAAAATTAATCTTGTTGATGGTTTTTGGTAGAGTGCAGACCAGAAATGTGTAAGCACAATTTTACCAGTTTAAAGCCTCCATTTATGCCCAGCTAAAGCAAAGAATCACATCCCATTTTATCAAAAACATTCAGCCTTGCAAATTGGTCCTCAAAATGCCTACATCACCTGTCTTATTTTGTAATTCTGTGGTTGAACTTCTGTTCTGGGGACATCAGGTACTTGGAAACTATTTAGCTACTGTGTAATAACACCTTAGATCCCTATGTTGGAGACAGCCTCCTGCAGGGGGCCTGGTCCTCATCTCAGAGAGCTGATGGGAGGACTGGGGTTGCTGTGTTGATACAACAGGACAACATAGTGTGAAGTGAGAAAGCAAACACCTGCTTTAAATACTTTAAGCTGGGGATATTCCAGCATTAAATACCAACTGTACTTTATACCACCCATCCAGACTGAAGCAGAACTTGGATACAGACAGCTCCTGTGCAAAGCACTGAATGTCACTTATTAGATATTGAGGCTGAGAAGTAAAATCCCAGTCTGTATTTCAATAAGTTTTCCAGACAGTAGATAAACAATGCAGAGGATTAATGATATGTGTGCCTCAGCCTGGTTTTCCCTGTGGTGACCTGGGGGGTATAGGATGCTGCCCTTTGTGCCTTGGCCTTGGGGTGGGGGGTGTGTGATGGAGACCCCCCCGCTGGCCCCTTTTTCCAGATGATGGTGAGGACAGACAGATGTGGGTGGTAGTAGCAGCAAAAGGAGCAGGCGAGGGGATGGCTGGTGCTTGGTGAGGATGCAGGGGCTCACCTCAAAGGCAGGAGGGGTGTACGACTAAAGCTGTTGGTACAGGAACTGAGAAAGGCCACTAGATCAGAAACCAAAGGAGCCAGATAGTAAAAAGCCCTGAGGAAGCAAACTGTAAGCAGGAAAAAAAAAAAAAAAAAAAAAAAAAAAGAAGAGAGAAACGAAAACACAGTGGAGTTGAAACAGGAGTAAGGTTGTACAGGAGAGGTTTCTACAGGTCAGGCTGGTGGTTAGTAGAGTCAGGGTCTTGCATGGTGTGCAACAGATTACTATAATTGGCCCAGACTTTTTATCTTGTGTCTGCTTTTTTCTATTAAAGTAGCCTTCCCTCAGTGCTAGTTCCTGGCATGAGACAGCTTTGTCTGCTCTCAAGGCCTCTCTGCCCTTATGTGGGTTTCTCTACTGACCCCAAATAGAGCATCTTCAGGGCAGCTGCTGAACTGCTGTGAGTTTGGGGTTTTTTAGCTTCTCCATCTTGCTAAGTCTTCTGATTTGATGAAAACAGTGCAGCTAAACCACAAAACAATCACGACAATCTCTCTGCCTCCCACCTTTCTGCTCCATTATGGAAATGCAAATACATTCTGTGCCCACACATCCCCAAGGCCAGGAAAATCTCTTGCAAGGACACCTTCCCTTCCCCAGCCCGCAACAGTTTACTCTGCAAAGTGTGGGTTACCCATGCTGCATGCAGCCATGAAATACAATTTGTTTACCGATTTTAAATAAGTATTCTTGTATAATTACCTAGGAGCTCACAGCTGAAAGGCTTTGAGCAGGGGAGGGCTGTGTTTCACTGCTCTGAGTACCATGCTGGCTGCTGCAGAGCCAAAAGCAAAAGCTCCTATCTATGGATGCTTGGGCTGAGAACAAACTCACAAGGAGGCAGGGAAGTCATCCAAAGATGCCTCCAGGGCTATGTGCCACCCAGCCCCTGCCCTGTGGTGATGAGGGGCTGCTCACCTGCCAGGCCTCCAGCTGCTGAGAGAGGTTCACCTTCTGCTGGATGGCATCCAGGAGTTGGCTGTTGAGGGACATCATGTCAATCTTGCACTTGGCCAGCTCCACCTCCACCGCATTCTTCCTGGGGGGACAGTGAGAAATCGGATCATGTGATGACTTTTTTTTTTTTTTTTTTTTTTTTTAGAAAAAGGAAGTGTTAAACATGTCCTTGAGGAGAAGTCAACAATTGCTTTCTTTGGCAAGTTCTCAGATCCTAAGCTGTTAATCTCCATTGTATTGTGGACAACTGATTCATCTGAAGAGCAGGACAGGACTGTAGGCCTCTCTACTATAAAACCAGCAGATTTCTGGTAAGCACACTATGAAGAATAGAAAAAGATATTCAGATACACTGCTGTCTAAGATAATACAGTGTGCCAGTATAATGTGCAGGATCTGAATGAGAAATGGATATCTAAAACAAGGTAGAATCTACATATAAATATATTTCTTTCTCTTCATTTCACTACTGCATAGGAAAAGAAATGGTATGTGCTAAAAAAGAAATGAGCTGTGTCTGATCACTTGATCAATTAGTTGCCATTGATGTAAGGGTTAATATAAAATAACAAGGGTTAATATAAAAATATAAAACAAACAAAAATGCCCCAAAGACTACAGCTCTGTTTTGAGTTTCTATAGATGGAACTTGAACTGAAAGAAGAAGTGAAGGCAATTTATCACAGTATATGCTTTTTAAGAATTGCAAACTGTTTAAATTGTTTGAATGAAATACTTTGCTTTCAGGAAAGCTTCCAGATTCCGTGGGGTTGTGCCAGCCCTTGTGAATGGCACTGCTATGTTTCTTTCCATTTGGTGGCCAATGGGCATGTGACACCGCAGCCAAAGTTGCCCAAAAGGCCTTGAGTGCTCAGTGGCTGAGATACTCCAGCTACTAGTGGCTGGAAAGGTGTTGACTTCTAAGAAGGAGCAATTTCCTAAGGTGTCCAAACTGGGGAATGATGCTTACCATGCTGGGAGCACACAGGTGAGCAAAAAGGTTTTAGTCAACTGCTATGTGATAGGAAACCATAGCATGGCATGCTGGGAACCATCTTTCCTTGCAAACATTTTCAGGAGAAATAATTGCATCTTATTAACTGTAGCTAATTCATCACCTCCTAATAGCTCCCTTGTGCTCCCCTGTAGAAAAGCAATTTGGGAATTTGTGTTTATATTCCAGATAACGGTTGCTTAACACCTTCTATTATAGGATCCTATTTCCCTATTGCTTCCCATGTTGCCAAACTTCAGCTTCAAGCTAACAATTTTCCATGCCAAATATCTGCCTCAGGCACTGATTTTATTTCTGTTTAGAGTTAGGGTTTTTATTTTTTTTTAATTTCAGAGGGCTTCAATAAAAATGGCTTAACCCTTGAAGTGCATGGTGGGAAGCATGTCACAAGCCTCTGCGTGCTGCCCAGGAGCAGCCCACTCAATCTGTGCTGGGATGCTTTCATTTTAGCACTAAAATGCTCTTGTCTGCTTTCACCTGCAACAACTTTCTGCTCATTAATCACCCACCATGCACACTTATCACACACCCCTTTCTCTGGGCTCCTACCACTGCAGGACAATCAGTCATAAATATTAGTGCTTTGTCCCAGCAGGGTCATTAACTGTCAAGGAGAGAACCTGTCCCTTTGCACTCCTGGCTGTGGGTTTGAGCACCTTAAATAGCCTTTCAGTGTGAAGCTCCCCATCACTGCTTGGATATTACTGGGGGTTTTATTTTGGCAGCAGCATGTTGCCATAGCCACAGCAGAACCAGCAACCCACATTCTCTTGAAATGTCAGAACCATCTCTGCGCCTGGCAGTGCTTCTGGAATGCTACTGGATTTTGCCAACAGATGGAGGTGTTACAGAGAACAGCGATGGGAATTTGGTAGCTGGCTACTCAGAAGAGAGCTGCACATCTGACAGGGTCACTTTAAAAAAAAAGAAGGGATTGTGCATGCTGATTTAGCTCCCCACTTACTTGGCAATGGCTTCATCTCGGTCCCTGATGGCCTGCAGGAGCTGTTCACTTGTCTCCTTGTCTTCAGCAGCACCTCGCAGCCGGTCCCGTTCCTCCTTCAGTGTTGTCATTTCCACACTCAGCAGTGTGACCTGTGGGCAGAAGGAAGGTGTGAAAAAGCCACATGGGCCAACCTGTGGTGTCTCTTCTTGCAGAAGCTGTGACTGCTGGGAGGGGACTGTTACTGCTGGTACAACCCCCATGAAATGTGACTGCTTGCTTTGGGATGTCAACAGTGCTGGTCTGAGGAAGATGAGTCACCAGGCTGGCCTCAGTAACACGGAGCAATTGCACTGAGAGCTGAGCATCTGTATGGGGCAGGATCTGCCTGTTGTATTCTGATCTTTCCAGGCTTAAATTGCTGCAAACATAATTTAGTAGCAAATAAGACTTTTTATTTTCTTTTTTTCTGGGTGTGTGTGTGTGTGTTTAAATCTCTTTAACTGTTATGAAGCTGAAGACAAAGGATATGAAAATTCCCTTTCACATCATGTAAGGTGTTACTGGCACATCTTACAATTTTAATTAGACTTTAAAAATATGTGCTGGGTCTTAAATAGTCTGAGAAATGATCTGTCATTTTGGTCCTGTGCAGTGAGTTAATAGGGTGTGAAATCATGCAAGGATTGCATTAGCACAGCTTTGCAATATTTCATACACCTTTAATTTCTTTGTCTAGGGCACACACATGCTCTGTTACACTGCTCCACCCTGGAGCACCCTGCTGGAAACCCTTCCAGCATCTGACCCACCTCTTTTCTCTAAATGCAGCTCAGTAGTGCTTGAATCCTCAAAGAAATCTTTAAATAGAGGACAGACAGTCAAAAAGAGCTGATCACACCAGCAGTGTGGGAGCATCCGCTGTTAGTGTGTCATGGCTGGGTTGGGAGGGAGGAGAGTGGTGCCCTATGTGCAGAGGCTCCTTGGTGTCTGCTGGGGCTGTCAGGGAGTTGGGGGCTGTGGGCGCAGCATGGGGTGCATCTCACAGCAATGCTGTGATGGAGAGCAGCGGTGGGAGCTGTGTGAATGAAACTGAGCACTTCTGAAATCACAGGGGGACCATGGATTAAAAAGGCCAAAAAAAGGCCAAAAAAACCTGCATGTGGGGATAGGTTTGGGGTTTAAACTGTTTTTGTCTGTTTCAGGTAAGAATGGGATGCCGCAGAGAGAGGAAACAGACCAGGCAGAAGGTGTAAAAATGCTTTCCAGTGTAGGCAGAGGGAAGGCTGATTCCTGTCTCCACCAGCTTGCCTTGCTCTAAGGCAAGAGCAGTGAATGTGTGTGTGGTGCTACGAGGTCCTAAAAGTCATTTAGGAAGAATTCCCCTTTTATTGTATCAATACCAGTGACAGCACAGAGGGCTGTGGAGGCAGCAAAGCACTGCAGCTCTGGATGGACCAGATTTTCATGTGCATTGATTTTCTTCAGCACTGAAGACAACGTCTATTCTATGGGAGGTGAGAATATTTATTAACCTTGAACAAGTGCCAGGCTGGGTTACGGGCAAAAGCTGCAGGAGAGCTGTACTTTCTGTGTGAGGCTGGAGTGCTTCTCCAAGAGCAACTTTTGCTGCATTTGTAGTTATACCTCATCTTTCTCCATATAACACAGAGGTGTGAGAAGTAAGTACAAGAACTGCAGTCTTTTTTGCTCCCTATATATTCAGAGCTTTGGTAGTGAGAGAACCCTAAAAGCAGAGACAGGGCTCCAGAGCGAGTCCTTTGGTTCTTCCTTGCTGGAGAGTTTAAGAGAGACCAGTCACAGCAAAGAGCAACAAAGTGCTACTCCCTCCTGGTGTCAAGGCTTTGTGTATAAGAAGGTGCTGCATCCAGACAAGTGTATGGGTGGTTGCTCAAAATCTGTGAAAAAGCCTCTGAAGGTCTCTGTCAGCTTAGCCAAGTTGCAGTGATCAAACTCTTGTCTCTTCCACCTGAGGTGTATTTCAGGGCAAGGGGGACCTGTGGGTGGTGCCCAGGACTATGTCAGCACAGCCAGAAGAGCATCCCTCATCCAACCATAACTGGGTTTGGCCCACATCCTCCTGGGTTATTTATCATGTTAATCTCTTCTGTAGAATACATGTCTTGGAGGATGAACACTGGTGTTACAAGACCACATGTACAGTGTAGTAATTGCTAACCTGGCTGTGCAGTCGCTGCAGCTCCTCCAAACTCTGCCTCAGTTTCCCCCGTTCTCCCTCCATTAGTTCCCTCAGGGCTCGTGAATCCTCACTTGTTCGCCTGATCTGTTCCTCCAAGGTATCATCATCACTTCGTCGAGAGCTCTGAGAGCGGGAGAGAAATCTCTTGCTCAGATTTTGCTTTAAAAAGGCAATTGCATTAATTTGAAACTGGTTTGGGATAGAAGGTGTGAAACATGGATGAAGAAAGCGTGGATGTGGCTTTGGTAAAATTTCAGTTTTGTTCTCATATTCTTCCTCAGTGGAAACACGCACAGCCAAAGTCAGTGCTTCTACACATGATTAAAAGAGCATGCAGACATGTTCTCACCTTTCCTAAACCAAATTTACAAGGCCCTACTGATCACTTGGTAACACACGGCTACAGTCTCTGTGTTTGCAGACCTCTTCCAGGACACTCTGTTTGTTTTTTAAATATAGCTTTATCTCTAGGCTCAGCCTTCTTACCAGCTGCTACAACAAGGAGGGTTGAGTACTCCCATGCAGGTCTGCAGTTGCAGGATCTGCACTATCTTCACCATGACACCTCAAATATGTCACACAGGCAATGCAACCACATTGAAACCAACCTACTGCATATCCCAAAGAAACCTGACTTTCATTAATTTTCCAGAATGAGTCCCAGACCAATGATAGTTGCTTGAAACTTAGTGGCCTGACCATTGCAAGCTGAATGTGCTTGGCTCTTGGCTCACCATTTGAGACACATGGAGCAGGCTGTGCACTGTCAGCCCATCTCTCTGGGCTACAGATGTTCTCTCAGAGACCAGGGACTTCAGGATCCAGTGGGAACCTGCAGCAAGCTCTGTCACCTGGGCAAGGGGACATGCACAAGTCAAGGTCTTCCTGTGCCACCAACTTACCGTGGAGTCTGCCCCATCCAGCACATTTTGTATCAGTCTTTTCAGCTCACTGAGAGCTGCCCGTAGGCTGCCAGCTGGGACATCTTTAGCTGATGAGGTTTCTGAAGACTCATCCATGGAGGAGTCTGTAGAGACCGCTGAGTCTGCACTGTCGTTTCCTCTGAGATGGGAGCAGAGGTACCGCACTTGGCAGTACGCTTCCCAGAGCTGCAGCCTCAGCTGGAATGAGAGAGCCTGACATTAGCCTGGGACATCAAGGCCATAGAGATCCTTCTTCCACAGTGAAGTGAGATGTGTGTATTTGTCTAGCTTGCTATATTGGTTTTGAAATGGATGCAGAGTTTAACTTTCATATGGTCAAAAGGGTGTTGATACCAAAGCTGGCACCACAAACCCAGTTTTCTGACTCCAAGTTCCTCTCCAAAAGCAGATCAAATGCATAAGATTCCCTCTCCCTCTAGGACAGGTCACAGAGGTCCATGGGCTTTCCCAGGGGTTGGAGGGCAAGTACCTGTTCTCGTTCTTGTTCCAGCTCTTCAGCTTCCATGCTCTGCTCTATCTCAGATAGCAGGGATGTGCTGGTTGTGTTGACATTTTGGAGACTTCTCTCCTCACTGAGCTCTTCTACCTTCCCCTGCAGCTGCCGGTAGGACAGCCGCACCTCCTGGAGCTCCAGCTGGCTTTGGTGCAGCTTGCAAAGAAAATAAAGGAATTTAGGAAAGTAAGCAGGAAAAAATATATTAGTGGAGATGATATGAAATGGATGCATCTCTCAGTTTGTGAAGTAGCTGAGAGTGGGGAATCTGTCACAAAAGAGGGTTTCCAGCCAGAAGGAAAGTACTCTTGGCTGGTATTGCTACATATCGGAGCTTAATAGTCTCCAAATGTCATTAGACATTGTTAAGACTCCAGAATAGCCTGAAAGATAAAAATAGCTGGTTAGTCAACACTAAAATGAGGAACATTGTGAAGAAGTTGGTACTCAGGTAAAAAAAAAAATTCCTGAAAACAACACAGCAGGATACTACTGAAAAAAAAGAGTAATTTTAAAATCTATACACATATAAAAATATAGATATATATCAAAAGGGGAAAAAAAGATTCAGGGCTGTTCAGCTGGGGATTCAGTGGTTGTCAACCACACTGTTGTCACAGTGTCTTGCTCTCCACAAAGATGCCTGAAACCATAGAGGTGCCAGCTTGTTCTCTGGGGAGGGATGTTTAGTGACACGTAGCTGCAAATGCCATTAGGCTTTTTGGGAAACAATCTGAGCAGTGAGAGATAGAAAGTCAATTACTACCCTCTGGGACAATGGGGTCTAAAGAAGCCCCTTCTGAAACCAATTTTCTATGATAAAATAAGTAAAATTAACTGTAACCAGAGTTCTCTGCTTCATTTTACATTTCTCTTGTTTCCCCAGCACAGTATCCCACTCCCTTGCTCAGATCTCCCTCTCAAGTTGCTCTTTGTTGTCAAGATGCCTCATTGTGGCTCCTGTTATCTGTTCCTGTGGTGAACACCTAGGACCTTGACTGCAGCTGTGTTTACTTGAGCCATTTTATTATTCCAGTTGTTTTGTCTCCCAGTTCCCCATTATCTTCTTAATCAGTTTTCCCTCAAATCATGTCTTTTACTGCATTTCCCCCTTCTTCCCCACCCTATTGCTGTCTCCTCACCTGTAGGTCCTTGTCATGGCTTTGTCTCTCCAGGATGAGGACTCGGTCCTGCAGCTCCTCCACAGTTCCCTGGAGCAGGTCATTCTCCTCCATCATGGCACTAAGGCGATGCTCCAGCTCCCTCTTTCTGTCTGTCAGCATTTTGATCTGTGAAGGCAAGAGAGGTGATGTGGAAATTCCTCCTTCCCTAGGCTGCAGGGGCAGCTCCACAGGGACCGGTTGTGCATTGGCAGGTCAGGGACCAGAGCTGGCCTAGGCTGAGTATAAAGGCAGAAATGTCCAAATGGATTCAGTGGAGACCAGCCCTGCTCACTCTTTGTACCTTAAAATTTGGAAGACTGGGCATAACTAGGTTATTGCCTTGGCTGGTTCCTGACTGAGCATGGTAGCACTTGCTCCTTTATTGGTGCTGAGGACCACAGGGTGAGCTGTGGGATTCTGCTCTCTGCAGGGCTGGGCCACAGCACTCTCCATACATTTTTCTTAATTGCTGCATGTTTGTCAGGTCCTCACCAGGGATTCTTCTGTCTTTTTACTTTTGAAAACTCCTTTCTGTGCCATGCTTATTTTTAGTCTCCCAGTGATCAGTTGCCTTTAAAATTGGTTCATTTCTTTTAATTGTCAAGGGCAGCGATTTCAGGTGAAGAGGGACAATGTGCCAAGCAAAACCTCTGTGATTCAGTTAGTTGGGAACAGTGCACAGGATGAATCAGCACTAGCCAAGGTCACTTCTTGTTTAACCAAGAAAAAGGAGCCTTTTCCCAGATTAGCATACACAGGACCTCTGGGGACTGACTATGCCATTTTCAAGTCCAGTATAACCCTGAATGTTCCTTATGACCCCCTTTGAACTCATGGACCATAGGCAAATTCAGCAACTTCCCACTGCTTTCTTAGCCTCTTTGGGACCTTGTCTCCTTGCTGCTTTCTGGGTTGCTGGAAAGATTTGGCTGCACAAAGAAATATTAGCTAAGTGTGTGAATTTGCTGTTCTGCAGGGTAAAGGTATTAGAAAGCTGCTCTTGGGTGACTAATGGTTTCCGAGACGTCTCTTCCCACCACCATGATTTGCGTGGGTTGGAGAAAAGCCATGGGAGAAAAATAAGAGGGATAAGACAGAGATTGTATCAAGAGTTGATATTTGGTATCTAAACCAGTAATGAACACTCTGTGAATGACTGTGCAACAGAAAAACATCACTCAGTGGGCCCTGGGCAATGGGAGAGGGCTTTGGAAAGCAAGAGACAGGAAGGAGGGGAGGAGGCAGGGTGAGGTGTGCATAGCAACAGGCATGCATGATGAGAGATAATCATGCACAGGCAAACTCTTTATGAGCCTCCATACTTACTTCAAGGACCTGCTGCTCCACACCAAAGGGAGGGGAAGAAAAGGCGAGGGACCAGCAGGGAGCAGGTGGGAGCAGGAGAAAAGAAGAAATTGAGAGATTTTAGGAAAAGCTCTTCGAGACAGCTTATAAATAAAAAGGTGGTAGGGTAGCAGAGCTGGATATATTCTACCCCTCTGCTTCCTGCCTACATGCTTCTCAGTGAACTCCATCAGGGAGGGAAAGATGAAGGAAGGTAATATAATTCCTGCAAATGTACCAGAGCTACAGCAAGCAGCGGCTTCTTACTTTCCAACATGCATAGCTCGGAGGCAGAAGATTGATGCTTTCTTTGCAAGCATGAGGAGAAAAAAAACCAAACCAACCATTGAAGACATGCCTCAGAGTTTAATATGAACTGGGCAGCAGCCCTACAAGAGCACAGCAGTGGGTTAGCTCCTGGAGGAGCTTTCTCATCCATTCATTTTGCAGGTGTGCTTTTGGATAGGGCAGTGGTGGAAGCTGGACCTTGCCACCCAAGCCAGCCCTGGCTCACAGCAAAAATTCTGACTTGGGAAGTCCTTTGCCCCACAGCTACCATCCTTCTCTTTGTTTGCTCCAAGCTGAAGGTTTTGTTTACTCATTTCAGAGGGTTCATTATACAAGTTAAAACATCCCTGGCTACCTTTTGAAATGAAGGACAGAGCTAAGCATAAGTGACTCACCTCAGCCTGGAGGCTCTCAAGCCGCACGATGTGTTGACTGCTGGAGGAATTCTTCTCCCGGAAATCCTCCCGGAGGGTGTGGACCTGTAGGGAGAGCTGCCGCTCCACCTCTGAAGCCTGCAAGGAGACACCAGCTGGCATTACCCCAGGGGGTTGTCCCACAATGGGAAAGCAGTTACCTCCTCCTGCCCATGGGAAGATCTGCCCCAATATGACCTCTGTACGGGCCTTAGTTTTGAGAGAAACTCTGAAGCCTGCAGGTTCTGGACCTTGTCCCAGCTCATCCTGGACTGATGTTGAGAAGAGTAGCTATTTAAGACCATGTTGATTTTCCCTTGGGGAAGCCAAAAGGACACAGCCCCAAACTCTTCCATTGCAAAATAGTATGATGACTCCCATGCTGTGCACAGAAATCAGTTTTCCTCAAAAATGCTTTTCTCCTGATCAGGGCTGAGGAGGAGACCAGGCCAATTGCAAAGACAGAGGAGAAGTAATCTCCACAGAGCCCAGGAAACACTGCTATAAAATCAGCACTTTAAAACCCCTGAACATCTTTGGCATAGTTCTAAAATAACAAATGCTCTTTGTCTCTGATTTCTGGCTCCTGTCGGGGCAGACGGAGAAGCATCTGCTCACATGGCTCTCGGTGCAGGATGGCTTTCCCATTTTGAAGGAGGGATGTCCCATTTATGCAGGGTGCTTTGAGGACATTGGAAAGGCCATTCCTACCTGCGGGATCCAGGCTGCAGACAGCCTGTGCAAATGACAGCTTAAGCATGTTAACTACTCTCTAGACAGCTTTATGGATGATTTTTACATGGTGAACACACTTGTTTAGGCTTGTAAGAGAACATAAGGTTTTTATGACAAATCCCTAATGGGACAATACAAATGGATGGTTCTATTTAATTAGCTCTCGTCAGGTTCCATTACACTTAGGCACAGACCTCCCCCTCCAGCATATTAGCTGGAAATTAATTAATCTCCCTCACAGAGCTGTACATCCCATACCAACAGCAGCTAAAATGTCTTAGGCAGGGAGGTGAGATGGGAGGGGGAGGGATGGGGGCAAGAGGAGAAAACCTGCATTGGGGTCAGAAGCTATGGGCAGGTTTGGGAGTGCATCCCTATGTCTGGCAAACATGGGTCAGGATTTGGCCCAGGGTGCTCTGACTGACAGGGAGCTCAAGGCAGTAACTCCACCAAGAGGTGCAGTGACTTTCTCTAGAAGCCTGTGACCTGAGGAACGAATGCACAGACCCAGACTGAGCTGCCCACAAAGGAAACACTATCCCTTTTAAAAATGATCCCTTATTTTGCACAATCTGCAGCAAAATAATCCAAATCAGAAGCAAGAGGTAAAAGGCTGTGCCAGCTCCATCAAGTGGAGGAAACTGTGGTTGCCTTCAACACTGCTTGCTTGCAGGGGCAGCAGAAGACAGATGAGTGGTCACCAAAATCAGCCAGGCTCTGACCACTGACCTCTGGAATGAAAAATGGTTTCCAAAAATAAGAAATAGTCTTGCCTACCAATTGGTTTATTAGTTCCTCTCGTACCCTGGATTAGCATAGCTCATCTTTTTCCCTTCTTTAAAGCCTCATATCAGAGGCCTTTGCATATTGCTCTTGCTTCATATCTCTAATAAAGCTGCCTTGCAGAGGCAGAGTACATAAAATATAAAGATAGCACAGCACTATAGGAAGAGGTTGGTTATTTTTCTTCCCTTAAGCAGCTATAGATTTCAAAGCATTGTGAGCAGCTATTAATTGGTGACACTAAAGAAGATGGATGGCTTGTGCTTCTTTTGAGTGGTTCACTTGCTTTTATAAAGACTGCTGAAACATCTTCATGCTGAAATACTCTGCAGGAGTTATCAAGGATGAAAAAGCACCAGATTAAAAGCACTGAAGGATTTTGCCTGCAAGACGCTGACCACACTCCCAAGGAGCACAAGTGGTATCTGTAGAGATGACACACCAGTTATTTGATGATTAACTGTGAGATGTAATTTATATGATAGAACAATTCTATGTACAGACAGTGTACATATACAATGTAGCAGCAAGAAACAAGGGAGTGTTAATAGCTTTGTAAAAATCCCTGGTAAGTCAGTATATAGCTGCTATTGCTAGCTCTGGTCCCCATGCTCAGATCACAGCAGGTGAAGGGATGGGCTGTAAGGGTGATCCAGATTGTGGAAAGTCTGTTACATGAAAGGAGACTAAAAAAGGATGGCTTGATTTATCTCATGCAATGAATGCTGAGGGAGAACTCCCTATAAATACATCATGGATAAGCACACAGAAGGGAGAAATGCTATTTAAGCAGCAGCACAATTTTGGCAGAAAAAAAAAATAAGTGAATAAACTGGACAAGACTGTATTTGGGCATGGAATAGGAAGACTTCTATATTTCCAAGGAGCTGCAGTAGGATACCTCTTCCTGCAGCATTACAACAGGAGGAATAGCAGCAAAAATGAATTTTTGTGATGGAGCTGTATCACTTTATCATGCGGTTTCTTTCAGAGGGCTGCCTACAACAGAGGGGAAATGAATAGACCTCAAAGGTTCTTTCCAGTACTAGGCTGCAGGACTGTAAGGTTTGTATTCACCAGCTTTATATCATCATCTGGAATTTATCTACTTGCTGCTCAGCTTGCAAACTTACACATCTTATTCCTGCAGTTATCACTGCAGGAGGGAAGAAAGGACTCACTTATTGCTAGTGGTTAGGGCCCTAAAGCAGACAGCATGATGTCACCTCAGTGTACACCATCCACATCCTATTTCATGTCATCAGAAGATGTAACCTATCTACATTTTCCTTTTATTGCTCAAATAAGCTATAGCTTTTTTTTTTAATTGAAGGAAGTTTCTTCTGCCTCAGCCAGTCTGGTTTTACTCTCATTATGCAAACTGCAGGGCTTTTTCTTCCCCATCACTGTTTCCTAAACACTAAAAGCTAAAACCTTTTGTGGGTACGTCAATCATTTAGCAATGCTTTAATTTTGCTAGAGAGAAGTAATATTTTTTCCCGAAAGGCAGACATGTATCACCCAACATCATAGCTTTGCTCTGTAGTTAAGAAAGAATTAATTTCCTGGGTACAGGCAAATTGGCCAATACTGCCACCAGGCAAAGTTTGAAACATATCTACAAAAGCATAGACATCAATTCACAATTAGATATATTCAATCAACTATGAGATTTGTTTTCTGGACTTAAGGCAAGGTTTAGATGAGATTTAGACAGGGCAAGAAGAAAGGAAGCAGAGGAGGACATTTGGCCCCTGCTCTAATTAAGGGCTTTTTTCATTGCAAACCTGATTAAGTTTCTCTCATGATTAATTCTGAAGTGCTGAAGAAGACAAAACTGCTTAGGTATTTAACAGAAAAATATGGCTTACCAGTTACAGTCACTGTGAAGTTTAACATCTGGATTAAATGAACAATAAATAAATCAACTAAACATAAATAGATTGGAGGACTGTGAAGAGGGGATCTTTGAAATGTTTTGGATGGATCATGAGAAATCAATGACATACAGGTTAGTCTCATTAAAAGAAAATCCTCTTTTGGGAGAAAATTTGATAAATAAAACTAACTGCATGCAAAATATTCAGCTATAAGTCATGTCAGAAAGAGAAGGAGAATGGAAAAAGTTTAACAGACTGCAGCTGAGTGAGGAAACCAGTTTCCATATGATTTACTTCTACAAAAAAGATGACTCAAATTTAAGAAAAGATATCAAATATTTTCTTGCCTAAAATAGCCAAGGAAGAGGAGTCCTAATTAGTGCTAAATTTATAACACTCAGGAGAGCATGTTACCCTTTTATTAATTTGCTAATAGCCGAGTTCCAGGGACTCCCCATTCCCACTGTGTTCTCACCATTAACACTTCACTAATTGCTGCCTCCCCCTGTCTTCAGGTTCTTGGATTTCCATCCCTGCTCTGGGAGGAAAATATATTTGGCTACAGAAGTGCAAGCAAAGGAGGAAACAAGACATGTCTTGCTTTAGAGTAGTCATATAAAATCCTCCACTATAATCTGTCTACCAAGGGGAGCTGAGAGGATTGAGATTCATGCCTCATCACTGCAGGCAGCACCTCAGCACTGTGGTGCTTGCTGCTGGTGGTGGAAAGTCTAATTTTCTGGGCTAGCTGATCCATGCTGAGTAAGCCACGAGGCCACGGCTGTTTTCCAGCCCTTGGCATGCTGGTGCCATAAGCATCCATCTACATTTTGGATATCTGGAGGTTGCTAAGTCTGGGGAACCTGTGAGAGCTTTTTACTTTTCATTCAAGTCAACTTTAAATTGTTACTCAAAGCATTATTCTCTCCAGGAAAGGTGCCCACATGATGGCAGGGGCCTTTCATCACCTTTTCAGGGCTGTGGTTTGTGTGTGCTGACTGCTGTGAACAGAGGAGAGGTTCCCCAGGGAAGGGTCCTGGAGATGTGGCACCCTCAGCTCTCAGTGGATAATTGCAGTGGGCTGGCCAGAAGCCCTCACAGTCGCTCTCCCACTTCCTCTCCTCAACAAGATGGAAGAGGAAATCAGATGAAACAGCTTGAGGGTTGAGATGGATACACAGAGGTCATTTACCAGGGGAGGAATCTGAAGGAAAACCAGACAAAGTCCTTACTGGCCATTGCCAGGGGACTGGATTAATACTGGGGGTTTATTTGGATTTATTATTGGTGGTAAAGGGATGAGGCCTGGAGCTGTACTGAGTGTGTATTTTGCTGACTTCTGTGGGGTTGTGACTACATGAAGGAGATTTTTTTTTTTTTTTTTACTTTTGTGGTTGATGTCTCATCACAGTTTGTGAACTGTGTACAGTAAGTACATATCTTAATGACAATTCTTAAATACATTTTTCAACAAAGCAAGAGTTGGAATTTATTTGATCTCATTGTCCAGGGGCTGCAGTGACCTCCCTGGGGCTGCCCCGAGCCAGACACAGCCCATTCCAGCTGGTTCCAGCCAGTTCTGCAGCAGTTCCTCTGCAGGGCACAGCTGAGCCCCTGAGCGACCCAATGGCTCCTCTGGAAAAATGCTCTGGGAGAGGACAAAACACAGCCTGGCAGTGACAACTGAGGTAAAAAGTGGGAGAAACAGCCCCGTGAACACCAAGGTTGAAGGAGGAGAAAGGGGGACCTGGCTATGCCTCCTTCTCAGGACCTCTTCCCACCACTTCCCAGGGCAGTGCAGGACATGGAAGCTGGGGAGTGCAGTGCATCATGGCTGGGGCCAGCAATTGTCCCCATCTCTGTCAAATGATGTGATCAGGCTGAATCCTCCTCTCCTTGCCTCATCCCTCTCTCTGCTCAGAGAGGGCACTGTATATGGGGACTGCACAGATTATGGGGAAATTTAACTGAACCATGTTATGTAGCAGCTTGGTCCTGATGTGAGAGCTGCCATTGCCTGGAGATGCTGTGTGGAAAAATGAGAATTCAGGATTCCAAAATATTTTGGTTGTAAACATCCAATACAGACATTGATCCCACGGGATCTTTTTAGAAAAATTTTGATTAAAAAAATGCTCTGTATAGTATAGTGCTATGTAATATGTGCCTATTATATATGCAGTAGCTGTAAGCAGACTGGCAGGTGGATTAAATGCCATTAGACAGAATGAGTGTATCTGCCCAGCTTTTGCAGGTGAGATTTACTTCCTAACACAGGTTTCTTTTTTCTTTTTTTCTTTCTGCTCAGAAACCCTTTCTGCAACCTGCCATGGGAACCTGCTTCTGCAGCCTTCAGCCCCCTCCCTCGTGGATCTTGGTTTTGATCTCCAGATTGCTGCTTCGTTTAGGTAAGATCTGTGAGGTGGCCACAGTAGGAACATGCGGTGTCCAGACTAAGGTGGGTGTCCTCACTGGAGCCTGGCACTGAAGTAATGTATCTGTGTGAAGTTGTAAGATGAATGAGGAATACTGCCTTCCTCCCACCTATTTTTTCAGTGCAGTTCAGGCAAATTACTTCATATCTGGCATTTAGTGCCTTTGTACCACACACCTTCACACTAGGCTACCTGCAATGGTGTTTACACCCCTGCAGGTCTCCTCTTGGTTATTCCCTCTCACTTCTTATTCAGAGGATCCAATAAATCCATATCTGCTTAGACAGAAGGGTTTCATTTTGTGGCATACTGCCTGACCTCCTTTGTGATGGTCCTACAGGCTGATGAGCCTTCCCTTCAGAGGAAAGCAGGCTGGCACAGGGCACAGTCCAGACACATTTGGTGGGGGATCCTATACTTACTAGAGAGCAGGTGGACAAAAGAAGTAACAAATGAACATTTTTTTCTTAGCACAAAATGGACCTGTCAAGAAAAAAGGGAATCAAAGGTCTAGGGGATGAGGATTAACTAATTGCTAAAGCAAGGAGTCTGAATAATAGAGAAGAGGCACTGGAATAACTCTTTTATAAGCAGCAGGCTGGAGACACATTACTGATGGGAAAAGCCTCATGGATGTATCTTTAAACTCAGTCTGAGAGGGCCTCTGTAAGGCAAAGGACAGCAGTGGCATCTTACGCTAAGATCTCCACTACTTCCACATTTGTGATATTTTGGGAATATAATACATTATTGCTTGTGTGAATGTGACAATAATTTGCTGAAGATCTGTTCCTCTTTCCCTTCTGCAGGAAAAGTAGGAAATGCTTAGAATGTCCTTTGGCCTCACTATTTATCTGAGTTTTAAAATAAAACAATCCAAGAATGTACAGTTTCTCTCAATACACCCCAGTCATGCAGTGGGCTCTTGTGGAGGGCAATGAGTTAATGCCTCATCAGCTCAGATGCCTCACACCTGGAGGCAGAGCCCAGTGAGGGAGCTGGCTATTAACAGAACCAGGAGCAGCTGGGTTGAGGTTTTTATTTGGGGGGGGGGTGAAGCTGGGATTGCACGTGCCCATTGAGATAGAGAAGTATTTAACTTTAGAGTGGAGATATTTAGCTCTGTGGTGGAAATCTTCACAAGAGCTGAACCTGCTCAGCCTAAAGTGGGATTGCCTGTTTTGGCGGCTTGCATTGGCTGACTTGGGTTGCTTCCCATGTTTCTCGTGGCTGGAGGACTGGAAATGCTGCTGGAGACAACTGCTGTTAATCCTTGGGCACATTAAGGTACTGTTACTTTTTTCTTTCCAAGTGTCCTTGAAAAGTCCTTTTAATAGGGATAGTGAATTTTTGCTGCATGACTAAGCGAAGCATGAAAGAGTAGATAGTAAGCACTTTTCTGACAATATAATTGTTCTTTTTCCTTCCTAAAGGCCAGGTGATGTATATGAATGAATGAGTTTGTAAGGTAAAGTGTTTCAGCAAAGAACTTAGGGGAATGAATGCAAAATGGTGGTCTTCAACTTGGTTTTCAGTAAGTGCTTGGATATGTGTTTGACTGAGGCCAATACTGTTAGCTGAAGTTAAATCAGATGAGAAGCTGCTGTTTAGAGCAGAAGCAAAGTCAGTTATGTGCCATGTGGGGGCAACTCTGGCTGGTTGTAATGTCTCTAGGTTCATTTAATAAATCAGAAGTTTCACAAGTGGATGTGGGTTGTGCACGTGTTTTAGGAGGTGCTTAAACACGAGCCTCCCTTTTTTTGCAGATTATTCTTGATCCAAGCACTTGGCTCTTGTGGAGAGAAAAATAGTGTGTGGAAAAATGAGTCAGCCTGCTTCCTGAGGGAGGGACTGCCGGAGGCCTGATGCTTTGAATGCTGCAATAAATTAGCACTGGAGATAGCTCAGAGGACAAAGTGTGTCTGGAGGACATGCAGTGGGAAGTAGTGCACGAAGTGGCTCTTGGGCTCAACGTGCAAATCGTGCTAGCAGAAGAGGTGAGGGTGATGAGACAGCCTTGCACATTGCTTCCATAGGTTGATGGCTGTTGTAAATCTCTGAATGGAGAGATGACTAGGAAGTTTGCTGGTACCAACTTGGCTCCAGGTTGTTGAGAAGAAACAGGGTAATAAAGTCTAATACTGGCAGGCTCTTCCAGTTCTGTGTAGATGCTCTGGTTCTGTGTAAGTGCTGCACAATACCTTGAATGAAGCATTTGTTCATCTGTGCTCCAGTTACCCATTTGTAAATGGAAGCAGAAAGGCTTTGGGCTTAAATAATCAAGGCTGGTGGTGCTAAAGTGGGACTGAGAAGAACAACTACATTAATTTCAGTGGAGCACAGCTTGGGTCCAGTGTGTTGCCAGGTGCTTGGGGACCTTGGTATTAAGAAGTGTGCTGTCCCCCATGCCTGTGTGTGAGACTGCAGTTTCTCAAGTTTTGCCCGGGCCTGGCAGAGTGAACTGATAAGAGTTTGGAAGCTGGATGGTCTGTGTTTTTCATCAGTAAGTTCAGTCATCTGCTCTTTTAGATAAGTTCTACTGCTTAATTTCCATGAAAAAGTTATTTATCTTGATAGAGCATTTTGGCCAAGTTAGCTTTGATGTTGGTTTTTAATCCAGATTTTTTGAGCTCAGTCTGATTTTTTTCTACTTGAACTAAAGAATGAAAATTATTTCTTCCAGTAAATTTCTAGTGAGCCTTAAGTGTGGGTCAGATAATAGCCTAATGAAATACAAAATGTCTGACTAGTTTGAAAACAGCTGAACTGGAAATGTGAAGGCTTAAAATGGTGATTAAAACATTTTGTTAAAAAACCAGAAGCTTATGATGGTGGGGGCAAAAAGAAATGTACCCCACTGTTCTGAGAGGCTTTGCTGTCTTCCCCTGGTAGTCAGAAGTCAGGACAGCCTATCTCCATTCTTGAATTAATTTTTTATTGAAATTGTTTTAGCCAAAGACTTAAAACATGAAGGTGTTCAATCTCAACTGTTTATGCCTAGAAGGAAGATAGAATAATTAAGCTTCTTGCAGTCTTTTCCTGTGGCTTCAAACACCCAATCTCTTATTTCAAAGACAATGAAATCAGTTCTTTTGGGGTTATCTAGTATGTGATGGCAGGCTAGCAGCTCTGGAATGTTCATCTGAACACCCTAATCACCTGAGAATATGCTTTTTCAGGTTTAGTAGAAATACACAAAGCAAAACCTTTCTAATGTATATAGACCTGATGCTCAACCTTGCACTTACTATTAGCTTATTTCAGTGCACAGAATTATTGGTGTCCATAGCTATGCATGTAAAGTGAGTGGATGCCAAAAAAAAGATGGGGCAAAATTCAAAGAGTTGGTTTAAAATGTTAAAGGAAGTCTTTGGAAGAGAGAAGACATTTTGTAAAATGTAATCTATATTTAAACTTTAGGGTAGATTGACCTGAGAGATGTTTTATTAGCTTTTTAAATGCCTGCCAAATCTGATTCCCAATAAATTCCACCAGTCCATTTCTTAAAAACAGTTCTGATGTGTTTGCTTATTTCTTTCACAACCTGATACATTTAGTTCAAGAAACAGAGAACAAAGAGCTAAGAAATATTTTGGGTTTTTTTTTTCCGTAACTAAATCCAGCTAGATGTTCTATGCAGAAAGCTCATTTTTCATAGCCCATGCAGTAAAACTTGTGGCTGCATTCTGTAGAAGAATAAGGAAACCCAAGCCCTGTAGAAAATATAGGCCAAGATGGGAGCTACAGCTTCAAACTATTCCATCAAAGCTTTCTCTTCACTAAATGATGTTTTATCACTGACAGGTGTAGTAGGGTCATAAATTAAAGGTGTCATAATCAAGTGCATCATGAAGTTTTGGGAAAGAAAAAACCCATATGGCAGCATGTCACAGTTTCAGTGCTTAAATAAAAAGGTCCAAATCTGTGTTCTTGAAGGATTGTTCTGGAGCTGTTAGATAACATTTTATTTAAAAATACTTCTTGGTCAGCTAGTATTTGTTCTGTCATTCTAAATACAACAGGACTGTGCAGGATAGCTGCAGACAACAAGTTTCTAGATACTATTTAACTTAGCAATATTTCTTCCTGAACTTCAGCCTCCAGCAGTTCCTGAATTGTTCTCCCTTGTGGGCAGTATGAAAAGCTGTTTAGAGCATAAGGTCTCTGGAGTAGACTGAGCAGGAGACAGACCTTGCTCTCAGTGACTGTTGGCAAAAGATAATACAATGTGTTTGTAATAACATCTGAGCACTCTGATCTGCTGAAGTCTAATACAGATCTATAATTTGTACATTACCATATGTATTAAGTACATGAACATTTGTCTCAGTGCAGCTTTGCTCTGTTTCCACTAAGGTTCAGCTTATCACTTAGTGCAGCAGATGCTTGAGCACAGAAGTACTTGTTTACCTTTTTGTACGGAGTGCCACAGATGTAAGCACTAAGGGGATTAAGGGTCTTTAAGTCGTAGATCCTCAAGCAGGGGCTTGGTCTTCAGAGTAGTCTGCACCTCGATAGCAGCATGTAATGGCCATTTCTAGCATGAGCCAGAATTGCTAAATTAAGTGTATTCAAACTATTGAGGGTAAGTTTTCCAAACACCACCTGTAACACAGATTTTGGTAAGCTGATGAGAACTTTGTGACCAGATCTTCTGTGTCAGCCTGGCAGGCGAGATGCTCCCTGAAGACCATGGGTGCTGATGTGGCCAGAATCCCTGGACAATGGGGTGGTCCAGAAACAAGGATATGGAGCCTTGTCCTTATACAATCTAGCTTTTAAAAAGTTCCTGCACAAATTTATTTAAATATTTGCTTTTGGCAAACTCACTGACATTTTGGTGCTTTTAGTCCTACAAAAAGCTGTTCCTGAAAATAAAAAAAGCAAGTAGATGAAGACAGCAAGCTTAGCAATAGAACAAGATGGGTGCAGCACGTACTTTAGAATGGTGTATGAAATACACTATGCTCTGCCAAATCGTACACATGAAGGGGAATAATTATTTGGGACTGGAAAAAGCCCCTCTCTGTATCAATTTTAGGCTTTACTGCATCTGTGAATATTACTTTAGTTAAAGCATGGATGGTCATGCTTGGATTGGGGGGAGCTACCTCAGTCACAAACCCTTCATGTATTGTTATTTTTCTGATGGAGGAGAGGCAGAGTGCTATCTGAAATAAAATAAAACCCTATTGTAGTAACATCCCAACAGCTGTGTTAGAGTATCTGTGGGTGACCTAGGACCCACTGAAAGCACTGCAGACAAAGGCTCTGTGCTTGTCTGTGAGCAGAAAATTTGGCACATGTGCTATACTTAGACTTCCACCTATAGCCAAGGTTTTCCAAATGTAGGTCAGGCATCATTGAATCAAAAGCCCTTTCCCTCACAGTTTAAGATACTGCTTAGAGGGATAAGAATAATTCAAGCTGTGTTTTTTTGGCACTGAGGGTGTTGCTGTCTGACAACTGACACAGACACAGCAAGCCTCTGGTGAGCCAGGGCAGGGGCAGGGAACAGGTGCCAGGAAGCCATGGGGACTGGGGTGATTTGCAGCCCAGGTTTCTGTGCAACCAAGTCATGAGGCTGCCTGCAAACCATTACTGGGGTGAGGAGACCTGTAAGCACTGCAGAAGATCTTAGATTGGGAAACACTACCAACAGATGCTGTGAGAATTTGCAGCCTGGCTGGTGTGTCTGATGCTGAGAGAAGGTGGGGTTTTCCCCTGGTGTCTGAAGGTTTGGTGGCTGAGGCTTTGTCTGGAAAGAAGCAGCATCCTGATAAAGCTGTCCTGCCAAGAGAAGGGAGAGCATGCATCCTTCCTTCACCAAAATCCTGTTTCACCCTCAGTGATTTGTCTTGAAGGGGCAGACTGTGTAAAAGGCCTTTTTCCCTTTGGCAGAAAGAGGAGAGTGTGGAGGAAGTGCTGTTGGTTTTGGCTCTGGTGCTTTTAAGCAAATGGACTGATGAGAGTCATACACCTTGTGTATGTGCTTTCTGACCCTGGCATAACAGGAGACCAGCTAAAGTACATCAAGTAAAACACAACAAAAACGATGTGGCAGTGGCTGTTCTTTACCTGGAAAGTCTCCCTGACAAGTGAGAGGGCTGTGGGAGGGAGCTTCATTTTGAAAGCCCTGTTTGAGTGTGCTGATACTTTAACTGTGGCAGCTTCCATTGCTTTCCAGTTGGGTTCATTTATCGTTTTATCTTCAGCAGAGAGGGCTGCCTCACATGAGTGTGTGTGGATTATCCTGCACTTGATCATGGGCTGATCTGTTCCTTCAGTTCTTATGTTACTATGGGAGGATTTTGAACTGGGATGTTCCCTAGCATCAGTGTATATAAATGATTAACTTTCTCTTCTTGCTGTCTGGAAGCACGAATAATGTGATCAGTGCCAGAAGAGATTGCAGTGTTCGGCTCCCAGCAGTTTTTATTCCTCCTGTTGCTGTAGCTGAATTTTTCTGTGTGCACCAGCCTGTGGAGCAATGCTAAATTTCCTAAGTGCTTTCTGAGTGCAGGAGTGTCTAAAATGGTATAACTTAAAACTTCTGATAGTACTTAAATATGTGAATTATCTAGGAAGATCTTTATCTCATCTGTGCTAAAAATGACCTTCCTCAAGCCACTGACATTTCTCCCTCCTGTCTTGCACATGGTGAGATGTACACTGGAGTTTGCAGATCATTGGAGAGCAAAGAGCTCCACAGAAACATGAAAATAAAATATGCTGCGTTATTGCTAACCTGCTTGTGCCAAGACTTTTCCTTTTGCCTGTCACTATACTGTCTACACTAGCTTCCCCCATCACCCCTTGGCTTTGCTATTTTGTGACCTATTTCCTGGAACAATCCTCTTCTCAGCTCCCACTAGTTGATTAGTCTTAATAGATACAAACCATGGTACATTGTTGAATCCATATAAAGACACAATGCTGTTCCAGAGAATTGTTTGCTTAATTACATACTTTTATTTCTGCTCTAGTGTGTCTAGTTTGGGTATTGCTGTTTGAGGCTGGTGCTTGTAGCCTCCTTTCCTTGGCTCTGCTCAAAGTTGTTGGGTTTTGGTTGTTTTTCTGTTTGTTTGTTTGTATTTTTTTTTCCTGTTGAATAAGAACAGATCTCAATCTGAAACATTAAGACTCAAATGGACTGAAGAAGGAACAAGTAGTTTAACTGTGTCATCTGTGCACTACAAGCAGCTTATCATTTAGATGCTCCAATCATTGTTATGTGTAACGCAGTGCTGCTTGGCTCCCCACACTGGTGTGCTCTGCGTTGCATTTCCTATGTGGGGACAAGTCTCACTGGTGTTACGTTAGTACCACAAAAGCCTCCTCTTAGGTGCCCAGGCAGGCCAGATGGGGTGCCAAGGGACGAACAACTTCTTCCTCACCAGGTCCAAATATGTTACAGAGCAGAGTTATGCTTCCTTTGCAGAAACTTTGTGCTGTTAGGGCTGTACCTCCTTGACTCAATGCTTTGGAGTGGGGCATGAGGGTGCAGCCCATCTCTGCTTGCTCAGAGGCAGAAAGTTTCAGTACAAGTGGACATGGGACAGAGAATGCATTTGGACTTCAAGTGTTGCCTTGAATACAGGCTAGTTTCCAGAAATGAGTAGGTTAAAGCACAGCATAAGTTCATTAAGCTCTTGTGGGGATTTGGAATTTCCCAGCGTGATCCCCACCGGCACCAAGGGACAAAGGAGATAAAGATATTAGAGCCCAAGTTTTCAGCACAAACCTTTTCTTAAGTACTGATTCAAAACGCAGCTTTACTTGTCAAGCTATGAAACACCAACTATATCCATATGTCTCAAACTTACTTGTTTGGGGGACAAGACAAATTACTGACACTTGAAAAGCTCCATATTAGTTTTCATCCTTAGTCAGGTTTACTCAAAAGTACTTCAATATTGTTTATGGCAACATTTTAACATTGCCAGGAAAGGAGAGCATTTGGCCAGGTCTCTTCATAGAGCTGGAATTTATGTGAGGGTTATAAGGCTCATAGGGGCTAATCCCTGCTAGTATTATACATCATCTGACAGTTGCCAAGGAGACAAGTATAATCTCAGTGATACAAGGTATGTGAGAAGGGTATTTATGGACATTTGCCTAACGATGCTGGTGGAATGCACCACCAATGTGACTGAGTGCCTTTGAAGTACTGCCTCTTCTGTGATGAATATGGGAGACTGATGGTACACAAGCAAAAACTTTCCTTGTGTTATTAAAAGTGGCAGCAGCTTGGCCTTGATATTTCCAATTTATCCTGCAGTGGCCTCATCCACTGTTGCACAAAAGGGCAGACAAGGCTTTTGTGGTGTTGGGAGATGGCTGCCCACCTGCACTCTGCAGCATCAGCAGACTAACTATAAACAAGCCATTTCAGTCTGTGGTGCTGACACAGGCTTAATGAAAACTCTCCACTTCATCTGCTAGAAATACCAGCAGGTGCCTTATGCAAATGTCTTGCATGCCAAGTGATCTGAGAGGAGGGAAGAGTGGAGGGGGGGTATACAGGCATAGATGTGTGCTTTGACAATGATATTCCAGGATAACCAGCTGTTTCCTCCTTCCTTGTCCCCAGGGTGAGCCCTGTTGCACCAGGACCAGCTGGCTCGGGGTGCTTATGTCACATTCCCTGAGCTGTGGGAAGGGTTAATGTCACAGGCTACTTGGTATGTGAGTCTAAACAGGCATTTTGGTTAGATTAGACTATTTTCCCTCACCTGGGTTGGCTTATGGCTCTGCTTAGGGAGATTAAAAGAAGCAGGAGAGCTAATATCTTCATTTGAACAAGTTAATGCTTGGAAAAGCGTTTGCATCATTTGTTTCACATAGCAAAATCTTTTCTTGGCAGTATGCTCCCTGGCCATGACAAGGGGCACAGACTGATCAAAGAGGCCCATATCTGGGACCAGGAACATTGAAGCTGTATGGTCTGGAACTGTCCCACAATAGACAAACCTTCCCTTCCTGTGTTGAGATAAGGCAGTGAACTGTAACGAAGACAGAAAGGCTGCCTGTCTCCTTCCCTCTCCTCCAGCTTGACCTTCTTAGTCTGAGGTACTGTCTCTTCATGGGGGATTATGAAAGATGGGAAGATGGAAGGAATTTCCTAAGATTTCAAAGCCTGATGCAAATGAATCCTTTGAAAGGAAGGAGATGCTGAGATCCAGCCTTCAGCTGATGGGCTCTGTGTCTCCTGGTGCCAGAGTTAATCTCAGTAAGCAGCTCTGAGCTGCTGGGTTAGATAATGCCTTGAATGGAGGAGGCCTCTTTAAATGAAGTAAATCAACCTTTTAATCCTCTGTAGGTGGGTTTTGAGGAGTTGTTTTAGGTTGGTCAAATTAGTGTCTACAATCTCAGTACAGATCTCTGCAGTGACACCTGCCTCTCCTTCAAGGGGTTCCAAGCAAAATGGTGCTTGGTCTGTCTGTTCCAGCCAGTCAAGAAAATGGCTTCTGAGCAATGTTTCACCCTTCCTCCAGTCTTGCTTTGAAATGGCACTGTTCCTTATTGGCTTGTTTTGGGGTCTGTGTCCAGTATGGACTCCAAGTGAAGGCGGGGTGCTGCCTGGGAGATCTTGAGATGCATGTATTTCCTTGGCTTTCAAAGCACCAGGGATATGCAGCTGGCAACAGAGATTGATAAATTAGCCCAAGACCCCTCCTTGTCTGTAGTTCTGCAGGGTAAAGGCCTGTGTACACGGCATCAGTGCTTCAGGCACAGAAAGACTTCAGGAAGAGGTGGTAGTCTTAATGAAATCATCAATTTAATAAGCATTTGCCTTGAGCTTTTAAAGCTTTGAATATTTATTAGTCTTCACTAAGATGTTTGGTCCCTTGCGCTAAGGTGGAGAGGGAAATAAAGAGCAAGAAGCACAACATTTAAGAAGAATTTGTGCACAAAGGGAAATATAAGAGCCAGTAAAGCCTAGGGAAATAAATCTCTCTGGATTAGAGGCTAAAACTACAGAGATGATTTGAGTTGGCAAATCCCTGTGCAGTTTCATAGCTGATCAATAGATGTTATTTGGACAAATATCACACTGCTAAGTTCTAAAACATTCTCTCTTTAACAAATGCGGTCATTTCAGGCTTTCTCATTAGGATTCATATAAACATAAATCTCCTGGAAATTGTAACTTCCCTACTATCTGAGTCTGTTCAAGAGCTCATGTGCAAGCAAGGTTGGAACCTACTTCTGAATACCCATGGTTACATTTGTTTTCCCCCTTTAGGTTACTTTGTGCCTATGTAGAGTGAAAACACAGGTCTGTTCCAAAGCCTCCGAGATCACTTATTTCATGTAAGTGTTCTTTCAGGCTTCTCTGCATTTTTCCTTCAGTGTTCATAAATAACAAGAATACTCGACCTGATGTCCCTGAAGGCTTTCCTGCATAAAAGGCAGAGAAACCTCTTTCAGACTTAACTTTCCTTCGGTCTTCTCATGCCAAGGCAAAAACTGGTCAGCCCTGTGTGACTACTTGGCCACTTCCCAAAAGCTTCCGTTGACAGAGACCTTGTAGAATCTTTTGATGTATTAAAAGTGGAGACCAACCTAACCCCAAAGGAACAGGGGGATAATGTGGTCTCATATCAGCTTAAGGAACAAAACTGTGGAGACAACTGCCAGACTGAGGCTGATGGTAACTTAATCTTTAGCTGCATTTTGAGATGTGTCCAGAAGGGAAGAAAGACTGAGGGACAAAAGGGAAGGAGGAAATAATGAAGATAAAATGGAATAGATTTTTATTTTTTTTAGGTCAGATGAACTGCACAGTGAAACTAGAATTTGCTCTTTAAATACCATTTACAAGTGAACTGGGTATCTTAGGCACCCATATACTCCAAGATTTTGCAGCTGTTCTGTGTTAGCAGAGAATGTTCTGTACATGCTTCAACATTAGAACTTCCCAGGGAAGAGTAGTTAGGAGATGATGAGAACAGTTAATGGAAGTGTTCCCAGCACTTCTGTTCTTGGCAGTCTGCTCCCTCAGACACTGACAGAGATTCTGTCCACAAAGAAAATCTGGTGCAAATCTCTGCAGCTACAGAACTGCCTAATGACATTGTTAGACCAACCTGTATGTCCTCCAAATGAAATGCTCTCTTGGTCTACTTATGAGCAGCCTTTTACCCCAGTTGCTCTGTCATGCAGGTCACTGGATTTATGTCCTACTCAGTCAGTTGTTTGCTGTTGTACTGTCATCTCTAGACAGCTTCATGTTGCCATGTATTGTGGCATTCTCTGTGCCCATGGGTGGTACTGCCAAGCACAAGCCAGGTCTGTATTGCTCAAGATAAACTGGGTTTTGCCTAAATGCCATTCTAAACCAAATGTTGATTAAGCTCTTTGCAAGGGACCTCTGTGCTTTCATGGGTAATCAAAGCACCTAATACAGCTGGCAAAAAGAAAAAAACTTGGTGTAGAAGAGACCTCCTTCTTGAATTGTCTACTAAATTGCATCTAGAAAAAATAATCCTACTTGGGGAAAAAAAAAGAATTTAAAGACTTTCATTATAAGGTGTACAAACTTTATAGCCCAGAATGGCTCTTTAAGGATGAAATGCTTTTAATTGTGTTTTTCTTACATAGATATTTGCAAAGCTTTCAATCACGTTCAGCTCTGGTTCTAGCTAGGAATGCAGTGGCTGTATGCAAACACTTTGTGTCCTACTTTCTGGAATGTCCTGGAGGAAGTGTTTACAGCAAGTGTGAATAAGCAGAAGTATTTTTTAAAAAAACTCTTCTTCCCACATGTTTCTACCTCTGAGCTGCTGCATAATAAAACAGTTCCAATAGCAAGCACTCTGGACCCAAGCAGAATAGCCACTTGAAATTTTCAGTGCAGTGCAAAAGGGAAGGAAGCAATTCATTTAGATTTTTATCTTCTCACCTCAGAACAAGTTCAGCTTCAGTTTCATGATGTGTTTCTGCTTTCAGACGTTCATTGTTTAGTGGTGCTGCTAATATCTCAAGGCAGAAGCCTTGCAGAAACTCCAGAAATCTGTTCCAGAACCACTTGCTAGAGGTGAAAGCTGGAATTGGCTGAAGTGCAGGGAAGAGCAGTGCATGGCTGACTACCAGGTGGTTAACATTAATGTGTATTTATCCTAGATGGTGCTCTGGACACTCATTCCTTGCTGATGTGCTGCCTACGTCATGGGGGATAGAGATCTGGGCTCTTGGGATGTCTCATGTGGGCAGTCTCTGTTGCTCCATCCAGAGGCACCACAAGCCTCTGAGGATATGAGATGAGCTACACACAGCTTAGAGGTTCAGTGGCTCTGGCAGATAATTTGTGTTGCTTTGAGTTCCCTGAGCTGAACTCAGGAAGGGTGCATTTTGCCAAGCCCTGTTGTGGTCACCTTGTGTGAGCTGATGACCTGCTCACAAGGGGCTCTTTTTACTGAGGAAATGAAATATTTACCTTTTCCTCTCACAGGCTGAAAAATTCATTGTGGGTGGTGTGGACAACAGGCTGCCTCAGGCTGGGAAATCTCCAGGATGATTTAGGGGAAAAATTGCTGTGATGAGGGGAGAAAACAAGGGGGATGAACTGGGGGATGCTGGAGGACACCTCCTGGCAGCAAGCCCAGCCCATGGAGGTGGCAGACAAGGCCTCTCCCACCCGCTCGCCTGCCTTGGACGTCACAAGTGCGTTTCCCTGTGTGTCCGCTGACTGTCAGGACATTACAAGCAGAGAAATCACAGCTGGTTGCCACAGCAACATCACCAGCCAGGACCGTGGTGTGCCGTCTCCTAGCAACCAGCAAAAGGTCCCCAGGGATGGGTGGGTACCTGATGAACCATCCTGGGAGGTGGATGAGGGTCCCACCCAGCCCCTGGAGCTGATGGATGCAGTCATTTTTCCCATCAGCAGGAATCTGTGTAGTTCCACTGCCTCAACAGTAATATAATTTTTTTTAATCTTGATAGTAATTTTTACACCCTTTCCTAGGGAGGGCCCTGTATTCTGGTTCTGTAGCAGTGTGTGCCCCTGTTTTATTGTGTGTACAGCTTTCTGCCCATTCCCTCAGTGCTCTCCAATACTTAAACCAAAGTATACAAAAGTAAGAATCTTGGGTGGGTGGGTGCAGAATCATTGGGCAAACTGTAGGGGTGCCTCTCCCCCTTGTTGCTGAAATCACTTCTCTGGGCTTTGCTGCATTTCTGTCCTGCTGTCTGGATGGCCCTATTCCAGTTGGCTCCTGAAGCTCTGGGTGCCCTAAAATGGGGGTCACACTGCAGGCTTGGCCAGATTCTCATCAGAAGGTAGAGCCTTTCTTCCTGCTTTTTTCCCTTCCCCTAGATGGATGGTAGGTGAGTGCTACTCAGCAGTGACCTCAAGATGTTTCTTCATTACCTTCTAGGGCACTGAGTCATTTCATAGAAGGACTTTGCAGGCAAGAACAGGCAGCTGCAGTCACATCCTATATTTACAGCTTTTGTGTAGAAAGCCTCAGCACTCCAGTCCTGATGTGGCATGAAGCTGAATTATTAACAAGTGCTCTCTGCTAGGGAAGAAGTAGTTGGTGACAAGGAGCCTTTCCTGCATGTACACTAATCTGTATTTTTTGTGTTATCTGGGATCTGGTTACACGTTGCTGGAATCTGTTGGTGCTCCAGAGGGGCAGACAGCTGGAGGGTGCTTGATGTGGTTAATGGGAGATTTGGTGGCCTCAGTGTTTCGCTCTGTCTTGTGCTGGTGGTATCTGCTTTCCTCTCGTTCCACCATGTGTAACATAAGTGTGCCTTATGCCAAGCACAAAGCAATGCTGGCAGGTTGTCTGTCTGCAAGGAGTGGGACAGCCCTACCTAAGCTGCCAGGAAAACCAGGTACTTCAGCCCCTTCAGTGGGAGGGGATACTGCCTTCTCATGCAGTCTCTCCCTCCATTGAATTTAGACTGCTCAGAGGTGAAGCAGATCAAGGTTTGCTGTTCAGAACTCCATATGCAATTAAGTAGCTCCATATAGAGCTCCTTACAGTAAGCTACTCCTTACTGGTAGCTTCAGTAAACACTTTAAGCTGCAGCAAAAGCTAGAGGCTTTTTATGAAAATAAGTCAGTTTAGTGACTCATCTGCACCTTGAAATAGGGTGTAGTCAAAGTACCTTTTGAGCCTAGGTCCACTCAGGATCCTCTTCTGTTTAAAAACAAATCCCTTGAAGCAGCCTGACTCATTTGCCTCTCTGGTAAGCACTGAGTTTCCCATTATACACTCCTGGGCTATTGGAGACAACTTAATAAACAAGAAACATAAGGAGTCTTGTTTCAAGCATCTTTACAGATAACATAAGTAATTACAGACAAGCTAACTCAAAATGTAGTGGCTACAGATCTCTGGCAAAAGCAGTGAATCTTGGCCAGCACATTTGTTCCAGTAACTTTCTTTTAATTATTAATCTAGTTTTCCTAAAACCAACATTGTTCCTATGCTGATAAACAACCATTTAAAAAAAAGCTCTTAAGATCAAAAATTGATAGTAGATCTGCCTCTCTGGCAAGTATGTTGTAGACCACAAAAGGATGCGTTTAAAGTGAAAGTGATTTGGAAGGGAGAATATAACATGGTCATCTCATTCTTCAGTTAAAACATGTTTCTCAAATCAAAGCCAGGCAGTGCCTGCCAGACTGAAGCTATGCTGTGTATTATAGCCTGAAGTTAAAAACAAAGCTTCAACTGAAATATTAGTGAAAGGAAGGTTTTGTGGCTAGCAAATAAAACCTCCTTTGGAGACTTGTGGGCTGGCTGATCATTTTCTTGCTGTACCAGAAACACCTCATTCTCTGTAGCAGTATGTTGGCACTAGGTGCTGAGTGAGTATAAGAACTTGGTGATTGAGGGCCCCTTCGAGGGATGCTGCAGCCACTGAGCACTCCTCTCTAAACACAAAGAGCTATTTCAGCACTGCAAGATGACACTCTTCTTCCTGCCACTGAAAAGAGATTTTCATTGCAGAAAATACCTGGGCTTTGACATCGTGAAATTACTTCCTTATGCTCTATGTACCATAAAAGAAGCCCAGCTGAACTGGGAAGGATACATCCTCACCCAAGCTCCATGTTGCAAACATCTACAGGAGCCCAGAGCTCAGTAGCAGGAAATGTGTGGGAAAGCCATCTGGTGAAGGCACTTGGAAACAGTGTGAAAGTCTTTTTTCATTCACTTCCTGACAAAGTAGTAATATGTTGTCTCGTTATAGAAAAAGGGCTGTGTGTTATTATTTGCTTTAATAGCTCCTACAAGCCCAAAGGTGGGGATGGGACTCTTGCTGTGTTGGGTGATGTGGGCATGTGTAAGGGGAGACCTTCCCCTATACCCACTCCTCCCAAATTTTGTAACATAACAGGACAGAAAACATAGGATTTTTTTTTTCCAAATGGAGAACTGAAGCAGATGGAAGACTGAAGTAGCTGGAAACAGAATATATAATAATTCCTAAGCATCAGCTTCCTCAGCAAAAATGTACTTTACCCCTTATATTTTATCTTTGAGCATCATGGAGAGTTGTATGTACCTTGGCATACTGCTCACAATGTGCTCTGCAGTTCTCCTGGGTAAAACTGGCATTTAGGTTGGTGCAAACACACTTCTGGGAGTTACTACATGCTTTGCTGTGCTGAGGCAGAGGGAGGGAAACCAAATAGATATGCAGAAAGGACTTAAATCATCACTTAGTAAATTAAAAAATAAGTTTACTGTGGAGATCTTAAACTTGATCTTTGGCATCTGAATCTATCTAGTCTTTCACTATGAGGTCCCAGTCCAGCCCACCTAATTTCCCCATGGTTTAATACTTGTGTAACCCAGAGCAGTATTTCTGTTCTGCTAAAAGCAGAGAACCACACCAAAGTCTGCATTTCAAGAAGAGGCAGAGTTACTTATAGCCTGCTTACTGTTATTAGATATGTAAAGTTCTCCTGTATCATCATCTTATCTGAAGACCTTAAATCATTTTATGGACCTTATTTTAGCCTCTTGGCCACTTTGAGGCAAGGCAGTTATCCCCATTTTTAGAGACTGGAACAGACTTGAAATCCCTGTCTTTTGAGTTTTCCTTATCAGTCTTCACCAGAACTGAGGATGGATTTTTTTTTTCAGTCCCATGCTTTAATTACAAGATAGATCTTTCCAGGTCTCTTTGGTATATTTGTGGGTGTGCAGGACAGTGCATTTGGTTTGTTAGCATTTGTGCCAGGCTTAGACACAAAAAAAAGTATATGCTTGTGTTGGCCTTTCATCTCTGGGGAAGAGAGGGTTAAAAAAAAGTCCTAAATCTTAACTAGTTAGTGAAAGAATATCATAGGAAGGAGGAGGGGTAGGACAAAGGAGATGTTGGATGCTGCCCTGCTTTGAGGTAAAAGGGGCAGAAATCCAGGGACTCCAGAGGAACAAGCAGGGCTAGTAGCTTGGGAGGCTGAGACTGTCATTTGACATACAGAGCTTAGTGTCAAGGGAATACTTTCCCCAGGAGAGACGTGCTCAAGTCTTGTGAAATTGGGTCACAAGGTGTTAATTGCTAAAAAGTAGAAATTCAGATTTAAAGAGAGAATACCTACTAGTGTAGAATAATTTGTACCAGAGAAAAGCCTTTCTGTTCTGTGAGTGAGGTCTGACTAAAGCTTTAATTGCTTTATCATAGCCTTCTCATAACTCTCTCCTCCCAAACAACCCACTGTAACACACAAGGCAGGTGCAAAATGCAGAGCCAAGAATGCAAGGAGGATACCAGCAACACTTCTGTAAGCTAGCACGTCCATGCAGCTCTATTTGTCCTTTTTATTTATTGAAAGTAAAAGTAGTAACAGGAGCCAGAACTATGTGAGTGCAGGGTTTGAGCACTACCACTGCCTCAAGGATTACATGCATAACCTTTTCAGAGTAAGAGACCACACAAATAAGACAGATTACACTACAGAGCAGCAAACATGGAATACTAAGCACTGAATAGTTGAGTGCTAATAATACTGAGATTTTCAAAAGCCTCACTAAAGCCCTGGGTGAAGGACTGTTTCAATTTGCCCAGATTCTCTTGCCTCTAGGAAGACTGTTTACATCCTTGCTTTAACCATTGCTGTATTTGAGCTCCTAGCAAGTTCTGGTCAGGTGGGAAACTCTTTAAGAGTGTGAAACTGTGTCTTGGCAAGCATAAGGTTCCTCTTATCAGACTGCCTTGTCTTCATTGGAGAACAACAGTCCTCCAAGTTGGGAGCAGAGCTGGTCTGGAGCATGGAGGGTAGCACCAAGACTCAAGTTTTTCCTGGAATGTGGCAATTCTGAAATGGGTGGACGAAGACTATTTCTCTTAGTAATAGGGAGTTAAGAGAAGCCCATGCTTGGACACTGCATGCTGGTAGACCTATCTTGGTGGTTCCTCTGCACAAGGCTTTGCTGAACAGCTCTCTGAGCAGCTGGGCTGCAAGAAGCTCCTGTAGGGCAAGTGTCATGTGAGGATAATCCCTTGTGGTTTAAAGCCCAAAGCAAGCTGTCCAGGTTTCCTCTCTTATCTTCTAGACAGATCTCTGTGCTTACACTGGGTCTATAACAAATCTAACATTTTTTAGCCAATGAGGGAAATCTTGCGTACATAGAAAATAATTAAGGGTCATCCAGACCTGGTGGAAGCCAAAGTCTTGGCCCCGAGTAAGAATCCAGACAGTACAGGAGCTGTGCCAGGGCTTGGGTGTACTCTCATCAGTGTTATATGTGAAATACACTCTTCAGAGAAAAGGTGAATGATCTTCACTTGCTCATCCCCCATACACGGGAGATAGTGCTTTATAAACACAACTAAACTTAGCAGTGTTTCTAAGTTACGGAACTTGAGGGTTTTTTCATTTGTTTTTTTTACATAAAAGTTAAATATCCTCGGACTAAGTGTTTTTAGTACTTGAGAAGCAAATCTACAGCAGAATGATTTTGAGTGTCAGTACAGTGTTATACTTGATACCTGCTCCTCATCTACAGAAGCACAGGAATTCTGCACGCCCAGATCTACTGAAGACAAGTGAGTAGACTAAATGCATTTTAGGGTCTTCTGGTCCTAGTGTTGTAATTGAGGTTTCTGGCCTACCTTAGGCAATCCCTGTTTCAGCCCCAGAGACTCATCTCTGACTGAATCTAGTCTGAAATGTGTTCTTACATGTTAGATGGGCCTCTTCAGCATCAATCTGTGGTGTGTGGTTTTGTTCTGTGCTATTTTGTGGTTAAGCAACTAGTGAGAAGAAAATGCTTTCATCTGCTGCGTTTGCAATCATTAAAATTATTGTTTGTACTGTCTGTCCAGTGAGGAGAAAAAGCCTAAGGTTCTGAATTCTAGAAGGCAGATTAACTTTTGGGGGAACAGGCAGAAACTGTTAAGTCTTTGCTGTCAGAAAGAAACCCATGTTGGAAGTATTCAATCAGGCTGATTTGTAGGAGCCTCACTATAAACCCTCTTTCATTTAGAGGCAAGTTAAGGTCTTTGCTGAAACATGCCATTCCAAGGAATTTCAGTAGGTTCTCACACATCTAACAATGGCAAAGTTTCTCTGCAGGGACACAGCATCTTAGAATTATGTGGTATGTTCAATTCTACAACATTATAGCCAATGTATGTCAAAAAGGGGAGGCCAGCAAAAAAGCCTTTCACCTCACTGTTACAGATTAGCCTTTGTCCTGTATGCTGTGTTTGTAAATTAGAAATAGATTTTCTAAATCTGTTTTAGACACAAAAACAGCTGAGACAGATCTATGCACTTAATGACCACTCAACCTGGAAACATTATTGTTTGGCCAACAAAATGCAGCATTCCTTAAAGGTATAAAATTCAGTATAATAGCAGCATGTTTTGTAGGGACATTTGTGTCATCTGACCAGATGCAGAACTATTTGGGTCTTTTCACCTTAAAAAGGAAGCTTTTCTGCTTATTTGCCTGAAAGGTGGTTTACAGCAGAGTAGAGAGGCTTTCCCATGACCGAGGAGGCCAAGTGCCTGCCTTCACCATGCTGTGGGGACTCACCCTGCTCAGCTGGTCCAGGAGTCTTTGGTTCTGTTCGGAGAGTTCCTGGACAGCCCGCGTCTTTTCACGGTCAGCTTCACGCAGATGAACCTGCTGCCTCTCCAGCTCGTCCTGCAGCTGCTTGACATCACTTTCCAGTTCAGACACCCTTCCTTCCCATTCTCCTTCTTTGTTCTCAAATCGCCTCCTTAGTTCATGTTTCTCTTGTTCTAGGTGCTAGATAACAGGAGGGAGAAGAGGTTAGGAAAGGTGGAAAAAAGTGAGTGCTGCCTCCTTTTCCTCCTCTGCACTTAGGGCTGAAACCTTTTGTGCAAGAAG
The DNA here is from genome assembly GCF_003957555.1 of Calypte anna. Taxonomy (NCBI): domain Eukaryota; kingdom Metazoa; phylum Chordata; class Aves; order Apodiformes; family Trochilidae; genus Calypte; species Calypte anna. The sequence goes on from NC_044261.1 coordinate 10,363,190, forward strand.
AAGAATGGTACTAGAGCATGACAATGCCATGGAGGTGGCAATCCTGTGTCAGAGCAGGTCACTGGCACTAAACTTGCTTTCTGTTTCCAGCAATTGTCCTGTCCTTGGCCTCTGGAGATAGGCACATTGAATTTTTACTGAAACAATTGCCAAAAGAGTAAAGCAGGCTGAGTGTCAATAGGGAGAATAGATAGGCCAGGCAGGCCAATTGATCTAGCAGAGCCCAGCTGAACTCCAAAGCAATGGCCGTGGGCAGTGGCATAATTAATTTTAAAATTGCCTTTATTGTCAAAACTACACAAACTGTATCCTTACTGCTGATGAGGAATCTAGATGAGGCATCTTTCTTGTCATATGGGTCTTACAAACAACAGTTGAATCATCTATCCATTTGCTCCTTCTATTCCTGACCTAATTAGTTGTCTGGTTGTTTGATAGTGCACAGTAACTCTATTGTTTGTTGCAGTCTGCTCTGGAATGGCAATGGATGCAATGAAATAGTTTCTACAGGCATTATTTACATGGGCTGTGTTGCAGGCTTTCTGGGAACCACTCAACTCTAGAGACTTTGCTTAGGACTGGCTGGAAAATGAGGGACAGCATGGATCTGGTGGAACTTTAGTATGTTTTACAGGCTCAGTTAAATGAGGGCTTGACTGAAACAGAGCTGCAAATCAGGTCAAAACAGATTTATGTTGTGCCCATTTGAAAGAATCCCATCTCTGAAACTGAGTTTGAATTTCCCCTGGTGATTGAAGCCATGTGCATAATTGCAGAACAGACAGATTGGGGACATGGCATGTCCCAAGGTTAGCGGGGAAACCTGAAGAACAGGAGCCCTTGCCTTGTTGGTTGTGTTCTGTCAGAAGCAGCAGAATAACCTGCTATTACTCTGAGTTCACCAGCTTTTTAGGAACATGTCTTGGCAAAGAACAGAAACCCACTGGGCCCTGCATTAGTAGCACTCGCCCTTTTCTCCCTGGGTATCATCCCCAGTGAGTAATCCCTATGGCACTCATGCTAGGAGAGGAAAATAAACCTGCTGGGAAGAAAAGAAAATTGTGCTACACTTCTGTGAAGTGGCTTTTTATTGCTTGTTAGAAACACAGGCTGTGAGGTGGCTGTTTCCCCTGGGCACATAGTGCTGATGACACATAGCCTCCCTTGCAGGGTCTCTGCTGTCTTCCCAAGCAGATCTGAATGTCAAAGCTCTTCACTTCTCCAGCAGCCCTCTGGCTTGTGTTATCACTAATCCTCCACCTCTTGCCCTGCAGAAGATGCCACACTGTCTCTTTCTTGACCTTATCTCCAAATCCTTTCCTATGTTCCTTGCAGCACAGTGTACCAGCACCCTGCTTGTGGTGTTCCAGATCCTTCTGCATATTCAAGACTTTGAGAAACTCTCAAATGTGAGAGAAGGCTGATTACAAGCACTGGACCAAAGCAGAAGTATTTCCCTGTGTTTCAGGCACTAAAAGAGAGCACCCTGTGCAAATGAAAACACTAAGTATTACAATTATTTTTTAATCCAGTAAGTAGGCATGAGATCTCGCCAGCAGGGCCATGACAACCTTTGCAAAGAAATCTTGTTTGTAGCCTAAGTGTGGCTGAAGCAGCCACAATTTCACTTCGAGTGACACACTGTAAATGCATCTTTTATAGTGCTGTCTCTTTCACTGCTAGGCAACATCTGGAAAGATTCAGGGCCTTCTCTAAATGGAAGATGAAACTTCAGCCTGCTAAGGAGCAGCATGGTAGGTGAAGTTCCCCAGATATGCTCCACTGTGATTCAGAAGCCACAGATAAGCCTTGTCAATCATTTAAAAACCACTTTAGTCCCTTACTGTGAAAGAAAATCCACATCACATAAAGCTCAAATAAACAGCCATCACAAAGGCTGGAATTAGAGGGAAGTGAAGAATATCAAGTTTGTTCTCTTGAGATGGGGAAACCAGAACAGGGCAGTGGGGCACAGAGAGATTATTGCAAAGACAGGGGGATAAGCCAGATGTGACATGCTGAATCCTCATGCCTCTTTCAGCAGCTATCTCCCCTCACCAGCCTTCACTCGAGCACTCACATGGCTGCAGATCTGGATAGAGGGTTTTTTTGCAGGTAGTGATTACTAGTGGCGTTTCTTGTTCCCCAAGTGTGTCTCCATCCAACGTGCACTGATTTTTAAACAGAACTGCTTTTTGGAAGACATGTTCTTCTGAAAGCAGCTTCTCTTGAAATTCACTGAGCTGGGCCAGTTATAACTTAAAGAACTGACAGCAAATGGGAATTCCCCAGCTGACAAAGAGGGTCCATCCTGTAAAATCAACCTCCTCTGTATCAGAGGAAAAGAGGAATAAGCTGTTTTTAATCCCTTACAGAGGATGAAAATTACTAGGATCACATATCAGAATCTATTACAAGACTTCGGTTCCATGATTAGGAATGAATTTGAATTTAGGCTGTTAAGTGAAAGAGTTGCCAGAGTAGGTGTGTGGTAGGTATGCTGCACTTCAGTAATGAATCCACAAAACTGGAACACATTTAGTCTTGAGGCAGGGTACCAGAGGAGCAGGCCAGTGTAATGACTGTTGGGAAATGGAGAGGCTTCACTGAGCTCTTGTAATCAACTTTGAACTGTTAACTGGGAGAAAACCTAAATGCCACTTAAACATCACTGTATCAGGTGCAATTGTCACCAAGGATCTCATTTCAGACTTTGCTTCTGGTCATCATCAGAAAGTTCTCAGCACAGGGAAGGAGGTTAACAGATGTGGGTCTTTCTTCCCTGTTCCTCTTAAACCAAAAAGCTTATTGTGGAATTTTGTTCACTTCAGTGGCAACAGTAGGATGCCAACATTTAATCTATCAAGTTTAGGATTAACAGGCTTATGTTGTAGAAGATTAAAGTTTGATATTTTGTGTGTGTGTGAAGCAGCACTGTCTTAGATCTGCCAAACCAGCAGAAAAAAATCTGACCCTTACGCAGATAACACTAACTCCTATCAGATGGCAGCCTGAAAAGCAGGTATCTGCTATTCAACTGTAAAGTTAGTTGTAGTAATGAGATGAAAAAATGTAAAGAATTGGCTGTGTTTATAGTCCCTTCATTCACCTTCTGAATGGACCCATAAGTAAACATTTGCGGGATGTAATTTAAATTACTATAAGGTCATAGTTTTTACCCTCCTTTTCATCTTTTCATTTTACAGTGAGGGGTAGGTTGGCTCCTCAAGAGGCAGCTCAGCAAGGACCTAAACTTGTGCGTTTTCCCTTTAACAGTAAGAAAGCTTCTACTCCAACTCACCAGGAGAACTACGTCAGCACAACACCACATACGTCTGTTCTTGCTTAAAGATCAGCCTGAAATCATTTGCCCTGGCAAATTTTAATACTCTGGGAAATTCAACTCTGATAAATTGTGCCACTAAACAATTAGAGGAAATGTCACCTTGACTATTGTTTCTATCCGAATAGTAAATGCAGAAGAGATTTCCCTGCAAAGAGGATCAGCTAGGGTAAAGTGCTAGGTTTAACAGAAAGGAATTTTGTTGGTAGAACCAAGGCCACACTAATTTCACAAATTGTTTTGAACTTGAGAGATGCAAGTCCATGAAGACAGAACACAGGAATATGCAAGACTGTGCAGAAACAACTGGTCTAGGGCTGTGACATGGAATTTGAATGGAATTTGAATGGAATTTGAAAATCCAGTGCTGTTCAAACTCTCTCCAGAAAGGCAAGAGAGGCTTTTGCTTATCTTTCTGATCAGTACTACTTGCTTGGAAGAATTAAAATTTCAAGAGTATCTCTGAGAAAAGGAGTAGAGATAGCTGGCTCTCTTACATAGTCGTGCAAGAGAATTGTTCCAAAAGAAGCAGCCTGTGCAAGTCTTTCTTTGTAATAGCTCTATTTCATCCTTAAAAATCAAGAAATAGCTCAATCCACTGAGTTTCTGGCAAATGGCTCTCTCCAGATACCTGTAGGTATTTTTCAGAGCAACCAGCAAACTGAGCCAAATCATTAGGGCTTATCTCCTGCCATGCCTAATGCCTGAGCTGCAACAGCTTAAGCATAAGGGTTACATATGCCTTGTAGCTCAGTACCTGCTGTATAAATTTAACTTCCAAGCATTTCTGTGACAAGCCAAGCACAGTGCAAATCTCCTGTCTCAGGTGGTACCAGGGTCCTTGGGCAAAACAGTACCCACTGGAGCCTCCCTAAGCAAGGTGCTGTAGCCCATCCCCAGGCCGATATGCACCCTCGCAGCCGGGGAGGCCGAAGAACAAGCAGATTTGCTTCCCCCAAGCCTAAAAGGGTTTTCTTAGACCCTTTCCCTCCCCATCATGGCCACAGTGAGTTTCCCTGGGTTGCCCGGCAGGCCCCGTGCCTGCCTGCCTGCCGCCCCCAGGGTTTGCCGGGGAAGAAGCAGCCGCTTTCAGCCGGGAGAGACCGCGGGGCTCCCGGCGGCCGGGCCCTGAAGCGGGGGCGCCTGACGGAGCTCTGCGGGCCGGGGGAGGGAGGGAGGGAAGGAGAAAGGCGGCGGGGCCTCACCTCCAGCTTGTCGGTGAGCTCCTTGTGCATCCTCTCGTACTGGCGGCTCATGTCCTGGTTGCGCTCCAGCAGCGCCTTGCCCAGCCGCGCCGCCAGCACCAGGTCCTTCTCCTTCTGCCGGATCAGAGACAGCAGCTCAGGGTCGCGGGCGGCGGCGGCAGGCGGTGGCTCCGGCGGTTCCCCGGCGGCGGTCAGCAGCGCCAGCTCCTCCTCCAGGGCCAGCTCCAGAGCGGCGGCGGCGGCGGGCGGCTCTGTGCCGCCGGGCGGCTCCATGCCGCCGGCGCTGTCCGCCTCCGCCGGTGCTGACCCGGCGGCGGGCAGGCGCAGGCACGGCGCCGACATGGCCCTGCGCGCCGCCGCCGCTCCGCTGCGCCCCCCGCGCCCGGCCCGCGGCTGCGGCTGCTGGGCGGGGAGCGCCGCCGCCCCCGGCCCCCGCCCCTCGGCCCCGCCGGCGGCAGCGCCCGCGCAGCGCGATCATGGGCGCAGGGCCGGGGACGCGAGGTGTTTGCATGTGGAGTTTTGTGATGCTCAACCGTGCGCCGATCCTGCTGGAATCGCCTGCTGCCGTCGCCTGTTTCTGCTGCAGCCCGGGCCAGTAATCGCCCCCCCAAAAACGTTGGGGTGTCCCGAAATGCCCAAGGAGAGCTTGGCACCCCTGAAGGGACACTGGCGCTTTCTTCCTGCTCACTACCTGCTTCTCCAGATCCCTAGCTGGGCTTTTGGGCTTTTTTTGAGCAGCTCAAGAAATATCTCAGGATACTTCTCAGTAGTTCGTTCATCCCTGGAGAGGTGACTACAGCTTCCAACATACACTGGGGCTTGCTTTCAATTTCACATTGTTTATGATGTTCCCGGATAAAATTTGTCTTAAATGCAGCCTCAGTGAATGCTGGGAGTTGTAGTCAGTTCTGCTTGTAGCACTTTCATCCCTGGAAAGAGACTGTTGGGGGCAGGACCAGTCGGTTTTTCAGTTTTGGTTTTGCTGACTTTCTGCCTCTTTAGATCCGCACGTCACTTTTGTTCTTGCTGCAGGAGGGAGGCTGAGGCAGAGGCAGAGTGAGGTGGGGTGGAACTGTATAATGTCACATTTGCTAAGATTGTTTTCTCAGTTTCTGATTAGGCTTTAGTTTCAAGCAAAGCTTTAATAGAAATTGAAATAAAAACATTGTTAAGGAAACCTGGGCTTTTGGCTCCCAGATTCTACAGAAAGAAACAATGAATTTTACTGCTTTTCTCTTTAGACCCTGCTTCCATAAGGCTTGCTTGTTGTCCTCCTACAGAGCATCCACTTATACTATGTTCATCTGTATGCAGCTGCCCCAGTGGATCAGTCCAGGGCTTTTTTTTTTTTTTGCTGATACTGTTTTCCAGCGGGGGTAGTTCTGGCATCATGTCAGGGCCCTGGAGAGCTGCCGTTTATTCGTAATGGAGCATGAGTTATGGGAATGCAAACTTCCCTCTGGCCATCTGCCACTGGGATTTAACCTTTCGTGGGGAATATGTCTCAACTGCCTGGCTAGCAGGGCTTGTTGATACTTGATCTTTTCCTGGCCAGCATCAGTTAGTTTTTGTAGTTTGAGCACCTGCCCCCCCAAGACCAGGTGGAGACCTCATACCTTGTGCTGTGCTGCCTGCCAGCACTTGTCCTGTGATGGGATAACTGTTGGCTATTATGATTTCTTCTGTACTGGTGTCCCAGAGGTGAAAACTTCTTTATATCACAGCAATTTCCCCAGGCACCAATTTTGCCAGATCTTTTGTCCTTGCAACCAACTGATGCTCACATTGCTGGAAAGGGGAATCTGCCATAAGGCAAGATGGTTGGAAGAGTACTGGCCCTTTTAAAAGAATCTCTCTGCCCTGATGCAGGAACCATGCTTTCATAGATTTGATCATTGCTATTTAAACAGAGGAGGGTGTTTAATGTTTAACTGATTGTGAGCACCTTCTGCTGGAAATGCCTACTACAGCAAACCAAGCCTTCTGCTGTGATTAATGAAATCCATTGTGGCCTTAATTTTCATCTCTAATGCTTCTTTCAGTGTATAAAACAAAAAGATTACATTGAGATGTTTTTAATCCCCCAAACAAAGCCTGAAATAAACCCCATAGCTGTCTTAGTTAGGATAGTGAGGAGAAAAAGCATATATAAATCAGTGCTATGTATGGTAGATAAACCACCATTTCAGTCAGGCATCCATACAAGCTTAATGCTCATCTGGGGCCTATTGACTGCAAAACAGTTTTATCCGGAGTAACCTTGGATTAAAGCTTTGTTCACAGCATGGCCTGCTTTTAAGTTCCCCTTCAAAACAAAACAATTCATTGTCTAGTGAATGTAATTGTTCGTTTGATTTTTTTTTAAATTTTTTTTAGTAATACATTTTTGCTTGCCATGGAAAACTGTTAAGAGTACAGCAGTACAGTTTCTTTACAATTATATGGCATTATCTATTAGGATCCTAAAATGTATTTAATTTGTCAGCTGGGGCAGTTGCTGGTCACATTTAAACATACAACTTCCATTTCTGCTCTTCTTCCCCTAGTTAGACTTGGTTATGCCCTTTGGAGAACCTCAGACCAGAAGAAAATAAAATGAGTTAAATGAAACAAGTCAAACACAAAGGGTTTTTAAAATTGTACTATTCAAGCCTGATATAAGACTTGACTACTCAGGTACTAAGAACTGTCCTTGTGGAGATTTAGATCAACCACTTCAGGAGCTGATGTTCTCTCTCACAATGTGAAAGGTTCTTGTGAGTACAGCACAAATTATCTTACAGCATGGAAATCACTGCAGGGATGACCCTTTCTGAAAATACAAGAAGGCCAGACTGATTAAAGCACACAGAGAACTGAAAGCATGACTGATGCAAATGATGTCATCACATAACAAAGGTAACAAAAATGTTAGCTTCTTCTGAAGATATGAAGACCTTCTCTGTAGTATAAAGAAATGATGGTGAAAATTAAGCATTGGTATAAAAGTGGTGTAAGATTGACTATAAGGGGAGAAATAATTCTTTACTTGACCAGGTGAAAAATGTACAGAGTTGTAAAATCAAGGAGCAAAAAGTTCTATCCTCGGGGGGGGGGGGGGGGGGGGGGGGGGGGAGGAAGGAAGGAAGGACAGCACTGGCTTTGTTGCTAAGTAATTTTCCTTCTCTCTTTTTCCCATCCCACAATTACCCAATTCATTAAATATGCCTTGGGGATGGTTGGAGAACTCAACCCAAGGAGCTACTCGGGGCAATCTGCCAGTGCAATTCACTCTGCTAAACAGGTTCCTGAAGGCACAAGACACTGTAACAGGCAATCCAGCTTAAGCTTGGGATATAGAAATGTCTATTGTCCTCCCAGAGGGTCAAGGAGAGGTGAACTCTAAGCTGTACAGGCTCTTCAAGCACAGTGTCAAGTGTATTATTAAAATGGATGCTTTGAAATTAGTATACTGCCTTCCTAGGATTTCACCAGCCGTTCTCTTCACTCAGGAAGAGCGTGGCAGAGGGTCTGGACCTTTGGTGGTTACACCAACACATACTGATGTATGAAGGATTGACTGTATGAGGAGAAAACATTTTTCACACATCAGAAAAGCTGCAAATCCAATAAATGTCTAAGTGCTTCAATCAATACTTTCACCTTAGCTGTGAGGGCAGTGCTCAGAAAACAAACACTGCGAGGGGATCATCTGTTTTTGCTTGAAGTAAGGGGAGAAAAAGACATGTTGCAGGAAAGCCACAGCTAGATCTGTAAAAATCATTGACCTGTGCTTTTAAAGCTGACTGGTGAGAGAGGAATTCCCATCTGCACCCTTAATCTTCCTGTCAGTGGGCTGACAGTCTTCCAGGGGAGGTGGCACAAGCTATCAGGTTTCTTATGCCATGCTCTCTCTCTCATCTTTTTAAATGATTAATTGCTTTAATTTTTCTCTTTGCTTTACTGCACTTTATTTTTGACAAATGTTTTAGTTGTTCTGGTTGCTTGTTTACCACTGTGCTGAGGTGTTTCAGTGTACCACAGCCTCCTGCTGCTGCAAGATGGGCAAGAGGAGCAGGCAGCCTAAGAGAGGTGAGTTTGCAGTTCCCCAAATGAATAATTAAAGGAAATACGTGCCTTGCTTTCAAAGCAAGCCAGAACTGCAAAGCAAGACATAAGACTCAAGTGTGACCTTTTCTCTCTTTGCTCTGTAGTGTCCAAAACTATCTATGTCTGTGCCCAGGTTTTCCCTGGTGCTGGGTAGAGGAAATGCAAGACGGGAGAGTGTTATTTGCAGAGGTTGGTAAGGGTGAGAGAACAGAAATTTCTGCTTAAGCAGAAGGGGAAAAAAAGCTGCTATGAGCATCAGCCAAACAGCATGTTATAAAAGAGCATCCTGATATTCCTAAGGTTCAAGGTCCCCACAGAGTTCAGAGTTCCCAGCAAGTTTTTTGTTTCCCAGGGTTATCAATATTACATCAGTTAGCACAGAAAAGGCACTCATCCACCAAAGTGATTCATAACATCAAAGTCGGGGGAAAAAAATCCCTTGACTGGCAAGGATATAGAGCATGGCCTGGCTGACCCTACTGCCTGCCTGTCAGGAACAAGGGATGCAAAGGAAAAAGAGCAGGGTAATAGTTTTGACTTGTTATGTGTCATATAGGAATATCATGCTGAGCCACTCATGAGTTAGAGACATAAATACTTTGTGCTACAGCTTTTAGTCACTTTGAGGTGTAAAGTTTGGAAGCATGCTGTGACAGTCTCTCCAGAACAAGGATTGACAGTGCTAGAAACAAGCAGAAGTACTCTGTAGCTTGTGGAGTTGCATGGCAAATATTTCAGGCCAGCTTGATTTATTTGTTTGGGGTACTACAGCAGCAGTTTGGCTTTGTCTGACGCCCGGCCCTGACCAGCCATCTGACTTACATGCTACTTTGTACCTACAGATCCTTCTTAACTTACCATGCTCCAGCTGCTGGGATTGCCACAGTGTGCTTTCAGCATTCTCTTGCAGATATGTGCTACTGAGAGCAGCTGCAGCACCACTGCTCATTGCTTCAAGCTTTCTCAGCTGGAGAAGCTGCAAAGAAGCAAAAAATGTCCTGGGGACATAGTGAGCACACTCGGGTGCAGAGCAGATCAGGGACAGGGCTGTGCTGGGCAGGCACTGCAGGCCCGCTTGAGAGGTGTTAGGCCTGAGCACTTCCACCCAAACCTGACCCTGGGCTTGCTGCTTCTGAAGCCCACAGAAGGGGTAAAGAAATAATGGCTCCATGGGTAGATATAGATCTACATCTAGATTTGGGCTGGCTTTTTTTAATGAAGTAGCTGTTCTCAGCAGTGGGTGTGAGTTACTCCCTCTTGAATCTTACAACATGATGATGTTTGACAAGTTTTTGTGAATCAAACATTCCTTGCCATATGAGGACACAAATTGAGTGAGATGTTCCTACTTGTATTTCTTTATGGGAAACCATTAGGTCCTAAAGTTAGTGGTCAGTGTTGGCCATGGAGTTCTGCAACTATTAAATGATTAGATGTGACTGTGCTTTGGTGAAGGGAGAATATTTTTTCACTACCATCTTACTCTGCTTCTTCTGTATATGATGCAATTCACAGTAACTTACATTTAGGAATTGTTGGTTAGCATTGTTGGGTTGTAAATGTCTATGTTGACATGAAGCAGTCTTGGTTTTAAAGCAGCCTCCTTAAGTCACCACTGTTGTGGTGATGTGGTCAATTATTTCATGGTAATGGAAACTCTGCCAGGTATTTTTGCTTCATTGAGCAATTATGTTGTTATGGAAACTGGTATTCTATAAATTATCTGAGATGCCTGATTCACTTCTTGGGAACAATAAGTTTGAAAGTAAAAAATAAAGGATAGCAGTTTTTAAATTAGCTATGTATTTACTGATGTAATTTCTAATCCTTAGGGCCTATTAACTGATGGGTGCAAATATCAGGACCTTTGCACCTGTGCAGAATCCGGTCAGTTATTGATTGTCATTGGAGAATCTATGACCAGTAGATATATACAGCTGAAAATGAGCTTTTTCCTGCCTACGTTTAGGTGGCCTCCTAAACATGAGTTTTCTTCCCATCTACTGCTAGTTTCTTGCCTTAAGATAAAGGAATGGGCAGCCGTGAGGGGTTTTTGGTTTGGAGTATTTTGTTAAAATAAAATGTACCCTTTCAAGTGGTGCAAAGATGTCACCTTGTTGATAGGCACTGGGGAAAAAATCACAGAGCCTGAACTGTCACATCATTAGGAGCCAGAAAGTCCTATCCAGATGGAGGCATCTCTGGTATGTGCTGCACAGAAGCTTTCAGGAAGAGATTTTTGCAGCACCCGTTACCTATGAGAGGAGCAGCCTTTCATCCCCAGAGCTGTTTCTTCAGCACTTTTCAAGAACATGAAGTACGGTAAATGTGTAGGTGGAAAACCAATGAACAGAAGTAATTAAGTTGTTCCTGGCAAGCTGAAGCTCATTCTACCTGGTTGAGGGACCCTCCATTGACATGAATTAGTCAGTGCTATTCTCCAGCATCCTTTTCCCTTTTTATGCTTTCAGACTGGGGTTTCTTCTGTTTCTTTTGAACAGTTCAGTTACTAAAAAGAGCATTGTTACTGTGTATGTGTTCATTTTAAGCCTGAAGTTAAATGCCTGAGCTTTTTGTCAGCCAGATACAGAAGCCAGGCAGGGGCAGGCAAGGTGAGATGTCTGTCCCTCTGTGTTCTGGTAACAGGATCGTACTTGAAACCATTCTCGTTTTTCAGCTTGCCCACATCAGTTCAAGCTGGAAAAGCCAGGTATTGCTTCTTAATATTGACTAAGTACTAAATTGCTTTGTAGTGCTTACTAAATACTAGGTCATGAGAAAGGGAATCCTCTGGGTTGAAACAGGTGTTGAGAAAGAAACTAACAGAAAAAAAGGAACAAATTAATATTAAGAAGCTTTGTTACTCAAAGTCTGAGAAGTTGCTTCTATTGAAAATGCCCATTCCTCCTGAAACAGATTTCAGAATGTGCCATAGTGTCTGTGAATACCACAGGACAGGGGCTGTACAGGGACATCAGCCTCCCAGGAAAAGTGGCTCTTCAGGGTGATCCCAAGCAGGATCCTCTCCTCCTCTTGGCTCTGGGGGGCACCTGGAAATCTGTCCTTCCTTTGCCTGCCTGGCCATGGGAACAATGCAAGTTCTAGGAAAGGAGTTTCCAGATGATAATTTGTTCCTTGCCAGAATAGTGGGGTTTAATTTTGGGGTTTGTAATCAACCTTGCTATAAAAATACCCAGGTCTTAATCTCTCTCAAGATATTAAAATCCTGGGTGTTCCCGTTCTAGCTGCTGGTTTCTAAATCCCCTTCAGTTTGTCAGTACCTTTCTGCTTCACAGCATGGGGAGTTGCCAGGCTGGTGTATCATCTCTCCAGGGTCTGCTGCACATAACAGATAGCACATTCCCATTCAAAATAGCAGCCTCTGTATAAGTGCAGGTCAGTTTCAGCTGGCAGTAAAAGAGATTTGGTGCTTTTATAGACATGGTTGCATATGGCTGCATGAGAACAATTCTCAATGGAAAAAAATCTTGTTATAAGTAACTTCCACTTCAAGCTTATTTTTATGTATAAGAGTTTTCAAGAGAAAAAGTATTGTCAAATAATAGCTAAGATACACTGCTGAATTATGGGTATTGGTTTCTCTAGCCTCCTGGAAAGGCAACTGCAGAACTTCCTATACTGCAGTTCAGCTTTCTTTCACATGGCAAATGTTATTCTTTAGGATTAAAAGGTAAATGATATTCTGTCATTTATACTGCTCAAAAAAATAATGCATTTTTTCTCCTCAGGTGAGGACTTGTATCAGTAGCAGAAGCATGACTTTGAAAGCTTTTTTTATTTACCTGTTTTACTGCTGGCATAAGAACTCCTTTGTACATTTGTACTTTGTATATTACACATGCAATGTCATCTGCTTTTGGAGAGGCAGCAAAACCAGACTTTTCCAGAACTACATACTATGTCTTCCTATATTTTCTTCAGTCCAAAGCTCTTCATAGAAATTGTAACTAGGCAAGCCTTGGGGTAACACTGTCCTGTAATCACTGGTCCCCTTTTGCAGAGGGATGAAGAAAAGCTAGGGCAGTAACCAACCTCACTGCCAGGTCGTACACAAGTCTCATGTTGAAGTTGTGACCCCCAGTCTTAAATCACATTTTCTCTTAAAAGAGCCAAGTCACAAGAGGAAAACAAAAGAGGTCCTATTAATATATTGCTGTAGTGACTATACTTCTTTGCCTTTTGAGATAGACTCTTGAGGATCAAGGAAAAAAGATGCTGAAGTCGCAGATGTTTAATGGTGACGGTACTAAAAGAGCTGAACAGACCGTGAGAGGGAGGTTGCAGCTCTAAAGAGCTTGAGATCAAAATGTGAAACATGGAAAACATGAAAGGGATTAGCCTTAAATACCAGAATGGAGAAGGGGAGAATAAATCCATATTGCAGTAATTTCACTGGTCAGGTTTTAAACTGTGGGATAAACTGTGCTTGTAATTTGAAAAAGTATTTCTTTACTCCTGCTGGGAGGACCTAGTTCACACTAGCTATGAATGTGGTAGGACAGAAAACTCAGTGTTTAACTGCTGTGAGGCATTCCCATCATATCATAATGCCTTCTGAAGCTGTAATTCAATAGCTGATCAGAGGACATCTAATTAATTAACTACACTTTATGAAAAAAACATCCATGGAAAAAATTGTGATACTGAGTATCACATTCATCAGAATCTTTGCTCTGCTACATGGGTGTGGGTGTTCTATGGAAAAGCCAAACCTTCATTCAATACATGACCTAAAAATAAACCCTAAGATTAAAAGTTTCCTTTCTCTTTCTGCCTTGCCTTTCCCTATTATTGCTTTGCATACTTCTAGACGTTTTAGGAAGTGCGTAGACGTATTTGTAACCAACATATTCAGCATTCAGTTAACTGCTTAAATCTAATACCCACACATGATCTATATGGGGATGAAATTCAGATATGAACATTACCTTAAAAAAGTATCTTCTATTTTTGTTTCCTATTTAAAAATTTGGCTTCATAGCACTCCATGCCTGCAGAGCCTAGGTAAGTTCAATCTCATTGGAAATTACATTTTTTGAACATTTAGTGCAGCCTCAGTCTGTGTTCAGTCAAGCTCTCCCATGGGGTGTGTGTGAAATAGGTGCAACCTGCAATGTGACAATCAGGAAATTTGACAAACATGAAGCCAAATTTTATTCACTGGGATTGATGAATACAAGCTGGCATGCAGTTGTAAAAGGAGGTAAAGATTCCAGACCTTTGCCTGACAAGATCTTGTGAGCCACATGAAATCAGCCTTGTTAAGCAGGAAGAGAAAAGTCATCAAGAGTCTTCTTTCATGGTTCAGTGCTGTGGGCTTGCTTGTTTTATCTCCCATGTATATGGGTATCTGGTTTATTTCAGAAATAATTTATGATTAAAATGATTTGAAATTAATATAATTTTTTACAAATTTTAATCATCCTCTGTAACGGTAGTGTCAGGTGCAGCCTTACATGAACAATTTAATTATTTTTTATACTTTCCCTCACTGTTTTGATTCAAGGATGTTGCACAGCTGGATGAATATTTCTTCCCCCAAATTTGCATTTAAGTGGAGACATCTCAGCAAAGGCCAAAAGGGAAGGAAGCAACAACTTTCCAAAGCATTATTGAATATCCTCCCAAAAGGGGCTATAGGGCTTGCCCGTGCTACACATTCTGGCCTGGAGCTAGTAATCCTTGCTACTTCTCGGGTTAGTTTTGTGCAGGTAGAATACACACCCTGTGTCAGTTTTAGTCAATTTTGTAGTGAAATGAGGCAACCAGGTGCCACTAATTGCCAGGGAGTGGGCATGAGCTTGTGTCAAGCCCACCTGTGCCTAATTAGGGTGGGCCCCCACTGCGCATGAGCAGGACCAGGGGGCCAATAAAAGGCACAAGCTCATGCTCACTCCCTGGCAATTAGTGGCACCTGGTTGCCTCATTTCACTACACAATTTTTTAGTGCCAAAAGAGTAACCTATAGCTGAAGAGTAACCAAATAACTGAAATATTTAAGGTGGTTTTGATTTAGCTTTTCAGAAGTTACTTTGTAGAAACAAAGAGGATACTTTCACATAAACTGATGTGCCTGCAGAGCTCATGAAATACTGTCTTACTCTTCAGACCACACCAACATTTCTCTCCTGTGCAGAAGCCTCCCTAGGAGCTTGCTTTGGGCATGAATGGTAAGAACAGACTACTGTGATTTTTATTGCATCTGCACACGTGTCACCCTTGGTTGCTTCCCTTTTTCTCCTGGTGACTTACTAGCTCAATAACATGTACAATAACTTACCTTAAGTGCTATAGCCACAGAAATTGGAAAATCATTCAGCAGCACAGTAGTAGTTAGCCTAAGAGCCTACTTCCAGCTGACTGGGGAAAAGGCTTGTGGGTGATAGAGGTTATTTATGGGAATCATTTGTTCAGCTGCTATAGAATTAGGTCTTACAGTGGAAAGAGAATCTGTAATAAAGGAATCTGCATCTTTGGAAAAGTGCCTTGCTCTGAGCATCAAATAATGCTTGCTTAAAAAGCTGGTGGATTTTTTTGTTTTTATAGAAAATTAAACCAGGTGTTGCCCTGGGCTAGTATCTGCTCTGGGAATGATCTTTGAGCATATTTTGTGTCTATTATTTTAGCATGCTGCTAATAAACTTTTGTCTGGCTTTCTGTTACTGTTAATTGTATGTATTAGTCATTAAACTCTCCCTGTATCTCATTTCATTGGAGAATAAGAATAATTTTAAATAGTTGGAGAATGCCAGCTAGGCAAGTGATTGTATTTATAAACTGAAACATTGTGTTCCTCTTTATTTACAATCATTGTAAATGGAAAATGCATCTATTATTTGTGTTTCTCTGAAATGACACAACTCTTTCAGACACCTGAAGACCCATTATCACCTCTATAATTTCTGTGTTGCTTTGTCTGTGAGAGAAAATGTCCTTTATTTGCCTATTTTAGAAATAGTATCTCATCAATTGGGAACCGATTTAGAAATCTTAATTCAGGAGATTATTAAAATATGTATGGCACTTTCAGGGAAAATAAAACCACATGGAAACAATAAAAACTGGCAGTTATGCCTGATGAATAGGAATAGTCCAGCATCTAGGGAAAAGGGATGATGTATTTTTCTTCTGAAGCCTATCAACAGTTAACAAAAGTGGGATTTGTATTTTTAGCCCATCAGAAAGATACCAATAGTTGGGTGTCTTTTTCTTTTTCTTCTTTTTTTTTTTTTTTGGGGGGGGGGGGGGGATTGTGGGAGGAGAGAGATGGTGAAAAGAGTACTTTCAGCAGATTCTGATTCTTGATTTTGTTTGACCTGATTTAACAAGCTTCCTTTGTTCAAATATCACAGTCTATGTTGGGAATTATGTCAGGAAGCGCAATATGTGCAGTGTGGGTGAGTGAGCTTGCATAAACTGTCAATGAAGATCAATTATAGGAATTATTGAATTACACATTAGATAAGAAGCAGATGATTTCTTTCTGCATGCAAGTGTGGTGTGAACTATTTATGTCTAAATTAAAATGTAGCCATACAGGCAGTGAAAATCTGTCACTAGGCATCACAGGCTGCCCAGGCTTATTGATTATCTTTTGCTTTACAATTGAAGTCCTACAGTCTCATGGTTTTGGCAGGAAGCACAGTGCAGATGAAGCGAGAGAACATCAATCTATTAACAATGTACAATTTATATACAGTTTGGCCAGAAATGGCCCCTTAGGAAGGACCTGATATGGATGAAAAGAAAAATGTAATTTAGGAGTTGCCATGTTCTGATGTGTTGGTACTCCCAATCCATGCTGTGGGACTTGTGTGTCCTCCTAATTATACCACAGCTGGGCAGTTGACAACAGAGTGATGAGACAGGCTTGTTCCTGAACCTTCATCATGTGTGAAAACCTCCTGTCAGCCTGTTTATTGAATCTTTTTGAACATCTAGATAGCATTTTTGCTAAAGAGGCACATATGAAGTGGGAAGACCGGCTCTAGAATAGCCATCCTTTAGCAGACTCTACACAGCTGTTGAACACCACTGCCAGCACTGCTTATCTGTGCCTCTGGCTCAGGTTGGTGCTGAAGAATCCCAGGCTGGCAAAACAGGAAAACAGTAAGACTTAAAGAGCCCTTTCCAGGAGAGAAATAGCTGTTCTTATTCACAGGAAGTACCTGATATATCAGCTTCTGATGTTGCAGTACTGAAAGGCATCAGAATGAAACCCAAGTCAATATTGAGAGGACAGAGGTGCAACAAACTATGCAGCCTGTGTGCAAATTCTTTTATTCCAGTGCCCTGTATTCTGAGGGTTAAGAATTGTATTATTTACTGTGCCCCCACAAGTTTGTACCTCTCCCTTTGTTTCCAATAAATTAATTGGTATTAGGTGTTTTCATCCACTGGCACAATTCATAAATTCTGCATCTGATTTCAAAATTTAAGTGAATCAATGCATAAGAGTAATTGTTCTGAAGAAAACTGGATAGCTGAGTGATGGGAAGAGCAGAAAGTAGAAAATATTCTTAGTTCTTACGTAATTAATTAAATTATAGAGGATTCTGAAACAGCACAAACCCAACTTTTAATTTTTTTTTTTAATTTAAGGGTAATTTTTTAAAACTCTGACTATCTGCAGCACTTTAGGAAAAAATTAAAAAAAAAAAAAGAAAAAAAAGGAGAAAAGTAGACTTAAACCTTTTTTTGTTTGTTTGTTTTCAGGAAATGTTTATTCTGCAGAAACTCTTGCATGCAGTTCCCATTTATCTTTCCAGATCTGTATTTCTGTATCCAGCTTTTGGCTAAAAATGGCTGGATCTAATTCCTTGGCAGACATGAACATTGCATTGTTGCAACATCCTCTCACCACCATCCCTTTTTTTCTTTTTTCTGTTTGAGGAAGAATGTACTGGGTTTGTAGCCTTTTCCTTCAAGGTAGCAAAGGAAATTTAAAAGTGTAAGAGAAAGCATGAGCCAGACCAATAGCACATCAACAACAGTGAACAGTGCTCCAAAAAAAAGTTATTTGACCATGCAGGGACCTCCAGAGCAGCCAAAAATTGTCACTCATCTTCTATGTAAACATGAAGTTACTTCACTATTTGTCAGTATTCTCTCTTAATTACTTATTCATCACGATTTTTAACACTGAAAAGCTGTTTAAAAATCAGAATCCCACAACAGTTGCTGTAAAGTGTTTTGTGGCCTCCAAGCAAACAGTATAGAACTAATTCTAGAAGAATTAAATAAAGTAACATGTAGGCTGTCATTGCTGAGCTCTTCAAGACAGGAATGAGGACACCCACTTAGAGCAAGAACATCTTAAAACTGTAAAGAATCAAAATCGTGATTCCAAATTAAAAAATAGACAGGCAATCATATCTAAATTTCTTTTAGTCTTACCTGGAAGAGTCCTTCTACATTGAAGCTGTCATTGCCTCATCTGATGCTTGTATTTATACTCTGAACAAAGTGCTGCTATTGTTCTTTTCCACCCTATTAATTCTTGCCACCATGCCTGTAAGGCTGCAATGTGCAGGTTATTGTTTACTGGAATTTTTAAAATACATCTTCAAAAGAAAAGAAGAATTCCTTTCAAGTTCAGTTGTATGAAGAAGCAAAGTCCACCTCCATGTCTTAATTCACCATACTTAGAAGTTTTTTTTTACTTTAAAATAGAACTTACATTATTTTCATAGACATTTTGTTTACTCAAGCTTAAAACTTAATTTTGATGCTTCTGTCTGACAGCATTTGTTTTACTAGACTGTAAATAAGAGGGAGTGGATTTATTTGGCTTTTAGGTAACAAAACTTGGAACTCTGTAGTACGTTGGAACTACTTCAGCCAATGCTGGGCTGCAGGAAAGCATTTTATACTTCCCAATGATTTTCGACAGCAGAGACAAGTGGAGCAGTGGCCTCAGTGTGGATTTGATACGAGCAGGTTCTTCCCAGCTGAACTGTATTTTGCAACTGGCATTGAACTTGACCTATTTTAAAAAGTCTTAAACTAACAAACACCCTTGTTTCAAAGGGGGATGTTTTCCACTCCAGTGGAAAACTGATTTACTGGTGCTTCCCTCCCTAGGTGGGTGCCTGCCATTTTGTTACACCATGTAGTTTCAACATCCTCCAACCTTATTTGTTCCAGAAAACTCCAAACAGTTCTCCTTTTCTTCTCAAAATTACAATGGTGCAGTGATAGATGGTATCTTTCAATGCCATCTAGCTAACTCCTAAATTCACGTTCTTATACCTTTCTGGAAGTCAGCCAAAGAGATTTATGGGTGTGCATGGCTCTGCTGCTCATCAGTATTGGACAGGGAGATGTCTGTCTGGCACAGCTCTGTTTCTGGCTGATCTCAGGAACAGAGATCAACTAAGAGCCTTCCACTTATGTTATGACAGAATTAATATTTTTGGGCACTTTCCCTTGATGACAATGAGATTTCCAGTTTCCTAATATAGTGTGTGGACTGAGTCAGAAATTCTTTTGCCACAAATCAGGATACACAATGTTCTGCCACCCACAGGAAGTTGGGCAATGCCAAGTTTATAAATGGATTCCCACACATTGTAATGAAGTGCAGATGACCATCCCACAAGCAAGCAAACTGTAGTAAACTAAAGGGTGTGTTTTCTGTGAATTTGGTTATTTAAGGCAAGGAAAATATTCTGTGAACACCTAGAATTTATTCATCCTAGGACAATGAAAGATTAAATGCTAATAGTACGTTTTTAATTGTGTTCTCAAAAGAATTCAGTATTTGGTATCTTCACTGTAATGGTACCTCAGTTCACATCTTTTGGAATCTAGGTAAAATATAACTTGATCATAGCCATCTTTTACATGAATATGGTATCAAAATTCCCAAAGTAAATGGTATTTTGTTACATGCAATTTCCAAATGATAAGTGGAACCTGTCCCACTCTAGGCTTTTTCTTCTAAAAGAGAGGTCAACACCTCAAAGAGAGGCCTTCCTTTTCTGCTTCAATGAAAACATATGAGTAGATCTTAAATTTATTCTAGTTGTTCAGATACTTAGTTTTGCTTTAATTAAAGCCTTGTCATTTGTTGCTCTGAAACACATAATTCCCATTAAGTCATGACAAATTTAGTTTTCAGCAGCTCCAGAAGATGTTAATGTGAACATATCAATATTTAAGTGTCCTGACAGATCATGAGGTTTAATAAAATTGCTTTCTATAAAATGTTTCTTTTTTTGAATCAGGGGTGTTCCTGTAATACCACAAAGGAAGCCAGAAGCTGAGAGATATAAGAGATCATTTGCTTTTTACAGCACCTAAAAGTTAATAAAATTTTTCTCCAATAAGTAACGAGCTGTTTGTTTTAGGATAAATACTTAAAAAAAATAACATGGAAGACAATTAGGATTAAAAAGGCACTTCTGAATGACCTATTAATGTAACAGTTGAGAATAAGCCCTTTCTTTGTACAATTGCAGGTTTGCTGATCCTTCAGGTTAAGTGAGGTTATACACAGGAGCAGCTGTCAATATCAAGAAGTGATACCTAAATTGACCCTTATAAAGACAAATAACTAGTGTACAATGATTGCTCTTCATAAACATATAAAAAATATGAAGGAATCATCACTGTCACTATGAAGACCTCAGATCACCAATTTAAAGAAAAACAAAGTAAGTGTTCTGAAAAGGGTTTTTTTAAACTTGAGACATAAGAAACACGCACTGAGATTTTATCACTGAATTTGCACAGCTTTTCTCTCTCTCCTCTGTTCCCTCCATCTGCCACTTCAGCTTCTTCTCTTAATGTTTGATAACAGTTCTGGTGCAGCTGTATTTTTATGGTACTATTTCATTGTACTGGTAGAGGTTCTTGTTTATGTGAGTCTCTTACACAGCAACAAGGGAAAAAAACAACAGTGAGTGATCTTCTACCACATGGCTGCTACTGCCAAAATACATACTTAAGGGCCTTCTTAAAGGGAACTAAACTAATGTGAGCCCTCACCTTATTTATGAGGAAAACTATCTGTCCCAAATAATGCATTTAACAGCCAGCCTCCTTGTTTGCAAGCACTCAACAGTATGTAAGCAAAGAAATCTGTGTTTGGGAAAATTAAGTTCTCAACATGACAACTGTAGCAGCTCAATTCATAGTTGAACCTGCTGGGCAGTAGAGAGGCCAACTGAGGTTTCCCACCCAAGGCTGACTGATGAAGCCAGTAAGTTCACCTGACTAGTTAAATTTGGGATATTGGGTGGGAGACCCAGAGCTAGGGTTCATGTTGTAGAAGGGAAAGGGTAGTTTAATGTGGGTGAGATTAAACTTTGAATGACCCATTTCCTTATCCAGTTTTGGATCAGCTGTTCCACACCATCCTATAGAGAAGATGGAATCAACCACACCTTGTTATTTGATCACAATACGGAAATGAGCTGGCAGAAGGAGAATCCAGTTCTTCTGCTTCTCCATTTTCTAAATCTAAACTAATGCATATGTATGGTGATTTCCCAAGTGGCATTAGAACAGCGTGGATGTTTAACAGGAATTTTGGCAGTTGAAAGAGGGGGCTAATGGCATTTGCACTGGAGACAGGCAGAGAAGGCTGAAGGTCTCCTATTGCTTTGGATGGCAGACAGTGAGACCTGGTGACAGTCTAGGACAGAGTACTTAAGTGTGATAGGGTTCCAAGTACCAAGACAGGATGTGGTGTTTTACTAAACACTAACATGAAAGTGGACCCGTTTATGAAGGGAACGCTCTTTAGGAATTGCACTTCTTTGTAAGAGCTGAGCTCTCCTCCTGTGTGGTACAGTTGAGTGTGAGGCCTAGACAGTGAATTCCTGGGTGGAATTCAGCGCACAGGCAGTGCACATGGTGGACAATAAATCAGGTTTTAAAAATTCTTTCAGGTTTAATAACTTGGCATGAACTTGGGTATCTAAATCTGAGATAAGAATTACACTGAAAATATATCTGTGGTCCTGGGGTGCACTGGAGGAGGTGAAGGAAGCACAAGTCCATAAAATTATTTATATGAGGTAATAATATAATAAATCTGTCAGTGAATTACTTTATCAGCTAGACACCAAGCCAGTATTAGTGTAGTTAAAATGATTGCTGGGTAGGAAAACATCTTTTATGTCACTACACAGCAACACCGTGATTTTTAAGGATCCTGCTCACCCAGATTTCTGTTCTCAAGCTGAAATTCTGCCAAGAAACCATGTAACAATTAACTATGCTTTGAAATAGCCTCCTCTGTTTTGCTTAAGCGTGTTGCTAGCAAATAGCATCAATGCTTCGTGTCGATGTTGCCCCGGGACATCGCTGCAGTGATGCAGTGCCGGTCGCGCTGCTCCCCGCCTTTCGATGGGTGCCACACAGGCGCTTCAGAGGGGAGGCCGAGCTGGAACGTTGTCACCAGCACGCCATATATAGGGTTAATTACCCTATATATGAATAAAACGGCCACCACAAAACCACTCAAACCAACCCACCCAGCTACTAATAATTGGGACATAAAGGTCAGATAAGCACTTCACAGAAGATTTAAAGCTGAAAACGTTCGCTTTCCCCTCTGGCTGCCCTCCCTGGCAGTGCTGCCAGCGGTAACATCTGCTCTGCGGCGGAGCCAGCACCGCTCCGAGCGAGTCCCAGGTGCCCTGAAGCTCGGGCAAGGACATTGACCCGCCCGTCCCTGAGCCCCATGGCCCGCCATGTGCGCGGGGCCCGCCCCGGCCGTTACAGCCGTTACCCGCCGCTCGCGCCACTGACGCCCCGATGACGTCCCCTGGGCCCTCAGCCGCGCCTCTGGGGAGGCGGTGGCTCTGTGAGGAGAGCGCTTCCGGCGGGACGGTCCCCGGGTTGGCTGAGGCGGAGACGCGTGGGGTGCGTCATGGGAAGTGATGGTGGCCGGGCCCCGCCTTTGCTCCGTTCAAACCTGGATGGCGGTAAAGCGGGGGGCGGCGGGGAGAGCGGTGCGGGGCGGGAAGGGGGGTCCAGGAGCTGCAGACACGGCCGATCGGGGTGGCGGCGGCTCGGTATCATCGGGGTTTGTTTTCCGTCTGCAGCCTTTCTCAAAGCCGCTTTGGTTGCTGTGACACTCCGGGCGCGCTTATGCTTGCCAGTCTTTTAATAAACTGTGTCCCTAGGAAAACGCAAATGTTGCTTAAATTATATTTCCTCATTCACCCACATTTTAAACTTGAAGTCACCCACTCCAATACCTCTGTTTGAAAGACCCTATGCTTTTTTCTCAGGTAAACTTCTATACAAGATAATCTGCGAAGATGTTGAAGTTTAAATGCAGTGCTCGAAATCCTGTAGAGGCAGGACCGATGGAACCTATCACCAGCCGAATTTCTCGGCTAAATCTGCTCTTTCAGGTAAAGAGCATCTGGCCTGGGATTAGCTGATCTCTGCTTTGTCTGTATCTATACCCACTGTATCAAAATACACTTTGCCTTGTTCGTGTGGATACCCAAAGTGTGCCTGTCTGGTTCTTTGGAGGAAGGGGTAAAAAAGGGGATGATTTGTTGAAGTTCAAACTGTGTTATCTAATTTGAACAAAGATGAGTAGATAGCAGCCAATTTTGTTTTATGTGCATCTGTTGATGCCTTAGTCTGAGTGGATTTTCCCACATAAAGAGGGAATATTTCATTTTGTGTCATGTAATCTGCTATTTTTTCCTGGGTGATGTAGCTGAGGGTTTCTCATGAGATGGATTTACCCAACCAGCTGCTTTTAATCATGTGAGGTTCAGCATCTTTTCCTTCTAGAGCTCAAACTGATACTGGTTGCTTAAAACAGTTTGTACCATGAAATAAACCCCATGGTACAATATCAAGAAAGAAGTCAGTCAGGTCAGAGTCATCAGTACGGAGTGAGTAGTTTCAAGGAAGTAATCTTTAAAGGATGGTTTTGTCTAAAAGCAAAAACACCTTTAGCAGCCATTGCAGATTGACATAGTGAGTTGATATGTTTACCTCACACTTCTCTGTCATTTGACTAATTTCTGAAGTAGTGATTTTTAAATGGATAATATATAATCTGCTCTATACATATGTTATTGAATTGAGGTTTTTCATTGTTGTCTGAGACTCCATCTGCTGTTACTTCTTTTTTTTTCCAGGGGAAGCCACTCTTTGTGACTCAACAGCAGATGTCTCCTCTCTCCCGGGAAGGCATCCTTGATTCTTTATTTGTTCTTTTTGAAGAATGCAGAAGCCCTGCTTTAATGAAAATTAAACACGTTGGCAACTTTGTCAAGAAGTGTAAGTTTCTTTAGACTAATTTTCAGGTGTTATTTTGAAAAGGCAGTTCTTAAGAATCTCAATGTTTCAATAATGCTTTCATTACTTTGATTCATTAATGCTGTCAGAAATCAAGATTAATCATGTCAGAAGTTGAGAGCAGGACAGTACCTAGAGGTGTGAGGGGAAAAAAATAGAAAGGAACTTAGGAATCCTTGGCTCTTTCAGCTTGATGTGATCTTTTGGATTCCATGTGTTATCCGAATTTTGTGTGTGTAACTAATAAATAATAATTCTGTGTTTCAGAAAGATAATTTCTGATGGAGTAAATATTTTGGTGATGATATGCTCAGTTCATCAATTTTTCTATTAAGATATATGAGAAAGCTATTAATTATATGTAACTTATGATGCTCTCTGTAATTCCATCCAATAATTGCTAGATGTTAATGGTGGAGAGCAATTTTCTGCTAGCCTGAACAATTTTTTGAACAATCTGCAGTGAGGAATTGATTATCACAGTGCATGCTGGTTGAAACTAGTAAATCGAAACCTTGAAAATCTGAAATAAACGTTAGACAATAGACTAGTGCCTCCCACAGGCAGAGGAGAAAACCCTGGCACTGGACTTGTAGTGTTCGGCTAAGGAAAGCACTCACATCCATGCCCTGTGTAGAGGTAGAGGACGTTTGGAAAGAAATCAGAAACAAAAGAGGCTCTCAGCCTATGGTGTTATGAATGGGACAGAATTATGGTTGCTATGGGAACTGTCTTAACATTTCCTAACTCTCTTGTATGTACTATATTTCAGTCTTAACTATGCATTAATACAGGTTTTTTTCTAGTTTTTATGCACACTGTTTTTTTTAAGAAGCAAATTCTGGAATGATTTAAAATGTCTTGAGAGTCTGGAACTAAATGTTGATTCACCATTTTTGATACTGTATTTCTTTTGAAATGTCAATTGATTAAGGTAAAAATAACTTTTTTTTTAATAGATGCAGACATTATAGCTGAACTAAGGGAACTGCAACCCAGTGTGAAGGATTTTGAAGTAAAGAGTGTGGTTGGCTGTGGCCACTTTGCAGATGTAAAAGTAGTAAGAGAGAAAGTTACTGGTGATGTATATGCTATGAAGGTGATGAACAAAGAGACCTTGTTGGCACAGGAGCATGTATGTATATTTTTTTGTTATGGCAGTAGAGCAAAAAATTATAATTAGTTGAATATTTCCTTTTTGTCACTACTATTAGAATTAAGTTAAAAGTATATCTTGAATAAGATCATCCTACATAGTTAAGTACTATGTTTACATGTAGTTTTGATGTGTTTAAAAGCCATTGTCATAGATGATGAGGTGCCATCCATCCAAAACAAAAACCACCCCTTGTCTTAAAGAGCTTACCATCTAATTGTACGAGACGAAAAAACAGATTAAGAAAATACGGGATCAGTATTGATCAGCTTAATGGTGGTTTGAATTTTCAGGCAATCTTATTCATTAAGTTTTTTTTTTTATTTTAAAGAGTGCCATAGAATGTCAAGAGTGGGTGTGAAGGCAGAGTGTGGTGACTGCATTTTTATGGAGAGCCTCTCACTAGCTGGAGAATGTGTTACTTGAAAACTTAAAAAAGGGATAATGGAGGTTGTTATCATAGTTTGGTGAGAAAAATATGTTAATCTTTTACTGATGTGAGATGGCAAGTAGGACAGAGATACTCCATGAAAGACCTCATGAATTTCTACAGCAGTAATCTGCATCAGTTGTTTCCAGTGTATTGTGCAGTTAAGTTGCTTCTGAGATCCCTCATCATTGTTTGTGGCTATCAGAAATGAAAAGAAACTAAAATTACTCTTGCAAGGGCATAGGTTGTTGAGAAAGAAAAGTATGATATACCCTCAGTATGACACTTGCTCAGTCTTGCTGAGTGAGGGTGACTGAAAGTAGGGAATATTGATCTGAATCAACTTGTAGTATCTCTGTCATAAAATTAATTTCTTCTTGTCTGTCTGCATAGCTGGATAATTAAATATTTGCTAGAAGACTATTTCAAGCAAGCCTTGTATTTTAATACTTAATAATGAATTTATTGTTGAATTATCTGTAAGTTGCTACCCCGTAACTGCTCTGGCTTATTTTTTCCTTGTCTGATTCTTTTGAGATGAGTTTTATTTTATTAGGGCTACTCCAGGTGAGCACTTCAGGTTGGTAGATGCGTCATCAATGTCAAAGGGAAACTGCCCTTTGCTGCAGAGACTGTTCAGTTGAAAGCAAGCTAGACAACAGAAAGTGGAAGGGGGAGGGAAAACACAAAAAAAAGGAGTAAAGTTCTTTCTTTCAAGGTGCAGATCACCAGGAAATATTATTTTCTGTGTATTTTCTGTGTATTTTTTTTGTGATGTGTGCCTTTTGCACAGACTCAAATCTTTCTAAAACTAGGGGATTTTAATGTATTCTAACTTATCATGTTATGACTGAACTCTTCCTTTTTTTTGTAGGTGACATTTTTTGAGGAAGAACGCAGTATATTATCTCAGAGCAGCAGTCCATGGATTCCACAGTTACAATATGCATTTCAAGACAAGAAAAATCTCTACTTGGTAATACCTAGTCTTTGTTTCTTTTCTCTCTGTTGAACACTATTGCCATTTTTACGTTGAAGGGCAACATGATGGTTGAAATGGGCTCACCTTCTCTAAATTTTCTAGCACTCTGTGCCACTGTTTTATACGTGTCCAGTGTAATATGGAGGAGTTGAATGGAATATCTTTTGTACATATGAACTATATCTGTTCCTTTAAAATTTAATGTAGGTTATGGAGTATCAGCCTGGAGGGGACTTACTGTCGCTCTTAAACCGATACGAAGACCAACTTGATGAGAGTGCGGTGCAGTTTTATCTTGCAGAGTTGGTTTTAGCCATTCACAGTGTCCATCAGATGGGTTATGTACACCGGTAGGTCAAGATTGCCTTGCATTGCACATAGTATTTGATCAGTATCGTTCCAAAAAAAGTGTTCTGGAATGGTGTGTTCTTGGGTTTTCTATATTCTGACCTCTTTCAGGATGGTATTTCACTTGCTGTATCAGAAGAGAAAATTAGAAAATTAATCCAACTCCAACTGTAATTGTAGCTAAAGGCATTAACTTTGATGTAAAATTCAAGCTAGTATCAGGAAAGGATTGTTAGGTGTATTTTCTAGGGGGTTAGTAAAAAGAAGCCTTAATGTTGCACTATAAAAAATTTAAATGTTTTCCAGAGGTTGCAGCTGTTGGCACCAAGTAATGTGGTAAATCAGTGTAGTTGTTAAAACTTGTTGTGTGCTGAGTGGTGAACAGGGCAGTATAGGATGCTGGAGTAGTGAAACATCACAGTGCTTTGTAAAGAGCATATCAAGGCTTGAAGGATGTTACTGTATTTGTTTTCAAATCATTTAATAGAATTCTCCCACTCTGAGCCTTTGGAAACGTTATGAAATATTTTATGTTTCAAGAAGGTGTAGTAGCTCCACAGGCTGTGGCTTTCTAATGCTCTCTAACTGCCTGGATTTGTACAGAGTAAGTTGTGAGGAAATTTGGGGAGCTACGTAATACTTCTCTGTAACTCAGTTACAGTCGTCAAGTGTAAAACCACCTTCTCTCTCCATCTTCTGTCACTAATGATTAACTTTCCAAGGAACAAGAGGGACTTTACATTTGCTTGGAAAAGAACAACAGTTGGAAATAAGACTCCCACTTGTTAAGGTTTTATGCATTTGAGCACAAGGTGAATGTAGCTGAACTGGGATATCGTGTTATCTGGATGTGACAGTGGGAAATGGTATGGAAAGATACTGATTGCTTTCTTCTTGCTTACAGAGATATCAAACCCGAGAATGTTCTTATTGACCGAACAGGACACATTAAACTGGTGGACTTTGGGTCAGCTGCCAAAATGACAGTAAATAAAACGGTAATAACGTGGATTTAAACTTTGTCTGTGGTTTGTTTGGATAGTCCAGTCAGAAAGATTTATAGCTTTGTATCTTTTCCTTGACTATACCTTGACTAAAAATTGTGTCTTGTTTAAAAAAAAAAAAAAAAGCTTTATTCCAAGGTCACAGTGAACTGAAAGTGCTGTAATTTCCCATGGTTATATCTTTGCTTCTAGGTAAATGCCAAGCTCCCTGTTGGCACACCTGATTATATGGCACCAGAAATGCTAACAGGCTTGAATGGGGATGGCAGAGCTTCTTATGGTCCAGAATGTGACTGGTGGTCCCTGGGAGTCATTGCCTATGAAATGATTTATGGAAGATCTCCGTTCACTGAAGGGACTTCAGCAAAAACTTTCAATAACATCATGAACTTCCAGGTAGAGTAAACTTTGATTTTCTCTTGTCTGATTGGGGATGCTTGATCTTATGTTCTTATCTTTAATTCAGTAAATGGGTATAAAAGTCTATTTGGAAAAAATGCACATTACTTTTATTTAGTATAAATATTTATGCTTTATGGCTGACATATCTCAGAATAATGAAACTTAATTGTACTGTTCTGGGAACTGTTTTCCTACTGAGCAGAGATCTTTTTCTTTCTAATGCAGAGATTTCTGAAGTTCCCAGAGGATGTGAAAGTTAGTAGTGAATTTCTTGATCTGATTCAGAGCTTGCTTTGTGGACAGAAGAAAAGGCTGGGTTATGAGGGACTCTGCTGCCACCCATTTTTTTCTAAAATTGACTGGAATAATATCCGTAACTGTAAGTAGAATAATACTGCAATTATTAGCAATCCCTCTTCCTTTGGGTAACATGAAACTTTGTACAACATGAATATTCAAGTGTATTTGATCTGAATAGGTATTTATAATGAAACAGGACTGTGTCCTGGATCAGGCACTTTTAACAAATAACTAATTTTGGCTTTTGGATAGTATATTTTAAGATCTCTCATGTGAAAATTTTAAGGTAAGATGAAGTTGAATACCCTTCTGTATGACTTTCTGATGCAGTTGCTGTATTAGTGCATGCACTAGACTGGACAATCAAAATGGTCCTTTCTGTGTCCTTCCTCTGATTAAAATGCATCAGTCCTCACCTCAGTTTGCTTTATATTTGCTTAGTATCATTATATTTTATTGTATTTTGAGCTTTCTCTTTCTTTCTTTCTTGTGATGCAACTTCATTTAAGGCTGTGGGGTTTTTTTTAAGCTCCTGTAAGTGATAAAATGTCAGTGGGGACATTTGAGTTTTCCTCACAGTTACTGTGGCTAATATGTGACTAAATTTATTGTCAAAAATCTGTTTGTTCAACTATGAGTAGAATAAAACCAGGGAAGCAGATAATCTTCTATGCATAAAATTGTTTTAATACTGTGGAAACAGTGGATGTTAGTATTTGGAAGTACCCATGCACCATCTCTATGGCAAAAATGAATATTTCAAAGATTATCAATGATTTTGCCTGACTTGTGTTTGATAATATTTTAAATTATTTTGACTGTTAAGATTATCTGGGCAAGGAACGTGTCTGCCTTACACTCTTTATCAAATACGCTGCAAGAGCAATGATTGTGCTCCATTTTCCATGATAAATTGCTAAGCCAATGCTTCTACTTTTGATGACTATCTCAGCACTTCAGCTGTCAGCTCCACAGAATGTTTACTCACACTTCTGTTGATTCATTAATTTTGATCTTATGGAGCCGCTATTGTGTTGATTTCCATTGCTTCTGCCCTTTGAGAGTTGTTGAGGCTTGAGTATCTTTCATGATTTTTAGCATACATTTTCCAAATCACTCTGCTTTCAGTCCCTAGAGCCCTGCCTAAACCACCAGTTTCCATTTCCCAAATTTTGTATCATGTTATCTCAGATCTGGAAAAAAAATGGCACATGAACGTATATTCTGGTGTTTCCGTGGCGATTGTTCGGTATTCACACAACTGCACAAGTGAAATGAGGGTTCTGCCATTGCATGTGACAACAGTGATACTGAGGGACAAGCTGGTAGGCAGCTCTGATGTTGTTATAACGTTGAAATAATCATTTGGGATTTTAAAAATCCCATTTCTGCCTGCAGCTGGCCAGTGGATTGCATCATTCCCTGTAATATCCGGACCTACCTACTGTGAAGATTCATGCAGTTTTGACCCCTGTCTTTGTTGTTATGTCTCATACTTCATAAAACCCCACTGTAACTAGCACAAAACACAGCAGTCTTCTTGCTTTTAGTAGCAGGTTCAATATATCACCTATTGCTTTGCTCTCTGCAGTGGTTCTCCATTTGCTGGTTTACTCAGAGCAGTGTCACTGTCATTTTAATAAAAACCCATGCTGGGTTTGACCTGGGCTATCTAAAAGCTAAAGGTTTCTTTCTCATCTTGACCTCTGCTGATAGTGGTGTTTAACTGGAACAATGCCAGCCTGGGAAAATTAGGAAACTTGTGAGTGCTGGAAGGGGTCACAGGATTTAAAGAATCTCACTCCCTCAAATTCATCTGATTAAAGATTTTGGGAGTATTCAACTTGATGGTCTTAAAGGTGTTTTCCAGCCTAAATGATCCTATGATTCTTAAATAAATCCTGTGTAAGCACAGTCAGACTTTCTTCTGTTCTATAAAAGCACTGATGTTATTTCTGCTTCAGTCTAAGAAAGGTTGGGAAAAATTTATACCCTTGTCTTGCAGGTATTTAAATTATCATGCTGACAACTCCAGGATAACCATTCTTAATGCACCAGTTTTGGTTAAGAATGTGTCATTAAGTTTTTCAGTGTTATGTTTTGTTGTTATGGCAACTTATGAAATACTTGACTTTTCAGTAAACCCCTTCCCAAAAACAGAATGGCCTTTAAAAAACCTCCCAGCTTCCTTGGGTTCAAGTAGCATTTGTCTGGAGAAGCAGCTCTTAAGTTACAGAAGCAGAATTCAACCACTGAATATAAGGTTAGGTTTAACTCTAAAATCTCTCTCAACCAATAATTTTACCCTTCCTTGGGGTTTAAGTACAAAATACATTTATAGATTCTTCTCTCTGTATATTTGATTTCTGCTACTTAATGACTTCTGAAGCTTCTAAACTGCCCTATCTCCCCAACCAGGCACCACCACACTCCCTCCTCTTTGCTCCCAAGACAGGAGAAAACAAAAACTTTAAAAAGGTAGTGTTCATTTACTTCCCAGAATTTTCTGAAAATATTCTGGAATTTATTTACCTAGAATAAACATATTCTGTCTGTGTTTCAGCTAAATGATCAGGATTCTATCTGGAAAGTTGTTAACACTACTATTAGGGTACCTGATAAGTATATAAAATCAGAGGTAGGGAAGGGAGGAATGAGCTACTGGCAACAGGGCTGCATTGTATGTAATTTTGGGATTTGGTAATAACTTTTTGCTATTTGAAATATGTTAATTGTATCAGCTTTTTAATTTGGGACCAAATATCTGGCTGCTGAAGGCTAGGTGAAGGATGGTCAGAAGACTTTTATTCTCATCCAAGCATATCTTCAAAGCATAAAGAATCTTTCATTTTAAGAATTGTAGCTGCAGTCTAAAGAGGTCTTGAAAATGGAATGGCGTATTGGAACTTGCATGACAAAACTGTATATTTACAAAAGACTTACTGCCTTGTGCAAGTAAGACTTGAGAAAGTGTTGGAAAACTGGTTTTAAGGCTGTCTTCTGCTATTAAACAGGCAGGAACCCAAATCTCATTGTTCCTAAGTCCAAGACTTATTCTTATGAATCCAAAGTTGTCATTCAGTATCTTAAGCTGAATTTGTGAGGTTCCATTTAAATACTTGCTTCCAGAAAAATGTGTGTCATTAAATGGAGATCACTTTCATGTCACTTGAAAATCTCTTTTATTAACAGAAATGTACATGTTGGATCATTGTCTTAACAGGAAAGATGTTAATGTTGTATATAAATTGGTTAGAACTAGTACAGTGCCTTTTTAAGTGGTCTTAGAGGAAACATTCTTAATTTACATCACCTGGATGTTTTTTCTTGTAACACTTCTGTAACACTTCTTAAAGCCCGAGGAGTAGTAATGCCCGACCTATTTTAGAAGGCTGTGTAGATGCTTTTCCTCAGAAAGCATGGGTAGATCACCTTGTAGATCAAGAAACGAGGTTTTATCTAATCTCAATGATAAACTGGTTAAAGTACTGCAGTGTATGTGTGGTGGTTTTGGTGTTTGCTTTTTTTGCTTTTTTTTTTTTTTTTTTTTTTTTTTTAAACTTAGCAACCTACAACACCCCCTTTTCATCTGAAAGTCATTCTTTGAAACAGATGGAAGAGGGTTACATCCTTCCACAAGTGGGGAGGTATCTAGGCAAGCAATTGGCTTTTTTAAAACATGCAGTTCTCTCCAAGATACTTTAAATGGTAAACAACATGTACATTTGTGTGTAACATATAGGAGGCAAAAAGAGGTCTTTCTATCCAACCAGTTTCTTTGAGTACAAGCATTTGGTTTACTGTCTTTTTGAGTAATAGTTTTGCTTCCCTGTTGGGTGAGCCTGAAAAAAGTGCAAACTTTTCACCTTGTCAGATGCAATGGCAAGGTTTTAATGTTTAGTTCTGAGAGACTTATCTTGACCTCTACTAAAGAATTCTTCCTGTTAAAGAAGCGTCTGACAAGAGCATTGATCTATTTGCATTCACTAATCTTCATCTAGTTTTGAAAATACTGTAGTTGTGTGATTTTAAGCAAGAAGTAACTATATAGCTACAAAGTATGTCACTATGTGACCCACATTTGACAGCAAATTTCTCTGTTTTATTGTTTTTACAAGACTGCTATGTTTATTCTGTGAATATTTTGGATATCAGATGAAGGACTCCCTAGTCTTAAGAATAAAGGACTATGAGGAATCTACCAAATAACTAACAAACCAGACAGAGTGTATCTAGCTTATTTTTTTCCTTAAAGGTATTCTCTCTTCCTCCCCAGTGAGATTTTCTCCAGTGTCCTGAAACTTCTGAAGTTCTGCTTCTCATTTTCAGTCACTGTGTACAGTTCAGAACTACTTAACATCTAGAGGTGTTTTTCTTGAGTGACTGTTTTAGTTACTTTTTTGTTTTTGTTTTAGTTACTACTCCTTCTTGATACTAATGTTGTAGCAAGGTTATACTGCAAAGTTGCCGAGTTTTCAAACTGTTGATCATGGATTTTTTGGTGAATGAAAAAGAGAGGGCAATTGATTTTCTAATTATTTTTAAACCTAGGGTTTGCAATTTATCTTTTTTGTTCACATCTTTTATTGAAAATCAGAGGAAACTGTAGTGTAAAACATTGTGCTCTTTGAACTAGTTCCCCACCAGCCCCAAAGGTTTGCTCTCTCACATTGTTCTTTTTGTTACCTACTAATTGCTTTTCATCTCTTTATGTGCATGCTGATCTTATATTTTCTTTTATGTATGTGGCTTGACTAAGAATTCTTACTGCTAAGAAGAAAGACTATTAAATTGCAAGGGCTTGAAGATGACCCTTAGGATCTTAGCTAATTCCTGGTGAAGTAAGGCACCAGGTCTGTCTCTCTCAGAGGTTGGTTCATCTGTCAAACTGAGGAGTATCAAGAAAGATTGTTTTACCATTATAAAAAGGCAGCTATGTTGGGTTTTGCTGCCTCTTTAAGAAAGATTCTAGACTTTCCCAGACCAAGTGTTTTCTCTATTGACTTTATCTCAAAGACAGTATCTGCCTCTAAAGACAACGTACAGCAACTCATTCCTGTAAAAGGATGTGCAAAAATCTTTCATCAGGGGTCCTAAACTACAAAATATTAATTCCTGAACTCCTTCTCCTCTGCGTTGATATAACTGTAACTCTTGGGTTATATTTGCATTAAGGATGACACACTTGCAAGCTGCTCTCTTTTGTTTCTCTGTTTTTGATCATTAAGAGCATATCAAAGAGTAGCTGGACATTATCCTGACATAAAGTGAATTTTTAAAAAAACCCACATGCTAATCAACAATCTGTATTCCACAACTGTATTTACAGTACCTAAATGTTAGCATTATACTGGATCTAATTTTATATTATCACCAGTGAAATAGTAGAAATTAGTAAATTCATTATATTAGCAGAAAATTGAAATGTTTTGGAGCCAGTAAGTAGAACTGCTTACTTCAGATCCTATTTAATTTGTATATTTTCCCTGTTTATCTCATTCTGTTTGTACTTGAAACTACTGTACGTGATCAGCATCTTATCTGCTTCATGGAATTTCTTCTCACTTCCTTGCTTGGGAGCAGCGTCAGAATGGCTTCTTGGGGGGCTGCTAGCAAAGCCTGCAGGTGGGGTTGGGAATCGGCAGTTGATACCGATGGTTTTATTTTCTTTCTATTTGGCTATTATTGTTTACCTTCTGGGTAGTTTACATTTGTCTAGAGAACGAAGAGTTAAAAGGCGAGTGGTGAAAGGCTTTGGCAACCTAGAGGGAGCTAGCAAGCTCCATCGTGACTCATCCTGCCTGTGTCAGTCAGATAAGCATCAGCATCTGTCAAGACTGCAGGCAGGTAGGGTTAAACCCCGAGCATGCAGAGTGAGGAGCAGGGAGCCTGCACTGCAGGGGTTGTAATGTTCCTTCCCGGTTCTTCAGTTCTCATCAGCCCTTCAGCTACAGGAGATCTGTACTGGATCCATGGTAACGGTTTTAGCACACTACACTTCCATCAGCTTGTGACAATGGGCTGTGTTCTCCTTGATGAATGAAGAGCTGTCTCCTTTAGCGACCAAAAAAGAGATCAGTAGTTTTGCAGTGAATGAGGACCCGAGTGAGGAATAAATAAATAAATAAATATCTTAGAGAACGTGATTTAATGAGGCAGGAATTGCACAGCATGTTTTTTGCCCTCATTCCTTTCACACATGTAGCCAAGTCAGCTTGGGTGCTGCACATCATTGAGAAGAACTTGTTCTTTTGTTCTCTTGGCTAATTAAACTGAAGCAAACACAAGAAAATGAGCTGAAATTAAACAACTGCTTAACAAGTTAAGTGCTACCAATTTAGAAATTACAGTAAGAAATACATTGTAATTCCTGCTATTTATACCTCCCTTCAGAGCTGATTGTATCAGAGCCAGACTGCAGTGGTGTCCCAAGAAGAGTTCCCGATCTTTAGTGAGCTTTTCTAAAGAAATCATCTTATTGATATTTCATCCCTTCTTAAGGACCAGCTAGCTGCTAGTACCTATATTTTATTAGAATCTTTCAGGAGAAAAAACAGTTTGTTGTTAGTTAGAAGCTTATGCTGCGAATATTCCTGATAGTATTAATGGGTAGAAATATCCCTTAGCTGGCTAGCAAAGGATCAGGCTACATTTGCATGTAGTGTCACTAATTGGCTGAGTTGGACACATTTTCTTTTTCTAGGTGAATCAGAATTGAATTACCTTTAGCTATATTACAGTAATGATTTTCTTAGTCTGGTGCTTGGATTTGATTCAGTGTGTTTAAATAAAACCCATCCCAGCCTGAAACAAAACCCAAAACCCAACAATCTCAAATCTCCAACCTAAAACCCAGTTGAATCAGTGTGGGAGACATTCTGCCTGCAGAGTGGTAGCCATGTTGGTACCTTAAGGGTTAATCTCTTGTTGCTGTAATACGATTTGAGAGCAGCAGCTCAGTCTGCTTGTGTTAGCAAGATTAAAAGCAGGAGCTGCAGTGCTATCGCAAGCTCTGAATGTGTGGGACTGTTGCAGAGTGAACTGTGGCTGAATTTTGTCTTTTCTGCTTGCTTTTTTCACCAGCTCCTCCCCCCTTCGTTCCTACTCTCAAGTCTGATGATGACACCTCAAATTTTGATGAACCTGAGAAGAATTCGCGGGTTTTATCCTCTACGCGCCAGTTGAACCCAGCAGGCTTCTCAGGGGAAGATTTGCCTTTTGTGGGGTTTTCATTCATCAAGGCATTGGGGATCCTCAGATCAGAGTAAGTAGGAATTATTGCTTGGGTGGGTAGAACAACTGGAAAAATGCAAAGGTTCATTACAGTGAGGATGGTGTGTGTGTAAAAGCTGTTTTAACTGACCTGTACTCTGCCTTAGGGAAGCTGCCAGATTCTGGCTTTATCTGTTGCTGCTGTGGCTAGTGCATGTCCTACCCTTCTATGATTATTTCTGGGATGAGGGGGAGGGAAGGGAATGAAAAGGTTGATTCTGAAACAGTTATTTTGAAAATTGTTGTTTAAATACTTTGAATTAGTTGTTGCTGTTAACTAGGGAGCAGTAGGTGATTACATTTCTGGTATTGCAGATCTCTGAAAGAAGGGGAAAACTGAGGAGTTCAGAGATGGAAAAGAGGGGGTGTTATTTTATTGGGTCAGAGAGTGGGCACCAAGTGCTGGGGATGTGCAAGGCTGAATCGGTGATCCACAGAAATGGAGTTCCAGTAATCTGGGAATGTGCAGTGATGGGTCAGTGAACAAGAGAAGGAGCTTCACAGCAGCTGACTCTGTGCTATTAGGTCAAGTTGAATAGGAAGACTGCTGTATTGTGTTTTAGGAGACTGGAGATTCACATGAAGTATGCAGGGGATGTGTTTGTGGAGGGAGGTAAAGATCTAGAAAAAATGGTTTTCATTTGAAAGAAAACATGTTTTCCAACAGAAGGGAGTCAGAGAAAATGACCAATATAGATAGTATAATAGAAGCCCTTTGGTGTAGCGAATGGTTAGTTTCCGATGACAGAAAAAGTACTAGTGCAGTGTGTTAAGTTGAGAAGTCCTTACCTCAGTTTCATGAGGCCTCTGAGGAACGCAGTGACTTAATGCACTAAGGTGCTGTATTTTCATGTCAACATTCATTGCTAGTTAGTTCCCTTGAGGGACTTCCTTGTCAACCTGTCAATAAAGTTTTCATTTTTTTTGTGATCCTGGTTGTGACAGTTACACTGCGGTAAGTGTGAAACCAAATCTGGTGCTACTGTTGACATCTTTGATCTTGCCCACACTGTGAATCAAGGTTATAGGATGGTTATGTCAGTAATAAAAAGGGAATCTTTGATTGTTTCTCCTTGGCAGAATTGCTTTTATGACAAAAGAAGAAGGAAAGGAAAAGACAAAACAACCACAAAAGTAGTATTTTGGTGAAATGATCTAATATTGTCAGCAGAATTAGAAAAATAAAATGTTTTATATGTAGATACCTGGGGTTAAAATCTATCTTGATTTAGAAATTAAATAACTCACATCTATCCTTTCTGCATGGGGAACTGCAATCCATCTATCAAGGCCACATGATCGTTCATGTAATAGTCAGAAAAGTCTCACCAGTGACCACAGATGTATGGTGAAAATGTATATGTAATGGAGGCCCAGCACTAGAAGTGAAAAGAAGCATGAGGTAAAGTCTCAGAAACAGTGGTGTAACTGTGTAAGGCTGAAAAGTAATACAGCTACAGCATATTGATTGATTGATCGACTGGCTTTGTGGAGCTGGTACCAAAAATGTTTATTAAAGTTATATTTGAATTTTTGGTAATAGATGAGAAAGGGTATAGCAAAAAACCATAGAGATTAATGTGTTCTAGAGACATTTTGACTGACAAAATTTCTGCTTGAATGTGTCCTGTTTTTTTCTAGGCTGGAACAAAAAGACATTATGTACTTAATTTTCCCTCAAATAATTTTAATATAAATCAGTCTTAGTGGTTCCTTTTTTTGAATGAGATTTCAATAGATGAACTTTGATATTTTTAGCAGTAAATGTTTGCATTTTGTTTAAGGAGGAGATGGAAATATGGCAAGGAATGTATGGATATTTGGAACTATCTGTATTTAAATAATGTAGAGACTAGTTTATTCTTAATATGACTGCAATCCTGAGTCATAAAGATAACTTCTTATTTATAAAATATTGTGTGCTGTATGTTTTATATGAGGAAATAAAGTACTGTTTCTGGCCCCACTAGCTTGAATATAAAATTCTAGATGGGGAAAAGAACAGTAAATAGGGGGTAGGCTTATCTGATA
Organism: Calypte anna; assembly: GCF_003957555.1. Lineage (NCBI taxonomy): Eukaryota > Metazoa > Chordata > Aves > Apodiformes > Trochilidae > Calypte > Calypte anna. Next base: position 10,401,052 of record NC_044261.1, read on the forward strand.
CATATCTTGGGATTTCTTCTTTGGAAGGTCTGAAGTCATCGAGTTTATCTGCCCAGAATTTTTCTTCCTAATCTTTCCTCTGAAAGTCTAACCCTTATGGTTGCTAAGTGATGCAGATCTGTGTTCCTGTGTCTGCAGCATGATAGCTCTGATGTCCCTACTGCTGCTTATAGTTAGGCCAGGCAACTGCAGAGTGCCATTAACGAGGTCCTTGAAACTTTCATTACTTTTAATTTGAGGGCTGTCAAGCTATGAAGTTTAGGGTTAAGTTCTTGCTGTTGTTCACTGGACATTAAAAGGTCATAACTGAACTTGGAATTTCAAATACGTCAGAGGAAAGGCAGTTAAAAAAATAATTGGACAGAAGAAGCATGAAAGAAGTTCTCTTTTCCATTCTCCTTTCTCCCAACCACTTAGGGCTAGAAGAAAGTGTGACCCAAGTCCTATGAACCTGTTGCCAGGAATCACACAGTTGGCATGTAGTTTAGAGGGGTCCAATGAATTGAAATGTTCTGTGTGTTTCCCCATACCACAAGTTTTGGGAAGTATTTGTGACTCTGTAATGAATGTAAGGTTTAACAAAAGAGCAAAAGGCATGGCAATAACATGTTGTAGAAAGCAATCAGGAGAAATCAAGGACATTGCTTATGTCATAGGTTCCTGTACTATCATAGTGTTTCTTAAGTAAGTCTCCTTTATGATTTAAGAACTGCAGTCAGGCTGCAGAGGGCCAGCTAACACCTTCTCCCATCATGGCCTCTGTATTCTTGATATAGGGGAGAAATGCCTGTCTGACTGCAAATCTGGCTGCTGGTTTGGCTGCCACTGTGTGACTGTGACAAGGTAACAGGCAACTCAGAGTTTAATACCATTAAAAGCCAGCCCCACCTTGCTTCCTCTCCCTGTGTCTAAGCTCCAGTGCTCAGAATAAGTGAGAAGAATTCTTAGATGCCAGAAATAACCATCAAGTGGTGAAAGAAAATTGTTCTTGTCCTTTGCAGGTGACAAGCAGAGACCCTAGCCCTGATAAATACATGATAAATCCAGGGCTAACCAAATATACCAAAATACTTGATTTAAAACAAACCAACACCATAAAAACTCCCCAACTAATAAAATATACCAAAATACCTAATAAATATAAATGTCTAATTGAAAAATAGTTTGTGATGTAAATTTTTGCTCCTTTGTCCTCTCTTGGGCTTGATTAAGGAGCTAGAGGGGTCTGCATAATAGTGATGCAAAATTTAGGTTAATCCAAAATACTTGCTAAACCAGAACCTGGAGAAATATTTGCAGGCATGGCTGACAGTGGGACTAGTACCTCGTCTCAGTTGCTGATACAGGGTTTTAATTTTTTTAATTCTCTATCAGAACACAATAAATATAACCCTAGTAATTCTTGAGTTGTGGTCTGTGAGGCTTTAGTAGACAGTCCAAATATTTTCTATAAGTTCCAAAGAAGTGGTATTTTTCAAAAATTTTATTATTATTTTTTTTAAAATTTGAAAGATTCAATATGTGTTTGAGATTGTCATCATAAAATATTGAGAGTTAAAATGACCATTCTTCCAAACAGAGGACTACTGATTTCCTCCAACAGTTTGTTGAGTTCCGGTAAACTCTTTCACCAAAGATAGATTAAAGAGGAAGCAGAGGATGAGCATACCAAAAATATGCTTCACTTCAGCTATCTCTGTTCACAGATTGATGGTATCACTGTTTGCTTTTGGTTGGTTTTTTTTAGTCCTGAGCAAGCATTTACGAGGGGGTGGAAGGTACAGATGAGTATAATGCTAAAAAGAATAAAGCATGAGGGATGGGGGCTGAGATTATAGGCATGTTGTGTGGGGGCCAGGATCAGGACAGATGGTGTCAATCGTTGTGAGAAGGAAGAAGCACAGGTGAGTTGGGGGTTTGAGAGTGGCAAAAAAGAAAGGAAGGTATGAGGGACAAAAGAGGTTAAGATACAAGTTCAGTAATCCAGAATTGTCTTACAGTTTTTCCTGTACTAGTGCTTTTTTCTTCTTCATTTCAGCAAGACTGGAGGAACTTTTCTACAGCTAGCACCATTTCTGATAGTTCTGCTGGTTGAGGCTGTTGGTTGTCTGTCTGAAATCACTAGATAGTAAGCTTTAGGTTGACTTGTTTTTTAGCTTTTTTTAAACGTAAATTGGCATAGGTGGTGCTGTCCATGCTTGGTACCAAAGACTTGGTTTTTTAAATCTTTTATTACATTTTCTTGTTGATGTATGTTGGTTACCTTTTGTTAATCTTATTTACACACTTCAGAGGAAACAGCTGAAACTGCTCTGCTGTGCTAAGAGAATTGATCCAGAGGTAGTAGTTAATTAAATGAAACATTCTGAGATGGAGCCAACCTGAATGATAGTTTTGCATTGTGGCTTTTGATGTTGGATTGGATGGGTTTAATTTCTGAGGTGATGCCCACAGTGAGGAAGACTGAGTGCCCCAGCAATGTGGGTATTTTCCACCTTGTCATGCTGTATCAAGAGCTTCTATCACCATGGCAAAGCTTATTAGATTAGTCAGTATCCAATTTTTCTTGATTTCTTCTGTCTGCCCTATTTCTGATACTTCGAAGGTTGATGGATGTTCATGAAGTTGTTTAAATATGATTTGTACCCAAAAAAGAATTACTTGGAAAGGATGTCTCTCAAAGACCACTTGTCCAGTGCTAACTGAAATCAGCTTCACTTGGGGGTAAGATGTACTGTTCCATGGCAGAGACATTGTCGTGTCACCAGGACACATTTTCAAGGCATTTCTTCCTTTGGACAGAGATGAGGGAGAAGGATTGTAGTTCTAGTTTTCAGCCTTCTCTTTCCTTACAAAACCGACACCAACCCTGAGGAGCAGCTCCCTCTACAGTCACCTAATGAAATTCAAACTTTGGGCCGTTCGAGGCTCTGGTGCTCTGTCCCATCCCATCACTCCTGGCTGAACAACGTGCCTTTTTTTGCCTGAATCAGTCCTGTTTCTTCCTGTGTTGTAATGCAGATATGTGCTCTAAGCTGGCTTGCTAGGAGAAATTTTTGAAATGCAAAATGGTGCCTGCAATATTAGGCTCTGATTCTTTTAATAGCAAAATAAATAAGCAAAAATAACCAAGAAAATGAGCCCTGCTGAGGAGGGGAAATACAAGCAGAAAATAAAACCAGGTGTGTGAAAACTGGGTAGAATTATCTTAGGTAATGTCTCATTTAGAAAGAATGAAACTAAAAAAGGTGATGGCTAATGCTGAAACTAGAACTGAACAAAAAAAAAAAGCAAACAATTGCTTCAGCCAGTACAGTTCAGACATGTAAAGCAAAATTTTTATTATAAAGAGATCTCCAGACTTGTCTCAGTACACATTGGCAGCTATTTACATACATTTGATTAACATTTTAAAGCAGATTCCTTAGTGCCTTTTTTAGTTAATGTGAGCTTTAATTTGTATTTTTAGACTGCTTTTCTGAGCTATTCATTTTTAGCCTTGTTTGTACACCCAGCTGTTATGGGATTTAATATGCATCTTTCTCAGATGATTCCCTGCTTTCTGTAGGAGCACAGACATGCTTCATAAATTGATTGTTAAATGTGGTAATCTGATGGATAGGATTGATTAGACCAGGTCTAAAGAAATGCTTTATAAAAACATTCACTTTCAGCATTTTTTTTTCATTAGTCCTGACCATACCTGTATTATTGACATGCAGGATTCTTCCTTCTAAATTTTTCCATATCAGGTTTCTGAAGAAATATTAATATTTGACCTTTCAAGGCAGAATTGGTGGATTTTGCATGCTGTTTGTTTGCTAACAGTGAAAGAGTGTTTCCTACTAACTGCTTAAAGTGGCAATACTGGAGATCTGTCTTGATACATATATGTTGCTGCAACATTTTTATAAAAATCCTTTGGTGACTATCCTGCGTGTCTATTTGGATTAAGAAGTAGTTTTTTTCTCAGCAAATGGTGGTGATGGAATAAAACTTTCCTTGGTGTTAAGAAGAAACTGTGCTGCTGTGTGTGGGTGTGTGGTTATATGCAGAGAGCTGCTCAAAGCTCATTTCTCTCCATGGGGATAACTGGTTGCATACCAAACTGTGGCCAGGAGAAGCAGCAAGCAATGTGTGGGCAGACCATGATCTTTTATTAGCACCTTCATTGTACTTCTGTGTTTTCATCTATCAGTTAATATTGGTTCCATCATTAACTGCTTAAATATCTAGTTTGAATCATTTTATGTAAGGGAGAAGGCAATTTTTAAAATTATGTTTTGATGTGTGTATCTAATTTTTTGGTGACAAATTAAATATTTAAGGTACTGTAAGGTACTAAAAATATACTCAAAAACATTGAGTGGCTTCCTATTCTATTTTAAATTGAATTTAGATTAACAGAATTAATATTTTTAAATGTTGAGTCCCAATTAGATAGAAAGCTTAAGAACATGTAAATATTTTCCCTAGGTTTCTGGAGTCAGTTTTGAAGGGTACAGTTAAGCTGTGTCTCACCAAAAAAATTACTTAAAAGTAGAACTCTGAGGTTCTGCAGTGTGACTAATCATATGGGTATTGATTGAGTTTATAGGGATAGTAGGAATTGGGTTAGGAAGCTTTCAGTTCAATTTGGCTTCACAGAAGGTAACTAAGGATATGAAATATTTTTTCCTGTGGTGCACATGATAACAAGTTTTTAGGGGTTTTGTACCTTGAGGATAATTTAAAAACCTGTTTAAAAATAAGTGCAAAATAAAAAGCAGTTCTCAGAAAATCTGTTACCTTTCCAAATGGTTACATGAACATTATGCTTTGTTTTTGTTACACTTCTAAATCTGAACAACTAATGCTTAATGCTGCTGTCATTTATTGTTTTGCACTCTGACACTGAAGAAAAATACTAATACTGTAACTAAGAAGCACACATGTATTACTGAATAATGGTATACTGTCATGAGTATGTTTGATCTGAAATGATGGCTGTTAGGCTGTGACTGGTGCTCCCTTCTTTTATCGTGGTAGAAGTAAGTACCCAACGACTTTACCAAAGCTGCAAAATGCAGATTTCTCTACCTTTTGCCTATCTTTATCTGCTGTTTGGCTTTGCTCTTTTAGATCTGTTTTTCCGAGTGTGGATTCTCCAGCTAAGGTCAGCTCCATGGAAAAGAAACTACTTCTCAAGAGTAAAGAACTCCAAGACGTCCAGGACAAGTGTCACAAGGTATTTATTTATGCGATTGGCCATCTCCATTGCTCCAGGAATCTGCAACCACTCTGTGTCCAGGGATCTGTCAGATGCTGCTGATCATCCAGTCTCCTGGTGGGCAAAGCGCTTTTCCTTCAGTGAGGTGGCCTCCTGTCCAGTACAAAGGGAGATGAATTTAGGCCATGCTGTTGCTCTAGATACTTTAATCTTAACAAGAAGTGGCTCTGGATGCTAAACAGTCCTTTTCTCAGCGTGACACAGATGACTGCTTCTTCCTGCAGGCCGTGCCTCTTCATCATACGCACAATTGCAGCAGTACTGTTCTGAGGTTCTCTTCCTAACTCAACAGCTTCTCCTTGCATAACTGTTGTCACGTCACTGGTTACGGTGAACAGCCTATATTAGTTGCTTTGCTCCAGTAAAGGGAACCTGGTGGAGTCTTTCAAAACTTACTGCTTGTTTGAGACTTTTATGAGAGATTGATTACTTTTCTCCCTGCTCTGTTCTGGATTTGACCATTTGCTCCTGACAAGGAGATGGGGGGACACCATCTTCTGGTCCAGCATGGATTTGGGATAAGGTTAAAGTGACCCATCTCTGCAAGTCAGGTGAAAAATGATTGTGTCTTCTTTGCTAACTGGGGTTCGAAGAATGACTGAATTTGAACAAGCAGCTTGAATGAATGGGGTGACTTAGACTTACTGCTGTCCTTAAGAAGAACTGTGCATTCCTGGAGCAGAGACAATGGTATTGGAATTTAAACACCATTTGGAGAAATATACCTAGAAGTCTCTTGGAGACAAATTCCTTACAAACAGAGCTCTGAAAGTAGCAGTTAACAAAGCTTTTGAAGCCCCCTTTATAACCTCTTGATATTTATTGCAGATGGAGCAGGAAATGACGCGGTTGCACCGGAGAGTGTCAGAGGTGGAGGCTGTACTTAGCCAAAAGGAGGTGGAACTGAAAGCCTCTGAGACCCAGCGATCCCTCCTGGAGCAGGACCTGGCCACCTATATCACAGAATGCAGTGTGAGCCATTACACCAGTTGTTTGAGCTCTGAAGGCCTGAAATCTGGTGGTCTTTGCCTTTCTCTTCCATCATGGTTTCAGTTGGAGAGAAAATACTACAGGAGAGCCTATCTGTTGAATAAGGAGCCCTGAACTGTTTTCAGAGGCTTGCTTGATTGTTTCATTCAAACTTTGTTTCATGGTCATGTGCTTAGAACATACAGGAGTAACTACTGTCCTGGTCTTGCTGAAACTATTTGTGATGTTTGTCTTAATGGCTGTGCTAGAACATGCTTGGGTTTCTTGAGGGTTTCTTAGACAGTGGAGGATTGGGGCCTCATCAGTGCCTAGACAGAAAGCTTCAAGGGCAAATAAGAGGATTAGGAAACAGTGCTGTTGCCTCCATCTGTGGTATTCTGAGTTCAGACTGATCCAGTTCCCCAGTGGAATGTTGGGGATGATGCTAGGACAGGTGCTATTTTTCAGATAGAATATAAAAATGAGGCCTTGAAACAATATCTTCAATCATTTTGCATTTTTCATGGGAGTTGGAATCTTTGCCCAGTTGTCCTGGCATAATTCCAATCAGGATATTTTCATTCTAGTCTCTGTATTTTCAGTTGGATATAATATTCTGCTTCCTTATTTCTCTTGTATCAAGAACAAAAATCCAGATAATACTCTGCTTCAGAGAATAGAAAATCTTTTTTTGATGGGTTTGTTTCTTAGGAAGCATGTTTTAAAATGAGCCTGACTGATTGTCTTATGCCAGAGAATAATATGCAGTTGATAGGAGGACCACTGGTCTGTTAAAATTTGCAGGTAAGGTATGTGGTGAGATACAGAAGCAGCTCTTCTGGTCCTCGTAGACGTTTAACAGTGATTAAAGGATTTAACTTGCTTAATAGCAACAAGAAAAAATAATAGACTTGTTAATGACATAAAGGTGAAGGATTGTACCTAGGTTGTGAATTAGTGCAGATAAAATATAGATAAATGCTGTCAATAATGGATGCCTTTTGTGATCTCTGTGGTTTTTTGTCTCAGAACCTTATATGAGGAGGTAGAGATTTAACCTAAGATTCAAGTAAAGTAAACAGTGTTTGTAAAATGGGCTGCTTCTATCCAGGCAGCAGCAGCACTGGCCATGAATTTCTTTAGGGTTCCTTTGGTGCCTCTATTTTTTTGATGCTTCACTGCAGTCAAGGAGGCATTTGTATAGCTAAAGATCTTTTATTATACAGGTATCTGAAAAACCAAAGACTATGTATTGAACATTTTGCTTTCTGCAGAGCTTAAAGCGCAGCCTGGAGCAGGCACGGATGGAAGTGTCTCAGGAAGATGATAAGGCACTACAGCTACTTCATGATATCAGAGAGCAAAGCCGAAAACTGCAAGAGATCAAAGAACAGGTATATAGAACCTGCTTCTTCGGGGAGCAGAGTGGCTATCTACAAACAGGCATTCTTAGCATATTCTGGCTCCGTTGCCAGGATTACCTTTTACACTGGTAGGCTGTGGTGCCTCCCAGTTTGTGTGTTTTCACGTGGTTTCTTCAACAAAATGGAAGGCAAGAGAATGACACTTTTGCGTACATTGCAAGTAAGCACAAACTCCAAACTTCAAGTTTTTCTTTTCCTAGTCCTGAAAGTACTTTTTCTATAAAATCAGTTTAGGAGAAAGTTGCAATATTTTAGTAATATGCTATGTTAAAAGTCAACTATGGTCAAGCTATACTACTTTCACTAGTTCATGAATCTTTACCTGGGAGAAAACTGAACTAGCCTCCATTTTGTGGTGTATTTTTTTTCCCTTTCTTCTCATCTGACCATTTGAAATGGATAATAGTCTTTCAACATAGAATATGTGTTGCCTAGCTGTTCTTTTCCTAATTTAATCTATTTGCAAGTAGATGTTCATAGTTTTTTCCAACAGAAGAATGTTAAAAATTCATTAATCAATAAAGTTGTTCATAAGGAAAAAAATGTCAAAATTAAATGAAAATAAGACAAATGTGGACATTTTTAGATTTTAAATGGTCTACAAGACAGAACCCATTCAGTTTTATGAATTAATAGCAACATATATTGTAAAAAAGAAATCGAAATTCATTTTGGCATTCAAACAATTCTTTGCAATTATCTGTTTTATCTCATCTTCAAAGCACTTTACAAACACTAACTGACTAATTTCATAGTTTTTGAGACAAGGAAGCCCAGAAACCTTGGTAATAATTCTCTAGACATGAGCAGCTCTTATGTAAAAAGCAATGAAATGCAAAAGCAACCCTCTGGATGTAGCAGGCCTCCATAGGATTCTACAGAGTTCCTCTGGATGGTTCTTTTATGTAAGAAAACATTGATTAAATTAAACTTCATTGTGCTATTAGCAAGGTTGCTTTAAATATTGAAATGTGGAACATTTTTGTTAATGATAAATATCAAATACTAAAACCTCTTCTTAGGCAGTAGAGAGGCATGTAACAGAAGGAAATACTGCAATTACTTTTTAATGAAATATTGTCCCAAAACTTTTTAGTTTGTCCTGTGAAGATTCATGATGACATAAAGGTGCCGTTTAGGTCAAAAAATGAATCTGAAAATATATCCTGCAAACTTTCATATCTGGGGTGGTCTTCTGAGCTATCTGAAACATGTGTGCAACAAAAGATGCAGAGAGAGAGTTTTGCTGACTCATACCAGCAGGTGGATCTCAGCCATTAAAAACTTGGATCATTATTTTTTAAGTTGGAGGAACTGGGAGGTGAGGTGGAAGAGTCTCAGAGTTTTGCTGTTGAAAGCATGAAGCTAGAGACAGACTGATTAAAATTAACAGCAAATCAGAATCTTCAAAATCTAATAATTAGGCATACTTGGCTAGAAGAGCATGATGTTTTTTTTGTGGTTGTTTGGAGTGTGTGTTTGGCTTTTGTTTTGTTTTTTTGTTGTTTTTTTTCTTTTTAACTAAAACTGTGTTCTGGTCATTACTTGATAAAGACCCAATGGATGAACTTGCAGCAAATCAGAATCTGTATTTTAAGAGAGGCCAATTCATTTGTCTGTAGCTACCCTGATGTGATTTGTTTCATGTTTATGCCACGAGCTTTGCCTGTCCATTAGTATGCAATTAAATACAGCTTTGATAGCTTTTAAACTATGACCGATATGTATGCAAGAGGTATCAGTCTGTGTTGCCTTGAGTGATGTGGTCTGATACTCTGACCTGACCATGAGATTTATTTATAGTCTTGCAAATGTGAAGAAACAAGAAAAACTGAAATATTAACAACTATTTCCTCTTCTTTCTTCTCTCCTTCCCCATTCTCCTCCTTTCCCAAACAACTTTCAGTGGCAGCTGTAGTCATACCTGTAATCCTTTGGTCAAGTGTTTGCTGATAAAAAAGCCATGTATTTTAGGAAGTCTTAACAAAGTATAATTTTTGAGTAGCACATATATTCCTTCAAACCATTCTGCCTTTTTTTATTCACCAATGTATTTGAATGAAATGAAAATTTGTGTTTATATATGCTCACTTCTTATCAAAAGGCTTAAATTCTTTCCAGCAAGAAAATAAGATCCACAAAGAGACTAACTGGAAAGAGTAGGTCCCCTGTCTGCCTTAGAAACTGGAGAGCCAGTTTGGGGATTACGAGTCATGCTCCCCATGATGGATAATAAAGCAATCTGTTGAAGGTACAGCTTCTTTTAAATAGAAAACATAAGCTTTCCATGTTGCTAGAAAGCTACAGGGTAACATTAGGGTCAGTATTTGTGCAGTCACTTGTCTAACTAAAGGCAACTGGCTGTCTGGAAGAAGTGATGACAAACCTGATTTTGTCATGAGACAGTCAGTCTTCTGGTTATGGGAATAGTCAGGTGTACTGTAAGATATTAAAATGGAAAGATAGACTCCCCCACTGTGAGTCCTTCATCATCTTTTCTCCTAGCTCTTGATATGCATCCTTTCTGCTTTTAAACAGCTTCATAAAAATACTTCGGTTTTGGGTTTTTTTTGTGTTTGGTGGTTTGGTTTTTTTGTTGTTTAGAGTAATTTTATAAAATGTATATTTACAGGACTTAGTAAATGCTAAATAAGCATAATTAATTTTTTTTTCCACTGAAGATACAAGAAGCAATCTCACAAGCTTGTCTCATGAGAGTACCCAGTCTCATTGAGATATTCAAATGTCCTTTCGTCTCCCACCTTGCCCATCAAAATGCCCTATCTTCTAGTGTCCTAGATGGGGAACCATTATTTCTGCCTGTATAAGCAGGTATCTTCCACAAGCAATTTTTATACAGTTTTTCTAAGGTAATCTTTGATTTTGGATTGTCTCCCATACAGAGCAATATAATCCTTTTTAACTCTGTCAAAAGAAAATAACTGACAGCTAGAAGTCACAGAATGCTACCCCTCTGCTTTTCCTTCTTTCCTTTTACCCAAGCTGTGCAGATCTGTGGTAATTGTCATGTTATCAGCCTGAGAAAATCTATCTTGAGGGAGCATCTGGGCATTTAGTAGAGACATCAACTCAAAGGCACATTTCTGTTTCAGAAATTAGAAATGTAAGTAATTTTTATCATTTGTATGTAGTTGTATATATGTGTTGCTGCCACTCTCAAAAAGTCAGCATTTTGACTTTAATGAGGCATTGGTTAGAAAATTACAAGATTCAAACCAGAACACCAGGACTATATTATTTAATTTAGCTCTCACTATTTTATTTTGTATTTTACTTTTTTTCCACATATTCTCAAATGCCCTTCTCACCTACAGTCAGTATTCTGGGATCTACTGCTCCAAGTATTTCCCCTGTTGCCTCTAAAATGTAATACCTTTTCCTTCCCTTCCACCACAACTACAGGAATATCAAGCTCAAGTAGAAGAAATGAGGTTGATGATGAATCAATTAGAAGAGGATCTTATTTCAGCTCGCAGGCGTAGTGATCTTTATGAATCGGAGCTGAGAGAGTCCCGACTGGCAGCTGAAGAATTCAAACGTAAAGCTGCTGAATGTCACAACAAATTGCAAAAGGTAGTTTAGGTTTCATGGGAGAGGGGCCTGAGGCTTGCTTGAATTTCTAGTGCAGTTTTACACACACACATTGTGTCTGTGTCCTCTAAAGATTAGTGTAGCTTGTGCAACTAATACAAAATGTCCTGCAATTGTCTACCTGCAATAATGTTATTTGTATTTGGGGTAACTGCTTGTGTTTAAATTGCATGAGGTGATGACTGGATAGAAGACCAGTGTACTACAACTTTTCCTGACACTTTTATAAATTTTATATTTAAGTTACAGGTTAAAGATCAAGGAAAAAATGAAGCAGGAGAGTTGTATTCCAAATTGGAGAAGGTATGCTTCCTCAGGGTCCTGGAATTTGCTTCCTGGATCTTCCCTATTATGCACTTAAACCAAGAGTGTCTTTGGCTGGACAATGGCTTGCACAGCCTCACATTCTTCCTTCTTTTTCTTCCCTTCCCTTTCCCCTCCCCCTTCCCCTTCCCCTTCCCCTTTTCTTCTCCTTTTACTTTACTTTCCCTTTTACTTTACTTTCCCTTTTTCTTGGTCTGATTCACTGTTCTTTCTGACTTGATGTAAAGCTGTGTCTGGATATCCTGTTCTTAATGGGTAGTGTTCAGAATCTTGTCAAAAACAAACCATCATGTGTAATTTCAGTTTGGACTTAGGTTAGTGATACCTGAGTGATACATTTCTTTCTGAATAAGGAATAACAAATGAAAAATAAAAAGAATTCTGAGTATTCTCACACTGAATGAATCTACTTGGTGACCAAAATATGAAGTCAACCAGATGTTAGTAAAATAGGAGTAGATTTGCCAAGTAGCATTTTGGTATGTTGGAATTTATAGGGATAAACAAATAATTTTTGGGAAGTGAAATAAAATAAATGGTATCATAAGCAGAGAACATTTTTTCCTTTCTGATTTTGTAACACTCTTTCCTCCAATCCTCCCATCTTTTTATTTAACTGTAGATCAATACAGAGCAACAGGCCAAAATCCAGGAGCTGCAAGAAAAGCTGTCAAAGGTAATGTCTGTGTAATGAAACTAAATTTTCCACAGGATTTTCCAGTAAAACCTTAGTGCAGAGGAGGGATGCACTTTGTTTTATCCTCAAAAATAGAACTAGTCATAGCATGGGGGATGGTAAGGAAAATGAGATGAGAACTGGGATCTGAAATTACTTGTGTTTTCAGCATGCTTTTGGCTCTTGAGACATGTCAACATTGTTTATTTTTGTAAACAGCTCTGAGTCAGAACTGGAGTAGTGCACAGAAATTCTAATTCAAAGATGCCAGCTTGGGGGTGCCATGCACAATGCACTGGCCCTTGCTTCTGGATACAGGGTTCAGATGTTTTTAGCTCACTAGGATGATACATGTTGGACTTGGTTTAGTCTCCCACCATACTCTGTTTAAATCACAAAATTATGTCCCAGTTCAGTTATTCATAGAAAAAAAAAGTTAAATGATAAGGGCTCACAGCAGAATTAAAGTACCTTAGCAGTGTAAGCTGAAGGAAGTGCATAATAACTAATGTTTGCAGTTGTGATCAGTCTGTCACTTAATGTGGCGCTGTAAGAACAGTAGGAAAATGTTTGTATTGGGACCTTTCAGCAGAGAAGAAAGCAGTTGTCATAATAATCACTGAGACACCTTTTCAAACTTGGCATCTGTTGAGAAGAGGTCTTTTGCAAGAGCAAGCGATACACAACATGAATAGGAGGCCAAAACTATGTAGAAATAGTACTTCTAGTATTACAAATTAGTCATGTTTTAAGTGCCCCTCCTCTTTCCTCCTTTCATTAATTCTAAGGAATTGTGTTACTCTCCTATTGTTTTAGTAAGAATATTTTTTATTATTTCCAAGAATTTAAGCTGAATCGGAGGGTAGATTTATTTTCCATATACAGAGTTAGAAACTTGCAAGATTTTAATTTTATTGTGAAACAGAAGAATTATGTAACAGGAGGTAGAATCTGGGTTCCTTCATGTTTATAAGTTGTCTTGATTTTAGACTGCTAGGCCAAAAGTTCAGGAGCACTTTTATTCATACTGTTGACTGTCTCGAGGTTATGAACTATTCACATATCAAGTTTTTTTGTGTGTGTTTTTCTTATAATATTTTAATTAATTTTTTCCTTTGGACTTTTAGGCTGTGAAAGCCAGCTCAGAAGCTACAGAACTTCTTCAGAATATTCGACAAGCAAAGGAGAGAGCTGAGAAGGAGTTGGAGAAATTGCAGAATCGGGAAGATTCTAATGAAAGCATGAAGAAGAAATTGCTTGAAGCAGAGGTGAGTGGAGAATGTCTATCTAGAGTAAGTTAGTTGTCTGGTTAGGACCCAGCTAATGAATGACTGAACAGCTTGTATTCCTGTAGTAACTATTCACAGGAAAGTGATGTTAGACATAAATCTATTTTTAATTTAAAAACCATGTATTCACTCAAAGGAAAACTGAGGTTTTTGTTTTCAGCAAGGAATCAATAAGGGCGTGGGCTTAGTGTAGGGGATTTGAGGCAAGATGAGCATTTCAAATATAAAAGACAACCATATACTGACTGCTTTAGGTGACTTTTTCTAGAAACTACTCATTACTTGGTGATACTGCAGAGCTGATTAGCTTCACTGGCAGTTAATAATTGCTTTACAGGAACGGCGCCATTCTCTGGAGAATCAAGTGAAGAGATTAGAGACTGTGGAACGAAGAGAAAACCGTCTAAAGGAAGATATTCAAACTAAATCTCAACAGATCCAGCAGATGGCAGAAAAAATTCTGGTGAGCAGAGGTGAAAATGAAAGATAAAGGGTAAGAGTTTGTAAGAAAGGGGTAGGAAAGGAACAGAAGACATGTAGTTGCATTGAATAAGGTGGAAACTGTTGAATAAACGGATGTATTTCTTGTACCAGTCATACTGGAAAAAGCTTAAATGCTCAAATTTTTTTTTGCACCTTTAGTTACTAACCCATTCCTGTACCCTTAGTCTTAACACTACTTCAGAATTGTAGTTGTCTCAGTGGGAGCACTTTTAAAATTAGTTATGTAACGATTGTCTCAGAATTAAAACATTCTCTGAATGCAATACTTGCAACACTGATAAAAACATAGATAGCTAGCTTTTAAACTCAATTGCAAAGGACTTTAGAGGTCAGATCTACTTGAAATGCTTAAATTTTGAAGCAGAGAAAAATTAGTAATCTAAACTGTTCGTCTTCAAGGATATGTCAGGAATCCATTTTCACCTACATACTTTCTCTGTTGGCAATTTCTTGTTTCTTCTCTTGTTAAACCTAATTAAATCTTTATAGTGAGTTGGTATGTCAGTCTACAGTAAACTGAGCAGAGGGTGTCTCTCATTCTTCTCTGGGACAGCAAGCATAATCTTTCCATGAAATAATTAAATACTGCATCTCTCATGAGTTGTCTTTCTGGGTTGCCAATATACAAATAAAAGATTATCTTGGTGACAACCCTGAGCTTTGACACACCTGAAGAAGGTCAAATGGAAATGTATAAAGAACCATATTTGGAGTCAGCAGATGACCCATACTTGTTCCGGATGATAGCTGCATATGTAGACTTTAGAATCAGGATGCCTGAGCCCTCTCAAGAAAAGGTAGAGTCAGTTCTTTAGTAGTGTTGTTGATTTCAAATTGTTTTGGTAACATGAGTGCATGTTAAGTGGAAGACTGGTTTTGCCAGGCACAGAGCCAGTTTTATGTTTAGAAAGAGGGAAAAACTTCAAATTGTTTCATAATCTTGTGTATATTTGGGGATTGTTCCTTGGTTTTCTCTGTGAAGGAAAAACTGGAAAGGAGTGCAAAAATATCAACTAATTGGTTTACACCATGGGATATGTTTAGCTCTTCTTATAGATAGTTTCCATGGAGTTCTGGCAGAATGTTGGAGAGACACAAAAGTATTTTCTAAAAAAGTCAATCGGGCATTGAAGAAATAATCCTACAGAGTCTTTCTTAGTCCCTTGCAGCTCTGATTTAGGAGCACAGGGCAACAGTTTTCTTTTTAATTCCACTTCTACCCTATGTGTTCCTTCAATATAATCTCTTTAAACACTTTTGACTTTTCCTGGGATTGAATGTATAGGAAGGTAGGAAGGAAGCTGAATATACAGAATTGCATAGAATAGGGTGGAAATTGTTGAATAAAGGTATTGGTTTAATGTACACTCATCTAGCAGTACCTGAGAAGTACCTGCTGATCTGCCTGTAGAGAACTGAATAAAGAATAAGAAACAAGTTAGGGAAGTTATTTATTACTGCTTTAAAGTATAGATCATTGCTATGATGCTAATAACAAAGTTAGCACTACATAGAGAATTTTAAGTGAGAAATGAAATGGTGAGAGATTACCTTTTTAATCCCACACTGGCTGTTAAGTGCCACTGCAGAAGCCAATGAAGCTTCTGCTACAATATGAGCAGTCTGATGGTGGTAGCTTTGAAGCTGCTGCTGATCTGGCTGTCTGATTCTCTGCCAGGACCTGAAACGTGTGGGCTTCTGGGGGAGGTGAGTTGTCCCTCTGGTTGCTGGGAGACATATTTCAATTACAAAAAGCAGCAATCTCTATTCCTTGCAGAAGTGTCGGGTTCTCGGCACTGCACATGACCTACTTTTGGTGAAGCTCCTCTTTGATTCTCACTTCTGGAAAAAGAGGCCTATTGCAATTGCTGAAGAAAAGAAATCCTTGTATGTTTTCAAGATGAGGAAGATCAGAAAAGAGAATATGAGAAGAGTTAAGCTAGAAAGACCAGGAAATTTTCCTGTTTATGCAATAATGAAGGCATACAGGAGACCTGGATGCATCCCCAAACCTGAACTTGTCTATGCAAGAGTCAGTCCAATGATAGTGACTGACAGACCTGGATCTGGCTCTTGTTCTAAGGGAATTGTTGGAATGGCAAATGTAGCAGTGAATGAGCATAACTCTTGTGAGGTGTCCTGTTGGAAGGTGATTATAGATATATCCTGAAAAATATGGTCAGATGGCAGAAGTAGCTAACTTCTGATATGCAACATTATTTAAGTCTTTACTGTGGCTTTGATGTGAAGAAAAGATGTTAAAAATATTCTGGTACACTCCACCATATAATATATATATATCTTGCCTTTTCATTTTCAAAGCAATTTGCAAATAGTTATTCTGACAACATTTATCTGAAGAATATAGCAAAGTAAATGCTATTCCCACTCTATGAATGTAGAATGAAAAGTGTAGACAGCAGCGCCCCACAGTTGAGGTCTTCTGTGAGAAAAAAAGTGAGAGACCTTGTTAAGAATACATCTGAGCTTCCTGTGAGGCCACTGCAGCTATAAAGTGTTTAGCACTGCTTGCTTTTTGCAAAACATCCTTGGCCCACCTTTGGGAATACTTTACTGGGAAATGGAAATTCCTAGTGTGAAAGTAGAAATCTTTGTCTTTAGCAGTTTATCTGCTCTGCAGTAGATGGGTCAGCAGCAATATGCAAAGCTTAAAACTGGTAATGTGCAGCTCTTATAATGTTTTTTTTACTATAAAATCTGATGTTGGCATTTTTTAGCATGAAGCCTTAAAAAGGAAAATGAGTGAATGTTTGATACCTGCGTAACAGATACACACAGCACCTACTCTTTCTTTGTGTCTGAATATGAATCTCTGCTGATTTTAGGAGCTGGAAGAAAAGCATCGTGAGGCTCAGATTGCAGCACAACATCTGGAGTTGCAGCTGAAACAGAAGGAACAATTCTATGAGGAAAAACTCAAAGTAAAAATACATTCTTACATCTTCCTACATGCTTTTATGGGTGGAATGGGTTCAAGGAAAAACATTTGCCTTTAGGCTTTGATTGTTTTGTCTTACGAGTTGCTTTCTTGCTTACTACTATTGAAATGTTCAGAGACCTAAGTGACATCGATTAAGTTTTTCTTCTAGTTCATGCCATTGTACCTGATGTGTCTTTAGCACTGTATTCAAGCAGGTGGCATGTGAAGTCAGAGCTATGGGATGCAGTTGATGGTTGTAATCTGGCTATTTCTGACTAAATAATTATTACTTGATACTGTTCGATCTTGCATCCCGGAAAAGCTTTCAGCTCCTAGTAATGATTTTCTAAGAGTATTCACACAGCCTATCTGCAGGTTTTAAATTCAGCAAATACTAGAGCACTGTTATAATTTCATCTTCTTGGAATTGTAACATCTACCAAAAGCCTGAGAAAACCACCCATTTTGGTCCTGTCTTTTCCAGGCTAGCATAAGACTTCAACAAACAGTTAGAAATAGAATCATAGATGCCATCTAAAAATAGGAAAAACAAACTGGAAAATAGGAGCACATCCACTGGCCAAGTATTTCTCTAAAGAACCTGCCATACGTCAGCCAGTAAATGCATTTTGTCAGGATTGTGCTTCTACTAAGCATAATTTTTTTTCAGCATTCTTTATTTAGTATTTTTTACCTGGGACTTTATTTGTACATTTCAGAAGCCATTGTATTGCAGGGATATACGATACAGGGTTTAGTAGGAGCAGTCAGGAAGACAGGTGAAAAAGGTTCAAAGGGATGAAGAGAACGTGGAATGTTTGTAACTGGAGCAGTAAAATATCCTTTGTGGTGTCCAGACTTTCTGTGTTCCAGCAAGAGCCCATAACATCTTTTTATGCCTTTGAAAACTTGTCTTTGGAGGAAATGACCTTCAGTTCAGCAACTGACTAAGACTTTGGACATACATTCATAATGTGCATTTTATTAAAAAATGTAACAGTTTAGTCCTGCTGAAAATGGCAGATACTTGTGCCACAAAAAGAAGTCTTCTACCTAGCTCTTTCATTTGGTGTCTCCAACTTGAAGAATTCATGAGGTCTCACTTTCCTTCTCCAGTGTACTTAGGGAACTTAAAATTTCTTCTGATCCATATTGGTAGGGCAGCCAAAGGCTGTGCACTTCCTTACTTCCTCAACTATACATATTGGGGTATACAGTTTTTCTGGGGTTTGTTGCATTAATCTGGAATATTTCTTGAACAGAATTCATAGGACTTATAATAATTAAAAAAATATACAGTATCTCCATGTCTCCATAAAATTCCATGATTAAATTCAGTCTTCCCAGAGAACTGAAGGACTGCTCTTTTTTGCAGCTTGTTCTTCCATGAATTTCATGCAATTGCACACTGGGTTTAATTTTGCTTGAGATACGATCAATTGCTTAAAAAAAAAATTGTATCTTTCTTGATATTCTTTCTGCTTTCCCTTTGCTTAGTGAAATAGATAGAATTTTAAAAAAGAAATGTCTTCATTTAGGTGTTGGAAAATCAGATGAAGAAAGATCTTGCAGATAAGGAAGCACTGGAGAATATGCTCAGAAGACATGAAGAAGAAGCACGTGAGAAATGTAAAGTCCTGGCTGAACAGAAGGCGGTATGTATAGCTGAACTGGAAATCAAAGCATTTTAAGAATAGCTTTCTAGACAGATTTCAACAAGATCATCTTGTTCCAGGTTTTATAGTGCTACTGGGCAATTTTGAAGGAAATCCACTGATGAGATTAATGTTAAGACATGTTTTTTAATTCAAGATATCTTCAAGAATATTTCCCTAAAAGTAGTGACATAGCTTGCTGTGTATCTGTCATTTTGTGCATTGATAATATAAAGGTTTCTATTAACTATGCCTGCAAGTAGTTGTAAACTGATCCAGTAATTGCATCTGTAATGCTTTTCTGGCCATTTGACCAAATTTCTTTAACCACTTTTTGTTTCTGGAAAAAGTTTGGACTCTAAATGTTTTTATAATTACTTTCATCGTGCAGTCTCAAAGGCACATTGCTCTGTTTCAGATGATTAATGCAATGGATTCAAAGATTAGATCACTGGAGCAGAGAATAGTGGAACTGTCTGAGGCCAATAAACTGGCAGCAAATAGCAGCCTTTTCACCCAGAGGAACATGTAAGTACAGCTGCTATTTTACTGCTCACTACTGAATGGTTCTCAGTAGGATCTGCTTTCCTCATGTAGAAGTGGTTCTTTTTTGCAAGCCTGTGGTTTTCCAGTGGGTAAGCAAACCTGTTGTTTTTCAGTGATGCAAACATAGGCTTCTTCAGCGAGTTGTGATCCACTATGTATTTTGTGTTTCTTCAAACATGACTAGGAAAATGAAGCCTATGCCTGGTGCTTTGTGCATGCTTACCAAACATGTTAAGACATTAAACTTATTAGTATTTATTTAAGCACCTCTGGAGAAGCACATACTTCTTTTTTGAACATACATATTGCTAATAGGTTTGTATTTTCCCTGCCTTCTGTGACAGATGATGCTGAGACTGAAAAACATCAAAGACCTTTCAATTCAGTGTTTTGGGGATATACAGCTGCTCAGAATCTAATATCATGTTGAATGACTGTGTAATCAGCAGTTGTTCTTGTAGTGAATTCTTATTTATTAAACACAGAGCAAGTCATCTTGTGTCAGATAATTTTGTCTGCCTGAACTTCATTTTGCTTTGGATTTTAGCTGAGATTCCTTGCCCTTATAATGATGTTTTTCCTTCATCAATGACTTAAAGGCATTCTCCTTCAAGTATAGGTAAAAGCACCAGTTGTTTGATACGTCTTGCAATGTAGGACTAAAGTAGTATATGCTCTTACTGAGTTAAGGGATTCATCAGTTTTGGCTGTCTGCAGAAAGAAACATCAGTTTCAGTGTTTGTCAAGTGCTGGATGCAATGTCAGGGTGTGACACTGTGGGAAGCAAACAGATTCACCTGTAATAGTGAGTAGAATCAAGCAAGGATGAATTTTGGCAAGGGGTTGCTTTGGATTTTTTCCTTTTCAATGATGATTATGCCTCCAGATACATAATAGCTCCAGTTTCTGTTGTATTTCAAGTATCTGGCAAGCCTGATATTTGCCAAATACAGCCTGAGCTGCCAAAATACAGTTGCTGAAATGACTGAGGTATTTGTGTTGCTTTATGCTCCATATGACCTCCAGTTAATCACCCAGGAAGAGTGTTGAGCAGCAAAAGCCATAACTTATATTTAGTCTGAAATGAAGCAGAAGTTTTGTCTCAATGTGTACCTGGGAAGCATTATACCAGGTCACAGCCACTGGTGCTGAACTGAGTGTAAGGCCTCAGCTGAGCGAGATGCGTCCTCTGAAAACAGGACACGACTCGAGATCCATAGAAAACAAGAAAAAAACCCAAGCCCTGATGTTTCAACATAGGACTTAGAATAGATTACTGAGAGCTGTATGGTCAAGTAGTGGAATTTTTGCAGGACTAATAGAAGGTAGTACAGAATTAACAACATTTTAAGACAAAATTGCTTTAGTATGCATTCAGCTAATGAATTTATGCTTATTTTGGGAATTGTGGTGATGAAAATATATAAATCTGTTGTTGACCATGTTTGATGAGAACTAGTGATTAAACCCTTCAGAAGAGAGGGGAACTCTGCTAGCTTTTATTCCATCAGTATCTGAAGAAACTAATGATTATCAGGTTCCTGAGAAGATAGCCCAGAAAACAACAGAAGTGAAATAACACCATTTGACTGTTCTGGCTGGCAAGAATCTGTAGAGGGAAATTAAAAAAGGAGAAAGGGTGAAAGGGTGGTTTTGTGTGCAATGCAATGCGAGTCAGAAGACTTAAGTTCTATTTTTAGTTTTATTAAGTCTTCCTATTTGATCTTAGGCAACCCACTTAATTTCTCTAAGATAGGATTAATATCTTATCTCACAGTGAACTTCTTAAAATACTAATTCATTAATATATGTAGAGCTCAGTAAGACTTCTAGCTTAGAAAGCACACTACAAGGCAGAATTTTCCATTGCATGATGAAATGATTCCAGAATTGTAAATAATGCAGAAAGACCTTTTTTTCCTCCTTTATTTTTTTAATGAGAGTATCCATTTCAAATTCTTATGGTAATAATTAATTGTTACCAGCTCTCAAAATTCTTATGAACACAAGTAATTTTTTTCTTCACTTTGTAGATTAAGCCTTAGATCACTACAACAAAGCTTTACATCAATGTAGGTCAAGTTCTAGGTCCATTACAACTGAATAAAGGGAATTAAAAGGTTGACCTTGTTTTTGTTGTTTGTTTAGGTTGTTTTTTTTAAGTTAGAATGTGGAATTTAAGCTATGAACTTAACTACTCTACTTAAGAAGAAGCTGGTAGTAGCTGGTAGAAGCTTTAACCCAAATTAAAGGACATTTGTTAAGGACATGTTGGGTTTTTCACTTGTGTATTTCTCCTACCAGGAAAGCCCAAGAGGAAATGATTTCAGAGCTCAGACAACAGAAGTTCTACTTGGAAACACAAGCTGGAAAGTTAGAAGCCCAGAATCGAAAATTAGAAGAACAATTGGAAAAGATGAGTCACCAAGATCACACTGATAAGAACCGCCTGCTGGAGTTGGAGACCAGGCTGCGAGAGGTGAAAACTTGGCTTTAATCCCCAAACAAACTTGCATGTACTCCATTTCGTGTATGATACTGAGAATTAGAAGTTCTGTGTGTCATAAAAAGTGGTATTTTTAGAAGGAGATAAAAGTGAGTATTAAGGATTTGTGATTCTTACACCTAACTGAATATGAACTTTTAGAACACCTTGCTTTCACAGAATCATATTTATTAACATTTTCGTTATAATGTTGTCCAGCTTAGCCTTGGAGTGTATGGAATAAAAAGCAAAGGACACAACAGAATTGCTGTAAGAAAAGGGAATCTGTTGCTTCAAGCATGTTTTTCAGAAGTTTTCTGGAAAGGAAACCTAGTAGTAATATGCAAGTATGCGTTCTTAAAGATATGTCAGCTGTGCTTCAGTTTTAGTTGTGTATCAACTAGTTTGGCTCCACTTCAAATCTTCTTTTACCTTCTCCAGTCTCATTCCACTGATTTTCAGCTAAGACTGAAATCTTGCCTTTAGCTCAAAAGGTTGGATGACCAACACATGTCCTTGTTTGGCCAGAAGTTGGTTGAGACCAGTGTAAGATTTCTGGCAGGCTTGTCACCCATCTACAGCACAACAGACAGATTCACTTGGGATAGCAGACAGCCTGAATAAGGTGCTAAGGTTCTGAACTGATTTTGAGCACTGAGATCTGTTCTGATGCTTGTTTGTTTCGTATCTATTTCTGGAAGTGACATGTTTAGCACAGCTCAAGAAAACTTTCAACAGAAGCCATTCAAATAAACCCAGAGCCAGATGATCTGGTTGGTTTTTTTAAAAAGAATCTGAAGGGCAAATTAAATTGCAAAATGTATGGAATGTTTACATACATATGAAGATTAGCATTGATGCTTATGCCCAAGAGTTCTCAAATAAAGATTCTTAGATTTTCAGCTTCAGTGAAGGAAGTTAATCACAATCTACTTCAAGTTTTATGCTTTTTATAACAAGACTCGATATGTGATTTTGGAGTGAAAGCTGGTACTATTGGAGTGCTTTTGTTACTGTTTCAGAATGCCAGGTTGCTTTTAACCTTTTTCAAAGCAAACCAGTAGTTTTTAGGTAGTAACCAAAGCTGTGTCCCTGTTATTTTAGGGATAGACACGACAACAGACAGTGAGGTCTGAAATGAGATTACATTGGCCCATATTTTCTTTGTTAGTAACATATTTGGATGCTTATTTTTCTTTCTTCAGGTTAGTCTAGAGCATGAAGAACAAAAGCTGGAACTCAAAAGGCAGTTGACAGAGCTGCAGCTGACACTCCAGGAGCGGGAGTCTCAGATCACTGGGCTGCAGGCAGCACGCACAGCCCTGGAGAATCAGCTCCGTGAAGCCAAAACTGAACTGGAGGAGACTACAGCTGAGGCAGAGGAGGAGATCCAAGCTCTCACGGTGAGCTCCAAAATCCTACTGTAAGCTACATATACAGATTAGAATTGTATAGATGCATGTTTCATAAAGAGGATAAAATGAATTAATACTATGGAGTTTTAAATTTTCAGACCTGAATCTTTATTGTGCCTTTGTTGGTAGAGGCAGGAATGGCTAAAGGGTCAAAATTTGTCTTGTCTTATTGTCCTTATGGTCCCTAGTGTTTCATGGCTGCCAAAACTCGTTGATTGTAAGAGTATTATTACTTCTGTGATGAAGTGAAAGTTGCATATAAAATTATTGGGAGTTTTACTCTGGAATTTACTTATTTAAATAATATCTTGTGAGTTTTAAAGTATTTGATAATCCTAAAAGTTCTGGTAATTTTTCTTCTGTCAGTTATCCTGCATTGAGGATACTTATTTGGAAAAAACCCAACCAAATTCTTAGGAAAATAGTGTTGTTAGCACAAAATTTTATTCTAATGGTTACTACACTAAAAGTATAGCAAGTCTTGCAGTCTCTGCTGAGGTGTGTTGATGATATAAAAGGGAAAAAAAAGGTTAATTCCTGCCCCCTCTGTCCTCCCGCCTAAATGGAATTCTAAATTACATGCTCCTGGTTGCTGTCTCTTGAGTACTATGAGGTGTTTTCAAACTGCTTGATTCTAAGAACTGTTTCCTTCATAAAAGATTCTCAGGATTGTGGGGGGAGAGTGGAGAAGTGTACGATCTGCTACCAGCTAACCCCTTTGAACAGCAGTCTAAAGTGACCTTCAAATCCAGTTATTTTGAAATGTTGAAAATGTGCATTCCCTTGCTTCAGTGGCATTTGATCAAAGAAATGTTTCAAATGTTTCTGCCATTGACATTTTTGGGAAGGGGTGGTGGGCTCAGCTGAGAGCTGCTTGTGTTATGTTGGTTTTGGGTAGATGACTGGGAGAACCCTTCACCCCAAGTAGTTCTAAAGTGGGTACATGCTGATAACATACAGCAGCAACATCAAGACTTAAGAATAACTGAACAGAACATGGCATCAGGTTTTTTTTGTTGTTTTTTTTTCCCCCTCAAAAGTGAGGCGTTGCATGACAACTAACATTACTGCCAAGGGGATGGTGATGTGCTTGAGAGCTTTCTCCTACATCACCACTGAAACAGAGGAATCCTTATGACCTGTGTTCACTCAGTTATTGCTTCATTTATTTTGGCAAAAAGTGTTTGTGGACAAGTTTTTGTCAGACAGTCCAGTCTGGGGGGCTTGAGAGTATTTCTATTATAGATTTTTGAAGATACTTCTATTATTTTTCATACTGCCTGATGTGGGAAGATAGCTTTTCAGGTCTCATATTTGACTTCTGCTGAACATTTTTTCCTGTTTAGTCTCTTGGCTCTAAGGAAAATGTTCCGCGTGAAGAAAGGTGTCTGGATGTGCTAGTGCACTAACCTTTCATTTGTTAAGTTTTCAGATAGCATGTGACATTAGACACTTGTTAAAGCAGCTTGATGAATTTTGAGAGACCATGAGGCTGAAACAAGACCTTTTGCTTTGTCATGCCTTGCATGTAAATTAGGAGGTAAAATAATGCATGCAATGCTGCCTTCTTTAAAAGAAGTGTTTGGACTTGTCCATACTTTGGATGCTGTTTTCCAAAGGTTTGATTGTTACATTGCATCACTGCTTTTTAGAGAGGCTCAGGATTAAATGGTATTTTATGATAGGATTCAGGCAGATTGGTAGAACTGTTTGAGGGTAGCTTGCACAATACTTTATTGGAATTTTTCTTTGCGAGTTTTTAGCTGTATGGAGTGTTTATTTTATATGAAATAGCAATCTGTTTATGTAAACCAACTCAGATTTAAACATCAGGAATGTACAAACTTAGCATGGAATCATCACATATTCTGGTGGTCATTTCAGATGGAACCTTTTTACATAATTCAGTTTTTGAGTTTGTACATGTTTCTAGTAGTTCAGTTTTGGAAACATAAGTGTATTTTGATTAATTAGGATGTGACTTTTGCTAATCAGTTCTTTGCCAATACAGAGTGCTTTCACAGCTTGCAGCATCTGCCTTCCAAACTCTGCTTGGTGGTGGATTGTTCTGCAGTTTGTTTAGCAACAGCTGATGGATTCAAATTCTAATGTATGAAAAATTGATGATTAACTTCTTACCTCCTTTAGGCACATAGAGATGAAATCCAGCGTAAATTTGAAGCCCTTCGTAATAGCTGCACAGTGAGTATTAAATACAGATCATTGAATTATTTTGAAATTAAGGATAAAGAGACAAACAATCTACTTATTTCATCCTTGACACTAGTTCCTAATGTGGACTTATCTCTTCAAGGTGTTAGTAGGAGCTAGATGGATTGGATTTGATTTATTTCAGGTTTTGGGTAAACCTCAACTTTGAGGTTTTAGTCTGATTGTGAAACTGACACTAATCTTCCTTTTGGAGAAGAAAGCAAATTAAAATATCTCATTGTAGTGCAGCTAATAAGAATGGTGTAGCAGCTGCAAAAAATGACTGTAGGTGAAGACCTTTTCTGCTCACAATGAAGAAAAGATCTGCCTGTCCAAATCCTGAGCTGCATTGTAGATCTAAGCCAGAGTGAAAGAGCCTTCATGCCACTCTATGTTTTAAGAACTGTAACACTGTTTGAAGAGACAAGAATGTTATGGTTCCAGATAATTCATTGCCATATAGTCATCTCCTCTAGGAGTAGAGCGGACTCTAGAAGCCTAATTTTCACCCTCAATTGCCTGAGATCTTATGACATGTTTATAGTTTCATTTCATCAGTCCAGGACAGATATCTGAGGGTTTGTCAATCAATAGGGATTCTTGCAGATTAACACTATCTTCAGGCTTATGATGCTTGATGGAGAGCATCTGTCTTTCAGTGACATTTACAAGAGGATGGCAGTCCTCTGGGTCAGCAGTGGTTGTCAAGACTTTCTAGGCATTTTCTCCTTACCCCATACTGTAAGCAGGGCATAATTTCTGAGTTTTTATTCTTGATTATTTTCCTACTTCCAGTCATTTCCTTAAATTCTTTTTTCATGCTATAGGACAAATTACCTAGTGTACTATATTCCATATTTCAAAAATGTCTTTTCAGACTGAGAGTTGCTCTGTTTTCCTCAGTTGCTCTTTAGCACTAAACAGCAAGGGGACTTTTCACAGAATGTACTGATGTGTAGAAAAGAGGAAACAGAGCTTACCAAGGTGTGCTACCCTCTATCTAAAAGAAATTCTGCACAAGAAACTGCTTTTTTCCCTCACTTCTTTATTCACTTAGATTGATCCTCCAGCTCCCTATGTGCTATCATGTATCTTACATCCACAGATACCTTCTTTTCTTCTATTTTACCCTTTGTACAGAGTGACTGCTTCCCATGCATCCTTAGGTGATCTCCATATTCCCACAAAAAACACTTGTGGGAAATCTGCAGCTTCTTTTCACTGCATGGCAAGCTGCCTTTCAGAAGTTGTAACTCATTATTTAGTTACACTTGGGCTCTCTTAAGTGTGGTGAACAATATCCAGCAGTGAAGAGTGACCCGTAACATTTCAAGAATGTTGAGAGCTTCAAAGGTTCTGCATAAAAGGATTTCTAAAAGTGTTGTGCATTGTAAGGCCCTTCAGTGGGATAAGTGGGATCAGACGTCTTCATCAATAAGAAATTAATTATATAGTTTCTAAATGAATAATGCATGCTCATCAAACATTCTCTTTCCAGTGCAGGAGAATGCATGTATAATTTAATTGACCATGGATAACTTCCTTGTTCTGTGGTATGAGTAGTTCTAGCTGTCTATCCTGTCTGATGAGGAGCACTGAGAGAAAATATAGGACAATCTTCTATTGACAGTGAGGGATCAGAGAGTGTTTATTATGGTGCCTTCACCAGATGCTTCCACTTCATTTTTATCTGATTGTAACCAGTATGATGCAGGCTTTGCATCATAGTGCATCAAGTGCTTCTACTTGAAGGTGATTAGAATTCATAGTCCTTTTAAAATCAGATAACACTTCAAGTAATAAACTGCAATTTATGCAGCATGATAATGAGTGGATTTATTCTAAGAGAATTTTCAGATGATATTCTTTTTAAGGATATGCTACTTTTTAAGCTGAAACAAATTCCTTGAGCTAGTTTTGAAAAATTTAGTATGGAATTATTTTTTTTATTTAATCTTTATTGAGAAGTCCAGACAGCCTAAGAATTATGAAAATAAGACTAGATAGGGGCAACGGGGGGGAGAAAGGGTGAATTACTTCAGTACTTTCCCAGTATTAAGAAGATAAATAAAAAGACAGTGTAATTTCTCTGGTGTTTCTTCTGTTTCTCTAGCTTCACACAGCTCACAGCTTCAGGTTCTAGAGAAGGCTTCACCTTGAATGTCCGTCTGCTTTCCTTTTACCTTCATTGCACCCTTGTTCTTTCTTCTGCTGAGGTCTCAAACAAAGCTGATGTTTTTCAAGTTCTCCTTCTTGTACGTTTTAAATTTACTGTGTTTTGGGGTGTATACATAGAGACCATAGCTATCATAATTTCTGCCTTTCTGTTTGTCATATTCAATTGCTGTGATAGCTTTGTGTTGTTTCATCTTATGACATCTCTCTTTTACTACTGGGGTCAAAAAGGAAGTGCTACCATCTGCTTTCTCTGTCTCTCAATTGTGCAAAAAATAATAGGATACATAATTACAATAAAAATTGTAAACTGTAGGCACTCATGAACAACAATATTCTATGACAGTCTTCACAATGGTAGCTCATCCAGCAGATGTGTTGAGGGAGAAGGACTAGTTCCCTCCATTTAAAGAATTATTCTAATCAGAACATCATCCGTTTGAGTATTAAAAGCATTTTGCAGGAAATTGGATGAAGCTCTAGAAATAAAAGGCATTTTCTTAAATAGGGAAATTTACATATTTGTCAGTTGTTTCCAACTGCCTCTTAATTATGGCTTGTTGTTGGATCATCAACACATTTGAAGTTAAAAATGCAGCTAAGTTATCTAAATAATAGTAAAATTGTTCCAGAAACATTCAGTAAGCAGGTGGCAAAGTCTCTATAAATATTAAGAAGAAAAGAATCCTATCAAATATTTTCACTCAGTGAGTAAAATGCCATTGCTATTCCAGGGAAGCACCATCTGAATTTTCTAATTTCTTTCAGGTACAGGCTGTTGCTTTTACTTTAGCAAGGAATACACTAGTGGCATTTTTAATACTAATTGGATATTGCATTTCCATTTATTCAAGGTTTTACCAATAAAACAAGGTTTCTATCCCCTCCTTCAGGTTCTTTTGCCATCGACTTGTTTTCTTAAGCATTAATAGGCTTGATTCTGCACTTGTCTTTGACATAGGTTGGATATTGAGGCATTAAATCTGCAAGCCTGAGAGACACATGTATAATTTTAGTCATGCATAAAGTCCTGGTAGGTTTGGTTTAAGATCCAGATTCCACAGTGCCTCAAAATATTGTTATACAAGAATAATCTGTGTTCTTGAAAATTTCCAATATTACGTCTAAATTATATTTCAGAGTAAAGGGATCTTGCCCACTGTAACAAGACTAATACCCAGGCAAAAACTTTTATATGACTTCGTTGAATTTGTAAAAGAAAGAATTGAAATAGTTGGCTGCTAAATGGGAGGAGTTATCCCTGATTCTCATTTCACAGATGTGATGGCAGATGCTGGTTACAGGCAGAAATGGAGCTTCATAGTTTTTGTAGCCCAACAGAAAGTCAGAGGCTCCTAAGGTGTTGATGTTGATCCTGTCAAAGAGCCTAGTGGGACCTTCACAGTGGATGATGACATCCTCAGATCAGGCTCATAGTTGATCAGGCTCAGCTTCTGGGAACCAGGATGGAGGAGTACAGGAGAGTCTGTGTTTTACTAAGGTTTTGGAGCTGGGAGGAGAGGAATGCAGACTGTGCAATATTCTGCTTCTCTGCAGCTGGGTATGAGAGCCATGTACCTCAAGCTAAGCCATGATGAGTTTTTGGAGACACAGATCTCCATGTAAGGTATGTTTCAAGTCACAGATGTCTTCTGACTATGGAAAGAGGAAGAAAGTTCATTGTTATATATTGTTCAGAGGTAGAGGCAGGACTGGGATCTGTCTGGAGCTGTGCTCATTAAGAGGCTTGGTATTCTGTTCCAGTCCAATGGTGGGGATTTCTCCACTAGAAAAGCTTTGCCTCTTGCATCCAGCTGCCAATAGGTTAAGACAAAGTGAGTCTGACTCTTGCTTTTGCTTCCCCCTCAATAACTTGGGACACTTTTTCCTATTTACTGCACTTCTTCCAGCAGCTATCTAGTAAGATCAGTGGGGATGGGGAGGAGTAGAAATGGCTATAATAAAACTGCACTAGTCTGGAAGTTCTGGACTAAGGAGTTGTACAAAATTGTACAAAAAATTGTATTAAACTCCAAAGAAGATGCTCCTGACAGCATCCTGAAACAGTTTACCTTGCCATGTCCTAGCATTTTCCTGCATGTTTGCTGATGGTATCTGAGAACTGAGACATCTACATGAAGGAATAAGATTATGGAGAATTTTGCAAACTGCAGGCAGTAGTATTCCAAACTCCTTTTCTCCTTTCCCTTGTTATCTTGCCTGTTTTGATACACTGAGCATATGGATTAAATTTTGAACACTGTGTCTGCTTTGTGAACCCAATCATCATGATCCTAAACTGTTGTTGCTGTGGTACTTAATTTGTGGCTACTTTTCCACTTAATTGTGGAGAACTTTGTAGGGCCAGGTGTAATAGCTGTGATTCTGCACAAGCTCACAGTAGAGGAACACTTTGCTTTTCTGAAACCATGCAGTGGGGAGGCAATGTGGTCACTGACTGAAGAGCTGTTAAGTTTGAGCTGCTCTGTAACATTTAAAAATGAGAATCTTTTGTATCAGTATGAGTTGTGCACTTAGATGTGGCATGTAGTGAACAATCTGCCAAGGTTTGTGTGGGGTAGTTAGATTATTTCTATATTTCATGCATTAACTGTGATGAAGATGATGTGCACAGATGGAAGAGAAAATTTCAGTTGCTGTGTGAGTGATGATACAGTGGCAGAGATGAGGCTGCCTACATTGTTCAGAATTGCTTCTCCGAGTTTTCAAGTACTTGGGTGTTCTATATACTTTAAATGTGAAGACTTTAAAAATTTTTTATGGGTTTCTAAAGATTGTAATAGTGTTTTCTTACAGACTTTCCTTTCATGTACTTACAAATTAACTCGGAATTGCTTGGGGTTAGTTTATTTGGGTTATTTTTGCCTGGGGATTTCCTTAACTGAAAAGAAAATTACTAAAGCTATGAAATCTTTTCAGGTAGAGGATTTTGCCATAGGTTGTACATATATAAGCCTAAGACAACTTTTCTTCTCAAATGTGTTTTTTCTTCCTTATGGGTTCTCAGGACAGGCATATCCCAGCATGCCCATTTTCCTGTGTCATATTGCCCATTACTATTTAGGTTTTATAGTATTTACAAACTCTCTAACCCTGCTGGGTTATACATAGCTGCAGATAGCTTTTAAAAATTGGATTTGTCAACCAATTTCCCCTTTCTGATGAAAAAAGGAAAATTTGACTGAGAAGAACATATTTTCTTTTTTTAAAAAAGAGCTCAAAACTATGTAGATTTCATAACATAAGATGTAATATATTTGGAGTTTAAGCCAAGCTCTTTTGGAAATGCCAGTAAATATATGGTTGGGAAAACATTCAAGGAAGGAGATCACGTGCCTTCTTCTGGAACCCTTCTTTCTTAACTGCTTTGTTATTTGTCTTAAGTTTTCCAGAAATATCCTCCCAGATAAAATGTAACATTGAAATTAAAATGCTCTGGTTTAATTTTAGTGATGTTCAGGGAGAGAAGTCAAAGTCTCAGAACATAGAATAAAGACACATGGGAGGTTAACTGCCAGCCCCTTAAGGGATAGAAATAGAGGCAGTTTTAAAGAATGAATTAAATAGTGTGACATGTTAAATGCATATCACCATATAAATTTGTGTTACCCCCATCTCTGCTTTCTTTTATTCCAAAACTAGTTTAATTATTTTTTTATAAAACACTTGTATTAGTATATAAAATATATGAAAAAACACAGTGTCTTAAAACTGCTTAAATATGTGTAGTTAAACAGAAATAAAATGAAGTAGCAGAAAAAGAGATTAGCTTATTATCTGGTAGAAATCTCAAATATTACGTGTAAGAATGGCAGGTAAAACACTGCAATAAAATGTTCTTTTGTTCCTTTTTGTTTGTATAAATACAGTCTGTGTTCTTAAAAAACTTGAGGCATATACTACAGAATAAAACCTATTTTGAACAGGGCAGTACAAGTGCTTAAGAAACAACCACATGATCAGAAATATTGTGGTTTAAAGTATGAATCATTTTGGTTTGACCCTAAACATATGGGTAGCAGGAGCTCCCTGTCACCCAGCAGGGAGTATTGTCAGTTGGACTTTTTCTGCTGACAGTTTAAAAACCAAATCCTGTTACTTCAGACCTAGGAGAGGCACAGTAAAGGCTGCCAATACACATTACAGAGTCTTCAAGAAGAAATGGTTGTGATCTTTCCAGACAGCTGAGAAGAGCTGGATGCTCTGTGCTCTTCTGCTTTAGGTATTGAAGTTCTTGGCTTGTATAGGAAATTAGAACATTGAAATTTGAATGTGTACCCAGCTGTGGTCTGGGATTTTAATTTTTCCCATTTAATGAAGTATCTTGTTCACTTGTCTTTGACATCTAGGCAAAAATGTTTCTAGAACATATTTGTTAGAATTGAATAAGAACTGTATAGAGCATTCCAGTTTCTGCAGTTCTTTTTATTAAGCTGGTTTCAAGAAGATTACACTGAGATTTCCTTCTCTTATGTTGTGATGACATTGGTTTTGAGTTAGGAGGTACAGGTATTCATTGATCCAGTGTTCATGGCCTTTCATTCATGAAAATCAAATTGGATTCAGAAAATGGCCCACAGTTGTTCACATTTTTCTTTAAATTGAAGGGGAGCATGGTTTAAAGCAACAGTAAAATGCTATTCTGATTAAACAAATGGACAGCTCTACTTCATTACAGGCAAGGGTATTGTCCCTGTTGAATTTTTGCTTTTCATTGATTTTCTAATAGTCTGTTGTGCTGCCACTTTTTTTTTTTTTCATTTCTCCTGTGCTGCCATCCCTAATGATGTTGTTTTGCTATTTCTTAATTTTTTTCTGCTTTTCCTGGTTCCATACACTATTACATGCAGTAATAGAAATGATTGCTAGGCAGATGCATCAGGGTTTTCTGCTTTCATTGTACCTCTTGTTCAATTCTCTTCAATATCACTTTTTGAAAGCCTCTGTGAGAGGTATAGGACACATTTGACTTACAGGGAAAGTGAGGGGGAAAAAAAGTAAAGTGCTTTGGCAAAGGCACACTGTAAGTAAGCAGCAGATCTGAGATACAATCAGAATACAACTCCTGACTCCCAATCCTGTGCTTTAAATGTGATAATTGTCTCTGAAATAATGAATTGCATTGCAGCATATTTATACTCTAAACCAAATTAAAAAAAAAAAGCTATTGTCTGCAAGAAACAAAACTGTTTTCCTAATTGAAGTACACTCCTGTGCATAAAATCTACCATTACAATATTGCCTTTGTTTAAATTTGAAAAGAAAATTAAAGCCAGGTTGTTTTCTTGCCTGGCAATTAATGTGGGAGAACATTTTTTCAAAAAAACCCTGTGCTTGCTGACATATAATTTAATTTATTGCTCTTTCTAGGTGATTACAGATTTGGAAGAGCAGCTGAACCAGCTCAGTGAAGACAATGCAGAACTGAACAATCAGAATTTCTTCCTGTCCAAACAACTTGATGAGGCCTCGGGGGCCAATGATGAGGTCGTCCAGTTGCGAAGTGAAGTTGACCATCTCCGTCGGGAGATCACTGAGAGAGAAATGCAGCTTACCAGTCAGAAACAAGTAAGGCTTTGTAACCCTGGACCACAGCCTCTTTGTGGTAGCTTGCTAATTATTTGAAAGGCAAAAAATTCTTTGAAATCTGGAAACTTACAGGAATGATTATGCTTCCAGGGGCAATGGCTTAAACCACGTATCATTGAAGCCTTCCTTTGCTGAAATAAGGGAAATTTTTAGTATTTCCCATTGTGCTCATATGTAATTTTATTTAGAAATTTTGCACTCTGAAGATACTGTAACTTAAAATTAGTCACTTTATTTTGTGACCTTGGAAATTTCAAAATTTTCATGAGACAGAACTGACATTAACAGCAATCGCAAGTGAATGT
The DNA here is from genome assembly GCF_003957555.1 of Calypte anna. Classification (NCBI taxonomy): domain Eukaryota; kingdom Metazoa; phylum Chordata; class Aves; order Apodiformes; family Trochilidae; genus Calypte; species Calypte anna. The sequence goes on from NC_044261.1 coordinate 10,434,462, forward strand.
ATGGAAGCCTTGAAATAAATGGGTTGTGACTTTACCAGCTTATGTTTGCTGCCAGTTTGCATGTACTGTAATTTAAATGGTAAGGCTGAAGCTTAAAGTGCACGCTTGATGTGGGATGTGAGAATTGATAGGAGGATTTATTTTTAGACTATGGAGGCCTTGAAGACAACATGTACAATGCTGGAAGAGCAAGTAATGGACTTGGAGGCCCTGAATGATGAACTCCTGGAGAAAGAGCGTCAGTGGGAAGCCTGGAGAAACGTTCTAGGGGATGAGAAGTCCCAGTTTGAATGTCGAGTTAGAGAACTGCAGAGGATGCTGGATACTGAGAAACAGAGCAGGTCTGTTCCCCCCCCTCCTCCTCCTTTTTTATTAACTTTTATGAAAATGCTTTATAGAAGCTAGTACAAAAAATATATTTAGACTCGGATATGGGAGTTGGAACTAAATATAATTCTTCTGAGGTAGTTCTAAAAATGGTTTATTAGTTAATAGTCATTCACCAGTGATACTGTTCCTTTTGTTTCTTTGCAAGTGAGAGATTCATGGGGAGTGGTATTTGCCACTGTAATTTAGAAAATATCTCGAATTATTATCTTCTTTATAATATGGCAAAACAGTGTTTGCACCTAACAGTTCCTGGGGTCTTGAAGTTTCCAGGCTGTAGTTTTAGCAGGGGCAGGGAAAAGGTTATATAATAGAAAAGTGTTGCAGCAAAAGTCTGGTTTTACTAAGTAACATCTTGAATTTGAGGCAAACCCCTGAAAGAGTTATTGGTGCCACTGCATGCTAGGAAAAGGTCAAGCTAGGAAGGAGTTAGGTAACATTGTTTTCCATTTTAATACAGAGTGAGAGCAGATCAGCGTATTACTGAATCTCGCCAGGTGGTAGAACTAGCTGTCAAAGAACACAAGGCAGAGATTCTGGCCCTCCAGCAAGCACTAAAGGAACAAAAACTTAAAGCTGAGAGCCTTTCTGATAAGGTAAGCAACTTTCAACCCTAGCCTTTCATCATTAGATGACATACTTTTCTAGAGATACTGCTTGTAGAAATGTGGCATTGATCAACTTTATCAAGATGTTAGAGCAAATTAAAAAGACTGGAGGTCATAGAATAGAATTCCATCTTCAAGCCAAAGACTTTGAAGTCCCTTTTGGAAAAGACTGAAGCAGAAAGCACCCTATGATGCCTAACGTTCATAGTCAAGTCCTTCAATAACTTGGTATCTGCAGTTGAGCACTGGCATATCAAACCTGTTTGTTTTGTTTTTCCCCCTTGCAGTAAGTAAAGGGTAATTGTATCATTTTTCTTTAGTGTGTGCTCAGTGAAGTTGGATTTTAAGATTTTGAGTGGAACACAATGTATTTAGTAGTGTTCAGTGTTATTCTGACCATCTCTCCCACCTGCCTAGCTCAATGACCTGGAGAAGAAGCATGCTATGTTGGAGATGAATGCACGCAGTTTACAACAGAAGCTTGAGACAGAAAGGGAGCTTAAGCAGAGGCTTCTGGAGGAGGTAACTGGAAATTCATGTTGTAACTTCACAAGAAGGTTCCACCTCTTGAGAGGGGAAAGTTGTGTAAATACCAATGTTACACATCCAAAAGGGACATCAAGTTAGGCCAGGACAGTGGGCACAGTCCCAGGTGCAATGTTCTGACCAGACCAAGTGCAGGGACAGTAGCTTAAAAAGAGCTCTGGAGCAATGTGCTGAGTTGTACAGACAGAGGCCACAGGTGAAGCTTCTCACAGCTCTTTTCTCATAATTTAGCTGGGTTCACAGGAGTCTGGTCCAACATTTCACACTTGCACCAGATCAGTGAGACGTTGAATGCAGGCAGCCAGACCTAGGTAGTAGGGGAAGAGGTTGCAGAGGATTTCAGGGGAAGGGTGGTTAAAGGCAGAGCCTTTTGGTGTACTTTATCCAGGAGGAGTTATCCCAGAGTTGAGCACTTCATTATGCATCACAGGGAAAGATTTCTGGCTCTTGCTTCAAAATGTGTGAGCACTAATTGTTTTCATACTCAGGGACTTATCAGCAAAGAAGTCCTTGAAGTTATAAAACCTGAAGGAATTAGGAGCAGTTTATCATGTGCCCTTGTTAGTTGAAGACAAAGATATAAATGATTTGATATAATTTTCCTTATTTTGTATGACTATAAAGGAAGGAATTTACCCTGTTCTATAAGAGAGAATTTATTTTTTTAATTAAAAAGACCTGAGATGGCTCTGGTGAGGGGATAGAGAGCTTGACAGAATGGTACAAAGGAACTCTTCGTGTATGTGCAGCCTTATTAACAATTACAAGATTTTAAATGCATAAAAAAGCAAACAATGTGAACAAGCAGTTGAAACAATGGTGTTGCTACAAATTAATACAAGTACACTGCACAGAAACGCTTGTTTAGTCATAATGCCTTTTGAAAGAAAGGAACACTTCTAGAATATTTACCAGCTTTTAAAGAATTCTGGTTACTTTTAGGTTCCACAGCTGGAGTTTATTTTACGGGGAGTGATAATATTTAATAGCTTCTATTTAAAAACAAGGAAGCAACTGAACCAAAACACTGGCCTTTGTTTTCTTGTTAATAGCAGGCAAAGCTACAGCAGCAAATGGATCTGCAAAAGAATCACATCTTCCGCCTCACTCAAGGTCTGCAGGAGGCTCTAGATCGAGCAGATCTTCTAAAGACTGAAAGAAGTGACCTGGAATATCAGCTGGAAAACATTCAGGTGCGTGTGAGGCAACAGTGGGCAGGACTCTGTGCTCCTGATGTGATCTATGGTTTCTGTGTGACACTTCCCTTAAACTATTTTTAACTGTTCTGCTATTGAGTTATCTGTTTGTTTCTTCTATTAAAGTGAAATTTCTTCTGTGTGTGTATGGGGTTCACAGGTTCTCTATTCCCATGAAAAAGTGAAAATGGAGGGCACTATTTCCCAGCAAACCAAACTCATTGATTTCCTGCAGGCAAAGATGGACCAACCAGCAAAAAAGAAAAAGGTGGGTGAAAAAGGTTTGAGAGGCATGGAGTTAAATGATGTTTTTGTGATAAGTTATGTGCTGTGTATTCATAATACTCTGTTTTATCTTTGTGCAAGACAAACATGCCCTCATTTAAGAGCATACTGAGTCACAGAACACAGACTTTGCTAGGCAGAACGTGTTCTTTGTGGCTTTTCTAGTGTTTTGTTATTCCTACAATGCTTGGGTTACAACCCAGTAGCAACACCTTGGTGAGGCTGTAGGCATAAAGAATTTGAAGCATGTTTTTTTGGTTTTTAATTGTAATTATGTATGTGTGCATGAAGGTATTGTGCATCTATAGTGGTTGTCTTGAAGTTACAGCATAGGATTGATTAGTCAGGCAATGTGACACATCTTGACATAAGCCATTCTGTCATTTTGAATTAAATAATTTAATTTTAACCACGTGTTTTGAGATCCTTTGTTTAGATGCTTTTGGAAACTCAAGGTGTGAGTACTAACAGGTAACGTACGTCCCTTTTTAAATTAATCCATATCTCAACATTTTCTCTCCAGTGCCAATGTAACCTAAAAATCCATCCTTACACATATCAGAATTACCATTAAGGCCCTCTGGCCAGTCTGCCACTAGTTAGTTTCACTTTGCCTAGTTTAAGCCATCTCTTACTAGGAGCTAGGAGTTGTCTGTGTGTTTCTGTTGCTAGGGCCTGTTTAGTCGGCGGAAAGAGGACCCTTCTTTACCCACACAGGTTCCCCTGCAATACAATGAGCTGAAAGTGGCACTGGAGAAGGAGAAGGCTCGTTCTGCTGAGCTGGAGGAGGCTCTACAGAAAACACGCATTGAACTCAGATCTGCTCGTGAAGAAGGTAGGGTTAACAGAAAAGGTGAATCTGGAAGGAGACGCACGTTTCTGGTCTGAAAACGTGCCTTTTATTGTGTGTCACCATAGCTGTAACATACACTGTTTAATTCTTATCTGCTGCTGTGAAGATGCAGTTCAGGCTGCCCTTTTTTCTGCTGGTTGTAACTACTGAATGGTCACGCAGAACCACTGCTATGAACCAGTGTTTCATACTGGTAATGTTAATGAGTGGCATTTATCTCATCTATAGCTGCTCATCGGAAAATATCAGACCACCCTCATCCATCTACTCCAGCCACAGCCAGGCAGCAGATCATCATGTCTGCCATAGTCCGCTCACCAGAGCACCAGCCCACTCCCATCAGTTTGCTGGCTCCACCCTCCAGTCGCAGGAAAGAATCTTCTACCCCAGAGGGTAGGTTCTTTGCTGTTTCTATATTTCTGTCTACTATTTCAATGCTATCTCTTCCTTTTTTAATTTCAAAACCAGATTTATTTCATGGTTGTAATAACATATAAGTTTTGCTTTCATTTTATTGGTTCAAATTTATCTTTTTGGATTAGGCAATTTAGGTCTGAAAACTTCAGCAGTAATTATTAGCATGAACTGTTTTAAGAGTGTGTTTTTCTCAAAGGAAGTGTGTTTTCTGTACTACCTTCTGCATTGATCAGAAGGTTTTATGGCTGTTTCCCTGGAAAATAACATTTTCGCTTGTCTGAACTGCAGATTTGTTGTGCTGAGCAGGAAGTTTTTATCTAGACCTTTTGATAAAGAGAGAAGACTCTGGTTAGGCATAAAAGGAAGATTGCAGGTCAAGGATGACATTAATATCCTACTAACTAGAAAAAAATACCCTTGAGGAGGGGAGATTATCATCAGAAAGAAATTAAGGGCTCTGCTCATTTATTCTTAGTTAACTAGTATTCCAGGTTGAGCATTGAACTTGGAGATTCTGAACTAAAACCTCCAGTCTTTAGCTAGAAAAAGCCAGAACCCAGAAACTGGTCCAGCTATCACTGATAGATGAGGAGGCACAGGGTGCTATGAGGCTGGGGAGCATTGGCAGGGGAAGATGTTCTCAGAGGCAGACCACAGGCAGAGAAAAGGATCACATTCATCAGTAAAAGACCATGCCTTGAAGGATAAACTATGTTCAGTATAGATCCACTATCAGGGATTTCAGATATGCTTTAAGATAGGCTGTCAGTGATGGTAAGAAAGCTGTAGGAAGCAGCCTGCTGTGTATTGGTTACAGCAGTATGGGTGCTGAAGGGGCTGTTAGCTATGGGCAAAACTGAGAGATTAGTTTAGCACACAGTAAGAGCTGGAGCAAAGTGTAGATTTGAAGTTTGGATGGTTTGATTGATGTAATCTTGCTACATGAAACATCAGCCATTCTTGTGCTACAGTCTGTTCAAGTAGAATGTTCTGTGCATCCATATGAGGCAATTACTGAGGTGGTCATGTCAGACTGCAAAGGAAAATAGTGTCTGTCTTCAGCAGGACTTTGAGATATGTAGTTATTTTTTATTACCTTGGCCTTAAAACACCAAAAACCTATTATAATTTTCCTCCCCATCACAGTTTTCATCCTGATAGTAACTTCTGTCCCTTCCAGAGTACAGCCGACGCCTGAAAGAGCGAATGCACCACAATATCCCCCATCGCTTTAACGTGGGGCTGAACATGAGAGCAACAAAATGCGCGGTGTGTCTGGACACTGTGCACTTCGGGAGGCAAGCATCGAAATGTCTTGGTAAGAGCAGAGTGTGTGCAGAAACAAAGTGTAGCTGGACAGGAGCATGAAAAAGCATCAGCCATTTAGAACAGATTTGCAGTGAAAGCTGAAGAAAGGATCAAGTATGAAGACCTGGAAACTAGCTGGTGCAAGCATTCTAGATTAGGAGACATCTGATGGTTTAGAGTAGGAGATTCTTGGAAAAGCTGGAGTTTGTGCATCACAAGTTGAGGCAGCTGTGCCATGAATTTTGTCATTTAACAGAAGATTTTTCTCTGTCCTTTTGACAGAATGCCAGGTGATGTGTCACCCAAAATGCTCAACTTGCTTGCCAGCTACTTGTGGACTGCCAGCAGAATATGCCACACACTTCTCTGAAGCATTCTGCCGGGATAAAATGAATTCTCCCGGTCTGCAGATGAAGGAGCCAAGCAGCAGTCTACGTCTTGAGGGATGGATGAAAGTGCCAAGGTATACACATGAATTTTGGTGCTGTATCAGGTGCTGAAATATTTGGAACAGTTCCTTAGATTATCCTGGCTCTTACAGTGTGATAATTGGTACATGCTCATTACAGTTACTTACTAGCACTGAAATTTGTGCTTCTAGGAGTTGCATGCTTGGTTTATTCAGAATCTCAGAGGAAAATCTAACATGGCTTTGTGCTTATATTTTTCAGGAATAACAAACGTGGGCAGCAGGGCTGGGACAGGAAGTATATAGTCCTGGAAGGAACCAAAGTGCTCATTTATGATGCAGAAGCAAGAGAAGGTAACTTAGCGTTTCTAGGAAGAATACTTTTTAAAATCTTCAGATAATCTGGTGATTTGAGAGGCTTAAAGATTGTTACAGTTTGTTGTAGCCATATATTTAATTTAGCTAAATCTTCTGTAATAAGGCAACATTTTTTTCCTAAATCCTTTACAGTTCTATTGTTTATACTGTATATTACTCATAATAATCCAACTGTGAACCATCCAGTGTGTATCGACTCTATTTTGCTATCATGATTATTTTCTTGCTATTTACTAATTTGTTCTTTCTTAATCTGTCTCCCTGCTCTCCCTACAGCTGGACAGAGGCCTCTGGAGGAATTTGAGCTCTGCCTTCCTGATGGTGATGTAACTGTTCATGGAGCTGTAGGAGCTACTGAACTTACCAATACAGCAAAGACAGGTGAGAATCTTATGTAGATGAGGTCAAGTGGATTTCATCTGCCTTGCCATCAGTGGGCATTCCTGCTGGGCTGAACAGAATTTTCTCCCTTTAAATTTGACTCTGTAACTGTGTCATTTTGAGGTTACCTCTATTTGAATTGGGTCAATAGGTCGGTCACCTAGATTTATTTACACAGATGGTTGCTTCTGTCATGGTAGCAGATCTGCAAATAATACAGTCATCAAGCCAATTGGAAGTGCATTTTAAGACTTTTGTGAAATACCTACAAGCACTCAGTTTATTTAAATTTATTCTCTCAATGCTCTCTATAAAATGTGAAGTGTCATAATCCATGCCACCATTGTGCTCTAACCAGAAAGTTATTAACTTAGAAATACTGTGGGGTATCTACAATCTCATGAAAAAATGTTGATGTTTGGATTTGTATGTATTGACTAGAACTGATGGAAAGATTATGTATGTCTTGACTTTAACATTAAAGGATACAGACTGTTAAAAACAAAGGTTTCCATAACCAATTTTTACCGATTTTTCCTGAACAGTACAAAGAAAACTTTAATCAAATGGTTGGTTTTGTACTTTTTTTTTTTAACAATGGGATCTTTTCTTTTTCTTTTTCCTTTTTTTTTTTTTTTCACAGAAGCCAAGACATATTTTTATTTATTAGAGATAGGATTGTATGTATGGACTGATTACATCCAGCTAATATTTAGCTCTAAGTAGCTAGTCTGTACAGGACCTGTAAAGGAGAAACCTATGTGTAAATTACCATGGTAACACATCATGGTAAATGCAACTTCTCTTCAATGAGGCTGAAAGGTGTTGATTTTTGAGTCCACTGACAATATTCCAAAAACTAATCTAAGTCTTATTCTGTCTATATAACATCTCAGATGTGCCATATATCCTAAAATTGGAGTCTCATCCACACACCACTTGCTGGCCTGGTAGAACACTCTACCTGTTAGCACCCAGCTTCCCTGACAAACAGCGCTGGGTCACAGCACTGGAATCAATAGTGGCAGGTGGGAGAGTTTCCAGAGAAAAAGCTGAGGCTGATGCTGTGAGTATAAAAGTTTCATTTAATAATAAAATATTCTGGGAGGGAGCAGAGTTTTGAAAAAAAAATTTTTTTTTTTTATATTTGACATACTGAGGTTTAATGGAAGGTAAGTTATTCCTTCTGCCTTTTGATGTACAGTATGAGTACCAGGAACTAATTCACTGTGTGGCTGATGTTTTGTATTACAATATCCTTCTTCAGATTTGGGGAATATACTAAGAAGATTCTAAAATTATGTATCTCTAATTCCAGCAAACAGAAAAGGGAGAGAAGTTAGATACAGTTTAATGCCATCTCAAAATGTACCACATGGAATAAGCAAATCTTGAAAGAAACAAGCAAAAAACTCCCTCCTCTCCTATTCTTATGCAGTCAGGAGGGTTTTGTTTCTTGTGTGGTGTGTGTGTGAGGTTTAGTTTAAGTTCTATTCCTGATAGGATTAAGAGGTTAAATAATTTGTTTAGGCTTTGGATAACCTTTTTCATCACTGTTGCACTGATAACCCTGTTTTCTGATAAAGCGAGATTTGATTCTATGGGTTTGCATATTAGAATGGTAGCTTTAGGGGCAGGGAATATCAGATAAGCAGGAAATCATCTCTTTTCTTGTGCTAGGATTCCTTTTGCCTCTGAGAAAATACATCTCCCACGGACAATCTCCTAGGAAAATTTCATTGTGCCACTACAGAAGACTGGAGGAAATGGATAGGGACAGTAATAGGTTCTGTCTGAGTTCAGGTTAATTCTAATCAGTTTGCCTGGCTATGTTTCAGGTAGATAGAAGTACAGTAATTCTTCTGTACGCAGCAACACTGCTACTTTTAGCTTTCTGAGAAAAAGAAATCTGTGCCAAGATTTTTTTCCTGTCTGAAACAATGACCTTATGCTGTTAAAATACTACAAGAGAAAGAGATAAAGATTAACTGAACAACAAAATAAATATCTTCTTGTCATTTGCAGAAGTTGCTGGGAAACTCCCTGTTGAAGTTAGAGGGTGAAGACCGTTTGGATATAAATTGCACAATGCCCTTCAGTGACCAGGTAATGATCAGTTCAGTTGGGCCTAAGTAGTGTTTCTTTTGTGGAAATTGTACCTTAAAGAGTAGTAAGTGTAATTATAGACTTGTTTATTGGTTTGTTTTCTCTCTTTGTTGGTAAACAGTACTGTCCAGTTTTGCTCTTGGAGCATTCCTGGTTCTCCTCATATATTGCTATTTTTATTTTTTCCTGTTGTCTCTATAGGTCGTACTGGTGGGTGCAGAAGAAGGTCTCTATGCCCTGAATGTACTGAAGAATTCCTTAACGCACATCCCAGGAATGGGTGCTGTCTTCCAAATTCACCTAATCAAAGATCTGGAGAAGCTCCTCATGATAGCAGGTAGGGAGTTATATGTTACCAAATGTCCTGCAGTGGATGTACAGCAATGGCTAAGCAGGACATTGCCAGAGGCCAGGCTTGCCTCTAGATTCATTACAGACTTCTTCCTTTTTTGATCAGCATATTGTCAGGAGATCAAGTATGGTGGTTAACACTGTATTGTCTGAGGTTTTTGTGTATGAGAATATGTGAACAAAAGACTCAGTTAAACCTTCATGAGAAAGTGGTTTTCAAAGCTGATAGAGGGAGGAACCAGAAACAAAACATTTCCAGTTTAAGGATTATTTATCATTTTGCATTCAGTGCAAAGTGTGGAGCTCATCAGTGAGCATATCTCTTTCTACATACTACACTACCTTTCTTTTTAATGTACTTAACTGTTTGAGGACCACTGTGGCCTAGGGCAAACAACTCTTAACCTGTATTTCTCTAACACTAATCCATGTAACAAAACTGGGACTTCTTTTATGGTTTAAGATTCCCTTATGAATCTTTATGAAGCTTTAATCTCTCCATCTGTGGTTTTCCAGAGATAATCCTTCCTACACGGATGTAGGCATGCTGAGCACTAGGGCGTATCTTCCTCTGAAAGCCCAAATTATCAAGTGTCTATATGACATTTGTAGGGAATGAAAAAAGATTCTCGTTCTGTTCTGAATTTTTCCCCTGCTAAAGATTTAACTTTGTTTCAGGGTGGTAGGAAAAAAAGTAATTTGAAAATTTCACACAAAACTGGGAGAAGACCATGTCACTGTGTTGCTAGTCTTGTGAGAGGAACTGGGCTTGGTCTGTAATGCAGTTTATTAGGGCACTTCTCAGAAATCCCTTGCCAGTCTTGTTGGCACAGAAAGGTTAAAGCACCTTTTAGTTTAAGAAGTTCTTCAAGATAAAATAAAACTACTTGGTTAATTTTGAATAGTGTCCCAGTGATACCATTGTTACTGTGATCTACTAGCCCTTAGCAACAGTAATAACCCATGGAGAGTGGCTGTTCTCCCAGTGGATTTATAGCCTGTTGTGTGGTTGGGTTTTTTAATATTTTCTGTTTTGCTTTTAATAGAAATATGGAATCAGTTCTACATGGTACCTTGTGCCTGTTACCACAGTAAAAGCTTGTGATGATAAACTGCTGCTTGGGTAACAGAACAGACTTTTGCAGAGAGTAAGGAGATTTCCCTTAACAAAGTGTAACCATTTTTGTTTCCAGGAGAAGAACGGGCTCTGTGTCTTGTTGATGTAAAGAAAGTGAAGCAGTCCTTAGCTCAGTCTCACCTCCCAGCCCAGCCTGATGTCTCACCAAATGTCTTTGAGGCTGTGAAAGGCTGTCACCTTTTTGCTGCTGGGAAGGTAGGATACAGCTCCCTCATGCCCCCAGACCCCCTTAGACTACACTGAGCTTAATATCAGTGATATCAGCATCTTTATTTCACTGGCAACAAATCCAAGGTCTGTATTCTTGTTTTAAATCTTTTTCCTTCAGGTAAAAGAGTATAGGGGGCTGAAGAGAGTCTGAGCAGGAGACAGTATGGAGAATCAACTACTAAAATGAATAAATTCAGTCAGCATGGCATGATGGTATAGCCTAAACTGCTACACGATAAGAAGTAGAGCACAGCATAACTGCCTCCTCACAGCTGACTTCAATTTTGAAATTTATAAATAGTGAATTCCATCTACTGTTTGTTCTTGAATGTCATGTCACAGTTTCCAGCATAGCAAATTTACTTTGGTGTTTGCGTCACTTGATAACACTTGATATTTACCTTAATTCCCAGTTATAGTATGGAGCATTTAGCCACAGCAAAAATTCTAATTAACAATTACTTCCACAGACAGTCTTTGATAACAAACTGAGCACCATGCATTTCAGAGTGATGTTTTAAGGTAATAATTTCAGGGGTTAAAATTTAGACCTATTTGAATTTCTCATCCCTTTTAATGAAATATTTTTTCTGTGGAAAGCCATCAAATTTTTATTAACTTCTTTCAAATAGAAGAGAAATCATAGAAGCCATTCAAACTCAAGTTCCCTTTTGAGAATGTGAAGAATTTTTTTCATTATTCTGCTAATTCACCGTAACTAACCTAACAAAAAATGTACTTGCTTACCTCTGCAAAATCCTATTAGTGGCAAGAGGTACCCAGATCTGTTCCTCACACTCTGTGTTACCATCCTGAATGACGCTTGTAATCTTCCTTACAGGTTGAGAATGGTCTTTGTATCTGTGCAGCCATGCCCAACAAAGTGGTTGTTCTGCGATACAATGAGAGTTTGAGCAAGTTCTGTATCAGAAAGGTAAGCTTAGAAATTCCCTTCCACAGCTAATGGGATTCATATATTGCACTAAGACTTTGCTTTGCAACAAACATCTTAAACCTTTTTGCATGCGTAAGAACCTTTGTTTGTCAGCTGAAGTGGTAGCAAATTGCAATGTGCACTGACTAAAATTGGAATAGGAAGCAATTTCCTTTAATATGAATTGGTGTGTTTAGAGATGCAGGACAGAACTGTCATTTGGTTTTTTAATTTTTTTTTTTTTGAGATACTGGACTGAGTTGTAATCATACCCTTGCTTATTTACCCAGAAAAACACCTCCATTTTCTTTGGAGATGGCTTCCCTCTCCTTTACAGTTAAGGAAGCAATGGGTATCTGAATTTGTTTTTGCTGTACCAGTGAAAATCCCAGGGTATTTGGTGTAACTCCAGCACAGGACAGGCAGCTGTTTCCCATACATCCCCTGATCCAGGGTAGAACTGGGGCAACTTCGCTTCAGACAGCCAGTTGCAGGCAGACTTTTTCTGAAGACAAGTCCAATGAACTAATTATTAATTAATAATTTTTATATGCTCATAAACATCCAGAAAATAACCCTAAATACTAGGGACCTCTCCTCTGTACAGAGTTTAAACTGCTTGTCTTAAAATGGGCTGGTACCTAGAAACTCATCTCCATTCCAATCCACAAATTAAGGAATGTTGAGGTCAAACTACATATCCCTGGAGACTACTTTGAACTTCCCAGTTCAAACTACAGCTTTGCTGAGGCTTTTATCCCCACTGAGTGCTGCCCTGGGGCTGCTGCAAGGAAGCAGAGTAGGCACAGTAGTTCAGATGCTGGCCTCCTTGGAAGTAAAGGTACATCTGATGGAGAAGATCTGGACAAAAACAAGGTGGATGCCAGTATCAACTGATACCAACCGGTACCAACTCTTGCTCACGATGGAGCAGCAGCTGGCAGGGAACTCTGAGTATGTGCAGGCACTGCCCTCTGCTCATGCTGCCATTCACCCCCATTGTGCCTTGACCAGGGCTTACATGCAAACTGTGACAAGGTGTGTTTAGAAGGCAGGTTTTCCTTATCGTCACTAATCCAGGCAACTGAATTTCAATCCTAGCAAGATGTCAGCAAGCCCAGAATAGATTCTGTTCTGCCAACTAAATCCGTAGATAAACTAGGAATTATGGAAGGAATCTTGTCCTCAGATCTGGGGATCTGTGTTGTGTCAGGCTAACCTGCAGAGCTATCCTACCGGTTCAATCACAATGCACATCTTGTTGGAATATATGTCTGTGTTGTGAAGTCTGTATTCAAGTAAGCATCACTGACAACAAAACACAACTTTTTCTTCTAGCAAGAGTTCTTTTCCATATGTTTTTGAGAGACTGAAGTTGCCATCTGCCCCTTTTATAAAGATAAATGTGGCTATATATATAATCTTCCATAATAAGCAAAATCTGTAAACTGACTGGCAGCTGATATTGGTCCATACTTTCCTCTTTTCCAGGAGATCGAAACCTCTGAGCCTTGCAGCTGCATCCATTTGACCACTTACAGCATCATCATTGGAACCAACAAGTTCTATGAAATTGAGATGAAACAGTATACATTGGAGGGTAGGAGACATTTCCTGAGTACCATACGAAATGGCTCCACAGATTCTTTTGGTGGGGCTTCTCTAAAGCATTTTAGGAAAAAAAGTTGATGCTAATCAAGCTGGTTTTCTTCATTCTCTTTGCAGAGTTTCTGGATAAAAATGACCACACATTGGCCTCTGCTGTGTTTGCTGCTTCCACCAACAGCTTTCCAGTCAGTATTATCCAAGTGAACCCGACAGGGCAGAGGGAAGAGTATCTGCTGTGTTTCCATGGTAAGGCTCATGTGGCTGTGAAGCTGTTGTACTGCCTCTGTCCTCTGGTACATGAACTGCCAGGAGGTACCTAAGTGCTCCTGTAAAAGAAAGCCAAAGAGGGCTGACTGGTAACAAAGATTTTTTTTGAAGACTGAATCAAGATCTTCTGGAAGAGTTGTGGCTGGTGGTTTAAACAGTACCATGCACAGGATGTTGGTACTAAAGTAGCATGTGGCTGTGGTGCTTTTGGTCATCTTGCTTCTGGCTTAAAGGTTGTCCATGCCTGTGGGTCAGCTGGCACACATCAGCCTCTGTGACTAAAGGGAAGGGACTGTTAAAGTGCAAAGAGGATTTTTATTATCTTGATAAAATGTTAAGGAGTTTTCAAAATTCAGCATTCTTGGCTGGTCCCTGCACAGACAGCTGACAAGTTTTAGTCATCTTGTGAGGAAATAAAAAAGGTGTTTATTTTTTTGTATAGCTGCTTTTGATGGTACATTAGGATAGTGTCATGGAAATGCACAGAGAATCTTCAAAAGTTTCCATAAAAGTAATTTTGGGTGAGTTGCAGCAGGAATCCCAGTCTTCCCAACTGTGGATGAAGCTTAATTGTGAAAAAATACTCCTACATCCAGCCAACCAAATTAGTGTCATTCATGGCACTCTGGGATTTGCAAGGTAGTTAGCATCTGTCCCTGCTAAAAGCCCAGGGACAATGACCTTTGTCCCTTAAAATAAATTAATAAAATACAGGCATATGGTTTATGACATGACATTGCTTTTCTTGGCAGAGTTTGGTGTCTTTGTGGATTCCTATGGAAGACGCAGTAGGACAGATGACCTGAAATGGAATCGCTTGCCCTTAGCTTTTGGTAGGTGCTGAGGGACCTTCACTTGGATTACGGGAATGATTGAAACTGGGAAGCATCCTTGTGGGACAGGCATTCTTCACTCAGTGCTTCTGCTTCCATGTTCCTCTCCCAGTTCTCCCAAAAATCATAGTGATTTTACCATAAGATCACTATAAATCTAAATGGTAGACCTTCTGAAATACAATTAGAGGAAAACTAAAGCAAAGTTCTATTTCCCTAATGTTCCGAGTCAGTTGGACAGTGATTCAGTTGAAAAGTGGAATTTTTAATGATGCTTGGAGGTTTCTGAAATAGTTGAGAATCTGTGATGTCATTGTGATTCCCTCAGGCTTTTTGCTCTACCTAGTGGGATTGCATTCAGTTAACAGTCTGGTTTTAATGCCTTTCTCATGATACTTTTGCTTAGTAAAATTCTTGAGATCCAGGTAACTTCAAAGCAACAATTCTTAAAGCTTGAATCTCCCTATGTAGTAATAGTGTCTATGTCTTACTACAGAAAATACATTCCCTTAGTTTTCCCAAAGTGCTGGGAGGCTCTGCTGTGCTCCCTGGTGCTTTTTAGAAGTTTTTAACAGAGAATGTAATTTTGTGCTTTCCTCCTGCTGCGATCCTTCTTCAGCCTACAGGGAGCCCTATCTGTTCGTGACCCACTTCAATTCCCTTGAAGTGATTGAGATTCAGGCACGAGCTTCTCTAGGGTAAGTTGTTCTCTTTTCATTACTTTGCACAGCATGTGCTGCAAGAACATGTGTACTTTCCAGGAAGTCATTGTAAAGACTTTTCCCTGTAATTTTACCCAGAACTCCTGCACGAGCCCACTTGGAGATACCAAATCCACGGTATCTAGGGCCTGCAATTTCATCTGGAGCTATCTACTTGGCCTCCTCCTACCAAGACAAATTAAGGGTGATTTGCTGTAAGGGCAATCTTGTGAAGGAGACCAACAATGAGCAGCAGCACCACAGAGGATCTTCTGCTACACGCAGGTATGATGAACTCCATGTGTTACAGTCCTTGTGTGCCTCATAAGCAAACTTTGCTCCAGGTGGCTTTTCCTCCCTGGTCTTGTGGGATGCCCTTAAGGGAGAGGCAGGTGTTAGCCAGTTACTGCACTGCTGGAACGGAACATGGATTCACTGACATTTTAAATTCTAGAAGGCAAAAAAATCCCCATAAACTCTGTAGGAGTATGTGGGTAATCTCCATCACTGCTTTGTGATTATCAGCTAATTTACTTTTATATTGATACAGCTGTGACTTCAAAGCTTGGTGATCTTAGTTGTTATTAATATGACACTAAACATCAGCTGACTCTAAGAATCTCTCAAGCAAGAGCCCTTTCCTCTGAAATGGTGAGGGAGGCAGCATTGAGAGCTTGTGATGTGATCTTGTCCTGTTCAGCAGAACAGCAGTTCTTCAGATGGAAATAAATACTGGGGATGATAGTGCCACTGAACTTCAGGCCTGTAGCTCACCCTCACCTGGAGCTACTGAAAATAGGGTAATTATCAAATTTTAGTGTATTTTTTTATATGGGAAAGTACACTGCTTAAATGTATGCAAATGTGTACTTTTTCAGGCTGTTCCATAGACATGACTTACAGTAGCAATTCATTAAGGCACTTCAGTAGTGTTGCTAATGTAATTGACACTCAGCTGTCAGAATCTCCTTGAACTTTTCATCTTGGCTTAGGCAGGTCTAATGCTTTTTTACCCAAGTACTCCTGGGTCTTGGGGGAAAGTTAATTTTTTTTTTTGCTAAAAGAGAATGTAACGTGAGGTTTTTGTCGCTCAGCTGTTCCCGTCAATTATTTTTGAATGACAGCAGCCCTAACAAGAGAGGTCCGCCCACGTACAACGAGCACATAACCAAGCGGGTAGCATCAAGCCCAGGCCCACCAGAAGGTCCAAGTCACCCTCGAGAACCAAGCACACCACACCGGTACCGCGAGGGAAGGACAGAGCTGCGGAGGGACAAGTCACCTGGGCGACCTCTGGAGAGGGAGAAATCTCCAGGCAGGCTTCTGAGCACCCGCAGGGAAAGGTCCCCTGGAAGACTGTTTGAAGAGAGCAGCCGAGGACGACTGCCTGTGAGTGGTGCCAGAACTCCTCTTGCTCAAGTCAATAAGGTAAGGCAGGAGACTGGAAGACTTTTCTGTTCTCAGGAAAACGTGCAAATTACTGCACAAGGGCTGATGGTACAGTAAATTAAATCTTACCACAACCCTCAACTTCTATTACAACAGAGCACACACTGTGTAACTCTCTGGCTCCACTTAAACACTTCCCCTTGTGCTAGTACTGTAACTGCAAAAGCAGCTTGACTCTGGAACAGGTTGAATTTCTCCAGATCTGAAAGTAAAGGTGCCTTTACCAACAGAAATGAAGTTACTGAGGACTTGATAGGGGACAATGTCTGGAGACAGGAAGGTGGGAGCCTACTGTGTTCAGAGTACTTGCCTTTGTCAGGACTGTCAAAATTCTGCCACACAGCAGCAGGCCAGCATCCAGCACTGGCTCAGCAGTGGTTGGTCAGGTGATGTACTGCTGTTGGCACCTGTGCTCATGGGAGAGAAATACATGCAACTTGTAACTGTTGTTTTATTTCCCTGGCAGGTCTGGGACCAGTCTTCAGTGTAAGTCTCTGCTAGATATAGTTACTCATCTTGACCTGCAGGAAGAAAAGGAAATATACTGAGTATATGCACTCCATGTCTGCTGCCCAGTTACCAAAACAACAGTCCTGGGCCAAAGCTAGCGCTGCATTGGGAGACGAGACGCTTCTGAAGATCGTTGGCATCTCAATTTCTCTGCACTTTCCTGCACTCCTGTTTTTGCACTTTGTACTACTGTTATTCTTTCAAGCAGTTCATGAACTTTTTGTATTCACTTTAGTCCCTAGTAGTTCATCAAGGAAAGGAAATGGGACTAGAGTTCCACCCCAGGTCTTTAATGTGGTTAGCACCCCTTACCAGATAACTGAGCAGACATGCTGGGAATTCCTGGTGACCTGGAACCAGACGGGCCAAGGTGAGCAAGTCTTTCAATAGAAGGTGTGATTGGATATTTTCTACAGAACACAAGAAAAATTACTTCCAATTAGTCTGTTCACCTGCCACTTCTGAAAGTTACCTTGTTCTTACTAAAATTGCTCTAGCGCAGCTCTGATGGGGAGGAAGAACCGTGCTTTAAACAATCCCATGTGCCCAGCCCTGAGACCAAGTGTGTTACCTATAAGCTACTGGGGTGTAGGACTTTATCCAGGTCTTCTGCATGACAGTACACTGCATGCTGCTGCACCATCACTGGCTGCTCTCTCTTTTTAGGTTGCTTTGCTGAATAGTGTATTGCACCTCACTTGTAAATTAATTGAAACCTTTAGATTACGTTGCAAAATAACCGTTAATTACTCTGGAAATTTGGCAATGAAGAGTTAACAAGCCTTATTCTATGACAAGAATTAGTCACACTTGTGTCACTTGTGACACTGCAGTCCTGACAGTCTCTCATTCTCTGTCAGAAGAGCAGCCCAGGGCTGGCTCCTGCCTGTAACTTGTCATACAGTAAGATGCCAGTGTCACGGCACAAGAGGATACTCACAATGAACAGCTTTAGCAGGTACTGAACTCACCTTCACCTTTGCTTCCACGTATCTAAGCTCGAGCCATTTATTGCTTTCTATTCTCTTTTGCTGTGGACATGAAGCAGAGAGCAAATGATTTTCAAAGCAGGTTTTGACCATTCAGTCTGCAATAGCAACATTCTAAATGAACAACTGTGTTCTTTACAAGTGGAAAAGCAAAACCGCATCCAATCTTCCCTTGGCCACACTCTGAAACTTCCGCTAGTCCCTTGCAAGCCTGTGCTAACCTGTTCTAGAAACCCACAAGAATTCAAATACCTTGTCAGTGTCCTTTGGCGAGTTTCATGAATATTGTATTCCGTTCTCTTGTCTGTTGGGTTATTTTAGGTCAGATTTGGCAGGAAACTTGCTGGAAGTTTTTGTCTCCTGGTCTGAATATCTTGAAAGGTCACTGAGATCAGTCTTTAAATCTTTGCATCTCATGGAAGATCTTCAAGACCTCAGAAATGGGCTTGTTGAGTCCTGAAAGTGTATATCTTGTGTCTTGTTTGTGAAATGCTTCCTGCTATAGAAATAGCTCAAAGGACTGTACATATTTACAAGAAACTTTATATTCGTAACAAAAGGGAATTGAATTGGTTTCTACTTTTTTATTGTAAACGGTGCGTTTTTCAACACTAGCTTTTTTGTTTTAATGGTGGTTGTGGACAGCCATCTTCAGACACTGGAGGGGCCTCAGTTTAGTCCTCCTTGCTCCCATGAAGAAATATTGTAACATTAAATTGCAATTGACGCTTGTTAGCATCAATGAGGTTTTAAATCTCTAGAAGTACAGGATTTTTCTTCATTACCTTTTTATTATTGACAAGGGAGGGAACCAGAGGGACCGTTCAAAGCTCCACCTGGAACGTATTGAACTTTGTTGTTGAACAATAACCAAATAAAACAAATAACTATCTTGACTGGCATGGTGACATGAACGCTTCCTTCTCTATAGAGTAGCACTGAGCCATCCTCCCATTGCACCCAGTGTTAGAAGCTGTGTAATCTATAGGCATCAAAGCTTACCAAAGAAAGCAAACCTTAACAATATTTAGTGTTTTAATAGTTGTTATTCCCTGGACAAGTAGCATAAGTGGCTTCAAAAACAAAAATGTAGCAGCAGTCAGCTGCGAACACCTACAGCTAAATTCTGCCCTTGCAGATGGGGGTAAGAGCTAAGACACGTGAGTAGATGGGAAAACAATCTCACCCTGGTAAATGACCCACACATCTTGAGCTGGAAACAACATCTTAATTAACAATAGTGTGATCTAATGACAGGTTTGGGATTTATCCCAGCAGTGTACTGGTAGCAAAGATAGAGATAGTTGTCCATCCCACTGCTGTAATATGCTGGTGCTTTAACGCCTAATAGCTGCAACTTAATAATAAAAAAATAATAAAAAATCACAGATCAAGTCAGACTGAGTACAACCTGCAGTTACTGTACAGCTGAACTTACACCTGCTGGGAAAACTTGCTAGATCAGACTTAAATGTAAATACATCTATTTTTAACTGAACCAGTTTTTACAGGGTCTGAAGTATTCTTTCACAGGAAGATGTTTTTAATATTCACACTGCTGCCTACAGTAACTTAATTTGTCCTCCTACTGTTCAGTGGTTTTGGTTTTGTGCACATACCCACCCCTATACCCCCAGTAAAGGGCTTGTTGGAGGGTGTGTGGGTAGGTTACTAATAGCTCCTCTTACATTTTGGTCTACATGACATTCTTCATGAAAATGCTCTACATAAAATCCAAGCTGCTTGATTTATCTATTGTGCCTACTATCTGATGTATATGATGAAATGCTAACTTGTTAAATGTTCCTTTATTTATATTTTACTGTGCACAAAGAGTAATTATTTAAAGCTCATTGTTGCAGTCCTATGATGCATGATCAGAATTGTAACAAAACTAAAATAATCCAGAAACTGGTGGAGTAAAAAAACCTATTTATTGAGCCTTTTGATTACCAAGATCCCTGCACAAATCCACTGTCATCTTAACCACCACACACTGTGCTGGAATTCAGGGGGTCGGGGAGGGTAGGGCTCTGGTTATTTCTGCCCTAGACAGGGAATGTAACAGTTCCAAAAATGACTATAACAAAAGTCTCTGCATCTACCTTAAAAAAAAAAAGAAAAAGGTGCTCTCCTAGCAACAGCCAAGAATAAACATAACAGCACAGACTGTGAGATGTGGGTGGGGAATGCAAGTGAGCTAATAAATCCACCTCTTGATCCAGCTTTTGCCTTTGGAGGGATTTGATTCATCCCATTACAATAAGGGAACACAGCATGATTAATCTAATTCATTCACCTGCCAAACAAAAAACAACCTAGCAAGAAAAAACAAACCAGCCAGCTTACCTCTGGCTTCATCAGTCCCTGCCTGACCAGGGACCTGCCCTCCTGCAGAGCCACATTCTGAAGAGAAAGGGACCTGGGGAGATAGGGGGGAGGGGGATGAGGGGTGTGCTGCAGCTTACCTGGAGGAAGGCTGTGGCTCCTGGGAGAAGTCAGTTGAGGCCACAGGGGACACCTCACCACAGTCACCTTGCCATGCCATGCCCCCTGTCTGGGAGAAGCCCTGGGGCCTGTGGCCAACTGCACTGACTGCCCCAGGGAGCAGAGAAGGGTGGAGGTGCTCACAGGCTCATTACTCCTGCCAGCTCTCCAGTGGTGTGCTGGATGTTGCTGGCCACAGTCTGGGCTCCTCACCCTGGTTCTGAGGCCCACAAAGGTGGAGTTTTCTGGCTGCAAAAGCTTGAGTGGTACAGTGCCAGCTGCACACCATGTACCAAGTGCTCTGCTGCTCAAGACAGGGCTAGAGGCTGCATATATTTATATATTTCTATACAATATCTAGTTCTGTACTATGGTTCAACCATACCAGCACTGATGTAAAGCCTGGAGTGAGTCATGTATATACAGCTGGAAAAAAACAAAAATCCACAAAGCTTAGCACCAACTAATGAGACCAACTCCATAAATACTGTTAAGTCTTGTGTACTTCCAACTTCCTTTCTATTTGCCATTTCTCAGTGTTTCTGCTTCCTTAGTCTTTGGCTTGTGAAAGAGTTGATTTGAAACTGAGAAAACAAACAAAAACCAGAAATCCAAACTTGTTAAGCTGGACTAACTATCTATTCTTCCAGCAAAACAATTCTTGGTCATTCAAATAAGAAACCTGTGGTATCCTTTCCTGCTGACACTACAAACCTTTAAGAGGGCTCACTGCATGACTTCTGTCTCCCACCACACTCACATCTACTTTTCTTTAAACACAGCTGGAAAAAAAAATTTCAACACTTACCCCTCCTCTGCTGATGCTTTTCCTCCCAGATGCTCAGTTCTGCACAAGTGCCCTCATTAAGTTTGCTGCCACAGTGTGTATCCTGCACAGGGCACCCAATGGGCCCAGCTCAGCCCTAGACCCAGCTCCAGCAGCACCATGTGCTGGTGTCTTGGCCCACAGTGCCCTTGGTGGCTGTGGCCAGCCAAGTACCACCAGGGCTACTCCAGCTGTAGGCCCTGAGCCCTGGGTCAGATTACTGAACAACTCAAGTGCCAGACCACAGCCACTCCTATGCTGACAGCAGAGCCTGTCACTCCTGTGCACAGGTGCCATTTGCACCACAAGGTATCAGCAACTAGCACACCCCTGATGGTGCTGCTATGGAAGGAGAGCCCTTTAATTAACATCAGTATTA
Organism: Calypte anna; assembly: GCF_003957555.1. Lineage (NCBI taxonomy): Eukaryota > Metazoa > Chordata > Aves > Apodiformes > Trochilidae > Calypte > Calypte anna. Next base: position 10,456,018 of record NC_044261.1, read on the forward strand.
TTGAAGCATCAGGTTTCTCTATGGCAGGAAAGTGAGAAAGAATGGCTGTGGTCACACAGGTCACACATTTATCTACCAGCACATTTAAACATCTACAGGTCTTGACTGAGTGAGTTGACTTTGCAACAAAAGGCAATCTTGTTGAAGTAGGCCACAGGAACTGTCCAACCTGCTCCTCCTCTGCTACTGCTGCATCTTCATTTACTGCTCTGGCACAACCAGCACAAGCTAAAAGAATCTCTCTACTCAACAAAGCCCCCAGGCCTTCCAGCAGCACAAACTGCTCCACAGGTACCAGCGCTGAGCACACCCCATGGCCCCTTCCCTGCTCTCCTCACCAGTCAGCATCTCCTGATGCAAATAAACACCACAGACGGCACAAGCTGTTTCACTACACAGCCAAAACCAATGCCATGCCTGTGCCACATCCCCATACAACACCATCACATGCAGTCAAAGAGAAAGGCATGGAAACAAAAGTCTCCTTGAAGAGCAGGGAGGCAGATGTGAGGCTAAGGCCAACTCCAGGCTCTTTGGCCCCAAGCAACTCCTCACTGTAGTTTGTAAGCAACTGGACTCATTCTTCCTGCAAAATTTACAGCATAAATACACACTAACACCTCCCTTGTATTCTTCACTGATTAGCTGCAAGTGGATGAAGTGTTTCAAGCAGCATCTATGAATGAAAAGCTTGCACAATCCACCAAGGCATAAAACTGCAATCAGGCAATCAAAGGTTATAAGCAAACAACACCTCAAGGCAGCCAAGGTTATCAGAGATGAGAGGGATAACAACAAAGCAAGTCACCCACTTTTCTTGAAAATGTTTTATTTGTTTCTAAAGAGGCTGAAAACAAAAGCAAATCCGTATTTCAGAATACCAAATACTATCCATAGCATAAACAAAGGAAAGAGTTTTCAGAGAAAACCATTGCACTAGACCCAGACCTAATGAGCTACTCAGGATATTTCAACAAAGCTCGTGAACAGATCTGAGGATGGCAAAGCACCCTTCCCCTGTGTCTGCGTCCACTGAACACTGAGCAGGTGCTGCAGCTTTTCTCCCCACTCACACTCCTTACCAACTTGCACTACTGCACTTCCTCACAGTGGGATGGGGCTGGTTCTCATTGGCACAGTCACTGGCACACTCAGGCACCAAAAATCAAACAGTGGGAAGGACCCAACAGGTCATTTCCCGAGCTGGTTTCCCCAGGGCAGGCCCGAGGCACACTGGCAGGCAGTTTTGCATTAACGTTGCATTTGTTTTGGGATAAAACAGGCTGTGAGTACCAAGTACAGGCAACCTGATGTTAGCATAATCTCTTAGCAAATATAAACAGAATAAAAAGTTGCAGAGATCCCCACAGCCCTGGCTGTGGAAGCACCAGGGGTTTTATACCCAGGGTCAGCACTGGAACCTGGAGCAGGCCTAGCTCCAGCCCAGGGCATGGCAGGGTGAGGGGATGCTGCACCCAGGTGCTGCAACTGCCAGCACCAAGGGACAAATTTGGCCACAGGGACACAGATGACTTGCAGTCACCTTCAGGCTGTTACTGAAGAACTAATCCCTAAACTGATTTCCTTACAGGTTCCTATCCTGGCATAAGGAAGTCCTTACCAGTGACAGCAAGAGAAACTGGTTTCAAAAAGCAGATTACAAGATGACACTTGTGTGATGTACAGAAAAATCCAGCCATTAAAAACAATTGTCTTTACCAGAAATTCCACAGGGGAAAAGTTGTATTTCAGTTCTCATGAAGAGAAAAACTACAGAGCTATTCACAGCAGCAACACTGCACCCCAGTCTACCATAATCTAAAATGAAATTGTAGGTGACTGTGTTGCTGAATTTTGCCTCAAAGAGGCCGCTACAAGAAAGATCATCAATATTCACACTTATTTCAGCCATGCAAGTTTGGAACTTGCTACTGAAATAATTGTGTTTGATGGTATGAAAGCAGTAATGGGCTTGCTTTTGCTGAATGTTGAGCTCAAATAAGATTCTACAAGAATCCTGAATGTTCTAGACTTTGGGCTGGCTTGTTTGTTATCCACAGTCTGCCTCAATGCTAGAGGTCTTTAATATGTTGCTGCCCGCACATTTTTCAGCCTAATTATACTGGTGATTTTTTTAATTGAGCTGACAACGGGCACTGACACCTTTGCCATCTAAGTGCCACAAAGCTGCCGTCCCCAAGAACTTCCAAGGTGGGGCTGTGAAAAAAAGGCAAATATAGGAAAACTTGGAAGTCTCAGAAACAATATGAAATCAGAGTTCTACAGCACAGAGCAGGAATACATTTGGTTAAGAGAAGAATTTTTTTTTCTGAGACTGCACTGGCCCAGAACAATTGGTCACAAACTACTGGGATGTTCATATTGGTTTGTACAGCAAAGTAGTCACATACTTCTTCTTGTAACGATGTGTAGCACTAAGCACCATCACTCCATCCTATAGGAGATGGAAAACAAGTGAGAAACACAGTTATCTAAAAACTGCAAGTGTGGAGAACATGCCCTGGCCTCTCACCTTGATAGAAAGTGCGTAGAGGTGATTCAGCATGACATGGTTGGGTTCAGGGAGAAGAGCAGGATCACACTGGAAAAAACAAAAGTGAGACAGTGTAAAAATAACAGAACTCAGTTTGCTCATCACAGCTGGTGGGTGATAAACATTGTCTGTAACCAGCCCTATCCTCAAATACATCACACAGCTGCTTATGTGGTGTCCATCAATGAATGCAAATAAAGGTTCAGATCAACCCCAAATCCAGAATGAAACACTCAGCATCCTCACTGTGACTGTAAAACAAACCTCAAATATTTCTTACGTGTTTCTGATATTTTAATAGTTTTGCAGTGAAAAGGTTGGGTTTTCTGGGAGTGAATGAGCAATTTAGTCATTTTTTCAATTTTGAAGAGTCAGGTAGAAAAATTTACTTCAGATTGATCCATCTGACACATGCAATAAGGCATTTACCAACATGGCAACTATTCTAAGGTTTGTCCTTGCCTGTCCCTGTCTGTACCCAGTTGTTTTCCCAACCTGTTCACAGCCTGAAGGCCATTATTCAGCAAAACAAACAAATGCACTCACAGAAATGCCTGTGTCCTTATTGAGGATGACCTGCAGCAGGTGGGGGGGAAGAATAGGTGGTGATTTAAAGCGCTCCTCTGCCTTCCAAACATAGGGCTCCTGGTGGTACGGTCCCGGGGGTGAACTTGACAGCTCTGCCAGAAAGATTTTAAATATTTTTTTCTTAAATAGCCTGTAAAAATATCTGGTCTTTCTAGGTACATTTTTACCAGTATTCCAAGTTGATTTTCACAATCAGAAACAAGTAGCCAAAAGAAATCAATGATATCTAAGTACAAGATGATGCAGTGGCAGAGGATCAGTCATTGCCCAAGAAGAGATTTAAGATGTCAAAAAACTGTCTGACTTGAAACTAGCTGTGAAGATGTGGGAGGTGGAGTTCTGAGGGGCCTACTGCACTCCACAACTTCACTGTTACCTCTGCCCAGCACTTTTCCATCAGAGACTCGTCATAAGCACTGCTCCACAATGCTAGGGAAGCAGTAAAAGCATGGCAGGCACATGTGCAAGGCAGATATTATTCCTGTGCTGGGACAGGGTAATAGAAGATCTTCAGAGTCTAAAGCAATATAAGGAAAGGATATTACAGTATGTGGAAGGGTGCCTGCTAGAATCTCCTCCTGGTTTCTTACACTGTCCAACTCTCACAAATTACACTCTTCTCCATAAAAGGTTTGCATACAGCAAAAGCTAAGCAAACATTCCTTTTGCCTCAGATTCAAATGGCAGGTCTTCTGAAGGAGGATTTAAAATACTACATCATAGTCTGAGTCTGTGTCAGCACTACTAAGACATCCCTAATTTCTTCCTCTTATTACACGACTGACCTCTTCCTAAGCAGAAGGGGAACAGCCTAAGTGTAGGCTGTCAACATTGGTTTGATGTTGAAGAGACTGATCCACTGGTGAGTGTGTAAAAAACAGCCATTTCACACTGCACCCACAAACAAACAGCTATTAAGCACCCATGACTTCCTCCTAATAGCATCTACAGTGACTTCTGTTGCACTGTCAGAGGCTTCCTCATTTCTGCACTCCACATTCTTCCTTTGTGAATCTGTGATTCCTGCACATGTCCACAGGGCCTGACAGAAGTGGAGATTAACCTACACTGAAGCTTTAACTCCAGATGAAAAGGAAGATGGAATTTTTAACAGCTCTAGAAAGTGTGATATAAAATGACAGGTAAGCTCATACCAGACATGTCTGAACATTTCTGGGAGTCCACCATCAAAGCATCGAATACTTCAAAGTCAGTTTTCTTCACCTGTATGATGTTGTTGACAGTACCTAGCTGGCTGGTTACTACTGGCTGGGAAAAAACAAGATACAGAAGTCAGAATAAAAAAGCTTGGAGGACTGTTAAATTCTCAAAAACATGAGTAGCCTCATCAAGAACAAGATATATTGGCTTTAAAATATGCTACTACCAGATGTGAGAAGAGCTCACCACTGCTTGGTTGGTGTGAGGTTAAGAGCAAGTGCAGGATTTGGGGCTGAGGGGATGCATGCCAGTTGAACCTGCCAGCTTGACAGCAATTGATAAATCCTTGGGATACACATAAGGCTAGGATTAGGCTTGGGCTGCAGTTAACAGTGATGGCACAAGGATCTAAGCTTTACCTCTATCTTCTACAGGGCTTTCAGAGCCGGGCTAAGATCTGTGTGGTCTGATGCAGCATAGAGTATGGTTGGAATTGCTGGTTTAATACCAAAAGACTGGAGTCCAAGGCAGAGGGTTCAAATAACTAAAATTCCTTAAAGATGAAATTCTGTGAGATTCTGCAAGGTTTGCCAAGATGGCAAGAAGACTGGAAGCAGCATCTGTGAATGACTTGTGAAGCAGGTAGGGACTGCTGGGCAGGCTAGGGTTAAAGCTCATTTTATAGCAGAGGAGGAAGAAAAGGCCTGGTAGATTTTTGGCACAATTACTGGACCGTGAAAGTATGCAGAGCAGTGATAGCAACATCCTGGCACAGAGAGCAGGTACAGTACAGGAGAGACCTGCGCTGTCAGCAATGCTATGGTGCTTTAAAAGGCAGTTTGGCACTGGTCAAAAAAAGCTCATCACCTCTTGTAATCCAATATCTAAGAGACTTTGTCACCCCTTTGTTAAAAAAATCTCCTTTCCTGAGGCCAACAGCTTAATGCCACCTTTAAGGTCAGCAGGCAGCAGAACTCTTTCTCACCAGCTGAAACAGTCAGTTTCTGTTGTTAAACACTAAATACCTTCTCCCTGAAGAGCCCAGCTATTGGTAGAGAAACCAGCCAGTTTCTCATCTTCATTACCTCTGAAGGATCATGTGTCCACTGCCCGTCCACAAAGAACTTGTATTGGTGCTCCCCTTCTGGCAGGTCCAGGATTGCCACAAAGTTATTGTGACTGGAATTTAAGACAAACAATCAGCCCATAGTACACCAATCTCTAAACTGTGATAAACACTGTAACACAGAATACAGGCTGCCTGAGCATGGAAACACTTACAAAGGCAGTGCCACATTTAAGAGAATCTTTGATGGGATCTAAAGGTTTGCATTGAACTAAGGTTAATGTTAATGAGCACAACACTAAATGTTACTATCCAGACACATTCCTGGCATCAAGGGACTGGCACTGAGCTTTTGTAATGTCATCCACACATTTACATGTCACTTGTTAGTACATGAGGCCTTGTTTTATCTGCAAGACTCCTGTTGATGGAACAAGATCAGCTTACTCATTTCCTTGCCTCTCAGTATTTGCCATCATAAAATGCATTTTATAAATGTCTATCGCATAAACAAACAACTAGAAGATGAAAGCAGCAACTCAATCCTTCTGAGTTACTCTGAGTCTGAAATAGCTGCTGCTTGGTAATTCTGATACTCCTCATCCTGTGGATCCTCCTGGTTCTTCAGAAGTCTTTACCAGCATCTCGAAGAAGCTGACAAACAGTGCTACATGAAGAACTCAACAGGCTATGCAACGCCAGTATCTCTCTTTACTTCTTCTCAGGTAGGGAGTGCAAGCACAGCACCACAGAGCAGGATTTGAAATTTCAGTTTGGAACAATGGACTCTACCTTCTACCTGAGCATATATGATTCAGTAACAGCCTCAAAGGATGCCCAAATTGCTTCTTCCACATTCATTTCCCTATCTCCCAGCTCCCAAGCTTTTTAATGAGAATGACAGTAATACTAATGTTCCACTGGGGTTTTTTCCAGCTTCTGTTTTGATAAATTTCCTGTTGCTCATGCATGGAACAATCCTTCTGTACCAGGCCATACCCAAGCCACTAAGCTCCTCCCTCAAGTTTCTGAAGAAATTAAGACACTTCTGCAACAATGACAATGCAGGTACCTACTCACTGAGAAACACCAGAAACTGGCAGGAGACCAAACTTTCATGGATATGTCATCATTGATAGAAAACAGACTCACTTCAACAGTTAAATTCAGCCTCTCTGCATCCATTAAATCTTAAATTTTTGAAGAAAAAACCCACTGGTTTAAATGAAATGTATTTAATTCTGTACTTAGTACAGAATTAAGCAGTGCTTCAGAGCTTTACAGCAGGAAAAAGCACTTGGTACCCTAAGGCAGGTTTATTCTCTCAGTGCAGTTTACCAGGCTCAGTTTCCTAGGCAGAATCTGGACTTTTTGAGCTGGGGAAAAGTCAGTGATATGGCCAAAGTATTTGTGCTAGAGAGACACTGCTTAAAACTGGCTTCACCTTACACACCCCAACTGCACCCCAGGTAGCAGACAAAGATTGTTTAGGGTCATTCACGTGTGATGCCTACTGAACAAATCACTCCTACTAAACTGACCCCCAGCTCAACTTTTATCCCGTGCCACCTAAGAATCAAAAAGTCAGATCCTCAAAGGTTTGAGGAGAGAAAAAGGAGAATAGCAAATCCAAGCATAGTAATAATCTATCAGCAAACCACCCTTCTCACTGCACTGAGCATTCCCAGGTCCCTGGGGGAGGAATATCACTGATACAGCAGTATCTATTTATTACCTCCTTGTCAGAGGAATTTTACTCCAGTTGTTGAAGGACCCAGACAAATAGACTTCTTTTCCTCCTCCAGTCCAGCGAAAAACTGTTGGTCGGGCCTGAGTGGGAGTTTTATCATTCACTTCCAGATCGTGTTGCCAAGCTAGGAATTCTTCTTTCTCCAGTGGAGCCTACAAACACAATATTTTAATCAATGGAATTCTTTCCTGGCAAACTTAAGGCAACCTATATTTTACTGAAGGCATTTTGTACACAGGTACCACACTCTAAGGTACAAGTCTACAGGTGGGTTTTGTCAGATACAGATTAGAAACTGTGCATTTCCATATGCTGGTCACAAATTCATTTGCACAAATTTGCAGAAAGAGTGTAAAACAAAATAATCCCCCTCCCTCCAGATTAAATTAGGTTAAAAAGAAACTACTTGAAGTCACAAGAATTTTAAAAATACACAGTAATAATAAGAAAAATTAAGAAGAAAGACAGCTAAGATGCATTTAGATTATACAAACACTGCAGGCAAAAATTTTGTTGTTGGCAAGAAGATTATGAGCTGTCTATAGGAAACAGCAACAGTTCTAATAGGAAACTGCCCAACAATCAAAATCTAAGTGCAATCTTCTGTTAGATATTCTTATGGAACACAAACAGCAGGACATTTTTAACAAGCTATCAATTCTTGAGCAAAAACTTAGTTAATAGATCTCTTAATACAGAAAATAAAGTGTCACTGGTGACTGCAAGAGTATTAAGAATCTGAAGGAAGCCAAAGCACTGTGCCTAGAACTGGAGAAAATCTTTGAGTCAGTGACATTTTATTTTTTCTGCATGACTTCACACTCACTATAGCTGGCTGAACATCCATGCAGTATCTCTCATTAGCACAGCAAGCAAGGGACATAGTCAGTGCTGGGAGTAAACTCAATGACAGGTTTACTACAGGTGGCTAACAGCACCACAACTGGACAGCATTCCCAAGCCAGTAATGGCAGAAGACAAGAACAAACCAGCAATACCTTTATTTCCTCTGAATGGAACAAGTCTGTATCTTCAGGACTGTCCATTAAAATTTTTGGTCTATCACCTTCTTTGGTGCTGATGGCTCCTCCTGAGCTGTCCCCTCGGGATGCCTTCTGCCCATGACGCTCCAGGCCAGCTCGCTCACTGCTTGTGTTCCCCATATTTAAGGAGCTAAAAGAGCAGGAAAAGCCAGATCAGCACACGTACTTCTGAAGCCACAACACCAGGAGGTGGGAAAGTGGGCTCGTCAGTAGACTTGGGCTCTCTTTAGTCAGACTCTAAGAAACATGATTAAACTAAAATACTGGTATCTTAAGATAACATCACATTCAGAACAAACACCCTAAATGACAACTTTTAGCTACTCTTGCTAACATCCTAAAGTTCAATACCTGAGCATCTCTGCGTGACCCAGCTGCTCTAGAAGTTGACTAAGCAAGTATCTGCCACTGCAGCACTGGGATTCTCTCTTCATTATGCCCATGCATACCATGTCCTACCATATTAGTTAAAACATCAATAGAACCTCCTATAGGAATGCTTCAAAACCAGCTAGCTAGAAATGCAACTTCTACTGGAGAAACCAACTTATCTCAGGTGGCAACCTGCTGAGGATCCTTGCAGCAGATCTAAGTCACAGACAAGCACAGTTGTTCTGAGGCTCTACAGGAGGCTTCCCCAGTCTCTGCTCTTCCCTGGGAGAGGCAGGGGGCTGCTCTACCAGGAACAGTCCACATCCTTCTGCTCCATATCCCATGTGGGCACATCCACTGGGAGAAAGGATGAGGCTGTGTATCACGTAGTATCTAAAAGAACGCCTTACAGGTGAAGAGCAGCAACTGGGAGGTGCCCAAGGGAGCCGCCTGGAACCGTACAAACGGGCCCTTGCAGAGCACCCAGCACGTGTGGGAAACTGCCCTGCTCCCTGTAAGTTCCAGCAGCGGACACTGCCCAACCACCCGGCTCCAGCCAGGGACCCTCTGCTTCTTGCCCGGAAGGCAAACCCCGGGCCCTGCAGACTCGGCATCCCTGTAACAATCGTCACCACAGCTCCCCCCGGCCCCCGCCTCCACCCCCGCTCCCCGCGGCTGCCCCAGCGCCTTCCCCCGCCCCGCCACCACCGAACCCACCTCTCGCCTCCCAGCCCGCCGCTCTCTCCACTCCCACCGCGGGTTTCCGCTTCCGTCCGTCCGTGTACCCGGGCTGCCGCACCGGGGAGAACCGAGCCCGGTGCGCAGGTTCCGGCGCGGGCCCGGGCTCTCTGCCTACTGCCCCAGGAGGGATGTCCCACCCCGTATCTACCTGATAGAACCTGGCTCTGGAGGGGTTTTCTCCAAACCACCACCACAGGGAGGGTTTGTGTCGCAGAACTGCAGACACTGGAACCAGGCAACGATACATTCCCCTTTTTGTGAAACGGGAGGAAGAGCTGGCTGAGTGGATGCTGTTTGTTACATGGGCAAAGCAGGCTGTGAAACCATCACTACACAGCTCTTTCCTCTAAGGAAACACAGACGAAAATTTAACTCCTTAACTGATAAGTGTTTACCGAATTAAATTAATCTGGTCTGTTTCTCAACATATTTCTCTAAGCATTCCCAATTACACCATCTCATTTCACCCTTTGCTCTTCAGCAGCTGCTGCTATCTGTCTTCTGCTTTTCTAACAGGTGTGAAACCCTGAGGGCTACAGCACTTCTCTGGTTAAGAAAAGAACAATTTCCTTGTATAATCAAAGCAACCTGCAAACAGAGACAAGGATTCCTATCAAATCAAAGTATATCCTTGTGGTACACTGTTACGTTCTGCAAGGAATTCAGCTGGGACAGACAGAATCATCATGCTTAATCCCAAGGGCTGGCCCGGCTCCTGCAGTATGTTCTGAGGAACACTTGCTTCTAATTTGTCTTTTATGGGTAGAACACCTCAGAATGGGTCAGCCTGCCCGAAGGGGTGTGAGGGGAATGCATGTGGGCAGCTCTTCCCCAGCCCCTGCAGAACAATTACCCTGCTATAAAATGCAGCTGATGTTATTTTGATATTTCAGACAGCTTAGTACTCCTGAATTCTGTCTCCAAACCCAATTATATTGTTCTCCCCAGTTCTCTTTTGGAGAGCACCAATACATGTTCCTCTATGTGTGCTGGTTATGTCTGCAGGACTGTCTGCAGTAGGCTGGACATGTGCACTACCAGGTCTTGTCCATCACTTGCCCAGTAGGACCATTGTGATGGTTTGCACAAGTCACAGCCTGACTCATTGCAAGCAAAGCAACCTTCACTTTAGGAGCCATCCTCAATTCTTTGTAATGGTTTTTCTTACTTCTAAGAAGTTCTAGTATGAAAATCTGATGGTTTCTCCCTACACAGTGAACCATAAAACCACACTGTGCTACATGCCAAAACCTTTGGGAGTTACTGGCCTGTGGAGAGGACAGGGACAGCAGCTACAAGCATCTCAGCCTCTTGGTGGTTGGGCTTCTGTGGCTGCCTTCTCTCTCTTTTCCCCATGATTGCTTCCTCTTCAACCCTGATTGTCTTCCCTCACTGTCACTCAAGACAGGTAGGTGTAGCACAGTCCTAGAGCAATCTGCCAGCAACTTTTTGTGAGGTGCCCATAAATTATGAGGACTGGATAAATATTACACTATGAACAAGTCATATATAGGGGGCTTGTCGTTGCTGCCCACTAAATCACTGTCCTGCCTCCTCATGGAGATGTCTGTATGCATGGTCCTCACATGGACTGCAGCATTGTTTTCTCCTGTCAGCTTGAGTGGAAACCCAGTTCCCCTACAGCTGTTAATGCAGGAGATGTGGGAAGCAGGAGATGAGCCAAGACATGCCAGAAGGGCTTGGAAGAGCTTGTCCACTTACTGATTTTCTGGAACCCTAAAGTTTTGTTTCTCCCTTTAACAGCATCTGTGACTTTTTGTCTCCTTCCACACTGCAACCTAAAGGTCATAAAACCTCCCCCTCTTTCACTCTATCATTCCAAACAGACTACAAAATACCTTTTCTGTTCCTGCCTTTTTACATACCTGTCTTAGCCTTCCTTTTCTTACTGCCAGGTGAAGATGTAGATGGGGAGCTAGTTCATGTTCTTCCATCAAGAATTCCATAATTGCCACAGTTGAGGTTGCTGGATCACTCCCCTAGTGAGAATGTCAGAGGTTTCACTTGCCATTGAAATATTTTATCATGACCTCTCTAGTTTTCTAAGCTGCCATCACCTCTCACATGTTGGGAGAAAGCAACAGGCCACCAAGCCACCCTCACCTAACTACCCCTGACACTGGTACCAGAACAATTTGTTCCTTAGTTGTTCAGCTGAATACATTACAATTTTGGGGTATGCCCAAGAATAGTGACTGTAACCACTTTCACTGAGAAGAAGGGAAAGAATTAGATAAAAATGCCTTTGCCTCTGATGCTAACTAACAGCATAGCCTTCAAGAAAACTCTTAATCACTTTTGTCTTTAATTATTCACACATCTGTTCAACTTTCCTTTAGTTTACCTCATGATCAGGAGTGACAGTCTAGTGATAGCATCCCTTCCTACATGAAACAACACATTCTATAAAGGCTCCTGAACAGCTGTCAGGTAACCAGGATAGGGCTTACCAGCTTGGTCCTGAATCAGTCCAGTGACTTTCTTTCTATTTAAATCCATAATCTATTTAAATCTATTTGGGAAATCCAGTCCTTCAAATGCTTCCTTCTTGTGCATGAGCAAACATGATGCACACAAAGTGAAAACCGATTGGAAGATGGCTCAGTCTCTCTCCTGCTGATGAAAATCAGTAACAAAACCATTTAAAATAATTAGTAGACAATGTTAGCATCCAGGTCAGGAATTGAGAGAGAAGCTTGCATGCTATTCCAGCAGATATACCTGGACCAATCCTGAGTGATGGACACTGGTAGCAATCAGATACAACCTACCTCCAGGCAAAAACCAGTTCACACTGTGAGCATGTATCCAAAGACAAGAGATACAAAAGCAACTGCTTCTGAAGCCTGAAGCCATGGATTGTGGTTTCAGCCACATAAATTGAAGAGCTAGTGCTGATCTTCAAGTCACAAGCTGTGAACTCGTGGGTGTCCCTGCAGGAAGGCACCCTAAGAATTGAATTTCATATTGTCCCTTGATTTTCTTTTTTTTTTTTTTTGCTGTGCAATCTGATGAAACATACACCACATGTTCAAGTGTCTGGCTGACCTCCTTCATACAGCAGCAAAGAAACTCCTCTTATATTTAGAAGCCCTCCTCTAGGATTACATATCAAGATACGTGCACACTGCTGTTTTGCAGAATGCAGCTGCCCTGTAAGAAGCAAAAGACACTAACATGATCCAGGAGCTGAGGCCAGCAATTCCAACTTTCCATCTGTCTCTGCCTGTAATACGTGCAGGGAGGATAAGAGAGCTGGTCTTCAGGAACTAGTTGGTGCTTTCAGCATGAAGGAAGACTGCAAACAAAAAAAATGGGAGCCTGGAGAAGCTTTGTGGAAGACAGACACTGTTCAGCTGCCCAGGACACAGATGTTGTGTTGAAATGTGTTTTACTGCTTTCCCCCCTGCTTATTTAATGAACATCATTCAGAGCATACATATGACAGCTCTGGTGGTGTGGGGTTTTTGTTCAACAACAAAAAAAGTAGGTGTAATGCAGAATAATGAGCCAAATCTAGATGCATGACAACAACAGGTAATTTCCAGAGCCTGTTAGAAGTAAAGAAATTTTTTTCATATTCCCTTTAAACTATAAAGCACTAATTCCTCAGACAGCTACATTCTGCTTGCTGCACCCACTGCTGTCACCAGGAAAATGTCATTTAGCTTCCCTGTGAGATACCTCACTTTTTATATGTCTGCCACACCTGCAACAGAATGCTTTGGTTGCACAAGGACCATATTAGTTTTCCAGTACAAGCTGTTTCACTGCATTTCTCAAATATGGATGAAAAATTATGTAAACATAAATAAATTAAAAGTACGGATACCAGTACATTAGCAAAGCAAAAATAAGATTACCTATGACACAGAAGCACTAAAGGACATTAGAAGAATTACTGCATTTTCCCTCTCTGTCACATTAAGTGGTTTAATATAAAGCCTTTATTTTTATACCGATCAATAGCACTGCAAGGTAGCAACATTTATCTTCAGAAGCACTGAAGATACAATGGCTCAGTTCTCAATTATATTAAGAACAAGACTTCAAAGATATTTATGACCATCAAGATTTCCAGTATGGTTTTCAAAAGCATCTGGACAAGTCAGGTGTCTAGCTGCAATTGATCTAAATCCTCGTTAGGCACTTTCAAAAAATATTTCCAAAGTTGCCTGTCTCTAACCTCTAGTGCCCAAGTAACTGGAAATATTTCTCTCCTCTCACACCACTAGCTGTGGTTTAGTTTACAGTACTGGTGTTCAATATTTTGCAGAAAATAAAACTTTCTGTACACACTCTCATTTTTAGTATACTGACATAGAAAACTTACCATAGCAATGCAATGGTGTTTACTTTGATGCCAGCATTTCAAGGTGATGGAAATCTGATTTGTTACCTGCTGAGAGAACTCCTTTGGTGACATCCTTTGAACCACTTTCCCCTCATTGTAGGAAAGCCCTGAAAAGATGACTGAGGAACCATTTTGAAAAGACATCAACATTCTTTCTGGATGGCATTTTGAAAACAAAGCAAAGATCCTGCCATGCTGATACTTTGAGCATTAACTGATCTCTAGCACCTCCTGAAGGTACTGGCTAGAGTACAGACTGGTTGGATAGTAGCATGTAGGCCAGAAAACCTTCTTTAGCTTTGATTCACTTTATTCTGAAAGTATCCAAGGGGTTAGAAAAAGGGATATCACTTTTTAAAACAGAAGAGGCAACAAAACTTAGGAAAGACACTTCCCACATACCAGAATGGACATGAATTAAAAGTAATTTTATTGTCTCAATGACAGTTCTATCATATTGGATAATAAGGCAAGCTACTAAAAGTCCCACAAGACGTATCAGACCATTGAAATAATATCCAAAAATGAAAGAGGAGCTCACAGGCCAGCAAATTCTTGGGATCATCAAAATCAGTGGCAAGACTCCCACATGGATGAATTTGATCAGTGTAAATGCTGAAGGAATCAGTTGATTTCACCAGTGTTTGTGAAGTTTTATACTGGAGTAAGAATTAAGGATAGGCAATGCATCACTGACTTCAATGAAAAACAGAACTTAGCAGAAAGAAAAGCGATAAAGCACATTAAAAGTAAAATATCAAGGCACAGAAAATGCATGCTACTTCTAGGCATATGCTTTAACAGGCAAAGGTTTCTGGGAGATGACTGGTGTTTAACATGTAGTTGTACTCTTGCCAGGCATGATTCTTTTCTCACTTGCACCTTCAATACTCCCATGCATTTCTGGATAGTGGGTCCAGATGTATGTTAGGTACAAGGAGAGGAAGTGTAAATGGGCATAGCTTGCTTGAAGACATAGCAGTAATTAAAGCGAATGGATCAACAACCACTGAAGATGTAGCTATTTGTATTTATGCTCACCAGAGCTTAATCCTTTTAACATGGAACACTTGTGTGACAAAACATTCTTTGAAACAGTTTTCAGCTAATAAAACACAGCTATGCCATGCTAAATTTGCATAAAGTATCTAAAAACTGCAATATTTTAGAGGCAATCAAGTCTGTAACCTCAGGCTCTTCACTGAGTAATATGAGGATCAGCAAGAGTGTATGTAACTCTGTAGGGGTACAAAAGTCTGTCCATCTCCAACTGCACTGATATATAAATGAGAGGATGAACTAAACACAAGAGACATGAACAAAGAGCACAAAAACTCTGTGACATGCCAGAGGAACAATAACAAAGGGATGAAGAACAACAACTCTTTAAAAAGATGATCTTTTGTCTGATAAAAAAAATTGGAATTTTTTACATGAGAAGTTTAAAGAGGAAAATATGATTGGTGCAACTTTAAAGCAGGAGCTAAGCCAAGAGAGTTCAACAATGAAGGTCAACAAAACAAAAATAAATCATTAAGAAAAACACAGATGCTATGGAAAGAGAGTCTCTAAATAATCAAGTGATTGGAATCGGTCCCAGGTGGTTAAAAATCCAAAGGTAAAGACCTAAAAATCTGAGGATGACAGAATAAAGCAGCTGCAGAGTCAGAGTATACCCATGGCATTATAAAATCTCATAGCAGGATAAAAATCACAAACCCATGGTTATGATTGTGTATTGTCAAGACTATTTTAAAGGAATAAAAAAATTCCTTAATGGCCTGATCCAAAACCCACTGGAGGCAAGAGGAGTTCTTCTACTAGCTTCAGTGGGCTGTGCAGCAGATCTTACATTGTGCACCATAAACAGTCTAAATATGTTGGCTTTGTCTGCATAGGGTCAGCCAGGGAACATCATGGATCCAGCACATATTCCATGTAAATGAGAAAGAAAAGGAAGCTGTTAGGGCAAGATTCCACTATGCATTAAGGTAAAAGAAATTTATGCTTCATAGAGAGATTCCTTATAAATTAATAATTTTGATAACCTGGTCACGCCATGCTGATTAACTAACTGGATTATCAGTTCACCCACTGGCAACATGCCTCTGCAGACTTGCAGGCTCAAATCAAACAGTCTGGAATGAAGGATTTCATTCTCTTCTTTTTCATCTCCCAAGGTTTACATGATGATACATCCTCCAAGTGCAGTCTTGGTCTTCAGATAGCATGCTGCAAGGACACAGAAATATGTATTTTTAAAGGAGGAAAAGACAGAGTTTGCCTTGTGAGTTTAAATTATTAATTCTAAAGATCTAATGGATACATTATGCCACATTAGTGGCACTTGTTCTCTTAACAAACATCCCTCAAGATTAGTGGTTCAATACAGTTTTGAAAGAAAGAGCTAAGCTTATAATGGCACTGGTCATCTGTCAGTCTGAACTGAATTTTTAAACTGGGCTACCTGAATCAATACAAGTTAGGATCTTTCATTGCCAGGAAATGAGCTCTTATTTGACAAAGTTTCATGAGGTCAACAGCATCTCTGCTTTCTTGAAGTGGTATATAGAACAGTCAGACAAGAGCAATACTTTCAGCAGTAGACAATTTGGTAAATACATCAGAAATTTGTGATACATGACAGAGGCTGTAAAAGGACTGGGTAACCTGACTTGTGCATCTACATCAGGAGAGGAAAAAACTCAAAATCTTGTGTTGGGAGTATGTCTCAGACATTACTCATAGATATACTGATCTCGCTGGCTTGTCCCTGGATGCTGGGCACTCTGCTTGAGTCCCAGGATACCTTTCCATCAAGCAGGTACCTTTTAGCAGCTTCTTAAAGTGGGATCTAGGGTGTGGGCTATGAACAGTAAACACATCCTGTAGACAGCATTATCTCCTTTGTTGTATTGCCTCTTGGACGGTGCTCAGGACTCCAGTAGGCAGACTCTATTACAGGGACATTTGCTCCATGGACAGATGAATAAATTGGACAAATATTTTAAATGTGGTTTGCTAAGGAAATGAGGCTGATATAATCACATTGCCTCTGTGCATCTACATGTGTCTACCCACTACTC
Source organism: Calypte anna (assembly GCF_003957555.1). NCBI lineage: Eukaryota > Metazoa > Chordata > Aves > Apodiformes > Trochilidae > Calypte > Calypte anna. The sequence continues at coordinate 10,472,754 of NC_044261.1, forward strand.
AGACTCTGAACAGACTGAATATGTTTGATAGGCGGGTAGAAGATTTTGAGCTCTTATATTCTTACAAATCCACTAAAGAGAGGCAGGGTATTAAAGAGATAATAAGTTAGCACCCTTACTGATAGAAAAGCAGCAGTATGAGCTCACTGGGTAGGTGGACACCAATAATAAATGTGGTAAAAGAAAATAGGAATGTCCTAATTCCTGGCTTTGTGCTCTGTCAGTTAATGGACGGTCAATCCCTGCACTGAAAGGCAGGCACGCTTCCTTGACCTTTTTTTCCTGTGGTAAGGTAGAAAGAACAGGATTTGCAATGTAAGATGGAGGCTGGCTGTATAATTTGTGTTATCTTACTGGCCCCTCAGTTTATTCTGCCTCTGAAAGAGACACAGTCACTCAATGAAATGGCTGCAAAGGCTTGTGAAAGCCTTAGTAAGGGGACAGCTGAGATATTAAAAACAATATTGCATTCCTTTTTCTCCTGAAGAATTGTTTCTAAGTTAGCAAGAAAAATGTATGTATACATCTGTCCCTGGTGCAGTCTAAATTCTACCAGTAATTACCAATGTTGCATTACTGCACATATGCTTGACTTAAGATTGTGAAACAGTATAAGATAGTACTTTCTGCATAGCCTGTCTGTCTCTGTCTTCTTTCAAAGACATGCTGGCAGATGGTATTTCTTTGACTTCCTTGGGGTGAAGGAAGTGAGATTAAAGGAGGGGTCAGAAGTTCAGACTCCTCTGTGGAAGTATTAAAGTATCATAATGGTTTGCATGAAATACCGTAAGTCACCAAACACAAACATCCTTCTCACAGAAGTTATTACCAGACACTAATTCTATCCTGCCTGTGGCCCTGGGGTACAAGATAAATGAAGACAAGGAGTGTGTGATGTGAATTAAAACGTCTTGGGCAGGAGTTTCTTGCATCCCTTTCCTTCAGTATTTTGGCTACTGCTTATACCAAAACTGCCACTATTTCAGTCAGAGCTCTACAGAGGAGCTTCTGTCTTTACTTCCAACACCTCTTGTGACTTCTCCACATTTCTACTTGACTTGCTAGTGGCAGAGAACCACTAGAGGTGCACAAAGACACAGGCCTTAGATGATATACTTGGCAGCTCAGTTGGGAAGCAGAATTCCTGTGAGCTTTAGTTGTATAGAAGCTGCACATTGTTTCAGACTACCAGACTATGTGGCAAACCCAGCAATGGCACAAGAATGAATGATTCCCAGAGCAGCATGAAACAGAACACAACGTGTTGAGATCCAGTTAAGAAAAGGGTTTAGGATCTTGTCAGTGGGTCACAAATGAAATCTGAAGACAAACATCAAAACAAAACAGAATTTGGAATCTGCTCCAAAAGCTCACATGCTGCTGTAGCTGTCCAGGTTGCAGCTGTGGGAAGTGACTGCTGCCTGTCTTCGCTACAGGGCTGACTATCATATTATTCTACTAAGGCCATTCTGGCCTTAATCTTACTAATAAAGTGGCTGTTGGTGAATAATCACGACAAAGGTGCAAACCCTTCCTTAGAAGGATTCTTCATAGGGTGACAGATGAGAGGAGGAAGGGCAATAATTAAGAGACAGGAAAGCCAGAGTGCAGAGTGAATCCAGGAAACCTTGGATACCCAACAAAACCCACAGTACCATTTGGCTAAGAAACCCCTATGGAAACTTCACTGAATACAGAAATTAATATGTCAGGAGTGCATTGAAGGTTCCAGGGACCTGACAATGCTTCCATCTACCACAGAGATTTTTCTCCTGCAAAAACAAACCCCCCAAAAAATCAAAGCCACAAGAAAAAACACCACCAAAAAGAATTTTAAAAGATTTCAAAAGACAAAACTTAAAGAAAAAATAGAGTTGCATTATACTAATTTCCTGATTCTTAATTCTTTAAGGGTGAGCGGTGCTTACAAATACTAGCTGGATGTAAAGTGCTAACTACCACTAGTATCTGGCAGTGGGCACAAAGAAGCACTCACATATTCAGCAGTGTCCTTTCTGTAGCAGAGTGAAATGTTGACTCCAACAAACTGTAGGTAGTATGCCCTGGTTAATGTGAATGCTTCAGGTCAGTCTTGCCTGCCACTCCTGTGCTGTCCTTCTCTTCTCCTACTTAAAAAAACCCCAAGCTGCTATCCTTGTCTGAGAAATGATGAGTAAGGTAGCAGAAGCAAACAGAGGAATTTACTGCTGCTGTCAATTACAAAACTTGGCACCCCCAGCCTGAAGTGACTTGGTTTGAAATCTGTGAGTGCTGAACAAACTGAACAAGAGCTGAACCAACCAGACAGCCATGCTTGCAACATGCATGAGAAATTACTGCATATACAGTAAGCTTCTGACTCTGTGGCACCAACCACTAATATCCTACAGAAATGGGCCCTGTCTCCACTAACTTCTCTATAGTTCAATATGGCCACACTTCAAGTTCTTGTCTGAAAATGATGTACATGTAACCAGCTGCTCTATTCTACCTCCTGGAGAGGTTTGCATTTCAGTGGTGGATGAGGTGATTTCTGTTTATAAGTTTATGCATGTTTGTACAGTGCACTGAAAGGCTCTCCAGCCAAAACAGCCAATAAAAATTGATTTAAATATGTTACTTTAACAGAAAGTGCACATTACTATGGAGAAAAGAACATACTGTTGCACAACCTTAAGAAAGAATATCAATACCCTAATTATTTACTTTTGCCCTCTTTTCCAATTAAGCTTAGAATCCATCTGGGTAACCCCTGTGTAGAGAGATTCATTGGTCAAGTTTCTTCACTAACTTTTCAAATGTAAGGAGACAGGTCAGCACTGAGAGGGAACTACCTTTGCCCATGGCAAGCCAAATCAAATTACATTTGTGGTCACTTTTGATATACTTATGGTTACCTTAATAGCAAACAGTAAAATAGTAATTGTCTCCTCCTTGCAAAGTTAAAAGATATATTGGACATGAGACTAAAAATTAGCACCTAGGGACCCTATTACCTGAAATCTAAGCATCTCTCTATACTTGCAGATAGTGAAACTAATCTGCAGAAAAACCAAGAAGCAACCATCCTGAACTGGAGAGACCTATGAGAGCTGCAAGAGTTCCTAGAAAATCCACTGCTGCTAAGACAGTCAGTTCACATTTAACCAAAGAAAACAGTATTTTCTAAATTGCAAAATAAATAAAATTTGCTCTTAGAAAACATGCACCCACCACTAAATTGTAACTTTAGTAGCTAGTTGCTTAGTTTCTTATTCTGAAGCCCCTGCACAGAGAAAAGCTACTTGCATTGTAACCAGCAGCATTTTGCTTACCGTTGTGAAATGAACTACACAGTAGATTCCAATGATAACAAGGCCAATGATAATCGATGCAACAGCAACCCAGAGTGCATTGCGGCCCAGTCTTTTTGACCCTTCTATATCTCCTTGGTTGTAACTGTTTAAAGCCTGCAGTAGAGAAACAGAGTTTGTGACTTTATTGTAAACTGAAATCTTGCCACAAACCAATGTGACTGCTTTGAACTAACATTGATAGGTACACACTGGCACTGCAGAAAGGACTTCAGAAAATGGTTATTTGCTTTGTAAAAATACACATCCACCAGCAACAGTCCAAGGTAAGCAGGGATTTTACTTTCAGTGCTGAGGATGTATTCATATGTTGAGTTGTACACACCACTATAAAACCTGTCAAATCAACTCTAACCCACCACTTGCACAAATCAGTGTCTTTTGTCTCTGTAAATACTTTGGCAGTATATCTAAACTGTTAGTTGGCCACTTCACTAGCAGTGCAATAAATTCTAAAGTTTATAGGACCATTAGCATGAACAGAAGCATGAACAAGTTGCATTTTTACAGAAAGCCTCAGGAAAACTCCTGAAAAAAGTTTACTAATTTCTTATTTTTCCCATGTTTTACTTTTCAAAACAAAGTTTGAAGAATTAATACGCAGTTTTCTGTTGGTAGAAAAAAAAGTCAAAGATATATAGACCATCTGAACAAATCACCCCAGTGCCACCTTCATGGGCTAGAAATTCTGTCTCTTTGCATTTTTAAAACACACTGATAATTATCATCATATACAACCCAAAGTATCCAGCAGACATATGGATATTGCCCCAACAGACCCGAGTTAATCTCTATCCACCCATGATTTAGCAAATGATTTATACTGATTACATGCAGAGATTGCAAGGTGTGATAGACCACTCTCATCGTCTAGTCTTTCGTGAGACAGCTTGTAGGATTTTATGAATCAATGTTTTTTTTTTAACCAGACTTCATTTTTAAAATAAAAGATTCAGTGAAGGACACTGAAGTATTCTAGTTCACAGGTCTAACAGCTTGTAGTAACTCTTCTCCAAGAATAAGATGCTATCAAAGAATTTTAATAATTAGTATTATTACTTAGAATTATTTTGTAAGATCAGGAGAGTGTAAGTCTATAAACCACAACTCTGAGTCCAGATTTCTTTATCAGACTGCACTATTCAATTATCTCAGCATACTTCCTTGGGGAATTAGTATCTTGTAAATATTCCAGGAAGTATCCCAGAAATAGGTTGTGTGTGGGGAGAAGTATGGGAACCTGATCACATGAACTGTTCTGTGGACTAAATAATTCAGATTGTACCACCAAGTGCTAGTATAAAATTGCTTTAGTTATGAATCACTTTTTGTAGCAAAGAGAGAACAACAGCTAATTTAACAGAGTGAGGATCTGAGACTGGAGAGCAAGAAAAGAATGAACTTCAGAGAGTACCAAGCACTGTTGTATCTCTTTATCCTAAGCAGAAAAAGAATTAGGGACATTATCTGTGTGTTCTGTCAATTAGTGAGCACATAGAAGTTAATGGGTTAGATGCATCCTTGGAGCTTGCACTGTAGTAAGCTCCCTCGTGCCAAGACAGTCCCAAAGCAATGAAGCCAATATTCCTAGAATTGCATCTCAAGGATAAGTGCAGGAACTTATTCTCTGGTGTCTAAGAAAGGCTGAGCTGCTGATGCACTCTGCCCTTAAAGAGAGCACTGATACATTTCTTTTCTTCCTGGAAGCCTACATGCCTAAATGTTTCTCTATTGCATTTCCCTAAAGAATATTGCTAATACCTCTGCTCTGCTGTCAAATTTCATTGAGGTTGGCTAGCAGACTTAAAGGATATAGTGGGGAAAGAGGAAAGAGATGAAAATGCGAGATGGACACAAACACAGTCAAATAGTATGATGTCATCTCTGATTCTCCACCAGTGCTGCCTCCTGTTACAAAAGGTGGTTGGCACAGTTCCTCTCACCTAAGTTACTTCACTGTTTCCAGCAGTCCTGTCTATAAGAGAACTTTTTTAGGTTTTTTCAAAATACTTTTGGGAAGGTAAATAGAAGTATTAGGAGAAACATGGCTTGGCTTGGTCTTCTGCCTTCTGCTGCCTCTGTCAGCAACTATGAATGTGACTGTAGCTACAGGGAGAAACATGCAGAAGCATCACTGACAACCCTGCCCGATACTTCATTCTTTCCACCCATTAAAGGTGTTGCTCCATATGACATTTAGAGAATGGTGCTGCAAACACCCTAAGCTCAGTTCACCATAACATGTGGTCTCAAGACTGAGACAGAGGTGTAAGCAAGACATGGAAGGACCAGCTTGCAGTTTTGTGCCACTTTACTAATGTGTTTAGGAAGTCTAGAGGATGTCCATGTGATTTCTGCAAGTACTGTGTAAATTAATCACCCTGCGCACCTTAATAAATAATGTAATTTTAATACAAATTCACAATGAAGAGGAAAAGAACACTAATGATAAGGAAGAGGATTTGGGAGAGACAGGAAGGAGGAAGGAGACAAAAGTTTCTCTATTAAGAGGTTTAAAGTAAATGGCATAACTTTATGAATTTCAATTCATGAAAAAAATAAGAGGTTTGGGGGAGTGGTTGTCTACTTCAAAGGGCCCTTGGATCAAGTTTCCAGTTTTTAACATTAGGCATAGACAACATTAGCTGTTAAAGTCTTAAATGTTACATCTGTTATTGCCAGGGGTTAGGCAATACTTACAGAGCACAGCATCTGTGTGAGACATTTGGTCTATCCAAATTTTAAAATAGATTTCACCCACTTTCAAACTAATACCATATGATTTCTCAGGTTTCTGCTACCTCACTCATTATGAAGTCAATAACTAAATTAAAGCTACAGTTCCACAGCTGCTTATTGACTTGAGCCATCTCAGTAACTTCATTATGTTAATACATATCTATTTATAAAAGATGTTGTCAGTTCAACAAGAAGGCAATAATGTCCTATGAACAAAAATTTGCTGGATTAGCTATAAACTATTAATCCCTTTAATGTCACTGTCTGTTCCACAGTCCTAAAGCACTGTTTATGGAATAAACATGAAAAATACTGAATTACTTCAGAAATCCTCCTCTACATCTCTTGCAGATCTGGGCAGACCAGACTGAGGTTCTCTGATCAACATTTTCTACACCTTCGATGAGCCAGGCTGTAACAAACCTTATGTGACTGCCTGGAAATGAGACATTCTGTCTAGTTCAGACCAGACGAAGGTTAAGACATGCTGACTCAGTGTGACTCCTCACTGTGAGAGCAATTTACAGGGCAAGAGAAAGAAGAGAGGGGGACTTAGGGAGCTATTCAGAACCAGGTTTGATCTCTGCTTTTTAGACAAATGAAAAAAGCAGATGATGAGCAGAATGCAATGAACGGGGAGTTTGCTCTGCAGGCTGTATAGTGACAAATCAACAAGCGGGGACACGTTGAAAGCATTGATGCAGAGGAAAAGTTTAACAGTTTGCTAATACAAGGACCACACAAAAATTTTAGAGATGCTGATCCTTGTAATTTAATTCTCTTGAAGTATGTACTGGCTGTCCCAGGTTCCTATAAGATACTTTAAAAAGCTGTATAAATAAACTTTTCAAAAAAACTTCCTAACTAAAGGCATGCATAGCTGTACAGAAACAACGGCCACGATGCTAGTCAGTGATCTCACTAAAGCCAACACACTGCACACACCTTGTGAGGATTGCTTCAGAAAGCAATTTCCATCCTTCGTTGTCCTCTGACTTCCATCATGTTCTTGATTGTTGTCTCTGGTTAGAGAAACTAATATATATGCAAATTGTCTAAATTCAAGGGTAGCAAATGCAGTTCAAGAACTTGTTACTATCAGAGGCAGATCAGCCAAGATTGTCACAGCTTGACAATGTTGTTTGATTAATCATTCAAATGATTAAACAGAAATCTGTCAACATGAAGAGGGAGTTAGGAGCAAACAATCAGGGAGGAATAGCTTCTGAAAGACTGTTTTGAAGTTGTTACAAATCTAAGACCCTATGGAATTATATGATGAGTATGACATACAGATCTTTGAAATAAGGGCAACTGAAGGTGCTGTGCTAGGAAAAGTCAATGAAATTTGTTCAATTGTCAGACCTCAGTGCTGGTATTAGCAGTAACTAACCTACTGATTTTTCAGAGTTGCCCCTACAGCTCTGGTTCCATGGGTCAGATACAGCCAGCCCACCTGAGCCCATTCTCAGATACAACCTGCAGTTCACCTCCAGATAAATGCTCTTTGGATTCACAGCAGGGTGAAAAGATACCTCTGCAGATAAGGAGCCAAAGAGCTCAGCGACACACTGCTGAGCATCACAGAAGTCTCTTCTGTCACATGAGACTTGGTATCTGCACACTCCTGCCCTGAATCCTGTAGCCACACCCATGTGACAAAGAATAAGGAGAGTCTGAGTCAGGCCCCTCTGGGGTTGAGGGAGCCAAAATAATCACACAGCAATACAATATAGCTGCTATAAGTAACAGAAAGCAGAGATGAGAGTCTGGCTGCACTGCAGAAGAATACTGAGAACAGTGATCCTACAGACAGAAGTCCTGGCCAGGATTCTGCGGAAAATGGATCTCCATTTGCTAAAACTGCCCAGCGACACTGGTCAGTGAATCACCAACTAGTTTGAGGAGACTGTTCCTATAATGTAAATATATCAACACACTAATGCCACTGAATGTCTTTCCATTAGCCACTCTATTACTCCTGTAATGTGAAACATTTGTTTCACAGAGGAGGTAAAGAACAAGAAAAGGATATCACAACAGGGAGAATTTGGGAGAGGTTGATTCTAAAAATATAGTCAAGGAGGTAAAATCTGAAATGGTAAGGTTTGTGCCTCTAAAGGTGAGAAAGAAGTGAGGAAACCAGTGCTGGAGTTGTAAATGGGGCAGCAGAAAAGACGAAAAAGACTGAAGACAAATCTGTCATTTAACTTGGGCTCTTGTGTTAGAGCCCAGAATCTACTTACAGAGTGAAAACATTTCCTGAATTGAGAGCACTTAAGGAGGACATGACACAGGAAAAGACGATGCCCCTCTAGCCAACAGGACTTTTCCTTCTGGGCCCATTCTAGACAGTGGAAAGTTATAAAAGAACTTCACGGGTCTGTATCTCTTCTGACACAAGATCTAACGAAAGCCCTCCATACTAGAGAGATAACTTCTGTAAGAAAATAAAAGAAACCACTCTTGTATCCCAGTGTTAACCCTTAGTAACTGTAGGAAACAAGCTAATGAGGTTTTAGGTAAGAATGATACTGAAACAAAGGATTCACATGCAGTGGAAATTACTGATTTGGGAGTGGGCAGCTGAGACCTGCACAGACTGTTTGGCATTCAGGAAGTGCTCTTCCCACCCAGGTTTCTACATATCTACTGGTGACAAGGACTGAAGCCTGACTCCAAAAGCCTGCATGAACTTCAACTAGAGTGTGGGTGGAGATTTCTCCATATGGGGTGCAAAAATCTTTAGAGGCCAAATTCTGTCCTTGACACTTTTGTGCAGACCTTGTGCTTTGGTGAAAGTACTGCCATGGTGAACAGATGCTCATAGCCCCAGATCATCAGCTCTCATTACTTAATATAGCACCTAAAGTGTCCACACATAGAAAGGATGCTGGGTACCAGCAGAATCACATCTTCTCAAAACAAGGAAAAGAGTGTATTGTACAGTTAAATTAAAAAAAAAAAAAAGAAAATAAACACAGAAAAAAAGAAGAGTGAAAACTAACACTTATCTGGACAAAAAAGATTGTGAAGAGGGCTTTGAAATAACTCCTTTATTTTCAAGCTTAGGCTATACGATTTCTGATCAGACTTGCTAGTTTTGTAAGAGGGTGCTTTAGTTTATTTTAAATATACATAATATTTCTTATATATAACTGCGAAAAAAATCCAACTATATAGTTACTTACCTCTTCAGCCTGGCTGTCAGAGAAAAGGATGAAAATATATGTTTAAAACCCTTCTCAGCTGCTAAACAACAGAGATCCATTGCAGTATTACTGGTCACACTGATCATGTATCCTATTAGAAAAGTCTGGATCTGACTCTGCAGCTTTTAACTCTGAGAAGATAATTCTCTTCTAAGAATCATTTTAAAGTTCAAGGGATTGCTGGATTATTAAGGACTATGCAAATCAATTATGAGTTGTAGGAATAAGGCTATTCTCTCAATGTACTCCATACTCAATTTTATAAAGATTTTTTATAATAACCCACAATCATTATTGTTGTATGTATTATTCTAGCAAGTAGTACAAGGCTAAAGAACCTCTATAGTGGTAAAAAGGCATTTGTTATCGTATTTGATTATCTGAAATAGAAACCACGTATCTTCCTTTGCAAATCTGATTTCCACTCCCCAGTTGCCACTTTCACCTATAGATATAGTATGACTTATTCAGTGTGCAAGTTAGTAGATGCTATTGGGATAAACCTCACTTCCTTCTATAGCCTGATATTGTAAACTTGATCTGAATTATCTTCACTCTGCATTTTATATTTGCTACTGGGATAGCTAAGGGGACCCTCTGCTTGAGCCTGCTGATCCTTTCAGGCTGGCTGCCTCACCAGCTCTGACCACACACACCAGGGACAAGTGGTTGGGAAGGCTGCTGGATGCCCGTTACCCTGACAGCTCCTCCAGTCCTGCTTTGCCCCTGCAGGTGTCAGGCAGGACCTCTCCGGAGCACCGTGGCTGACCACCCAGAGCTTTAGGCACCTGTCGGGGTGCTACTCACCATGACAGCAAAGACGAACGCGACGATGTTGACAGGATAGGCGGGACAGAAGCAGGCGAGGATGCTGAGGAGTAGGTAGTTCTTGGGCCGCGGCTGCGGCGGCTCGTCGGGCAACTCATCCTCGATGTTGGTCTCGGGGCTGTTGTCCAGAGCCCTCTTGATGTCGGCAGCGGCGGGGAGCGAGGACATGGGGCTGCGGCGCGGCGGGCGGGCGGCTGGGAAAGCCCAGCGCCGAGCTCCGGGCAGGCGTGACCCCGCCGAGGCACCGAGCCAAGGAGCCGCCCGCCGCCGCGCCTCCAGCACCCGCAGCGCCGCGGGGCGGGGGGCGGCCCGCTCACAGCCAACCGTATACCCGGGCTTTTAACCCCGGAGTGTATTCACGGCAGGAACCGGGGAAAGAAGGAAACCAAGCAAAAACCGTCGAGAATTTCCAGCGCCCTGTCCCGGCTGGGGCTGGCAGGAGACGACCAAGGGTTCCCGGCACTATCCCTGGAACCGCTATCCCGGTCCTGCCGCGGCGAGTCCGAGCCACCCGGCCTTTTCTCCTGCCTTTTCTGAAACTTTTTAACTTCTTGCAGTTAAAGGACTTCAGAGCCTGCATAAACTCCCCCTCTGCCCGCCCGCCCCCTCCCCCGGCACCGGAGAACTTTGCTGTGCCCTTAAACATTCTAGTGCCAGTGAGCTCAGTCAGCAAGGGGCACGCAGTCTGCAAAGGCATTTCCTTTGATCACAGCCAAATTTGGCATCTCTTGATGCCAAATCTTGATCTCCCCTCTAAGGCACATTCCCTTGCTAAACTTAGCAAAAACATTAGAGATTAGCAGAAAATAACAAACTTAAAGCATTTTGGTGTCTCAGGCCAATTTTGGCCAATAATTAGCAAGTGATTCAGTCCTTAATGAACATAACACCTGTGAGGTGAAATGCACTTTGGTGTAATGCAGGAAAGGTACTAAGAAAATGAGTAATTTTTATTTCCAAAACCTACCACATGGAAAGAAAAAAAGAATTTTATACCTGCATGGAGCTCCAGAAAAATAGAGAGGACTTCTGTTCAGATGAAGGCTGCACTGGATCCTCCTGGAGCATTTAATAAACCTAAGTCACAGAGTAAGGTGTGCTTGGAGTTTTATGAATGAGCTACTTTTGTCACTGGGAGCTTTGCAATTGACTTGAATGGAGCCTGTTTCTGGATGGATGTCATCCCAGGAGGAACTTTCCCACCATGAGGACAGGCAAGAATGAGAGCAGATTGTCCAGATGGGCTGTGTTGTCTTCATCCTTGGAGGTTCTCAAGGCCAGGATGGATAAAGTCCTGAGAGACCTGTTCTGACCTCAGTGGTGATCTTGCTTTGAGCAGGCAGTTGGAGCAAATGATTCCCAGTGATTCCCTCTGTCTTGAATTATCATCTGAGCTTTTCTTTCCTTTATTCCTCCTCATCCTACAAGATAAAAAGATAAAATGCAGTCAACACATACAAAGACATAATAAATATAGGAACAGTATTTTTACTTCATAGACATTACTAACCTCTCAGCTGCATGCTTGGAATACACAAGGTGAAAGAACAACCTGCTGATGTATCAAAACATCAAAAGATTCTGCATCTTTAGTAAAGAGTAAGAAATACTAAGTTACATCTGCTTGCCAATGTATCCATTAGCATCTGGCACAAGCTCTTTGCAGCTGTAACATCTCTGATGTTTGTTCTCAGGGGACTACAAACTCAGTCACCATCCAAGCTCAGAAAATAGTTTGCATCACACCATGCCATTGCTTTTAGAACTTATTTCAGTAGGGATGAAGGCCATCGACTTACCCTCTGCAGAAGATCAGTATCTTCCAGGGCCACTCAAGCTCTTAATCCATAAGAAGGTTTTGTAATAGCTTAATAAACTTAATTTTGTCTGCTTGCAGTTGAAACACTTACAGGTAAATAAGAACCTAGTATCAGGCACCTGAAAGAAAACATCCAGCATACATGTGGCAGTCTGAAGCACTAACATTGAACATGAACTAGCACACACACAAAAAATTCGCTGGCAAATCAGCTCTACAGAAGGCAAAGTTATGTGCAGATATTAGCCAGGGAAAGGTGAGACTGGGATAGAAGGAAAAACTAAGTTCTTACTTACTATCTAAAGTCAGAGATTTAGTTTAAATGCCTTTATGGGAGACCTCCAAGAGGGTGATTCAGAGACTGGTGGAGCAACCAGACACATCAGGCCCACAACCTGCAAGAAATCTTCCTTTGAGGATCCTGAACTAAAGGAGGAATCTGGGCTCTGTTATGATAGATCATGTGAACTCCTTCGCAAGTCTCTCAAAAACACAAAACTAATAGTAGAAACTGGGGTTTCTTGTGTTTCTAGAAACAGTCAAGTTTAATTGTTCAAATGAGGCTGCTAAGGGATGCTAATGGATTGGAAAGAAAGCAGGAGACAGGAAGTGGCGAGATGTGTGGAGCTACAAAAGATAATATAGATATTCAGCAGCAATTTGTGATAATGAGAGCTTATTAAGAGGTTCTTGAGACAAAGGTTTTGTCATGAGGCAGCTATTGTAGACAAATTTAGTGGTTTGTTTTATGTAGAAGATGAGTTAAAATCCAAGAAGTATATCCTGTTAGGGACTGCACTGATTAAATTTTAAATGGCACTGACTTGTAGCCACTTAAAGAGTAAAGAAAAAGGAGATATTCAGCCAGCAGTTCAGTTTCACAGACTGCAGTGATGGACGGTGGCTATATTCCTGAGAACCTGGGAAAGATTCTTACCTCAGAGGGAAAAACCACTGTGCTGAGATGGCTCAGCAGAAAGCTGTGAAAATTAAGAACATTAACTGAGAGTTTAAAGATGTAGTTTCATGAAAAACAATCAAAAATAGCCCTGCAAGAAAATAAGCCAGAGCAGCCAAGTATTCTTGCTTACACCTTGCACTTCAACACTGAGTCTTGAAAAACAAACTGATCATTCTGCACAGAGCAGAGATTTTCCCAGTGACATGAGTAAGGCAAGATGCTGGATGAATTGCTTATCATGACAGGTGAAGCAGATGGGCTAGAGACATGACAGTTACTAGATTTTGTTTTTTAAAGGTCTTTTCCCCTTCATTTTAAAGAGTGATACAGGCTGACATCAGGATTTGATGTAAAGCAGAATATGCTCCTTCCACCACACTTTGCTGTATTGCTGGCTGCTACCAGTAGGGATGTAGGACTCCCCTCAAAAGCACAATCACAGCTCACAGGGGATCTGGAAAGAAGTTTCAGTGTCTGCACACGCAAGTCAATGTCCATATAAAAATCAAAAAAGGTAATTTAATGCTCAGGGATTAACTTTCATGTCCAAACAATATGATAAAAGGAGCATTAACTGCACAGCACTGAGAGCAGAGTCTCTGCAAACCCTGAGCACTATGAACTCTTCTCAAGTATAGAGTCATGCAAGAAGGAGCTGGCAGGACCTTGTACAGCCTTGAGAGACTGATCAGTTAGGCTAGGTTTTCTTAACTCTATGTAAGGTGAGGGAGGCATTTTCAGTTCACAGTTTGTGCTGGAACAATGTTACAACTTGTCACTATTATTAACCAATAAAATTTGGATTAAAATGGTAATTATGTTAATGAATGAACAGCAGATGACTATACAGTACAGAGGAATAAAGAACTATTAGTTTTAAGATGTGCAAAAATAAAGAAATCTATGGTAGTTGTCTTATTAGATATTGAATTATAGCATTTCCTCTTTTTGCTATTGTGTTTTTGTGGGTATTACTGAGTCAGCAGTGTCTCTAAGGCTGATGTATTATTCTATCCCTGGAATTAGTGTATGCAGGTGCTGTAATAAATATTGTGAGAGGAACACCTTTCTTAGTTTAAACACAACTTTGCAATTTTACCCTTGCAGCTGTACAATCTTATTTTTCATTATGGACTGTAATTACAGGATGTGGCTTTGCAAATATCAAAGGTCTGTGATGAGCTGTTAACTTTGGTAAATTATTCATGGTAAATAAATATGCAAACAGGCAAATGTTCAGATAAGAAAGAAAGTTTCATTCAGTCCGAGACTTTTTTCATTCACTGATAACCTTCTGAAGTACTATTCTAATTTCAAGACAATAAACACTGTGCAAACCTGCCAGTGCTTAAACACATGTGAAGATGCCTGTTTTTCATTATCTGTTCTTTTCCACTCTGTCTCCAGGCTTCTGACCTGATTTCATCACATAACAACCTTAAAGGATCTGTTACAGCAGCTCAGACAGCAATGGGCATCTGCTCAGTGCTGTGGGTGACCTGTGCTGTGAGGCTCCTGTTTTATCCCAGCATTCCATTTCCCTGAAAACACATTCATGTTCTTGGAAATTTTTCTTCTTGTGACTGACAGCACAGTCTGCTGTAACAGTTCCTCTGTAGGACTGAAATGGCAGGATTTATCTTGCCTCACTTTACCATCTAAAAACAGAGCATCACAGCTCATCTTAGACAAATTTTCTTTAGAATCCACACGGAAAGGAATACACTTGAAGTGAGCCTGCACACTGCCTTTGGATTTAAAATCAGATGAAATGAAACCCAGATTCAGAAATTTTACCCAAAACACATTTTTAGTCCACTACCAAGTGTTCTGCAGCACACCTGAAAAGTGAGAATATGTAGTCTATGCAGAACAGAAGCAGTTATAGAGGCTAGGAGCCCTTGTGAAAAGGCCATTCAAGCCTCTCCTCTAATGACACAGAGCAGCATACATGTCCTGTGTGTCCTCACTACCTTTCTTCTTAGGCCAGGTGGCTATCCCTCAAGTGGGCTTGTCCCTTGGTTGCCATAGAGCTGTCTGGAACACTGGTTGATGAGATGCAGCCAGTACACTTGTATGTTGGTGGACACCTGCTATTCGACAGCTAGGCAAAGACCAGAAATCACCACTGTACTGATAAGTTTGACTAATCAAGGACTGGGATGTGCTTTTTGATCAGAGATAATATTCAGGGACATACCCAGGGGTGCACACTCTGCTGGCATTAACTTAATTGCAGGTGTTGACTTAGTTGCTTTGACTTCGATTCTTACCCTGCCCTCTGTTACATATTGGCATTAGTGAAACAACTGAAAAAAAGTCCCTCAGATCTTAGTGTGTCCTTATTGCCTGACTGGCCTCACGTTTGGATTTGCTGCTCAGTTAACAGCTATTAAAACTCCTAGATATACTTTGTGTTCTGCCCACATTTTGCAAGGGACTGAAATATTAGCAATTTATTTGATTTTATCTGAAATATGCTAAAATAGACTGATTCTATTTTGAAGGTTTTCTACAGCTAACCGTAGTGTTTTTCAAATTTAGACCTTCATCTACAAAGAATGTCATTACACATTAAGGTTCCAGTGCTAGCTTCTTGTGGACCATATAATTTATACAATCTAATTTAAAACAATGTTGATATGGCATTTATTTAAAATACATCATAAAGAAAACTTATGTTTTTCTCTGCCACTCTGTGTGGACAGCCTGTACTATGATAACTCTAATTTTACCTATTTTCTTCTATGAATAATTACTAATAGGGACTTTTCTAGCAGACATTTCAATTACATCTTTTTTTCTTTTTAAACTGGGCACCTAATTTTTCAGATTTCCTGCTATTAGAATTAACTTCAGATATGGATGTGCTGTAAATTCACCCTTACTGAACTATTTATTGAATAATTTTAATAAACTAAAATATTTATGAAAACATTTCAGGATTAATATTATTTACTCTCATTCTGTCAAATAAGACACTTGATGCAGACAATGAATTTAATCAGTTCTCATTCACCTCACAGTCAGTCTGTTATCTCTTCATAGATGTCTCTGGAACAGCTCCAGGTTCCCATAATACAAACAAGTACAAAATCCAGGTATGGAGAACTGTATTGTGCTGTGGCTGAACTAGGTCAGTTATGTTACTTAGATTCAGGGTAGGGCTTGAACCAAAGGGCTAAATGCACCCATTAGGGAAAGTTTGGATCTGGACTCAGAGCTGGACTTGTGGGATTAGCTGAATACTAATTGTTCTATAAATAATTAATATATTTAGCACTTTTCCATTGTGTAGCATCCCATAGGAACCATCTGTCCTCCTCTCACACATATATGCATGTACTCTTCTTTCATTAAGGATATCTGAATACAGTAATTAGAACAGTCAAATCTGGATCTGACTGATCAGTGCTGCTCCAGCTTTATTACAATTTAATTGCAGTGGCCTAGAGTTCACTGCTGAACATGGCTCAGAACTCATTGAACTATTGCATCAGGAGATGATTTAATGGGAATAAAGAACTGAGACACCATTTATGTGATATGAAACCCACCAGAAAATAACCTGGATGTAGACATAACAGGACAGGATTCTTTTTCCTCATTTATACATTGTTATGACCCTTTCAAAAGAACTCATTCAAATGTATAAACTATCTTTATCCTTCATATCAACTCCAGTTGAAACACTGATAAAGCTGCTGCTTGGATAGACACCAGCACACAAGGCTGACAAATATGCAAATACAGCACATCAGAAATAACTGCCACACTATTCTCCACAGCTGTCAAAAATCCAGATATATATATCAGAGAAAAGATGCCTCTTTGAAAATGCTCCTTGGAGTGATGTCAGAAAACTGAGCTTTAGCCATGTACCTCTAGAGAAGTGCTTCTCCAGAAGTTACCAGAAACCAGAGTATCTACCCTATCATGTGTGGTTGCAAATACTTCTGGATTCTAGAATTCTGTGTGGGTGGGTGAAGGGTTTTTCATCCCCTTTAGATACAGAGGGGATGTTACTGTAGAGAACAACTAGGAAGCTAATGCTCCTTGCCTGTGACTGAGGAGTCTAACAGCCCATAGCTCATCCCTACACAGTTACCATACTAAGTGATTGTTTTGCACAATAAATCCAGTGTTTTCTTGTTGCAATTGAAGCATGAGTAATTCTCATGGTAATGGTAATTCTCATAGAATTTTCAAAAAATTGAACAATATTCAGCTCTTGCTCACATCCCGGATTCTTATTACAGAAGTGCAGAAAGACTCACTGCAAGCCTGAAGTAATCAAATCTTTTTTTTTTTTTTTAAAAGGAGCAAAAGCTTGTTTTTTAAAAAATTTTTAGACTAGCTGTTTAGCTTATGTCATTTCTTCCTCTTTTTCTACAATAAAGAGCAACAGCTGGAAACTGTAATCTTCCTCTACACTTTTTGTGTGAAGTATTCATTATAGATCATATGAATTTCCCTTAGCTGCAACCTGCCCTACATTGTAAATATGTTTTGAAGATCTATAGGTAGTAAATAGCACCTTGAAGACAAATATTTGTTAATTTTTTCTGCTAAATACTCTTATAAACTATCTGTTCAAGACACTGCTTTGATGACTGATGATCCGGCACTGAAAATAAATTAGATGCCCCAGTTGACAACTATGATGGGTTCTTTCAAAAATTCTCTATAATTTATAGCATAATGACTAAATTAATCACATATGCTTGTGTAATTTACAACGTAATGTACTAAAACACAGCCACTCTAATTAAGAGTTATAAATCACTTAGAAAATAAACCACCATTTGCCAGGAAAAGAGAAGACATGTCAACAACAAAAAAAAAGGCTTTCTTTCTCAGTCTTTCCTTCCTTCAGAGTCTAATCCTCCCCTATGAAGTGCATTGCAAAAGTCTAGTTAAACAATGGAAAATCAGAATCTTGAAAACTGACATTGTTAATCAGGACTGACACCATTGACAATAATCTAACTGTGTGGGGCTGATGGAGTAATCAATTTCAAGCCTGCAGGAGATCTGTGTAGCTATAGCATACCAGCTGCTTTGAAAGGTGCATTCGGATGGGAGAGAGTTTTGAGGCTACTCTGCTTTGTGCAAGAGCAAATTCTTTCCCTTCCAGGGAAATATCCCTTTATCTCCCTTTTCAACTGCAGAATATTCTAGGATATTATTCCTTAAGATTGCACTTTAGTATTAAAATGGTCACTTACTGCAAAGAGCAAGAGAGTCAGTCAGCTGAGGTGGTATCCTCAAAAAATGGAACTCATGGTGGCTGAATCATCATCAATGGGATGAACATTGGTGTTTCCCTTCCCTTCTGGCATAGCAGCAGGGAGCATTCCTCCATTCTCACTGTTGAAAAGGCTCCTCAGCTAGTGCCTTGAACAAAAGATAAAGCTGTTGGTTACAAGATATACCTTTGCATTTGTCCTAACAACGGATTCTGATTTTACAGTAATCAATACCCAATGGGGTCAGTAAGAAGCTTTCCAAAGACCTTAACAGGAGCTGAAGCTGGTCCCAAATACCCTGGGGTTTGTTAGCCTAAGCTTTTACCTTCTGCAATGTTACAGTGATGACATTTATTCAAGCGTAGCAGAAAGAATCACTGTTGTTCACCTGTGAGGCCAAAGTCAGTTGCATCTCTTTAACATGCTGGCACAGCTGTATCAATTTAAGATAGCAGAATAGAGTGGTGATACATAATGCTGAAATTCCAACTAGAAAGATGTACCCAGGTTTCTGAATACTCCTATAACAACTGTGACATTTACAATGAAACACCTTATCTCCAAGATAGGCAGATATTTATTTTATAATCACTCTTTATAAGATGCTGCTTTTTATCTCCAATAAATAAATGCAGGAGTATTGTTGGTACAAGAGGATGGCTGACTACCATAGTGAAATCTTTGCTACGAAAAGACAGCAGAGATTACAATTTCAGAACCATTGTGAAGTGGAAGGGAAGGATGAATGGTGAAAGAGGCATTACTTGTTATTTTAATTGATGAGTCACTGTACTCACCTGGGCCCTAAGCTGGCATTGTTTCCCCTTATTTCGGCTGAAGGATCAACAGCATTTCTCCCCAAAGGGTCCTCTGGAAGCTTTGATAGGCAGGTGGCAACTCATTCAGATCATGAGCTTAGAAGGTCACTGGGTCATTGATTCCATTATCTGGCAATTGTGACTCACCAGGTCCAAAGGGAAGAGACCTAGATAGCTCAGTTGAGAGTGAATCAGATTTTTCTCTTTTGGGAGTTCCAAAGGGCTGGAAATTGAATGGACAGCAACATGTGGCCATGGACAGAGACCAAAACACAGCCACGGTTTTGGGAGATCATTATCAACTTGTTATAACACGCTGTTACAATTTTAGAAAGTGTAGTTGCTTAGAAGAGGCTTAACTGATAAGTAAAATTAATAGAAAGAAAATTGTGTCTGTCCTGGCTCAAACTAGGACAGAAATACATGGTTAAGCCCTGACAGGTTCATAAAGGTCATGTACTTATCACTGTCTGCAAGTTCAGAGGTGTCATTCTACTGTGCTACCAAGCAGATTAATGGCAAATATATGCTAAGGTAATTGAGGGAAAACGTATCTGCTGGTGATATCTATCTCATGAGAACCTGGGAAATGCATCTAAGGATGCTTGGTTTTTCAATATTAATTTTAACAAGGCAAGAATTAATGCCTAATCAGAGTAACTACAGAATACACGCAATGCAAAAATTAAATTTCTGAATTACAGAAAAGAATGAATGCATCAAAGGAATTGTCTTAAAGCTTACAACTACCCTGTGCTTGGGATATTTTATAGAGGAGAGCTAAAACAAAAAACACAGACAATGCTACTTAGATATGGAAATCAGCATCTCCATACTGAACAGATGTTGTTATACTGCAGGTATTGTTAAAGAAATGTCTGAATGTCTGAAGAGACGAGATGACCTCGACGAGTTTCGTTCGAGAAACGAAACTCAGTTTTCATCCTACATGGTTAGATGAGACTGAAATTTGACAGTGAGTCCAAGATATCATAAAGGAGCAAGCAACAGTATTGATCTTTTATTTTCTATGACAAGTTACTGTCAGCAGAGCACTGTAGATGGACAAGTTTCAGTTGTGTAAGAGTGGACTGTAGGACCTCCTGAAGTTAACTCTTTCCCCAGTCTTGAGGCAGATCTCAACATGCAGTAGTTTTCTGATTTAAGATACTTGCAGCTGGAAAACCATCTCATCAGTCTGTTTGATTAAAAGCTGGAGGACTGGGCTCTGAGGGGGCTAGTCTTGTCTGAAACCACTCACTGAAATCTTCTTCTGGCATCTGCACAATATTTTCACGTACAAACTGAAACAGAAGGTCATTTTCTGAGCTTTTATGTGCAGGAGATAACATGGAAAAATATGATCACTGGGACAATAGAATAAATGTAATGGCTTCTGTAAGAAGTTATACCCCCAAAACATTTTTAATGCAACTTTCAGAACAGCTGGATGTGCTCTAAAATAAACTAAACGGAAAACTCCACATCTTAATTGCAATTTATATCCTGAATCCTTCCAAGTCAAGTCTGTATCCTACCTACCATTAAAACAACTTGAAGTAAAATAAGAATTTCATCTAGAGTCTCTATCAGAATAGGACATGTCATATTCAGCAATGCTTTTCTTGATATTGAAATGTATCATGTATGTATTCCAGTCAGAAGGAGCATCAAGGTCCCCCTTCCTCTGTGTCTGTTTTTGAAAGAAGTACAAATAAGTATACAGATTTAGCTATGCTCACGTATTCCTCTATTACTATTGCACTAATATGAGGGATCAAAATGCAAAGGGAACACAATGGAAATGGTGAAGAAATAGATCTAAAAAGAACAGCAAGCAACAGAGATTTATACAGTGAACATTAAGACACAGCTGTCTCTCCAGTTAGTGACTCTGCAAATTAGGGAACAAGACAAAATGGATATTATGAAGCATCAAGAAAATACAGGTACCCTGATCTCGACATGTTGGGTGCTAAATCTTTGCCTCTTGTAAGGCATAACAATACATGAAAGATGAAGACTAACCTGCTGTCTATCAGAGATTTCTTTTGGTCTTACAAGGTTAGGAGAAATAAGTAACTGTACTGAGAACAAAACCCCACAAGGTGGCGTCATTGTAATTTTCTTAAAGGTAGCTACCCGATTTGACAACATAGCAGTACGCCTTTTAAATACATTCTCCTCCCTTCCTTGTGTCTTGCTTCTGCCAGTTGTTTCTAGAACTACAAGAGTTAAGCTCAGGCTAAGATTTAAGAAGCAGATTTATTTTTCTTAATGTTGCTGAAGCACAGCATGGATACCTGCAGAGTTTTTGGATCAGTGATGTAATACATGACTTGAATAGCTCATGGGTGTAACTACCAAGAATGGCAGGCCTTTGCACGGCACAAAAAGTTAAGAGTATCTCTTCAAGTGCCCTAACAGTCTATGACATGCCACTCATTGTAGTGGTAAATAAATCAGTTACATAATAACAATTATATTATTGGTAATCCAATGTTTGTCACATCTTTCTTCTCAGGAGTTCAAAGGAGAATAGTAGCATCTGAATTTAGAAAGATCCTAAAATATTCCATCTTGTAACTTTGCAGCGTATGGATCACCCACAGGCTCCTGCTCTCTCCACCCTCATCACACACAGAATCAAACACTGGACTCACCTCCACTGCTGCAGCAATTTCTGGAGAACAGAGCTCCCAGACCTGTAGATCATCCAGAGCCTTAAGAAAGGTGTCTGGATCAATTTTCAAATCAGGAGTATTGTAATATTTTTCCAGCTTCTTTAAGATTTTCTGCACATAATGGTTATTCTTTACAGACTCTGGGAGCCTGGCAAGCAATAGAGGAAACCTGTGGCAGAAAGAAGCACAGTAAAAGAGAAGCCATGAGAAAAAAAAATGCATATCTGATTAATAACTGAGTTTGCCTTGCATTTCTGCCACTTTACCACCTCTGCAGCTTCCACAGAAAAAATTGCTCTTCAGGGAATGTGATGATTCATGTAATTTTGAGCGAACATTACAAAAGAGCTTTACTTCATAGGACTTGTGCACCAGCTCCCTTTGCAGGGCATTGAAATAGATGCCTCTTCATCCATTTAAAATTAGGATGACTAACTTGTGTATGAAAGCAAATCCCAACAAATGTTTCTACTTTACTACAGATTTGGCCTCCTCTATTTATTTAGCCTCTATGGATTTTCTGGTGCAATCTGACACACTTTGAGCCTCTTTACTATTTCTTTTCCCTGTGCTATCATTTTCCTCTATGTGCAGACATAAATCTCATTGATCTAAGTACACTGTAATACAGTCTCTGTAATACACTTGACTCTGAGTAGAGATTCAGAAGGTGACTTAGACATTACAACTCCTGTGAAAAGACTGCCTTTATTTTACGAGTTCTGTGTAGACTCTCCAGTGCTGCTTTGACAGCCTTCAAGACTGATGTTCCCACGTTCCCAAACTGCATGACTAAGGTGTTCTGTAGTTTTCATTGCAAAGGGCTGAGGATGTGGCAGCACATCAGCAGGAAGTGCTGCCTCCCTACAAGTTAGGGTCTTACTGAGCACCAGATCATATCTGTATTTTCATTGCTAACAGTTTGAAGAGCCTGCATTTCCAGCAACTGATTCAGCAGTTTCTAGTGATACTTTCTCTTTCTCTTCAAAGCAAAGACACTTTAGAACAAAAAGAGAGAACTGTGAGACCCTGACCATGTCATCTGAACTGAATGTTTCTGTGCCTTCTTACCAGTTTATTTCATCTTCCTCATCTTCTCTTTTGGCTTTACTGCCCACCTGTCTTACTCTTTCCATGTCTCTTCTAAAAGATGTCAATTGTTTCAAAGCTTCAAATTTCGCCCGACATCGCTCTTCCTGTGTCCTACAAAAGAAACCTTAAAAGTCAGAGTTCTGTTTTAAACATTACCATACTTGTACGTAGTTACTTGGAAAGGTACTAAGGCAGGTAGAAAATGAACGTGAGGAACACATTGTTCAGTCTGTGGACACTAATAAAAACTTCTGCTTTTACAGTGTTCTACAGACATCCATATTTCTACAAACATATTAAAAAGTTTTTAAGTTTTACATCAGCTCTGTGCTGTAGGTAAGAAAAAAAACCTCAGAACTGAAGCATTTAAATAACTTGGAAGTCAGAAAAGGAACTCGGAACTCGGAACTTGGAACTAGGAACTCGGAACAGGAACTCGGAACTCGGAACAGGAACTCGGAACTCGGAACTCGGAAAAGGAACTCGGAAAAGGAACTCGGAACAGGAACTCGGAACTCGGAACTCGGAAAAGGAACTCGGAAAAGGAACTCGGAACAGGAACTCGGAACTCGGAACTCGGAAAAGGAACTCGGAACTCGGAAAAGGAACTCAGAACAGGAACTCGGAACTCGGAACTCAGAAAAGGAACTCGGAACTCGGAACTCGGAACTTGGAAAAGGAACTCGGAACTCGGAAAAGGAACTCGGAACTCGGAAAAGGAACTTGGAAAAGGAACTCGGAACTCGGAACTCGGAACTTGGAAAAGGAACTCGGAACTCGGAACTCGGAACTCGGAAAAGGAACTCGGAACTCGGAACTCGGAAAAGGAACTCGGAACTCGGAAAAGGAACTTGGAAAAGGAACTCGGAACTCGGAACTCGGAAAAGGAACTCGGAACTCGGAACTCGGAAAAGGAACTCGGAACTCGGAAAAGGAACTCAGAAAAGGAACTTGGAAAAGGAACTCGGAACTCGGAACTCGGAAAAGGAACTCGGAACTCGGAACTCGGAACTCGGAAAAGGAACTCGGAACTCGGAACTCGGAACTGGAACTGGAACTCGGAAAAGGAAAAGGAACTCGGAAAAGGAAAAGGAACTCGGAACTCGGAACTCGGAACTCGGAAAAGGAACTCGGAACTCGGAACTCGGAACTGGAACTCGGAAAAGGAACTCGGAACTCGGAACTCGGAACTCGGAAAAGGAACTCGGAAAAGGAACTCGGAACTCGGAACTCGGAACTCGGAAAAGGAACTCGGAACTCGGAAAAGGAACTCGGAACTCGGAACTCGGAAAAGGAACTCGGAAAAGGAACTCGGAACTCGGAAAAGGAACTCGGAACTCGGAACTCGGAAAAGGAACTCGGAAAAGGAACTCGGAACTCGGAACTCGGAAAAGGAACTCGGAACTCGGAACTCGGAACTGGAACTGGAACTCGGAAAAGGAAAAGGAACTCGGAAAAGGAAAAGGAACTCGGAACTCGGAACTCGGAACTCGGAAAAGGAACTCGGAACTCGGAAAGGAACTCGGAACTCGGAACTCGGAAAAGGAACTCGGAACTCGGAACTCGGAACTGGGAAAAGGAACTCGGAACTCGGAAAAGGAACTCGGAACTCGGAACTCGGAAAAGGAACTCGGAAAAGGAACTCGGAACTCGGAAAAGGAACTCGGAACTCGGAACTCGGAAAAGGAACGGAAAAGGAACTCGGAACTCGGAAAAGGAACTCGGAACTCGGAACTCGGAAAAGGAACTCGGAAAAGGAACTCGGAACTCGGAAAAGGAACTCGGAACTCGGAACTCGGAAAAGGAACTCGGAACTGGAACTCGGAACTGGAACTCGGAAAAGGAACTCGGAAAAGGAACTCGGAACTTGGAAAAGGAACTCGGAAAAGGAACTCGGAACTTGGAACTCGGAACTCGGAACTCGGAACTCGGAAAAGGAACTCAGAACTCGGAAAAGGAACTCAGAACTCAGAACTCGGAACTGGAACTCGGAAAAGGAACTCGGAACTCGGAACTCGGAAAAGGAACTCGGAACTTGGAACTCGGAACTCGGAACTTGGAACTCGGAACTTGGAACTCGGAACTTGGAACTCGGAACTCGGAACTTGGAACTCGGAACTTGGAACTCGGAACTCGGAACTCGGAACTTGGAACTCGGAACTCGGAACTCGGAAAAGGAACTCGGAACTTGGAACTCGGAACTCGGAACTTGGAACTCGGAACTCGGAACTCGGAAAAGAAACTCAGAACTCGGAACTCGGAACTGGAACTCGGAACTGGAACTCGGAAAAGGAACTCGGAACTCGGAACTCGGAACTCGGAACTCGGAAAAGGAACTCGGAACTCGGAACTTGGAACTCGGAACTTGGAACTCGGAACTTGGAACTCGGAACTCGGAACTTGGAACTCGGAACTTGGAACTCGGAACTCGGAACTCGGAACTCGGAACTCGGAACTCGGAACTTGGAACTCGGAACTTGGAACTCGGAACTCGGAACTCGGAACTCGGAACTCGGA
Organism: Calypte anna; assembly: GCF_003957555.1. Taxonomy (NCBI): domain Eukaryota; kingdom Metazoa; phylum Chordata; class Aves; order Apodiformes; family Trochilidae; genus Calypte; species Calypte anna. The sequence continues at coordinate 10,498,026 of NC_044261.1, forward strand.
ACTCGGAACTCGGAAAAGGAACTCGGAACTTGGAACTCGGAACTCGGAACTCGGAAAAGGAACTCGGAACTTGGAACTCGGAACTCGGAACTTGGAACTCGGAACTCGGAAACTCGGAAAAGAAACTCAGAACTCGGAACTCGGAACTGGAACTCGGAACTGGAACTCGGAAAAGGAACTCGGAACTCGGAACTCGGAACTCGGAACTCGGAAAAGGAACTCGGAACTCGGAACTCGGAACTCGGAAAAGGAACTCGGAACTTGGAACTCGGAACTCGGAACTCGGAAAAGGAACTCGGAACTTGGAACTCGGAACTCGGAACTTGGAACTCGGAACTCGGAACTCGGAAAAGAAACTCAGAACTCGGAACTCGGAACTGGAACTCGGAACTGGAACTCGGAAAAGGAACTCGGAACTCGGAACTCGGAACTCGGAACTCGGAAAAGGAACTCGGAACTCGGAACTCGGAAAAGGAACTCGGAACTCGGAACTCGGAACTGGAACTCGGAACTCGGAACTCGGAACTCGGAAAAGGAACTCGGAACTTGGAACTCGGAACTCGGAACTCGGAAAAGGAACTCGGAACTCGGAACTCGGAACTTGGAACTCGGAACTCGGAACTCGGAAAAGAAACTCAGAACTCGGAACTCGGAACTGGAACTCGGAACTGGAACTCGGAAAAGGAACTCGGAACTCGGAACTCGGAAAAGGAACTCGGAACTCGGAACTCGGAACTCGGAAAAGGAACTCGGAACTCGGAACTCGGAACTCGGAAAAGGAACTCGGAACTCGGAAAAGGAACTCGGAACTCGGAACTCGGAAAAGGAACTCGGAACTCGGAACTCGGAACTCGGAACTCGGAAAAGGAACTCGGAACTCGGAAAAGGAACTCGGAACTCGGAACTCGGAACTCGGAAAAGGAACTCGGAACTCGGAAAAGGAACTCGGAACTCGGAACTCGGAACTCGGAAAAGGAACTCGGAACTCGGAACTCGGAAAAGGAACTCAGAACTCGGAACTCGGAACTGGAACTCGGAACTGGAACTCGGAACTCGGAACTCGGAACTCGGAACTCGGAAAAGGAACTCGGAACTCGGAACTCGGAACTGGAACTGGAACTCGGAAAAGGAAAAGGAACTCGGAACTCGGAACTCGGAACTGGAACTCGGAACTCGGAACTCGGAACTCGGAAAAGGAACTCGGAACTCGGAACTCGGAAAAGAAACTCGGAACTCGGAACTCGGAACTCGGAAAAGGAACTCGGAAAAGGAACTCGGAACTCGGAAAAGGAACTCGGAACTCGGAAAAGGAACTCGGAAAAGGAACTCGGAAAAGGAACTCGGAAAAGGAACTCGGAAAAGGAACTCGGAACTTGGAACTTGGAACTCGGACCTTGGAACTTGGAACTCGGAAAAGGAACTCGGAACTCGGAAAAGGAACTCGGAACTCGGAACTCGGAACTGGAACTGGAACTCGGAACTCGGAACTCGGAACTCGGAACTCGGAAAAGGAACTCGGAAAAGGAACTCGGAAAAGGAACTCGGAAAAGGAACTCGGACCTCGGAAAAGGACCTCAGAAAAGGACCTCGGAAAAGGACCTCACTCAGAAAAGGACCTCGGAAAAGGACCTCACTCAGAAAAGGACCTCGGAAAAGGACCTCACTCAGAAAAGGACCTCGGAAAAGGACCTCACTCAGAAAAGGACCTCGGAAAAGGACCTCACTCAGAAAAGGACCTCGGAAAAGGAACTCACTCAGAAAAGGACCTCAGAAAAGGACCTCAGAAAAGGACCTCACTCAGAAAAGGACCTCAGAAAAGGAACTCACTCAGAAAAGGACCTCAGAAAAGGAACTCACTCAGAAAAGGACCTCAGAAAAGGAACTCACTCAGAAAAGGACCTCAGAAAAGGAACTCACTCAGAAAAGGACCTCACTCAGAAAAGGACCTCACTCAGAAAAGGACCTCAGAAAAGGACCTCACTCAGAAAAGGACCTCACTCAGAAAAGGACCTCACTCAGAAAAGGACCTCACTCAGAAAAGGACCTCAGAAAAGGACCTCACTCAGAAAAGGACCTCAGAAAAGGACCTCACTCAGAAAAGGACCTCAGAAAAGGAACTCACTCAGAAAAGGACCTCAGAAAAGGAACTCACTCAGAAAAGGACCTCAGAAAAGGAACTCACTCAGAAAAGGACCTCAGAAAAGGAACTCACTCAGAAAAGGACCTCAGAAAAGGAACTCACTCAGAAAAGGACCTCAGAAAAGGAACTCACTCAGAAAAGGACCTCAGAAAAGGAACTCACTCAGAAAAGGACCTCAGAAAAGGAACTCACTCAGAAAAGGACCTCAGAAAAGGAACTCACTCAGAAAAGGACCTCACTCAGAAAAGGAACTCACTCAGAAAAGGACCTCAGAAAAGGAACTCACTCAGAAAAGGACCTCACTCAGAAAAGGAACTCACTCAGAAAAGGACCTCACTCAGAAAAGGACCTCAGAAAAGGACCTCACTCAGAAAAGGACCTCAGAAAAGGACCTCACTCAGAAAAGGACCTCAGAAAAGGACCTCACTCAGAAAAGGACCTCAGAAAAGGAACTCACTCAGAAAAGGACCTCACTCAGAAAAGGACCTCAGAAAAGGAACTCACTCAGAAAAGGAACTCACTCAGAAAAGGACCTCAGAAAAGGAACTCACTCAGAAAAGGACCTCAGAAAAGGAACTCACTCAGAAAAGGACCTCAGAAAAGGACCTCACTCAGAAAAGGACCTCAGAAAAGGACCTCACTCAGAAAAGGACCTCAGAAAAGGACCTCACTCAGAAAAGGACCTCAGAAAAGGACCTCACTCAGAAAAGGACCTCAGAAAAGGACCTCACTCAGAAAAGGACCTCACTCAGAAAAGGACCTCACTCAGAAAAGGACCTCACTCAGAAAAGGACCTCACTCAGAAAAGGACCTCACTCAGAAAAGGACCTCACTCAGAAAAGGACCTCACTCAGAAAAGGACCTCACTCAGAAAAGGACCTCACTCAGAAAAGGACCTCAGAAAAGGACCTCACTCAGAAAAGGACCTCAGAAAAGGAACTCACTCAGAAAAGGACCTCAGAAAAGGAACTCACTCAGAAAAGGACCTCACTCAGAAAAGGAACTCAGAAAAGGAACTCACTCAGAAAAGGAACTCACTCAGAAAAGGACCTCACTCAGAAAAGGACCTCACTCAGAAAAGGACCTCACTCAGAAAAGGACCTCACTCAGAAAAGGACCTCACTCAGAAAAGGACCTCACTCAGAAAAGGACCTCACTCAGAAAAGGACCTCACTCAGAAAAGGACCTCACTCAGAAAAGGACCTCACTCAGAAAAGGACCTCACTCAGAAAAGGACCTCACTCAGAAAAGGACCTCACTCAGAAAAGGACCTCACTCAGAAAAGGACCTCACTCAGAAAAGGACCTCACTCAGAAAAGGACCTCACTCAGAAAAGGACCTCACTCAGAAAAGGACCTCACTCAGAAAAGGACCTCACTCAGAAAAGGACCTCACTCAGAAAAGGACCTCACTCAGAAAAGGACCTCACTCAGAAAAGGACCTCACTCAGAAAAGGACCTCCTCAAAGCCTCACTCAGAAAAGGACCTCACTCAGAAAAGGACCTCACTCAGAAAAGGACCTCACTCAGAAAAGGACCTCACTCAGAAAAGGACCTCACTCAGAAAAGGACCTCACTCAGAAAAGGACCTCACTCAGAAAAGGACCTCACTCAGAAAAGGACCTCACTCAGAAAAGGACCTCACTCAGAAAGGACCTCACTCAGAAAGGACCTCACTCAGAAAAGGACCTCACTCAGAAAAGGACCTCACTCAGAAAAGGACCTCACTCAGAAAAGGACCTCACTCAGAAAAGGACCTCACTCAGAAAAGGACCTCACTCAGAAAAGGACCTCACTCAGAAAAGGACCTCACTCAGAAAAGGACCTCACTCAGAAAAGGACCTCACTCAGAAAAGGACCTCACTCAGAAAAGGACCTCACTCAGAAAAGGAACCTCACTCAGAAAAGGACCTCACTCAGAAAAGGACCTCACTCAGAAAAGGACCTCACTCAGAAAAGGACCTCACTCAGAAAAGGACCTCACTCAGAAAAGGACCTCACTCAGAAAAGGACCTCACTCAGAAAAGGACCTCACTCAGAAAAGGACCTCACTCAGAAAAGGACCTCACTCAGAAAAGGACCTCACTCAGAAAAGGACCTCACTCAGAAAAGGACCTCACTCAGAAAGGACCTCACTCAGAAAAGGACCTCACTCAGAAAAGGACCTCACTCAGAAAAGGACCTCACTCAGAAAAGGACCTCACTCAGAAAAGGACCTCACTCAGAAAAGGACCTCACTCAGAAAAGGACCTCACTCAGAAAAGGACCTCACTCAGAAAAGGACCTCACTCAGAAAAGGACCTCACTCAGAAAAGGACCTCACTCAGAAAAGGACCTCACTCAGAAAAGGACCTCACTCAGAAAAGGACCTCACTCAGAAAAGGACCTCACTCAGAAAAGGACCTCACTCAGAAAAGGAACTCAGAAAAGGAACTCAGAAAAGGAACTCAGAAAAGGACCTCAGAAAAGGACCTCAGAAAAGGACCTCAGAAAAGGAACTCAGAAAAGGAACTCAGAAAAGGAACTCAGAAAAGGAACTCAGAAAAGGAACTCAGAAAAGGAACTCAGAAAAGGAACTCAGAAAAGGAACTCAGAAAAGGAACTCAGAAAAGGAACTCAGAAAAGGAACTCAGAAAAGGAACTCAGAAAAGGAACTCAGAAAAGGAACTCAGAAAAGGAACTCAGAAAAGGAACTCAGAAAAGGAACTCAGAAAAGGAACTCAGAAAAGGAACTCAGAAAAGGAACTCAGAAAAGGAACTCAGAAAAGGAACTCAGAAAAGGAACTCAGAAAAGGAACTCAGAAAAGGAACTCAGAAAAGGAACTCAGAAAAGGAACTCAGAAAAGGAACTCAGAAAAGGAACTCAGAAAAGGAACTCAGAAAAGGAACTCAGAAAAGGAACTCAGAAAAGGAACTCAGAAAAGGAACTCAGAAAAGGAACTCAGAAAAGGAACTCAGAAAAGGAACTCAGAAAAGGAACTCAGAAAAGGAACTCAGAAAAGGAACTCAGAAAAGGAACTCAGAAAAGGAACTCAGAAAAGGAACTCAGAAAAGGAACTCAGAAAAGGAACTCAGAAAAGGAACTCAGAAAAGGAACTCAGAAAAGGAACTCAGAAAAGGAACTCAGAAAAGGAACTCAGAAAAGGAACTCAGAAAAGGAACTCAGAAAAGGAACTCAGAAAAGGAACTCAGAAAGGAACTCAGAAAAGGAACTCAGAAAAGGAACTCAGAAAAGGAACTCAGAAAAGGAACTCAGAAAAGGAACTCAGAAAAGGAACTCAGAAAAGGAACTCAGAAAAGGAACTCAGAAAAGGAACTCAGAAAAGGAACTCAGAAAAGGAACTCAGAAAAGGAACTCAGAAAAGGAACTCAGAAAAGGAACTCAGAAAAGGAACTCAGAAAAGGAACTCAGAAAAGGAACTCAGAAAAGGAACTCAGAAAAGGAACTCAGAAAAGGAACTCAGAAAAGGAACTCAGAAAAGGAAAGGAACTCAGAAAAGGAACTCAGAAAAGGAACTCAGAAAAGGAACTCAGAAAAGGAACTCAGAAAAGGAACTCAGAAAAGGAACTCAGAAAAGGAACTCAGAAAAGGAACTCAGAAAAGGAACTCAGAAAAGGAACTCAGAAAAGGAACTCAGAAAAGGAACTCAGAAAAGGAACTCAGAAAAGGAACTCAGAAAAGGAACTCAGAAAAGGAACTCAGAAAAGGAACTCAGAAAAGGAACTCAGAAAAGGAACTCAGAAAAGGAACTCAGAAAAGGAACTCAGAAAAGGAACTCAGAAAGGAACTCAGAAAAGGAACTCAGAAAAGGAACTCAGAAAAGGAACTCAGAAAAGGAACTCAGAAAAGGAACTCAGAAAAGGAACTCAGAAAAGGAACTCAGAAAAGGAACTCAGAAAAGGAACTCAGAAAAGGAACTCAGATCTGGTGCATACTGAGATGAAAGAATTTGCACAGACATCACAAACTAATGTTTCTGAGTGAAAGGAAGAGGATGACAGGTTTGGGCTGGTGAACAAGCTAGAAATGCCACTGACCTCGGAAAAGGTCATGAGAGAGTGCGTTGCAACTGTTATCATAAGAAGAGACCAAGCAATGTTGAACAAAACAGCAATCTCTCATTTTGATGGGAAGGTCTATGAAGTCCAAAGTAAATATATTCAACTTTTCAACAAAACTATTCCCGAGTATTCCAGCAATCCAGACACTGCTGTAAATATTTAATCTGTAATGTATCTTTTTGTACACCGGTACTCATAAAATGTTCTATCATCCCTATATTCTTACTTTGATGTCAATCCATATAAATACATCTTTATAAGGCCTGAAGAAAAGTTCTAAAGCTAGTCAGAAGCCATGTGTGTGCACTGTTTTAAGAATATACAGTCTCTTCCTACCTCTCAAGGTTCTCTAGAATATCATGCAGACAAAAAGCTGCTTCTTCACGTACTGTTGTGAATTTCTGCCTCATATCAGCAGAGAAGTTAGATTTGCCTTTAAGGAAAGAGCTGATACGAAAGCTGCAAATAGAACACAGAAAACTGTAATTAAAATCTTCTGGTAACCATTTTATGGTACCTACTTGTGCTGCTCAGAACATGAAGTGATGTGAGCCCATGGAAATTCTGAAATCTCCTTATTCTCAGTGAAAATCCAAATGTAATATAATTTGAATTTTTTTAATTTATCAGCTTCTCACATGTAGAATGAGAAGCTTACCTCTGTTTTCCAGGCATCTGCTTTCCTGATATTGTACTCTCTTGATCCTTAGTGGATGGTATGTTTGCTCTGTAATTCTTCTGAACCACTGGCAACACACTGTAAGACATAGCAAGGTTTAAAATAACAGTATACCTCCCCTAGAACTTGAAAAGGTTCTACAGGTGCCGATAAAACATTCTTAGTATTACAGACTTTTTGGAGCTATCCACTTACAAAATTTCTCAACTAAATGGAAGAAATGCTTCAAAGTCTAATTGTAAGAATGTTCTGTCATGTTGACCTTGTAGCTGTGGAAACCACCACAGAATGAAGTAACAAGGGAACACATCTAACGTAAGTTTAGCTGGCAGTGTCAGAGAGACACTAGTGAAAAATTCAGTGGTACAGACAGAAAAAATTCTACAGGAATAAGGTTTTTTGCACAAAGCTGCTGAAGCTTAATATCTCTTGTTTAAATAAAAAGCAAGATTGAAGGGGTATTTAAAAAAAAAAAAAAAAGCAAAACATACTGCTTGCACAGCAGTAAAATGGGTTATTCTGTCACCCTTGCCAAGAAATGTACGTGTCTTTTGATTTCACTGAATGCTGAGTTAAGTTATTCAGGAGACATAAAAAAAAAAAAAAAAAGAAGAGAATTAAAAAAGCATAAGCTCTGTCCTGATGAGTTGCTTCTCCTACTCTTTCACAGACCCATGGGGTAACGTACCACAGCAGTTCAGGCTTAGCCACATCTTCTTGTTTATGGAAATCTTTTGACACCTTTTCACGTGTTACCTGGGTGACTTTCTGCAGGGCTGATAAAAAAAATAAGCTGTAAAAGCATGCCTCTTCAACAGTGCATTTCTCTCTTCCACATGGAGAGGACGCTATAGTAGATGCTGGCCTGAATGAGATGTCCTAAAGAAACTTGCTGTTTACTATTTCTAAGAAGTAAAGTTTCTTTATAAAGAGGTTTTAAAATAGGTGCCCAAATACAAATGCAGCCAATTCATTAATTGCTTTGGAAAACATAAGCTTTATTTTTTCCACAGAAATTTGGTGAGACAGATCTAGTGTCACAGGGGCCTGTGAATAACCACTCTCTTTATGTGAATAACCACTTTTCCCATGCACTTTGCAATGCTACAGAGATCTGTCATAACCTTATATTTAGCTGTTTCTATTTTATTTAATTAGTTCTCCCCTAGAAGCTATTCGGTATGCTCCTGCCTTTTGATAGCTACTGAACATTCACAGACTATCTCAAATGACAATGAGCTCCTTCCTGAGCAGTAATTTAGAGTCTAGCAGAGCATGTCAGTCTAATAAAGACAATATAAATTAAAAGGTAATTAGCACTACTAAATGCCAATGTGTTTTTCTGTTCCAGCTTTATATAGAAGAAAGGAAAGACTTAAAATTACCCAGCTTTGTTCTGAAACATACTGCAGAGCTAACAGATAAACTATTCTGTCAGGTCTATCAAGGACAGGTACTCACCAATGCATGAGTAGAAGGAATACAGATTAAGAAACCCCCAAGTGAAACAGAACTCCCCAGATAAGGCTGTTACTATGGTCAGTTGGTTATGGCAGAGAATAACTGCCCTGTTTTCACCATCTGTTGGACTTTACAGATGTGGATGACAGCCTGACAACAAAACTGATGAAACTAAACATTAATTAAATTCTTTGTTAATATTCAGATGGGATTGTATTGTCTTTCAAACATTTTGCTAATAAGGAGGGTACACAGACATGTACAGCATTCCATATGCCTGAAGAGAAAGACACCAATACATCTAACAATCTCTTTGACTTAGATTCAACCCTGAAGGCAAATCCATTTAATATTGGCAGTCAAGAAAAGTAACTTACAGGGAAAAGGTGGCTGTTTTACTTTAGCTTGTGTTGACTTATTCAAAAGATTGGATAAAGCCACATTAATCTTGATGTTTTCTTCAGAACAAAACACAGTGGAAGATTCACTGCCATAAGGGGTTTGATGACCAGGAGATGACTGAATGCTAAATTGAGAGGTAGCAAGGACCTTGTTTATCTTCTTGCTAAGTGGACCACACCGTGCTTTCCGGACAAGTTTCTGTACATAAAAAAGGAATAAAAAGGAGGTTTCTATAGTAATGTGACAACAAAGAATCCTCTTTCTGTAAGTAATCCCAATATTGGATTCTATCGGTCCTCCTGTAGCCTCAGATTTTTCTCCAGTGATTTCATACAAGCTAGTGATTTCCTGGGTAGGAGGACCTCCTCCATTTTGTTATCTGGATCTAGTACTCCTGGATATAGCATTAATGCCAACAGATTATGCTCATTTGTACATGAGTAATACTGCAGCTGCAGAGAGGGCTGGTAACAGAGGAGCCTTCTCATGTGTATGAAAGAATGGGCCACAGAAGTCTGATAAATTTTCATGTCTCCTCCCAGATTCCAATAACCTGGTAAATGACTTTCCTGTGGCAGGAATGCAAAGTATGAAAGCAGAGTGAATTCTACAGGCTTGATAACCACAACAATAGCTATTTTAAACCACGTTCCCCCCAAGGGACCAAGTATTTCCACTAAAAGTTTCATATAAAATATGAAAAGCAGTGTTTAAGTACTACTTAGTATAAATGGCAGAAAGGGAATTGTCATTAATATGGGGAGGGGAAAGTCTCAGCAATGTAAATGCTAAAGGACACACCAAGACTGACATGCACTTTGATTTTGTCTGCTTGTGTTTATTTGGACCTGACTTTTCAGAACTGGTAAGACTGCATGAAAAAATCAGAAAACCTCCCATTGAGAAACAACACTGTTATTTATGTGATTTCCTGACTTCGGCTCTGCTTGCTAACAGCAGAAAGAATATTTGCAAAAAGACAGATTCTGGGGTTTTTAAAACATTTCCCAACTTTCACTGCTTATTCGCTAACAGAAATCACAATCTTTTGTTTATTCTAATGTTTGACATAAGAGTATGATTTGCAGGTGTTGATAAATAAGAGCAAACAGTCTGCATGTACCAAGAGCTCATATTTCTAAGAGTGGGTCACCTGGAATTCTAAAAGCACTTCACAACATTTGTTTACCTTAGCTTTGTAGGGGGCAAAGCACCAGGAACTAAAAAGCTTAAGCAAATTACTGAAGATCAGAATGTAAGATGTGCTACAGAGTGAGAAATCCACTGGTTCTTTATTGAGTTTTCCTATTTATAATCCTAATTCCCCCTCATTTCCCTTTCATTCTGTTTTGCAGTTTCAAACGCAGTGTCTCTGTTGTTTCAGAAAGATAGTAACAGTGGCTGAGTGCTACAGATAACTTTTGTGTTTAATTTCCTCTCAGGTACTAATTTTTTCTTTTTTACTTTGAATTGCTTGTTTCTCCTTTTCTTGGCTTTGCTGTGAATGAGGCAAGTGAATCCTGCTTCCTTAAAGGACTCAACATTTGGCATTTGTTTCTGAATGTAGTTTTAAATTCTGTGTAAAAAGGCAACCTGACAAACAATGACTAGAGCAATTTCTCCAAAATACTGATCTGAAATCTCCATTTGACTGCAAAAGACCAGTTTGTGTGAACAAGTACTATGGCTTGACTCTGGGTCATAAATACAAAAAAAGAGGCTAATTATGTTTCAGCTGAATATTTAATTCTTCCCACATCAGTATTTATTACTAGGTCCAAGCCACAGTTTCAATCAGCTACATATTGCTCTCTGCCTACTACATGGTATCAAATTATTATTCTTTAAAACCTAGAGACACAGATACTCTGCAGTCACAAGATCCAGAGTATAAAATGGGATATCAGAGTTCAATTAAGCAACAGAAAGGAAGAAACTTATAAGGACATTACCTTTGTGTTTGTAACAAAAAGCTCCCACATGTATGCTGCTAAATTTTCTTCTTCAATTTCTTTTAGTGTTTTCTTACAACCACCAGGGTCCCTAAGTGAAAACAATTTAATTATTAGTAAGAAATGCAAGAAATTAAGAACAAATGGTGGCTGACTGCTATTATGTTTATCTTTGCTTATAAGAAATGGAAAGAAAATGCAAGGTGTATAAGCCATAAGTAAGTTACAGTCACAAGTGAAGGAGAACCTAAGCAAAGGACAGTCATTTTACAAACTATCATGAATGTATTGGGACAGATTATGGTCTCAACTTCCACTGTGAAAGTACTGAAAAATGTGGTCCCATATAGCAAGATTTCATGGACAGAAGTGACAGCAGGTTCATACAAGCTTCCTTTTTTTATGCTATTGGCTAAGTGAGGACATACACTAATACAAAAATTCAGATGTTAGAGCTGAAAACAGTACTGACAAAAGTGAATGTGGAAGCTGCAGTATTTTCAGCTGTGGCATAAAAGGTCAGTGCTCAGGTAGTCTCATTTACCATTCAGTCCACACATCAAAGGTTTTACAATGCAGATCAGTGTTATTAGCTTGCTTCCTTTACCACATTAAAACACATCTGCTCCTGTAAAGGTGGAGACTTTGTGATCTAAATGCATGCCTAATTTTTCATGGTTATTGTGTAATGAAGTATGTGTGTGCAGATAAGTTAAAATTACATTAAAAGAGAGAAGTGGTGTTTAGAGACAGCAACAGAGAGCAGCAGGAAATATACAACAAAAGATTGCACAATGTCAGAACCTGGAAATTCATACAGAGCCTTATGCATTTATTCTTTACTGTATCTGCAAGACTTCCTGACAAACTGTTTCTTTTATCCCCATCTATTGGTTGGTTCTTGCATTTAAAGGGGTGAAAAATTCATCCACAAGACACACTGGACAGATTCTCCCCTCAAATTATCAAGCTAATTGTATTTAATGTTGCTCTTCCATCACTGTTATACACATAGACAGTTTGTATTGACTGAGAACATATAAAGAAAACAAAAAAAAGTTTTGTAGAGCTCTGACCTGCAAATCAGAGCATGAAGTGTTTACTGTTTTACCAAACACTCCTGAATAATTAAAATCTATGTTATGTCAAAATTGTTATATTGACTACAAATGTTGGCAACTTAATATTTACTTATAACAATGCAGAAGTTCAATACAATGTAAGAATGAAATGCCCCTTTTACAAGTACTCATCACTGTCATCAATAATTGATAGAATAAAGTCAGCTGCTACTACTATGTAATAGGTGACTTTGTTCTTCAATTACAATATATATGAAATTCCTGTAGAGTTCACTGGGATAACCCTCCAAGAGAAGGCTGTGGGAATATACACACGTCTATTACTACATGTACTTAATTTGCATAATTATTAACCAAAAGATAAAAAGGAAAGGAAAAAAACCAACTGAATTTGGCTGGGGTAGCTCAGTATTTTCTAGTTCTGCAACTTGCAAAACCAAAGAACCATGCTGTGCTACTGATTCAACTATACAATTTCCTGCTGGCTTCACGGGGACAAAGTCAATGGAAAATGTGTTGCATGGCACAGAATTAACAACATTTTGCTCAAGTAAGTTATTACTTGAAAAAAGAGAAACAACAACATACAAAGGAGAAAAGAACCCTAACTCCTCATGCCATCTAATATCTTGCATTGCATACATACTTTGGATTCCAAGAGGCTAATATGGAATGTATTGGACTGCTGGATTCTTGAGTCGAAGCTTCCAAAATCCAGTGTATGGCACACAGCTGTCGGAAAAGAAGCTCACTGGAAAGAGGGGAAATAAAAGTGTTACACCCTAGGGTCAGGGAAAAGGACAAAATGGCATCACCTCAGCTTTCCACATGCAAATGTAAATATATAAAGACACTTTAGATGAACAACTGGATTAATGAACGTGGAACAGATACTGTCTATTAGTGAACAACATAAAATCCATAGAAGCATACACTGTACAAATATTGTCTTTACCCTCTCTCTGTTGCAAGCCCACTTTTTTACCTAGGCAAATAAATTTTAATTTTGCCAATCATATAAATTTGGAATTTAACAGTTGCTATTAGTAAATACAGATTATTTCACCATAAACTCCAGAAACTCAGACCAGCTGAGCAGCAACTCTGGGTAGGTGTTAAGGGTCTGTGATGCTGTGAATTTCACTTATGTCCTACCAAGGAGAGCAGAACATAAATCTGCCTTCAAATGTACCTTTTTGCTCCAGCAGGGTTTGAAATCAAGACACTGGTATGAACTGGAGCGAAATTTTGTAAAGTCATATTTTTTTTCTTCTTCCCCGACTTCCTCAGGTGGTTACCTTCTGTTAGAGAGCAACTGTGGGAAAGTACAAAGACTGCAGTTAAAAAATGATTGTGTGAAATGAAAGCAAAGCCAATGAAACTGTTAATTGTGTTCATATGACCACAATCCCTAAATCTCTTCCTAAAATTTAAAAGAATACTTAGGTATATTTTGAAACTGTTCCTGCATTTATATATATATAGATATATAAATGCACACATATATATTAAAAATCCAGTATCAGTCTTTACCAACCAAGCCATTTATTCTGCTGAATGCAATTATTTTTTGTTGTTAATGCTATGGCTCCACTGTGGGATTTTTTCCCCCCATGCTTTCTAAATTTACAGCTGCTCACCTATCCAGATTTTAAGCATTTTCTCTTCACAAAAGTAGTAATATTCCCCCTCAATACCAAGTAATGACAAAAACTTGAAATCGTCACTCTCAGACACCAAAAGACCTCTTAGTTCACTTACATGTTTAGTTCTTCCTCTGACTCCTCCATATCAGAGGAGCATATGGGCAGCTGGAATCCAGGTCTCCATCTCATGCCCTGAACCTGCTGGTCTGCTTCAGGTATGTTCTCCCTGTCCAATGATTCTTGGTGAAGTATACGAAAGTATTCTCCCCCTTGCTTCACAGAACTGACGTGATGCCTGCCAAAAATCAGTACAAGTTGGTCACTTTACTAAAGATATGTTATCAAAATGATTATTTTTTGTTGCCCACCAATTTATTTTCTGACAGAGATTTCACATTTTTTTCTGTATTCAATAGTTCAGCATTGGTATTTCCTTCTGCAATAGGATAACAAAGGACAATTCCCCAATATGAACTGCTGATACTATAGAACCCAAGATTTCTTTGGCCCCGAGTGGCACATTTCTGTGTGCTCTGGATTCTCTTACCTTGAGCGAGCAAGGGCTTTACTAAGAGTCCTCAGCTCCTTTCCTGCTTCCGTGAATGGGGAGAGACTCTTCACTGGTTCCAGTGAATCAGACTGGAAGTTATCAAGTTGAAAATAAATATTACAGTATGAATAAGACCTTTGCATAAAGAAGGGATGTGCTGTCTCAGGGTTCAGTTATAATCACCAAATATTTTCTGATATGGTCATCATGCAGGGCAGCACTGCACCATTTCACAAGCATGTAAATAAGCCTAACATGATACCGTTGTGCATGCCTGTACATATGTCCCAGCAGCTTTAAACTCACAGGTTGACTCCAAGTTTGAGAGAGATCTTTCAGGCAGTTAAGCATTCACAATCTCACTAAACTATGAGACAGGCAGAAAAAACCTGAACTTTAAGAACCACTGCTGAGGGTTCTTATGCATTAAGAAACTAAAGAAGTATGCATGGGTGAGAAAACTTCAAGTTCCAACCCTGAAAATTTTTCAGTCAGACTTAATACAAGGAGATTGACAGTTCTGAAAAACAAAATAAGAAAAGGTCCAAAGACATAGTTGGTTTTAGAGCACAGAACATGATGGTTTTATTATTTTCTTTATGGCTTTTATTTTCTATGAGTGTACAATTCAGAGATATCTGTATGAAACATTAAAGCATTATGCTTGTCTATAGCTATCTTTAATTGCATATTCAATCAAAGCTTCACCAGTAGTCTTACCTCTGGAACAGAAGAACACTTGATAGCAGCAACCTCAGCACCTTCTTCAGATGATTTTTCCTGCACACTGCTTTTCACTCGTTCCTAGAAAATGAACAAAAACATGTACTCATATTTGAAATACTGCTATATTGTAGCAGGCTCTGATTTTCAAAATTAAGTGATGCAAATAATTTTACCTACAGAGGTGCAAACTAAAGGCAAAATAAAGGCTACTCTACCATGTGAAAATTTAAAAGGTCAATAAATAACTTCAGCGCACAAATGGATTTGCTGACAAGGTACTGCACAAAATGCATACGTGCTTTGTAAATTACTATCCTTTAATGCTTAGAAAATTCAACTTCATTTGGAAAACTGTCAGGTAGACTGCTGTGTCTAACATAAAAAGAAAACCCAATTTCAAAAACCAGGAATAAGGAATTACTGAAATAGCTCTTCTCTGATGTAACACACTGTGAAAGCCCAGAAATGTCACTAAGAGAAAAGTAGCTGGAATGGAAAGAATATAATCTGCAGACAGATTATACGGATGAACTAATGAAACAAAGACAAGTCTGAAGGCTCTACTGTTGCAAGTAGTTGGGGTCCAGTTGACCAGGACTGGCTTGAAGGCACCAGTACACTGACCACTGGTACAGTGTCTGAAGCCATTTATCTATATTCAAGCATCTAATGCCACAGAGCACTGAAGATGAAACATTTCCCTGCATCCTACCTCTGGTCAGTCAGCTCTGCCAGTTCATGAGGAAAGGAAAAAGCTGTGAATTTCCCACACCTTGGCACAGTTGCTCAGAGGGGGAAGTACTGCGCACACCATCCCTACACACAGACGCTGATAATGTATTCCCATCAGCCTTACCATAGAAAACAGAATGGAACAGCTTCCTTTTCCACAACATTATCTTTCATTACCGTGTCACGTATTGAAAAGGTACAATCTGAGCTTAAAATGGTAACAGTACATAATTACAAAATATTAGAAATCTTTTTAATTTGCAGTGCAGTTATAAAAAAACCCAAGAGAAAACTATACAGCTATGGCATTATACAGACAATATACATTGTCCACAATATACAGACAATATATAATGTACAACAGTACAACATAAAGACAACAGTATACTGAAACTTTTGTCAACCTCATCTAGTGATTTATTTACCCAAAGCACAGAATTCCAGAACAGAATTTTATGACAAACATAGAACAGGCTTTGATACCAATAGTACTCAAGATTTTGCAGACTTGGATTGTTTTTAGGACTTGGTAAGAAGAGCCACCTTTCTTCCATGTAAAAAGTCAACAGGCCACCTCAGAGGTTTTGGCAAATTCATTTGTCATAGCAATTGAACTAAAGAAACTATGTAGACACAATAAAAGGTGACTATCACCACCATGTACCATTACAATAAGGATTAAGGAAGAGACCTTTAACACTTTGCTCTAAACACTTAAGAAATCAGAAATACTGTCTGGATAGTCTTTGACTTTCAATGACTCAGTGCCCTCTGCAATGCACATCTGACCTTTGGGAGAGAGGGACAAAAACCTCAAAGTGAGCAAAGTAACTTCCAATTACTTGTAATGGATATTGGAAGGGCTCTTTCTCATGGTATGGGTATGGGCTCAGTAGCACAACACAGAACCAGGCAACCCCACAGAGTCTTCTCCTTACCCACCCTATCTCTCTCCAACAAGCTCTGAAAAGCCAGGAATCTGAAATGCATTAAGGTGCCAGGTGTGGCTGCTACATAACATCAGTTTCCAATGCAACAGTTGGAACAGTTGCTCTATGTTCAGATTACCAATTTTCTTAATAAAAAAGATACAAAAAAAATCCATGAACAGCTTTTCTGAACACCTCTGTTGATATCAAATACATAAAAACATCCTAAAACCACAATTATTACATCTAATATCCTATGCCCCTATAATTTTGCATAACCATTCCAGCACACTTATTCAAATGCTTTAAAATCTTAATCTACTCTTTAAAATAATACCGGTCTAGAAAGTAGCACTTGCTAGAAGATATTAGCATACTCAAGTCCTGTTTAATTCACAAGGTTTTTACTATCACCTGGTTTACAAATTTTACTGCCATTCATCAGTAAAAATCATCAGCTGTACTTGTGGCTGAAGAAAATGCTAACTCCAAATGCAGAGATGAGTGCTAATGTATTAAAGATCATGGTTTTCAGTACCAGGGATGTTACACTCTCAGACACCTGTAACTAGACATAGCCAGAATCTACACTTCTCTCAATAATCAAGATTACAGGGACTGCTAGGTATGGGTGGGAATAGTGTAAACAACCCATGGAAAGTAAAAATACAGGTAATACAAAGGATGTTTGGAATTACTCTACGGAAACACATTCCTGTTCTAGAATCTGATAAAAACATTAATAGATTTCTGCACAGGACAGATTTCTTAAATAGATTTCTGCTGCCAGGCAGCTTAAATAGAGTTAGTGTGTGAACAGCATTAAACCCTTGTGCTTTCCATTGAAGGGAAGCAGAGGATAGATCAGATACACTGCCAGGTTTTTTTTTGTTGCTGTTTTTTGTTTGCCTTTTTAAGTTTTTCAACTTTGTAATAATTACATCTTAGGAAAAGGAAAAAAGAATAGTGAGTCAGATTTTCAAGACTAGGTACTGCTTTTACTCCACTAAAAGGAACAGCAGGTGTGACTGCGTCCCCGATGAGAGCTTCATTAATCTAAAACATAAGCCACAACCACATATATAGTGACCCATTTTCTGTATAAATTGTAAAGTTTTAATTGAAGTTCAAAACCTGAGTTATAACTGGGTTTCAGAGCACCCTTAGAGATCAAATCCTGACATTTTTCAATACCAAAAGAAACAATCACCACAAATTAACCAACATTTTCTGGATTATCAGAATTAGAGAGTACACCTACAACTGAAAAATCTTTAAAGGAACCACCCAATATTCCAAAGGAAAGATGGCTTAGAAGTTCAGTGTTCTTGTCCTAACATTTGCAACACTTGTTTTGTTTATTCATTTACAGAAACCTAGGAAATATTGACCAATTTACAGAAATAAGTCTCTGAATGAAGACAGCCAGCAAGATGCTGCAAGCCAGCAAGTATGTCAAAAATAGAGAACATCACCCATTGCCTTTTTAGAGCTTAAAACACTTGATCTAAAACTTTAAGCTTTGAATGCAACATACACAACCAGAACAGAAACTTGGGTAGTGGGTGAACAGAATCTTTTTGTTCCACCTTAATAACCACACTGCTTCTGCTGCAGCTGTCAGACACTACCCCTTGTACACTCCATTAGAAAGAACAGTGAAGTGTAGGCTCAAAGTCATAAAGCCTCTTCTTACAGGGACCATTTGTCCCTGGGGTTTAACAATTCAAGGTTAGCTTAAAAGCAGTTTAAGACAGTACAAGACCCACTAGGTTGGTGGGTATGCAGCACTAAGGAGGCCAGGAGACCACAACCACACAAACTATCACAGATGCTCCTTGCTAACCCCCTTACGTTTTCTTGAACCCCAAACACAAACGTAGATTAAAGGCAAAACCATTAATTCACAGACTCCAAAGCCACCTCTACCTAAGTTGTCTTAGCACTTTACTTTTAATACCATTTTTATGCCTCACTCTTGAGCTTTCTATGCACCCCTGAGATACCACCACTTATCATTCCTGCTTGATATCCCATCCCTTACCCTCACACCTGCAGTATGATCAGTCTCCTTCCATTTTCAAGACTTTCAAGCTAGTTCCCAAGTCCCAATGTACACATCAACACACTAGCACATTATTTTCAAACATTCAGTATCCTAGTCAAATATTAGACCACATTTTGATTATTCACAGAAAGGCACAGAATATTGTTCCAAACATTTCCTCAGGCGTAATTAATCCCCTCCCTGGAAACAGGGCCTTACAATTCACTTAAAGAAAACCCTCTTTGGTTTTCCATTTAAAGCAGAACCAGTAAAGTCAGACCTACCTGTGCAAGTTGCCCCAAGGAGTACAGGGTCAGTTTCTTCGGCTCGATGAAAGCAATGTCTCCAAGCTCCCGATAAGGCTTCCCACTGGGGGTGAAGTGTCCCTGGGTGAACTGCTTTTGCCTCCTATGGTAATTTTCCCAGAAAACTTGTTCTCGTGAAGGTTCGCTGGTTCTGTAAACTGTCCTGCTCCTGGCCAAGACCTTCCCTTCCTTTGCAACACCAGGCAAAGCCTGAATGCACACAAAATCTCGAGGATTCAACACTTTTGTGGCTGCCAGCACCTTGAGTCTGTTCTTAGGTGGCTCTAGTACCACCGGTGTCTTGAGTTTGGGGCTCTTTCTTGCATTTGAAAGCCCAGGTGCCTTGGATTTGCAGTTCTGAGATGCACCTGGTAATGGCATTGTTCCAGAATAGGGACCTTAGTGCCTTTAACTCCTTAATTAAAACTCTATCTTCTCAGTCACGAACACAAACACCTGATGCTAAACCCTGAAGTAGTTTTTTTTTTTTTAACTTTTCTAACGGGTAACCCAGCAAACGCGTCTGTTTGTAACACTTAATGAGGTCTCATTCCACTGAGAAGGTCCTCAAACAACAGCAATAAATCCAGAGGGGCCCGGACATACAAAAACCCTAACAAGTCTCCTGAGAAACACCCAGAGCCAGAACACTTCCTTGCGAACAAAACTTCCTCTAGACCTGGTTTCAACAACAGCAAAATCTCCTCTTCTTTCAACTCTCTACATCCCCGACCGCACCCACGTCAAGCTCTTGAGATCAGCCTTACACCCCTCATCACCGTCGCCACCTCGTCCTCCTCCCTCAGGGCGCAGCGGGGGGGCCAGAAGCGGCACCTCTGCTCTGCTCCCCTCCCCTCAGAGGACGGGCGACGGCTTAACGGTCAGCGCTCCGCGTGACTCGGTTGCGCGGCAAACACCGAGCGGCCCCCGCGCAGCGTCCCTGTCGCCGGGCTGTGCACAGGGCTGTGGGCCGTGCACAAGCACATGGGACCATGCACAAGAGCCCTCACACAAGGAGCCAAGCAGTGAGCCGTGCACTTGGGTCCAAGCAGGGATAACCCTGGCACAAGGTGGTGTACAAGCACCCACGTGTGAGCACAAGGGGATCCACAAGTGTTAGGCTGCACCGTGTGGCTGTGCCATGCAGAGTATCACTCAGGAGCATTGCTCAAGGTTAGAAACACCAGGGCTTGGGGCCACGGGAGAATGAGGCCCTAAATAACTTATTTCACCCTTAGGTAAATAGAATTTTATCACTTGACATTGTTAGGCTCAGTAGTGAAGGAACTGGGAAGACCCGAGTGTCATTATAAGAGTAAAGCCAATGCTCTTCAGTGTTTTAATCAATTAAATACAACCCTGGCTCCTCCCACAAGCAGCAACATGGAACGTGTGGCAGAGCACCCTAACCCTGGCACCTGGTAGGGGTGCTGCAGGCAGGTGCTGTTCAACCCTTGAGAAAACCCATCAGCTCCTACTCCTCCCATGACCATTTTCAGTAAGCACCTTTTTCAGTAAAATCTGCACTCGAAACTTGTCAAACAAGCAGTAACTGGTGGCACATGAGCACCAAAGATGAATTTCATACAATCAGCAGCAATAGCACGTTATTTGAGGTATGTAATTTCCAGCAGATTAGATTTTTAGCCTCTCAGCATCACTCCAACCATTTGAATCCTGTCAGCTCTGGAAGGGATGGGGCATCGAGAAACACCTCCTCCCCCAGTCTTTCCTCTCAAACCTGCAAAAAATAACCACCCTTAATATTATTTCTCTGCATTTTCATCTGTCCAACACTTCCTTGCTTGTACAAGGTCTGATTTAGTGACTTGACCAGACATGAGAGGGCAGAAGCTGTGAGCCCGAGGCTGCAGGAGGACTCAGGGAATGTTTGCACCCAGGGGACATGCAACTGACACCCTATCTATGCTGGTGTCCCCACGGTAACCCTGGCAGTCAGGTCCCACGCAGCACAAAGCGCACACACACACACAGACACACCCACTCTGTGCTTCCCCCGAGTGCAATCCGGGTGCATTGCCCTTTCCTGATTGACCATCTGGGGTTGTTGCACCGCTCGCTTCTCTCTCAACTCCGGCTCGGCAGCCACCTGGGGCTCACAACACAAAAACAAAGAACAGAAAAACACCTGAGCAAAACCGAAAGCAAAACACCGAACTCCCACGCCCCTCAGCCCTCGGCATCCCCAAGAGCGGGGAGGATTTGGGGACAGACAAAGCACGCGGGCATTATGGGGAGGGTTTGTTTTTATTTGGGGTGCAGCGGGAGGCGGGTGGAACGCAGGAGGTTTTTCCCCACCTGAAATGCCCACGACTCTGCTGGCAGAGACGTGGGGGACCTCCTCCCGCAGGACGCGGTCACTCGGGGCTCTCCGCCCCGCGCCCAGGTGAAGCTCTGCCAGGGCCCGCGGCGCAGGAGCAGCTGCAGGAGGCGAGGAAGGACACACAAAAAAAACCATATTAAAAAATCTTCGACTGCGGGTACCAGGGGCAGACGGGGGGGCAGACTGGGGGGGGGGGGGGGGAGGGAGTGGAAGGACCCTTACCGTGATATAGGGAAAGGCCGCTCCGCGCCCGCACTTCCCGTCAGTAGCCAGCAGTCAGCAACTGAATCAGTGAACTCAAGCAACTGAATCAGTGAAGTCAGTTGTTAAACCCGTGGCAGCACCATCCAGGGTAGCAGTCGCAGCACTTACCGGCGTCGCCGTCGCAGCAGCACCCGAGGGCAGTGGGGAACACAAAGCGAGACACAGGGAGACGGACCCTACTCCGAAAAAAAATTGGAAGGGGGATCTAAACATAAGGGACAAGTGCCTGTGAGTCCCAACCCCAAAACCGAGGCGGGAGGCAGGCACCGACACACTGAAACTCACACAGAAATAACACCCAACACCCGCGACCAGATGCTGAACCTGCGCGCCGAGGGCACCAAGCGAGCAGCCAATCACAGCGAGGAGGCGGGGCCAGCGTTGGGACCCCGCCTCCACGCCACCGCTCTCTCCCCCGCAGCGCCCCCTGCCGGCAGTAGGTGGAGGGGGGAGCAGCCCGGTACCCCCCGAGGGGGAACCCGACACACCCCCAGGCAGAGACCAGGCGGAGCTTTTGGGAGACGAGAAGACAGAGAACTCTGAGCTCTGGCAAACAGGGAGTGAGGACACAAGCTCTCAGCCGACGGAAGCTCTCGTGATCCACCAAAATCAGCCCCATTTTAAGATGCTCTCACTTTCTTAAGGTGTCCAGGCGAGAGAAGTGGAGTTCTGTGTGGTACAAACGGGACAGGAGCCAGAGGGTGAGATTTGAGCAATTCAAATTCCTAGATGGTCAGAGGGTTTAAAGTCATCTGCTACCTAACCTCCTGCAGTATAGGGATAGTTTTCCACCAGGGCTCATACTGTATGGTTAAATGTTTCTAATATCATATAATGTAATATTATATAATAAAATACTCTATTTTCTAACTTATGTATTACTTCCATTAACATTAGATACATAATTAAAGACTTTCAATGTCTATAATTTACGCAAGCTGAACCTGACACGAATTCACTTGAGTCAACCCCCTGCATCTCTTTTCCCCTAAAGACAACTGAGGCTACTGCACCTCTTTTCATCACACTTCCATTTAGAAACCCTCTGAATCTGGAGCTGGGCAGGACACCTGGCAGTACTTTACCCACTGTAAGTGGGTTTTGTATGTTAACATTTTGCCAGAAAATTCTCAAGCAGCAGTGTCACTAATCCAGATTGTGCCTCTGGCTAAAAGGAAGGACCACTGCCTTCAGTACAGATGGAATCTGCACTGCAGCAGGGGATGACCTTGTGTGAGCTCTTCTATTGAAAACGCTGGAGAGCCCTTCCTTCTCAAAAGAACACTGATTTTTGCAGATTTTCTACTTACAGCTTAGATGATGTGAATTGATTTCCACTGCCTGGGGGTCACTGGCAAACATTCTACCAACTCCACACAGACATCAACATAAATGTACACATTGTCTCTGTGTAAAGAAGCAGTTAGCAGATGAGGCTTTTTTCTCTCTTTTCTAAATTGTCTGTGGGCACAGACACCAAAGAGAGGAGCTCCACTTCACATTAATGCATATCAGTTGAAGACCCATTGTGCAAGCCTGTGGGCCAGTCTAGGGGAAAAAAACAAGAAAGCTCTTTTGCTTGCCTTCCCCTTCCACTGCTTTCAAAGACAAGACATCATGCTTTCTAATAATCTGCAGTATCTTTGGTGCCAAAGAACTGTTCACTAGGTTTCTTGATTGATTCCTTTTCCAGGTAGACTTTGCCTCTAGACTCTCGGCTCTGGCCTAAGAAAGAGTCCTTTTCATCCTGATTATTGCACAGAAAAGGCACAAAAATTTCTGGTGACCTCTACAACTCCCATGAGAATTGTGCTTTTTACCTAGGGGTCCCATGATACCCCAAGGGGAGAATGCCTGTCCTGGAACATCTTCTTCCACTTAAAAGCAGATTTCCCCCTCTTCCTTAAACAAAGGAAAGCTTGGAATGAAATCTTCCTTTTCGTCTGAAACCATTCATCAATTCAGTTTCTAGCTTCAGCTCAGTGGGAAGGATTTTGTCGTTTCTAGAACTTAGAGAAATCATTCTTTCTACAATTGGCTTGGAGGGTTCTGGAGCACGATGAGAATTAGTCTCCCATCTGGCCACGTTCTGCTTGGACCTATTCCTCCATAGGAAGGTGTAGCTCAGTGAGCAGCACTCCAATTCTCTTAAGCTCTTTAAATCAAAAGCCTTGAACACTGGCAACAAAATCAGAGCAAGATTTTTATGCTTTTGAGTTTTGTTGTGGTCTGGGATTTTCTTGTGTCAGTTCAATGTCCACAGCTGTGGTAGCTGTGCACCAGGGGCCACCACTTTGCCTTTGTGATGCAGGGCCTGGTGCCTGGACACCATTGTCACGGAGGGCTCTGGGGTAACCGCGGGGGTATATAAGCAAGGCGAGCTCTGGGATGCCAGGAGAGCAACTCGCTCAGTTGTTCTGTGTGCCCGTGGAACAGCTACGCTGGCAGAAGAGGCCAAAATGTCCATGGAAAGAGAGGAGAAGGCCCGCTCCAAGACCACCATGGGGCAACCGCTCCTGAAGAAGAGGCTCTTGGTGAGGCTCAAGGTAAGAGGGAGAGGCTGGCGTGGGACGGGGTCACACGGCGCTGCCTCGGTGCCAGTGCTGAGTTTGCTGGCAACAGGGGTCCTGGCAGCCCCCTCCATCCCACACCTCCTCCTCCTGCCCACAAGGAGGTGGGCCACAGGCGGCAACCAGGGGTGCTGCAGGGTGGCAGCCAGGGCCAGGTCTCGTCCCTTGATGGGGACAGACTGCCAGAGCTGCCCTGCCCCAAGAACTCTCAAGCCAAGGCCACGGGGAGACACCACGTCCAGGCAGGGAGCCCAGGGGCAATGGGCATGGACATCTTCTCAGCCCAGGAGCTGCTGGCAGCTGGGAGGTGCGGGAGGGAACAGGCTGGGCCGTGGGGCTGCCAGGGCATCCTGGCAGAAGGAAGGACCTTGCACAACAGGGACAGGGAGCCACAGGGGCAAGGGCCAGAGTCATTGTAGTCTCTCCTTGGTTTCTCTTGCAGTTGGGCAGCCTGGTAGGCAGGGCGACAGAGGAGGAGACAGCTTGCCAGCCATGCCGGCTGCCTCTCCTCAGGCAGGATGTGGCACCTGGGCAGGCACTCACAGCTCAGCCCTCAGGAGCTGCCAGCACTTGGTGTCAGAAGCCACGTCCCCCTCCAGCTGCACGCTCCACACCTTTAGGCAGGGGCCAAGACAAGGCTGCCAGCACCTGCTGCAAGCTGCCCCATCTGCCAACTGCACCCTCTACATCATCTTCTTCCACAAGCAGTTACAAGACTGCCAGCACCTGCTGCAAGCTGCCTCCTCTGCCAGCAGCAACCTTTGCCAGAGGCAGAAACACAGCCATCAGCGCTGCAACCAGCGGCCACCAAGAGGTTGTCTCCTCTGCCCGGGGCACATGGGGTGACCGGGGCACATCTGCCAGGGTGGAGATCTGGCAGCCTGCCCTGCACGGCCCTGGAGCTTCTGTCCCAGCTGGAAAGGGGACAGCCTGGCACGTCCCCAGTGAGCCCCAGCACAAGGTTTTCACTGGGCGATGGGGATGCTGCAAGCAGCCAGCAGCACGGCAGCACCGGGCAATACCAAGAAGAGCAGAGGAAGTCTGGGCAGCTGATAGACAACGTCCCTTGCCTGATCCCCACAGACGTGGGAGCACTGGTGTTGCCTGCAGCACCACTGCGCCAGCTTCCTTGGAGAGGGACGCGGGACCAGCATGCTGTGGACAAACGGCACGACGTGTCTCAGAAAGGTTCACAGTGCGTGTCAGGTGCCAGCCCCATAGCAGCTTGTCGGCTGACCAAGGGGCTGCTGCAGATCGTTTGACCATCCAGACCGTCCACACGGAGCATCTGGAGGACCAGGAGAGGAGCTGCCCGGCCCAGACCTGTGCAGCCACCCGGCAGCGTCAGCAGGGTGGCCTGGAGGCCCGGCTGCTGTGGCGGCAGGAGAGCGAGGAGCAGGAGGTCCTCCGGACAGAGTCGTGGCGGCTCAGTGTCAGATCCAGGAGGGTGAGTACCAAGGACGGCATGGGATGGGGTGGGACGGGACAGGACAGGACGGGATGGGATGGAGGCAGGACAGCACAGGGGGATGAAGCCTCCCTCTGCCTGGATTGCGCCCCTGCGCCGCACAGCTCCAGCCCCATCATCTCCTGGCTCTGACAGCAGCTGCTACCGGCAGGGCCCTGGCATGCAGGTGCTGCTGGAAGCCAGGCTGCTTTTACTAAACCCCTCTTTCTTTCCTTCCAGACCTGCAGAGTGAGCTTGAAGGTGTGCCAGCCAGAGGCGAGGCGATGCAGGGAACTCCTGCATGATGCCACCAGCAGAGAGGACATGCTGGAGTGGATGGAAGCCCCCGGACCCAGCCAGCAGCAAGTGGGGGCAAGAAGGAAGACATTCCTGCCAGTGCTGGACAACAAAGCAGGGGACTTAGTCCAGGAGGGGGAAGAGGACAGTGATGGAGATGACATCATCTGGCCCTATTCCCAGGAGTTCTTTCAGGACCTCAGCTTTGTCCCCCAGGAGGAATCCAGCTCATCCAGCAGCATGGGCACAGAGGCTGAAGAACAGGAAGATAATTACCAGCACAGCACATATGAATCCCTGGAGTTCACAGAAGCAGAGCCAGCAGCTTCTGCACGGGCCAGAGCTCTTGGAAAAGAGGGGCACCACTTGCCTCTGTCTCCTGTGCCACAAGAGGAGGCAAAAGCACCAGCTTGTCTTGCCTTTAGTGAGCTTGACACAGCAGTGGAGGCAGAGAGCCTGGCACCTGTCTCCTCCAGCCCCAGAGAAGATGATGTGGCTCTGGCGGACACCGACCACTTCATTGTTGGTGATGCTGTGGATAAGGCTGTGCTTGTAACAGAAGGACCAGACCAGCAGGACACCACAGCAGAAGCTGAGGGACGGGCACCTCTTCCCTCCAGCCCCACAGACGATGATCTGGCTCAAGGGGACACCGACCACTTCATGGTCAGGGAGTCTGTGGCCAAGGCTGTGGTGATGTTGGAGGGACCAGACCAGGAGGACACCAGAGGAGAAGCTGAGTGCCTGGCACCTGTCCCCTCCAGCCCAACAGATGGTGATCTGGCTCAAGTGGACACCGACCACTTCATGGTCAGGGAATCTGTGGCCAAGGCTGTGGTGATGTCGGAGGGACCAGACAAGGAGGACACCAGAGGAGAAGCTGAGTGCCTGGCACCTGTTCCCTCCAGCCCAACAGATGGTGATCTGGCTCCGGTGGACACCCACCACTTCGTGGTCCGGGAGTCTGTGGCCAAGGCTGTGCTTACTACAGAGGGACAAGGCCAGCAGGACACCACAGCAGAAGCTGAGGGACTGGCACCTGTCCCCTCCTGCCCCAGAGATGATGATCTGGCTCCGGTGGACACACACGAGCTCATGGTCAGGGAGTTTGTGGCCAGGGCTGTGCTTGTGATGCAGGGATCAGGCTACCTCTCGAAAGTACAGCAGGACCTCCTAGAAGACATGGGCCAGCAGGCAGAGCCCAGCACAGCCTTTGGCTCCTGGGTAGCACAAGAGGCTGAAGGGACTTCATCACCTCTGGCAGACACTGACACGCCCAAGGCTGAGCCAGGTACGTCTCGGAGGCGAGGGCACGCCTGGCCCAGCCATCCCGGTGAGCAGCACTGGGCACACAGGGACTGGCGGTGCCCCGGCCACCTCTCCCTGGGGAAAGGCCACGCTGGCAGGGGCAGCCAGGAGCCCACCCGTAACCCACCCAGCCCCTCACCTACAGCTCTCTTTCCTGCAGGCACGGCCACACCCCCAGAGGCCACAGCTCGACGGAAACGGTCCTCCCTCTTCCGAAGGGTGTCCAGGGGCGTGCGCAGGCTTTTCCAGTTCTACCGTAGAGCACATCGGAGACAGGAACCCAGCTCCCCTGCCAGCACCGGGAGGGTTCCTGGAGGTGGCCACCAGCCCTGAACCCGCCCCGCCATGCTGTCAGCTGCCTCGAAAGGCTGCCTGTGGATTTTTGAAACCTAATAAAAGCTGACAGCTCCCATAGTGCTTGTCTGTGTCTGGTGCCTCTCGGGAGAAGTGCAGGGCACGGGGAACCGCTTCCAGGCAGCTGCAGCAGGAGCTGGGCTGGCAGGAATAAGATTGTATCCCCTTCTACCCGAAAGCACAGTGGAGCCAACAAAGGCAAAGGCAGGCTGGGGGCACCCTGGTGAGGCCAGGGATGCCTTCCGTGCTGGGGGACGCTTTCCCTGCAGACAGAGCAGCAGCAACAGGGGCTGCCGGTTCCACGGTGCCCCATGTTCTCAGACACTGACCAAGTCAGTCCTGGCACAGCCGAAGAGGCACTCGGTGAGACAGTGGCAGTGCCCTCACTTGGGGGTTCCCACTGTGCAGCCCATGCCCAGCAGCTGAGGCAGCAGCTTCACCTCAACCTGGCTGAGTGTGGCCCAGGGGAAACAGAGTGGCCCTGGTGCCGTAAGCAGGCTGGTCAAGGAGGACATCAGGCCACCAGACCTGCAGCACCACAGCTTGCCTCTGCCTTCCTTAGCACCATGCAAAGCCCCTGACTGCTGCTCCCCCTCCCTTCTTCCAAGCTAAAGCCAGGACTTCTGTTTGGCTTTTTTCCCCCTCAGTCGCTGCCCAAGGCACTGAGTCAGGGAACAATGGGCTCTGCAGCACCATGCTCCTCTTGGTGGACTTACACAAGCCCACACAACCCTCACTGCCCAGGTGCTTTGCTCAGCGTGTTAAGTATCACTGGCAGGCTTAGAAGGGCCTTAATATCTCCATCCTCTGCCAGGGCAGCCAGAGGGTAGCACTCTGCAGCAGGGGTCCTCCTGGCAGGACAGGTGAATTTATCATTTCTTCTGCTCAATGCGCTGCAGCCCAGGGGAAGAAGGAACATTTCAGGGTTGAAATGGTCAAAAAATGTCCAGTCTATGCACACACTGAAGCCACAGGGCAGGGAACCCTGGACATGCAGCCTGGGCCACCAGAGTCCCCATGAACTTGCTTTGGCATTCCACTGAAGTAGCTTGTGCCCTGAGTCCTCCAGACCTTCCAGAAGGAGCTGAGGAGCTTTCTTGAAGCCTTCCTTCTAGTGCAGACTTAAAGGAGGATCTCCTCTGCTCGTACTGTACAGCTACAGCTTTGCTGATGAGATCAGGCATCCAACAGTTGCTGGTCTTGTCTGCTATCATCCCACCCAGCAAGCACTGGAGAAGTTAGGTGTGATCAGGACTCTGAGATCACAAACAAAATCAATCACATGCTGCTAACCGATACTCTCCTGACTAGATCAAGACACCCTGGGACATGGAGACCAGAAGGACTTTCTTGGCCTAGAAGTTTGCTGTGTCTTTTGGATAAGGCAGCAGCAGAAGAGGAGACTGAGTGTACCCCACTGCATGAGAATGAACAGTCCCATAAGGCAGCTGAAAGCAAGCAGCACCCCAAAGCCCAGGTGGTCCTTGCTATGGGCTGCAGGCATGGCTCGCAAAAAAAAAAAGGGAACTATTGATCCTGTTGCCACAAAAATAAAAGCCCAGATCCGATGCTCGTGATGTGGAATCTCAAGTCCCCCACTTAAGGAACAGCAGCAATACACAGTCCTTCCAAGACATGCACGGAGGACTGTGTCCCTCACACAGGGAGACGGATTGCTTGCCACAGTGCCCTTGTTCCGCTCTGCAAGAGCAACTGGGCACATCTGTACGAGGTGGAGGATCACTGAGAGAGACCTTGGCTTCCAGGGTAACGCTGGCAGTCAGTGAGGGAAGCAGCAAAGACAGTCATGGTCTTGCTGACTGGAGACCCCAAGGACATGTGCTCTCATGGGTGAGCGACTGTCAAAATTGGCCTGGAATAATAATCACCACAAAACCCAGAGGTTAATGTTAAAAACCTTTCCTGCTTCATTATTAAATACATAAATCAGCAACATTACCAGTAGAAATATGTATGCTACAGATTTCCACTCTTTAAATATCATATCCTACAAAACGCAACTCGCCTAACAGTATTTCTGCTGAAAGAGACAGCTGGAAGCAGGGAGGGAGACAGAGAACCGAACACACATTGGTAGCAACAGGATGAAATGGAGTGTGAAAGATGAACCGTGGGGCTGGCTTTCAACAGGCAGCTCTAACAGCTTCCTAAGCTGCAACAGAGACACCCCTGTTAGATGCAAGGGAAGGACACACTCAGCGGAGAGGTGTGTGATGCAGGGAAGTGCTGCAGCCTCCTGAACAATGTGATACAGCTTTGGAGTGATACACCTTGCTTGGAGTAGGTTGCCTAGACTACCTCCAGAGCTCACTGTGTTCCTGTTTCTGAAAGCTATTCCAGAGGCCTAAGGAAGTTCACAGAGGTCTACTTAAAAAGGTTACCGGAAAAAAAAAAAAAAAAAAAAAAAAATTGAAGCAGCTCCAGAGCTGAGCTTGGGACAAATTCACTTGAGTCAAGTCAACCCCCTGCATCTCTTTTCCCCTAAAGACAACTGAGGCTACTGCACCTCTTTTCATCACACTTCCATGTAGAAACCCTCTGAATCTGGAGCTGGGCAGGACACCTGGCAGTACTTTACCCACTGTAAGTGGGTTTTGTATGTTAACATTTTGCCAGAAAATTCTCAAGCAGCAGTGTCACTAATCCAGATTGTGCCTCTGGCTAAAAGGAAGGACCACTGCCTTCAGTACAGATGGAATCTGCACTGCAGCAGGGGATGACCTTGTGTGAGCTCTTCTATTGAAAACGCTGGAGAGCCCTTCCTTCTCAAAAGAACACTGATTTTTGCAGATTTTCTACTTACAGCTTAGATGATGTGAATTGATTTCCACTGCCTGGGGGTCACTGGCAAACATTCTACCAACTCCACACAGACATCAACATAAATGTACACATTGTCTCTGTGTAAAGAAGCAGTTAGCAGATGAGGCTTTTTTTCTCTCTTTTCTAAATTGTCTGTGGGCACAGACACCAAAGAGAGGAGCTCCACTTCACATTAATGCATATCAGTTGAAGACCCATTGTGCAAGCCTGTGGGCCAGTCTAGGGGAAAAAAACAAAAAAGCTCTTTTGCTCGCTTTAGAAGATTTATTCTTGAGTCTGTTCGTCATCAGCACAAGCACCTACAGTTATTCTCCAGGCTTCGGAAGAAGGAAATTCCTCTACCTAGGATGTACCAGCTAGAAGGAAATCTATCCAGCACAGCAGGAAGCAAAAAGCAGAAGTGGACTGTGCCACAATACTCTCTAAAATGCAAAACGTACAGGATGTTTACGCAAAGAGGTAGACATTCCAGTGACAGAGAGAACTTTTGACATTGCGATAAACATCAGCTAGTGCTTCAAAATCAATTCAAAAGCATAAACTAAAAACTCCACACAATTTTATCAGTCCATCCTTGCAACTGAATCAGTCATTCACTTAACTCCTGGGCTTCCTTTGAAGTCCATTAGTTCTTCCAGTCATAAGACAAATCCCCTTCCACTGCTTTCAAAGACAAGACATCATGCTTTCTAATAATCTGCAGTATCTTTGGTGCCAAGAACTGTTCACTAGGTTTCTTGATTGATTCCTTTTCCAGGTAGACTTTGCCTCTAGACTCTCGGCTCTGGCCTAAGAAAGAGTCCTTTTCATCCTGATTATTGCACAGAAAAGGCACAAAAATTTCTGGTGACCTCTACAACTCCCATGAGAATTGTGCTTTTTACCTAGGGGTCCCATGATACCCCAAGGGGAGAATGCCTGTCCTGGAACATCTTCTTCCACTTAAAAGCAGATTTCCCCCTCTTCCTTAAACAAAGGAAAGCTTGGAATGAAATCTTCCTTTTCGTCTGAAACCATTCATCAATTCAGTTTCTAGCTTCAGCTCAGTGGGAAGGATTTTGTCGTTTCTAGAACTTAGAGAAATCATTCTTTCTACAATTGCTTGGAGGGTTCTGGAGCACGATGAGAATTAGTCTCCCATCTGGCCACGTTCTGCTTGGACCTATTCCTCCATAGGAAGGTGTAGCTCAGTGAGCAGCACTCCAATTCTCTTAAGCTCTTTAAATCAAAAGCCTTGAACACTGGCAACAAAATCAGAGCAAGATTTTTATGCTTTTGAGTTTTGTTGTGGTCCGGGATTTTCTTGTGTCAGTTCAACGTCCACAGCTGTGGTAGCTGTGCACCAGGGGCCACCACTTTGCCTTTGTGATGCAGGGCCTGGTGCCTGTACACCATTGTCACAGAGGGCTTTGGAGTAACCCTGGGGGTGTATAAGCAAGGCGAGCTCTGGGATGCCAGGAGAGCAACTCGCTCAGTTGTTCTGCGTGCCTGCGGAATGGCTATGTTGGCAGAAGAGCCAAAGTCTTAGCCTCTTCATGGTGTGCACATGAGTGTAGTGGAGACTTCCC
Organism: Calypte anna; assembly: GCF_003957555.1. Lineage (NCBI taxonomy): Eukaryota > Metazoa > Chordata > Aves > Apodiformes > Trochilidae > Calypte > Calypte anna. Next base: position 10,529,734 of record NC_044261.1, read on the forward strand.
ATGCACCCAGCGCTGTTTTGCTCACTGTAATTTCAATTTTATTAATTAAATTAAACCATTAGCAGAATATTGAGTCTCAGTCATTTTTAACAAGGGTATGACTGGTTTCTCTTCAGTGGCTGCACCTAAAAAGGCGATATTAATCTCCCTCCCAGCTGGGACAGCACGTCTCGTCCTAATAACAATACAGGCACTTGCATTATATATGGCTTTACAGATACACACCACACATCAGAGAACTGCAGCTGTACCGGATGCTGGCTTACCATAGGCAGGGACAGTCCACCCACCCCCATGACTGCTAACTGAGCTGGTCTGACCGACCACGTAGACAGACAATTTTGCTTTGCTATAATGGTGACATCTGCACCTATGTCTACCAATAGAGATAACTGTTTTTCTTCACCCTGACAATTTTTAACAATAGCTGATTCTCTCAGTTGCTCCTTGGTGATATTCACTGCCAGATTGACTATTTGTGGACCCTCTTGATCCAAAACCTCCTTCCCCCTGTTCAATGTTTGCAGCTCGAGGCACACAGCTTTGGAATGGTACTAACTGGGCAATTCTTTGTCCTCTTGGGATAAAAACGGAGGCAAAAGAGTGTAGACCATGGCCTGCACCAATCCTGTGTAGTCTGAGTCAATGAGTCCTAGAACAACAAAAATGCCCTGTTTTGAAAAGAGAAGACCGCCCAAGCAGTAGTGCGCTCAGGCCGTGACTAAGTGGCCCCTGCATGTCAGTATCTATTAATGCCACTTGGTGTCAGTAAGATATTTATCTAGGAGTGTTTCCACATCCACTCCGGCGCTCCCTCGGGTGGCTTGCGGGGTGGCGATCCAGGCACCCTGATTTGTTGTCGGTGTGCGCGGGTGGCGCGCCCGCACGGGAGTTTCCCTGTTTCTTACGACACTCCTGAGTGTTATGATTGTCTTTTCGGCATACCCACACACCACTTCCCCAGTTTCTTCCTTACAGTCCCTTTTAAAGTGACTTTCCTTCCCGCATTTAAAACACCGCTTTGTTTTTAACTTGGTCTCCATTAGAGGTGCACCATTGCTCCCACTGCAGCAGCGGTAGACACCTCTACCACGGCTACCGTCACTTGAGCTTGTTCTGCTCCCCTCATCTTCTCAACAGCTTCCAGCATCGGCGGAAATTGAGGGTCCCTTTGGTAGGTGGGACAACCCCGGCCTTTCCGCTCCGCCTCCGTGATGTATTCCTTTTTAAGGAGACGAAGCACTATCGGGCTCCTGGCCACCGGACCGGTCCTTTTGCCCCGCTTCCCATTCTTCCTTCGTGGTGGCTCCTGCACTGGCTGCGGTTCGTTTGCCTCAGGCGTGGTGGATGAATGGGCTGGTCACCGGTTGCCGAGGGCTGCCGACATGCCTCCTTTTTTGAGGCTTTAATGAGGAGCAGTCGCATGGGGGTCCTGTTACAGTAAGAGGCGGAGGTGGGGCTGGCCGCTCATGTCCCTTTTTCTCCGCCTGCGGCACTTCAGGCTGCTGCGAAGCCTGCGGAGCTTGCAGCCACGCGGGCAATTGGAAAGGCGCACCCGGTATTCCCGGTACCAGAGGTGCCGCGAACAGAGAAGGACCGACAGGCTCAGTTTTTTGTGGCCCCAAGGCGGCAGATAAATGCGGTCTGCGCAACGTCCCGCTCAGCTTTTAATTCTTTCAAAGTCTCAATCACCAGACGCCACGTTTTTGCCAGTTTGATCGCGTCCTTCGAGCCCCCAAAGACCTCCTCTAAGAGGGTACTGCTACCTCTTCCCAAAGTGCAACCTCACACCGTTATTCCAGTCCTTAAAACGGTTGTGCTGCTTTGCCCACAGCAGTAAGTGCCGCAAAGCGCTGTCATCAAACTTAATCTCTCTCGTGGAGAAGATATGGTGAAGGAGTTTCACCGCTGCCTCTCCTGCCTTGCTCAGCGATGCCACTCTCCTTCCCGGCCGCCTGGGGAGCCTGTCCCAGGTTTTCAGACCTAGCTAGGTTTTCCCTCAATATGAGCTCCCCGCGTCCGCCGCACACTCCCGCGGAGCGTGTTCTCCGGAGCCAGGGCACCTCTGCTTCGGCCACCCTCCTCTCTACCCTCGTCCGAGGATTTTTTTACTGCACTTTTTCTCAGCAATCCTAGGCGAGGCTGGTCACTGTTCGGGCGCCCGTTGTCGCGAGAGGGCTCGGAGTAAATGCCAGACAATCAATATGATTTAAAGGCAGGTCTCCCTCTTTATTAACTTCAACAACTGTGTTTATATTCAATACAGCATGTCTCCCCAGCTAAAGGACCTTCAACAAGTCCTGTCACGCTGTGACCACGCCCCTGACCTTTAAACCAATCAGTAGTATTCACGGGCAGACCACGTGAGGCTGTTTCGGTCGATTGCTACGTGCCGACTTGCTCGTGTTCTTGGTCGCCATCTTATCACGTCTCAGAGTAACGGTCAGTTCGTTAATACCCCCGTGTACGTGGCTCCTTCAGTACACGGCTGTCACCTTGTAGAAACCCAACAGGATGCCAGGAGAGCAACTCGCTCAGTTGTTCTGCGTGCCTGCGGAACAGCTACGTTGGCAGAAGAGGCCAAAGTCTCAATGGAGAGAGAGGAGAAGGCCCGCTGCCAGACCACCAAGGGGCAACCGCTCTTGAAGAAGAGGCTCTTGGTGAGGCTCAACGGAAAAGGGAGAGGCTGGCATGGGACGTTGTCACACGGCGCTGCCTCGGTGCCAGTGCTGAGTTTGCTGGCAACAGGGGTCCTGGCAGCCACCTCCATCCCAGACCTCCTCCTCCTGCCCACAAGGAGGTGGGCCACAGGCGGCAACCAGGAGTGCTGCAGGGTGGCAGCCAGGGCCAGGTCTCGTCCCTTGATGGGGACAGACTGCCAGAGCTGCCCTGCCCCAAGAACTCTCAAGCCAAGGCCACGGGGAGACACCACGTCCAGGCAGGGAGCCCAGGGGCAATGGGCATGGACATCTTCTCAGCCCAGGAGCTGCTGGCAGCTGGGAGGTGCGGGAGGGAACAGGCTGGGCCGGGGGGCTGCCAGGGCTTCCTGGCAGAAGGAAGGACCTTGCACAACAGGGACATGGAGCCACAGGGGCAAGGGCCAGAGTCATTGTAGTCTCTCCTTGGTTTCTCTTGCAGTTGGGCAGCCTGGTAGGCAGGGCGACAGAGGAGGAGACAGCTTGCCAGCCATGCCGGCTGCCTCTCCTCAGGCAGGATGTGGCACCCGAGCATGCACTCACAGCTCAGCCCTCAGGAGCTGCCAGCACTTGGTGTCAGAAGCCACGTACCCCTCCAGCTGCACGCTCCACACTTCTAGGCAGGGACCGAGACAAGGCTGTCAGCACCTGCGGCAAGCTGCCCCATCTGCCAACTGCACCCTCTACATCATCTTCTTCCACAAGCAGTTACAAGACTGCCAGCACCTGCTGCAAGCTGCCTCCTCTGCCAGCAGCAACCTTTGCCAGAGGCAGAAACACAGCCATCAGCGCTGCAACCAGCGGCCACCAAGAGGTTGTCTCCTCTGCCCGGGCCACATGGGGTGACCGGGGCACATCTGCCAGGGTGGAGATCTGGCAGCCTGCCCTGCACGGCCCTGGAGCCTCTGTCCCAGCTGGAAAGGGGACAGCCTGGCACGTCCCCAGTGAGCCCCAGCACAAGGTTTTCACTGGACAATGAGGATGCTGCAAGCAGCCTGCATCTGGAGAGAAAGGAGAGGAGCTGCGCGTCCCAGACCAGTGCAGCCACCCGGCAGCGTCAGCAGGGTGGCCTGGAGGCCTGGCTGCTGTGGCGGCAGGAGAGCGAGGAGCAGGAGGTCCTCTTGACAGAGTCGTGGTGGCTCAGTGTCAGATCCAGGAGAGAGTACCAGGGATGGCATGGGATGGGATGGAACTGGAACCTCCCTCTGTCTGGATCGTGCTGCTGCGCCGCACGGCTCCGGCCCTATCAGATCCAGGATGGTGAATACCAAGGACGGCATAGGATTCGGTGGGACGTGATGGCACGGGATGGGATGGGATGGTATGGAGGCAGGACAGCACAGGGGGATGAAGCCTCCCTTTGCCTGGATTGCGCCGCTGCACCGCATGGTTCTGGCCCCACCGTCTCCCGTCTCTGACAGCAGCCGCTGCCTGCAGGGCGCTGGCATGCAGGTGCTGCTGGGAGCCAGGCTGCTTTTACTAAACCCCTCTTTCTTTCCTTCAAGACCTGCAGAGTGAGCTTGAAGGTGTGCCAGCCAGAGGCGAGGCGCAGGGAACTCCTGCATGATACCACCAGCAGAGAGGCCGTGGTGGAGTGGGTGGAAGCCCCCAGGCCCAGCCAGCAGGAAGTGGGGGCAAGAGGGAGGACATTCCTGTCAGTGCTGGACAAGAAAGCAGGGACTTAGAGCAGGAGGGGGAGGAGAGCAGTGATGGAGATGACATCATCTGGCCCTCTTCCATGGAGTTCTTTCAGGACCTCAGCTTTGTCCTCCAGGAGGAGTCCAGCTCATCCAGCAGCATGGACACAGAGGCTGAAGAACAGGAAGAAAATTACTAGCACAGCACATATGAATCCCTGGAGTTCACAGCCTTGGAGCCAGCAGCTTCTGCACGGGCCAGAGCTCTTGGCAAAGAGGGGCACCACTTGCCTCTTTCTCCACTGCCACAAGAGGAGGCAAAAGCACCAGCTTGTCTTGCCTTCAGTGAGCTCGACACCGCAGTGGAGGCAGAGAGCCTGGCACCTGTCCCCTGCAGCCCCAGAGAAGATGATGTGGCTCTGGCAGAGACCGACCACTTCATTGTTGGCGATGGTGTGGATAAGGCTGTGCTTGTGACAGAGGGACCAGAGCAACAGGACACCACGGCAGAAGCTGAGAGACGGGCACCTGTCCCCTCCAGGGCCACAGATGGTGATCTTTCTCAAGTGGACACTGACCACTTCATTGTAAGGGAATCTGTGGCAGAGACTGTACTGATGACAGAGGGTGAAGGAGTTTCACCGCTGCCTCTCCTGCCTTGCTCAGCGATGCCCCCATCTCCTTCCCGGCCGCCTGGGGAGCCTGTCCCAGGTTTTCAGACCTAGCTAGGTTTTCCCTCAATATGAGCTCCCCGCGTCCGCCGCACACTCCCGCGGAGCGTGTTCTCCGGAGCCGGGGCACCTCTGCTTCGGCCACCCTCCTCTCTACCCTCGTCTGAGGATTTTTTTACTGCACTTTTTCTCAGCAATCCTAGGCGAGGCTGGTCACTGTTCGGGCGCTCGTTGTCGCGAGAGGGCTCGAAGTTAATGCCAGACAATCAATATGATTTAAAGGCAGGTCTCCCTCTTTATTAACTTCAACAACTGTGTTTATATTCAATACAGCATGTTTCCCCAGCTAAAGGACCTTCAACAAGTCCTGTCACGCTGTGACCACGCCCCTGACCTTTAAACCAATCAGTAGTATTCACGGGCAGACCACGTGAGGCTGTTTCGGTCGATTGCTACGTGCCGACTTGCTCGTGTTCTTGGTCGCCATCTTATCACGTCTCAGAGTAACGGTCAGTTCGTTAATACCCCCGTGTACGTGGCTCCTTCAGTACACGGCTGTCACCTTGTAGAAACCCAACAGGATGCCAGGAGAGCAACTCGCTCAGTTGTTCTGCGTGCCTGCGGAACAGCTACGTTGGCAGAAGAGGCCAAAGTCTCAATGGAGAGAGAGGAGAAGGCCCGCTGCCAGACCACCAAGGGGCAACCGCTCTTGAAGAAGAGGCTCTTGGTGAGGCTCAAGGGAAAAGGGAGAGGCTGGCATGGGACGTTGTCACACGGTGCTGCCTCGGTGCCAGTGCTGAGTTTGCTGGCAACAGTGGTCCTGGCAGCCACCTCCATCCCAGACCTCCTCCTCCTGCCCACAAGGAGGTGGGCCACAGGCGGCAACCAGGAGTGCTGCAGGGTGGCAGCCAGGGCCAGGTCTCGTCCCTTGATGGGGACAGACTGCCAGAGCTGCCCTGCCCCAAGAACTCTCAAGCCAAGGCCACGGGGAGACACCACGTCCAGGCAGGGAGCCCAGGGGCAATGGGCATGGACATCTTCTCAGCCCAGGAGCTGCTGGCAGCTGGGAGGTGCGGGAGGGAACAGGCTGGGCCGTGGGGCTGCCAGGGCATCCTGGCAGAAGAAAGGACCTTGCACAACAGGGACATGGAGCCACAGGGGCAAGGGCCAGAGTCATTGTAGTCTCTCCTTGCAGTCGGGCAGCCTGGTAGGCAGGGCGACAGAGGAGGAGACAGCTTGCCAGCCATGCCAGCTGCCTCTCCTCAGGCAGGATGTGGCACCCGGGCATGCACTCACAGCTGAGCCCTCAGGAGCTGCCAGCACTTGGTGTCAGAAGCCACGTCCCCCTCCAGCTGCACGCTCCACACTTCTAGGCAGGGACCGAGACAAGGCTGCCAGCACCTGCTGCAAGCTGCCCCATCTGCCAACTGCACCCTCTACATCATCTTCTTCCACAAGCAGTTACAAGACTGCCAGCACCTGCTGCAAGCTGCCTCCTCTGCCAGCAGCAACCTTTGCCAGAGGCAGAAACACAGCCATCAGCGCTGCAACCAGCGGCCACCAAGAGGTTGTCTCCTCTGCCCGGGGCACATGGGGTGACCGGGGCACATCTGCCAGGGTGGAGATCTGGCAGCCTGCCCTGCACGGCCCTGGAGCCTCTGCCCCAGCTGGAAAGGGGACAGCCTGGCACGTCCCCAGTGAGCCCCAGCACAAGGTTTTCACTGGACAATGAGGATGCTGCAAGGACACCAGAGGAGAAGCTGGGTGCCTTGCATCTGTCCCCTCCAGTGCCACAGTCGATGATCTGGCTCCGGTGGACACCGACCACTTCATTGTTGGCGATGCTGTGGCCAAGGCTGTGCTTATGACACCGAGACCAGAGCAGGGGGACACAAGAGGAGAAGTTAAGAGCCTAGAACGCGTCCCCTCCAGGGCCACAGATGATGATCTGGCTCCGGTGCACATTGACCACTTTGTCGTCAGGGAGTCTGTCGCCAAGGCTGTGCTTATGATACCGGAACCAGACCGGCAGGACACCATCACAGAATCTGAGACCCTAGCACCTTTCCCTCCAAGGTCACAGATGATGATCTGGCTCCGGTGGACACCGAGCACTTCATTGTTGGCGATGCTGGTGCCAAGGCTGTGCTTATGAGAGAGAAACCAGACCAGCAGGAATCCACCGCAGAATCTGAGAGCCTGGCACCTGTCCCTCCAGGGTCACAGATGATGATCTGTCTGGTGGACACCGACCACTTCATTATTGGAGATGCTGTGGCTAAGTCTGTGCTTATGACACCAGGACCAGACCAGCAGGACACCAGCACAGAAGTTGACAGTCTGGTACTTTCACCTCCACGACCACAGATGACAGATCTGTCTCCGGTGGACACCGATCACTTTATTGTTGGTGATGCTGTGGCCAAGGCTGTGCTTATGATACCAGGACACCACCACAGAAGATGGCAGAAGGCAGCTGTCCCCTCCAGGACAACAGTTTATGATCTCTTTCTGGTGGACACCGACCACTTCATTGTTGGCAATGCTGTGGCCACGGCTGCACTTAAAAAACCGGGACCAGACCAGCATGACACCACCGCAGAAGCTGACAGCCTGGTACCTGTCCCCTCCATGGCCACAGTTTATTATCTCAGAGAGATAATAGAGAGTCTGCTGCCAAGGCTGTGCTTATGACACCGGGACCAGAGCAGCAGGACATGACCACAGAAGCTGAGAGCCTGGCACCTGTCCCTTGTATGTTTAAGCATACTTATAATGAAGAAAAGTCAGAAAAATAGAAGGAGGAGCTGACGGCAGGGACCCGCAAAACAGGGACGTCATGTTACCATTTCCCTCAGCAACAGAACGAAGCCCGCAAAACAAGAACCAATGCTGGGCAAGGGAACTGCTTCCAGGCAGCTGTAGCAGGAGCTGGGCTGGCAGGAGTAAGATTTTATCCCCTTCTACCCCAAAGCACAGTGGAGCCAACAAAGGCAAAGGCAGGCTGGGGGTACCCTGGTGAGGCCAGGGATGCCTCCCCTGCTGGGGGACGCTTTCCCTGCAGACAGAGCAGCAGCAACAGGGGCTGCCGGTTCCACGGTGCCCCATGTTCTCAGACACTGACCAAGTCAGTCCTGGCACAGCCGAAGAGGCACTTGGTGAGACAAGTGCCCTCACTTGGGGGTTCCCACTGTGCAGCCCATGCCCAGCAGCTGAGGCAGCAGCTTCACCTCAGCCTGGCTGAGTGTGGCCCAGGGGAAGCAGAGTGGCCCTGGTGCCGTAAGCAGGCTGGTCAAGGAGGACATCAGGCCACCGGACCTGCAGCACCACAGCTTGCCTCTGCCTTCCTTAGCACCATGCAAAGCCCCTTGACTGCTGCTCACCCTCCCTCCTTCCAGGCTAAAGGTGGTCCTTGCTATGGGCTGCAGGCATGACTTGCAAAAAAAAGGGAACTATTGATCCTGTTGCCACAAAAATAAAAGCCTAGATCCGATGCTCGTGATGTGGAATCTCAAGCCCCCCACTTAAGGAACAGCAGCAATACACAGTCCTTCCAAGACATGCACGGAGGACTGTGTCCCTCACACAGGGAGACGGATTGCTTGCCACAGTGCCCTTGTTCCGCTCTGCAAGAGCAACTGGGCACATCTGTACGAGGTGGAGAATCACTGAGAGAGACCTTGGCTTCCAGGGTTAACGCTGGCAGTCAGTGAGGGAAGCAGCAAAGACAATCATGGTCTTGCTGACTGGAGCCCCCCAAGGACATGTGCTCTCATGGGTGAGCGACTGTCAAAATCGGCCTGGAATAATAATCACCACAAGACCCATAGGTTAATGCTAAAAACCTTTCCTGCTTCATTATTAAATACATAAATCAGCAACATTACCAGTAGAAATATGTATGCTACAGATTTCCACTCTTTAAATATCATATCCTACAAAATGCAACTCGCCTAACAGTATTTCTGCTGTAAGAGACAGCTGGAAGCAGGGAGGGAGACAGAGAACCGAACACACATTGGTAGCAACAGGATGAAATGGAGTGTGAAAGATGAACCGTGGGGGTGGCTTTCAACAGGCAGCTGTAACAGCTTCCTAAGCTGCAACAGAGACACCCCTGTTAGATGCAAGGGAAGGACACACTCAGCGGAGAGGTGTGTGATGCAGGGAAGTGCTGCAGCCTCCTGAACAATGTGATACAGCTTTGGAGTGATACACCTTGCTTGGAGTAGGTTGCCTAGACGACCTCCAGAGCTCACTATGTTCCTGTTTCTGAAAGCGATTCCTGAGGACTAAGGAAGTTCGGAGGGCAGACTTCTTGGCCTGTTCAGAAGACTAGTTCAGTGTACCCTGGGAAACAACTCTTGAAAGAAAAGGGGTCCAGGAGGCATGGACGTACGTCAAGAAGCAGTTTTTGAAAGCACAGAAGTAGGCTTTCCCCTTATGCCAAAAGTCGAGCCAGAGGGCAAGACGACCTGTCTGGCTGAACAGGGAGATTTTGAAAGAAATGAGAAAGAAGAGAGCCTACCGATTATGGAACAAAAAGGGCTAACTACTCAGGAAGAATTTAGGAATATAGTTAGTGTTATAAATTGGGTCCTAAAAATTGACCAGGACACGCCAATTAAAAAAACGAATTCGAATTTATTAGCAAGAGACAACAAGCAAAAACAGCGCTGAGTTCTCGGCCGCCTCCGCTCCCTACAGACAGCACGCCTCCGGCTTAGGTTCCTTTCATTTTATAGTCCGCCACCTGCTGGCGTCACCAATTGCGGCCGTGTTCGTTCTGCGCATGTGCGCAGTGTTGCTAGGGGTCTCTGGATCCTCCAAGGGACGGGTCTCTCGTCACGTAGCAGCCTATTTTCTCGAGTACATTTTGCGGTTTATAAACATAACATTTTTCACTGCTTCTTTCTTACCTATAGTAGTAAAATTACAAAGGAATATACCTTGTAAACAATATATATATAATTCATAACAGAAATATACCTTGCTTAAGGTTTAAATGAACAACCATTATATACAATTCATAACAATCCCCCCTTTTCTTTTATTACAGATTTTGTTCATTAAACCGCTGTAATTTTTGGTGGCTTAGTACAAAAATTCCTGTTGTTTCAAATTCATTGGTGGTACTTATTTATATTTAACACACATAAACATCAAATGAGCTGCTTCTAGTGATTTTTAACCAGTGAAACTACTTTGTTTAAAAATACAAGGCCCAAAGGTTAGTCCTAAAACAAATAGTATGAATGGCCCTGTTATAGTGGATAATAATGTTGTAAGCCAAGGGGATTGCTGAAACCAAGATTCATACCAGCTTTGTTGTGCTTCACGTTCTCTTTTTCGCTTTTCCAGCCCCTCTCTCAATTTGGTCGTAATATCTCTCACTATCCCAGTATGGGCAGCGTACACACAGCACTCCTCATGCAAGGTTGCACAGAGTCCCCCTTGTTGTAGAAATAACAAATTCAGCCCTCATTTACCGCTGTTGTTAATGCAGTAAACCCCTGATTTTGTTTTACTAAAGAGGCTACCCCTATACCTGCACCAGTTCCTCCTAAAATTTTAAAGGTTGCAAGTGTCAGTAACAGGCTTCCTTCTTGCTAAATGATGTTCCAGGGTTGTTTTTCATAACTTTAGAGGTGGTACAAAACTTTGGATGTTACTATTACCTGTACATAATACATTTTCTACTGTTGGCTGTATCTTTTGATATACTCTCACATGAAAAATACTTTCTGCAAGAAAACCATTTTGAATTAGTGTTATTCTGGGAAGAGAATGTTACATATATGGCATTACAGGGAAAGCATCATTGAGAATGAATATTTACAAAAGCTACTCTTTAGCAACTCACACATTGTTTCGAAAAGCACAGATGCACTTATTTGCTCAGAAATATGCTAGCAGGTAAAAATTCCTAATGCCTAAAATGGGGACATAACAAAATTGTGCATATTTATTTTGCCTGATCTGAACCTGTTTGTTGATTCCTATGCATAAAGTTTTGGCTTCAACGATTGTCACATTGTGCTTTTCACACTTCCTATTCAAATACAGACTGGAAAGCAGGACAGACCCAACAAGCTACCTAGCCACCTGCTGGTTATTCAGGATGCCAGAAAATCAATCTCTGTATATTAGAAAAATATTATAGTTCATTAAATAGTATTTTGTCATCTGGACATGGCAGCTCTTTACAGGCTCCTGTGACAACACAGGTTAAATAATCATGGGTTCAAAAGACCCAAAACCCCTTTTATACACACTATCACCACCGAGTGATGTAAAAAGAGAGGAAATGTTCAAGGTTGAGTGATCAAAGGCAATTTAGAACAATATGTTTCCTAAAGCTATTATAGCACAGGAAACATCTTATTTCATAGAAATGCAACATTTTCTTTTAGTGGGCATTTTTATACATTCTAAAGATTCAGAGTGGAATTCACTGAGATGTTTATTCAATACAAAAAAAAACCAAAACCAAAACAGTTATCCTATATGGTAATTAACCTGGACATCCTTTGCTTCCCTGGCTGCGTGGCATGGCTGAATGGATACACTGAATGTACACTGGATAGTACAAACCAGCCTTTTTCAATTTGTCATCAACTGAGTGTGTTTCTAAAATAAATAAATCACAACACCATGACTCAATACAAACTGAGCCCACATATAACACAAATGGGGCAGAAACAAACTATGCCAGAACAAATTGTCATGTTCTGTCCCAGGGAGACTTCTAGGCCACAAGACTCCTTAGAATTCCAAAAGTGTTTAAAGTCTCTCTGTTCACATATATATATATATTTACAGGTCCCCAGGCTGGTTGCTCCTACACTGTATTCCCTTTTAGGAGAGGTACATCCCACCAGACCTCTTTATATTATGAGAAATTTATCTTTCACTCCTTCAAGATTCCAATCTGTCCCTATGATTTCACAACCTCAGTAGGCAAAATAATAATGGCCCGGATGAGTATAGTAAGATTTTCCAGGATTAGGAACAGGACAAAAATAATATGCTTTTTGCTCAATACAGGGTGCCATAGGATCCAGTATCGGTATCAATTTACATAAGGGGGTTATAAAATCTGGAGCCCCTGGTGTTACCTGTGAACTTTTCAAGTTATATCAGGGACCATTTTAAAAGATGGTGGTGTTCATTTCCTAAACCTTCGGCCAGCAGGATTGAAGTGATCAGGGTAACTAATATTAGGTTCCCCATCATATGTCACCTCACACCACGTACCCCTCTTCCTTCGCCTCAGCCGCCTCTTTGCAGAAGGCACCGGGAGTGTCTCTTCTTCTCGGCAGCAGATAGTGCTCTTCAGAGGATGCGGGGGTTCTTTGTAAAGTCTAAGCCTGCATAGCCAAAGGGATAGTTCTCTTAATTCTGAGTCCCGCTCTTGTTCGGTCAATTATTTAATATGTTTCGTAATAGGGGCCCTTTTAACACAACACTTGCCTACCATTTTTGTCCTGTTCATAGCCTGAACATGCTCCACACTTGATTTTACACTGTGCCATATACGAGCCAAATCAATATGTTCCTGGTTTTCTAACACAAAATATCCCACATTATACCAGTCTCCTTCTGGAATCCCTTTTTCATCTGTCCATTGTTTTTGTACTACTTGAGGCCAATTTGTATAATACACTACTCCCACATTAGAAGCAATAAGACAGGAATCACAAAGAGTTTTATCTTTCAAACACTTTTCTGTACCCCAATACATTTCCTTACACTGTCCACATTGAAACTTTACCCAATAGTTACAAGAGTTATCCCCACAGTCACAGCATTTATAAAGTTCTCTCTTTAAGGGTTGTATATTTAAGAATTTATCTACAATTTTCCAAACTGATTCCTTACTCTACCATTGGATCTCTACCTAATAAATTATAGTCCGCTTCGGGTACCAAAAGGAAAGTTCCCAATCCTATTTTGAACTTGATTTGCAATTGTACATTTTTATAACTGGTACCCCAAACGGAACTCCACTAGCCCCAACAACTTATGCAAACTCTGATGATATTTTACATCCAAGAGATAGAATTTGGACTGTTGACATTTCTGTCCCCAAGTCCATTAAGAATTCTACCTCCTGTCACTGGAGACCCACCCCACTGCTATCAAGGACTCATTCGCTTCTCTGGTAGCCAGCAAATAAAGCCCCTGATGCTTTTAATCTTCTTTAAACATTTTCTTATCCCGCATCCTTCTTCTGAAATCCTTCTTCATATGACCCTCTTTGTTGCAATAATAGCAAATGACTACATTCTTAGTCCTTTCAAGAGGCCCTGGAGCTTTACCAGGCCTCTGATACTGTCCCTTGCGCTCAACCAGCTCCAGCCCCACTGGTCTTTGACCTGCCGGTCTCTGACTCCCTCGCACAGCAGCAGCAACCATCATTTTCACTGCTCGCTCCTCTGCCTCTTCAACTCTTCATACGTGCACTTTCCCTCTTTGCACTTTCTGAGCCTCCCTCAACAATTCATCCAGTCCCCTATCCTGCCAGTCTTCTAATTTCTCCAGCTTTTTCCTAATATCCTTCTGAGATTTAGCCACAAACTGAGTTTTTAACAAATTCTCGCCTACTGGAGTACTCAGGTCCAGCCCTGTATACAAATATAAGTTTTTTCTTAACCTTTCTAACCATTCTGTAGAAGTTTCATCCTGCTTTTGTTGTTCTTTAAATGTTTTATTAATATTCTGTCCATGTGGGACGGATTCTCTTTTACCTTGAATAGGATGGATATTAGAAAGAATTTCTTTACAGAAAGGGTGATAAGATATTGTAATGGGCTGCGCAGGGAACTAGTGGATTCTACAACCCTGGAGATATTTAAAAAGAGATTGAATGTGGCAGCTAGTGCCATGGTCTAGTAAATGCAACAGTAGTGGATCAGGGGTTGGACTTGATGTCAGAGGTCCTTTCCAACAAAGATGATTCTATGATTGTGCGATCAGATAGTGCTTCAAAATCGTTTTCTCAGTCCATCTTTGCAACTGAATCAGTCATTCACTTAACTCCTGGGCTTTCTTTGAAGTCCATTAGTTCTTCCAGTCATAAGACAAATCCCCTTCCACTGCTTTCAAAGTCAAGACATCATGCTTTCTAATAATCTGCAGTATCTTTGGTGCCAAAGAACTGTTCACTAGGTTTCTTGATTGATTCTTTTTCCAGGTAGACTTTGCCTCTAGACTCTCGGCTCTGGCCTAAGAAAGAGTCCTTTTCATCCTGATTATTGCACAGAAAAGGCACAAAAATTTCTGGTGACCTCTACAACTCCCATGAGAATTGTGCTTTTTACCTAGGGGTCCCATGATACCCCAAGGGGAGAATGCCTGTCCTGGAACATCTTCTTCCACTTAAAAGCAGATTTCCCCCTCTTCCTTAAACAAAGGAAAACTTGGAATGAAATCTTCCTTTTCGTCTGAAACCATTCATCAATTCAGTTTCTAGCTTCAGCTCAGTGGGAAGGATTTTGTCATTTCTAGAACTTAGAGAACTCATTCTTTCTACAATTGGCTTGAAGGGTTCTGGAGCACGATGAGAATTAGTCTCCCATCTGGCCACGTTCTGCTTGGACCTATTCCTCCATAGGAAGGTGTAGCTCAGTGAGCAGCACTCCAATTCTCTTAAGCTCTTTAAATCAAAAGCCTTGAACTCTGGCAACAAAATCAGAGCAAGATTTTTATGCTTTCAAGTTTTGTTGTGGTCCGGGATTTTCTTGTGTCAGTTCAACGTCCACAGCTGTGGTAGCTGTGCACCAGGGGCCATCACTTTGCCTTTGTGATGCAGGGCCTGGTGCCTGGACACCATTGTCACGGAGGGCTCTGGGGTAACCGCGGGGGTATATAAGCAAGGCGAGCTCTGGGATGCCAGGAGAGCAACTTGCTCAGTTGTTCTGTGTGCCCGTGGAACAGCTACGCTGGCAGAAGAGGCCAAAGTGTCCATGGAGAGAGAGGAGAAGGCCCGCTCCCAGACCACCAAGGGGCAACCGCTCCTGAAGAAGAGGCTCTTGGGGAGGCTCAAGGTAAAAGGGAGAGGCTGGCATGGGACGGGGTCAAACGGCGCTGCCTCGGTGCCAGTGCTGAGTTTGCTGGCAACAGGGGTCCTGGCAGCCACCTCCATCCCAGACCTCCTCCTCCTGCCCACAAGGAGGTGGGCCACAGGCGGCAACCAGGAGTGCTGCAGGGTGGCAGCCAGGGCCAGGTCTCGTCCCTTGATGGAGATAGACTGCCAGAGCTGCCCTGCCCCAAGAACTCTCAAGCCAAGGCCACGGGGAGACACCACGTCCAGGCAGGGAGCCCAGGGGCAATGGCCATGGACATCTGCCCAGCCCAGGAGCTGCTGGCAGCTGGGAGGTGCGGGAGGGAACAGGCTGGGCCGTGGGGCTGCCAGGGCATCCTGGCAGAAGGAAGGACCTTGCACAACAGGGACATGGAGCCACAGGGGCAAGGGCCAGAGTCATTGTAGTCTCTTCTTGGTTTCTCTTGCAGTCGGGCAGCCTGGTAGGCAGGGCGACAGAGGAGGAGACAGCTTGCCAGAAATGCCAGCTGCCTCTCCTCAGGCAGGATGTGGCACCCGGGCAGGCACTCACAGCTCAGCCCTCAGGAGCTGCCAGCACTTGGTGTCAGAAGCCACGTCCCCCTCCAGCTGCACGCTCCACACCTTTAGGCAGGGGCCGAGACAAGGCTGCCAGCACCTGCTGCAAGCTGCCTCCTCTGCCAGCTGCACCCTCTACATCATCGTCTTCAACAAGCAGTTACAAGACTGCCAGCACCTGCTGCAAGCTGCCTCCTCTGCCAGCAGCAACCTTTGCCAGAGGCAGAAACACAGCCATCAGCGCTGCAACCAGCGGCCACCAAGAGGTTGTCTCCTCTGCCCGGGGCACATGGGGTGACCGGGGCACATCTGCCAGGGTGGAGATCTGGCAGCCTGCCCTGCATGGCCCTGGAGCCTCTGTCCCAGCTGGAAAGGGGACAGCCTGGCACGTCCCCAGTGAGCCCCAGCACAAGGTTTTCACTGGGCGATGGGGATACTGCAAGCAGCCAGCAGCACGGCAGGACCGGGCAATACCAAGAAGAGCAGAGGAAGTCTGGGCAGCTGATAGACAACGTCCCTTGCCTGATCCCCACAGACGTGGGAGCACTGGTGTTGCCTGCAGCACCACTGCGCCAGCTTCCTTGGAGAGGGACGCGGGACCAGCATGCTGTGGACAAACGGCACGACGTGTCTCAGAAAGGTTGGCAGTGCATGTCAGGTGCCAGCCCCATAGCAGCTTGTCGGCTGACCAAGGGGCTGCTGCAGATCGTTTGACCATCTGCTCCGCCCACACGGAGCATCTGGAGGACCAGGAGAGGAGCTGCCTGGCCCAGTCCAGTGCAGCCACCCGGCAGCGTCAGCAGGGTGGCCTGGAGGCCCGGCTGCTGTGGCGGCAGGAGAGCGAGGAGGAGGAGGTCCTCTTGACAGAGTCGTGGCGGCTCAGTGTCAGATCCAGGAGGGTGAGTACCAAGGACGGCATGGGATGGGATGGGATGGGATGGGATGGGATCGGATGGGATGGGACGGGACGGGATGGAGGCAGGACAGCACAGGGGGATGAAGCCTCCCTCTGCCTGGATTGCGCCGCTGCACCGCACGGCTCCGGCCCCATCATCTCCCGGCTCTGACAGCAGCTGCTACCGGCAGGGCGCTGGCATGCAGGTGCTGCTGGGAGCCAGGCTGCTTCTACTAAACCCCTCTTTCTTTCCTTCAAGACCTGCAGAGTGAGCTTGAAGGTGTGCCAGCCAGAGGCGAGGCGCAGGGAACTCCTGCATGATGCCACCAGCAGAGAGGACATGCTGGAGTGCATGGAAGCCCCCGGACCCAGCCAGCAGCAACTGGGGGCAAGAAGGAGGACATTCCCCCGGGAGGAATCCAGCTCATCCAGCAACATGGGCACAGAGGCTGAAGAAGAGGAAGAAAATTACCAGCACAGCACATACGAATCCCTGGAGTCCACAGACGTGGAGCCAGCAGCTTCTGCACGGGCCAGAGTTCTTGGCAAAGAGGGGCACCACTTGCCTCTTTCTCCACTGCCACAAGAGGAGGCAAAAGCACCAGCTTGTCCTGCCTTTAGAGAGCTTGACACAGCAGTGGAGGCAGAGAGCCTGGCACCTGTCCCCTGCAGCCCCAGAGAAGATGATGTGGCTCTGGCAGAGACCGACCATTTCATTGTTGGCGATGGTGTGGATAAGGCTGTGCTAGTGACAGAGGGACCAGAGCAGGAGGACACCACGGCAGAAGCTGAGAGATGGGCACCTGTCCCCTCCAGGGCCACAGATGATGATCTGGCTCAAGTGGACACCGACCACTTCATGGTCAGGGAGTCTGTGGCCAAGGCTGTGGTGATGTCGGAGGGACCAGACCAGGAGGACACCACAGCAGAAGCTGAGTGCCTGGCACCTGTCCCCTCCAGGGCCACAGATGGTGATCTGGCTCAAGTGGACACCGACCACTTCATGGTCAGGGAGTCTGTTGCCAAGGCTGTGGTGATGTCGGAGGGACCAGACCAGAAGGACACCATAGCAGAAGCTGAGGAACGGGCACCTGTCCCCTCCAGGGCCACAGATGGTGATCTGGCTCAAGTGGACACCGACCACTTCATGGTCAGGGAGTCTGTGGCCAAGGCTGTGGTGATGTCAGAGGGACCAGACCAGAAGGACACCATAGCAGAAGCTGAGGAACGGGCACCTGTCCCCTCCAGGGCCACAGATGGTGATCTGGCTCAAGTGGACACCGACCACTTCACGGTCAGGGAGTCTGTGGCCAAGGCTGTGCTTATGACAGAGGGACCAGACCAGCAGGACACCACGGCAGAAGCTGAGAGACCAGCACCTGTCCCCTCCTGCCCCACAGAAGATGATCTGGCTCTGGTGGACACCGACCACTTCATTATTAGCGATGCTGTGGATAAGGCTGTGCTTGTGACAGAGGGACAAGGCCAGCAGGACACCACAGCAGAAGCTGAGGGACTGGCACCTGTCCCCTCCTGCCCCACAGACGATGATCTGGCTCAAGGGGACACTGACAACTTCATGGTCAGGGAGTCTGTGGCCAAGGCTGTGCTGATGACATGGGGACCAGAGCAGCAGGATACCACAGGAGAAGCTGAGAGCCTGGCGCCTGTCCCCTCCAGGGCCACAGATGGTGATCTGGCTCCGGTAGACACACACCAGTTCATGGTCAGGGAGTTTGTGGCCAGGGCTGTGCTTGTGATGCAGGGATCAGGCTACCTCTCGAAAGTACAGCAGGACCTCCTAGAAGACATGGGCCAGCAGGCAGAGCCCAGCACAGCCTTTGGCTCCTGGGTAGCACAAGAGGCTGAAGGGACTTCATCACCTCTGGCAGACACTGACACGCCCAAGGCTGAGCCAGGTACGTCTCGGAGGCGAGGGCACGCCTGGCCCAGCCATCCCGGTGAGCAGCACTGGGCACACAGGGACTGGCGGTGCCCCGGCCACCTCTCCCTGGGGAAAGGCCACGCTGGCAGGGGCAGCCAGGAGCCCACCCGTAACCCACCCAGCCCCTCACCTACAGCTCTCTTTCCTGCAGGCACGGCCACACCCCCAGAGGCCACAGCTCGACGGAAACGGTCCTCCCTCTTCCGAAGGGTGTCCAGGGGCGTGCGCAGGCTTTTCCAGTTCTACCGTAGAGCACATCGGAGACAGGAACCCAGCTCCCCTGCCAGCACCGGGAGGGTTCCTGGAGGTGGCCACCAGCCCTGAACCCGCCCCGCCATGCTGTCAGCTGCCTCGAAAGGCTGCCTGTGGATTTTTGAAACCTAATAAAAGCTGACAGCTCCCCATAGTGCTTGTCTGTGTCTGGTGCCTCTCGGGAGAAGTGCAGGGCACGGGGAACCGCTTCCAGGCAGCTGCAGCAGGAGCTGGGCTGGCAGGAATAAGATTGTATCCCCTTCTACCCCAAAGCACAGTGGAGCCAACAAAGGCAAAGGCAGGCTGGGGGCACCCTGGTGAGGCCAGGGATGCCTTCCGTGCTTGGGGACGCTTTCCCTGCAGACAGAGCAGCAGCAACAGGGGCTGCCGGTTCCACGGTGCTCCATGTTCTCAGACACTGACCAAGTCAGTCCTGGCACAGCCGAAGAGGCACTCGGTGAGACAGTGGCAGTGCCCTCACTTGGGGGTTCCCACTGTGCAGCCCATGCCCAGCAGCTGAGGCAGCAGCTTCACCTCAACCTGGCTGAGTGTGGCCCAGGGGAAACAGAGTGGCCCTGGTGCCGTAAGCAGGCTGGTCAAGGAGGACATCAGGCCACCAGACCTGCAGCACCACAGCTTGCCTCTGCCTTGCTTAGCACCATGCAAAGCCCCTTGACTGCTGCTCCCCCTCCCTTCTTCCAAGCTAAAGCCAGGACTTCTGTTTGGCTTTTTTTCCCCCTCAGTCGCTGCCCAAGGCACTGAGTCAGGGAACAATGGGCTCTGCAGCACCATGCTCCTCTTGGTGGACTTGCACAAGCCCACACAACCCTCACTGCCCAGGTGCTTTGCTCAGCGTGTTAAGTATCACTGGCAGGCTTAGAAGGGCCTTAATATCTCCATCCTCTGCCAGGGCAGCCAGAGGGGTAGCACTCTGCAGCAGGGTCCTCCTGGCAGGACAGGTGAATTTATCATTTCTTCTGCTCAATGCGCTGCAGCCCAGGGGGAAGAAGGAACATTTCAGGGTTGAAATGGTCAAAAATGTCCAGTCTATGCACACACTGAAGCCACAGGGCAGGGAACCCTGGACATGCAGCCTGGGCCACCAGAGTCCCCATGAACTTGCTTTCGCATTCCACTGAAGTAGCTTGTGCCCCCCTGAGTCCTCCAGACCTTCCAGAAGGTGCTGAGGAACTTTCTTGAAGCCTTCCTTCTAGTGCAGACTTAAAGGAGGATCTCCTCTGCTCGTACTGTACAGCTGCAGCTTTGCTGATGAGATCAGGCATCCAACAGTTGCTGGTCTCGTCTGCTATCATCCCACCCAGCAAGCACTGGAGTGGTCCTTGCTATGGGCTGCAGGCATGGCTCGCAAAAAAAAGGGAACTATTGATCCTGTTGCCACAAAAATAAAACCCAGATCCGATGCTCGTGATGTGGAATCTCAAGCCCCCCACTTAAGGAACAGCAGCAATACACAGTCCTTCCAAGACATGCACGGAGGACTGTGTCCCTCACACAGGGAGACGGATTGCTTGCCACAGTGCCCTTGTTCCGCTCTGCAAGAGCAACTGGGCACATCTGTACGAGGTGGAGGATCACTGAGAGAGACCTTGGCTTCCAGGGTTAACGCTGGCAGTCAGTGAGGGAAGCAGCAAAGACAATCATGGTCTTGCTGACTGGAGCCCCCCAAGGACATGTGCTCTCATGGGTGAGCGACTGTCAAAATCGGCCTGGAATAATAATCACCACAAAACCCAGAGGTTAATGTTAAAAACCTTTCCTGCTTCATTATTAAATACATAAATCAGCAACATTACCAGTAGAAATATGTATGCTACAGATTTCCACTCTTTAAATATCATATCGTACAAAACGCAACTCGCCTAACAGTATTTCTGCTGAAAGAGACAGCTGGAAGCAGGGAGGGAGACAGAGAACCGAACACACATTGGTAGCAACAGGATGAAATGGAGTGTGAAAGATGAACCGTGGGGCTTTCAACAGGCAGCTGTAACAGCTTCCTAAGCTGCAACAGAGACACCCCTGTTAGATGCAAGGGAAGGACACACTCAGCGGAGAGGTGTGTGATGCAGGGAAGTGCTGCAGCCTCCTGAACAATGTGATACAGCTTTGGAGTGATACACCTTGCTTGGAGTAGGTTGCCTAGACGACCTCCAGAGCTCACTGTGTTCCTGTTTCTGAAAGCTATTCCTGAGGCCTAAGGAAGTTCACAGAGGTCTACTTAAAAAGGTTACCGGAAAAAAAAAAAAAAAAAAAAAAAAATTGAAGCAGCTCCAGAAGGTACCTGGAAGGTTTTGAGAAGGTAAAACTTTTTTAATCTTAGCACTTAAAAGTTCTCAGCTTGCTTTTCCTTGCAAAATGGAAGTTTCGAGAAGTCACATCAATTGCACTGCTGAAAGGGAAAGAAACTCAAATGAAAAGACTTGGGTACAAGATATAGGAAATTAAATGCCATAAAAAGCAAGGTAAAACCAGAAACGAGAAGTTTCCAAAGAACAGAAGAAAAAAACATTCTTAGCAGGAGAGCAGGAATAGGGTTAGGAAACTAAAGAAATGTGTAAGAGCTATTAGTCTCAAATTGATGCGCTCCCAGTGTTAGGAATTAAAGCTTGCAAGCAGCAGTATCTTTACACCATATTTCAATGAAATCTAGTTCTTTAGAACTTCTGCTGGACACCTGAAGAGGACAGATTTCTTCTTTTGCCTAAATGTAAAAGCTTCTACAGAACAATCACTTTCATCTGAAGCACAAATGTGCTATCACAATTGACAAAACCTCCATGTCCAAGGAAATTGAGAAGACTGGTGGAGCTGCCTCCTACATTCAAATAATGCTGCTCCTCTGTCCAGATACTGTATGGGGTTTGGGGGGATGCTCCTTACCTCTTTCTAGTAGGATGTCCATGCCTAGATCCTGAATGAAAGCAGTCTCGCTGGGTGTTGTGGCAAGGACCTGGAGTGCAGGTAATAAGTGTCTTCCCTCTCTCCTGTGCTATGAAGGACATAGAAGTTCTCAAGGAATATAAACCATTAGTGCTTAAGATTTTCAATGCAGCAGATGATTAATTTGGACACTTTTTGTAAAACATCTATTACGTATTCAGTCACCCAAAGAACCTCAATAGTCCATTTCATTTGATGTTCCTGAAGTTGGGCACCTCTCAGTGATGATGTTTCTTCAAGTCACCAGGTACTGAGCACCAAGTTCAAGGACACCTTGCCCTAGCAGACTTGAGAACCTGGCTAACCAGCAAGTTTAGTCACCTTGGCCATAAGTGGTCTGTTAGGAGCTGTAGTGCAGCCCCAGTGGAAAAGGCATTTCCCTTGCTGCTGACCCAGGGCCAGATGTGACTCGGTGATGAAGGGCTCCAAAAGCTCCAAATTCTAGCATTCTAATACAATTACCTAGAATATTACATTGATCATAGCAACACAGACCTGAGGGAGTGACAGCAGAACAGAGGGTCCCTTTATTTTTGGCTGGTCAAGTTCTTCTGTCACTGCAATTATGTCTTAAAGAAACAGCAGTAAAATTGTGCAATAAGGTGACTGCTAAGAAAAAATCTCAGCTCCAGCTTTGTCTCTCTGGCAATCACTACCCGCAGCCTAGGAAGTTGTCCTCTTCTAAAAAATCCACAGGCTCTGTTAGCATGGTAACAATCCCACCTGAGTACAGAGATCTCGTATTTGGGAACCTCCGTGTACTGGCAATCCCCTGCTCCCAGATCCCTCAGAACCACCAAGATTTCACCCCCTCCACTCATGCTTGCACAGAGACCATGTTTTGATCTACTCCACCAAGCTCAGATTCCTGCCTTGGCTTTCTCTAGTCCAGGTTTAGTATCTTGGAAGTCCTGACCTCCTCAAGGCTTGTTTTTAATTTGCTGCCAGGTTCTTACTTGAGACAGCCTGCTTTGGTTTTCCAGGTTTAGCATATTAATATATATTAGTTGCAAAAAACCCCACACTTTTACCTCACTAAACACACAGCAACCCTCCCATCATATCACGCACAGTTCCCTTTTTTTTTTTTTTAAATAAGTATTTACAAAGATTCAGGGTACTATAATGTTAAAAATTCTCCTGCCAACAGCACATATGTCTTTTTAATATAAAGTCACAAGAACAAGTTGTACATTAACACAACAGAAGTACTGTCTAAAACCCCTTTCTCCTCAACAGCTGCCATAGTCCTCCACTGCAGGAATCCACATCTCCCACTGCAGGAACCAGCTGCTCTACTTCTCTGGGACTTATACTGGGGCTGTTCAATCTCCCTTCGTGATCAAGTCCTCAATATATGCATCCAGTTCATCATCTGTATTAATATCGATGTCCTGAAACCAAAAGCACAAGAAATAACAGTGAAAAGTTGATCTAGAAAACCAGTGCAAAAATGGACAAGACAGACCAGCATCAGCATCCTCTGAAACATGTGCCCTGGACAGCCCTTACATCCCAGCTTCCATCGCTCCCTAGCTGCTGACATCTGCTCTGAAGGCACCATCAGCTTTCCTTGCCAGGGCCTGACAGACCACCAGAGCCTGGAAACCAATCAGCACTTGATGCTCAAACAATAAATTTACTGTGCTGACCAGAGTCAAGTTAGTTTTTTGGGGTTTTTTAGCTTTAACACAGTTTCCTACTAGGGAGCAACCCCTTCAATATGTTTGCAGTAGCTTTTCCATTGGGTGGTCCTAATTTTAGTTAATGTTATTTATTTCACACATTTATGCAAACACATATTTGCTATTTTAATTAAATACTTAGTAGTATAACTAATAACTAGATGTCACCATGAAATTTTTCTATTATTATTTGTTTAAAGGTCTGCATGGGATTCAGAATCTAGCACCCACCTTTCTGCCCAAGAATGGGGCAAAAATTTCCTGCAGAACATAGCCTATGCCCAGGGGAATTTTCCTGCAGTCCCATGTTTCATAGCAGAAAGCAAAAAACCTATCAAAGCTGTGCACTATGTACACGCTGTGAAAAATCCATTTGTGAAAATTAATACTTCTAAGGATCCCCAGAGGCAGGCAGTGACAGAAGCCTTGCATTTAGCTGCCCCTGATGGTCTACGCCTAAGCTGCACCCGAGAAGGAGTTGAAGCTTGGTCAAATGCTGGATGCAAACATCTCAAGTGTCTGGAGGCTCTGGGGAAGGTTGCAACTGGGGAAGCTCCTGTTTCACACCCCTTCCTCACCCACCTCCTGCACTTTCTGGAGAAGGGCCACTATGTTAGTCCGCAGCTTCTGCAGTTTCTCCTGTGTTTCCTTGAGCTTTCTCTCTGAGTCACGGAGGTTTTCTTCACAGGCTTTGGCCCGAGCATCAGCACGCATCTGATATGAATTGCACAGGTTCTGCAGGCCTACTTCATACTGTTTGAAATATTCTTTCTATAGAAGACAAAACACAAGAGATGAAGTGTTAAGAAGCAGCATCAAGTGTCAAGAAAACCCCAGCACTCGCAGCCTGAAGCTGCACTCTGGGACTGGCACTCTGGGACCGAGCAGGCCCTGCCTGCAGTCATTACCATGCTCTCACATTTACATTTCTGATTTGCCTACTGCAGGCAGCACAAAGTCACACAGATTTTCACATTCCTCAAAGAGCAGAACTGCAACCAAAGCTGCCTGGATTCACATTAAAGAAGCAGCATGTTTTAAGAACCCTAAAACCACAGTTTTGCTGTAAAAAGATCTCACAGCCTCTGTATACAGTGAGTTTCTTTAGCATAGACCCAGACAATGCAGATTGTAGTAGGAAGGAACTGCACTGGCAGAAAATTCCAGACACGAGCAATGTGTCTGTGGAAGCAGCAGGACAGGTGACTCAAGCAGATGCCTGAACTAACACAGAAAAGAAGACAAAAGAAGACATTGCAAGTGAGGGAGCAGGACACTTTGAAGACTACCAAATAAGCAGGGGCTTTTGTCATTTGGTCAGCTGTAGAAGGCTTCTTGTAACCTACAGATGCCTCCTGAAGAAATCTTCCTTTGTGGCATGTCAGAGGAGAAAAGCCAGAGAAGCCAGTTCCACTTATCTGCACTTCAGCCTGCATTGGACCTTTCAGATACTGGTGCAGGCTCAACCCCAGCTGTTCCTTGCTCAGAGGTCACACCAAGAACCTTAAGATGTGCAGTGAGATCACAGTTTGTCAGCTTGCTCATCAGAAGAAGTGTGAGAGGGGTTGGTTCCCATGTTCTCCCATCTTCAAGATTGCCTCCCCATAAGTTAGATTTCTAAGGCTGGAGGCAAAACCAAGAGGTATGCTTACATACCCTTTCTACAAACCTTCAACCTGGCCTCTCTTTTTTAAAAGCTTAACAGTGAGACAAGAAGTTAGGATCGTAGCAGCCAACATCCTTCCTACACAGATGGGTGGCAATTAAAAAATCCCCAGACAACAACGGTCAAGAGACCACATTTCAGAGGCTCTCGCTATTTCTCAGCTATGTTTTTCTGCTAAGGACCTAAACAACCTTTTGAAGAGTGTGATCTTGCATCAAAAGGATGCACGTTTGCAATAGAATGGAATGTCTTTGGGGAAAACCCCCAAACTTTTCTGGAAATTTTGAACTCACCAAGGGAAATGCCAACAACCCTTCAGAGCTCATGGAACTCAGCTCCTTCTTGGAGATAGGAAAGTTTGGAGGTAAGAAGTACCGCAAACAATTTCTGCACAGGAAAGAAAAACACAAAACCAGAACTGGAGTTCATAAGACTAATGATATGAGACTGCAGCAGCTCTGCAGAACTGCTGTGAACCCACCGAAGGATCTGAACTAGTAAGTCTACTGTTTCTTGGCTGCTGCTGGGACCTGTGGTGTCTGGCTCAATTCTGACACAGTCTGAGGTAGAAGGTTCAGCCACAACAACTTCCTCTTCCTGCTGCGTATCTGGAGCCTGGTACTCAGGAGAGGGAGGCTTCATCAACCTCACATCCTCACTGCCCTTCTCTACCCTGAAAAAATAATATTAAAGGAAAGTCAGATACATTCTTCTTTATTGGCCATACCTGAAAAACTGTTTGCAGCTTTATCAGAACCTGTAACCAGCTGCTACTCTGAGACCTCCATATCACACAACAGCTGCCTCCACAGGAAGATCACATCAAAGCAGACTGTATGGAATCTGTCATGCTCATTCTTTATGCAGCATCTGGACAGACACATACTCTCTGACATGACAGCAACATATTTGCCTTCAGCATCTATTGAAAGCAAGACAAGCCCCTAAAATCCCATAGCTAGAGATAGTTACCAGCGATCCCTGGGTGTGGTGTCTGTAGGAACATAATCAAACTTCACCTTCCAGCGTACTGCATGCTTGCCCAGCTCCACAGCTGTGACACGGCCTGTGAACCACTCCTTGTTCACACGCACTTCCACGTGCAGCCCTTTATCTGCAAGGAGGATGACAGCAAAGATGTTTGCAAACATTCAGATGCTGGAAAGTACATTCTGCATGACCACTAGAGAAGACAGACACCCTCAGCAGGCACCCTCAGCATCTAGATCCCTGGGAATTCCTTCCAGTGGTACGTGATCCATAAAACACTGCTGTCACACAGTTAAGTCCTACTTAAAAACAGTGCAAGTGTGGCATTTTGAGATAGATGGTTTCTCCTGTACTCTGAGCTGTTGGACATGTGCATTCCAGGCTTCTGTTGGCCACTAGGACAATTTGCCACTTGTCCCTAGTGGATCACCTTTGATATAGCTCCCTGGGAACAAGCTGAAGACATGCCCTGCTCTGGCAGAAGGTGCATCCTAGCAATCATCTTTCCTGGGATCTCTCAGCCCCTAAACTCTCACAGCAGCACAGCAGGTCTAGATACAGCCCTCAGCATTTCCCAGCTAACAGAGCTGCATGCTCCATGTAGTTAGGAAGGGTTGGTGCCATCAGTTGACACCATGCAGCCAAGCAGCACACCCGTGAAGGTGATGCAGCCTCATGTTACCCCACCACAATCACCTATTGTCTAATCAAGGTGTTCTAGCCAAAATGTTTCATGTGAGTTAGAGTCATCTTGGGGCAAAGGATGCAAATTTACACTAATTCTTATTTTAATAAGCTCATTAATGAAATCATACATTTAACCAGTGAATCTAGTTCTGCAACAACTCTTTTCCAGTGTTAGATACTGGAGGCATTTCTCACCTTTCTGAGCTTTCTTCAGTTCTGCTAGCTCTTCTTCCCCAGCACTGTCAGTGAGCTGTGAACAGAGAGAACTCAAATTAGTTGCATCCCAACAAGATCATAAACGTTTGAAAAAATATCTTCATCTGGGGAAACAAGTGCACTCTCACCTCTACCACAACCTCATTGAAATCCTTCTTCTCCTCTTTCACTGCCACAAATTTGCCCCGTTTTTTCTCCTTCTTGTGCTCCCCCTCCTCCTCAGATCCATCCCCTGTGGTGGTGTTCAAGGTCCTCTTCCGGGGGGTGGAGGCCTTTAGGAAGTAAACAAATTCTAGCTATAATTGCGTGCTAGCAACCAAAACCTTATTTCAGACAACTTATAAAAATAAGATGCTCAGTATCCAGTATTTTCATTTGATAGTCAATCAGCTTTTCCAGAAGGTTTTGGCAGATGCTACATAATTCTCCACATTATTTCAGTCTGGGGAAACAGTTTGGTCTAGCACAGAAGATACAAAATGTATCTTCATGCAGGGTGTGGAATGGCACCCTAACTCAAAAGTAAAGTAAAAATTATCTTGTCTGACACAGGGACTACATAGGAACTCTCATGTGGCAGATCAAGACAGGCTATGCAGAGCAGCAGGTAAGGAGCTGACAGTTCTCATTCCATTGGGTCTTACCTGTGAGCACTTGACAGTTGCAGATTTCTTTAGTGCTGACACCTTGACAGCTTTTGAACTGGGTGTCTCACGTGAACTTTTGGGGTTCTGCAGAACAGCACAGGGTGGTTTTGTTGTTGTTGCTGGTTTGTCAAGAGTTTTTGAAGTGCTATTAGACTTCCAAGCTGCCACAGTGTGCTGGTGTGTCCTGGAAGTGCTGGCCTCTTTGGAGAGCATGCTTGCTAGTTTGGGAGTGCTGATATTTGGCCAAGCTGAAGAGCTCTTTTTCAACTGACTGGTGGACTTGGGCAGAGGTGTAGGTGGTGGTCTGCTGGGAGCATTCTTGATTACATCAGGTAAAGGGGGAGACCGTGGACGCTGAGGTCGGGTCTGTGACTGGGAGTTCTGAGAGAAATGAGAGTACAGAGAGAGGATGGAAGAGTAAGGAATTGCTTTCCAGAGCTGCTAAGGATATAGCACAGAAAAGCACAAAGGCCACAGCAGTATCCTATTTACCTCCCCTGAAGGCCGCATGGTCACTTCCAGAGGCAACTTCTTTAAATCAGCTTGACACCGAACTGGAGTGGTTTTCTATTAAGAAAAATTAAAAATTCAGAAATGCCATCTTTAGGAACTGTCAGGACCTGCCTGAACCCAGCCCAACAGTTTTCCAGTTTAAAATCAACAATTACAAGAAGGTGTGTTCTGTATCCTTCATGCTTTCATCTAACACCAGCAGTCACACGGTGGTGAAAATGAAATGAAAATGAAATGCATGCTGAGATGCTTGTTTTCTGCTATTAAAAGAACCCTTAACCCATGAAGAAGCACAGGTGGTATTAGTGACAGAGACAGACATGACTCTGCATCAGCCACTTGCACTAGGAGGTCCCTCAGACCTCCTGTGCTTAGCCAGGTACCTCCAGACTCACCTGTAGAGCTTCCAACTTTTCCTGCTGCTGCCGAATTTTCTCTGTCAGTTGTTTCTGCTTTTCCTCCTGTGATTTCAAGTCTTTCTTCAGAGTTCCCAGTGGTACCTTCTGCTTCTGCTCTGGAGCTTCACATCTAGCATGAAGGGAATGCAAGAAACCTCAGCAAAGACTGTCTCATGCACACAGCACTGTCCCCATGTCCCATCCCAAATGCAGCAGTAAAAAACCACTTTCTGCAGTAACCACAATATCAAAACCTGGTTTTCTTCTTGGCAAATACATACATGATTTAGGGATCAAAAGTACAGGTGTTAAAAAACATACTACATATGCTGGAAGCTACCAATTCAGAGCCCAAGAGCTAAGCAAGCTTAGAAACAGCTGCAAGTGGTTTTCTATTCTGTTTCTGTACTCGGGACTTTCACAGCAATTTTTCTTCCTAACAACTTTTGTCTTCATAGCAATTCCTTTTTTTACAGATTTCCTTTCCATTTAGGAAGGCTTAGTACCAGCAACCTGTGCTTAAGGTGTCATTTACATGACCTTTTCAACAGAAGATGCACTTAACCTTGCTGCCCAACGCCACAAAGTTTTCCTTTGCAATATCCCTTAACTATTTGCATTTTGCATTCTGTTCAGCTTATGGCCTACAAAACAGTAGCAAGTGTCCTACTCCCTTAGGGCCTCTCAGGTGCAGAATGCTGGAAGAGTCCTTGAGAGGAGGAAAATGCAGGTAGGAAATACATGAAGGTGGACTGGCATACCCTTCAAATGCCACCAGGAGCCCTGACAGAGGAAGGAGATGGGACTGAGGTGTTCCTAGGTTTATCTCCTGTCACAGAACTAAGTCATGGGGACATACACAACAGAATCAACCCCTTCAGGGCAAAACCATGCAGGGATGATGTGAGACAGGAAAGCAGCATGTAAGTGCTGAGATAGCTCTAGCAAACGGCAAGAAATCCAGCTGATTCCTGCACTGCCTTGGAGCCAAGCCACTAAAACCTTCTGGCAAGTGTAAGCTTGACAGATAGAGGGAGGACCCTGCCCAAGAGGCTCAGGATTTTATTAAGAACAGGCCTGCCAATGGGATGCCCCCTAGTCTGTAAGATACATACTGTGGTAAGCTTTGTCAGTGGAAAGGAGCACAAGGAGCAATTTCTCCATCAGCCTCTTCTCAGCTGAAGCACTGCAGGGGAATTTTTCACAGACCAGTTACATCCTTAGCTAAGAAAGCATCTGCCATCTGTAAAATGACTGCCTGACACCAAAGCTGCAATGTCAAAGATAAAGCTGAACAAGTGGCATCATATGCAAATTTCCCAGCAGAGAAATGCCATCTCCTGTGCCACTGCATGAATTGAGGCTGAAACCACTGTTAAGCTGCATCTTAGAGAACAAGAAAGCAGAAAAAAGCCCGTTAGTTCTGCTGACAGGAAAAAAATTAAGACATGACATTCAAAATGACTAACTGCATCCTTGGAGGCATCAAGTCAGAACAAAGGAATTATCTTAGAATAGTCTGCAACTCAGCACCAAAACTGGCAATGCTCAAGAAGCCTTGAGCCAAAGAATCATATTCATCTGGTTTCAGCCAAGAGTCCGAACACCTTTTAGGACTGGATTTAAGGTAGGAAAAGGGACATGGTCCCAAGCCTTGCTATTGCTTCCATATGGGGGCTGGAGATGTGGGAACCTCTTCTTGGGCTGGCAGATTCAGCCCTTCCCAAGCAGTTTATTAGGAAGAGGACATCCTCAGCACAACCACGGTCTTTGTAGCTCTGCACCAGGGCACAAATGCATGGAGCAGCAGGGAAGTTAGAATTGGTATTCCTTCAATGAGAGTTGCCAAAAGGAAGAAGCCAGAAAATCAATACTTTCCAAATATCAACTCCAACACTTCTGTGTAGCTGCTTCATCCACAGATGTTAAAATTTTGATTCCAGTTAAAAGTTAACATCTGGAGTCCTTCCCTCTGACTTTAAGCACTGAGCCAAGGCACCTGAATTACAGAGAAGCTGCTTCCCTCATTCCATAGCAAAGACAGGAATCAGTTCTAGTGGTGTTTCTCTGTACACAAAAGCAGCAGCCAAGAGCAACTCTCTTTCTCATTCAAATAAATTACTAGATTCTACCCAACTTTTAGAACTGTGAAACACATCATTGGTAAATGAATAGTTGTGTTGCTCCCTCAAATGTGCAACCCTGAGGTCACTGCAACTCCGAGGTGTTGCTGCAGTTTGTGTGCATAATAGATCACAGCTACAGTAGCAATGAAGACAATTGCAAAGACTCCTCTGAACAAAGACTCTCAGCCTGCACCTATGACTATTCTTCAACTGCTGTCTATGCTACCTACAATAAAGTTAACAGGCACAAGCTAAGGCTACACTCTTATTCCCAGTGGCAGAACAGAAAAACTATAAAGGAACTTAATTTCACAGTATAACTGGTTGAGGTTGGAGGGGCCTGTGGAGGTCATCTGGTCTAAGTCCCTGCTCAGTTCATACAGAACTGGTTGCCCAGGATCATGACCTGGAATACCTCCAAGAATGAAGACTGTACAACCTCTCTCAGCAATCTGTGCCATGAAGGAACCTGTTCAGAGGGAACCTCCTGTGCTTGTTTGTGCCCATTGCCTCTGGTCCTGCCACTGGGCACCACTGAGAAGAGCCAGGCTTTTTTCTCTTTGCAGCCTGCCTTCAGGTATGTAAATATACTGATGAGATCTCCTTGTGCCTTCTCTGCTCCAGGCTGAACAGCATATACTGGTGCCAGCAGTTGTTCCTCCTCAGAGCAGGACTCTGAACTTCTCCTGGTTGCACCTCCTGAGGTGCATGGACCATTTCTTCATCCTGTCCAGGCCTCTCTGGATGGATGCATGACCCTCTGGCATATCAGCCACTCCTTCCAGTGTAGTTTCACCTGCAAACTTGCTGAGGGTGCACTCTGACATTTGTGTATTGCACAAATGCCCAATCAGTGTGTCAGCTCCAAACACATCCATCATCACTACTTTTTCACAGAATGTGAGCACAGATTAAAGGTACAGAATTACTGTCTAGTACTCCAATTGTTCTCAAAGAAGAGATGACTATTAAAAAAAAAAGTGCAGCTAAGACATGCTGCAGCAAAGTCTTTGTATTACCAGATTCTTACCTGTCTTGTTCAGGATCAGGGTTCATAGAGCACACCCAGCTATCAGGGTAATTCTTCTCCACTGAACTCAGCTGGAATGGGAGAGTTCGCCACTTCAGACATACATCTGTGGGACAAATATTTTACAAGTCAGAAATCTACAGCCTAAGCCACAAAATCTTTTTTTTTTTCCACAGCACTTCTCAAACCCATTAAACACCCTAGAACCACACTTATTTCCACAGTATAGCCAACAACAATAAAATCAGTGGCCAAAAAAAAGACACAGCCACAGGATTTACTGAGTCAACTGTTGTTTCATGCTCACAAAATGCTTGGAGGAAGACCCCAAGTCTTGTACAAGGCATCCATAACAACAATTTGATAAAGCCTGGTATCAACCAATACTAAAGGACCATACTCACACTCACTGCTGCAGTGACAGCATGAACAAACCAAACTGAGCAGCCACTCCTGAAAACACTGCTCATATCACAAGTCAAGCTGTCTCTTACTGGTGTCAACACAAAACAAGCCAAAAAAACCCCACCCTAATCTTGCAATTTTTGATGAGCCAGGAAGCCAGATTTGCTCCTATTTGACAAAAGAACTCCACAAGACTGGACTCATATTCCTTACCGCATCCTCATCACCAAGTCTTGTGGGGACAACTAGGTCAATGGAGTTTGGTGTCCCTCTACTAAGAAACCAAGCGACTGTGTTGAGATCTCTCTTACCCCAGCAATGGCTGAGAACTTGCATTAAATTTGAAAGGCCAGGGTATTAGAACGGAAGTTACTTGGCCATTTTCCATTTCCTAGGGGGATGTGTGGCTTTGGCCAGGACCAGTTCATATGACTTAGTTCTAAGTCCATTCTCAACACTGCTATTGGCCATACCTTCTCTGCTCCATAAGGATACCTGAAGAACATCACTGATAATAAACTACAAGAAAGGAACCTTATGGTAAGATGTCTAAGTGTACCATCAAGTATAGACAACGGCAACTCACAGGAGACAACCCCTAGAAGCAGATAATCATTGCAAAGCTCATCTCAAATCTCCCACCCTTGTAGCTGCTCCCAAAGTACAGCCAGGAGCCCCTCCTCCCTTCCCCAGAGGCCCAGCCTCCTAATCACAGCCCCGCTGGACGCACCGCACTGAATCGTGGTAGGGATCTCCATGGCTCTCCGGCGTTTGTAGCGCAGTTCACTAGATGGAGGCTGGCTCCAGTTTGCTGATAAATAACCGAATTCATCCCAGAATTTGATGATACCTCTCTGGGCTGGAAAACAAACAAGCTGCCACTCAGTACGAAGACTTTACCACAAAAATCACCACTTGCACTCTTGGGTGCCCTCCCCCTTAGCTGCCTTCTGGCCACCATAGGTTTCCATTCCAGCCCCTGGTAATGTGCAGCTTCATTACCTATAGCAACATCCTTCCAGTACTGAGCCAAATGCTCTCCCATGGCCTTCAGCAAGTGTCGATACTCTTTGGCATCAGCAAAGTCTTGTTTATTATGGGTTGGCTCCAGAACCAAATAGGGCACATCCACCACGCCTACCACTCCACCACATGCCCTAGAAGATAGATGCAGGACCAAGAACATCATTAAACTACGAGGTTGTTTTTCAGAGAAGCAGTATTGAAAGTACCAGGTTATACACGCACTCATTCACCCATCCACCCATTCCTGCAGCAGTACTGGTTTTAATTCATCAGATCTCTAGATCAGACTTCAGCTGATATGCAAAAAGTAAGGTGGGCTCAAATGTTTAAATTTGCTTCCAAGACCTCTTCGCCCTGTCCCTAGAATGAGGCAGTATCACTAACAGTATTCATCATCCTCAAATATCAGCACTGAGAACAAGCTGCAGGTATGACCAAAATCTCCACAGAGAACATTCTAACAAGAAAACAGGGAAATGTTGGGAAATATTAAAGGTAATTTACATGTCAGAATCCAAACTAAAGGCTGGCAAAATGAGTAAGCCTCATGTTTGTGAAGAATGATTAATGCAGGACAAGGTTATTACACAGCCTAAATTATATGCAGGAACATGCCAGGCTTAAGCAAAAAGATTGCTGAGAAGACTCCAAACTCACATGCCACCCTCCAGCTGCGGGCCCACCTTCTCATACATCTTTATGAGTCGACTGCAGTTATAAATGAACATGCCATCCAATTCACGCTGCTCAATATTTACACCAAAGATAAAATTCAATTCTTTGGGCTCCTTCAGTGCACTGTAAAAGAATGAAACAGAGCCTCAGAGATGCTGAAAATAAAATTAATTTTTTGCTGTTATTAATCATACAAACATAGAATGGTTTGGGTTGGAAGGGACCTTAAAGATTACCAAGATGCAACCCCCTGCACAGGCAGGGACACCTCCCACTTCCAGGGAAGGGGCATCAACAACCTCCTTAAGCAACTTATTCCAGTATTTTACCACCCTCATGCTGAAGAATTTTTTCCTAATAGCTAAATCTACCCTCTTTCAGTTTAACACCATTAGCCGTTGTCCTGTTACTATCCTCTCTGGTGAGAAGTCCTTCCCCAGCTTTCCTGTAGCCCCCTTCATGTACTGGAAGGTGCTTTAGGGTCTCCCTGGAGCCTTCTTTTCTGCAGGCTGAACAGACCCAACTCTTTCAGCCTGTTTTCATAGCAGAGGTGTTCCAACCCTCTAGTCATCTTACCTTTGTGGCCCTTCTCTGCACCCTCCCCAACAGGTCTATATCTTTCCTGTGATGCTGTCTCCAAAGCTGTATGCAGTACTCCAGGTGGGGTCTCCCAAGAGCAGAGGGACAGAATCCCCTCCCTTGCCCTGCAGGCCATGATTCTTTTGATGCAGTCCAGGATGTGATTGGCCACCTGGGCTGTGAGTGCATGTTAATGGCTCATATCAAGCTCCTCACCTACTGCCACCCCCAAGTCCTTTTCCTCAGGGCTGCTCCCTATCCATTTACCCCCCAGCCTGCATTTGTGCCTGGGGTTGCACTGATCAAGTTGTGCAGGACCTTGCATTTGGCCATGCTGAACTTGCTGAGGATACACTCTATCCCATTGTTCTTGTCTCCAACAAAGATGTTAAACATCCACTCCAAGGAATTTTGGTTTGTTTTTTCTAGATGTAGTAAAGCATGGAAATTAAAATTTTGATACAAAACTAAGTCTTGATATTCAAATTCTGGGAAAGTTCTCATAATTACAAGTTGTTACAATGCTTAAAAGTTTGAAAATTTCTTAAGTTAGAAAGTTGAGAGATACAACACAAAGCCTAAGCAGAGATTTTTTCTGGGAAATAACAGGATAGCAATTTGCATGATTTCTACATTATCTATGCAGCAGATACCTTCAACAAAAGTCAGCCTGAAGCATGTTTGTGAGCACAAATTTCTGAATCTGAATCTATTATCAACAGGAATTTTATCTCCTGCAATGCAGAAAGCCTCAAGAGTTTTATATCTGTGCTATAAATCAAAAAACCTAAATTTAGCACGTTCCACATCCTCCATGAAATCTATGCTGAGGATTTTTCATAATGAGGATCCTCTGTTTCAGACCAAGGGTACCACCAAACATGAGATCCAACCTTTTCACTACTGTGAGGCATGGTCTATACCACTGTTCTACACACTTCCCTCATTTTTGACTTCCCTTATTTTTCTCCCCACATAAAATTCTTCGCACTTATGTGCTTTAGCTCATTTAAGAATTCGATTTCTCTGTAAGTGACTGAAGATAATGGAATTCTTCCAAATGATCTGTTGACTGCTTACGAATATCAGATATTAAAAGAAACTCATCTGTGCATCCATCAGCACTGTACAACAATAACCTGCAGATATAAGACACAAATCTGTCTTAACAGACAAGTGTTTCCAAAAAAGTCCCTGAAGTAGATTAATTTCATGTTCATTTTCTGTTTAAAGTAATCCTTTTCCTCACACAGATGTATAGGGACCATGTAACACACTTTTCTTTAAAAAAGATGACTCTAAAATATGTTACTAGGAAAACACCTGGGTTAGCAGCTCTCAGTAATTTTAAATGTAAACCTCTGCAAGAGGTGCTTTGAACACTGCCAACATAGAATCTTGGCTAGAAAGTTACCCTTTTGGTCTCAGATCATCCAGGTAAACTACTGTGATTTGAGGGCATGAGTAGGTATGGCAAACACCCATGTCAGGGATTGTCTTTTTCTAACTTTTGGCAAAGGCTGTAGTGCCTTAAATTTCAAGTAGTAATGTGCACTGACCTACTGAAGAAAAACACCTGAAGAAAACAGCTTCTGCAGCAGAAGTTGCTACATTCTTGAGATCACATATCTAGCACTTTCAAACTAAAGCTTTATTTATTTATTTATTTGTAGCATCTTAAGATGCATTAAATCTATCTCTGGCAACAAGTCTGAGATAGTTTCTGACCTAAGCAGCCATGTAAACTAGCATGCAAAGCAACCTGGTGGGAACAGAGACTTGGTATATACAAATCCCTAACTTTCTCAGACTCAGCATTTGCTTCAGGAGCATTTGTTTACAGCTTAATTTGTGAAATGCATATGAAAAATTTGCAAAAAGCCTGCATACAAAGAGTGGAGTATTCCTGTGAGTACATTGACACTGAAGTTAATTGCAACCAGAACTAAGAACAATGTCTTCGGATTTCACAGCACTGACTGTAACAGAACTCACCAAGTTTTTACAAAACACCTCTACAACTTTATAAGACATTTCACTGTAACTTGCTAACATTTGTTTGCCCTCTTTTGAATCTTACCTGCAGATGAAAAAGGCCAAGAGTGAAAAACTGATGTGAAAAACAGGTAAAAATCTACAGAGCGTAAGCCAAATCCAAAGACGTTTTTCAGCAAGTAGGAGGGGAATAGCAGAAGCAACCTGAACTGATTGAGCACACTCAGGTTTAACAGCCAAGGGCATACAAGATGCCCACAGATATTTTAGCTTTGAGCTCAGCTGTTGCCTCTACCACACCAGCAAAGTGAGAGAGACATATGAGGATGCAGAGAGAATAGCCTGGGAAAATCAGAGCTCTGAACCCCTGTGCACTCACCGCTGCTTTGCATCCTTGATCCTTTTCTTGACATCAGCCTCCCGGCGCATCGTTATTGCAGAGTTCTGGACTTGACGTAGTGTCACCTGCAAACAGGTATCACACAGTAAAACTGATGCTGTGAATCTCATGAAATTAACTCACGTCTATGTTTTTTCCCCTTCAAGAAGATGTCAGAAATGTCTTTAATATAAAGCATTCACAAATGGTCAAGAATGACCGTCAACACACTTTTACATTTAGGCCAGCATTGGGATGCTTAAGCTGCTATACAGTTGCTTGGAAGAAAATGTTTTGATGTAACTAAACATTAAAGGTCACTGAAATCAGACAGTAAGAGAGGCACAGGATAACTGTCAGTGAAGTGCTGCCAAAGCACAAGGCTTACCCTGGACTCCCTCGTGAGATCCCCTCCAAGGCGCAGCTCCAGGGCACGGGCTTTACTCTCAGCCTCACGAGCCTTCTCCTCCGCTGAAACACAAGGTAAAAAGCATGATATCAGCCATTCAGCACAGAGTATGGTAAAGCATTCACCTCAGGCAATTTCCAGCCTTTGCTGGCCTGACATGTACAAGGGTACCAAGCTAACACAGAAGGGTACAAAATAAAACCTTACACGTAAGAAAGCATCACTGACTTGCTCAGAGGTTGCAGTCAACGCTGGCCTAACAGCAGGGCAAAACTTTGCCAAAGCATGTTTAAAGGAGGAAGTTCCATGAGGAAGGCAGGGAGGAAATTAAAAGAGTAAGGATGTAAACAGTACTGCCTGCTCCACCTGGAAGCATGAAGGCAGAGAAAGGCTCTCAGAAAACAAAGACTGAATTCAGGCTTGAAAAGCGGTTACATAGACAAAATTTCTTGCAGAGATGAAGGGAAAGAACTACTCTCAGAAATGTATTTATCTTTGGTAATTGTTACATTTTGCCCAGAAAATTACAAACCTGCACTACACACAAAATAGGATATGTGTATGTGCAAGAGGACTAGAAGAAATGATTAAGCACAGGTTAAAAGAATGGTGACGGGCGCAGATACTGTTTGGAAATAGAACCAGGAGGTACTGAGGGATGGTGTGGCTATCAGCAAGGAGAACAGCAGGAGGCAGAAGCACAGCCTGTGAGCCAGATCACTCCTTACTCTCACAAAAGGGAGACAGACGAGGCTGTGAGATGCCCAAAACAAAGAAACACAACAGTGAAGGAGCAATCTTGCCTAACATTTACAGAAGATGAAGTAAGCAAGAAGGTGACAGGATGCCACTTGAGTGCTGGAGGTTACCAAGCACTTCCCCAAAAAACCAGTGCTCATTTGCCAGCAAGAAGGAATCCAGATGCTGTAGCCAGTATCACAGTGGTTATCTACTGTCCTCCATGCCATGGTCAGTGTTACTTCTGGAAATGCATATTTTTGCTGAGTGCCAGTTATGGGAATGCACACAGGCACAGTCAAATTACTTAAGTTAATTACAAAAAAGCCCCTTTCCTTTCTGTGCAGTGTTACATTTGACTTTTATTCCACTCCTTCCCAAAGAAGCATGCTCTGAGGTTCACAGCAGCTTACCAGGAACATCATAGACAAACTGTACTGTGCAACCAACTTCATCAAGATATCTCTTGCTGGCAATGGCAAAACCAGAATGTCTCAATACAGGATTCTGCCTTGGTTCAGAAATACACAGAAAGCAGCTGATGGTCTTTCACAGCTACCTTGCCCAGAAATGGTACTTTTTTCTTGGGTCCATTCACTACTTAGGGATTTAAATGCTACAGCTTATCACATGAGACAGGAAGTCAGTTCTGAGGGAATGAAGAGTGGCGTTTCCTTATCTTAAAATATAAGATATGTCTTCAACTCCTGAGTTGTGGCCCTTTTTGGATATGCCAAAGCCACCTCCCAAATAGCCATAGCTACCCATACTTTTTTCCTTTCCATCCCAAGAGCTATTTTTTGGTTATTACAAGTTTTGGTCAAATAAGATCTATTTCCAGTGACTCATCAATGCCTCAGCAGAGTTCTACAGTATCATGGATTCCAACATACGCCTGGCAGCCAGCCACAGAATACTGGAACTGCAGTTATTTCAGCTGAGATCCACAGTTTCTCATAACTCACCCACATTTTTGAAAGAGAAAACCACAAGTCATTGCCTGGTAAAGATCTCTCCTAAGACCTGTGGGCATCCTCAAGAGAAAACATGCTGAATATGATGAGAAATTAACTTTTCTATCAACAGGAGAACAAGTGAACTTGGTTGCTACAGATTAAATTGATTTTCCTAGAAGAAATGAGATCTTGTCTGTGAAAGCTGAGATTGAAGCTATTAGAATGTTTCAGTCCCGGCAGCTTCGTGCAATCAAATCTTGCAGAACAGCCTGAGGTCTGCCATGAGTTTCACCACACTCTTCAAAGCCACTCAGCACCTGAGGCAGAGGGCTGGCTTTGGTGGTTAAAATGAGTTCATGTTTCCATGTCAGTGGTATCTCTTCCTAGAATTGGGACACTGGAGACACTAAAGCTCACTTTTTAAACACCACAAAGGCCTCATGGACTGCTGCAAGAAAGAAGCCTCTCTAGATCACACTACTTGTACCTTCTGAAGGAAATAAAAGTGTGTCCTGGACACCTGCTTTGGCTATAGAGCTCACTCAAAAAATAAATCCATATACGAGGACAGAGGCACAGGATAAAATCTGTTTAAACTTCATAGTTTTAAGTCTACCTTGTTAGGTTGTGTTTCATAAAGAAGGAACAGGGAACACAACAATTTACAATTCCATTTTGCTCTTTGCTTTGGGCAAGGTCGAATTCCCACTGCCCTTAATGGCCCTGCACAGGCTGAATGTGACACCATCACTTGTGTATCTGAACTACATGCACACATGCCTGCAGCACTCTCACACAGGGAGAGGACACATGCCTCTGATTGATTTATTAAGCTGATTTATGAAACCTACCAGAAGATATAGATTTCTCCTTCACTATGGCATTCCCCCATCAGGGGTTAGAGAGACCACTTAGAATGTTAAATGTGCAAATTTAAGAAAGTTCTATGCTATACTTACATGGTTATGGAATTTCTATATGCTGAATATCCAATAATGTTTAATTTGGTTTCTCATGAGGACTACAGGACTTAATAGGAAGGGAAGGCTACGTGGAAAAAAGGTGTCTTGAAGGGGGAAAAAACCCAAGAAACAAACCAGGACTCCCTTGTACACTCTGACTGATCACTTTACATCAAGTGACAGAATAAAAACCTATTTTTTTAACAACTGCCTCAACAGGGAAGGAGCAGAAGGAGAAAAGAACAAAAAGCCAATGATGTGCAAAAGGAGGGAGCAGAACTGTGGGGTAACAGGGCAGTAGCCTTGTCAGGCTTCATATGGAGCA
Organism: Calypte anna; assembly: GCF_003957555.1. Taxonomy (NCBI): domain Eukaryota; kingdom Metazoa; phylum Chordata; class Aves; order Apodiformes; family Trochilidae; genus Calypte; species Calypte anna. The sequence continues at coordinate 10,569,819 of NC_044261.1, forward strand.
TGGGCAGAATGTGACTCAACAGGCAATGCTATACATGTACTGTCCAGAGGAAGTGGTCCTAGGGAATGATGTGCATTCCTTGCACTGCACAGAAGTAAGTCTGGGTATTCTGTAAGCACCTTAATAACTGATTTCCTGAGCAACCGTAATGATCATAGAAATGAGCAATTTCAGGTCATATCCTACACAGCAGCATCTTTCAGTCTGTTCTTGCAAAACCAGGATGCACCAAAGACTCACCTATCCTTGCCATGTGCTCTGCTTTCTTCACCTCTTGCTCTGCACGGGTCTTGAAACGGTTTGAAGTATATTTGTACATCCTGTGATGATTAAAACTTATTAATTAGCAAATTCAGCAATTAGGTCAAACTAAGATTTCATTACTGTATGAGAGAATAAGGTCTCCACATGATACTCTACTCTTCTTAAAAGATTCAATACATAGAGAAGGAAGTTTATATCTCAGGAACTGGGTATTTTTGGATGCAGCTAGGCAGAAATTTTTAAGTCAGATGCTTTAGTAGTAGCTGCAAGCACAATATCCCCTTCTGCATTAGCAGGTGGGGGTAAAATATATTCTTGTAGGAAATTGAAAGGTTTAGATGAGTAAGTTCTTCCAAAGCAAAAAGGGAGAGTAAATATCAAAAACCTCAAAAACCTCCCATTGCAGAAAAATAACACTTTCCTTCTCCTACAGTGCCTGATACTGCCCATCTCCATGCAGGACTCTCTTGCTTTCTCTCTCAAAGCCTCTCTGTGGCAGAGCAACTCTCTGAATGGAGTTACAAGTTTTGGCTCAAAGTTTCAAGACATTTCTCTATTGCTACACAACCTTGACAATATTTGACTCACAACCTTGTAAATTGTGCTTGAGTTGCAGTGGCTTGTTTCACCTTCCTTATATCATAACATCATCATAAACGCAGATCACAATCTGCCTGACAACTGCAAAGGTAAAGAGGCAAATGTGTAAAGGAGGCAGAGGCAGAGTCACCTCTGTGCAGAGACATGTAATTGGGTAAGAGGAGATGACACCAAGAAGGATGATCAGAGCCTGCAGGAACTACAACCTCCTTAAAACACTGGGGTTTGGATGGAACAAGAATATTCCCAACCCAAGTAACTTATTATGAAAAAACAAACCTCTCCAGCATTTAGCCAAATCACAAACCACAAGAAACGCTGGTTTTACAGAGAGAGGCAGAAACATAAGGATGTAGGGCTTGATTGACCAGCTCATTACTGTAGGAAAAACCAGACTTAGATTCCAATGAGATATAAGATTCCATCAAACAGCAGATAATCTAGGAGGATCCATGAGAAATCACCTTGCACAGATGAAAAATTTCATTTGTGTATGTTTCTGTGGGCAAGCACACACGGATATCTATACTGATGTCAGAGTCTGAGCAACAGAAATCCCTTGTTCCTAAATCCAGAAAATTCATACCACAAGCACAATCCAATTAAATACATTTCTGCATCTACTAAACTAATTTTCTGCTATTCATAAGGATTTCCTCACCGAGGAAAGGGCACGCAAGTCCCAACTCTTCCAGAAATCAATAACTGCGATCGGAGACACAGAGTCAGCTTTTACATGGCTACCATCTACTCAAATCTACTTAGCAATTAAAGATACCTGGGGCCAAGAGAGAGAACACATTCTGAAAACCAGACTGGTTTCAGCATGTTGGCATAATAAAATTACCTCATCCACATCCCACCTGGCTTTCCTGAGGAGAAAAAAAAAAAAAAAAAAGGGAAGCAGGGGGATGCAGAACTATTCCAACATGCTCAGCTCAAGAGGCAGGGCAGTAGCTGAAAGGAACCTGTAGACAGCAGGGTGTCCCAGACAGGCACAATGGGCTATCACTGCGCCTATTCTCCTGCTTCACTTTCTTTCAAACACCAAATGATTTCAGTCACAGGCAAGAAAGACCCCATTCCAGTGGACTGGAACAGTGTATCCACCAAAGATGTGCAGAAACATGTCAGACAGAAAAGAAGCCTGCAGGATGTGACAGTAAAATGCACTCTCCCATCTTCATTACAAATGCCTTGGAGTGTCCTCATGAAGAGACTCCCTTGCTCATGGCCTGGCTACTTCTACCTGCACAGCCTGCACTGCTGAACAAGCTCAAATAGTCAGTAGAGGAGGCAACAGAAGGATGCAGTCCTTCGGGAGACAAAAGTCATTCTCAGGGAATATCATGGTATTACACTGCAAACACTGGTGAAGGATCATCACAAAATCAGCCTGTCACCAGAATGTAACAGGTTTGAGAAAGGTATGGAGAAGCTTCCAGAACGAGTAGATGACAAAAGGGAAAAAAATGTCCTGCTCAGGAAACAGAGTGCAACAGCTACAAAACCTTATTTTTCTGTAAAATCACTCAAATATCCTAAAGCCCACAACGGGTACCTATTCCCACATTTTCATTTAAGAAGCTGATGAAACTATGAGCTTGACAGACAGAACAACTGTAAGCTGAAAACTGCCAGGTTCTTAGGGCAGCAATCAGTGGTGTGACATCAGATTGCAGTTAGTAAAAGTACCAACAGGTTGACATTCAGCCCATGCTGTTGAACCACTACTGCAATCCAAAATGCTGTTTTAAAACAACCTACAAATACTTCATAAAATACTGTTTTATTAAGATACATTATGTTAAGGTGTCTAGATTGCAGTCTGTATACTCCCAGGGACAGAAGAACACTATTGACTCAAGCAGATTGACATGTTTTCCTTTCACATCCCATCTTTATAACCTTCTCCAGTTCCTGTTGAACCAGCCGGCAGCACATCACAGATCACTTTCCAATTTTTCCTTAAAGGGACTTAAAAGGAATATTTCCCAATTTCCCAATCCCTATTCAAACCTAGATCAGGTACATGTAAAAGTTAATTTTCAAAGCAACTCTTTCAAAGTATGCAGTCTATTTCCTTTTCAGTTACACTCGGTAATATCCAGGATATGTATTTGCTTGTCCTACTTAGAAAAACCAGTTACCTATTAGATTTGTATAGTTATGGAATTCTGACCAATTAGTACCTTCATTCCCTACTTTGCTCTGACAGGGAGCCAAATGGCACAAATTACTCATGTGATTTTCAAAGACATTAAAGACATTCCACTATCTACCACTTTTTCCATGATGTCAGTACCACAGTCCATTCTCTTAATCCCTTCTGTGGTTTTATCATGGAATTATGCAGGATACACCCAGAGAGTAAAATGCTAAACCTGTTCTGTAAAGGAAAATCTAAAAGTCCCAGAAGCATGCAGGCTTTGGGTCTTACCTGGGCTTGTACAGGCAGCAGGAAAGTCGCTTGGTTTGTACTTTGTGTCCATTTATGAAGATCCTCATTCTGGGATCAATATAAAGCACAGCAGTGTAGGCACGGAAGGAGCGGCGCTCAGGCTTCCTGCAACAGAGGGGTGATTACAGAGCCTGAGCAGTTTGTTCAGCATTTACTCATAGGACTACCAGCAGACATTCATAGAATCATACAGTTTTCAGGGTTGGAAGGGACCTTTAAGATGCCAGGGTTTATTCAGTCACAAAATTGAGCAGCAGACTCACAACCAGCTGTCATTCGGACAAAATTATCTTTGATGAGTATAGAAAATTAAAACTATATTTTAAGGATCCTTTATTTTAAGGTGCCAAAAGAAGGGTGTCAAGTTTGCTCCAGTGACTAAGTTGAGACAAGCCAAGAGAGGCATTGACAGCAAATTCACAACCATAATGCCTGCAGGCCATTTAGATGCATGAATTCCAAACTGCTAGAGAACTAAAGATCTTCTTAATTCTCCAGTTCACCACAGAAAGAAAAGCTTTTAAAAACCACACCCACACAATATACAGTCAAACCCTACACATAATTTGATCAGAATCCAAGGGACTGTCATGCCCATTACGCTTACGTTCCATCTGGGGACGTTTCTGCCATCTGAATGTCTCGGGGGTCAGAAGTAACATCCAGCTCTGGCTCTCCATTATCCATTAGCTTGAGGTTAAAGATGATCACCAGGGTACCTGAGCAAGTAACAAGCTGATCAGGTGAATCCCAGCCAAACCCCAAATACCATATCTATGACAACACCATACATACATACCGTTCTCACCACGGATCTTCTTAAACTGCTCCATCACTTCCTGTTCTGATTTGAAAGGGGAATACTTGTAAATTAGCTCTGTCTCAACAGTAAACTTCTCCATGTTGTCAGTCACAGGCACCCTGTTCCGGGCACTCCAGGTGGGCAGGGGAACAATGACCTGCAAATTACAAAATACTTGTGCTTGAGCACAGACATACTTCCATGTTAAGAGTGTGGATACAGAACAACAATGCCTGAATTATGTGTTAAGATACACAAGTTTCAATAGGCAGAGCCAGACTGATGTTTTACTTTAAAAAGTTCCAAAAGAAGAGACATGTCTGGAGTTTCTGACTTGTGGGTAGCAACTTCAATCACACCTGTAATTCTCTGAAGAAAATCAAATCAAAGCAGTACATTTGAAACTCCAATTCTGTGATAAAAAGAAAATGCAAGTAGCCTAGGCATGTGCTGACCTCAGTATAAGTTACTTTAAGTGACTGAAATGAGCTCTTCAAATATGCTATAGTTTAGAGAGACTTCTCAAACAGAATTAAACCCAAAAGGAAAAAAATTTCTTATTAATTTGCAGAACCCCTACAAGTGTATCACAAAGAGAGAACCATGCACTGATCCAACCAGAATAGCAACCAACATTGGCACAGCCTCTTCTCCTGAATACTGAGAAAGTTCACATGAGACAGTGTTCACCATATTCATTACAACAAAATACATGCAAACCTCATCAATGCCTTCTTCCTCATGGAATGTCCTTGACAAGAGGAGGCAAGTCATGGTGTTGTCTTTCTTTGTGAACAGGATAAAATCCTTCCCAATCCGCATGGAACCCCTGGAAACAGATTTGTCTGTATGTTACACCTGATGCTCAACATTTTCTGAAAAACAGACCACATTATTGAGTTTTCTTCCTGTTGCATTCAAATATGAGATGCCAACACCAGGTAAGGCTGAAGAGGAGTTTTAACAGCAATACCTCATTCCTTTCAAAAGGTATCTCAACCAGGACATTTTCATAATGTTTTGAAACTCTTAACACTAGTCATCATTAAAAAGTGCACACATACAGCAAGGCTTTGCAGGCATACTATGTAGAAATTTTAAAAAATAATAGGTCTTTTTTTAAAATCTAAAAGAGATGACTAAGGTGAGGTGTCATAACAATCTTCAAATATGACAGCAGAAATGTGAAAAAGCAACTTTAAACTTCATTTCACTGTACACAGAATGAATAGCTGCAGACAGGTTTCTGGGAGACAGGCAACTTATTTTCTAGTGTCTAACTCAAAAGACTGACTGACACTTTAGTTAATGCAGCTTAGCAGCTAGCTGTCATAAAAAGGGACAGTCCCATTTTTCACCCCAATCCTCTATCCCCAGTAGTGCCTTCCCATGTTTTCTTTTACTCTATTACCTCACTTACAAAAAAAACCTAAAAGAAAAATTACCATTCCATCAAAAGAAGGATTAAGTGTTCTGTCAGTTCAGTTCTCTTTAGATGAGCTTAATGCAATACCAAAGCTCACCTTTCACATGTTTAGGCTTCGGTCTGCATTTCTCTGATGTAATATAGTATGTCTCTTGCTCAAGGTTAAGAACAGGACAGTCATCTGTCCTAGAAGTGCACAGGCAGAATCTGTCCTGCACTGCAGCTGGATCAACAGTCTCTCAAGATTCAATACATCCCGTTTTTCATTCCCTTCCTTCCCCAATACAGTTCCACAGATTTCCCCAAGAGGATACACACAACCAAGCCACATGGAACAGCATAAGGCAGAATAGTCAATCAGAGTAAGCCATAAAAGCCCTTTAACTTCCCCAAAGACATCAATCCTAGCAAACTCTTGCATCTTCCCTAGCAAATCCCCTCTAACCAGTAAGATTTCCTTTCTGCCTTTGTTCCTCTGCCACTTAATCCCATGACTCCTCTCATTCCTTCCATCACTTCCCTTCTTCTCTCTGCATTTGTTTGGTTTAAGATAAAAAGAAAAGATGTAAGTCCATCTGACTACTTTTCTAGCCAGAGGTTGCAGCACTATTTTGCTCCAATTTTGCTGTCTGACTGCCATAGGCATATTAAGGTTTTGTTTCCTGCTCTATCATTTTTTATCCCCTCTGTATCCTCTGCATCATGCAAAAAAAAATGGCAAAACAGCAACACTGGCTTTGGATTGGGTTTTCTGCCACTGAAAAAAGGCAGCAGATGTTCATGGAGGTTCTGCCTACAAAACTATATATATCTATTTATCTCCAAGCAAAACCACATTTACTATATCAACTCTAACCTCCACAGTCTCAGGAGGCTGGCTTTTGTTATACCTACGATTTCAAGCCATTCCCATACTGCCCAATTTGGGTTGACTCAGGTGATCGCTTGGCTGATTTACCAAACTGAATAACACTGGCAGCTTCATCTGGAATGAGAGACAGGGAACAAAAAGTCTATTTTAATACACACACATGTATCTTTTATCTAAAACTTATTCATCGCTGTTAGTAGCACAGAAGGACTATAGCATGGAAGAGGCTGTCAGCCCAATGAAATATCATCCTGAAGTTCTACCATACAGACCTATAAAGCACACATTGCTGGATGGCATTTACATGATCAAAGGCTTTGTATAGATGCCATTGTGCTGACAAAAAGAGTTCCAAGTTTCAGACTAGCCCAGTGCTCTGAGCAAGCTGCACAAAGATGTTTCCTTTAAAAAAAAAATGTCCACAAGATGATCTCTTGTGTCCACCACAGTTACCAACATGCTAGTGAACCAAACAGCACCCTGGACACTGCAGCTCTGCTGTACTCTGTGTGCTGCTGACACCACACCCTCAAAACCACAGGCATTAAAGCATAAACAGTATTACAAAATAGGTCTTGAATTCAGGGTAAACATTACTTTTTCTTCATGGTGTTGAATGACACTATGATTAATTATTGCACTAATAAGACAAACGCTAATTTTCATAGCAGATTGCTGGAGGGCTGACAGCAGGACAGCTGTGGGTGAAAAGGCAGTACTAGCAAGTACCACAGCAATTAACAGAGTATTTAATTAGCACAGGACAAAATGAAAGGATATGATATCTTTGCAGCTGAGAGGCTGTCATTTTTAGCTCAAGCCTTTCTATTGTTCAAGGGACAAAACCTTTTAACATCATCCATAGGATGGAACAATTCCTCTCCCTTCCCCCAAGAGATAGCAATTGTTTCACATGGTGTTTACTGGGAGAAATGAAGCGCAATTCCAGAGACAGGGAACACAAACTACCTTAACAGGAAGGCTGACAACAATTGCAGCCCTCAAATGCATACACAAGCTGTCAGGGAGCATGGAACATCAGTCACTCAGCCAGGAGTCTGAGCCCCTGGACAAGCTGGGCTTAAGCATACACGAGACTTACCCAGATCCACTGGGTTTTTACAGTAAGAGGTTTAGTATTAGCACAGTTGGTCTAACATGGAATCACTAACTGGGTGTCAGAATTCCATTTTCCATTGAAATGTCACTCATATTTAAAGACACAAATTACAAGGTGAAAATACAGAAGAACTATGCAAGCACCTCACTGCCTCAATTTAGTATGTTCATAATGGAGGTCCATAACTATTTCAAAACCAGTTTTCGACTGGATGAGAGCACCTCTTCCTTTCCTTCAGTATACTATAGTATTTTCTGGGCAAACAAAGAAAACATTAGATTATTTCTTATTTGGAGATATGATAGTGTTATTATTATTACTTTTATTACTGTGTTAGTTTTACAACCTGGTCAGAAAAGGTGATAGGGAATATTCTAAGAAAAGAGGGCTACTAGAACTCTTGCTATACAAAAAGTTGTATCAAGAACTATTATAAACAAAACCTCAAGAAGCCTGAAGAGGGAAAAGAGTAATTGTCCAAAGCATTTCCTCACTCAGAAGAGGAGACCATATGGTATATTAGTCAGTGCTGGATGTCCAAGAACATGCTGTAAAAATTCTTTCTGGGCAGAGGGTTGAAGATGATGCTGAGCAGAGGGGACTTCTTGAGAGCAAGGGAGCATGTCTCTGCTCCAGGCTTGTTATCTCTGGGAGAGATTTAATCTTCGCCTCCTCCCACAAATTAAGATAGAAATGAATTTTTTTTCCAGCTTTTTTGATTCAAGGCTCTGAAGAGAATTTCACTTAAGGCTATTTTAGTCACACTGTTTTGATTTTGTGGTGTCTCACAGTACTAGATTTAAAAAAACGAAACAAACAGAAAACAAAAAAACAAACAATAAACTCCCTGGCAACAAAAAGAGGGTGACATGATCTATGCCAAAGAGAGAAGAGAAAAAACAATGCAAAGGAACTTATTCAAGGTGGCAGACTGATCTTCAAAGCCCAAGAAAAGGAATCAAGGGCACAGATGAAAAGCTTCCTAATAAGAAGCTTCAGGGATGAAGAACTGAGGGATGGAGATGTTTAGTTCCTGACTGTTGATCCTCCAGGTCAGTAACAGCATACACCTGAATGGCAGAGAGGCTGTTACAGCAGGCATGCTGGCTGGCACAAACAAGACAATGGGATAGAAAGAACATACAGATGTGAAACAAGGTACCAGAAATTTCTCTGAACCAGTTGCCCAAGAAGCTTGGCCGTCCCACATGAATCAGCTAAAAATGTATGCTTTAGGTGAGCTTGATTAATTATAATATGAAAACCTGATTTCCAAAAGTTAAGATACTCACCTCTCCTTGAAGACCCCACTCTTGCACAATAAAATTTTTTAAAAATGTACCTTTTAAGAAGACAAGGGTACCCTACATCAATCAGCTTTAAGATAAGGGATTGTAAGCACCAGTAAAAACCTCGTGAACAACGAATATGCTAAATATGTTCATTTACAATGTATAAATGTGTGAGTGTTCCAATGTTGTATGTGCCAGCTTTGTGGGAATACTGACTCAACTCTATAATGCAGCAAAACAGTTTTCTTTTGGCCAGATTAGTTTTCTGCAACTGAAGAGGTGAACAGTTTGATATATAATACTGTATGAAAGAGCCAGTGCAGAGGCAGGAACAACACCTCCAGGCATGAAACATGCCCCTTTCAACAGAACCAAGATGCTAATTCAGCTTAAGCCATCACATGAAACCTATTTGAAAATGGAAATTTAACTTCCTGTGACTTACTTGAATCCATTCCTGTTCCATCATCCAAAAAACACAGCATGAATCCACCTCGTAGGTCTTCCCGTTGCTCTACAAGAGAAGAATTATTCATTACTCCCACAGGCAAAAGGTAAAAGTGCCATAAAACAGAATCGGGGTTCATGACAGAAGTAAAACAACAAATAGGACTTTCACGACCCCAGTATGGTTCAGGTCTAAGCAAAAGCACCAGATTTTTGTTACAGAATAATTAAAAACTTATCCTGCACTTTACACTCTAAGTAAATATACAGTACAAGAGTACAGTCTAAAAGTGAGATTTTAAGCATCCAGCACCAATAACTACTCACTTTACCTGACCTCAGCTGGAGGCTGATCTATGTGCTTGCCCGAGTTATTTGCAAAGACACAACTTTTTGAAAGATAATAGGCACTGGTGCACAGGATAAATGGTAGAATCACAGACTCGTGCTTAGGTTGGAAAAGATGAGAGTCCAACAGTAAACCTAATAGTGCAATGTCAGTCACTAAGCCTTGTCCTTCAGCACCACATCTTTAAATACCTCCAGGCCTGGTGACCCAAGCACTTCCCTGAGCAGCCTGTTCCAGTGCCTCACAACCCTTTAGCTAGGATAGAGTTAATTTTCTTCATAGTAGCTGGCATGAGGATGTGCTGAAAAACAGTGTTGTTTTCAAGGCAGAGATGTTTTAATTCCTGCTGAGCAGTGCTTACACAGCCTTTCCTGCTCCTCACACCCCACCAGTGGGCTGGGGGAACACAGACAGCTGGGAAGGGACAAGACACTGGGACAGCTGACCCCAGCTGACCCCAGGGACATTCCAGACAATAGGACTTCGCACTCAGCTATGAAAACAGGGGGAAAAGAGGCTGGGGGAACACTCAGCTTTATGGTCTTTCTCTTCTCAAGTAAGCAGCAGGCGTGATGGGGCGCTGTGGGTTCCTGGGGATTACACACCTGCCCCTGAGGGAAAGCAGTGGATGAATTCTGTCTTTGGTTTTGCTTGCTGTACTTATTATATCATCTCTATCTCAACCTCCAAGTTTTCTCAGTTTTACTCTTCCGATTGTTTCCCCCATCCCTCTGTGGGGCAAGGAGTGAGTGGCCGCATGAGAATTAGATGCTGTCTGGGGTTAGACCACAACAGTTCTTTTGGGCACCTACAAGGGGCTCAAAGGTTTTGAGATAATGTCAGACTTGAATGCATTGTGCTACACAAATTTTTAGCTGTTGTTTCTGTTTATCTATTAGCTAGCAGCCTGCTTTTTGCATTTACTGTTTGTTATAATGCTGATTGCCCTGTGCCCATGGATAAGATCATGCCAGAGCAGGTACACCTCGAAGCAACCACGGCTGTGGCTATGTCTGTGCTGCAGCAGATATACCTCTGAAGGGATTGTGACCCAAGGGTAAGTCCATGCTGCAGAAGGCACATCTTGAAGCATCTGTGGTGGTGGATAAGTCTATGCTGCAGCACGTACACCCTGAAGCATCAGTGATTGTGCATGAGGTCATCTTGGGACACTTCAAAGTGTGTGGCCATGGATAAGGCCGCAAGAGAGCAGGTAGGAACACCCCTGGAGGAACTGCAGCCATGGGTAGGGTCATGTTGGAGCAGGTTTACAAAACCACCACAGTGAAGAAATTGTTCCCAACCTCCAATCTAAACCTCCTCTGGCACAACTTGAGGACCTTTCCTCTTTTTCTATCATTTGTTCCTTGGCAGAAGAGATCAACACTCCCTGGCTCCAACCTCCTCTCAGGGAGTTGTAGAGAACTAGAGAGGGAGAAAGTCTCCCTTCAGCCTCCTTTGCTCCAGGCTGAATACCTCAGGTCCTTCAGCTGCTTCTGGTCAGACTTGTGTCCCAACCCCCTCTCCAGCTCCCCTGTCCTTCTCTGGACATGCTCCATCCCCTTAATGTCCTGGTAGGGCAGGACTTGGAGGGGGGTGCAAAACTGAACGCAGTAATGGGCATAAACACCCTCACTCTTATACTACTAAGTACAATATGCATTTGCAGCCTTAAGTTAACTACTGGCTTAGCTGCCAACATGCAAGGAAGCAACAGCAGTGACTTACCAGTGTAAATGTCTATTCGTGTGGCATCTGCATCTCTACAAAGCAATAAAATCACAATCAGTATTCAAAGCTCAAATAGAAACGAAGTGAAAATCCAGGTACATGCAGTAATTTCCAAAATCAACTGGCTGCACAGATCACAGTCCACAAAGGCCTAACAGCCAAGTACTAGCAGACAAGTTGACAGATATATTCTAGTCTTTGCCTACTTGAACCCTAACTCCAGAACATGCTGCTGCTGCCACAAAATTGAACCTAGTAATAGCATTACTGGCTTTTCACCAAAAAGGGATTAACAGTCCAGGATGACCCTACTGCTGAGCCATATGGTTCACACTGGACTCCTTTGCTTTCTAAACTCCTTCTCAGAGAGGAGTCTGGGTGCAGCTGGATCCAGTCCTAACCCTCAGCTGGGAAGAATAGTTTGTCACAGATTCAGTTTGTTGCAGCTTGAGTTGGTGCCTCCAAACAGGGACCCTGCCCAGACCAGTGCCTTTTAAGGCCTCACAAATATTTAAGTGAAACCCTTCATACACTGTGCATCCTTGTATTTGAAAATGGAGCACATAAAGCACTAGAGTTCTCTCCTCAAGACCAGTTTCAACTTTTTTCCATGTAGACCATCACATACCCTTGGTTTGCTGATCATAAGAATGCAACTGTAGTGCTGTAATAAAACCCTACTTCCCAAACACCAAAATCACTGTCCTTTGGATCTCCAGCCAAGTACAACTGCCTCCTCACTAGAAGACCAACCTCTCTTTTGCCAGAGGAGAAACAAAGTTGAAGAGAAAACCACCCATTCATCTCAAAGATGCCACATTTAATTACGTTGTAGCAAAAGTGAAAACAGCAACAGTGCACAGGCACAGGGCTGATTGCCTTCACAGAATTCTTCCTATACAGAAAGCTTCCAGTTTCAGCTCCTCGCATTACAAACAGCATAGTGTGACAATTCATGCTTGACAGAAGATGATCTCAAAATATTTCCACAATGCCACATCAGAATATTTTGTATTCTCAGAAAATAGCTCAGAAAAATAACTCTGCAATGCCTGGGATGCAGCAATTGCCTGGATTCCTGAATGGAAACATGGTAATTGTGGCCTAAACCCCATGATTTCCAAATACCAAGTCTCCTCTCAAGTGTCACAGTTGTTCTAATTGGTTTTGGTCTTTTTTTCAATATCCCACTCCTAATTTCATTTTCATCCTACCACCATGCTTAGGATACGAAGATCCAAGGATTATCTGAGTATCTTGAGAATCCCAGCTCTAATAATTACTATTGTACAAATTTCTTTAAACAAAAAGGCAGACATTTTTTCCTTAAATCTACCCCCTGTCTTTTAATTATTTCCTCTCTAATCTGTGTTATTCTATGCTATGATTCATCCAAACTTACTTTTTAAGAAGTAATACTTTTTTTTTCCCCTGTTTTTTTCTTTAGGGGGTAGACATAGTAGTATAAGATGACCAAGGGTAACATTCATATTAAACTACAGCAGAGACTTCTACTATATATTTTCATGGTCTACTACAAGTCAAAATTGCTCAAGATAAGCAAACAGACAGACTAATGAAATCTTAACTAAATTTACCTTAGGAATCAGGCAGTCTCAAGTACATACCTGGCATTATCTACAAGTTCAGCAAGGGCACCGAATAAAAACTCATGGGTAGTTCTGCAATGAAACAGAATCAGCAGAGTTACACTGACACTTAAAATGAGACCTTCGAATAAACAAGAAACTCAAACACGTTTTAGACAAATCCAATTGTATGTCTGTAACACCAATATCTCCAGCCACTGACAGCAGACTAGAAATTAGCTTTTTACTTTCAGAGGCAGAGATGCAGCAGACAGACTACCCTGTGAAGACTCTGATTCAACAAACCACTGCTCAGTATAGTCTAAAAAACCACTGTATGGTAAACATACAGTTTACCTCAACAATAGAGAAAATTATTGAGGTAGGGAACCAGCCTATGAGCCAGTCAACAATTAATATACATCATAGAATGGTTTGGGTTGGAAAGGGCATTTAAACCCATCTAGTCCAAGCTCCCCTTGCAGCAAGTAGGACATCTTCAACTAGACCATGTTGCTCAGAGCTCTGTCCTACCTGACACCAAATGTTTCCAGGATGGGGCATCCACCACCTCCCTGGGCAACCTAGGTCTTGTTTCACCATCCTCACCATAAAAAATTTCTTCCTTCCATCTAGTCTGTATCTGCCCTTTTTTAGTTTACAACCATGACACCTAATCCTCTTATTGCAGGCCCTGCTAAAAAGTCTGTCCACATCTCTTCTAGGGTTCCTTTAAGTGTTGAAAAGCCACAGTTTGGTCTCCCTGGAGCCTTCTCTTCTCCAGGCTGAACAACTCCAACTCTCTCAGTCTCTCCTCAAAGCAGAGGTGCTCCAGTCCTTGGATCATTGTTGTGGCCTTCTACAGACTCCTTAATTATTCACCACATTGCCAGGTCTCTTCATGGCAAGTAAACACTGCCTATATGTAAAACACAGACAGATGAGGATTATGCGTAAGGTCCACCTTCCCCATGCACATATTCACTTTGCAGAAGTTATTTCTGTCAGGAAGAAGCTTCCAGATCCTGGGAGACTTTCAGTAGCTGCAACTGCTCCTAGCCAAGAGAAAGACAGTCTTCTGCCATGATGGTACCACACCACCACCTTCCAAGCTCAATGCTAAAATCATCTATTCATGGGCCACTCCTGCACAATCTCAAAAGCCATGTTTAATTTCTGGCCTCTTAACTTTTATAACCAGCACCCTTAACCTTGAGAGAAGATAGATGGGGAAAATACCTAAAGAGAAAACCTAATAAAATTATTACAAGGCATTGTCTGCCAACATTAATGTAATGTGTCCACTGACTGCCCAACTTCACAATCTATCTTCAGAATATAACACTTTTAAATGTAGATAAGCCACATGAACTCCAATATTAATAGCAACTACAGGACTTGGAGAAACAGTTGCTAGAAACTGTTGCTCCTGTAGGATGCTCAGTGAAGAGACATCCTCAGAAACTGTTTCTATCTACATGTTTCAGTTTGCAGGAAACCTCTTCACATACAGCCTGCTTCCACTGCTACACAAAAAGGCCAACAAGGCAAGCAAAAAGTAATTCATATTTTCAGCTTTCAAAGAACAGATCCACAGGTACTTCCCCCACAAAATATATAGCTGTCCATGATGCTAATAATCCAAAATCAACTTTCATATCCATCTTCAGTGTCATGATGCCTACTCTATCAATGTAGCTCCAGTCAGAGGAAAACACCTCAGCTTTCAAAGTCATCACCAGAGCCACAAGAACAGAGATTTCCATCTCTGCAAGCTCCCATTTGTCCACGCAGAGGCAAAAGACAGAATACAACGGTGTTTTGAAGGCTATTTTTCCAATCAGAAAGCTTCCACAGAAGCTCAAACTTTGTATTCTTTCCTTTGACCAGGATTTCCTGTCCACAGACTTGAAGTGCTTCCTTAACTTTACAAGTACTTACTCAGCTCCACAAATCAACATTCCAGAAGTTTATTTAGGAAGTAACCAATGTCAGGAAAAACCCAGCAGCAAATGGATGCTTTGGCACCACTAACTATGTTTCACTAGCAGCTTTTAATCTGCAATTAAAGAATGCTTCTAAGTAAGAAAAGATGCAAATAATATTTTAAAAAGGGATTTCCAAAGAAAGATATTGGAACAAAATAGCTGAAAATGTAGCTGTAGATGATATGAAGAGAGGCAAGAGAAAGCATGACTTCCACATAGCTTGACCCAATACTCAACTTGATCCTGAATCTACCAACACTGGAATTTCTTGTGCTGACAGCCAAAGTGAAACCTTGCTGTAAGCAAGTGAAATCCACTCCAGCTCTTTATCACTACCAAAAATATATATGCACTATAAATATCTTCTATTCAGAGTATTAATCTCAACACTTACCTTGCCAATATCTAATTAAAGCCACATGAATTGCTTTGGCCTGATTCAATGAACTCAGCTTAAAAAAAACCCAAATAAACATGGTCTTGCAATCCCTGAAATACTTAACATACACTGTTATCAACTGATGACAATTTTCCCCCATCTTTAAGAAAAAACTGGGATTATTCTACTCGCAACATGAATTTGAAAACCATGAGGCAAACTGCTGGCACAATGGAGTGATCAAGAGCTTGCACATAACATGGAAACACCTAAGTGTGAGCTAGATGGGCATCAATAGAGGCACAGTAAATACAACTATTACTAGTATACAACTAACTAAATGACACATGAAATTGGGGGGATCTTAGCAAAAAATTATCTTGGCAGAAACAGACTGGCTTAGACCTTCCTTCTTGGAAGGCAGCTTGGAAGACAGCTTCCAACTTTCATTCCAGATAGCTCCATGAAGGAGTGCAGGCTTGACAGGGAACACAACAGAGAAGACAACTGCTCCCAATTTATCGAAACCTGAGTTACAAAAGGTCAAGTCAAACAACTATGTAGAATACGACCAATTTCAAACACCTCCCAAACCAACTGCTTGCAGTAAGACTCCAAAGGAATAAAACCTTATTTTGTGGGCAGTCCTAGAGGATCATCGATGTTTAAACACAGTTGGGGCTGCAAAGTTGATGCTGCAAAGTCAGAGAAGTAACTAATCATTAATGAAAGACTGTTGGGGAAACAGTTCAGAAATGTACAGGTTGTGAGCAATCCTGACTTCAATTTAGGCCACATTGGGTTAATGGTTATTGAGGCCTAGTTAGAGGCTTTCTGAGAATGAGCTAATGGGAAAGAGATAACTTAACTGGCAACAGAAGAGGAAAACAATTATGTGAGAAGAATCTTTCCGTGAGAATGATATGTGTAATTGGAATACAAAGCCACCTCCATGATAAGATGGTGTAAACAAGACTTCTCTATATGTGAGTGCAAGTTGTTAATAAACGATTTCATACAATCATAGTGATGTGCACATGGAATCCTTAAGCCTCCGCAGACTGTTTTCCCACAAAAGATATAAAACTTTTTTTTTGTTTTGGACATGTCTGGGAAGATGTTTGGCATCTGCACCAGAGGCAAGAGCTATCCTGATGGTACTGTACTCCATTTCAGGCCAGAACATAAAACATGCACAAGAAGAAATGGAAGAGCCTGGGGAGTGGGAAGATGTTACTGGTCTGTTATTACTAGTATTCCCCTGGCCAGATAGAAAGATAGAAGTCTTTCTATCTGAGTGACCTCCTTCCACTCCAGCTGTATTGAATGAGACAATTCTAGTCACAGAAAATAGTCAAGTTCAATCACAAACTAAATCCTACCTACCATCAGAAGACAATTTCGTCTGTTCAATTAACAAACTCCTTCAATTTTGCATTACAAATATCCAAAATCTGAAAAATGGAAAAAGTTGGTTGGGCTCAGATGTCTTTTTGAGACTGAATGGATCTGAAGTACCTTAAAAGTAGCAGCATTTGATTTTTAAGGAAGAATGTCAAGGGAAACAGGTGGCTCTGGGAAGTCATAAAACCCACGGAGGGGTAATTTTCACATGCTGAAACAGTGATTTCCTTTCTAGGATCTAAAAGAACTTTCACATCAAAATGTAAAATAGTTTGGGCTGGAATGGACTTTTAAGTCCATCTACTCCTACCCCCTGCAGCAAGCAGGGACATCTTCAACTAGATTCTATTGCTCGGACTGAATGTTTCCAGGGATTAAGGAATCCACCACAGCTCTGAGCAACCTGAAAAACTTCTTCCTATTTTAGACAGTCATAACCCTTTGTCCTATCACTACAGGCCCTGCAAATAAGTCTCAACTAGACGTCAGGAAAAGCTTTTGAAAAAGAACAGAGGTGTTTTAGTTTTTAAAAATGGCAACTCAAGTAATTGAGGTACATGCTGTGAAATGTGCCACAGACATGGGAGCACTAAGAAGCTACCAAAAAGATCTACCAAAAGTCCTCAAGTTCAGGGACTGATAAACAGGCTTCTGGAAAGTATTTCAGACCAAGTACTCTGCATGAGACATACTAAAACTTTTCCTACAGAAAGTCTCGCAAAAGGATGAAGAAAAAAAAAAATCAGATACCTTCTGCACCTCACCAGATAGATGGCTGATTTTTAACTGGAATTTAAAGAACTTCTCCCTCCATGACTACCAGAACATCTTTAGCACTGAAATGAAACTTTTCTGAGATGGTATGGTTTTCCTCAGCAAGAGAGGACAGACAAAAAGACAAGATATTGTCTCCATTATCAAAGTTACACACTGTTCTTGGGTTGGTTTTCATTTGTTTTCCTCCCCCTCACTTTTTTTCAGGGGAGCTGGGGAGTTGTTTATTTGGGTTGTGGATTTTTGTTTGTTGTTTGGGTTTTTTTGCTTTTAAAAACTACTTCCATTTTTTCCATTGCCATTTGGCAAGGGAAGGACTTGGCTTATGTGCTGATTCCCATAATCTCAAAAGGCTCTTATTCATATGCATTAGCTTGCAGCTCCTCCTAAACATTTCAATGTACTTATGTACTGCAGACATGTAGCACACCAGAAGCTGATCATCAGCAGAACAGAAAGCATGGTGGCAACATGAAGAAGCTTTAATATTCAATACTTCAGTGAAGCAAGAACACATCAGCCTTTTCTACAGCACAGACATCTTCTTATGAAGTCAGCCAAAGTTCTGGTGTCCTGCAGGCAAACACAGGCTGCTGACAGAGCTCTGCCATACAGTCTTCTTATCTGTAAAAACATTTGTTTTCTGCAGCTGGACATTAGAATTTCTCAAATCAACAACAGCAACAGAAGCATGATTCAGTATTGTCTATCGTCTTCCGGCACTTCAGTTCACTCCACATGCAGTGGCTTCCAGCCAAGCCAGAGAGACACAGACCCCAGGAGGATACCAGGCTGTTACTAGGTTTCTTTTCTTGTACAAAACCGGTTAACTTCCCTCATCATGAAAAGCAGTGGCTCATTCATAATGCTCTTGGCATATCTAAGCGAGATTTGTCTTGGTTCATCTTGCAGACATATCTTGTGTTGCCAACAGAATGAGTCAGATCCACTTCGAAATCAAGTTGCCTGTGTTTCTGTGTATCAGAAGTCTTCAGGCTGCTGCAGACCACTGCTGCCCTTCACACATTGAAAAGAGAAAGCAAAGCGATAAACCTGCACTTTATTTCTTCTTCTATGATGGTAAGGGTAAGGGTCAACTCTTCCACAAAACATTAGAAGATAACCTTATGCCGGTGACCAGCTGATCAAAATGAAGAAACGCCCAATGTGGTTCATGTTGTTCTTCCAGGTCATTTGGCCAGAACAAGCTTTTGTGCTTTAGGGCCAGCTGGTAACTTAGCACCACATGGCTGCTCACTGAATCCACCCTCCCTGCCCCAGTGGGGTGGTGAGGAGTATCAGAAGAAAAAAGGAGAAACTTGTGGGTTGAGACATGAACAGTTTAATAGTTAAACACGAGAAGAAACAGTAACAATAATACTAATAAAAGAATATTTGAAGCCAGTGATGCACAGTGCATTTCACCACCTGAAACCTGATGAGCAGCCCATTCCTAGAGCTGCAATCTCTCTTTTTCCCCCTGCCAATTACCCCAGTTTATATACTGCCATCCACTTGGCTGGTTGGGGTCAGTTACCCTGGCTGTGTCCCTTCCCAGTCCTTTGTGAAAATTAACTATCCCAACTGAACCCAAGGTCTTTCTTTTAAAACTGTTGTGTACATGGCACTACAAGGTTTACGTGCAATAGGCAGTTCTCGGATGGGTGCTCATCCTTGCTAAGCACCTTTTCTCGGTGACACTTCCCATTTTCTAGACATACACTTAGAAGTAACCCATTTTAAAGAACTTTGCCCCTTCTGGGTACGATTTTATTTTAGAGGATTCATCAGTTACGTACAAAAGCCACAGCAGCTTCAAAAAGCTCGTCAGAAGAACGTCATATTCTGCTTGAACCACACCTGCACAGTATATTAGGGCACCGATGTGAGGACGTGCTGCGGATGGATGACAGACGCTACGGCCATCACACGTGCTCCCCCAGAGAGCCGCGGCCGAAAGGCCCGGGCTGGCCGGGAGGCTGCACCCTGCTCTTCCCGTGAGCCCCTCCAGGCCTCGCCTCTCACGCAGTTACCAGCCCGCACAAAAAGCGATCGGGGCCGGCAGCAACCCACGAAGCTCCCGGGCCGGGCTCGACGCGGGGCGGGGGATTGGTCTGTCCTGCCGGGCCGCCGCGGCCTCGCCCGGGTCCCCCCATACTCACCTGCCGGCCCCGCGGCCCAGGGGCGGGTGCGGGCGCTGCCGCGGGCACCCAGGCACCGTCCCGCCGTGGCCCTGCCCAGCGGCCACCGCCCCGGCGGCGCGGTACTCACGAGTTGGTGTGCAGGTACTCGAAGGTGAGCTGGGCCCGGTTCAGGATGCTGTAATTGGCCAGGGCCATAGCAGCGGCCGCCGCTTTGTCTGCGCCGCGATGGCGGACGGGCCCCGCAGCCGCAGCCGCCCCCGCTCCCGCCCCCGCCCCGCGGTTCCAGCCCCGGCCGCGCGGCGCCCATTGGTGGGGCGGGGTCACGTGACAGCAGAGCGATGGCGCGGGGCGCTGCGGCTTCTCCGCGGCCGCGTGACGGACGCTGTCGGGCGGCGAGAGGCGGGAGGCAGCGGGTGTCTGCGGCGCGCGCAAACCCCGCCCCGCGGCCTCACGCGTCATCACTTGCGTCATCCCTTACGTCAACCTCCACCGGCCCCTCCCAGCGCGGCCCGAGCGGCGGCGGCGGCAGCGGGAGCGGGAGCGGGGGCGGGGGCGGGAGCGGGAGCGGGAGCGGGAGCGGGAGCGGGGGCGCCGCTGGGTCCGCCGCTGGGTCCGCCGCTGGGTCCGCCGCTGGGTCCGCCGCTGGGTCCGCCGGGTCCGCCGGGTCCGCCGGACAACCGCAGCAGCACCCAAGCCTCACAGCTTGAGGCAAGCCCGCTGGAACGATGCGGTCCCGCTTCCGCAAGAGCCGGCGGGAAGAGGTGCGGGGAGCACGGGCTTTGCGCAACCCCTCAGAGCCAGGAGGCGGCTGCGGCGAGCGAGGGTAGCGCGACCCAGCTGACGGTAAAACTTGGGCACCGGGGAGGAGCGGGAGGAACCTTCCCGTCCCCCGCAGCGGTCCTGTGAACGGGATATGGCGCGATGGAGAGACCCGGAGAGCAGCTGCCTGAGTCCTGCGGCCGGCAGTGCCGACAGCGGGGAAAGGTCCGGGAAGTCATTGTGGAGAACAGAGAGGGTTTTATAAAACCTTAAGTCCCGTGTCTTCGATTAATCTTGAAATTCAGTGGGATCGAGCACAGCGGGGCTGGTGCCTTGTATCCTGTGCACGCTTTTCCCTCTGCCAAACCACAGGCTGGACCCGGGAATCCTGAAGGCCGGAAATACTTTGCCGAGCACTTGAGTTGCTTAGTGGAAAAACATACTAAATTCTCTTTCTGAAATGGACTTTAAACAGAATGGGTACCTCTCCTGCATCTCGGATAACAGGAATCTTTAATGACCCAAAATCTGAAGGAATTACTGATGTGGTGTATCTGAGCTTTGTGGTAGAAAGTTAAATTTAATCATATAATAATCATGATGGGCAAATGGCTAAAATCCGAGCTTCATATTTGAGTTGCTTGCCTCCCATTTTGTGTGTGAAATGTGTCCCCAGTGGCATGCAAGCCAGAGCTTTGACCTGAGGACTTCACTTCTCAGCACAGCACTGAGGTTCATCCTCAGTTCAACATGTTCAGATCTAAAGACTCCTGCAAGCCAACACGCATGTGTGTGGCAACTCTTTTAGGCCTTGTCTCTGACTGGCTATGCACAACAGAACATTAAAGCTGGAAAGGAAAGAATTTGGGAAATTACTGGCAGCAGCTGTGTTTATGTGTCATTAGGTTTATGACAGAATATAATGTATCTACTTGAGTCTTTTAAAGACTAAAGGTTATCTATTGTGCTCAGCTCTTATTTCATCGTCTTGCACTCAATATTGGAAGCAGATGTCAATATCAATCCCATCAACATAAGGGCAAAGCAACTATGCAGGTACATGATCCTAAGGAGCATCAACCCGAACTTGTGCTTCTCGTCAGCCTTGCACTCTTCGGTACTTTGGGTGCTCTCTATTTTCCTAACAGGAAATTTGTCTTATCTTGCCTTTTGGGGGAGAACCAGTGTTCTTTTTCCTGCCACTGGAGAGGTTGGAAACATCAACAGAGTACTGCAGTGCTCTGGAATGTAGCAGCTGGACACCTTCCTGTTGCTCTTGTGGGATCTGACCTGTTACTAGGACTGGTTGGCTGAATGCCAGTCCTTTCCATCTGGCTCTTGGGAGAAGACCAGTACATTGCAGTTCCATTTTATTTGGCTAGTCCCAGGCAGGAAATTACTCTTTTCCATCCCACCATTTGGTGGTGTTGAATTCTACATCTTCTGTTGAAACGAAAATTTTATTCTTACAGTTTCCATAGTTGTTCTGATGTAGGTTTCAGAAATGTTTCTGACTGCTGCTCTTTGGTCTTTCTTGCCCAAGTCTTGAAAGGATTATATCATTGTTCACTGGCCCTCTGAGCTGCCAGACACTATTCCAAGGAGTAATTAAATTAATTTACCTTTGGATCTCAGCACAGTTCTACAGTTGGCCACAGAAGAGCTATTTGGTGGAAACCAGTCAGTGGACAGAGATGAAATGCTCTCTTTGCTTCCACACCGCTGACGCAATCTGCTGAGTTCACCAGTGCTTCTGAGATGGAAGTCTTCACACTGCAAACTCACATTTTTCCTCTCTGGGGGCAACACTTCTGTCTTAGAAACTCTCTAAACTTAGTTTAAATAGTTGTAGATCTCTGTTACACTGATTAGAGCAGGCAACTTCATTTCTTTTTTCCATCTGCTACCTGCACCATTTCCCTGGGTCTGTGCTGGCATGCCTGCCCTCCTGCCTGCTGCTGCCTGCACCTTGGACATAAGACAGAAACTGCTGTGTGAGAATGATGTGAAGGAACCCATGAGAAGCCAGTAGAAGAGGAATGATGGTGGCATCTTACAAGAACTGAGCTGACAGACTTGGAAGAGGAATGAATGGCGTGAATTGATCTTTCGTCAGACATGTACAGTTTAGCCTACGTTTCCACAGGGGTGCTGAAAAGGATGCAAACCTTGGGGCTTCCTTCTTTCTAAGCTCTGTATGACATTTTTAGTCACCTCTACCAACATGCAGGCTTCTTAACAAAGTCACTAACTAGCAGATTTTTTTTCCATGAATAAATAGTTCTCTTTGTCTCATTATTTGAAATGTGTGGACTGTGTTACTTGTGGGTTTTGGTTCAGTTCAGAGTGTCTTTTCAGACCAGCCTGATGGATGGGCAGCTCTAGTAATTTCAGTTTGGCCAACTTGTAAGCAACCAAACCAAAAAAAAAAACAGTGTAGTGAAAAGCTTGTGAGGTCTTATGTGTGGATCTGTCTTAGAAATAGCATCTGAGTACACTGAGCTGTGATACAAATGAAGAGGCAAAAAGCCGTATGACCACATCTGGTACAGAACATGCTTGGTGAGTGCTATGGAGGGAGAAAGGTTCTACAGATTCTTCCCATTAAAACCTCTCTCAGTGGTGACTGATAATAGATAACTGCTCCTCTAGTGTGTGCTGTGAATACTACCAAATGTCATCTCTGAAAGGGTTCATCTCTAAATTTAGATACAGGCAAGTACAAGGTACACCAGAACCCTAGACTGCCCTTGTGTGTTAGTGAAATTGATAAGAGTAGGTGGGCTTGGCTGCTTTGGTGGAAGAGAATGAGGAGATGCATAATGTCTTCTGTGCCATGGGATAGTTTGCAGGAACCTGCTTAGTCTGACAGTTGGAAGCATTGAAGGCAAGAGAAGGTGTGAAGAGCAAAAGGTACCACAGCATCAGACCATAGCAAAAAGCTTCCAGTCAGCACTGTGTTGGTGCACAGCTCCAGAGGCTGTCCCCAGCCTAAGCAGGGACTTTCAGGAAACGTGGATGTTATCAGGAAGAGGGGGGAGGGTAAGCAGCTGTGGGACAATGACATTTTTTTCAGAAACTTCACCTTGAAGTTACTTCCTACTGTGGCCTCATCCAGACACAACTATTTTCATTAAGAGAAAGCAACTCAGGAAAAGCTTTATCAGCATACTTGATCATCTCATGTGCTAGTGACCAGACCTCAGCAATCCTGTAATCCCGATAGCATCCAATTTGGAGAGTGTGTGGAGATGACACCATTCTTGCTCAGTACATCCTGAGGTCCACTTCTTCATGGAGTCTGGCTGTGTCCTGTGCTAACGACCTGGAGAGGAAGGAGGAGCATCATGAAGTGCCCTCTCCTCCCACATCCTGGGGAGAGCTATCTGCACACCCTGCCCCAAGCTGCTGCTCTCAGCATCTTTTTGAATTGTACATTTCCTCACAGACCCCACCAGAGATTCTGCAGCATTTGGTTCAGACTGGGAGGTGACCCTTGCTAGGAGGAGCTCCACCATTTCCAAGCATCAGGGACACAGGCAACAGGACCTGTCAGTGCACCTCAGTGCCACCTGAAGCCATCCAAATGCCAAACCCTACATGGGGAAGCTGCCTGAAAAATTAAGGAAAACTTCTGCATCAGGAATGACTCAGTGCTTTGGTATATCATGTTCTCAAATATTTATTTCAGTGTTCTTCTAAATGTTTTACTTGAAGAAAAATATTGTAATTGGCCAATATTCTGCAGAATCTAAATATTATGTTCTAAGACACTACTTCCTTCAGTTGCAGAGATTGGATTCTTTGCTGATTACATGGTTCAGGCTCTGGGCATGATGAGGGCTTCCCCCCTCTGCTGTGTGTTTACATGTGACTAAGGCTTTAATCCAACCAATGTCATAGGAAGGGGGAGAAAGGACAATTTATCCATGGTTAAAGCTGAAAAAAAGCTTTTCATCTGACAGACTTTTGCACTGAGAAAGAGGAAGATGGGAACAGTGCGTGTGAGAAGAGGATGGGACAGTTGGGGGCAAAAACTGAGCCTCTCTGTCCCACCTGCATTGACTGTGCAGGGAAGGGGCACCAGGAACAAGGTGCCCTTGCAAGAGTGGCCACACAGTCTCAGAGCTCCTGAAAAACAAGGAACAGTTGCCTGTGGAGGGCCTTGCCTTTCCCCTGGTTTGGCAAAGGCGTTGCTGGGTTTATAATGCTGGAAGGGTTTCAGGCACACTTCATGGTTCTTGTTGTGGAGAAACATCCCACCCTATACCCAGGGCTTTGCTGTGTGCTGGTTTCATGGTCAAGAGAGCCACCAGGCAGAGGGTGCTGTGGGGCATGTGATGCTGGGAAGGCAGTGAGGTTAGTTGCTCATCTGCCCAATGCCAGAGAAACCCTTCTTGATCCTTTGCTGTGGATGGAAAATAAATTTTTTAATTACTTCAAAGTCACCTCCAGTAACTTCCTTAAAAGGAGTCTATTGCAGTCTTTGTTGCAGGTAACAACAGCTCTCAATGCTGGATTTTCAGATGATGATGGGGGCAGAGCTGAAAGGCCAGAGAGACTGCACAACACCACAGGAGGCATCTGCTCTTCTGTCCCTGTGGTGTGGTGAAAGAGGACAGAGAAGCATTACCCTTCTGGGCAGAGTGAAAGAGTGAAGAGTGCCTGAGACACAGAAGATACTGGCTGAAGAACAGGGAGACCAGGGGGCCCAGCCAGGACAGGGTCCAAGCTCTGGCAGCACGGCCAGGTCTGGTGCCACTGGAAGCACTCTGCAGCCAGTGTCCATGTCACCAGCTCAGCAGGCACACATGCAGTTGGCTACAGTGCCATGGGGGCACTGGCAGCTGTGTCCAGCCATGCTCAGTGTAGTAGCAGTGAAGAACTGGGGTGCATGTCTGCAGCCCAGATAACTAGAGCAGCTCAGCAATCAGTGAAGCACAGGATTTCTTGTTGGACTGGGGTGCAACCACCAGCTGTAACTGAGTCACAGGGAGTACAGTGCTGGTCTGTGACCTTCACGTGAGCCAGAGCTGTAGACGACCCCAGTTTAAAATGGAAAAGCTCTTCATAGGGACCCAGGAAGCCAGCAGAGCAACAGGGAGTGCTCATGGGAGCATTTGCTGTGGGATAAGGACAAACCAGTTCATACTGACTTTGCAGTGGATAAATTAATCTTCCATCTCCAACATGAATTGGGGACAACATATAAAATGCCAAATGATGTGCTAGCAATATTTGTGTATGTGGACAGGGCATTGTAATGGAACCTAGGTCAGCCTGCTTGCAGCAGACTAGACATACCAATGAGGATTAAGACTCCAGTGCAAGACTTGGCAGTCACAGATGGGCAGGGAAGGCTTCTGACCAGGCAGCTGTTTAGTTCTTTCGTATATAAACTGTCTAGACCAGACAAGAGGAAACAAAGCCAACCCTGGCATAAGACTACGGCTCTCTGCAGAGATGGTCTCCAACCTACACCTTTCATATTTGAGTTATTCAAAACAAGAGAAGGAACAGAAGAAGTAGTCAAGCTGGCTATGTACCAGAGAGAAGTCTACAAACAACTATAAAAATAATGGAAAAGAATGGTAGTTAGTGAGATGTATTACAACTAGGAAAACACTTGGTGTTTTGCACACAGAAGATACAGCGTTGACAAGAAATGTCACCCCACAGCCCACAAGTCTCAGGCAGTGCAAGATGACACAGCACTGAGCTCCTGGAGAGGAGCAGACCCAAAGAGCATGAATGCACTTAGAAATATTTTACCAAGTTTTCCTAATTTCTTGTGACTGTCCCAGTGGAGAATCAAGTGAATATAAGAAAATATGATCAGAAAAGAGCCTGGTCTTGAAATAGTTCACATGACAAATGAGACAGAAGGGCCTGTGGCTGGGACAAGGGCTGAAGCAATCAAAGCCATCATCAGAGATGATGCTCTGAGCTGCAGAGCAAGGCTCATCCTTTTGGTCCATAAGGATGTGATAGTTCTGGTCAGCCATCACCAACTGGTGGCTCAGGGATGTGACACACACCCAAGCCTTGCACTGACTGGCAGGATGTGACCCACTGGGTGCAGCACACCTGACAGCTCCCTGTCAGCACATGATTTGACTTATTAGCAAATACCAGGACTGGTGTCTGACAGGCTTTCCATAACATTGCAGCTGCCACATTTCTTGAACCAATGTGGTGCTGGTGCCTGTGATGTTGTTTTTACTTTGCCAGGGGCCCATGGAGGAGCAGCCCCTGAGTGATGAGGCACAGGAGGACCTGCTTTGGCTTTGCACCTGCCTGCAGCCCCTTTGGGCCTGTTCACAGGAGCACCCAGTCCTGGAGAAGGTCCCCAACCACCCAGTCCTGGAGAAGAGAGTGTGCCCTTCATTGGGTCAGCCTGCTTGTACTGGTGGGTTGTGCAGGACCTCTGGGGTAGGAGTAGCCCTGGGATTGGTTCTTCATCCTTCATGAGCAGTTTAGCTGCTCTGGAAAAAGTCCCCTGTTTGCCTTGGCACGAGGTTGCAAAGAGAACCTGGGAAGTCCAGGGGGCTTGACCACCTCTGCCCAGGACTGTTTGACCTTGCCTGTGGCACAGCAGTGCCACTTGTGTGTTTCTATACTGTAGTCCAGGTGATGCCAAGGACCTTCCCTGAACCCATTTATGCAAGAAGAGTCATCCTGTACTTGACACAGTTTGTGAATGAAGCCATTTTTTAGGGCAGTTTAGCCACAGTAGATACCAGCATTGTGATTTATGGACTCTAGAGGTATCCCAAAAAGGGAAAACCAGCTGTGTTAGCTCAGTGTGACAAAGAAATTAGCAAGGCAGGGGGCTGGGGGATGGAACTGTGTAAGGGAGGGACTGGTCATGTCTTAGAAATATCCTTTCCTGTGGAAATACTGAAACAGCCCCAGGCCCCATCACACACAGCCAGGGCCTAGTGCAAGCTCCCAGAGCTGAGATGGAGCTGGAGCTTCCCTCTGGTCTGAAAGCACCGAGGTCTTGCTCTTCAGCTCCAAGTGGGGCTTCTGAGGTGGCCTGGAGCTGCTGACTCCCCAGGCCTGAGTCCCTGCTCTAGATGAAAGCACAGCAGGGTGAAACCCTGTGGGTCAGTGCCTCTAATGACTCTGTACTTTGGGAGGGTTACAACCCCTTGGAGGAATGAGGGCTGACAAGTGCCATTTGGGGGTCTGCGCAGGCTGGAAGGGGAAGCACTGGCTCTGCAGGGTGGTAGCTCTGGAGCAGGCTCAGATGCCAGCAATGCAGGGAGCAAGGCTGCAGTGTGCCTCTGAGGGCACTGGGCAGCTGTGCATCCAGGACAGAGACCATGTACTTGGCAAGCATGCTGTGGGCAGACCTACAGCAGGGAAAGGCAGTGCCCACTCCCTCACAGGCTGGCAGCCCTGTCAGTCCTGGCTATGCTGACACCCAACCCCTGACCATTCTCAAGCACTCCAGTTCTCCAGCCCCACTGCCAGAGTGCAGGCTGCAGCCTCAGGGTCTGTGTCCTGAGCAGCTGCCAGCTCCACTCCAGCCTCTGCCTCCAAGGTTCCTCTGTTCCCAGCTGTGGTGTCCTGCCTGCAGCTGTGTCCTGCACTGCAGGACATGGTGCAGCACTGTCATCCATCCCTGGGCTGCAGCACTGGGTACTGATGATGTTTCTGTCTTCTTCCTAGGGGCAGAGGCAAAGTGGATTTATGGTCAAGAGGTCCCCAGGGAGGACCAGAAAGTGTTGGAGGCCCTGCAGCAGGGGCAGAGCCAGGCTCCTATGGTGTATGTAGTGCTGGCAGACACTGGCAGAGAGGTCTGCAGGGTCCTGCTCTGCCCTTCCCTGGCTTCTTTGGCTGGGCGGGGAGCAGGACAGGCTGTACTTGCTTCACAGGATCCCTGGGGGACTCCAGGCATAACAAGGGCCAAAGGTGAGAAGAGGGAAAAATGCAGGCAATGCTTTCAGTCATCTGGCATTTAACCCCTGCAAGCCAATGCTGTGGTGGGGCAGCAGCTCAGTGCCCAGTGTTGCAGCCCCCACGGGAGGATGTGAATGGGACCAGGGTGTGCATGAAGGAGGCAGAGGGGGTATGGTGCCTGACCCAGCATGTGCACGTGCAGCACAGGATCTCCCTTGTACCAGAGGTTCCCATCAAGGAGCGCAGGTGTGTGCTCTGTGCAAGCTGAAACCTTGGGCATTCGCCAGTACTTTGTTGCTGTCTGCAGTTTGACCTGGGCAGTCCAGCCCCTGGCACAGTGAGATGTGTGATGTGCACCAGTGCTCGTGTACCTCACTGCAGCACGATGCAGCCGCCTGTCACACACACCCTGCCTTCAGCCAAGGCACTCACATTGCTGTGGGCAGTGTGAGCAGACAGACCAGAGCCTGGAGACAGATGGAC
Source organism: Calypte anna (assembly GCF_003957555.1). Taxonomy (NCBI): domain Eukaryota; kingdom Metazoa; phylum Chordata; class Aves; order Apodiformes; family Trochilidae; genus Calypte; species Calypte anna. The sequence goes on from NC_044261.1 coordinate 10,598,610, forward strand.
AAACCTGCCCACTCACTTCTTATGTGCAAGTAGAGACACAACAGAGATCCAGCCCTGGAGGTCCACACTTGTCACAAGCAGCTTCCAGCTCACAGAGAAGTGGTGCATGCTCTCTTCACACTAGCTCCCATATGTGCCAGCCAGGAATGACAACTGTGGTCCTCTGTACCAACAACAGCATTGCTCCCACTCAGGCAGTGTGGTCCCAGAAGTGGGACCTTGTTATGCTGTCCTGTGGGGTGCTCCCACCCCCAGGTCCTGCTGCTGTGGCTTGTCTTAATCACAGTGTCAGCACTAACCCTGCCATGTGGCGCCCAGGGACCTGCTGTCCAGGAAGATCTTGGCACATCTGTACACCCAAGGGTGCAATCCCTAAGAGGGAGGGGAGGAGGAGGCACAGAGCCCTACTGTTTCTGCAGACCCAGGGAGTCGGAGGAGCTTCTACTCTGTTCAGGAGCTGGGGTGTGTCCTGGGAAGTGAGTCTGAGAGCCCCAAAACTCAGCCTCCATGATGTCATTGTGTATAATAGCACAGTGCTGGATGGGAGCTGCCCTGGTGTCGGCACACAGAGGAGTGGCAGTGATAGGCTGCACATGTGATTGCCGTGGGCAAACAGCACAGTGAAGTCCATCTCCTCCTCCTCCCACTCCTCCCTGAACATATCCAGCTGCTTTTGGTAGCCAGGGGTGCCCAAGCATCCTCCTGGGATGGCAAGTACCCTCCTCCTGTCTTCCTCTGGAACATGGGGCCAGTCAGGTCCAGCTGATTGCTGACCTTGGGAGTGGTCACAAAGTGATGGGTGTGGGGAGAGTGGGAGCAGCACAGGTCTGTGTGTGTCAGGTGTTCCCAGAGTGGGAGGGATGAGGCCAGGAAAAGCTCCCATGTGTTGCTGAAGAAGACAGAAGGAGGAAAGAGGAGGGGGTCCTGAGATCTTCCTCTCCCTGTTGCCAGGGCTCCTGCAGCCTGTACTCCTCTCTGCTGCCATGCCTGCAGGAAAAGCCACAGGCTCAAAAAAGACTGCATTTGCATTGCCTGCCAGGTGTCTCCAGCCCCTGTGCCAGACCAGTCCCAGACACATGCTGGCACTAGTATGCTCCCAGCATTCTACCAGTGGTATTTAACATTACATTTAGCATCTAAAAAGGGAACCCAGAGGACTCTTGACTTTCTTCCCTTGATGCACCCTTGCCTTAGATGGGGAATCCCCCAGAGATAAGCCCCTTGAGCCTGCCCAGGCCCCTGCTCCCTGGTGGGGGTGTGTCCCATCTGCTAAGCATTCTGCCCACCTGTGTCAGCATACAGCACCCACCCTGGGATCTCTACAAGTGAATCTCACCATCACCTGCCCCGGTGCCAGTGTGCTGGGCATTAGCCTGCAGCCCCCACAGCCAGGCCTGGAACCACAACCCCTGCGCTCCCTGATGGGTTTGTAAATCTCTCCTTGCTCCCCTTTCATGGGAATAAGGTCTCCACTTCTTTGAGGCTGCAGAGAGCAGAGCAGGGTTGCCTGCATAACAGGTCCTTCCTATCCTGCCAGCCTCAGAAGCAACATCCTCGTCACTTGGTGGATGAGCCCTGTGCTGCCAGGCTGTCATGCAAGTGTGCTCATCCCACAGCTCCTGGAAATTAATTTTGCAGAGATTTCTCTTGGGGAGAGGACCCCAGGCAGGAGGTGCTGGGCCACTCTCCACCCTCTCACCCTGCATGCTGGAGGTGCAGCAGCTTCTCCCGCGGGTGGGAGTGGCCCCGGCCCCTCGGGGTCCCTGGATGGACCGGCCGGGGCAGACCGAGGGGTGACCTTCCCCCTCCAAGCCTCTGCACCTGGAGAAGGGCAGCGCTGGCATCCACACCGGGGGGCTGCTCAAAGCTGTCGTGGAAGGGAGCGCAGTGACGGGGGAAGGGGCCAGGTGCACCGGGACCGCTCGGGCTCCGCTGCACAGTACCGGGGCGGGCGGCCGGAATACCCTATGGCGGCGCCCGGGGCTCCGTGTGCGGCGGAGCGAGCCCGGAGCCCGACACGGCGGGGCGGAGCGGCCTTTCCCGCCCGTCGCACGGAGCCAATGGAAGCGGCGGGCACGGCGTGGGCGGGAGCGGCCGGCGGCGGCGGGGCCGGGGCTGGGGCCAGGAACGCGGGCGTAGCGGGGCCGGGCCGAGCCGAGCCGAGCCGAGTCGGAGCGTAGTGCGGGGCCGCGCTGCCTCGGTCGCCCTTTGTTGTTTCGGCCGCCGCCGAGCCCCTGGTCTACAGCAGCGGCGGGGCAGGCGGGCGGGATGTCCCTGGACAACCTCCTCGGCATGGACGAGGGAGCGCTGCGGAAGCTGGTGAGTCCCTGCTGGGGTGGAGCGGGGCAAAGCGCGCTGCCTGCAGCCTCTGCCCGCGTGTGACGGCTCCCGAGGCGCGGGTCGGTGTGTGCCCAGCAGTGCCCCGGCTCACCGTACCCCCCGGGGTCGAGGGGGTGGTGGCTATGCCAGGCGCGGGTAGAGAGAACGGCCGGGCTGGCGCCGGGGGCTGAGCGGTACCAGGAGGCCCTCTGCTCCCCGCAGGTGATGGAGCTGGTGCTGCCCTACCCTGGGGGGCAAGTGGGGGCCACCGGCAAAGAGCTGCTGCAGTGCTGTGGGAGGTCTGGGCAGCAGCACCTGGAGGGGCTCCAGCTGGCCTGGGCCGGAGCTCTGGGCACGGGTGATCTCTGGCTCAAGCCCCTGTCTTGCCCCAGTGGCTCCAGAGTCTCCGGTTCACACCTAGCCCTTTGCTCGCACCAGCGATCTGACTGTAATGTCTGTCCGGTGGCTCCATCACCTTGGCCGGCGGCTCCCGCCTGAGATGTTTCCTGCTGCCGGCTCTCTGCTCGCCGCTCTCAGCCATCTGGCCCCGCTCTCTGCTCCCGCGCTGCCCGCGGCTGGCTCTGTGCCCGGGCTGCTCCCCAGACTCGGTGCCCATGGACGGGTATCCCCTCTTGTTCAGCCGAGCCGCTTCCCTGCTCCGGGAGTGAGAGCCGGAGCCAAGTCCTGGCCTCACGGCTGCCGGGCTGGGTGTGCTGGTGGGGAATGAACCCCCGTGTCCCCCAAAGGTGGGCTCTGGGTGCTGGGCTAACCCAGGGATGTTGTACCAGGAAGGCCTGTAAAGTGTTGCCCAGCTTTGTGGAGCCCTGCCAGCCCCGAGGCACCGTGGTTTTGGGGCTGGGGGTGTTCCGGGTGCCGCAGGGCTGAGCGCTGGGGATGGGGAGGGCAGGAAGCTGAGTCAGCCGGGAAGGCACGTCTACGGGAACAGGAAAGAGTCGGGGTACTGCAGCACTGGTGGGGAGCAGGAGCTCCACTAGGCGTGGGCAAGGGGTCAGGACGAGACATCTGCCTCGGTGGACCCTCCTGATGCGCCATCCTCAGCCAGCTCTGGGTGACAACACACAGACGTGCCCGTGGGTTGTGGGTGGAGGAGCCTACTGCTCTCTGTGGGGTGACATGGAGATAACAGGGTGTCCTGGGGGTGTGGGGATTGGTGGTCTGAGTTTCTTCCTGTCCTACAAGTGCTTTGGCACTGCCATGTCCCATATGAGGTCTTTGGACTGAGATGGAGTCCTGGGAGTAGTGATGGGATAGATGTAGGGTTTGTGGTGCAGCTGGATCTCCAGCCAGCCTGGGAAGGTAGAACCACGCAGGAAGTGCCACTTCTCCTGGGGCTTTGTCTTTGGCCCGCCTGAGGCTTTGTATTCCCAGAGCACCCTGATCGTGGCTTGGGTCTCCCTTTGTCTATGTTTTACCAACTGGGGAAAGCCTGTTCCGAGCTGATGAGAGGCAGGGAAGGAATTATTTTTCTTTCTGGTTAAGTTTTGGCTCAGCTCATCTGGAAGAGGATTAGCCCATATAAGGGAAAACTGCCTCTCCCACTGCTTCCTCCCTGCTCCTCTGCTCTCCCCAGTCCTCTACTCTGGACTGCTTCTCCTACTTTCTTCCAGCAAGTAAGACCTTGGCAGCAGCCTGTGACATCCCTGGGGGTTCTAAAAGAAGAAGTCTGGGGAACACGAGCAGGTCTCAGCAGCTTTCTCACTGGGACAGTATGCTGATGGAGTTGGGACTCCAGACTCCATCCTGTAAGCAGACACATAGTTCCCTCTCCAGCTGCCTATTGTTACCCCAGTCCTGGAAAGGCCAGTTGGGATGAACCTGTGGTGCAGCAGGAAGGTGACAAAAGGCTTGGATGAACTTAGGGAGGGAGCTGTGGGTATAAGGTTGGTACTGTGCAGCGTGGCCCTTAGCTGGCTGTCTGGAAGAGCAGGGGGTTGTGTGAGAGCTATGCTGAACTCCCAGATGTGGTCTGCTGGCCCCAGGCTGGGGAATGCTTCCCTCTCCTGGCCCCTCCAGGTCTCAACCTGGTTAATTAAACTGGCAGGATGCAAATCCCTGTGCAGGAAAAGGCAGAGCAGACTTGAGCTAGGAATGTCAGGGTGACGAGGTCCCCTTATACCCCATGGCCTTTGGGAAAGGAGTGTTGCATCTCATTCATGCCCCCATCAGCCATCTCTCCTTCTTGCTTTCTTCTGCCTGGAAGGCAGCCATGCTCTCCGTGGCTTCTCCCAAAGGTGACAGCAAAGCTTGGGGCTGCTGAAGGTCCTTGATATGCCTGGCTTCTGTCCCCAGAGCAGTTTCCCTGTGTCTGGGACTCTGGCCTGCCAAGTGCTGTGTATTCATCCACTCCCTAGAGCCAGATGGATACAGGGCTAATTACAGCTGTCCCAGAGGAACTGCCAGCCATGCCGGGGCACTGAACACTTGCTGTGCTTGGGCATCATCAGAAAAGCAGCTCATGGGTGCTTTGCCAGCACCTTTTTCACAAAGCCACTTTGTATGTGTACTGAGGCAGGCATTTGCTCATAACCATTAATTTGCTGCCAGCTGGGCAGGGCTGGTGGGGCCCTGGCATGTGCTGATCCCTGGGCCAGCCCAGGGGTTGGGCCCCTTGGCCCCTGCCCACTCCCTGGCTCCAGCTGTGGTTTCAGGCACGCTCCCCCTCACCACTGGCCACGGAGCCTCCAAGGCCACTCATTTGCCTCATCCCAGCTCCCTGCTGACGTGGGCTTGAGACAAAGCTCTTTCTCCTGCCTTGCTGCTGTTTCTCCTGCTGGGAGAAGCCCTCCAGGACCCAGGTGCAGGTCAGGTCTCAGATGGAGTCCCCTGGGTAGGGCAGTTGCTGAAGTTGGAGGGTGAGTGTCACATGAATGCCAGGGTGTCCCCCACTCCAGGGTGCATGAGGCTGATGTCCTATCATGTGCCTGCTTTCCCTGCACTCCTGACTCCTGCAGTTGCTGCCCTCCCCATTGCTCTGACCTGGCTGCCAGTGCTGAGCTGTGCATCACCAGCAGCCGCTCATTTAGGGAAGGGCCAGGACCTTGGCCTGCCAGGGTATGGTGGAGATGTGTTTTTCTGTCCTCCATGCTTTTGCACAGCTGTGGGGAGAGCTCTGCTTCTGATGGGACCTCTGCCTCCAGCACCTTGTCTGGGGTGAGACCAGGCTCCACCGCTCCCACCCTGTGCTTGGCAAATCCAGGCTTCCTGGACAGCCAGGGTTGCTGCTGTCCCTGCTGGAGCATCTGTAAAAGGCCTTGTCCTGATACCTGTGTCCTGGCAGCCAGTGTCCCCATCTGCAGCAGCATCCCTGGGGTGCAGATAGGTGCCCAGGGCTGGCAGGCCAGCCTAGTGTAGATTGGAACTGGAGTCCCATGTGGACACGGGTTGGTTTCCTCCTTGACATCCCCTTGCCCTGGCAGTGCAGTGGCTTCTGCTCTTCCCAACTTCTTCCCTGCACGTGTGCCACCAGAGGTGCCAATTCTGAAGAAGAGCCTTGGGGACTGGAAACCATTGCTCTGTCCAGGAGGCAGATACTGGTGCTGCTGTGGGATGGGATAATCAGCTGTATTGTGCTGGGAGGGGGTGGCACTGCCAGCCAGTGCTGCAGGGGCTGCCAGGGTGGGAGGGAGCATCCCAGCTCCACACAGCTGCCCCTGAGGGTGGGAGAACTTTCAGTGTTGGGCTGTCTGGGGGGAGCTGCTCCGGGGTCAACACTTCTGGCTGCCAAGCATCCTGCTGGGGTCCTCCCAGCTGGCAAAGGATAATGTTTCTGTCTGGACCTCAAGGCTGGCAGAGGCTGGAGGACCACAATTCTGGCTGCCACTAGGGTGGTATGTGGCAGCTCTGTGCCTGCTGGCTTCACTGAGCTGGAAATACCCTCCCTTGGTCTCCAAACCCTGAGCAGGGAATGTGAAGGGTGATGGCGTTGCTGTGGGGCTCTATGCAGGGCAGTTTCTGCTTACATGTGATGGTTTGGGGCCCTTGGTGCTGATCAGTCTGGCTGAGGGACCAACCCTGGACTCCAGCTGTGGCAGAACCTGAAGAGCCTGGATGGGTGGCCTAGCAGTGGCCCATGGGACCGGAAGGGAGGGAACTGACGCTCTTGTCCTCTGGCGCAGTCACTGCTGCTGCCGTTTCCAGCATGCTGGGCCTTGATGTTGACAGCAGCTGCTGTGGGTCATGAGGTTTATTTTTCACAAGCTCCATGGAAAATTGCCTCCTGGTTCCCAGCACCAAGTTGATCTTGATGTCCCACAATGGGGTCATGCCTGCCCTGTCTTGGTTTTCCCTGTGGATCTGGCTGCCTTCTGCCCCCTTTCAATGTTGGGGTCCTGTGTGGCCCCTTCAAAAGCACTTGGACTGATGGCAGGGATGGGTCTGTGGACCTAATCTGGAAGAAGGAAAGCAGCACTGGGTGCCTGTGCCAGGTTCTGATGGGAAACCTTGGGTGTGCTGAGGGAACACTGTGAGATGTTAATGAGGGGGGTGAGGGCAGGGTGGGTTGGGGCTATGCTTTCTGAACACAGAGGGTTGGACTTTAATTTGGGACAGATACTGCTCACTGGTTTGGCTCTGAGAGACACCTGCCATCCTCCAGTGCTGGGTGAGAGTGGGGAGGCCTACAAGGGGGAACCCCTCCTCACTGGGGTGGAAGGACAGGACTGGAGGTCTCAGTGCCACCATGGCATCCCCTCCTGTCCATAGCTGATCCCACCACCCTGCCCCTGGGGGCTGAGCCTGCTCCCCATGGGGTCACGCAGTGCTGTGCATGGGCCCTGCTGGACAGACGGCCTCATTGTGCAGTGCCCGGGCAGCCCACGGTGAGGGGGAGGCACCAGGGGCACAATGGGTGCTGAGCCCTGCCCGTCACACACAGCTGGAGGCAACGCTGGACCTGGCTGAACGGCGCCGCATCCGCTCGGCCATCAGGGAGCTGCAGCGGCAGGAGCTGGAGCGGGACGAGGAGGCGCTGGCATCCAAGCGCTTCCGCACAGAGCGCAGCAGCCACCGGCAGGAGGACAAGGAGAACTGGCCACGGTGAGTCCAGCCTGGGGCCGGGGTCACCCCCTGCCTCTGCCCCAGACAACAAATGCTTTGATGCCCAGCCCCACTGTGGCTTGGACAGATTTGGGTGAGTGGGAGGGTGGGAGGAGATCGGCACCAAGCAGCTCGGCGTGTGGCGGGGCCATTGCCTGAACTTTACGGCTGCCCACAAGGGAACTTTGGTCCTGAGCACCCACAGCATCTCCTGGCTGTCCTCTCTCACCCCCACCCAGATCCCGGCACCTGGAGGAGGAGCAGAAGGCAGCCCTGGCTGCCTTGTCTCAGCAGCTTGAAGCCATCACTGATGTGGAGGAGCTGACAAAACTGGTGAGTGACCGTGTGCTGGGGCTGACTGTGTGCCAGGGTGACTTTGCTTCTCTCCTGGGTCTTTCTCTCTTGCAGCTGCGGGCAGCAGGTGAGTACGAGGAGCGCAAGCTGATCCGAGCTGCCATTCGCAAACTTCGGGCTGAGGAGATCGAAGGTGAGGCACTGTCCCCGTGTCCCAGGGCAGCTACCCTGGAGAGCTCATGATGTGGATGGCTCCTTCCTAAATGTTGCTTTGCTCCCATCCAGCTGCAACCTTGGCTGAGAACATGCGCAGCAGCCAGAGGGATGGCAGCGAGCCCCCCGCAGTGCCTGGGCATGCAAAAAGCAGCCAGAGGGATGATGCTGAAACGAAGGAGAGCCATAGGGGTGATGCTGAGCTGCCAGCCCTGGCTCAGAGCAGGGAGACCTGTGATAAGGGCAGCTCCAAGCCCCTGGCTGCAGCCAGGAGTGGAGAGATCAGCCAGAAGAATGATTCAGAGCAGCTGGAATTGGCTGGGCCAGGGAAGAGCAGCCACGGAGGGTGTGTGGAGCAGTCCCCTGCACAGGAGCCCAAAGGCTCAGTGGTGAGTGTGTGGAGTGCTCCTGGAGGGTGGGGGCAGCACCATTGAAGACTCTTCACCCTTCTCTCAGGCTCCTGTGCCAGCTTGCCTTGGGCACAGAGCCCTGGGCATGCTGGGCTTTCCCGCCCGAGGGAACTGGGACAAGTGGAGCTGGGGTCTCTGAGGATATGGGGGATGCACTGCGCTGTGCCAGCATGGCCCCAGCAGGGATGATCTCGGTGCTCAAACATGGGTGCCCCCTGGGCTTCTCCCTGAAGATGCAGCCTGGGTGTGAGTGCTGCAGGTAAGGGGTCTGCTTGGTGCACCTCTCCCCCTGCAGCTCTGCAGGGTCAGTGCTCTGGGGGCAATGGTCACTTGTCCTGCCTTGATGCTGCAGCTGCTTGCATCAGTCCCCCTGCACAGGCAGATACCTTGACCCTCCCATCCCTCTCCCCATACTGGCTGTTCCCACTGGCCCTCGAGGGGCTGGGGCTTGCTCTGGAGTGGGGCTGATGTCCACCAGCCATGGTGGGGGTGCTCTGGCAGAGGAAAGGATGAGCTGATGGGCAGGGCTGGAAGGAATGGGCTCAAGCTTGGCTTCCTGCACAGTGGTGGTCCCCCCAGGGGACTGTGGCTCTGTGGTGGTAGGAGGTCCTTGCAGGGACACCATGCAGGGTTGCCCTTTAGGAGAGAGAGTGGGGAAAGGAGAAACATAATCATAGCCAAGGAGTAAGGTATGGGTCCTTGTGTCTGCCTCCATTCAGCCCAGATTTCACTGCCACCTGCCCCGGGGCTATGCAGTGGGGACATGGCCCTGTGCCACCTCTCAGCACTGTCTGCCTTCCCAATCTGGATGTGCTGGAACACTGCACCCTGTTCTGCCCCTGCTGGGACATCTCCTAGGCAGCTGGTAGAGCTGCACCACTATGGCTGATTACTCCAAACCTGAGGACATTTCCCTTAAATGCTGAACATAGTGGTGCTTGGGTTCAGGTCCTCGGTTTCCCTGTCTGCCCTCTGGGTCCAGAGCCTTCTCTGCATACCCCCACCCTGGAGTCAGCACCTAAAGCCTGTGGGATTCCTAGGGGCACTGGAACAGCCAGGACTGGCACCTTGTGCCCTGCCTGGTAACACCAGGACTCCCTAGCCCTGCTTAGTATAATGTCAGGGATGCACAGGTTACCTGTGTGTCCTTGCCACTCAGTTGTGAGTGTGTGGTCCTGAACCCAGAGCATCCCATTGTTTGCTGAGCAGAGCTGCTGGTATCACAGGCTGGGACAGTGTGATGCAAAACTGGGTGCTCCCTACCTCATGGAGCCCTGAGACTCCTCCGCTGGGTTACAAGAAAGGATGGGGGCACAAGTGAGGGGCTCTCCTTTCCTCCTACCTCCTGGCATCCATGTTGGACACAGGGAGCCACAGGGAGACCCAAGAGCCAACTCCTTCCTCCACTGCCTTGTGCTTATCAGCCCCAAGCAGAGAAATGCTGGGAGCCCCAGGGGTATGCAGGGTTTTGGTATATCCCTAGCTGAGTGGCAGGGAAAGGATGGGGTGACCTGGTCAAGAGACCCTCTCACCCCTTGTTCTCTCCAGGCCCATCAGCAAGGCAACACAGTGGAGCAGGAACACATCCCAGCTGGAATGCAGGAGCTATGCAGTCGGCAGGTGGGAGACCTGCAGAAACCCAGTGCCCAGGGTGAGTCCCCTCAAATGTCACACTTGTGTGTGCCTGGGGCCACAGTGGTGCCAGGGACAGCTACAGGATGGATGGAGGATGGGGAGGGCAGCACAGCATCTCCCAAAGATGTGGGCAGGGGAGCTGGGTGCCTGGGGGGGCCATGGCAGCAGAGATGCTCTTTAGGCAGCCGCAGGCTTTCCTTGTGCCAAAACTCTTCTCTCTTTGCAGCTGTGGTCTCGGGGACCCTTGTGCTTCTGGAGCTACAGCTGCCCTCAGAGCCTGGTCTGGAGCCCAAAGATGGTGGTGAGGAGGGGGAGCAGTGCCACTCATGCTCCTCAGGAACTGCCCAGTCTAAGGGGCAGCCCCGGGCAGCCTGGAAGGCTGGGATCACGGGCAGCCCTGCTATCTCTCAAGAGCTCATTGCGGGGCAGAGCTGTACACCAGACCAGCCTAGTCCTGGCAGCCAGGTACAGAACTGGCAGCACAAGTTGGGGCTGCCACCGCCCACTTGGCTGCCAGTCCCGTGGGAAAGGCAGCTTGATGGAGGGGGGGTGAGCACGGCCCCCCCAGCTGACTGCTTTGCCCCTTTTCCCTCCCTGCAGCTCAGCACTAGGGTGTGTGGGCAGATGCCAGGGCTGTCTGGGAGGTGTGTGGAACTGGCAGCAGGTACGTGCATCCCTGTGAGAAGGGGGTGCAGGGCTATGACTCCCCCAAGCCTGGCAGTGCTGCTCTATGCCCCCTGCCCTGCAGCACGTGCACCCCTGGGGTGCAGGGAAGGGCCCATCCCTGAGGATGTGACTCAAGCCTGCCAGGGCAGAGATGGGAGTGTGGGAGGTGGCCAGGCTCTCCCCAGTCGGTTGTCACCTGTCACCCTGCTGTGTGGGGTGGTGGTGTTGTCCCCCAGCTGGGTGCCGGGAGAGCGGAATGCCACCGGGCTGTTTACCAGGCCAGACGGCAGCAGGGCCATGAAAGGGAATCGGTGCCTGCAGCAAACCCCGGCCTTTTGCATTCTTTGTCCCAATAAGGCTGGGAGCTGTGTGCTGGCTGGCCCCCCACCCCCCTGGGGCCATACTCACTGGCCCAGCCAGGGCCCAGCACCCTATGGGTCTTCCCTGCAGCCTTGAGGAATCCTGGTGGCCAGCAGCTGCCCTTGTTCTGCTGCTAGGAAGCCTGTCCTTTGAGCTGTGATGGGAGGAAACTGGGAGGAAAAAAACAGAAAGCAGAGCTCTGCCCCCAGGGACAGGGTTTCCGCTCAGAGCTGACCTTGCAGACAGAGGTCCTCTCCCTCCAACAAGCCCCAGGGGACCTCCGGCTGGTTCTTGGAGAGATGCACAGCCCTGGGGCAGTGAGAAGCATGCAGGACCCAATGCCCCTTGCCTCACCCGTGGATGACGCAAACCTGAGTGCTGAGCCCTGTCACTACAGCATCAGTGTTTCTGTTCCCAGGCCGGACTGCTGCCTGTTCAGTGCCTGACAGCACTCTGGATGTTCCCTGTGTGTGGGCTGAGCCACTGAACCCCCTTGCCCTCTTCTCTAGAGGCAATGTTGGGCTCTGCCCCACTATGCCAGGGCCTGGAGGGTTCAGGGGTGATCCTGATCTCATGGCATAGAGCCCAAGTACCAATCACTGCCCTGCTGGGGCACAGGTACCCTGATCTCTGCCTTTCCCTCCTCTGTGGCATGGTTTGGCACTGTGGGGCAGAGCTGTCTGCTGTGTTGCAGAGCTGCCTGCGAGTGCAGGTGGATTTTGGTATTACACTTGGGGGAGTGTGGGGTGACAGGGAGGGGGACCCCAAGGTGCTGCGTGGAGAAGGTGGGGATTGCAACAGGACCGTGGCTACGCTTACCCTCTGTTCCTCTTGTCCTGTTCCTCCCATATGTGACCCATCCCTTCCCAAGTGGCAAGGCCCACCCAGGACACAGTGGGGACCCCAGCTCGCCTGAACACTCACGGTTGGGAGCAAGCATCCTCCTCCGTGTGCCTGTCCGGCTGCACAGGTAAGGTCCCAGTGACAGCTGCCTCTGCTTTTTCTGCTTCCCAGTGGCTGGAGGTCTCTGGCAGAGCCTGGGGAGCTGTGGAGCTCTGGAAGCAGGCCGTTGCTGGCTGAGCAGGACTGGCTGCTGGATGGATGCCCACCTTCTTTCTTGCCCCCTGCCCAGCACCCATCCTCTCCCCACGATTGTGCACGATTAGCCGGGCCCCTGCAGGAGCTTTGAAGGGCTGCAGTCAACCTGGGAGGGGCAGCAAGCGCAGCATGGCATCGGGAGGGGTTGCACGCATGGTAGGGTCTGGTGCGCAACATGCATCGTTCAGGCATTGTAGGGGCTGCATGTGTGTCAGGCCACTGGATCCTCGTGCATTGTGTGGGCACACTGGGGGCAGCATGCTGGGCAAGGCGCCCCCGGGGCAGGGGCAGCATACATTGTAAAGGGCCCTCCGGGGGGCTGCGTGCGTGGCGGGGCACCCTGGGGACTGCGTGCATCGTAAGGAGCCAGGGAGGGGGGTGCAGCATGCGTGGCGGGGACGCCCGCAGGTGGTGGCAGCCCAGGTAACCCCCCGCGTCTCTCCCCGCAGAGCAGAGCCGCGCCGGGTCGCTGCCACGGGCTGCCTCGGTGCGGGAGCGAGCCCAGCGCTTCTCCCCGGCCGCGGCTGCGGACGGCCCGGCGGGGGTGGGCGGCACGGGGGGGGCGGGCCGGGACCGCCCAGTGGCAGAGGGGGCCCCGCACTGCCCCGCCGGGGCCCGCTCAAAACGCGCGGGCCGGCGGCAGCGGAGGTGCAGAACAGCTCCCGGCCCCGGTCTCCGCCGGTCCCCGCCCTGCCCGCTCCCGCCCAGGTCCCGGTCCCGACGGCATGAAGACCTTCTTCACCATCGAGATCAAGGATGGGCGTGTGCAGCCCCTCACGCCACGTGTCGTGGCCACCCCCAGCAACCAGCGGGCAGGTGGGCACCGGGCAGGGAAGTTGGGAAGCGCGGGCAAGGGTACAGGACCAGGGGACAAAATCGAGTTGTGCATCCATTGGGAGACCAGGTGGGGGAGATGGGCAGTGCGGACAGCAGGCACCCGTTGTGAGGATGGGATGGGCCGGTTGGGCAGCGTAGCACCTGGTCACTGTAGGGATGATAGCCACAAGTGATTCCATCACTCGTGGAAGTAGGACTAGGACCACTGGGCACCTGTCAGGGGGGTGGGCACCATGGGGGCAGCAGGTTGCCAGCAGGCAGGTAGGAGCTGGCAGGGCTGCAAGCACTATGGGACAGTGTTCCCAACAGGATGATGTGCACAGTCAGACAGTGGAGCAAATGGGTGCCAGTGAGCAGTAAAGCACTGGCAAGCTGGTAGAAATCAGTGAGCATATGGAAGTCAGCAGGCAGGTGGGCAGCAGTGGGCAGGTGGGTAGTGATAGGCCAGCCAGGCACCGATCGGACACAGCAGCAGCAGCAGCATTTGCGTGCTGGAGGCTGAGCGTGGGTGCTGCCAGAAGAGCAGTGGCCAAGGGCAGGAGTGTGCCTGGCAGCCCTCGTCCTTTGGCAGGGATGCTCAGCCTGCTCAGGCCATCTCAGTACTGAGAGGTCATCTGGCCCTGCAGTCTAAACCCGGGCCCACTGTTCTGCCACACTTGTGACTGCAATCCCTCCCCAGCTTCCTGCCTTGTCACTGCAGCCTTGCCCCATCCTTTGCCTCGCATTCATGCTGTGACCCCACTGACCTGCTGGTCCAGGGGAATCCACGCAGTCCTGGTCCATCCTATCCCCACTCCTGCTGTGTCTGATCCAGCCCTGCCCTTGATCCAGCCCTCCCTGCCTGCAGGCGTGGCTGGCTTGGGATGTTCCTGGGGTTGTCCCTCACCCCAGGGGGTCTTGGCTGCAGCTGTAGCGCTGCAGAAAGTGCCCTTCCTTGGGGAGGAGGGTGAGCCAGGGTGGTGAGGGGGGCCTAGTTTCCCCATCCTTGGCTGTCCACAGAGCCCTTCCCATGTGCCAGAGATCAGCACCCACCACTGAGGCAGGATGTATGCAGCAGGCACCCTACCTGGAGCTATTCCTTGGTGTGGGGCTGAGCCTGCTAGGCTGGGGCAAATCCCACATACCTCTTGTTTGCCTTGCAGAGGTGACCCTAGGGCTACGGAGTACCCCCATCCGTATCACCACTGTCCCCAAAAGCAGCAGCAGCAGCATCTGCAGCATCAGCACTGTCAGCAGCAATGTCACCAAGGTGAGTGCCAGGAGGTGCTGTGTGCCACAGGACTGTTTTCCACTTGGGCATGGTTTGGGATGGGAAGCGGTGACCAGGGCAAGGGGGTTGGTGCTGACAGTGTCATTTGGAACCTCTAGCTTATCATTTTGTATTTACAAAGAGGCTTTGGGGTCTGCATGTGGACCCACAGCCCCAGCCATGTGAGTCCTCTGCAGCCTTGACTGTGCTACTGTGTATGCAGATACCTGCGGGGTGGGTGGAGGTGGACTTGGGAGCTATTCTTCTGTCTTAAATACCTTTTAGGGTGGGAAAAACCCATTGCTACCCACCCCTCTGGTTTTACTCCCGAGGATAGACCTTGGCTGTGGTGCTGCAGAGCCTGCCAGAGGAGTGAGGAGAGGGGGAATAAGTTGCTCTGAGAAGGTCTGTGACCTATTCTGGAGCCAGAGACTGGGTTCTTGCCTCCTCTTGCTTTGTGTTTCAAAGTCAACAGCACAGTGGCAGCCTTAGGCTTCCTGGCTCGGGAGGGATTCTTAGGTGTGAATGGAAAAAATTGAAAATTTCCGCTTAGTTTTGGGGGTCAGGTGTGACATGGTTGCCCAGGTGTGACATGGTGCTGGGGGCAGTGGGTCTGGGTGCACATAGAGGCAGGCCTCCTTGTGCAGCCCTTTAAATGCTTTTATCTGCTCCTGGCCATCTAGGGTAATGAGAGGCGCTTGCTCATGCAGCCTTGGCAGGAGCCAGGATGTCAAGTGAAGTTCTGCTTCTCTTGTGGCTCTGCATGTACCCAGCTGGTGTTTTGGACACAGTACTGCCGGTGGCCACAACATGGCTGAGGCACTCCAGCCCTGTCTTAGCCCTCGCCAGCATGAAGCAGGCAGTGCCTGCAGAGTGGCAGGACTACCCTGCAGTGCTGCCTGCAGGAGCTGGCAGGTCCAGCTGTCCATGGGCAGCTTGCTGCCTGCAGAAATGTTCCTTCCCCACACTAATGGGCTTGGGCAGGCTTGGCTGAAGCAGCCCGTCAGCTCTCATTAAGGTATTAGCGATGCTGCCTGGTGGGGTGGGGGGCTTGGGACCCATTGGTTGCCTGGCGGGAGACACAGCCTTCAGGTATGCTCCCAGGAGGCAGGGAGGAGGAAGAGGCGGCAGTGGTGCTGGCAGCCTTGCCAGGTAGGGCTTGGTTGGAGGGGCGAGTGGGGTGTGTGGATTCGGGACAGTGGCTGCTGTAATGTATTCTCCCAGTGATGGTGCTGCCTCTGGCCAGTGTGCAGGGATCTGCTCCCCCTGGGGCATTTGTCAGGCAGCGTGGCAGGATAGGGGGCCCCAAAAATCACCACTGATGACCAAGGCCCTCGCACTGGTGCCAACCTGTGGCTGGACATGCGTCAGTGTGTTGTGAGTGACGCCAGCCAGGAGCAGGAGGGTGCTCAGGCAAAAGGGTGTGTGGGTGTTCATCAGCCCTGGAGCTCATCCAGCACAGCAATGGTTTGGGGTTGACCCTGCATGGGGGGCTCTGCCCAACCACCATGCCCTGCAGCCCCTCAGGCTGCACTAAGAGCCCTAGCAGCAAGCCAGGGTGTGTGTGGGGGCACTCTGCAGCACCCCCCTCCCCCCACCAAACCACCTGGTCCCAGGGCTTGAAGTGCTGCCAAGTGTCAGCGCCTGCCTCAGCACCCCTGTGCAGGACCCCCGGCCCCAGCGACAAGAATAGCCCTGCAGGCGCAGAGCCAGGCCCAGCCAGCCTCCAGCTGGGGGTGGTGCTCCCAGCACCCCTATAAAGGGCAGGGGACAGCTGAGCGGGTCTTGCTGCAGCTCCTGCCAGCACTGACACTGCCACCATGCCGGGGGTCAGCCTGGAGGGGCTGGCGCAGGCCGGAGCGGCCGAGCTGGCAGAGCTACGGCGGGAGCTGGGGGCTTTCCGAGGGGTGGTAGAGGGGCAGCTGGAGCAAGCACTGGGGCAGGTGCAGCCCCTGGTGCAGGCACTGCGGGAGCTGCAGGAGGAGCACCTGGAGCTGCGGGCAGAGCTGGCACGCCTTGGCCGCCGCCTCGACCTGCTGGCACTGCAGCTGGAGCCCCCCGGGGAGGACCTCAGCACCCTCTTTCTGGAAGCACAGGACCCTTGCGCCCACTTTGAGGGCACCGAGGAGCCCAGCAGCCTCGTGGCCCATCCGCCTGCTTTCTCCAGCACACGCCAACAATCGACCCTACAACTCTCCCGGAGCAACAGTGGCGTGAGTGCCAGCAGCCCTGCCCTACGGCAGCGCCTGGCGAGGGGATGGGAGGGTGGCACCAGCCAGCAGGGCTCCAATAGCCCCGGGGCTATCTGGAGCCAAGGTGAAACCTCTGACACAAAATGAGACTGTGGATGCAGCGCAGGGGCAACACGGTGTCAGCAGGATCTGCACCCATTTGGGCTTGCTGCTGTGGGGGCAAACGTAGCCTGCCTGCTCTGCATTGCCAGCATGCCGGTCCTGCAGGCAGGGTGCAGACAGCTGTCTTGCTCTTTCCCACGCACAGCAGTGGCAGGGTGCAGGTGGTGGTGTGGGTGCACATGGCTGGTGTCCCCTTCTGCCAGCAGTTTTGCCACAGGCTGGGTGCTGGGCCGGGGCAGTGGGATGCAGGATGGGGCCAGGTGTGCAGCGGGGCAGTTCTGCCTGCTGCCTCCCCTGCCTATTCCGGGCCTGGCCCACTGCCGGCCACACATTGCTGGGGGGTTGTGCTGAAAGGGACTTGGCAACCTGGCTTTGCTCCGGTGGGGGCCAAGCTGGCCTAGATCCTGAGCAAGGGTGTGGGGGAGGCTCTTGATCTCCTGCACAAGCTCTTCTTTCTACTAAGTCCTTTTAATTCCCTGGAAATCCCTTGTGTTGCTAACAGCATGTACTTGCCTTGCCAGCACTTTGCCCACAGGTGGGCACCAGGCCCTGTACAGCCTGGAGTGCCCATGCAGCCCCTGCCTGCTGAAGGGCTCCAGCAGCCTCCAGTGATGATATGTGGGGACATTTTGGCAACCAGGCTGGGAGCAGTAAGAGATTGCTGGGCCCTCCCAAGGCAGGGGGTACCATGGGGGGGATGTTGTAGTCCCCTGCTCTGCCTTGGTTACTGTGGATGCCTGCAGCATCCCACCAGCTTATACCGCATGTGGCATGTCTTCTGCAGGGTCCCCACTGCCTGTGGCACTGGGCAAGTATCAGGGCCATGGAGATTGTGGTCTCTGAGCAGTGTGGTGAGGGGCGGGAGGGGCAGCAAGTTGGTGGGGACTCAGTCACGTGGTGCTGTCCCTTTTAGATGGAGCCAGAAGTGGTGGAGAAACCCAAGGCACCAAGGCGGGTGGTGGAGCAGCCCCAGGCACCGAGGCTGGAGCCAGAGTTGCCTAATGGCATGGAGAAGGTCCAAGTAAGGGAGCTGGAGAGAAGGAGCAAGCTGAATGTTGAGGAGCTGAACAGGATCGAGGATGAAGATGTTCTGGATAAGATGGTACTTCCTCTGCTGCTGGGCTTCTGGGGAAGGCAAGGGGTGAAGCCAAGCTGGTGGCAGAGGGGTGATGCTGACCTCTACCTCCTCCTGCAGCTGGATCAGACAACAGACTTTGAGGAGCGGCGACTGATCCGAAATGCCATGCGGGAGCTCCGCCAGCGCAAGCGAGGTAATCTTGGGGACAGTGACCCCCCCCAGAGGTCAGTAGTCTCATGGTGGCACTACAGGCAGGTGCTGACCTAGGCCTGTCCGGCTGTGGTGAAGCAGACCTGCATGCTTGGTCTTCTGCTGCACCCATGGTTGTGGATATTGTCCTTCCTACAAGGTGGTTCTGGACCAGCAGTAGCCACAGAACCCCTGGTGTGGCGAGGACCGTCCCTACCACTCCAGCCTCTCCCTGCTGACACTGTCTCCCTCCATGTTTGCAGACCAGCGGGAAAAGGAGCGGGACCAGCGACTGCAGGAGACAAGGAGCCAGGCAACGGCAGGGAGGGCTGGCCATGCCACGGAGACCACCACTACGCAGAGCATGCAGTCAGCGGATGGCTCAGCACACAGCACCATCACCAAGACTGAGCGGCTTGTCCAGTCAAGTATGGGCTGGGCCATGGGGGCACAGGGCTCGTATCAGCCCATCAGGAATCTGTGGAGGGACTTTACCACCATTCTACCACTGCATCTTCTCTTTGATGTGCTCATCACTAGGCCCCACTGGGAGCGTGATTATGGTTCAGGGCTGGTTTTACTGAATCACCTCTGGCTCACCCAAAGCCTCCCTGGGGGTCTGTAAGGGCTCTGCTGTGGTGGTTCTCCACCCATCTCTTTGGGGAGGCAGGGGCTTTGTCTCCCCTTTGGGCCTGTTTCCTGTCCCCTACAACTTTGCTCTTCCTGTCCCTGGGTCTCAATCTGATAGTCACTTCAGAGGCCTGAGGGATGTTCCAGCTCCCTGCTCTGTGCTCTGGCCTCTTGGCTCTGCCTAGGAAGTACATGCCCTCTGTCCCCCCTCTGCCTGCCCTGGCTGTAGCTCTGCCACCTGGGACTTATCCTGTTTGCATGGATGTGGGGTGGCTGTGGGTGCTGATGCTACTTCCCTAGCTGATCCCTCACATCCTTGCCCCCTGCAGGTGATGGCAGCAAGACTTCCCGCACCACAACCATGGAGTCGAGTTACTCGAAGAGATCAGACAGTAGGAGCTTTTTCTGCCTTTTCCCTGCAGCATCTGGGCAACACCCCAGGGTCATTGCTGCCTCTGAGCTATCCCTGCCTTTGGTGAAGGCAGAGCCCCCACCTGCCTGGTGCCACTTTTCTCAGCTCCTTCCCAAGGCCTCTCTTTCTCTCTCTCTGCAGATGGCAACAGCACGTTCGTTCAAACCAAATCATCCTACAGCTCCTCATCCAAGAAGATGGGCAGGTGAGAAGTGGAGCCTCCCTGGGGCCAGCCCCAAGTGGTCCCAGTCATCTGTCTGCTTGCACAGGACCCTCGCTGCCCAGCTTGAGGTGTCCCTGTGCAGGAATGTCCCCAAAACCCCTTGGTCCTTGGGGCATGCTTGCTTTTCCCTCCATGGGCATAGAGACGTGTCTGCCAGCTGGGGTAAACTATTACTGTCCCAGGGACATTGAAGTTTGCCACGCTCTGGGGCTGGCAATCAGCTGAGGCCACCACATTCCTTCCCCAGGCTGTCTGTGGCCCTCTTAGCTTTGTCTGTCTCTCTCCCAGCATCTTTGACCGTGAAGATGAGAGTGCCTCCAGGCAGAGCAGCCTCGCTGCGCTGGAGCGGCGCCAGGCGGAGAAGAAGAAAGAGCTGATGAAAGCACAGAGCCTGCCCAAGACATCAGCCTCACAGGCTCGCAAGGCCATGATGGAGAAGCTGCAGAAGGAGAGTGGAAGGTGAGGCTGGGCCAGGGGCAGGCTGGTTGGGGACCATGATCACCACTTGGATAACACCCTGTGCCTTCTGCCACAGCTTGTCAAACCCTTCAGCAGGGCGCCAAACCACTGTCCAGCGCTCCTCCAGCTTTGGTGTGCCAAATGCCAACAGCATCAAGCAGATGTTGCTGGACTGGTGCAGAGCCAAGACCCGGGGCTATGAGGTGAGTGCCATCTAATTTGCCTGTCCCCAGGGCCTGTCATTCTGCCCCTTGGTAACTCTCCTGCTCTTGCAGCATGTGGACATCCAGAACTTCTCATCCAGCTGGAGTGATGGCATGGCCTTCTGTGCCTTGGTCCACAACTTCTTCCCTGATGCGTTTGACTACAGCCAGCTGACACCCCAGAACCGCCGCCACAACTTTGAGGTGGCCTTCTCCTCTGCAGAGTATGTAGCTCTCATGCCATCAAGTGGGCTTGGGGTGGCTTGGGGCAGCTCTCCCACACAGTGCCTGGGTGATGGGGGACACAGCAGGGGAGATGACGCTGGAGGTGGGCACCTGTCAGCATCGCTCCCCTCATGTTATGGAACAAGGTTTGGACACCAGGGTGGGAAAGCAGTGGACAGAGCCACAAGAGGCCAGCACAGTCTGGCAGGGCAAGGATGGTCATGGGGGCCTGGGCTTCCTGAGTGTGGGGCAGAGCACCCAAAGGCCACCCAGCTGCAGTCAGTACCTCCTATCCCAGGATGTCAAGTGTGGTGGCACAGCCCCTGGGGTGTGGGGTTTGTGTGTGCCAGGTATCTCCTTTCACAGTCCTAGGGGCTCAAGCTGTTGCAGCTTCTCCAGTCTCTCCCCTTCCCCTTTTGCTTCTGGTTTTCCTGGGTGCTGAGAGATGGGAGCTTATCCAGCTGAAGGGCTGGCAGCCAGCCCCTCTCTCCTTCCTTCTGTCTCTCTCCCATGCACTCCCTTTCCCTCCAGCACCCTGCTCAGAGGCAGGGCTGGGTGACTGGGGGTGTCCCATTCCAACTGGTGCATTGGGTGGTGGTGTGAGCTGGGAGCTCTCATGAGCTCCCTTGGTGCTGCAGTGCTGTTCAGTGGAGCAAGAAGAGAGCCACGTACCTGGCTCTTCGTGCTCCTGGTAATGGACTTTTTGCCTCAATTTGGAAACCGGTGCGTGGACTTGAGAGAGCCATCGATCGCTCCAGCCTGGAAGCCAGGTGGCCTCTCGTCCTTCCTCCTCCTCCTCCTCCAGCTCTTGTGAGCATCTTCTCCCAGGCTTCCTGCACCAGGGCTGTGCCACGTGGTTCCAAGTGGAGCTGGGCAGGATGGCTGGGCTTGCCCCACTTATCCTCCTAGCGGGTCTATATAGGGGCTATATAGAGCGCTGCTCCGCTCTGGAACCTGCTCCCCAACCACCCCGCACCAAAACACCTCACTTCTCCTCCTCTTCCTCCATCTGTCCTTCTCTCTGGACCTCACGCCTCTTCACGCCACTCACCTCCCCTCCCCATCCCTTGCTTGTGCTGCCCCAAATCTCACTGAATGGCCTTGGCGCAGCGGTGCCCAGAGCCCTCCTGCCCCTGCATCGCGCACCCTAGAGCATGTGAGAGCAGAGCAGCATCTGCTCTGGGGGGAGGGATGGGAACTGCACTGATCCGTGTCTCTTGTTTTCTCTCTTCCTCCCTTCCCCGACTGGGCTGCGGTCACTGGCTTGCCCCTCTCTCCCCACCCCCAGGAAGCACGCGGACTGTCCGCAGTTGCTGGACGTGGAGGACATGGTCCGGATGCGCGAGCCAGATTGGAAGTGTGTGTACACATACATTCAGGAATTCTATCGCTGCCTGGTCCAGAAGGGGCTGGTAAAAACCAAAAAGTCGTAGGCCATTTTCACCCCCCCGGGAGCGATGGTGAGAACCTTCCCCTCCAAATCCGTGCCCGTGCTGCACCCTCACCACTTGGTTGTGGCAGCTGGGGAAGAAGAGACTGGGGTATTCTGGTGGGCAAGGGGTGAGTCCTGGTGCTGTCAGCTGCCAGGGCCAACCTGTGGCCAGAAGAGTGGAGGCAGTCAGCTGGCCTCTGTCCTAGAATAACACCCCTGGGGACTTGGAGAGGGGGAAGTTGTGTCATGATGGGGGACTGTTGGCTTTCCAGCAGGAATGAAGCTGCTGCAGCTCTTCCCTCCACACTGGCTGAATGTGGAGTGAATTAGGTGCTGGGGATGTGACTTGCAGTGATCTACAGTAGCACAAGCCCAACCAGTGCTGCCTGAGTGTGGGTGCCCCCCCCACCCCGGGCTGCCCCAGCATCCCTGCTTGCACTCCCTGCTTGGTGATAGCTGCAGGCACTGCTGCGTGGCCAGGCGTGGGTGATGCCTTGCCTGTGAGGTGCTGACTGCTCATATATGGGCATGAGTGGGGAGCCTGGAAAGTGTGAGTCAAGGCTTGGGTCCTGCCGAGTCTTGCAGTGTTTGTGCCTGTCTTCAGGGGCATCCCAGCTGGCAGTGGAGCCGCTGCTCTCCCATGCTCCATGCGGCATCAGCACACCGGGTCCCAAACAATGGCTTTATAAGGGCAGAGCTGCTCTGTCTGCACTGCCATTGCTTTGCCATCAGGCCCTGAGCTGGGGCTGATGGTGGTGAGGGGCCCCCAGAGCTTGGCGGGGGCTTTCCCAAAGCCCCAAGCACACTCCTCCTTCCCTAGGGCACCCGAATCATGAGGTGGGGCAAGTTCTGGTCTGGCCATGGGCTCTGAGCTGAGCACGGGCTGCATTGACTCCAGCAGAGGCCCTGGAGGAGAGCTGGGGTGTTGGGGGACAGGAGCAGAGCACTGGGTCAGGTGGTTCTCCTTGGCCCTGCTTGGTCCCAGCTGGGTGTCACTTGGCTGTGCCAGTGTCAGCCCAGGGGCTAGGGTGGGCTGTGCTGGGGACTGAGGCAAGCAGTGGGGTTACAGCTGAGTGGGGGGTGGAGAGGGCTTGGGGGTTGCTGTAGTGGGTGGCAGATTGGGGATTTAATCCTCCTTGTACTCAGAGCTGCAGTGCACCCTGTCAGTGGGGCAGAGCCCCTGCCAGAGGGTGGCCCTGGGGCTGGAGCAGCCAGGCTGGCCATGGCATCAGCCAGGGCTACCAATTTGCTCCAAACAGCCCCCAGGTGCCTGTGGCTGTTTTGGCTGTCTGTTAGCAGCAACAGCAGGTCGGGGGGTGGGGGCTCAGGCACCATCAGTCCCCCTGATGGGTGCTGGTGCCTGCCACACTAGCTGGCAGGGATACAGTGACCCAGGGTGAGTGGCACCGGTGGCTGGGTTGATTCTCTGCGCCCTCCCCCAGCACCCCCAGCAAAAAGGTGAGAGGAGAGAGGCTGCCAGTTCCCCTCTGCCCTGCGGGGCTGTCATGGTGATATCCCAGCCGTGCTGGCAGCCTCTTCTAGATGGACTCCACCAGCTGCCCAGGGAGCCCCAGTCTGGGGAGAGGAATGGCATCCACAGCCCAGGGAGCTTGGTGGGTGGTGTGGGCAGACTGAGGTCAGGGCTGACACTCCACTGAGGTGGCAGCAGCAGAGGCCATGAGTATGTGGGTACAGCCATGCTCTGCCAGGGCTCCCCTAAGCTGCCTTCCTGAGCACCCCAGTGTGACCTGGGCTGGGGGGTTGTATGAACAGGCCAGTGCTGAGCTGCTTGAAGCTGGGCAGAGCCCAACCCCCTGGTGGGGCTGTGCCAGGGCTGTGGCAGGTACTCCCTGGAGAGCTGGTCCAGGACAAGGGTGGGAACTGGGCAGACAGACAAGGTAGGAGCACAGGGCTTGAGCCGGAGTGATTGGCACCATGTGACCAGGACATCCTGACCTTCATTGGACCGGATAGTGACACTTGGGGTGGGGGGCACAGCACAGATGCCTGTGGGCATCTCTACAATGCACCGGTATTGACTGAAGGAGGAAGAGGGTGGGCATGACCTGAGCAGGGGTGCCTGGCAGCACCAAGAGCTGGGGCAGAGTGCATCAGGGGGGCAAGACAGCTCCTGTGGTGGGTAGCATACACTGGTGCCAGTGCCAGGAGCAGCAGGACTGTGGGTATTGAGAGGAAGGCCGGAGCTGCACAGGGATGAGGGCAGCAATGCCCAGCACCAGCGGGCCCTGGAGCAGGGCAGCCTGCCCAGGGCTGTGCTGAGGGCTGCATCTCCACAGGACGCTGGTGGACTGTGTGCCCCTGGTGGAGGTGGAAGACATGATGATCATGGGGAAGAAGCCAGACGCCAAGTGCGTCTTCACCTACGTGCAGTCCCTCTACAACCACCTGCGTCGTCACGAGTTGCGCATGCGACAGAAAGAGTGCTAGAGCCTGCCCTGCCTGCCCCCCTGCCACTCCCTGCCCTCAGGGCTGCTGGTGGGCAGGAGAGCTGCCTGCCCCAAGAAGGTTCTAGGAGCTCCTGCAGGACCAGCACTGGGGATGGGGGGGGCTCTGACATTGGGGCATCCCATGCCTCTGCCCTGCTGGAGCTCCCCTTGCCCTGGCCAGCTGCAGTCTGACCCCATGGGTGAGGCCAGGCAAGCGCTGCTGGGGGTGCTCCCTAGCTTGGCTTGCCTGCCACGCTGCAGTGTGTTTAGTTACTTGTTCTCCAGTTGTTTTTCCTGTGGGCAGCACTCCTGTTGGTCAGTAGCCAAGCAGGGAGGTGCAGTGCAGCCCAGGTCACAGTCGTGCCCCAGCAGCGTGCCCGTGAGTGGCTCCCCTTTGCCCTTTGTGAGAAAGCTCCTCTGCCCACTGCAGGCCCTGCTTGGTGCCACCTCCCTGGGGACGGCTCCACAGCCCTGTGCTGGCATCTTGCTTTCCACCGCACACATGCACCCTGGGGCACTTCAACCGGGGGGGGGGGGCTGCAGCCCTGTGTGTGGGGTCAGGTGGGGCAGTGAGGGGTCCCAGGGGAGCAAGGGGACCAAGGAGGGAGCCAGGACAGCAGCCCCCACTTTCCTCCCCCGCCCAACTCAGGGCACCACGTGCTCAGCGCTGCTCACCCCTCCGTCACCGTCTCTACACCCGTGTTGACACGTGTATCAACACCAGCCAGACAATAAAGGTTTATTCTACAGAGTGGTGACATGTCTGCCTTGGGTCCTTCCCCACTGCACTCCTTCATGCCTCCAGTGCAGCAGGAGATGTAGCACCTGGGAGGAGGGCTGGTAGCCCTGCCTGGTGCAAGCCACTGCCCACCCTCATCAGGGTGAGATGTGGGGTGCTGCTCCTCCTACTCAGGAGTGATGCCTAGAGCTGAGGGGCAGCATCAGTATTCTGCTCTGCCCACATGCTGGCCCCAGAGCTGGTATGAGAAGATCCCATACTGCCAAAGGAGGAGATGTGCCTAAGAAGACCCCAGGTCTCCAGAAGGTGCAGCTGCACCCTGCTCCTCTGGCTAAGGACCAGTCGTTCTCACCAGGCCAACATGGCCATTGGTCTTCATCTCAGCACTGCAAGACCCACTTGTAGATTTGCATCCATCCTCCGCACAACCTATGTGAAGAGCTCATCCCAAGCTATGGCACCCCATCCCTTCCTCCATCCCCCCTAAGAATGGCACAGATCCATGGACACTGTCAGCTTGCCATTAGTGGCTGTGACCCTCTGTTCCCTTCCACTTCTGCAAGTGGCTCTGGGGCACCCAACTTCACCCAGCATCAAAGCAGAGCGGTGTGGGATTTGCTCCACTGCCCACTTCCCCTCTCTCCTTGACAGATGACACACTGCACCAATCTTACACAAGGGTTTTACTGGGGACTCAATACAAGACAAGCCCGCTGAGGTGTAAAGCCATACCCCACCCAAGGCAGCTCTCCCACCTCTGGGACTCAGCACATCTACCCTCAGCACCTGGGGCTTTCTGCTGAGGGTTTCATTCTGTCCCACTCAGGTAGGATACCACTGCCCAGTTCTGGGAGTCACCCAAACCTTGGTGCATTGTGAGGGAGCACAAAGAATGCTCCCAACTGGCTGGGGATGCCAGGCTTGCAGGAGAGGAAGGGCAACAGGCACACAAGACTGCCAGGATACCTGCAGTTCCCAGGAAGCCCTCAAGCCTGCGGCTGCTCAGGCATCCTCAGGGCAGAGTCTACACTTGCACCAAGGAACAGCAGGAGCACCTTCCCCAGCTGCATACTGGGAACTCACTGCAGGGCCCTCTCCTTAGCACAGCATCCCTAGCTAGAGGTCTGGGTGTTCTCCCTGGTCACGGTCAGGTGGTGTCTTGCTACCAGCAGCTGAAGCTTGGTGGGGAAGCAGGGTTGGCAGAGGCCTAGCAGGGGCAAACTGGAACTCCTCAGGCACAGGGGCATCAGGTGTTTCCTTGCGGTAGAAGCCCAGATCCTGCACCAGCTGGTTGATCTCCTCCCGTGTCATGTCACTCAGGGAGATTCTCTGCACACAGACAGTGATTGCAGCCTGGCATTGGCGGGGAACCAACCCCCTTCAGACCCCGCTGTGGTGGTGGGTGCTGTGTTTCCTGCTCACCTCCAGCTCCTCATATCGGTGGCTGAGAAGCACAAGCTCAGGGT
Source organism: Calypte anna (assembly GCF_003957555.1). Classification (NCBI taxonomy): domain Eukaryota; kingdom Metazoa; phylum Chordata; class Aves; order Apodiformes; family Trochilidae; genus Calypte; species Calypte anna. The sequence goes on from NC_044261.1 coordinate 10,624,603, forward strand.
CAGCACCAGGCAGGTGTTTCATCTCGAGGTTATGGCTGGGCAGTGCGTTAAGGAGCAGACAGTACTGGGCAGGCCCACGCAGCTCTGCATCCTATCCTGTCCTCTAAACCCATCCCATTTCCTCCCATCCCGTTCTCCATCCCACTCTGTCCCATCGCATCCCCCAGCCATCCCATTCTCCACCTCATCCCATCCTCCATCCCATCCTGTCCTCCATCCCCTCCCATCCCACATCCTGTCTCACCCTGTCCTCCATCGCATCCTGCCCTCTCCTTCTTCCCATCCCGCCCAATCCTGTCCTGTTCCATCCCACCCGTTATCCCCGTCCCATCCCCTTCTGCCCCCATCCCAAGCCAAATCCCCTCCCGACACCCATTCTGCTGGGCCTCGAGCCCGGGGGTGCTGGGAGGCAACGGAGGGATCAGGGCGCAGCAGCCGGGGGTACTAGAGGGGGATGTCCTGGGTGACGAAGGCCTTCACCTGCGGGCACAGGTCCGGATCAGCGGCGGGGACGCCCTGGCCCCGCCCCCGCCCGCCCCCGCAGCAGCACCTACCTCCCTCAGGCGGTTCAGCCGTCACCCGCCGCAGGTCTGCGGGAGGAGACACCGCGTCACCCCCGCTGTCACCCCCGCTGCCATTCCCGCTGCCATTCCCGCTGCCACCCCCGCCGTTACCCCCCGCCCCCCGCGCTCACCTCCACCTTGCCCCTGGCCAGGTCCCGCAGTTTGCCCTCGCGGAGCTCGGGAGGTCTCGATCCGTCCCCCAACGCGAGCGCCGCCAAAAGCAGCGACAGCGACATCGGCAGCGACGGCGACATCGGCAGCGACACCACTCGCCGCATCCCCCCGCCGCCACGTCACGCCACGGGCCGGGCACGCGCACACGCTACACTCGAGCAACGCACAACGCGTGCGCAGCGACAACATAGACACACACACGCACACAGGCACACGCACGCATACAAACGCACGCACATACACACACAGATACGACACACACAGACACCCATAAGCAGAAACAGACACAGGCACACAGACACACATATGCACACGCACACACACGCACATACACGCGTGTGCACACACGCACACACGTACGCATACACACATGCACTTACATGCACATGAACAAACACGTGCATATACGCATGCACATACATGCACATACACACAAACGTGTGTGCACACACCCCCCTTGTGCACTCACACATGCCCCCACACCCCATGTGCCCAATTCTGCACACCTGCCCGGTGCACACCCCTACACCTCACCCATGCACACACACCCCCCATAAGTGTGCATGTGCAAACACACCCTTGTGTGCACATGAACGCCCCCCACACTGCACACACGCAAATCCTTTACAGGCTATGGATGCGCGTGCAGGCTGCACTTTGCCATACTGCAGATGAACCACCCTTCTACACACGTTGCAAACACACACACAGAACACGTGCCAGGACAGCGTTTGTGTGTGCATGGCAGAGTGTTGTGTGCGCACATCATGGTGCACAACTGTGAACTCTACATACACAGAGCCATATGCAGAGCACACACCAGCGCACAGGTACAACTGCACACCCGCACAGGTGCCTAGTGGCAGGCAGAGCTACCCCCATACACAACTGCTCACTGCATGCCTGCACCCAGACACCAGCACACACAGTTGTACACAGGAACATGTGCCAGCACACACAGCCACACATGCAATTAACAGTGTGCATGCAACATAAAGCTCTATGCATACACACAGCTGTATGCATACACACATCTGCACTCCTGACTTCATATATGTGCAACTGGACACCCAGATTGTTCTGGGTTGATGCTGCGCTGTTTCTGGTAGCAGAGAAAGGGTCCCCTCCCCCAAGGATGGCTCAGGTAAGCAGCTGGAATAGCTCTCCCTTTTCCAAGATGCTGGGCCCTACCTTAGGCCATCAGTGAACAAAAAGATTTTCACCTCAGCGATTATTATGTTCAAGAAGGGGATATAGACGGTAGTTAAGAGCAGGGCAGAGGAGAAGGGGGAGATGAGAGAAAGCAAGAAGTGCAGAGAGAGAGCAACACCAGAAAAGAGAACAACACCAGAGGAGAGCAATGCTGGAGCAGAGAGACAAAGGCTGGTGAGGAAGGAAGTGCCTGAAGAGATTTTTCTCTACATCCCCTGGTGAGATGGTAGCCTGTCTCCTGGAGGAGCTCAGTGGAGCAGACCCTGAAGGACCACGGCAGAGCAGGTGTTGTGGACCTTCTGCCTGTGTGGAATCCTGGCAGAGCAGCTGTGGACCTGCAGCCTGGGGAGGATCACGGAGCAGAGGTTGTGTCCCTGCAACCATGGAGGGGACTGTTCCCAAAGTAGTCTGTGGCACTGTGGGCTGCCCACGCTGAAGCAGTTTGCTCCCGAGGAACTGTGCCTGGCAGATAGGAACTGACACTGGAGAGGTTCGCTAAGGACTTTCTCCTGTGGGAGGGACCCCATGATGGAGCAGGGAAAGACTTTAAGGAATTCTCTCTGAAGAGGAAGGAGCTCTCTGCTCATCCGGGCGCATCTCTGAGCATTCTTTCCTGCCTTCCTCTTTATCAGTATGCTTTGCTCTTGGACAAGGAGAAGGTAATCCTTGAATACTGACCATCTGTCATAGGCCCCCCTTCCCTCCAGGGCTTCATCCCATGGTACTCTGGCCAGCAGATCCCTGAAGCGATTGAAGACTGGATGCCTGAAGTCCAGGGTCACAAGTTTGGAATACATCCTCCTAGCTGCCCTGAGGATCTTGAATTCTGGTGCTTTGTGGTTACTGCAGCCAAGGTTATCCCTGAGACTAACATTGGTCACCAGCCTCTCCCTGTTGGTGAGAACAAGATCCAGCATAGCACCTTTTTTTTGTTGGTTCTTCTAACATTTGGAGAATGAAGTTATCTGTGCATTCCAGGAACATCCTCCAGATGTTCTCTCCAGAATCCTTCCAGAATCCTCTGGTCTTGGGGAAGAGAATCTCAACTATGTCCAAGGGGGAGCTGCGTCAAATCTAGTCCAGTCGAGGGGTCTTGAAGCCCTCTCTGACCCAGGCTGGGACACTTCTTGATTTCTGCCTCCAGCGTTGTCGGATGTTACCCAGGGAGCACGAACTCGAGCTCCGTTCTGCGCAGTGTTTATCAGCAGCAATTCCTGAACTTGTATCTGAAACCCGAGTAAATTACCGATCTCTGCAACTTGCTCCGTGCAGCCCTTGGCGGGGCACTGGAACAGGCAGGAGTTGCCTCTCACCAGTGGCTGCACACATAAAATCCCCTGGACACAAACCCTGGCGCCAGACGGGGACGGGGACCGGCGGCACTCCGACCCGCCGAGAAAGGGTGAGCAGAGCGGAGGGTCCGGGTTCCGCACCTCACCGCTCACCGGACGGGCCCGCACGGCAGCACCCTTGTGCTGGCAGCGCGCGGGACCACCCGATCCCGGTACCCGCAGGGAGCGCGCGCTGGGCTCCTGGCGCCGGGGGAGGCGGGGCCCTGTCCATCACGTGATCGGGGCGGTAGCAGGTGCGCGCGGGGAGGGCGGGCACCTCCCTCCTGCCGCTCCGGTGGCCGGCCCGGGCCCTTGGGACGGGATGGAGCCGGCCCGGCGGGGCAGCGCGGACCAGGGCTCGGCCGCCGCCTCGGGGTCCCGGGCCGGCCCCCCGCGGGGCCCCGGGCCCGCCGCCTCCCCCGCACGGCCGGTGCCCTTCGTCCCCGGGGGCTCGGCCCGGCCCCGGCCTGACAGCGGAGCGGCTGTGCCGTTCCTCGGGGGTGGCGGCGTTGTCCCGGGCGGCCGTCGGCGCCCCCGGCCGGACTGCTCCGGCGACCTTTTCCCCTACGGCTGTCCCCGGCCCGCGGGGGCACAGCGCGGTGAGCCCGAGGAGAGCGTCCCGGGCTGGGCTGCCAAGCCCCTGCCGCTGGAGGTCGGCCGGGCCCAACCAGAGGGAGCCGGCGGGTCCCACGCCTTCTCGCTGCCGACCCTGCTGCCGCCCAGTCCAGGTGCGCCCCCGGCCCGTCCAGCCGTGCCGTCCCCGGCGGCTCCCGGCCCGGCACTGGGCTGGCCCGCCTTCCCCGAGCTCGGTCCCCTGGAGCAGGCAGCCACTGGGAGACCGCTGCCCGCCGAGCGGAGGGAGATGCTTCCCAAGGCGGAGTCCAGCGACCACATCTCGGCCTGGGCGAGCTCTTCGCCCCGCTCCGCCGGCCTGCCCAAAGCCGTCTCCAGCGAGTTCATTGCCGGTGGGCGGGTGGGTCTTTCCAAGCCTGCGGCCCTCTCCAAGCCGGAGCCGGAGGAGCAGCCCCTCTTCGGAAGGTCCCTCGGCCTGCCGGGCTCCAGCGGCTCCTGCGACTCGCTGCCCGGCTGCTCGGGCCGGGGCCCGGAGCACGGCGCGTTCCGGTAAGCGAGGCAAACGGCGGGGGGGAGCGGTGCCGAGTTGCCCTTGGGAGGAAACAACGAGCGAAGCCCCTCGGGGGCTGGGGCTGCCCCGTCCCTCCTGCTGCGGGTGGCTTTTAGCAGGAGGGGATTTGGGATGAGGGGCTGAAAGGCTCCCGGGGGAAGGGTGCCCGGTGCCTGCACAGGCAGCGCTGGGGAGTCTGGGCACTGGGGCATGGCAGAGGCTGTGGAGCGGGTGCTATCTGTCCCCGCTGTCCCTGAGCTGTGGCAATGCTGTGGCACTGCCCTCCCTCCCTGTTGGAACGTGTCCCCCGTGACTGAGACTCGTCCTGCCGCTGCCGAACCAGCCCGCGGCCGCTGGCGCATGCTGCGTAGCGGCATTGATGTGTCGTGACTGAGGGCGGCTGTGCGCTTCTGAAGGACACTGCTGCGGGGTGGGCAGCGATGCTGTCACACGCCGTGCCCTGGTCCATGGGGCTGGCCCTGCTCTGGGGCAGGCTCTGGGACCCGAGTTCCGCGTCTTTTTCCCTAGGAGCTGGAGGGATGTGTGGCTCTCGGGGAAGGGATGGGAAACTGTTTTCTGGGGACACTGTCTCACAGGCTGCCTGAGGTGCCAGCCTTCAGTGATGGAAATGAGGGCTCTTTGTGCTGGTTTCTAGAATTTCACCAGCGTTTGGCTTACAGCAGGGCTTGCCATGCACTGAGGTGAAGACCCTGGGTAGGTTTAGAGGCAAGGACCCATCTCCCTCCAATGGGAGTTACAGACCTGGCATACGTGCCTGGCTAAGCTTCAGCTGTGGCCACTTCTGTTGAAGGCAGAGAGCTTCCTTGGTGGAGATAGGGGGCTGAAGGGGGCAACAGAGAACACCTCTGAGCCCCAGTGTTTGCCTGTTCTTTTGTCCTCCCAAGCATCACAGTGGTCACCTGGAATGTGGGCACAGCCATGCCCCCAAATGATGTGACATCCCTGCTGCACCTCAACACAGGAGAGACAAATGATGCAGATATGATCGCCATTGGGTAAGAGGGGGAGGTGCAGGGTTCTTTCCCCTGCCCTGTCTCATCTCTTTTTGGGGGATCCCCATAGCTCGGGAAGGGGGGAGCAGGGGTAATGGAAGAGCTGCAGCCCCAGCCTCCCCAGGGTATGGTGAGCAGGGAGGGGTGTTCATTGCAATTGTTAAAATAGCAGAAAAGGTCATGGAGCACCAACTCCTAGGAAAATAGGAGGGCTAAGGGGAACCAAAATGCTTGAATCCTGAGGAGCTTCAAAGCCTCAAAAAGGCTGTGTCTGGCCATGCTGTGCAGAGCCAGGCCTTTGCAAGCACTGCTCTTGCTGTGAGCCCTGACTGTTGTGGGGTCAGGTCTGTAGAGGCATTTAACTCACCTGACAGAGTCCTCTGGGAGCATTTTCTTCACCTCAGCTTTTTCCCTGTAGTATGTAGGCCTCAAGGGCACATATCTGCTGTTCTCTCACAGCTGGATTGGCTCAGTGCCCCTGGCAACACTTTACTGCTGGCAAAGCAGTGCCGTGCCAGTGGTAAGGCTTTATTGGTGTGGCTGGTGAGGCAAGCTCTGCCAGAGTATAAGGCAAAACTGGTCCCTCGAGGTTTGCCGTGGTGTGTGGATTCTCACTAAGGCCAGGGACACGCTGCCTTTCCACAGCAAGTGAGAAGCAGCCTCTAGCTATCAGTGTGAAGTGGAAGAGCTGGATCTGCCTCCAGAAGGCTCCAAGGGACTTCCCCCAGTGTTCCTTGCCCTAAGGAGGGAGTGGTGTGAGGCTGAGGCTGCAGAAGCTGTGATGTTATATTGTAGCCAGTTTCCTGGTCCCCTTGGCCTTGTTGACCAGTGGGGTGGGGCTGTGGAGGTAGACCCGAGTCTGGATAGATGGGGCAAGGGGTGTAGCTAACAGCAAGGAACAGTGTCCTGTCCAGGACAGGGTGTTCTACTGCTTCCCAGCTCCAGGGTATTTCTGGCTGTGTCCTTTCTCTGACCTGTGTCTTTTGTGCCCCGAGCACTTGATATTTTTGGGCAAGACATTTCCTGATTCTGCCATTCTGTGTGGATGTTCTCCTTCACTAATTGCTGAGCTGGAAGGAGTGCCATTAACCTTTTTGCTGCTGCTCTGAGCTTGGTGGCTAGGAAACATCTGGACATCCTGTGCTCTGGTACTGGTGGGACTTTGCTTCTTTGTAGAGACCACTGCAGCTGAAATGTCCTGTAAGCCTCTCTTGCACCTAGAGATAGGCTTTAGACTTCTGCTCAGCCTTGTGCAGCTGAACTGCTTCTGTTTTAAAAAAGGTCAGGGCTTCAGGGCCAGTTATGCATCCTGCTAGCACATGGTCCAGCATCACTGAGGTGAGGATATGGCTGGTCTGTGCTCTAAACCCAGGGTCTTCCCGTCCTGCCCTGGCCCTACTACCCAGCACTGTGCTGTGGCACCTTTTCCAAGGAGCTATTACAATCTGAGACACAGACACCATCCTGGTGTGGCTGAGGGACCTGTCCGTTTCCTCCCAGGCTGCAAGAGGTGAACTCTAAGATAAACAAGCGCCTGAAGGATGCCCTCTTCACAGATCAGTGGAGTGAGCTCTTCATGGATGTGCTGAGCCCCTTCCACTTTGTCCTGGTAAGGAGGTCCCAAAGAAGCTGGGCAGCTGGCATTCCCTCTGCCTACCAGGCAGGTGAACCACGGGGAGGGAGAGTTGAACTGCAGGGACAGAGGAAGCAGGTGTGATGGCCTGCTGGGGGGACATCCTGCAGCAATCCAAGCAGCATGGGGGGGCTGACCTAAAGGATAGTGGTGTATCTCTCCAGCTTGCTGTCTGGCTTCTGCCTCCCTGTTCCTTTTCCAGTGTTTTAGGCTTCCCAAGTGCTTTTGAGTGCTTGTTGCCTGCTATGTTGCACCAGAGTGAGGAGGTGAATGTGAGAACAAGCCTGTGCTGCCGGGTCGCGGGGCAGGTTCACAGCTCTCCAGGATGCTTGCCCCAGTGTGTACCTAAGCCTGAGCATTGCTGGGCTTATGTCAGCTGTCATTATTCAGGAGGGTGTGCACAGATCTCTGAGCTAAAGATGCTGTTAGTCATCTGCAAGACAGGGGGTGTGCACAGACAGGATGGAGGTGCTGCCCCTATAGCCTGTCCCAGCTCCCACAGGCTCTGCTGTGGCTACTGTCTTGTTTCAGTCCCTGCTTGCTCCTGTTCCAGGTCAGCACAGTGCGGATGCAAGGTGTGATCCTGCTGGTATTTGCCAAGTACTACCACCTCCCCTTCCTGCAGGACATCCAGACAGACTGCACGAGGACAGGGCTGGGAGGCTACTGGGTGAGTGTGGCACTGGGGGGAGGTGGGGAGAAGGCTGGCTTCCCGAGGAGTCATGGGATCCTTTCGGTACAGGGCAACAAGGGTGGGGTGAGCGTTCGTCTCTCAGTCTTCGGCCACATGATCTGCTTCCTGAACTGCCACCTGCCAGCACACCTGGAGAAGGCAGAGCAGCGCAAGGAGGACTTTGCTACCATACTGCACATGCAGCAATTCGACGGGCATGCAGCCAGCGGCATCCTGGACCACGAGTGCGTACTCTACCACCTTGCTCCCCTGTCTGGGCCAAGGCTCTAGTGCCAACTCAGGTCCTTGACTGCCTGCAGATAGGCTCTGAGGTCTGTCCCCTGAATCTCAGCACAGCTTGGAGGTGGGGTCTTGCCTACAGAGCTGCAAAGTTGTCTTGTGACACAGTGTGGATCCAGCACTGTGGGGTAGGTGTTAGAAGGTCCTTGGTCTACCTTGGGCACATCCAGGCCTAGTGCAGCTCCTGCTATCCTGGTGCTGTTGGGATTTGGGACAGGTGAGGTGGAGGGACTGGCTCTGCCCCTGTGACTTGGCCATGTGATCTAACTCTGGTAGGTGCCTCAGGGTGGAAATTTTCACCCTGTTTCTGCCCAGGGAAGTCAGGTCTGCTCAGCTAATAGTGCATGGTCCTACCTGAAGAATCCTGGCAGGGCTATCAGCTGTTGGCTGAGTGCTGACCTGCACCTGTGCTCCCAAGAGGCAACAGCTGCTCACAGCCTCAGAATGTTCTCCCTCTGTTGTGCTGCCTGGCTCTGGTAGTCTTGACCCTTCCAGTCCATCACACTCCTGTCCACAGCCTCGTGTTCTGGTTTGGGGACCTCAACTTCCGCATTGAGAGCCTTGACATCCGCTTTGTGAAGTACGCCATCGACAGCAACATCCTGAGCCAGCTCTGGGAGAAGGACCAGGTGAGAGGGATGGACGTGCTGCTGCTGGTTCTGTAAGGAAGGGGTGGCAGTCCCAGATGGTCTCTGTGGGAGCTGGGCATCTGCTTCATTTGTGCTGGGGAGGGACGAGGGCATTGGGTCTGTGGACTTGTATGGCATGAAAGCTGTGTGGGGCTGCAGAAATGTGGCAGGGGTGGTTGTGCTGGGGGTAGAGAGGTTGTGGGGGGCTTGCACAGGAGTCTGGCCATGGGCTGGTGTGCTTCCCCACCTGCTTTTTTTCCCCACAGCTGAACATTGCCAAGAGCACCTGGCCTGTCCTCAGTGGCTTTCAGGAGGGACCCCTGAACTTCCCACCCACCTTCAAATTTGATGTGGGCACCAACAAGTACGACAGCAGGTAGGAGAGCAGGGCTTAAAGGCTGTGCTGGGCCTGGAAATGGGTGGCAGGGCTGTGAGGGGTGCAGAAGTAGTGGGGCTCCAAGCCAGGGTGGGTGCTGATGCCAGTGGGGCGGGGGCTGATGCCAGCGTGGATGGATGAGGGGAGCCATGCTGGCGTGGGCACAGGCTGGGCTCGGGGTGGCAGGCTGGGACACCACTATCGTGCTGGAGCCAGCGCAGGTCTGTCCCTGCAGCCACACTGAGCTGTGTGCCGAGACAAGCCGCAACCCCTGCCCATGCGTGCTGTAGTGCCAGGGGAGGCAGTTTGGGGTGCAGCCCACTGCCCTCTGCCAGGCAAGAGATGCCCCTCTGTGCCCTGCAGTGCCAAGAAGCGAAAACCCGCTTGGACTGATCGCATCCTCTGGAAGATCAAATCTCCCAGTGCTGGGCTCGGTGCGGGTGGGCGCCGGCCCAGCCGGAGCATCCTGTCAGTGAGCCAGCTCTGCTACTGCAGCCACATGGAGTACACAGTCAGCGACCACAAGCCAGTAGCTGCCATCTTTGCAGTGCAGGTGGGCACCGTCTAGGGCCACCAGGCACACAGGCAGGAGCTCTCAGCTAGCGTGTGCAGTGTGTGTGATGGGGCATGTGAGGCTTTATTTTTGTTTGGCAAGCTGGGGGCTGCTGTTGGTGTATGCATGAGGGCCCAGCCCTAGACAGGTGCCCCAGGCATCAGGGGCAGCTCTCTCTGACATGCTCTTGCTCACCACGTATGTGTCTCTCACAGTTTGTTTCCAAGGCAGACAAGCCCCTGGTTGAGATTTATGTTGCTGACGAATGGAGCAGGCCCGAGCAAGCAGTTGTCAGGTACAAGATGGCTGCTGGCTTCCACCGGAGCTCCTGGGACTGGATAGGACTCTACCGGGTAGGGGCTTAGGGGCTGCTGGGGCCGGAGGGAGTGGGGAGCACTGCACAGCTCTGCAAGGTCCTTTCAGGCTACCCCTCACCAGTGGACATGGGTGCATGGTGTGGACCTTTCCTCTGCAGTCCCTTCCCTTAGGAAGTCCTAAGTTAGCTGCAGGATTCGACTCTGCTTCAGGAAGCTTGGATCCAGCAGTTACCTCTTCCTGCTGATCTGTGGCCCCACAGGGTCCCAAAGCCTGGCACTGCTGGGGGACTAGGGGCCAGGGCACTGCTGAGTGCAAGGCAGCTCTTGGTGCCCCTTACAAGACAAGCAGGCTGAGTGAGAGGAGAGCCAAGGCTGGGCATGGGTGATGGTGCTGAGCGGGGCTGATGGTCCTGTACCCCCCCTCACCAGTGCTCTCCCATGTGCATGCACACAGGTGGGCTTTCGACACCCTAAAGACTATATGTCCTATGTCTGGGCCAGGAGTGATGATGGAGAACGCTGCCTGGAGAAGCAGCTGTGCGCACAGGTGAGCTCAGGTCAGCCCTGCTGTCTGACCAGGCATGAATGCCCCACTATGAAGGGGACACAGACCCTTTGTGCCCCTGATGGGGTAGGAGGGCACCTCCTTAGTGCTTTGTGCTGAGCCTTGGGCAGCCTCACTGTGCTGACAGTGGGGATTTCTGCTCTCAGCTGGGGCTGGAGCTCTCTGTGGGGCTAGAGGTGGGAGGGGGCACCCCTGTGCCCAGCCCTGGTGTCCACTGGCTGTCTTGACTGCAGGTTATGTTCTCGGAGGAGGCACTGCCCAAGGGGAAGGGCGAGTACATCCTTGGGTACTACAGCAACACCTCCAGCAGCATCGCTGGTGTGACGGAGCCCTTCCAGGTCAGCATGGCCAAGGGTGAGGGTAGCAGGGGGAGTTGGTAAGGGGGCTTGGCTGCTGTGGGCTCCACAGCCCCTGGTCAGGATCAGCCAGAAGTGCTGATGTAGGGGTGCAGATCTCCCTGCCCAGGTCGGAGGAGGGCAGCAGCCCCACAGACAGCTCAGGCAGCAGCTCAGAAGAGGAGGATGACAGCACACTTGTCCTGCTGGCACCCAAATCCCGCAGCCCCAGCCCAGGCAAGATGAAACGGCACCGGAGCCGAAGCCCCAGCCTGGCCAAGTTCCAGGGCCTCATCCTGCGGCCATCGAGCCGGGACAGGGGTACAAGCCGCAGCCCTTCACCCCAGAGCCGCCGAGGCCTCCCCAGGGACATCCCCACCATCCACCTGCCCCAGGAGGAGCCAGGGCACCATGGAGCCAAAGCCAAGGAGGCAGGAGGCCAGGCAGCCAACAGCCATGAGGGCAGCTCCTTCTACCAGACTGCACAGGAGCAGGATGGCCCCTGGCGTGTCCCTGCAGACAACCCCCTGGCCAGGGCTGACCCCAGGAACCTGGGCCTGCTACCTGCGCTTCGCCTGGAGATGATTGACCAGGCCCTGGTCCAACAGAGGGAGAACACAGACCAGGGCTGCCCCTGCCAGAGGATGAGCCCCACCAGCCCCCTGAGCTGCAGCACCTCCCCAAAGGAGGGAAGCAGTCCCCAGGAGCGTGACAGCCATAGCTGTGCCATGGGCCACTGATGCAGTGGCCCCCTCCCTCCTTCCCATAGTGGGCTTGCTGTGTGCTTTCCTCTGCCACTTTCCTGCTGAGACATTCCCCTCCCTTATTTATTGCAGTGACTCCTCTTCCCTGTGTGTGCCTGGCAGGTGGGCTCCCCCTGCTCTCCCCAGCCTTGGCTGGGCTGGTCTAGTGCAGTAGGGGGGAGCCCCTCGGAAGGTCAAAGCAGCAGACTCTTCAGTTCCACAGGAGGAGTCCTGGCCTTGCACCTGAGGTGGGGCAGGAGACCAGAGCAGTGCTCTTGGCAGCAATGTTGATGGGTTAGAGTGAGGACCACCCCAGGGTACCCCTGAGATAAAACCTTTCCTGCTCCTTTCCTCCTGCTACCACTGTGCCTCAGCCTTGGACGTAGTGCAAGCCAGAAAATAAACCATCCTGCCCACCTCAGCTGCACTGTGCTTACTGCAGGAGGGCAGGATCAGCCTCTGGGTGGGGCCACAGCTGGAAAAAGGGGCTCAGCACCACACACCATCCTTGAACCACCCTTTATTTATCTTCTGCTGCAAGTGGGGCAGAGCCAGCTGCCCCTGGCTGCTGCCCCTTCACCTCCAGGGCTGGAAGCCAGCACAGAGCCCAGCTCATCTGCACACCCTCCCACCCTGCCAGGGGAAGGAGGCCAGGATCACACCATACTGTTCAGCCATGCACCTGGGGGGGCACAGATGCACAGGTGGGCATCCAGTGCCCCCTGCCTGGAGCATCCAATGCTCAGAGCATCCCCCTGCCCGCAGGGAACAACAGGGATGGTGGGTTTTCCCTTTCAAGGCCTCCTATTCCTTTCCCCTTGCTTTGATGTTCACAGATGGCTGGCACTGCCCTGCAGCCACAGCTCTTTGAGCGTCTTCTCAGTCCCTCTGTGTGCCTCCACTCCAGCAGTAGCTCCCTGCAGCCATGCTCAGCACCAGCCTTTGTCTCAAGGACAAGAAATCAAGCAGCTCCACTCCATGGCTGCTGCACCACACATCTTCCTCTTGAAGTGAGGCAATCCTTCATCAGGGCAGTGTGTGGTGCCAAGTGCCTGACTTCTGCTCCAAGGCCAGCTGCAGGCATTGCTCATAGAGGGTAGCACCACTGTCCTGTGTTTTCCAGTGTGAATGTTCAGTCTTGGAGGTCACATGCAGAAGACCCTGGCGTCTCAGGGTCTTTTTGAGATGCTGTGTAGGTACTAGCACAGCTTGAGTTGCTGTGCTACAGCTGCCGGAGAAGAAAAGCTGTGAGCACCACCATAATATTGCAGCACTGACTTGCACTGTTTTTCACCCCAGTCCCACTCACAGGACAGTGGAGGAAAACACTTCCAAAGCCATCTTCATGCCAAGCCTGCAGGACAGCACCCAGCCTCACCAGGGCATGCCACCTGCCCACACTGGGTGGGAAGCCCCATGCCGGCCATGTTCCCCTGACCCTCACCACTTACTTGTGCTGTGAGCCCTTGTCCAGGCGGCAGTCAGTGGACAGTTCCAGCACAAAGCAGTCCATAGCAATGCGATGAGCCAGGTCAGCCACCTCCACATCACTGATAGCCCTCACCCTGCGCAGGAATCTCACCAGCCTGCAGGCACAAGATGGCAGTGGTCAGCAGCTGCTGGCCTGGATGGGCATCCTGCTGGGTACCAAATCCATCTGCACGCAGTGGCTGTGATGGTGGGACAAGCCCTGCCTTTTCCTCCTGGACACACACCTGCGAGTACAGTTGCAGTGGAAGAGCGTCTGGGTGCCCGCGTTGTGCAGTTGGTACTTTACCTCATGGGGTGCAATCTGGTGCTCACACTGATCCAGGCGCTTGTAGCCCCTGCACACCCTGCCCGGGCCTGAGGACAGTGGGGTGGTGAGGGGCACCCCTGGTTCATGACTCCAAGGGGCTGAGGCCTCAGACCCCCCAGCACTGACTCACCCTCCCGCCTGCCCTTCTCCATGGCAGGCATAGGGGTGGCTCTGCTCTGCTCAGTGGCCTGGCTGGGTCCAGTCATGCCGTTGCCAGGACAGGCTGTGCAGGCAGAAGGTGCCGAGCCCCCAGCCCCTGGCTGTGTTCCTCCCGGTGCTGCCCGTCCTCCAGCAAGGTCCTGTCCCAACAAAGTCATGACTGTTGGTGGGCCGGGTTCCAGCGCCCTCTGAGCTGCTGAGTGGCTGCTCGTGGGCTCAGCCTCGTCCCTGGTGGGCGCAGGGGACACGGTACCCAAGCCCAGTGTCTGCTGGGCTGATGCAGGACTCTGGTGACGTCCGGGATTTTGCCCCAGTCCCTGTCGGAGCCGCTTGCGCCCTACTCTGGATCGCTTCTTCCCCTTGCCCGGGGGCTGCACCGCAGGACTGCTCGGCCCCTCGGCGGGCAGGCTGTAGTGGTACTGACTCTGCTGCACCATCCTGGCCAGGGGCACCACCCCGTACCGCTCACACCTGGGGACACCATGAGGACTCAGGCACGAGCCCCGCCGTGGCCACCGGTGTCATGCGTGCCCGGCAGTGGCGACCGGGCAGGAAACCTCGCGGGCACTCACCCTCCCCACCAGTGCCACTGCACGCACTGCTCGCTCTCCTCCAGCACGAAGCACGGCACCTCCAACAGGTCGAAAAAGGTGACGCCGATGATGTCAGAGATGGTGTCGTTGAGGGCTAAGAGGCACTGCCGGAATCTGCGGGGCAGAGAAGGTGAAATGGGGGGTGTGAATGACCCGGCAGCGCCCCGGTGTCTGTGCCACCCCCGGTGTCTCCGGCGCACCTGGCGTCGCAGTCGCAGTGGGACACGGTGTGCAGGCGGTAGTTGCGGATACCGTAGCTGAACTGTAGCGCAGCGATCTGAGCAGAGCACTGGTCGTGCTCCCGGCAGCACCGGTCGGGGCCGCGGAAGAGACCTGCGGGCAGCGCCGGTCAGTACGGCCCGGCCGGCAGGACAGTGCCTGCCCGCCCGCCGCCGCCCCCCGCCCCCGTACCCAGCTCTCCGGCGTGCCCCGCCGAGTCTCCGGCGCCGCACCAGAGGGTGCCCGGCACGGTCCAGCCCCGCGGTCTGCGGGAGCGCCTCCCCGAGGGGGTGGGGCTGTCGCAGGCTGCGCGCCGCCGCCAAAGCGCGTCCAGGTCCCGGCGCAGGGCGGCCCCTGCGTCGGGACTGGGGGAGCGGGCGCAAGCGGCGCGGAAGGCGCGCGCCAGGCGCGGGTCCCGCCGTGCCCAGCAGGCGCGGAGGCGGCCGCGCGCGTCCCAAGCGCTCTCCAGCAGCGCGGAGGGACCGGGGCCGCCCCCGCCTCCCAGGAAGGACACGTAGCGCGCGCCGCCCGCCCCCTCTAACCGCCGCGCGCACACGGCGCCGCCGGGCCAGGCGCGAGCGCAAGCGCACAGCACCGCGCAGGACAGGACCGCGCGCGCCCACATCACGCGCCTGGAGCGCGCTCGCCCCGCGCGCCGGGCTTTAAGGCCGCGCCTGGCGGCGGAGCCCGCGCTGATTGGGCCGCGCCGGACGGACCCGACCCCGACCCCCTCGCCCCGGGCACCCCGGTCACAGCCCCCGCCTGCAGAGCCCCGGCAGGGCCCAGGGTCACGTGCTTGTGTCCGAGGTTCCCGTGTGTGTCCGAGTTGGTGCCGTTGCCCGGGGTTATCTGCTCGCCCGGGGGATGCTCAGAGTGCTGCTGGGCGGGGGGGGGAGGTGGGGCTGGCAGCCGGAGTTGGGCAGCGGAGCATTAACTCACCAGGATTTCCCTGACGCAAGGAGAGAGGCCACAGGCAGTGCAGAGCGCAGCTCTGCAGCTGTGACGAACCTGCCACGCACCGCCCTCATATCGCCTGAGGTGCTGCAAAGGTCTTCCAGCTGCTGTTGCACTTTGCAAGGCCACCTCCAGGCTCAAGTCCCACGGAAAGATATTTCCACCCTGGAGGCTCGTGTGGACCAAGCAAGATGAGGGCCGGTGTGCCTGGGCTGGCTGGTAGAGCACAGGTGGTTGTCTCCCGAAAGGCTTTGCCCCGGGGAACTCACTCCCAGCCTCACCCGGGAACGGCAGAGCCCTCTGCCACAGTCACTCTTGCACCCCCGATGCCCCAGGGGCTGCCCTGTGACAGGACGGTGCCTGCAGCCCCGCGGGGGCCCCACGGGGAGTCCGCTCCCCCCTGCAGTGCGCTCCAGCCTTGGCCGCCGAGGGTGTGCGTGTGTCAGGGACTTGGAACCAGTTTGGGTTTGTCTGGAAGATAAGGAACGACGCCCACTGCTCTGGCCTTCACCCCACAAGCAGCTGTCGGGGGGACATGGCTGGACGCTGCTGTCATACCAGGTGCCAGCTGCCCTGCTACCTGCTGCTGAGGGTGACACCAGGATGCAGCTGGCTGAGGTGCAACGCCTAGCCCTGGACTACCTGTCCCTGTGGTCAGTGACCTGCAGCCCCATGCCTGTCCCCGCTGACGTGGCTCAAGGTCACAGGCAAGGCCAGCACAGAGATGGACACCAAGGGCTTAGCTCTGCCTGTGCTGCCACAGCTCTCAAGGCATTACTGAACCTGCTCCGGGGAGCAGTGGCTGCAGCAGAGGTGGGGGCAGCTGCAGTCCCCTGGGGTCAGGGTGCTCAGCAGGTCCCAGGCTGCATCAGGATGAGTGCAAGGATGTGCTGGTGAAGCAATTATCCCTCTGCTTTGCACCATGTCCCATTTGGGATGCCCCAGTACACAACAAAGCAAGGCTGATGGAGTTTACCAAGCTAGGCAGGGCTAGAGCTGGGCTTCCTTGGGGTGCAGGAGGGAAGAAGAAATGGGATCCAGAGCTGACACATCCCTGCCTGTCCCCCTGTCCAGCCTTGACCTTTGCCCCAGCCAGTGGCAGTGCTGGACCCTGTGGCCGTGCAGTCGTGTGTACCCTGCGTGCTGCCAGTCATGTTCTGCTCCTGTCTTGACAGTAGAGGCAGCAGGGATAGGCAGCAGGGCTCCCCTCTCTCTAGAGAAGAGCCTCAGGAGTCTAAGCTTTTCACAATGCAAGCAGTGGGTACAGCTGAGGCTCTGCAGAGCCCCAGGCAGCACCATCCAATCCAGCACGTAAACACTGAGTGGCTCAAGAACCATTATGGGATGCTGCCCTTCCTGCATGGCATCCACAGTGATATTGCAATTAGTATAAAGCTGGGGGATCACGAGAGTCAAATTATTTTCATCCATGGTGTCCTGGGAGGATTCTTAACAGGACTGCCTTTAATCCTGACCTGTGTGTTCTTGCATCCAACTCCCATCTGCTGTTGACTCCAGGAGCCCAATCTGTAACATTCTCAGGTCTGTCCCTGAAGCCCTGGTGGTGAGATCAGCGTTACTGGGGGGGAGCATGTTTTTTTATATATATTGGCATATATTTACTTTCCTTTTCATTATAACTCTTTAATTAAATCTGTGCAGTTCAGTTTCCAACCCATAAGTCTCTCCTGTATTCTCTTCCCTTTTCCCTGGAAAGGGAGGGGGGTTAACAGGGACCATCTGGCATTCACTTGATTGGCAGCCAAGTATTAAACCTTGACAAAAGGTCAAAGGGTTGGGGAATTTTTGGAAAGCACAGTCTCCTTTCCTGTGGTGTCCAAGGTTGTGTGCTGGTGTTTTCATCTCTTTAGAAATGAGAGAAAGGGACTAAAGCAGCTTGATGAGAGAAAGTTCCCTCATGCTTCAGGTTTGCTTAATGTTGGGTGTGTTGGATCTGACTGTGAGCTTCTACAGTGGATGGGGAGGTTTGGGTGTCCAGAGGAGGAAGTGCTCTCTTGTGCTGGGTGAATCATTAACATCCAGAGTAAGACCAACGAGGCACAGCATGTGCATCAGTATTACTTCCAACGTGGGCAGAGCCAGGGCCAGCAGTACAGGCATCTCCCCCCGGAGCACAGCAACCCCATGGGTCCATGCTGCTCTTCTGGAAATCTACTGCTGATCTGAAAACTATTTATCAGAAATCTACATATCACTGAAGAAAGAGCAAGTGCTGGACTGAAGGTGCTTTGCTTTTATTTTAAATACTCACAGCACCTCTGGTGTTACTTTAATTCATTATGGTGCTCATGTCAGTTGATTTGGGGGCCAGGGCCAGGACAGCTTCAAAAGCTCTCAGGGCATGTGACTGCCTTGCCCACTGGGGCCACATGCACAGTTTCCCTGTAATCTCCCATCCTCTGTGGGAGAGGTTCTCTGGTCATGCAGGGACAAGGTCTGATTTCCATCAGTTTCTTTTGGATTCACAGCCTGGTTAAAGCAGAGCTAGCCATATTTCTTGGGAAGCACAAATAAGACCTCAGGAGGAGCCCCACGAGCACTGCAGCGCACCCCCATCCTAACTGGGTGTAAGTCAGGCTTACCTACTGGCCTGGGCTTCTTCATTTTTATTGCACAACACCAGCCTCATAACTCAAAGATGGGAAAAATGTTAGAAGGCATAGTTCCTATTTCACTCACATCTCTGTTGTTGATGATACATTACCTGAGAGAGGCCAGGTCCTCACCTGAGGAAGGAGACTGGGAGCAGAAGCAGCAATTCTGGCCAAAGAGACCAACAACACCTTTATAGCCTGCAGGGCCAGGTGGCATTGTGCTGGCAGGGCAGGCGTTGCAGTCCCAGGGGGTATGGCATCCCTGCAGGCACAACACTGCCATGGGCACAGTGACCCCCAGACCACACTGCTCCCCCCCAGCCACCAGCATGGCTGGTGGCTCCATCCTCACCCCCCAGCAGCATGGGGCTCAGTTGCCACCAGTGCTGGGCCACAGGCCCGTGCCAGGGACATTGACTGCTTGCCCAGGAGCTCTCTGCCCAGGAACGGGCTTCCTGGGTGAGCTGGCTGGGCACCAAGGAACAGCTCCAGAGCCAAGAAGGAAGATCCCAAAGGGATGGAAGATGCTGGTACTGGGCTCTGCTGTGTGTGAGCTCCTGCCAAGGTGAATGAGTCCTTGTGCCCAAGCGGGGGTCTCCTTGGGCAAGTCTCTACTGTCTGTGTTTGTTTTTCCCAGTGGCCGCTGTGCAGCATTTGTTAACAGAACCTGCGGGCAGGGGGAGGAGTTGGTGTCAGGGGTCTGGGGCTGAGCTGATCCTGGGGACAGAGCTGTTACTCTGGAGCAGAGGTGTGTGTGTGGGGTGGGTGTCAGGAAGAAGGGGGGACCCAGGGTGCGAGATCCTGTGAGGAGTGGGCAAGCTGAGCACAGGGTTCCTGGTGGCCAAGTCCCCCAGGCAGAAGCAGGAGGAGAGTGGGTGACAACAGCTGCCAGGGAGCAGGGCTCCTGTGGGATGTGCTGGGGGAGAAGCTCTGGAGAGCCCAGAAGGACCCGAGGGGCAGAAATGCCCAGGCAGCTGGTGGGTGAGCAGACAGAGGTGCAGCTCTTGAGCAATCCCAAGCCCTGCTGATGGGCAGCACGGGACTAGGTGCCCCAAGAGACTGGGTGTGGGGCCAGGCTCAAGTGCCTGCAGAGCACAGTAGGCATGGTGGATAATCTGTGGACCAGGATGGAAAACAAGGTAAAGAGACTCCATGTTGTCTTAACTGACTCATCTAGAGCATCATCTCATTCAGTCAGGCAAGTTACCCCTGGAATGCAGTTAAATGACAGCATGTTGCTACTGGCAAAGTCACAAGTACTCATTGTTGTGTTGTGCTGTGCATGTAGGTGCTGATGGTGTCTTTGCTCAGCAGATGCTGGTTTGATTCTGCCCAGCAGAATGATGGTTTATTGTAAATGCATCAGCATGAGGGCAAAAAGCTGCCTGAGCATGCCCCAGGCACATCTGAAATCTTAACTCCCAGACTCATCCCACTACGTATCAAGGGCATAAATATTTGCCCAAGATGTTGCACAGTGGTAAAATCTAATAATAATATTTTCAGCAATTTTGACCTTTGTAATGCTGGGAAACCGAGTACAGGACTCCATCTCATGCCAGAAATCCTCATCCTCCCAGGCACTTCTTAGAGGGAAAGAGTGTTCTATGCCAGAGTAAGGCTTACTAAAAGAGCACGCAGTTCTGAGTTACGTTTGTTTTATTAGAATCTCATAAATTATTTTTAAATGTACAGGTCCCTTTTTATAACACTCAAAGATCAAAATCTTAAAGCTTGTTTCTCTTTTTCTAAAACCCCAAAGATTGTGAAGAAAAAGCCATTCTAACCCAACATCTTCAGAATGTTAATTTGAAAATGGAAACAAAGTAGTTGAAGTTTTTAAGAGCTGAGACAAGCAGCATGAAAAGTTGAATTACAAAAGAAACACCACCACCCAACATTCCTGCTACAAGTTTACCTTTCAACAACCAATACTTCCAGGTCAGTACTTTCCTCCAAAGAGATGCTGCAGTGGGGACACGATTATGCTGGGGAAACAGCAACAAAAAGAGCACTTTATATTTACAATCATTCTCTGACAACTGTATAAACAAGCTAATTTAAAGAACAAGAAAGACATAACCCCAGCAGTTAGATAATACAGAGGAAAATGGAAAAAACAGAGACTGAAACATACAGAATAACTTGTGATCTAACAGCCTAGACTTGGTAGTTAATGCACTACAATTTAAGAGGAGTTTTACTTCTTCCACTATCTCACCTGCCAGTTATTGCTGATGTCCAGCTCTTGCTGTGCAGTGAACAGACTACTCTTGCACGACACAGCTCCCACAGCTTTAGAGCACTCCTTTAGTCAGCAATGCAGCTGTGTACCTGGGTACTTAAGTTTAAAATGGTGCCTTTGGGAGTCAATGTTACAAAAGCCACAGCTGCTAAGTGGCCACAAAGAGGCCACACTTACCTCAGCAGGACTGAAGGCCCACCCAAGGAGGGCCCTGCTAGAGGGGGGATTCTTTAAGCCTTTAGAAAATCAGGCTGGAGATGGCAACTGACAAAAGCCATGTTGTGTGAAGGGTATGGCTGAGGGCTGTAACCCTCTTGTAAGCAGTTTTGTGAGCATTTTTTTCCCCAAAGACAGCTCAGGAGAGGAACATTTATGAGGAATGTTGCACTGTACTACAAGACAAAAGGAAATCCTTGAATGTTCCTTTGCCTTGGGAGACTTTGGCTGAACCACAGAAAAGATGTATCCGTGCTTCAAGATCACATGGAATCACCTGAACTGCCAGAATCAGGCACAGGCTTGGACATAGCCCAGACTGATCTGCATACAGCCACAGTATTAATACCTTCTCCAGAACTTGGAGAGACCTCTTCCTTCTGACTTAACATGTCCTCTGCTTACTGCTTGGTCCCTTTGCTGCAGTAGCTGCACTGCACCCTCAGACTGCTCAGCTGCTGTTCTTTGTTCAGGGTTAGATTCCACAGGTCCCCCTGCAAGAAACAGCAGCAAGAACAAAACCACGAGCTCATTCTCTCCACACTCCCTGCACAGCCAAGGGCAGGTCCTGAAGACTAGAGGTGGGTCCAGACTCTGACTGTTGTGATGCCTGTGATGTTTCAAAGCAATTGCTGTGCAGGCTGACTGTGAGGGAGGATCCTATCCCACAGCCCAGATCAAGAAGGGCTGTGCAGCCCAGCTCTATGGGTGGGAATTTGTTAGGTAAGCTGAGAGTCTCAGCCAAAATCACTGTTGACTGACCACTCTGTGGTGCTTGTAATTCCTAACTTCACATGGTGGAAGAAACCCAGCACCATTTTTAAAGGAAGACTAATACCAGTGTCATCCTTGCTGCCTTTGATATCATGAGCAACTTGAATCCAGAAATTCCTTACTTACAGGAGCTCATTTGGTTACAGTCCATGGAAAGGGATGCTGGACTACACTCACACTCATTTCCTTTGGAGGAATTCTAAAAGGAAAAGGAACCCAAAAACTGTTACACAATGTTCTACTGTACAGGAGATTGGGCTTTGCTTGCTTGCTTGAAGGATTTAAAGGCAAGGTTTATGCTCTTGTTCTGCGATTTTATTTTTTTCCATGCTACTATGAGGACCTACTTCACCAATATATTTCTACCCCTCCCTCCTCTGGACATTCACAGGCCTAAAATAAAGCTGTAATTCTTTGAGTTGACTTTAATATAGCAGATAGTGAAAGAATAAGAGCAGCTATGGAATACAGAGATTTTAAAAGATATGAACAGAGGTGTTGTGGGAAACTACAGCCACTGGACAAAACAAGTCCCTTGGCATCAGCCCTGCTGAAACACAGCAACTGGAAACAGAGTAACAGGGAAGGGGCAAAAGGAAAAAGTGCCAGAAGCAAGAGGTGAGCCAGGAATACCCATAGAGAAGGCTATCAGAAACACAGAGCCACAGACAACAAAATCAGCATGGAAGTTGTTTGTTTTTTTTTCAGAGAGAGTAAAACAGCTTTCTCACAGACAGATCATAGAAGAATAGAGCCACTGCCTGACAGGGTTTCTCTTGTTCATGCAAAATTCCAACCTTAACAGCTGTAGGCTCCTCCCTTACCCTTTCCCTTTCCCTCTCCCTTCTCCTTTCCTTCCTTCACTTGACTCCAGTCACCCTCACCAGACAGCCTCCTGTCCCCATCACAGGCCCAGAAGGCATGTGGACTAGTTCAGAAAAAGTAATGTACTGAACAGCCATGGGATTGCAGCACTGCCCTGGTCCTCCTGGAGCTCCAGCTTTCAAGGCCTCTGATGCTTGGGAAATTCAGTTCAAGGAGTGGAAGCATTCTGGGGACAGTGATTGTAGCAAAGTGGGGAATA
Organism: Calypte anna; assembly: GCF_003957555.1. Taxonomy (NCBI): domain Eukaryota; kingdom Metazoa; phylum Chordata; class Aves; order Apodiformes; family Trochilidae; genus Calypte; species Calypte anna. The sequence goes on from NC_044261.1 coordinate 10,646,800, forward strand.
CAAAAGCATCTTTTTGAGAATGACCCTTATCCCACCAACAGAGTGTATGGAGCACCCAAGAAGCCAAAAAGGGGCTGTGTACAGACTTTTCACTAATTCTGCAAAGGCAAACTGAGGTGAAACAGAAGTGATACAGATTTTAGAGACAAATAATTGTGTTTGGTTTAGAGAAGTTTTTCTGTACTCAGTGCTCCTGAGCAGATACCAGACAGTCTCCTGCCTATGTAGGAAATCCAACAAAACTGTCGAAAACCCCTCTTCTGAAGGAAAGTTTTGGCCTTACAACAAGGTGAGGGTTTCAGGAGAGAAGTTTCTCTGTGAAGGCTGAAAGTTTCCATGGACCTGTTATCACCTGACACTGTGTATGCAGTGAATCCTTGCAGAGCTGGGATCAGCCCTTTGAAACCAGTTCTGCAGGAGCCAGCAGGCAGAGCACCCTGGCCAGTGTCAACCTGTCAGCACTCACAGTCAGCCCTTCATGGAGTTGGGCACGAAAAGGCATCTAAGGTAGGAGAGGACCATGGCCTTGGAAACTACTCCAGGCTCATCTCTGAGAGGCCAAGCTCACCCTGAGAGTTCATAGCTTGACAGTCAGAAAAGTTTGTGTCCTATTCTGGTAAAACTCACCCCTTGGCTAAGTTTGATGAGCAGGAATCACAAATGTCTCCATGCAGGTGATGAAGGTGAAAAAAGAAATTACCTGAAGGCATTTTTTTGCTTGCCACTTTAAGAATCTAGGATGAAACAAATGTTGTTGTCTCTTTTCTGAATATTCTGTATCTTACCGTTTCAGATCCAGGCTTTGCTACACTCATATGGTGAACACACTCGTCTCCAGTTCTAAAAATCAGTGAAATAAGTAAGAACTAAGTTTACAAAAAGTCACAAAAAGGAAGCAGTCTTGTAAATAGCTACTCCAAGTATTTTGTTAGAAACCAGGATTTTAGTACCTCTAGCCAACGCAGACATCCTTAGTCTATATCTATATTCATGTTTCAAAATCTTGTTTAAAAAAATGAAAGCATGCACTGGTACCAGTATTAGGCTTTCTGCTCTTTGACTAAAACCAACAAGAAGCTAAAGAGAAAAAAAAATGTTATGTGACATGGAAAGGGGGATAAGCAGTGAATGGATAAAGCTTGCAAATCCTACGAGGTTACTGACACCAAGAAAAGGGCAGATAGCAAAGAACCACAGAAAGATCTTACAAGGCTCAGTTAGGGAGCAATAAAATGGCAGAGGAAACTCTATACAGAGAGATACACCCACGAAATAGTGCTCTTTGAGCTGTTCAGTATCACTAGGGAATGACACCTGGGGATTCTGAGAGCTCAGCATGCAACAGCACCCAGGAAAACTCATCCAAATCTGCTGTGAGGAATTAAGAGCAAAAGAGCTTGTCCAAAATTATCAAAAAAAAAAAAAAAAAAAAGGTCCAGACATGGTCTGCTTACAGGACACAAACTTGTTCCTGGGGGTAGGAGGAATGTCCAGACTGAATGAGCTCTTCAGTTGAATAGTAATATTTTTCCTATGATGACAGGAGGCTTAAAGCTGGTCCCTCAACAACTTAATTTTGAAATCAAGAATACACATTCAAGTGACTTACTGTTTTAATCTTAATTTTCTGGAAAAGCATAACTTCTGGGGCAAGGCATAGGACTAAGAGGGAACTGTCAGGTCTGTATCAGGAAAGAGTCCTTTCTGGCCTTGTGTTTGTCCAATCTACAACTCACTTGGCTAAAAGAGATCAGAAAGCATTCTGGATCCTGGTCCCACTCTTCACTCATTTTCTGCAGTTTTCTTCTGACTAGAAACTGATGCAGGGAAAGGGAAATAAGAGGACTCCATTTCCATGAACAGGAAAAGAACTGGCTTCAGAGTCCTCTTGTGGTAATCTCCACATGAAATTCATTTGGTAATTGGGCAGAACATAAAGGAACAAGGGAGATGACTTGACAGAGTCTGTACCTTGCTGTGGAAGGGGAAAGGTGAGAATAAGCACTTCTGATCACAACACTGGAGCCTTGCCACATATTTCTGATTGTTAAATACAGACATAATTTTTTTTTCTTTTGTACAAGCTACACTCCATGAAACAAAGCAGCCTGCTAGACTGAAACTAATAACGGGCCTGCCTCTGAACAGCAGTCAGGAACCAAGCTTTAAGTGAGCCAGCACCCCCTCCTCATGCTGAAGGTGGCCAGCAGCATCCTGAGCTGCATTCAGCAGAGTTTTGCCAGCAGGTCGAGGAAGTTGATCCTTCCCCTCTGCCCAAGGCTGCTGACACCAAGACTGGGACTCACTGGGCGAAAGGCCACAAAGATGAAGGGACAGGGGCACTTTTCATACCTGGAGAGGCTGGGACTGCTATGTCTGGAGAAGATTTGGGGGATCTTATCAATGTACACCTGATGGGAGGGAATGAAAAAGTGGAAACTGGGCTCTCCTCAGCAATGCTTGCTGGAAGTACAAGGGGTACAGGGCACAGTCCACAAAACATGATGTGAAATCGGAACATAAGAGAAATTATTTTGGCTGCAACTGTGGTCAAGCACTGCATCCACAGAAATTGGGGTCTGTCCAGCCTTGGAGTCCACTGAAAACCTGGGGGGACATGTTCTGGGCAACACGCTGTGGGTGACACTGCTTGAGCAGGAGGGGTCGCATTGGTATCAAATGTCCCATCCAACCACAATGATTCTGCAAAACCCCCATATTAAGATCCCAGCCTCAAGCTGAGAGGTGGCATTCATCAGCCAACTCAGAGCAACAGGCTAGGATGCAGCTAGAAAACAGTTCCCACTTCCCTTGCCACCCTTGGCTCAGGTGTGCAAGCCAGGGTACTGCTTCATCTACTTGTTGAGTTCTCACCCCAATGCCATTCTATAGATAATGGTAACAGAAAGAAGATAAACAGAAAGCCCCCACTGGCAGGGGAACCTGAAAGCATAGGACAACTTTTCTCCAAACATGGACAATGCTGCTTACATTCTGTCACACAGATGGAAGAAGACAAAGGGAGTGAAGGATTACAGAGTAATTAAATCTGGAAAATGTACAAGAGACATTAAAACCATTGACATGTGCCCCAAAGACCATTTTGTAGTCATCTGACCTGTTCATAACCAACGATGGGCATGAGGTCTCTGCTCTGACTTCCACTCTTCTCCTCTTCATTGGCTCTTCCACTGTAGTACTTTGTAACACTTCATTTCTTCTTTTGACCTTCAAAACATTGCCCATTTGTTTATACCATGAAAGCAGCAGGAACATAAAAGACTCAGGAATAAAAGACTAGCTGTCTTCTGATTCAAAGAGAAGAGAAGCACCCAGAGGCCATTGAGAGAATTTTGCTTTAAAAAAGAGATACTGCTTCCCAGGATATCATCCTATGTTCTCCACTTTTAGAGGAGTGGAGATGTTTTAAACAGGAAATGCTGCTTCCCAGGATATCTTACATGCTCCATTTTTAGAGAAGGGCCTAGGAATGTCACTAGCAGGAATGTACTGCTAGCAGAAACACCAGGATTTTCCTTTGGGAATTTGGACAGGACACCACTAATTCACCCCATCTTCAGACACTTACCCCTATTGAAAACAAACCTACCCTGAGCTCTCATTAAACAAAAACTTCCCAGAGAAGCTGAACTGCATTGTTTATGACACAAACAACACCTGGGAAACTACTCATGTATTCAGCAATATTGACCTCTTTTGCAGTGAAGAAATAATTTGCCAGCTCAGCTCAGACTCATAGAAAGCACATTTAGCTGAAGCCTGCACGGCCCTCAGGTCCTGAAGCAGGAATTCCATCCAAGTCCACTGGAACTGCCAGGAAGATTTCTCTCAAGTTGCCTGGTTCTAGGTGGGAATTCAGGGCCACCCCACCTGCTTGATTCCCAGAAACAGGGGAAACAGAGCATTGCTCATGTATTGCTCTGCTGCTCCAGGCTATTTATAACTTTAAAACAAAACAAAACCACACATTTAACTTACAAACTCATCACGGTCCTTGTTTACTTCTTTTCCTGTGACAGAGGCATTAGAAAATGTGGTGAATATTTGGTGATCAGACATTCTCTAACCAACTTAAAAGTACATTTCTGCATTGCACCTCACTTTCCAAGAACAAGAAAACTACTTAGAAACCATGGTAGGCTGAAATGGAAAACTGCACATACAGCTCTTCCAGGAGGAGATTTCCTGGCTATGAGCACCACATGTTGGTGGAATGGGGATGACTCCTTGAAGTCAAAGGAGTGTTCAGAATAACTACTGGCATCACGCTGTGCTTTGGAAAACAGGTGGCAGATGCAAGGACATCTAGAGCAGAGCCTCCACAGAGTATTGGCCACCTAACCTCTGATGCATGAGATCCATTTTATAAAGGAGACCAGAATATCCACAAAGTGGTCTTAAGAAAAACAGTCAGCTTCTCTCAGGGACCAGAACAGGAAACAGTAAGAATAAACACTCTGTTTTCACAACAGAAGAGTAAAATGTAGAGTCCCATAGAGATCTCAGCTGGGGCCCGAGGTTATTCATGGAGTTATTAAAAAAATCTGTAAAATGAGATGGTAGGGAGGTGGCAACATTTGCTAACTATACAAAAGACATTCTCATTTATTACTACAATTATTTAGAAAAACAAAAGCATTTTTCTTCAGGAAAACAGAAACAAAGAGTGTGAAGTTCAATGTCAACCAACACAGTTGAGCACAAGAAAGAAAAACATGCATTCCATACACATCTGCTGGCTCCAGTACGACTGCTGATATTAAAGAATGAAGGCTGGGAGCCACTGGGCATTGCTTCATACAAACACCAGCTGCAGAGTCAGCCATGGGTGAAAAAGCAAATAGATATTCAGAAAACTTTAGAAAAGCAACACAAGACAAAAGAAAACACTCTTCTGCTGTTTCAAATCCATGGTACAGTCACACTGCATGCAGTTTAGCTCCCTCTCATTCAAAAACACGGTAGATGAAGGGAAGAGGAAAATCAAGACACAGACCACAGACACTTCCAGAAATTATCTAAACATAACCACAGGGACTCACCATGAGATAGGTTTTGCTGAAATGAGTTGAGTTCTAGATACATTGTGCAAATGTAGGGATAAGGCACCAGACAGACATTCTCACACTTGAATCTCATCTTTGATACTCTCTCCCACTTGCTCAAATCTGAGAATGATGATAAGACTTAAGGACATTTCAAAGGAGAAGGAGTCCTGACAATGTCTCTTGTAAAGCTTCCAAAGTCACACCACATGGCACATGTATAATGGAGCAAATAAAATCTGTGGGGATGAACTTGGTGAAAAAACACTGGTACACATTACAGGAAACACTCATCCAGCACATACACTCCCATCAGTCCCCTGTATTAACTGTTTTCCTCACCACATTTGCCTTCAGTCCTGACATTATACTGCAAGAAACAACATGCTGGGCTCTCCCAAATTCTCCCTCATCAGGTTTCCTAACTAAAAACTGATTCTTTCATAAAATATTTTAAGCATTGAAAGGGACTAGGATTCACAAGGATAGCATCACTACATTTGCTTCTGAGTTCAAAATGGGAGGATAATTACAACTGACATAACAACTACCACAGTTACAGACCTTCCTTCCTGCAGGTGCAGTTCTGATACTGAGGAGCTCACGTACACAAGAATGGAGGTCGTGAGATAGCAGTCTCCTTACATGCCTCTTATTTCAGGAAGAAACAGGCAACATTAATCCTTCTAATGCATTTGTGACTTCATGAACACCCCAAAGACTGAAGATGGAGCCCATGATTTACCCAGATGAAACACTGACACAATCACTTCCTTGAACGGATGAAATTTCTCCTTTGAGTTTGGCTTCCAAGACTCCCACAGCTGATGATGAACTAAGAACTATGCTATAGCAAGGAACCCAAAACACAGCTTGCAGGACAACTCACCAGGGCCCAGCACTGGCTGGGCATAGGGATGCACTCCAAGCTCTGGAAATACAAGTTTGTCAGTCAAACACTCCTCAAGCATGCAGGCAAAACTGGATGAGCTTTAGTGAAGCAAACCACCAACCAGGTTTTGTTCATTTGGATGCTTCCTGTCCCACAGTGCTCCTGGCTGCTTTCTGTTCCTGGCAGTAACAGGAATCAGCTGCTATCACACGCCAGCTTCTGACAGAGGCTGCCCTCATTCTTGCCTGCTATAACGAGGCCACACAATGCAGTCTCCCAAGCCTGGGAGGGAACGTCTTGCAGGCAGAAACACAAGGGTGTTCATTACTCCTGGGCACCCAAAACCACAGGAGGTGGTGCTGAAGGGATGGATCTGATTGACAAACTGACAGACCAGAGGACTCAAAAGGCTTCTCAGCTACCTAACTTACTCTGCTCTACAACAAGAGCCTTGGGACAATAAGTTCTTTTTAACCCTTTACACTATAGCCACTACAATATTTAATCCTAATGTACCTGACAAGAAAACATCTCCTCTACTAGTGAGCCAATGTTGCTGAGCCTGTAAGGAGCACCTGATGTTTCATCAGCCTTTGAAAACGTTGCACAAGCTGTGCTTGCAATCACATTAGTGGGCTGCTTCTGCCTTTATGCATACACATTCATTTTCTCTGGCTAAATCTGATTTGGAACACAGAGGGTTTAATCTGAAAACACTGAAAAACACTCTTTTCACATCAGTTCTCTCTCTGGGGAAGGCAACAACTGAGTCAAGCTACAAAGCTCAAAGGACTCACCTCAGCTACAGATCTGTGCTATGTGACATGGATGCTGAGTCCAGCCATGCCCAACAGGCACAAGTCACTGAATATTTTATGGGTAAGAAAGGATACAGGGAAAGATAGTGAAGTGGTCTGTAGAAAATGGGTGTAAATCATCCAGATTTCCAAGGACTACTCGAATTGCTTCCTGGAGAGGCCAAAAAAAAAAAAAAAAGAAGGGTCAATATTAATAGAACCACAATCCTGCTGTGAAGTACAGTTTAAGGATTGGGAAAAAATTAAAATTACTTTACAGCTTGCATGAATTATGGTAGAGCAGGTTCTAGGTATTCTGCATCTTATCTCCCCATGTTGTCCCTTCCTCCTCCCCACCCCTCAGAGTGTGCTGCACTGACTTATAGAAACTGAAGTAAATTAATATCTTAGCTCTGGATTAACACAGAAGCACTACTATAGAAAGTGAAGGTGTGCTTTTAAATTTAAGGAGGTTTTAATTTAACAAGTCTCTTTTTTTTTTTTTTTTTTTTTTTTTCCCCAGCAAAACACATATATTGATCTGCTTCAAATGTAAGCATACTCCTTTTTTCTGGATATTGACCCCATCCAGTTTTTAAGGAACTGTAATGCAGCCCCAACAAATTCCTGCTTTACAAACAGGTAGCTTTGCCTAGTAATGCCTTTTTGTATTTTTAAAAGTGAAAAAAACCTATTTTCCATATTATATTGGGTTGGTGTGGCAGTGTTTGATAGAGCAGGAGAGATGCCAGAGGTGCCTTCTGTGAGAAGCTGCTCAAAGCTTCCCCTGCTCCAATTCTGGCCCTGCCTCTGGCCAAGGCCAAGCCCATCAGTGAGGGTGGATGTGCTTCTGTGATTAACATAGCCAGAAAGGGGAAAAATTAAACTGCTGTAAGACCTCAGGGTAGAGGAGAGGGAGGTAGGAGCAGTCCCTGAGGGGAGAGCAGTGCTAGAACAGATACCAAGGCCAGTGAGGAAGGAGGAGGATGAGGGGCCTGAGCAGAGGAACCTGGCAGCCCATGATGAGACAGCAGGCTGTCCCCTTCAGTCCTGGAGGAGTACAGTGGGGCAGATGTGGATCTGCAGCCATGGAGGATCCCGTGCCACGGGAGGTGACTGTGCCTGAAGCAGCCGTGACTCTGTGGGCAGCCCAGCCTGGAGCAGTTCCTGAGGGACTGCACCCCAGGGGAGGCACTCATGTCCCAGGGGTTCCTGAAGCACTGTCCCCTGCCAGAGGGATCCTGCCTTGGAGCAGGGGAAAGCTGTGAGGAATCCTTCTCCTGGAGGAGGAAGGAGAGGTAGAAAACGTGTGATGGACTGACTGTAAAACCTCTCTGCTTGTCACTGTGCCACTGGGGGAGGAGATAGAGGTATCAGGAACAAAGTAATTTGGGCCCAGGAAGAAGGGAGGGGTGGGGTAAGGTACTGAAAATCTGGTTTTGTTTTCTCTTCTCTTTGTCCTGCTCTGATTTAATTGGTCATAAATTACATTGATTTTTTTTCTCCAGGTTGAGTTTGTTTTGTCCAGGACCATAACTGGTGAGTGAAATCTTCCTAGTCCTTATCTTGACCCACAAAGTTTCAGTTGGATTTTCTCCTCCTCATCCCGCAGTGGGGGGAGAAGTGAGAAAATGGATGTGAGGTTCTTTAGCTGGGCCTAAACCATGCAGTATAGCAATTATGATCAGCACATTTTCTGCAATGGTATTTATAACACTAATAGTGTATCCTGAAGATTTCTTTAAATTAAGCCATAGGAGCATTTCTAAACAGGTAGTACATTTGTCTCATTTCCTCAGGAATGGTGGGGGCATTCTGCTGTCTCAGGAAGTAGATGACAATAGAACTCATCAGTTGTAACCATGCTTGGTCCCAAAGTAATGGAACAGGAATCAGAAAGGAACAGGCTGTAACTAGCCCAGCAAATAGGAATTTTGAACAGTCTTCTTGGAAATTTTTCAAATAAAAGCATCACTCTTCTACACTAACATTGTCTGCTGATGATCATTTTGATTACATCATTTTTTCCACCCTCATACTTGACAGAGAAGTTCCCCATTACTCTCACTTGAAATGTTGCATTTAACAAAATGTCCTCAGCCTCACAATGAACAAAACATTCAGCTAAGGTTCCGTGGACCTGCTTCATCTCCTACCTCCAACTCCTTGGCAGCACTTTCAGTGTTGTTGAGATCAGGAGCGCTGTGAAACAAACAAAGAGTCAGTCAAAAAGCACTGGAACTACATTCCTTGTAGGAGTTTAATCAGCAACAAAACGTCATTCCTACTGCACAGAGAAAATACTCAGTGGGCAGATGAGTTCTTTATTTATAGTAAAATTATGGTATATGGGCTGGTAGGCAGCCATTCCTGCATCTTCCACATGCAGAGTCCTCAAGCAGCAGGTGTGATGGAGCTCTGCGTTCCTGGGGATTACACACCTTCCCCTGAGGGAAAGCAGTGGATGAATTCTTTGTTTTGCCCTTTACTTATTCAGCTGTCTGAGTTTTCTTACTTTTAGCTTTCTGATTCTCTCCCTGATCCCACTGCAGGACAGTGAGTGAGTGGCCATGTGGGACTTAGGTGCTGGCTGGAGTTAAATCATGCCAAAGGCTCCAGAGCTTCTCGGTTAAACCCTGATAGAATTTCAAAGTATTGTCGGTAAACCCAGCCTCTTTTTCTACTGAAGCATAAAACCCTATCATGGCAGGGAAATAGAACCATGTTCTTTACAGCTCAAAATAACTCCTTCAGCCTAATGCTCAGCCCGTGAAATGCAGGGGCTGCCTTTAAGTGACCACTTTCCCCATCAGTGAAAGAAGGCAGGAAATAAGAAGCCCTCAAGATCTGAATTTAGGGTCTCAGACCAACTCAGTGTAACATGCTTACCTGTGGAAGTTGCCATAGCGGATTTTAAATTTGTACACGAGCCTGCCCGCGTGAAGAAACCTTGTTTCAGGCAGTGGATAGGTAAATGGTTTCAATGCCATCATTTTTCCGCCTTATATGCCAGCCCAGGGAAGCTGAAGAGTCAAAGTCAGTTCCTAAAGCCCTTTACTGGATCTCCTTCTGTCATACAAACAGAAAAAGGGTACATGGAATTTTCACTCTAGCAGACATTTGAGAGAACAGATTTCCAACCAGCATCTCCTGCAAGTCTGGGAATTGCTGATTCAAGTGTCTGTTCCAAGAAAGCAGGGTATTTTTGAACAAGATTTGAGGACAGACTGTACCTCCAGCTGCACAGTTCTGCAAATGTCACCACCAGTGTCCCTGAGGCTTCCCAGGCCGCTTGCCCGGGGGGGGGGCTGGCAGGAAAGCCCGGGCAGGACTGGGACTCAGCCCGTGGCCTGTGAGGGTCACTCCCGGCTGCTGTGTGTGCCCCTGAGGGGGAACAGCCGGGAGAAACTCTTTTCTCTCCACACCCGCACGTCTCCCCGGTGCATGCGGGCCTTGGCCGGACAAACCCCCAGCGGTCGGCAGCCCCCGCTGCCCTGCGGAGGGCCCAGCGCCCCGGGCTGCCGAGCGGGGATTTGCCTCCGCTCCTCGGCCCCGCTGCCGCCTGCCTGGCGACCACCGGGCAGCCCCGGCTCCACGGCAGGCAAGGAGCCGCAGCCACCGACCCCGACCCCACCTCTCGACCTCACCTCAGGCGGGGCCAAGCCGGAGCCGAAAGGAGCCGAGCGTTTCCGAAAGGAGCCGAGCGGAGCCGAACAGTGTAGAGCAGCGGCCAGCGCAGTGGTCCTACAGCTGTGTGCCCCACTGCTGGCCCCAGCCCTGTCAGTAAACCCAGTACTCAGCATCCTGCCAGGGGATGCTGACAACAGGTGAAATGGAAGGGATATGTCCTTGAGGCCTGCAGTGCCATGGTGGGGACGTGCACAGCCCCCAGGGATGGTGGGGAGCTGAAGGGATGTAGGACTGCTTGCCCTGCTGCAGGGATACGGGGACAGGACAGGGTTCCCCCTCCCTCAGGGCCCCATCCCTGCCCACAGGCTGCCTGCAGAGCCTGACACAGGCAGGGCATTGGCAAGGGGGAGCTGCTGGGCTCCCCTACCTCCATTTGGGTGGCTTGCCCCCTATGAAGTGCAGCACCTCTTACAGTAGCAAGAGGAGGTCACCTCTCCTCCCAGGAGCAGGGAGCTGCTGCTGCTGCATTAGGGGCAGACCATGGCCCTGGAGCTGGCAGAGCTGGGGTGCACTCCCTGGCCCCAGGGAGCAGATAGGGACAAGTCCTTGGGTCCTTCCTGCCCAGCAAGGACACAGGTCACCCCCCCCCACACAAACTGGAGACATGTCACATGCCCCTTCTACTACCCCCCTCCCCAAAACAACACCTGTCTTCTACAATCCATTTATTTATAGAAATTCCACATTAAAAGCACACCTGGGGCCAGCACTGACCTATGGAGCACAGCTCCGGGACCTGGTGGCCCCAGCCCCCCAATGCCAGGAAGCCCCATCCCTGACAGGGCTTTTGCTGTCCTTCCCTTGCTGTTGAAGGTGTGCCCAGCTTCTCTGGGGTCTGTCTCAGGGCCAGTGGGATCCATGACCAGCCTCCCATGGATGGGAGCAGCGTGGTGAGTGGCAGGATGCAGGCAGGAGGAGCAGCCCACCACCTCATTGCTGGAGCAGGGGGGTGGTGTGCAGGAGCCACTCGATAGTTTCCAGGAGGTAGGCCATGCCATAGTGCCGGGCAATGTTCTGGAAGACCTTGATGTGCTCCATGAAGGTCTGGGGAAAAGGGGGCAGGAAGGGAAGGAGGCTGCTCAGCACCCTTGAGGTAGCTGGGCAGGACTGGTGTGGCAGCACAGCAGCTTCCAGGGAACAAACAGAGAAGAAGTAGCGGAGGAGCAGGGCAGCACAGAGGTGTTTGCCCTCTCTCTGGTAGCTGCTGGCACAGGGCTGGGCTAGGCAGGAGGGTGCAGCCCTACCTGTGAGGAGATGGTGAGGGTGAAGTTTCCAGCACAGCTGCAGTACACAGGCATGTGGGTCTCCTTCACACTGTGACACTTCTTGCACACCTGGGGGCCAAGGAGTTTTAGGTGGGCCAGAAGACAAGACCAAGTCCTCTGACAGGGGTGGAGTGGACAGGAGGATTGGGCAGCCCCACACTCACCAGGTCCTGCAGCACGAAGGCCATCAGCTTCTTCTGTAGGGCTTCCACCAGTGCTGCTTCAATGGCATCAGAGTCGTACTGGGCCTGGCAGTTGGAGCAGACCCAGATGGGCAGCACTGACGCATCCTAAGGGCAAAAAGGGGGGAGGTGATCACTAGCAACCAAGCACTGGGATGGTGTAACTGGTTTCTGGAGAGGACAGAGCATCACCCAAGGCCGAGGGATGCTCAGACCTGTCACAAGAAAGCTGCCTTTAGGTGAGGTTGATTACCAGCAGAGCCACAAAGCAAAGGGGCTGAGGGAGAAGACAATGCAACTGACTGGCCTCCAGCACTGCCATGATGGGGCCTCTGGTGTCCCCAGGAAAGAGACCACACCTGGGAGAGGGCAGGGTCCTTGCACAAGTCCAGGTCCCTGCAGAAGTTGCAGTTCCTGCAGATGACTTCTGGGAGCACATAGGAGCGGCAAGGGTCCTGAAACTGGGCTGCTTCTGAGAACTCCCCCACCTCAATGAGGCGCAGCAGGTCCCGGCGCAGTTTGTTCACTTGGTTGGTTATGTTTTTATCCAGGGAGAGGACCTATGGGAATAAGAGGGTGTTCTCACGAGGACAGCAAATATCCTCATATGGATGCAGGGCAAAACAAACTAGTTCTAGGTCACTCCTGGAGGAATGGAACAGCAGACATGAACAAGGGCCAGAACTGGAGTCCTGTCTCAAAACCTTCAGGAAAGTGGCCTGCCCACCCAGCTGACCTTGCAAACGTATTTGATGAACTCAAGAGCTGGGTTGTTGAGGGGCAAGTAGGAGCCAGGCAGCACTGGGAACATGTCTGAAGGCTCAGTGGTATTACGAGAACTAGACACCTTCTTCTGAATCTTCTGGGTGATGGTGAAGAAGCTCTGGGTGAGCTCATTGGCCACATAGTCCTGAGAGAAGGTGATCATGCCTAGAGAGATGAAGCAGAGAGCACTTGAGCCATATGGAGGCATATGGGGACAGCAAGGTGGGTGACTGCCTGCATGAGGGCTGCCCTGTGGCTCAGCACTCACCTGGCATGGCCCCCATCTCTCCCAGTGCCTCCTGGGTCACCTGGGTGGTGCTCCTCCTCTTGATGGGGGTGCTCCCAGGAGAACTGCGCCGAAGCTCCTCCTTCATGCTGTGGTACACAGCCACAATGTAGGCTGGGGAGAGACAGGCAAGACTTCAGCTCCAGCTGGCACCAGCAGATGCCCCACTGTGGGCTCTCCTGGGCACCAGGGAGGCACAAGCAACTTCATCTCCTCCTGGGACAGCTCACCTGACACAATCATAAGGAAGTAGCTCTGGCAGGAAGCAGCCTGGGGCAGGAACTGAGCAATGTTCCAGTTGTTCTCCAGCAGCTCCTCCATGTTTGGCTCCCCTTCCTCCTCTTCTTCCCCTGCTGCTGCCTCCTCCTCTTCTTCCTCGCTGTTATCCTCCTCCAACACTTGCCTCTTGCTGGTGTCCTGCTGGAGGACCCAGCAATATTGCAGCAGTTCCTTGTGCCCAGCCAATATCACCCTGCTCGCCCCATCCCCCAGAAGCCTCCCTGCTCTTGGGGAATTGAGCACTTCTCATCTCTTACCTCCCCATAGTGAATGCGAGAATCCACTTTTCCTTTGATACCTCCATAATTTGCTGGATCCATCCAGAGCAGGAACTCCCAGCAGCGGGAGAAGGAGATGGTCAGAGAGTGGAAAATCTCCTTGGAGTGGATGCTGAAGGGAAGAGATTGCAGTCACCAGAGCATCAGCATAATTCCTAGTTCAAAGCCTTCTCTGTGGGATGCCATGGGGACGAAGTGGTGCTGGTTAGGAGAGAGGGTGCCCCTCTCTCATCCAGCCACTGGAAGGGGCCCCATGGGAGCAATGTTCCCTGTGGTTGTGCTGAGGTGCCCGTACGTGGCTGGGATGCCAAGAGCCAGCAAGGGGATGAGGTGCTTGGCACTTTGGGTTTTCCTGAAGGGAAGTAATCCTGCCCCTGTACTTGGCCCTGGTGAGGTCCCACCTTGAGTACTGTGTTCAGTTTTGGGCCCCTCAATACAAAAAGGACATTGAGTTGTTGAAGCAAGTCCAAAGAAGGGCAACAAAGCTGGTGAAGGGTTTGAAAAATATCCCTTATGAGGAGTGACTGAGGGAGTTGGGGCTGTATAGTCTGTGGAAACACAGGCTGAAGAGAGACCTTATCACTCTTTACAGATGCCTGAAAGGAGGTTGTAGAGAGAGTGGGGTTGGTCTCTTCTCACTGGTGACAGATGACAGGACAAGGGGAAATGGTTTCAAGTTGCATCAGGGGAGATTTAGGTTGGATATCAGGAGAAACTTCTTTACAGAAAGGGTTGTTAAGCACTGGAACAGGCTCCCCAGGGAGTCCCCACCCCACCTGTTGATGATGTACTCCATGTAGCTGATGGCATCCTCGATGCGCCGCTTCTTGGTGCACAGAATGATGCGGTTAAAGTTGGCATAAACCACCGAGGAGCCCAGGCGCTTGAACTCGGCCACCAGCCTGCAGGCAAGGCACAGGAGAGGGAGTCAGCAAGCAGAAAGCCAAAGTCCAAGGAGCAGATGTGATTCGTAAAGGACATGATGATCCAGCACAGCCAGGAGCCAAGCATGTTGGCCACACCACGCAAGGGAACAGTTCGGGAGGTCCAACATACTGGCTGCCTCTGGAGGCTGGGGCAGAGGAGTGACTGTGGGTGCCAACAGCATCCTGTGCACCAATGCCATGCCTGTCCCCTCCCTAGTCAACAGCCTGGCATGCTTTGGGTGTCACTTACTGCAGGAAAAGCTTCTTCATCATGTTGTGTAGTGTGCGGTGCAGCGCTGGGTCGTAGAGCAGAGAGGAAGGGGAGCGGAGCCAGCGGTAGAAGTGAATGACCTGGTTGTCTGCATAGACATTGTGATACTGCGTGATCTCCTTCACCCAGCTCACCACCATGCTCTTCAGGATCCTGCCAGGAAGCAGAGAACAGCATCACGCCTCCAGACACATGCAACCCCTTCCCCTTTCCATACAGACACATGTTTTCAGCTCTGCTGGAAGACAGAGCAAAAACTGTGTCAGAGCAGATGTGTGAGCCCTCAGCACAGAAGCCACATGGTACATGTGCCTCTGTAACCTGGTGGACCAGGAAGAAAGGAGAAACAGGAAAGGGCAAAGTCTTCAACAATATGCATGAATCTGCTAGGTGCACCACCATGCAGTTCTGAGCCCTGGACCTTCAAGATTGTTGAAGATGTTTGCCCTATGCTCAAGACCTGAATTTTTGTTCAGGTCTCTGTATTTATGTTTATTTATGTTCCAAGCCCCATTGCTGCCACAAGTCTGGCCAGGGCTAAAGTCAGGAGGGAATGAGAGGTAGGTCCCATCTCAGGACCTGGATGGAGACCAGATGCTCTATCTCCCACTGGCTCCTAGAGAAATACCTGAAAGTGTTAGAGCAGAGGGCAGTTTCGTCATAGCTGGCCGGGATGTTGGCAGCCTGGTTCCCTGTCACCATGTCTTCTAGGGATGCCTGCTGAATCACATCAAAGCTGATGCTCATACTGGAACCTCCTTCCATGTCGTTGATGTGGTGGGACTGTAAGACTGTGTTTACAGCCAGGCTTTGGATGTCCAGCTCCAGACACACTAACAGCAAAGACAATCTCTCAGCAGGCAGGCAGGACAAAGGACCAACAGAGCCACTCCCCTCCCCCCACCTTCTGACAGGAGCACCTTTCAGTTGTAAGGGTGATCTACAGGTGTTGTTACACTGAGTGGGGGAGATGCTTTCACAGGCATGACTGTGTCTTGACCAGCACTTTGTCTTCCAAGAAGACTTAGACCTACTAATCCTTTGGGGACCACCAGTTTTTCAGAAGAACTGACTGCCACTCTGAGAAAGACCTGTCCTAGGGTCAGCAGGGATGACCATTTGAGCTGCCTTTGGGTTGAAACACTGCAGGCCCTCTGAGTGCTGATGTCAGGGGCACGAATTGGAAAAGAATCTGCATTTGAATGCCTGGAGACATTGCAGGTCAGACCTCTCTTTCTCAGGACGTGCCCCTTGCACACATCTTGCCCAGATGGCTGCTGAAATGCCTAAGCTGCTGGTGACTATTGTCACCACAGAGACTCTTGGGAGACCACACCCATCCCTCTACAGGTCTTGCAGAGCAGGATCCAACTCTGCCCTCATTCAGTGTTGCCACCCTTCTCCCTCCTCACCGGTGGAATAGCAGCCAGGGTTGTTTATCTCCACAGAGGCCCTTTCATCAAACTCCATCACCAGACGGTTGTCATCAGCCTCCTTACCCCCCAGGTCTGGGCGGGCAGTGGGTGAGAGCCACAGCAAGTGGTTGTGGCGATGGAGGTGGCGTGAGAAGAAGAGGTCAGAACCAAAGGTGGAGATGTCATCTGGGAGGTTCCCAATAGGGATGTGGTAGTACCTGGGGCACAGAGAGGTGAATGGTTGCTGGGGTGAGTACAGCTGCAGAGAAGACAGGGACCCTGGGGCCTGTCCCCTTGAGGGACAAGGAAGCCTCCCATGGACCCATCAAGAGCATGGCAGCCCTGGGGATGTGCAGTCATTCCAGGCACCTGCTCATCTCAAAAGCTTGGGAGAGGCAGGTGTCCAGGTTGAGGTAGGAGCGGATCATACGGCGGGCAGCATGGCGCTGCCAGTCCAGGACTGAGTAGCTGATGTCATCTACCAGCCGGATGGGGACCAAGGGGAACTCTTCAATGATTGGGATCCCATTTGCCAGCTGTTTCAGGTCCCAGTTAGACTGCACAGCCACCAGTGTGGGGCCCCGGCGCTCATCCTGTGGGAAAGAGAAGAGGACATGTCCTAGAGCACCTCTCCAGCACATGTCTCTGCTCAGCAGGAAACCAGCAGTGCTGGATGCCTCATCCCCACAGCCGGTCACCATGATGAGGACACCACACCCCAGCACTCTTGAAGAACCCACCTCTGTGCAATGAGCTCTTCAGCTGAGCACAGGGATAGGGGACACGCTGAGGTGGCCTCAGTACTGGTACTGCCCTAGGCAAACCACCCCAAGCAAGGCAAAGCTCTGGAGCAACACCCATTTCTACCCTTGATTTCCAGGCCAGTAGCTACATTCAGGCACTGTGGAAACTGGTGGCACCCACCAGTGCCTTCTACAGCACCCTCCCTTTACCTGATACCTGCATGACAAGGTCCTGCAGGGATCTTCCTGGCAACTTCACCTCACCTTGTAGCCCAGCAGCAGTCTCTGGATGGCTCTGTAGACTGCCTTGGGGTCAGTCTCAGCCCGCACCTCAAAGGTGTGCTTGTCCGGAGGCAGCAGCTCCTTGCCCACCTTTTCCAGCAGGGCTTTGTGCTCTGCTGAGAAGAGGGTGGTGAGATTTGGCATCTGGTTGCTGCGGACCTGCACGCAAGGTAAACTGGGTTAGAGCCAAGGGAAAAGGGGCCATGGGCTGTGGGGTCTCAGGGGGGCTCTCCTCTTCACACATTGCAAGATGCCTCCCACCAAGCCCTGCAGAAATGCAACAGGGATGTGCAGAGAAACCTCTTGCTGCCAGATCCCCATCACAGCATCACAGAATGGTTTGGGTTGAAGGAGCCTTTAAAGGTCACGTAGTCCAACCCCCCTGCAGCAAGCAAGGACATCTTCAACTACATCAGGTTGTTTACAGCCCCATCAAGCTTCATTCCAAAAGTGTTTCCAGGGATGGGGCATGTAACACTTCTCTGGGAAACCTGGGCCAGTGTTTCACCACTCTCATTGCAATAAATTTATTTCTTATCTCTAGTCTGAATCTCCCCTCTTTCAATTTAAAACCATCATGCCTGGTTCTATCATCACAGGCTCTGTTAAAAAAACCCCATATTTCCTATAGATTCCCTTGAAGGACTGAAAGGCCACAATAAGGTCTCCTTTCAGACTTCTGTTCTCCAGGCTGACCAACACCCAGTCTCTGTCTGGCTCCAGAGCAGAGTTGCTCCAGCCCTAAGAGCATTTCTGTGGCCTCCTCTGGACTCACTCCAACAGCTCTGTGTCCTTCTTCTGTTGGGGACCCCAGAGCACTGCACAGGAGTCTCACCAGAGTGGAGGAGAGGGGGATCTACTGGTCATGCTGCTTTTGATGCCACCCAGGAGATGGTTGGGCTTTAAGTGCACATTGCCAGCTTGTGCCCAGCTTTTCATCCCTCAGTCTCACCTTACCTTGTCCAGCACAAAGACAGCAGCTTTGCGCTGAGAGGGGATGAAGAGGCCCAAGAGTGCCTTGCTGCCCTGGGAGCTGTGGTATAGGTAGATGTGGCGAATACTCCCTAGGGACAGAGCACAGAGTATCAGTGGTGCTCAGTCCTGGGTGCCCTCCCAGCCCCTTTCCCAGGGTTCTTTACCTGGCTCTAGATAATTGAACTGGGCCAGTGAGCGCATCTCCAGGTGCTCAATGTCAAAGGTTTCAGCCTCTCGCCCTGCCAGGTGCCTGACCAGCTGCCTGCTGACCATGCACACACAGCCCAGGCGGATTAGGGCACGGAGGAGAAGCGGCACCTGCAGTGATGGGCAGAGATGTGGAACAATGTTCTGCTACCAAGCTTCCCTTGGGGGCTCTAGATTTAGAACAACCCAGCTTAAAATCCACAGGTAGGACATCTCTAAGGTGCTTTCGATAGAAGTTTGGTATCATCACCCTGGCTGGTGCTGGAGATACAGGACAAATGTCTTAATTACCCTGTGTTCCCATCTAGCCCCAGATCTCACCATCAAGGGCAGCAACTGATACTTTTGAGAATGTGTGGAGCAGAATCTGGGCTATCCTTCAGCTCAGCAACTTGTGGTCTCACCAAACTGCTGGATTTTGAAGTGCCAGGTGTCCTCCTGTGCCACTGGTATTCAGCCTCACAAGCCACCATGCAGCAATCCTTAAAAATGGGTACCCAGAGGAGTTACCTGCGTCTCATACACTCCCTCGATGTCCGGAGCGGAGAGGTCTGCATTGATTTCATTGATGTGCTCTAGGTACATGTCTTCAGGGACAGAGTATTCATACAGGTTGTAAACTAAGTTAGAGCGGGGCAGGATCCTGTTCACCTGCCGAGGAAAGGGACAGGCTCAGGGACACGTCACTGTATGCAGTATTGCTGCCAGTAGCTGGGGCACTTCCAGGGGCTGCAAGGAGCTGGGCTCTTGCTCCTAACTGAATCAGTGGTTTCTCCTCATTCACATTACAAATTCCTGTAACAGAAAACCTATTTGCTGGGCAAGGCTGGGATTAGCAGAGGAACTGGAAGAGGGACAGCCCTAGAATGGGAGGGAGACCCTGCAAGGCAGTATCTGCTTGCAGCAGAACTGAAACACCTCATCTCAACACAAGCAGCTGTTTCTGCTTCCAGAACGGGCAGATCCTCACCCTCCTGTAGGCTGTTCCCTCCTCTGGCTTTGGGACACGCTGGTTGACATAGAAGACCCTGGGTATGCTCAGTCTGATGCAGTGCAGGTCGCTCCCGATCAGTGCCCACAGCCTGAACAGCCCGGGCTGGTTGGTCTCAGCAATCTGCAAGACATAGGGATCCAAAGTTAGTGTGAGCAGCAGGGATCCACCCTGTTACCAGTGATTACATCTAAGCTGCAGAGCTCACTTTGGGTCTGTACAGAATCACAGAATCCGTTTGGGTGGAAAAAATCCTTAAAAGAATCCAGTCCAACCATTAACCCAACCATTAACCCTGCCAAGGCCACCACTGGACCATGTCTCTTAGCACATGGAACAGGCTGCCCAGAGAGATTGTGGAATCTCCTTCTCTCAAGACTTTCAAGACCCATCTGGATGTGTTGCTGTGTGACCAGCCTTGGGTAATGCTGCTTTGGCAGGGGGCTTGGAATCTATGATCTCCATAGGCCCTTTCCAACACCTAACATTCTATGATTTGAGCACAGACAGTGTAAATGTGAGTCTCCTGCCCTGGGTCACCCTCAGTGGCATGTCCCTTCCCCAGTACCTGCACGATCTGCCAGGGCAAATCCAGGATGCTGCGGGCAGTCCTGCGCAGGTAGGCGCTCAGCCCTTTGGAGAGGGTGTCCCGGACCACTCCTCCACCTGCTGTCACCTCCCCGTCCTCCAGACGTCGCCTTTTCCGCCGCTCCCGCCGCTGCCGAGCCTGCAGCTCCCACTTCTTCTGGTGGTAGCGCAGCCAGACCAGCTGCTCCTCCTGCAGGGGTGGACATCAGCCCAGACATAAAAGCCAGCCCAGACATTGCCCAGCCCTCCATCCCCCAGCCCCACACCACCTTCCTGCCACAGCTGTGAAGCCACCACCACCCCCTTTTCTCCATCAGCAGTTGTATGTCTCCATCTCCTGGTTGTATTTCCCCATGTAGCCCAGAGCCACGGCCATGCAGAGGGCTTCAGGAGATCCATGGCTCACTCCTGGCACCACCCAAGCTGCTTGGGTGGGTGTAAGAGTGCAGCCCTGGCCATCTCCCGCCCAGTCTGCTTCACCTACCTTGGTGGTGCCCAGGGGTGGAGGTGGACCCAGGATCTCTCTCCAGGACTGAGACAGCTCCACATCCTGGGATATCTGTTGGCTCTCCTCTGCCACAGGGACTCGCTTCCGCTTGTTTGTGATGGGAACCAGTGGCTGAAGGATTTTGGCAGCCCCAAAGTCCTCTATGTCGCCAATCTGTGAGCTGGGAGTGCCCCCCAGGGGCTGGTTGGTGAGGACCTGTGGGAGGAAGGACAGGAGGACATGGGTTGCAGAAGAGCCCCACTAGCCCAGGCAGCACCTTACCCTCACCCTCTTTACCTGTCTCTTGCCTTCTGAAGTGAAGAGCTCATTGATTTTCTTCTGTTTGTACACATCATTCTTCTCCAGCAGCTTCTTGTGGAGCCAGTCTGGGTGCCGGACCCGCGGCACTGGGTTCTTCACCTGGAGAAGATCTTCAAATCACACCAAATCCCCCAACCACATCCCTCCTTCTGCCCACTACTACCCTCTACCTGCTGCAGGGCTGCAGGAATGGTGATAATCTTCTGGATGGTGCTGCCCAGCCTCTCAATGTAGTAGTCCCAGTCCAGGATCTGTGAAGAGGGCAGAGCAGAGAATGCAGAGGAAAGCTGAGCAGGTGGCCACAGATGCAAGATTAAGCATCTCATTGCAACTCCTGTCCCCAGCACCCTGCTTTGCAAGGACCTGTTGCCCAGGTCGTGCTTCCAAATGCATGAGCTCTTGTCCTGGAGCAGGGCTGACCCACTCACCGCACGGATGTTGAAGTCCTGCAGTGAGGGGCTCTTCAACCATTTTCGGAGGTAGTGTTTGCGCACACTGGGCTCAGCTTGGAAGATTGCAAGGGGGATGGCCCTGGAGAAAGCAGGGAAGCACTTACACACCTGGAGCAAGATCCTGGCAGCACATGATCCTCTTCAAGCCTGCAGAGACCTTCCAGGGTTCTTCTCCCACCACACAGCAGTTGCATGGTGTTACCCATTGGTACTCTTGCCCACAGTCTGAGGCAGAGGACAGGTGACCACTTGACCACACCACACCAGCTCCTGCTCCCCTGCCCATCCCCTCCTGGTTGCCCCCACACTGTCAAAAGCCCTGGCCCGTCAAGATGAGGTTACCTTTCAGTGACTGGAGACCCCTCTGGTTTCTTGGAAATGATGAATCGGCAGCTCAGCCCGGCATCCTTCACCATCTGGTCCCCCAGGAACTCTGCCAGGCGCTTGGCAGTGCTGATGGAGGTGGACTTCTGCTCCCCATAGTCTTCCAGCTTGCGTGACATGGACCGGTTCTCTGAGATGAGCTCAAATAGCTCTGAATCTGGCATGTTGGCAGCCTGAAAGGGAGGGAAAAAAACCCAAAGCTAGTAAGAGCCTCATGGCTAAACCTTGCTGCTGTCAGATACAGGGAGCTCCTGCACCCAGCTTGGTGGGGCTCTTTACAGGGAGCCTGGGAACTGCTCCCTGTTGCAGATGCCAACATGACCAGCTGCTGCTCCCTCAGCTGCTCCTCCTAAGACTTCTGCTCCAAATCCTTCATCAGCTTTGTGAAGTGACCATCGTGATGGAAGTGGCCACCTCAGACCACCTACTCGGTACACGCGAAGTCCACCTTACCCAGTGCCCCACCAGCTCTGACACTTCTCTGGCTCCACCTGGGGAGCACAGACATGCTGAGATGCACTTACCTTGCTGTAGAGCACATCCAGCCAGTAATCAGCCACCTTGGCCACAGAAGCATAGACTTCCTCCAGGGTGCTGCCTTTCAGAAAGGCTTCAAACACAGAGGACTGGAATATCTTCACCAGCTGCAGTTCTCCCCGGCGCTTCACCTCAAATCCCTTCAATTCAGCCAGGGACCCGTCCTCATTGAACACTGCATACCTAGGAGACAGCGTGGGCAAAACCTGGTCTGTGCCAAAGGACATATCCTCTCCTAACCCATCCTGCCAGGGCACTTCTCCCCATGACACCAGCCAGTGTGTTCAGAGCCATGGTGCTCAATGCTAGGATGATCTCGGAACATCTACCAACAGTTTCCACTTGGTCTCCAAAGGCACCTGCCCCAGCTCATCCACACTGACTAGGAGAATGATCTTGATTGCACCCAGGCAAAGGGTGGGAGGCGAGAGCCCAGGTGGGGAAATAGAGGAAAGTATTAGACAGAGGTTTGGAGATACGAAGGAAATTTTGTCAGCTCAGATTTTGGAAAAGGGGTTCAGAGGAAACTGGATGTAGCCATGAAACAACTACAGGAACACTTGCCTTTTCTCTTGCATTTTTTTGCATTACACAGCCCTGCCAATTATTTGAATGTATCAAGAAAAACCATATGGGATCATCAGTTAAGAGAAGAGAGGGGATACTTGAACCTACATCACTTGGTCATCTGCTTTCCCATCTAACCACATTCCTGTGGTCACAGCCTTCTCTTCCTCCACTGAGGATGATGCCTGTCAGTCACCTCCAGGCTGTTTTGGTTGGAGAAGTGACTGAGAAAGAAATGCACCTGATTACATCCCAAAACTGCAAGAAACCAAGAAGCCCTGAGATAAGAGTTTTAGGAGCAGAGCCCACTTAGTGCTTGGCACCACCTTGACTCCTGTGCAGGCACCCATTGCTTGCAGAAAGGCACTGAGACAGTGGGTGCTGGTGCTCATCCAATGGGGAACTAAACACAAAGGAACACAGACCTGCAAGGAAAGAGGGTGCTCAGGTCTGTGGGCAGCCCTCTATGCCAATCAGGGAGATGGTGCCTGGTCACTAAGTTGGAACTATGTTGTTTTGCTGTTATCTTCTAAGAATTGTTGCCATAGAATTATTGGAGGCAAATGAATAATTGGATTCAAAGATGATTCCAATTCCTGAAAGGGGACTACAGGAAAACTGGAGAGGGTTTTCTTACAAAGACATGGAATGATAGGACAAGGGGTAATGGCATCAAGCTGAGAGACAGATTTATGTTAAACATTAGGAGAAAATTCTTTGCTGTGAGGGTAGTGAGACCCTGGCCCAGGTTGCCCAGAGAAGCTGTGGCTCACCCATCTCTGGCAAGTGTCCAGAACCAGGTTGAATGGGGTTTGGAGCAAACTGGTCTGGTGGGAGATGTCCCTGCCCATGGCAGGGAGTTGGGACCGGATGAGCTTTAAAGTCCCTTCCCACGCAACCCATTGCATGATTCTGTGATCTGGTGTCAGGCACCTGCCACCTAAAGCCAGTAAATCAAGAGTGCTGACAGCTCCAGGGTCAAGGACCAATATGCCCCCACACACATGAAGGAAGAGACCCTCAGTCTGTTACCTGGGTAAGTGACAGTATTTGGGTCCTTGAATTCTCACCCTTTTCTTCAGCTTCTTCCCTCCTTCCTTGGAAGCTGGGAGGATCATGGCCAGGTATGGTCCATCCACTTCAAAAAAGATGCTGTTCTCTGAGCGTGTGATGTAGGTGAGGGAGGCTGGGTCCTGCAGCTCCTGGTACTGGTCATTTGTGAAGCCTTCCTATGGGCACAGACCCAAGAGAGCAGCTTCATACCACAGCCAGGCTGGTTATACCAGGAGGGCACATCCCACCCAAAGAGATCATTGAGCAACCCTCCGAAAGCTACAGCAACGATTTTGGACTCAAAATCAGAACATTTGATCCACTGGTTCAGAAGAGAAATGTTTTGGACCCTAAAATGTTATTCTTTTGTCTTTAAAAAGGTGGAGCAAGCAGAGAATGGGTCTGGCCATAGCTCTAGTCTGGGTTCCCCCAAGTGCCCAGGTGAGCAGTCACACACCCCAGCCCCTCACACCTCCCTCCTCTTGCTGCAGGGATTTTGGATGCTCTCAGGGCAGAGAGAAACTCTGCAGCAAGCAAGGCCATCAGCCCCTATATCCTGCCCACACCACAGGGAGCAGAGGTGGATGAGAGGTCTTCCTCCCTTCTCAATCCTTCACTTGCTTTTTCCCAGCCTGCAGAGCAGGCCTGGATGGGTGCACATCTCACCTTCACCAGGATGTTAAGCATGGCACCTGGGTAGGAGATTGTCACTTTTGGCTTCTTGGCATTGGTTGACTTGATGACAAAGTTCTCTGGGAAGCTGTTGGGGAGGACACACCAAATCCCATCAGTATCCAGTTCCAGAGGTCTCCTAAGGAAACGAGGAAGGTCAGTGTCAGGTGGGTGAGCTCTGTGTCCCCCAGAAAGGCAGAGGCAGCCTTGTGGCATCCACTCACCAGTCCCTTCTGCAAAACAAGCCCTCAAAATATAAAAGAATAACCCCAGCAGTGTCTGAAATTTGACTTTTCAACACTAACTGCTGAAAGCTCCAGTGTTTAACATAACCTTTCTTCCACAGCTCAGTACATACTCACCCAATCTGCTCAATCAGCTCCCTGGCCTGGGTGATGATATTGGCTCCAGTGAAGCAGACAATGCCAGCCATTTCCATGGAGTACCAGCGAGCTCTGTGAGCAGAGGAATCAAAAGCATGAAGTGCTCCTTCCCAAACCCAGCTATGGAGAGGGTGGGAGGACCTCCAGAGGGTTAAGAGCAAGAAACACATCTTGGTAGATAGTTCTCCTTGTCCTAGTTATGAAGATTCAGAAAAGCTGGAACTCCACTAACAGACAAGATTCCCCTCACTTATGCCCAACACTTTTTGTCTAGTAGGAGTCTCCAGGATGAAAAGTCATTGCTAGGAGTAAGAGGAGAGTGTTACAGGCTGCACCCATCTTCAACCTGGTGCTTCCAAAGCAGCTGAAACAAGTGACAGCCTCCCTAGGACGATCCCAGTATCCCAGGGTCCTCTCTGGAGGACTCCAAGCACTGCTGGGGGGGAATACTCACCCCTTCCGCATGACATAGCCATAGAAGGAGTTGAGGATGCATTTGTGGGCCAGCTGCAGGGAGTCATACAGGATTTCCATGTTCTTGCAGCGCTTCACTTCAGAGGCATCTCCTGTCTCCACTGCTGCAGACAGCTTCTTCTTCCACACCTGCAAGCCACAGGCAGAGTCAGGACAATCCCCCATATCACTATTGGTGGTATCCAACTTGTTCCCATGCCAGTAAAGCACTGCAGTCCAGTATAACATCACAACGCTAGGAGAGCAGCTTTGCCAAAGACCAGCAGCATGAGCTAAACGTTCCTCTTTCTTTGGCAGCAGAGCAGGAGTTGGCCAGAGGCACCTAGGAGGGACCTGCAGCACCAGCCATAACACTGAAGGTGTCAATCAGTGCTGCCTGCCTGCAGCAGCTGTGCTGCACCACGTGTACAGGCAAGAGCTCAATGCCTGCAGCAACCCATGACATCTGGGTGAACAGCAGAACCACCCATGAAGAAAAAGACTTGAGGCTGTGATTCATGGTGTAAGAGGCAGCTGGGAGTAACTGCAAAGCCAACAGCTTGTCATTTAACTCTGCCAGAAGTAGAGTCCCAGGGCTCTGTCATTGTCTCCAACACATCCAAGAATTAATGTGCCCTGGTCTCCTTTAGCACAAGCCTTGACCAGCAGAGAAATAAAATGTCTTCCTGGAGTCAACCATTCCCTAAACCGAGAACTGGACCTTGCTTCTCAGGTTGTCTCCACGTAGGAAGAACACCCCAGGCTCAACTCAATCAGATCAGATATGTCAGAACAGAGACTGGCTGGGAATTTGCTAAACCCAGGGGAAACAAGAGATGCAGCTTTGGTTCCAACAGCAGCACAGAGGCACTAAGTGCTGCTGTTGCAGCCGTTGAAGCAGCTACAGCTGTCAAGAGCTTCACAAGGTCCTTCTTGAACAGGAAGGAGCAGTTCTTTAGGACTCAGGTTTTCAGTGAGATGAGAGATACCCAGCAAGACATATTAAGCCAGAAACTGAGCTCAGTACCTTGTGCAGCCCCTTAAACTCGTAGCGGCGGTCCCTGAAAGCTCGCACCGTGTCCACATAGAAAGAGTTTTCTCTCTGGCAGATGGTGGTGACTCTCTCCTCCACCTTGGTGACATGGATCTTCTTGTATGCCTTGCGGCAGTAATCTAGTCAAGGAAAGAAGCAGAGGGAGCTTCTCAGGGATGGGTGCCCTGCTGTGGACAGAGGAATGGGCACACTATGGACAAGGAGACATCTAAGCATCGGGCCCAGGTGAGCAGAGACAGTCCTGCTGCAAAAGGGGTGAGGATACAAGCACGGAGAGAAGCAGCACCTTGTCATGGAGATGCAGGGACAGGTGGGGGGGAATAAATTATGACACACATACAGCACATCCACAAACCCTGACTCTGCTCCCAGCCAGCTGGATGGTCCTGCTGAACAGCAGCACTCTAAATGATTAGGTAATGTCATGTTTCGATTATTTAATTAACGCCTTCCGAAAAATGGAGCTTTTCATAGGTTTCAGCTCAGATCCATGGCTCTCCAGACAAAAGGAGAAACACTGACCTGGCCATCAGTGCCTGGCACCTCTTCAGGAAGCACACAGCAATCTGCTGGAATCCTGAAGAAGGTCTCCCAAAGCATGGGATGACACCAGGCCCAGTCTGAACCAACCCCACAGTCATATGAAAGGTAATTAGTGGTGACCACTCACAGTCTGGGTCACAAAACACCACTCCAGATGATGATGTGGATTTAGCTTTTTTGGGTTTTTTTACCTGCCAGCCGTTTTTTCTCATACTTGGCTTGTTCTTCCCGGGAGAGCTCATGGAAGGCCCGGGGTGCTCCCTCAGGGGACAGGGGGGGGGAATTTCTCTGACTCCAGCTGCTGCTGGATGCGGTGGTACTCGCTGCGGCTGGCGGGCACTGTGGGGCAGAGCAGCCATCAGTTTCCCAGAGAAGCAGGAATCCACCTCCATCCTGGGGGGCTGGGCTGCACGGTGCCATCTGTACTTACTGAACTCTCCTCTCCACTGCCACGTCATCCGGCGCTGGCAGTTGGCACCCGGCTTATTGAAGTCACAGGCAGCACATGTGGCCTCATCCACCATGGCTGAGGGCTGGACACAATCAGAGACACACACGGGTTAGAGGGGACAGGTTTTCAGACCACAGTTGATGCCAGACAAAGTGCTGGGGGGGCACAAGAACTTAAGTGTGAACAGTGAAAATGGGACTTTGTGAGTTCTCCTTTACAGAGCCTTTTGGAAACACAATCCCCTCCAAAACAGTATCTGGTTTCTTGGAAAAACCCCAGGTAAAGTTGTAGCTCAGCCTCTGCAGACCTGGTGTCCTTAGCAGCTCAGCTGAATTCCACATCCAGCCTTTCCTGATCCCTGCCCTGAGTTCAGCCCTTGCTGTTAAGGGGATCAAATCAGAGGTACCACCAAGATTAACTGAAAGACAAAGGAAGAGAGAAAAGGATGATGTTACTCACCTGCAACCTGTTGGTCAGAATGATGTTGGGATACATGGCCCCCACATCCAGATGGTAGATAAGGGGACACTCAATTCTGTTTGGAACATCCTTCAGGGAATTGAGCTTGACCTTGATTTCATCACAGACCTGTGGAGAGACAAAATAGTGAATCCTGGACAGGAAGGAGCTAATGAGTCAAACACTTGTATAATTTCGTCCTTTCTCCTGCACCTGCCACTGACTCTGGGAAAGGATTTAAAGGATCAAAGGAGAAGAAACAGGGACTCCTCAACCACCAAAACTGTAGGTTTTGTTTTGGACCTCCCAGGTAGGCTTTATCTTTAGGGGCATGTGGAAGATAACAGCAGCTTCTTCCTGAAGGTTACTTGATCAAGGACCTTTTCAATGAAAACCAGTTAATGGGGACAACAGCAGACATTCCTAACTGATGATGCCCTTCAAGAAACTGTAGACTTGGTTTTGGGGAGGGGGGTGACCAATACTTTGTAGCCAGTAAGAAGCAGGGAACAAGAAGAACATGAGTATATGGGATATCTGATGGGTCTGTCTTCTCACTAAATCCTTCCCCAGCTCAGAGTTTTGTTTCTGATTGAATCTGCAAAGGGGAAAGCAGGATCTCTGTCCCTCAGCTGGAGCAGGGATCCTGAATCCCAGGGCTGGGTTCCAGCAGCCAGGAAGGGGCTACTTGTAACACCCCTGAACCCCATCTGCTCTGCAGATGCCCAATCCCAAAATGGGATTATTGGTCTCTCTCCACAAAGTGAACCTCAAGAGGCACTTGCAAGGCACCCCAGCCTGGCAGCTCAGCCCTACCTCCTGGAAGTTGGTGACCTGCTCCAATGGCAATCCCTCCTCCTCCTCAATGGCGTGTCGCAGAGTCTTCTCCACATGCTGCACCAAGAAGTCAAAGGCAGCTGGGTTCTGCAGGGCAGGGGACAGCACTGAGCCCAAGGACAGCCACTCCCAGGCCAGCAGCTCCTGTCCCTGACAGACCCAGGGAGCTCTCAGCACGGCCCAGCAGCACATGTGGAGACACGGGCAGGGTCTCCAAGGACACCAAGTCAGGAAAAAAAGCAATGAAGGGAAAAAACCACTTTGTTTGGTAGCGTAGCACCTGTCATGGTCATCTGAGATCTGGTACAAGGGCCTAAGAATTCAGACTGAGCCCAGACTCCTTTATACACCTGGTGAGTGCTCCCCCATGATCAATCACTAGATTGGGATATCCACCTCTGGGAGCAGAGGAGGCTGAGAGGAGACCACCTGGGTTCCTGCAACTGCTTGAGAGGAGGCTGGAGCAGCCAGGGGTGGGGGTCAGCCTCTGTTCCCAGGAAACAAGTGATAGAACAGAGGAAACAACCTCCAATTGGCAAGGGGAGGTTTTGATTTGAGCTTGGGAACAATATCTTCCTGAAAAGGGTTGTCAGGCTTTGGCCCGGTGGAGTCCCCATCCCTGGAGGGGTTTCAAAGCTGTGGAGATGTGGTGCTGAGGGACATGGATTAGTGGTGGCTTTGGCAGTGCTGGGTTAATGGTTGGACTCATTGACCTCAAAGGTTTTTTCCAAACAGAATGATTTGATGATTCTATGAAAATGTCCCACACTCAGTGCACTGCATCACATGGCAGAGTGAAGACACCTCTGAGAACTTAAACGTCTGTGAGCACAATGCAGGCATGAGGCAGGGCAGGGGACAGATGATGGAGAGAGTAGTGTGAACTAGAAACAGGTTCACAGACACCCAGGGAGGGTTCAGAAGCAGCTCAGTAAGGCTGGGAGCAGCACAGAGGACAGGACTGTTAGGGACAGAAGGTCAGCTCCATGTAGCTTTAGGTGCTCAAGGTCTCCTGCAGTTTGATGGGCACTGCCCAGCCAGGACACAGAGCAGATGTTAACACCAGCAGAGGGTCACTCCTCACAGCCACCCTGCTGCCCCTTTACCATTTTGAAGCGGCACGGGATGTCACTGCGGAAGACTCCTGATTCCAAGGCTTCCACATGGCCTCCCACGTAGGTCTCCGAGTCCAGCACGTGGCCATCTTCTGTAAGCTTGTTGAACTCCTGCTCCTGCTTGTTGGGGAAGATTATGTTTGCATGATAGGCCTGAACCATCAGCAGTGCCTCGCACAGTGTCCCAGATCCTTTTCTTAACACCTGCCAAAGAGATATCAAAGCTGGTTTTACACTCAAAAAGAGCAGATTTACATGAGCTATAAGGAAGAAATTCTTTGCTGTGAGAGTGGTGATGCCATGGCCCAGGCTGCCCAGAGAAGCTGTGGCAGCTCCATCCTTGGAAGTGTTCAAGGCCAGGATGGATGGGGCTTGGAGCAACCTGGTCTACTGAAAAATGTCCCTGCCCAGTTTAGGAGGATTGGACTAGATAATTTTGAAGGTCCTTTCCAACCCAAACCATCCTGTGATTCATCAACAAATGCTGTACCAGTGCTGGTAGGATCTCTCTGGTCTTACAGCTGCATCATTGACCCAGCAGCTTC
This sequence comes from Calypte anna, assembly GCF_003957555.1. Classification (NCBI taxonomy): domain Eukaryota; kingdom Metazoa; phylum Chordata; class Aves; order Apodiformes; family Trochilidae; genus Calypte; species Calypte anna. The sequence continues at coordinate 10,677,011 of NC_044261.1, forward strand.
AGCTGGTGACAGACATTACCACAGCACAGGCCACACTTCAGAGCATAGCAAGGAAGATGGGAGCAAGTTAGAAACCAACACTGACTCCTTTGTGCTGGCTGGGAGGAGAGTAGGCTATGGACAGGGCACAGATCTCCAAGACCTGTGCTGCCATCCTCTCCTGACACTACTCCCCTGTCAAGCGCCTTGTAAGATAAAACAGGCAGGGACAGAGGGACATTTCCACATACAGTTCCCAGCTGAGCTGGCAGGAGACCCAGCTTTGCATGACCATGACTACAAGCACTGCTGACTGATCATGGAGCATCAGCCATGCTTTCCTGCTCCTGTCCTGTCCTACCAACCCTCAGGTCTCTTGTTCTTAACACCTCTCTTGGATAACTCCAGGGCCGTGAAAAGAAAGGAGTTGCCTTCAACTCCCCACTCCCTAACATGGATGGAGAAGTGAGAACCAGGTCTGTAGCCAGAGTGTCCCTGAGCATGGGAGACAAAAATCACTATTTCAGGAGTGCACCTACCTCATCAGGCTCCATTGGAATGATGGTGCACAAGGCAAAAATGAAAGGGTGCACATACTTCATGTACATGTAATAGGTAGCAACTGCGTCCGACACTGAATAGGTGGCCAGGGTCTGTCAGGGAAGGGTGAGAGACAAATCAGTCCCAAGCACAGATGATAGCGCAGCTCAGCGACAATAATCTTTCACTGCTCCCTGCTGGGCACACTCTATTCAGCAGGAAGAAAGGCAAGGTGGATTTCTCTGTATCATGGGCTGCGGGGAAGAAGCTGTTCACTTTCAAGGACATCCTGCTCTAGTGATATGCTCTGAATGAGAAGAAATGGGGAGGATGAGGTCACAGCACTGATTCTGTCCCCATCTGGGACCTAGGAGGTGGTTTGGCAGAAATCCCCTTCCCATGACACCTGGAACACCAAGCCTATTCTTTGTCCCTCAAGCAAGTCATGGCTCTTAGGTGGTACCTTCCACCTCACACTGATGTAAATAAATCCAGAAAATACACAGTGTAATGCCAGTGCCAGAACAGCTGCAAAGAAATCCTGTCCTGTTTCCCCATGGCTCAAACACTTCTAAGCACTGGCAACCTGGGGAAACAAATTGAGCTACTTTCTCAAAACCCACTGCATTAAGCAAAAACATTCTGTGACACACTAACTCAAGGATTCAATCATGCTGCAGCAGCTCTAGGCTTGTTTTCCAGTTGCTCAGAGATACAGCACAGGGAGGCAATACCTGAGGCTCCTCCATAGCCATCCGGCACATCTCTTCAGGGTCCAGCTCCACTGGGTCATAACCCAGTTTTGCTTTAGCTGCTGCTTTCAGATTGTGACTTCCCACTGGGAGGTAACTGTCTCTCTTCACCCACCTGGATGGAATCACAAAAATACCACTTGGTGCAGAGAAACCAGCCCTGCCCTTCATAAAGGGGCTTGAGCTTGTGAAGGTGACCTCTCCCCAAGAGCAGCTGAGAGCTGAGCACTCACATGCAGTGGAGGCTGCCCAGCTTTAGGTATCCTGTATCTCTAACAATGCTATTAAATCCCAGCCAGGACAAACCCCACTGTCCACACCATTACCACTGCTCAGTTACCCCCTTCCAACTCCCATTGTAGCTTTAAGATAAATATTTAATCACTGGAGGAGGTGGCAGCACCAGGACTGCAAGGACAGCCCAGCCACTTCCCAACATCCAGATACCATTTGAGGAGAGGAAATCCACATAAAAACCCCAGATTGTCTCTCTCCCATGCATGCCCATGTAATTTCTTCTTCTATCTGTGCCAGGAGGCTGTTGGGTTAGGATATGGTCCTTTCCTCATTCCAATAGCCCACCCTTTCTTTGCTGCCCCATATCAGACCTCCAATGGCCAAGGACAAGCACCAGTGGGCTGAAGGGGGAGAGACCCAGGAGCCCTCCCTGGGGAAGTCTGTCAGCTTCAGGGGCATGCAAAGCACCCAGGGGAGGCAAAGAAATGGGCTGTCACACCAGCCTCAGGGGGTGGATGCATGGAAGCTTCAACAGTCAGGAGAAGGACGGTATTCAAATACAACTGTAGATATTTTAAATAAATTCAGGAGATAAAGACATAGGTATATGGTAAAGGGATAGTTGGTACCTCAGACAGTCCATGTGGATGCACTGGGATGCTTTGTACTCTCCCTGGCTGTCCTTCTGAAACCCAATTTCCTGATACATGTTAATTCCATGAGCTGCTGCTCTTGCTTCCACAAAGGGCCTGGGGAAAGAGGGATGATGAGAAGGAGCAGAACAGCCATTTCCCTTCCCCTCACTTCTGACAATGGTTTTACAACTGCTTCCTTACAAACTACCTAAATTGTTCTTGTGATTTCTGTGATGCCTGGACACAGGGAGAACTTGAAGGACAGAATCCTAGTCTGGCCCAGGAGGCAAAGATGCCTGCTTAAACCTTGCCCCAGGAGGTAGAGGCACATGGTCCCTTTCTCCTTGCTTCCCCAGGGCTTACCTGTGCCCCTCTCCCTGCTATCCCCCAGCCCTCTTCTGAGCCTCTCCCTGCTCTCCAAAACTAGGCTGACACACACACCAACATCAGCACACTGGCAGGGGTTTAAAGCAGCTCCACCAAGCAGCCAGGACTCTAAAGAAGCACTTCCCAGTCAACAACTACAGGATTTGGCAAGGTGTTCAAGCTGGCCAGACAATCAGCACAAATCACACAGTCACCATGTGTGAGCTATGGAAGGACCTGACTGTGCCCCACAGCTCAGGTGACACCTTGCCAGCTTAATTTTCATTCCTAATCTTACCAGTCAAAGAAGTCTCCATTGTATGTGACAATGATGGTGGGTTTGGTCTCCTGGACATGTTCAAACCACCTCTGAATTAAATGAGCCTAGGATGAAACGGAAGGATAGAAAAGATACCTGTTTAAAGTAACCTCACCACCTCCACAGAGAACTGCTGGATACCATATGGTTTACTCCACCCTTCCCCTCTCCCCACCCAGCCCATACCTGACCTCTCTTATTACCCAGCAGTAAAGCAGGACCAGCCCCACTGGACCCACCATGGAGAGGCAGCTGAACCAGCTATCAGCTCTCTGGCCAACAAGAGCCCCAGGCAGGTAAAAAGTCTACTGGGCAGAACTGACTTACTTCATCTGGTTCATTAAAGACACAAAAGGGACCCTCATACTCCGGCTTGGGAGTAAACTCAAAGTCTTCAATATCTTCGGAAACGATCTCCCTGTTTGTGATCAGGTAGCCCTAGGGAGGTGACATGGAGGCTGTTAGGAGGATTGGGCTTGCAGAAGACTTGAAAATGCTATCCATGTGGTGGCACGTTCTCCTTTTGAAAGCCAAAGCTTCTATCAAGAGGGAACAAGTGTTTGGGAGTCATCTGCTGAACCATTGCTGGCCATCAGCTAAGAAGGCCACCAGGAGACAACATGGGCCAGCAGAGTTGTTCCTGTGCTCTCCGGGTTACTGCTGCTTCCACAGAGGAGCTTCAGCAACCTAGGCTGGATGCTGAGTTCAAGGCCACAGCCCCACACCAAGACACCAAGCAGCCAGGCAAGCCTGGAGTGAGCAAGGCTGAAGGCAAAGTGATGCCCTGCTCCCTCGCTTCCCTATGGGAGCAGGGAGGAAACCACTCTACTGTCCCTTACCTGCCCATCAATCATGTAGGAGATCATCATGATCTGGTCTGTCTCTGCATCAGGGAACTTCAGAGGGAGTTTGGTAGTTTCAATGTCAAAGGCAAGAACGACAGGATCCTGAGCAGGATCAGATTCATCAGAAAACATTCCAAAGTAGACCCCAAATTAGAGAGCAAATCCCATTAAGACCAGTGCTAGCCCAGCAAGTGAACCCGACCCACCCCAGTAATCATTTCATTGCTTTATCAATCCTAAAATTGTGACACAAGCCCAGAAACAAAGTGCTCTCCCTGTGCACCATGGCGTGACACCAGGAACAGATCAGAACCCAAGTCCTGGGGCCAACAGCCCGGCTGCACTCCGGGACAGACAGACACCTGCCCGACCAACACTCACCGGACGCTCCACGAGGTCTTCTCGTCGGGTGATTTCGGGGGGGTAGGTGCTACCCCTGTACCGCACGTTGTACCAGTGAGCCTGTGGGGAGAGGGCAGGCAGGGCTGGGGACAGAGTTCTACCAGTTACATGCAGCCCAGAAGAAAGTCTGAAGCTGTGGCTGTGTGTCAGTCATTTAACTTTTCTGCCTGTTGTTCACTCAGGAGAAGGCCCAGCATTCTGGGACTGAGCTTTACAACAAGAACTCAGTCATCACCAACACCTTTGCAAGGATTCTGGGAAAGAAAACTCTCCCAGCAGTGGGGAGTGGAGCTCTTCCAGCTTTGCCAGTCCTTACTCACCACATGGATCTTCAGGTCGATGGAGAGGCGAACATGGTAGGGCACATCATACTCTCGCATGTCCACAATGTTGTCCATCTGGCTGGCAACCTTCCTGGAGGGCCCTTCCTCCTCTGTGCTGAGGCTGCCTCCGCTCAGGGCACTGCTGAGAGCAAAGCCAAGCAGCTGCCTCATCTGGGTGCATCCCTGGGCATGGACAGCCCTGTGGCACTGGGGACAGCCCAAGGGACAGGAGGCAACAGGAATGCTTCCCCAGCACACAACACCCACAGTGCCTTCTCCTGTCTGCTTTGGTCACTGGTCTGGACAAACCCCACCTGTGTCTGTGCAATGAACAGTACAGTAACGAGTCTGTGGATAATGAGGCAACCTGGGAAGACAGTGAACTGGGACCACATGCCCTCCAGGTGAGCTAGAAGTGCTTGCATCACTTTGTTGTCTCTCTAAAGTACCAACTGCAACCCAAGGTCAGGGCCAAGAAACCAGAGAGAGGAGTTTTCCATGAGTATAACGCTGCATATTCCATGTGTATATTCTGACTTTACAAAACAAAGTGTTGTTGGATTTGGTTTTCTTTCTGTCTGCAACTATTTAACCCACCTGGTAAACAAGAATCTGACTTTTTATACCCATTAAATACATCAGATTTTTCTCCCTCCTTTAGTCACAGCTAGAAGGAGTGTTGCCCAGGTCCTCTCAGCATTCTTTCCCAGGGGACAGGGAATTGATCTGATGGGCAGGCAGAGGTACCCAGCCCAGAGGAACCACCTTGAAGATGGGTGGCAGAGAGGCCTAGCTGGAGTCAGACCCCAGGTGAGACAAGACCTCTCTGAGGACAGCTAAAAAATAAGCAAGGGAGGCTAATTGTTAACACAAGGAACTGACTGGATGCTCCATGGAGAGTCCCCACCTTGCCAGCATGGCTGTGTAGACATCGCTCGCCTGGTCTCGCTCCCTGTTTTTCCTCACAGCAGGAGAGATCTCTTTCCGCACCTTCACCAACTCATCCACCGTGTAGAAGGACAGCTTAATGTAGTTCCTCTTCAGGCCCACTAAGTGGTTTGGCTGCAAAGCAGTGCAGAAGGCAGACTAGACTGATGCAGATGGAAGAACTGGCTAAAAAGGAAGCATCGGTGTGTGGAAGTGCCAAGCACCAGTGGGGGTGCTTTGGTGGGCAGGACAAGGGGGAAGAGGGCAAGAGCTGCACACAGAACCACAAAACTGTTCTGATTGGAAAAGGCCTTTAAGACTATTGAGTTCAACCCCCAAAGCAAGAGCACAGCCAGTGCTGCTGCCTGTGCAGGCAGGACAAGGAGTGGGATCCACCCTGGGAAGAGGAAGATGAGCAGGTCAAACATAAGCAGCATCCCCCTCTCACAGTTCCCTCTCTTCTTCCAATCATTCTTTAATTCTGGCAGTTACATGCCTTGAACATGCTGTAAGACAGCTGATGGACTTGAGGAACATCAGTCATTACTAACAATAAGCAATCAGCTATAACTAATGTGTTTCTGACAGGCACCACAAGCAGCATGGGGAGATGGGAGTCAAACCTGCATTTTCCACTCACTGCTAAGTCCCTTCCTCCTTCCCTAGAGCTGTGCAAGGTCCAAACCCAGCTTGCTATGCAAGCACACAGAGGGAAAAGGAATACAAACCAGGTCTAAGTCTTCTTTAGGGACAGTCTCAAGCTTCGCAATCTTCCCTTGGAATTTCTTGGAGAGGAAGGAGGACACTTCTCGCTCACAGCCCTGCCAAGAGACCCTGGAGCTGAGCAGTGTGGCTCTGTCCCTTGGGAGACTCCCTGAAAGCAGGATGCTCAGGAGGTCTCATGCTCCCCAGGGACCTGCTGCCCCCTTCCCTGGGGACCTCAGCCCTCCCAGGGACCTCTCTCACCTTCTGGGTGGCAATGTAGAAGTAGGGCTTGTAGGGCAGAGCCACCTAGGAAGAGAGAGCAGATGGGTGACAAGGGCGGGTCCCCTCGTGTGACCCTGAGCCCTGCCAGGGCTTCCCCCGGGCACCCACCTTGAAGCGGCTCCCGTCCTCCTGGATGAAGTAATAATCCACAGCGCTCACCGACCGCCGGTCCTCGTCCAGCACCTCCGTCTGCCAGAGACCACCAAGGACTCAGTGAGGTTTCCCTGAGACCCACGAGGCTTTTCCGTGGGACCCTCCCAAAGCCCTAGAGGGGGTCACTCGTGACAGGCCCCACGGGCCCTATCGGAAGCTTTCCCGTCGGACTCCCACCCTCTCCCTGGGCCCGATCCGGAGTCTCTCAGACGGACACCCCCAGGCACAGCCTCTATCGGGGCTCACTCCATGGGACCATCCCAGACCTCCTGGCTAGTTTGCCGGTCCGGTCCCTACCGGGTGCATGTTGATGAGCCAGCCCGTCCTCTCGCCGGGCTCCGCCGGCCGCACGAAACCGAACAGCTCATCCAGCCGGTCCGTGCGCAGCGATCGCTCCAGCCGCTTGAGAGAGGAGAGCGCAGGGCCATCGTCCCTGCCAGCTCCTGCACCCTCAGCCGCCGATTCCTGGTACCCGCCCGCCCTCCGTCCCCCGGCCCGAGCCCCTTCGGAGTCTCCCCCGGCCCGCAGCCGCATCCCGGCACCCGGCGCCTTCCCGCCCTGCGCCTCTTCCCGCGAGAGCCGAAGCCCCGCCCCTCTGCGGCAGCACCAATCACAGAGCAGACCCGCCTCCGCCTCCGCGCTCCCACCAATCAGAAGGCAGAGCCCTGCCCCGCCCCCAGCGACAGCGGGCGGGGCTGAGCTGCGGAACGGCGGGGACGGGGGGGCATGGAGGGCGGCAGTGGGCACGGGGGGATGCGGGGGGCGGCAGTGGGCACGGGGGGATGCGGGGGGCGGCTGTGGGGACGGGGGGATGCGGGGGGCGGCTGTGGGGCAGGGGGACTGTGGCGGGACGGAGGGAGCTGAACGGCACCGGGCAGCTGCGCGAAGACAGCGGCTTGAAGCCCCCGAATCCCCCCTGGTTTTCTTCCCCCCTGGTCCAAGGCAGTGCCCGAAATAGTCGTGCGGGCAGTGCTGGTGTCAGTCCGCAGAGCCCCGGGCCACACTCCAGGGGATGGTGATGATGGGGACATTCGCTGCCCAACAGCTCTGCGGCATCTAAAGGTCAGGGAGGCCTCGCAGCCGTCCCGCAGGGGTAGGGCTGCTCTCACTGTCCCTGCCCAGCCCCATGGCTGCAGAGAGGGCATGCTCTGCCCATGGCGGGCAGAGATACATCTCCAGCTGCTCCCAGGACAGCGCAGCCCTACAGAGGGGCTGGGATCGCCTCAGCTCTTCCCTGCACTGATGCTCTCGGATCCAGGAGGGAAGGTCCTGTTTGACTAACCTGATCTCCTTCTGTGATAAGGTGACCCACTTATTGGATAAGGGAAGGGCTGTAGATGTCTACTGTGACTTTAGCAAGGCCTTTGACAGTTACCCGTGGCATTCTCTTGGAGGTTCTGGCTGCTCGTGACTTGGATGTGCACACACTTCAGTGGATAAAAATCTGGTTGGATGGACAAGTGCAAAGAGTTGTGGTCAGTGGTGTTAAATCCAGCGGGTGTCCAGTCACGAGTGGTGTGGCCACTTTAACAGCTTCACTGATGATTCGTATGAAGGAATACAGTGCACCATCAGTAAACTTGCAGGTGACACTAAGCTGGGAGGAAGTGTTGACCTGCCTGAGGATTGGAAGGCTCTGCAGAGGGGTCTAGACAGGCTCGATGGATGGGCCAGGGCCAATTGTATGAGTTTCATCAAGGCCAAATGTCAGGTCCTGCACTTGGGCCACAACAACCCACAGCAGCTCTACAGCCCTGGGGAGGACTGGCTGGAGAGCTGCCCAGCACAGAGGGACCTGGGGCTGCTGATTGACAGCTAAACATGAGCCAGCAGTGTGCCCAGGTGGCCAACAAGGCAAACAACACCCTGGTCTGTATCAGGAACAGTGTTGTCACCAGGACCAGGGAGGGGATCCTACCCCTGTACTCAGCCCTGGTGAGGCTGCACCTCGAGTGCTGTGTTGCAGTTTTAGGCACCACAGTGCAGGAAGGACATGGAGGTGCTGGAGAGGGTGCAGAGAAGGGCAGCTGGGCTGATGAGGGGTCTGGAGAACAGGTCTGAGGAGGAGAGGCTGAAGGAGCTGGGGCTGTTCAGCCTGGAGGAGTTTGAGGGGAGACCTTATTGCCCTCTACAACTCCCTGAAAGGAGGCTGTGGTGAGGTCGGTGTTGGCCTCTTCTCCCCAGTGGGCTGGTGATAGGACAAGAGGTAATGGGTTCAAGTTGCACCAGGGAAGGTTCAGATTAGATATTAGGAAAAATTTATTCAACAGAAGAGTGGTGAAGCATTGGAACAGATTGTCCAGGAGGGTGGTGGAGTTGCCATTCCTGGAAGAATTAAAAAAAAAAAGTAGATGTGGTGCTTTGGAAGATGATTTAGTGGTCAAGGTGTTGTAGGACTGATGGTTGGACTCGATGACCTTGAATGTGCCTTCCAACCATAATGATTCTATCAAACAGCCCCAAATTGTGTATGCTTATAATGTCAGCTGAGCAGGGCTGCTTGCCAACAATCAGCAGAGCTTCCTCTGGGATCATTCCCTGAGAAGTCATTTACCTACTCTTTCCAAGGTCCAATTCTTGCTGTTTGCTTGGCAGTTCTGTGGGAGTGGCAGCTCCATGGGGGTGGTTTTCCACATCAGAGGTCAAAAATCCCATGTTCCAGGTAGGAAAATGGAGGTGGCTGTCAGCTGCCCTGGGTCCCTGCTGCCAGCAGCACTGAATCCCGTGGGATCAGCTCTGCACAGCATGGTGTGCAGGGATGCTCTTGCTCTGTTACCTGCAGACATGCCCTATGTCCTGGTTTCATTTCGTGGAGGCAGCTCCATGAGGATCCACAATCCCTCTCACAAGCCCTGGGGGCCTGTGGTCCCTGCAGCTCCCATGTCTGCAGGGTAAAACTCCCTTGGGAATTTTTTTTTTCACAGCAGTGAAGGTCCAGTTAAGCTGCTCATCTCATCTCACAACAAGGAACAGAAGCTGTGCCAGTGAATGGCCTGGAAAACCTCTTGTAATCAGAGTGCAAGACAAGCAGTGACCTAAGATAATCTGTATACAAGAAAGATCCTTCCTCTGCATCCAGGGATGGTCTCAAAAGTCATCGAGGGAAATAAAGGACATAATTGGGGCATGCGGTAAGAAAAAGCACACAGAGATGCTGACACTGCCAAACCGGCTATGACGGAGAAAGAAAAGAGTTCCTGGGGAGAAGCGAACCCTGTCTCCAGAGGAGAGCAGAGAAACGTCAGTCCAGAAGGCAAACGTGAAAGGAATGACATGGGGAGGGACGGGACGGGTTATTTCCAGGAGGGTACCCTGGGAGTGGGCGGGGGGCGATGTCCAGCCCAGCTCGGGCGAGCGGGAGCGAAAAGCACCCCTTGGCGTTCCCGGGGCCACCGCGGCCACCCACGGCTCGGGGAAAGGGTGTGAGAGCCAGGGACCCCTCTCTGTGTGCCTGTCCCGCCTCTCCCCGCCCTCCGCCCCCCGCCCCTCCCTGTTCCGCCCCTCTGCCCCTGTCCTCCGCCGGCTCCGGCGCAGCTGCCCAGGTATGCGCGGGGTCCGGGTGGGCTCCTCCCGGGGATCGCCCCGGTGGGGGGTGACGGGTGGGGCTCCCGGTGCTGGTCCGAAACCTCATCTGTGGGCGGGGGATGGAGAGGTGGAGAGTAGAGGAGGAGGGAAACAGCCCCGGCCCAGTGGGCTCTTCTGCAGCGGGAGCTGGCGGGGGGGAGCGGGGCTGGGGGCAGCGGGACCGGGGGGAGCGGAGCCAGAGGGCAGCGTCAGATGCATTGGCGAGCGGCGCACCTTCACCTCTCTCTCGAGATGCAGCAATTGCTTAAGTAATGAAAGCAGGGGGAAAAAAAAGCAAGAAAAAAAAATTTAAAAAAAGGGGGCATAGATTGCTGTCGGGAGAAAGCCGCGTTTCTTCTGAAGCCCCGGTTTTGGGGCCCCTGTTCCCCACCCCAGCGTATCCCCCAAATTTGTTTGTCCCTGTTTTGGGGGACTAACAGGGCAGCAGTCCCAGTGTCAGAGCCTAGCAGCGAGAGCCCGAGCTGTGCTTGCAGGTGCAAGTCTGCCTGGGCATGAAAGCGTGAGGAACCGGCGGTGGCAAAAGTGCGCGGGGAATGCACGGTGCGGGGGGATGCACGGTCTCTTTCAGGGGGGAACATCCCCTTCTCGAGGCGGCGGATGACAGCTGGAGCTCTGTGGTGCTGTTCTTTAGCTGTTAGTCTTGAAAAACGTTCTCATGATAAACTCCTTTTGCAGTGCTTGCATTTTCTGCAGGGAACACAGTTTTCTCTTGTGCAATCGTGAGCTGGCGGTAACAGCACGGGGAAGGACTTGGCTGCCTGTAACAGAGCGATACAGAATTAAAACTCTTTTGTGTTGTGAAATGTTTTCATTTTCACATCCAGCAGCTTGCTCTTGGGGAGCATTTTCAGCATTTGTGCTTTTTAGTGGAGTACCTTGGAGATCCGGACCAAATTTCTTGCTTTATTATTGATGGCAGAGTATTTCCAATCCAGTTTGCAGGGGCTGTGTTTGGAGGGGTGGCAGTGACAGCTCCACCGAGTGAGCCTTTAACCTGGAGCCCATAAATCGCTGCAGCAGCAGCAGCAGCAGGCAGTTCAACAACTGTGGTTAACTGCAGCCTGACACGGGGCCCCGCTGTGCTTGGGGACCCGGCGGGACACTTCAAACAGCAGCTTTGTACCTCTGCTGCCGCTGGCACAAGCCCCTGGTGCCAAGGTGCCAGGACACGTCCTCCCCATTTTCGGTGAGAAGGGGCCAAGCAGCCCTTCAGAGGCACTGGGAGCTGCTCTCACCACTTTGCAGAGTGAGTTTTGCTTCTGTTTCTTTGGGCTATCCAAAGCAAATTACCCAGCAAAACCAAACCCGCTCCCTGCTCCGGGTGGGTGCAAAGGAAATCTCAGTCGCAGTCCAGAAGCAGATGGAGAGGGCAAGGTTTGGCTGAGGTGTGCTGAGAAGGGGGCTGTGGCACCTGAGAGGGCAAGGTGGGGGAAGGAGGGGACCAGTGGGGCCAGGATGATGTCAGAGTAGCCGGGGGACCCCTGGAACGGGGCCAGGCAGCAGGGTCGGGATGGGTATGGAAGCAGCAGGAACGTGGAAAAAGGAGTGTCAGGCAGAGGAAAATGGGGGAACTGGGTGGGAAGAAAGGAGGTTGGAGGTGCCAGGGAGAGGAGAGCAGCGGTCTCCTATGCACCAGGCCCCCGAGTCTGCCTGCAAGGGCAGGGGCAATGCATGGTGTGTCCCTGCCAGCAGTGTGTGGGGCAGCATGCTTGAGGGATGGCAGGAATGCCAAGGAGGGTTTTTCCCCCGGTTGGGTGCCCTGTGCTGGAAAGCTGGTCTGCATTGGGAGCTGGGGCTGGGGAGTGTGGGAGCCCTGTGTTCACCCTTTGTAGTGCAGCTCCTGAAAAAAAAAGGGAGAGCTTCAGGAGGATGGAGGATGGAGATTCAGCCCCAATTTTAGAAATACACATTCTCCCTGCCCTAGAAATGTCATCCCCTCTCACTCTTTCTCTTGTATGACTTCATTGCCTGGCTTTTCCTAGGCTTTTTTATGAAGGGGGATGACACCTCTACACCTTCCTGGGGTGACTTCCTGAGTCAGAGCAGGGTATGCTGTGCACAGCACAACATGGGGACTCCCAAGGCTCTGGCTGTGCCTGGGCTCTGTTCAGAGTCCCATGTTCGGGCAAGGGACCTGTTGGCCCTGGCAGCAGAGCCCAGCTTATCTTGGAGATTGGGCAAGTTTGACCCTGCTGAGCCCAAACTTGCAAGGAACTGGAGCTCCTGATATTAAACTGGGGAGTTTCTCCTCATGATCATGGGCTGTGGCAGTTTGGCTGTGCCCAGGGGGGTGTAGTGGGTGCAGGATTGACCCCTGGGTGGGCAGAAGGGGAGGTTGCAGGCAGCTCGGGGAGTGAGCAGGGCTCCCTGCTGACAGCAGACTTGGGTTTTGGTGGGAGCCATGGTGGGTCATGGCAGGGATCCTGGGTCTTGGAGGCTTCTGAAGCAGGTGTGACAGCCAGTGGGCTGCAGGGAGCATCAGAACCCACCTTATATATTTTTACTAATGGCTTCTCCCCACAAAGCAGCAGATGCTGCTGAAACTTGCTGAGGAGGAGGTGCAAAGCATTGCTGGTGGCTGGAGTTGTCCCACTGAACAGAGATGGAGGAGAAGTGAAGCATGAGGCTGTGCACAGTGGGGACTGAGAGTCAAACAGGAGATGCCCATCAGGAGGTCAACCACAGAAACATAGAGTCAGAATGTCAGATTGGTAGGGACCTCAAGGATCACTTGAGAATATTATTAGAATATTCTAATATTATTGTTGATGTGAGATGTCTCATCAAGATGAGACTTAAAACTTTCCAAGGTGAGGGAATCCACCACTTCCCCTGGGAGATCATTCCAATGTCTGACTGTTCTCAGAGTGAAAAAATTTCATCTTGTGTTAAAACAGAATCTCCCCAGGAACAACTTGGGCCCAATTGTTCTTGTCTTGTCCATGGGACTCCTTGTAGACAGGGAGTCTCCATCTTCTTTGTAGATGTCCCTTAAGTACTGGAACATGGTAATAAGGTCTCTCCTAATCCTTCTCTTCCCAAGGCTGAACAAACCCAGATTTCTCAGCCTCTCTTCATATGGCAGGTGCTCCAGTCTTCTGATCATCCTTGTGGCCCTTTTCTGGACCCTCTCCAGAATGCCCATGTCCTTTTTGTAAAATGGGGACCAAAACTGAAAGCAATACTCCAGGTGTGGTCTGAATCTGACAAGCACTGCATAGAGTGGGATGATTACTTTTTTATCTCTGCTGGTGATGCCAAGCATCCTTTTGGATATCTTTGCTGCTGTAGCTCACTGTTGGCTCATGTTGACCCTGTTGTCCTCCAAGATCCCCAGCTACCTTTCCACAAAGCTGCTCTCTAGCCAAGTGGATCCCAGTCTGAACGTCACTCTTGGGTTATGTGTTCCCAGGTGCAAGACCTTGATCTTCTCTACACTGAACCACTGAACTTCATCAGGTTCCTGTTATCCTTATCCTTATCCAGTTTGTCTAGGTCATCCTGGAGGGTGGCTGTCCTTGATGGGCTGTCAGCCTCTCCACTCATCTTGGTGGCATCATCAAACTTCATCAGGGTGCTCTTGATCCCAACATCCAGGTCGCTTATGAAGATGATAAACAGCATCAGGCCCCATATTGATCCCTGGGAGACTCCACTTGTGATTCATTTTCAGATACAGGATGAACTATTTACTCTTACCCTTAGAGTATGGTCTGTACCCAAAGCCAGTTCCCCAGCCACTGCACACAGTCTGGGCATACTCATCAGGGACAGGAGAACAAGGAATCACCAACTCTTAAATGGGTGTGGAATGACCACGTTCAGGACCTTGCACTTGTCCCTACTGAACTCCTGATAGTTGACATGGTTTGGTGTATGTGGTGGGTTGTGGGATGTGTATGTGGTGGGTATGTACCTGGCTGAGATAGAGCCATGCAGGGTGATGTATGGTGTGATGGTGGGGCTGGGAGATGAGTTCCACTGCTGGGTGCCATCACACAGGGTGCCATCACACTCTGAGTCCTGGTGAAGTTCAGAACTGAATGGGCCCATGGACCAGAGCCCAGACTGCCTGCAGGATGGGCTGTGCTTTGCAGGACACTCTGGAGAGGATGTCGTAGGGTTTGCACTTCATTTTGTTTGTAGGGTGTGTCTGAAATGGGTCTGCTGCTGGGACTGCTCCCTGGATCCTGCTGGCCCTCGTGTTAAAGACAATATTTTCCAGGGACAGAGAATTGGCAGGGAGGCAGTGCTGCGGCAGATAGGGTATGGCTGGGGATCAAGGGTTGTTTGTTTCCACAGCAGGAACCAGAGTCAGAGCCAACTCTTCCCTGTGAGTATGGAGAGTGCCTTGAGATGCTCTGAGCCTCCAGCTGCCCTCTCCTCCTGTATCTCAGTCTGTAGACCCAGATCTTGCTGTCTGGAAGAGGCTTGAGGTGCTCCTTGCTCTGCAGAGTGGGCAGGGCTGCTTGCAGATATGAATAGATATCTCTCTCTTCCAGGAGATGTGGAGGTGCCAGGTGTCTTTTGTTCCCTGGTGTATGTGGCATTGCATGCTGTAGGTGAGGAGCCTAGAAGCACAGGGCAGTGTGTGTTCAGGCTTATAGACAGGAGGGTTTTGCTTTCTTGTTTTAGGAGATCGATTCTGTCCAGAATTAAGAGTTCAGATGGAAAACCAGCCATGTGTAACAACCAGCCAGAGTGTCTTCCCTGAGCACTAAGTGTGGTAGAAAAAGATTGTTACTGGCAGACATCAAAAACCTTCCTAAAACTCCAGGTTCCTGTTGGGACATTGCTCCTGAGTACAGGTGCCGCCCTTGACCTTGTCCTGGCTATAGGTCCTGCTGTCAGACCTGGGTGCATTGTGATGACTGGTGAGATCTGGGTGTGCAGAGCACAAAGGTGTTGGTGAGACCAGTTTTAGGTCTCTTTGTACTGAACAGGGTGGACAAGATTCAGATGTGCTCTGGCATGGACTCTTCAGAAACACCCATGAAGGATGTCCTGAGAAGGAAGTACCAAGTTCTTCAAATGGTGTTAACATTGCTGGGAGCCCAAAAATTGTCTACAGTACCTGATCACACTTCTGAAGGACAATGTTCCTGAGGCAGAAATGGGTGTGTATTTGCAGACAACAGAACTGAGATGCAATAATAGGAAGGTTTTATTGTATGCAGGGGCAGTTAAAAACCAGCAGCTCCTGTTGAGCGTGGAGCTGTAGGACATTGCTTTAGAAGACTTACATTGGAGATGACTGAAAACTGGAAAAACAAAGCTGCCTCGTGGAGAAAAGGTGAAGAGATCATGGACACAGCTGTACTTCTGGTTCTGTGACAGCAGGGAAGCTCTGCCCACCAATGACCCCAGGGAGCTCTGGCAAGGGGCTGTGCTCAGTGCTGCAGAGGAAGGCCAAAATCCCCCAGGTTGCCTGTGCCAATCTGTCAGGAGGAAAAAATTCCTTCCTGACCCCAGAAGTGGCGATCTGCTGTTCCATGAGCATGTGAACCTGCTCCTGCCCAGCCCCTCAGGGCTTCGCTGGCTTCAGGGGACATGAACACTACCCAACACCTTCCCTCCCTTCACTGGAGTCATCTTGGGAGCTTCCCAGCATGGCAAAATACTCCAGAAATTACAGGTCTTGAAGAAAAGAGAGGCCACAGAGCCCCTCTTCTTGGCTCTTTTCAGTTCCATTTAATGTTTCTCCTTTGCAAATGAGCTGCTTGGGAGGCTCTGCAGAGGTCTGAGTGCTCTTTGGAGACCTCAGGCAATCTCGTGAGCTTCTCCTCCCCTGAGCAGCTGGTCCTACAGGGGTGCCCCTCGGTGCTTCTTATCAAACAGCCTGTGCCTGCGTGGCACCACGTGCCATGGCACTGCTCTCCTCCTCCCCTGTGCCCTGGATTAGTTATTCAATATGCCTCAGGCTTTGAGGTTCCTCCTGCAACTTCTTGGGACTTGGTGGAGATCATGCCATGCATGGCAGAAAGTTTGAAGGTGTGGGGGAAGGAGCTTGTGTGTTTTGGAGGGACACAGCTAAAGACTGATGGTTCTATCTGGATATTTGGTGCTGGTGCTTAAGTAAAGAGGAGAAACTGCAGTGCTTGGCATCTGGCCTCTGGCATGCCTGTGTTTTCTTCTCATTGGAAACATTCCGAGGCACTTTCTAAGCTGCAGGAAAAAACCCTACTTTGCCTGTGTTAAAATACCCTTTAGAAGGGGTTTTAACTCCCCACCGAGATCAGGAGGACTTTGTGAAAAATGTATTGCAAGAACATAGCAAATCAGTTCAAGTATAGATATGAATGGGTAGAATTAATTAAATATTCTAATTTATTGCCAGTTGTGCTGTATGAACCCTTGCTGGGTTTATCCAAGGAATAAAACCAAAAAGCTTTATCCTGATTCTTAGTCTGTACCAAATCTAGAAACACTATCAATCAAAGCTAAAGGGAGAAACACAGCTTGAAGTAGGGACTGTTTGCCTGTCCCAATTCAACATGAAAAAAAAAATCTCATCTTAGTAGTTTAAAAAATTGGGTTTTGGTGCAAAAGGACCTAATGTTGAAAACCCTTTCTCAAATAAAGAATTGTTTCAAAGCAAATGGGATATCTGCAACATTGAACATTACTGGAAAAGGAAAAAAATCAGGACTGGGCAATAGAGTAGATTTCTTTTTTTCCACCACTTAATAACAAAGGAAAAAAATCTGACTGAAATGTCTTTGTGGTTTAATCATTGTGTTTGGGCTGTGACCTATGTGCTTAGAGATTTAAATCCCCAAGGCAGGGCTCTGGAAAGTTATTGAAGTCTGAAGATGAGTGTTACAAGGTTTTCTCATAATTTTAAACTTTGAAAAATAATTGAATTTATAAACTTCATAACTGAATTTACTGGGGACTGCCAGCATGGTGTCCCCACCTGAGGTCCTTTTGTCACCTGGGTCACCAGGGGTGCATGTGGCTCGGTGGCATTTCCCCCATGCTCCATATGTTGGTTGTACTGGTGCTGCATGGTAACCACAGCCCCGGGACTCCTTCTCACTGAGCTTCTCCCCCCACACAGGTGGTGAACAAGACCTGGACCAGGGGCAGTGTGAGCAGAAGTTTTACCATGCAAGGATGTGCCCGTGTCCCTGCTGAGCTGCCTGCCACCCCTGTCCCCACTGCCTGTCCTGCCCGGCGCCATGGGAGGATGCTTCTCCAAGCCCAAACCAGGTGCTGTGCCCCCATCCCACCACCCATCACTGTGGAGAGAAGTAGGTCAGTGCTGGTGGACACTGGCTGAGGGAATGTTAATTCTTGTCTCCTGCAGAGAGGATTAACATCTTAATAATCACCCCAAATTCCTTGGCACTCTGGCTGCAGGGCAGGGAGCCACACGGGGGCTGTTGCAGGGCTGGGGACAGGTGGGAGGAGAGCACCTGTACCCTGCTCCTCCATCCCAACACCCGCTCATATTCATTCCTGCCTCTGTCCTCCTGCAGTGCCCGAAGCAGAGCTGTCACCTCCTGCCCCTGGGGTCTTTTTGTCACCACTGTCCCCGCAGTGACATGGGGATTCCAGCACCGATGTGTGGGCTCCAGCCCTGACATGGGACTCCAGCCTTCATATGGGTGCAACAGTCCTGACATAGGGGCTCCAGCACCTTCCCTGCTGCCAGACCTTTGGCCAGCCCTTAGTTTTTTCCCTGCTGGAAGGGAATGCCCAGGGAAGGAGCAGGAGCACCCACTGCTTGATTTTGTGGTGCCTTCTCACTCCTACTGAGTCAGGCAACCCAAGCAAGGTCCTGGGCTGCTCTCCTCTCTGCATTTTATTTTCTTGGTGAAGCTTGTCCATGCAAGCTGCCTGGGTGGGCTCCCTGTGCCATGGGGCTGGCAAAGATAGGTGCAAAGAAAGGGCTGCTTGGGCGAACAGGCTGCTCAAGGGAGGGCTGGAGTATAAGTGTCACAGGGAGGTGAACGGAGGCATTTTCAGAGTCTGATTGCTCTGGCAAAGAGGTTTCACAGTCTTTCTGGCATTTGTGGTTCCTGTTGCTTGTGGAAAACTGTGCACCCTCAGATCTCTGGAGTTGACTTTCCTGGTTCTAAAAATGCCCCTATCTCCTGTATGGACAAGAAGCAAATCACATAGGGACAGAGCAGAGCTCTTTCCTCCATCAGTGCTGTGCTGACACGAAGGGAACAGTTCAGATGCAGCCCAAACTCAACAGAATTGATTTGAATACTTTTGAAACAGGTGTACTAGGCCCATATATGCTCCATCTTATACCTGAGAGAACCCCAGTCCCCCTGAATACCCTCAGCATTTCTTGAGATGGCCCTGACAGTTGCCCGGGCACCTGGCTGGGTGCCATGGGGACCTTTTTGATGAGCAGATCATGGATACAAGAGCTTTGGGGAGTAGGGTCCTGCAGCAGTACACAACTATGCTGGTCAGCCCTTGCAATCCAGCTGCTTCTGCAGCACCTGACCCCACTTGGTGTTTAAGTGTTTAATTCAGAGCTAATTGAGCTAATACTCAAGCAGATGTTTCCATACATGTGCTCAGAGAGCAGAACTTGCTTTGCCCTGAAGCTGCCACTTGTCACCCTTGTTGCCACCAGCTGTGGCCGGGCAGTGGGACAGTGCTGTGGGACAGTGGTGGCCTTGGCTCATCCCTGGAAGTTGATTCCCCCACAGATTTGTAAGTATGCACTTAAGACTCCCCCAAAAGTGTGCTTTAAGGTCAGGAACCTATTTTATCAGTTACAGAAGATGACTATGAAAGGGATGGAGCACGCTGGGCCAGCCACATGGTGCCAATCGGATTTTAGAATTAAACTTGGGTTTTATAAACATTTCATTTAAATGTAATTTTCCCCGGTGGCAAATGAAACAAGTTTGCCAGATCAGCCCCGGATTCCTAGAGGGATCATTCCTCAGGAATGCGGGTCTCTGGCCAGGGGGACACCCCATGCAGGGCCAAGGGGAGGAGGATGGAAGGTGGGGGAGAGGCAGGAGGGAGCTGGAATAGGAGGGGAGAAGGAGGACATTATTCCTCTTTTCCTTTTCCTCTGGACATTTGGCCAGCAGTATTGGGGAGTGCTGAGTGGGGATGGCTGGGAATGCTGTCACATGCCAGAGCCCTGCTGCTTTTTGCGTATGTTCTTCTGACTGAGCAAGAAGGGAAGAGCTTAGAACTAAACATCCATCTACATCCCTGCAGGTTTGTGTGCCAGTGGGGCCACTGGGCTCTCTGGGGACTTGCTGTCCCAAAAGACTGATATTGAGCTCACCTGACCCAAACACAGCTTCAAAAACAAAACTTTGGGGCATCAAACCAGTGAGAGGTGGGGGTTTGTTCCCTGCAGGATGAGTTCAGCAGCATCAACGTCACCGTGGGGCTGGGGGGTGCCAGCCTGGTCTCCTCTGGTGCTGTGCTTGGCGGCAGCTTTGCCATGAGGATGTACAGCTGCTTCTGCTCCAGACAGATGTCTGATTGACTGCATAATTGTATGAAATGATCCTCCTGTTTCTTTGACCAAGAGGCTTTGTCAGGGACTGGCATAAATGAGGGTTTGTTGTATTTTCTAACTCAATCCTGGAAAATCTGTGTCTGCTTTTCCAAATGCCGTAGGAAAACAGCGCTTAAGGGAAGTGGCCTCTTTCATAGAACCATAGAATGGTTTAGGTTGGAAAAGACCGTAAAGATCATATAGTTCCACCCCCCTTGCATGGGCAGAGACACCTCCCACTGGGCCAGACTGCACAAGGACTCTTCCAACCTGGCCTTAGACACTTCCAGGGAGGGGGCATCAACAGCTTCTCTAGGCAACCGATTCCAGTATTTTACTACCCTTGTGGTGAAGAATTTCTTCCTAGTACCTAAGCTCAATCTACCCTCTTTCAGTTTAAACTCTTTGCTGCATACCTGTAGGGAGCAACATACTTTTCCAGTGCATGATGCTGCATCTATTGGTTGGCAAGTCCTGCAGCTGGTGGCTGCAATAGCACAACAAAAAATCACATTTTCTTCAGGTTCAGTGTGGATACGCAGACAATTGCTTTGCTGTATCTTCCAGTCAGAGCCCTCAGGGATGTGTGGCATCACCAAATGCCCCTGGTAAGTGTGAGGATTTGGTGCTTTGGTGAAAAGCCACCTCATCCCCTGCCCAGCTGAGCCGGCACAAAAAGCAGAATCTCACAGGACTCTTGAAGCAGCTGCCTGCCTCCAGTCTCCAGATAGATGCTGCCATTTGCCTTTCTCCCCCCAAAATGAGTGACCTTCCCCCTAAGTGTTTCTTCCAGCATCCTCTCCATGGCCATGCAATGACTGGTGTGGGATGTTGGGAAGAATCATAGAATCATCATGTTTGGAAAGGACCTGCAAGATCATCAAGTCCAGCCACAGTCCTACACCTGTGGTACTCCCAAAGTACCACATCTACCCAGTTTTTAATATCCCCCAGGGATGGCAACTCCACCACCTCCCCAGGCAACCTTTTCCAATGCTTCACCACCTAGAGCCAGTGCTCCACTCCTGCTGCAGGGCTTGTCCTGCTCTTTGGGATGTGTCATTCCTCTGCCTTTGCTTTTCCTTAACCTGCTCAGGTCATGAGCTTCAATTTTTATCTTCTTTAAAGCTTTTCCTGTTTATAACCTTTATGAAGTAGGGAAAGTTCAGCAATCTCCTATTTGCTTTAGACACATCTTCAGTCTCTGCCACTTACCCCTGTGGCTCTCTCTCAAACTCCCTGGGGTTTGTTATAAATATTAATGGCTTTTCAGTTTATGAAGTCCCTAGGAGATAAAGTGCTGGTTTGCACTACATGGTGTGAGAGCTCATCACCAGCTTCCTCTGATGCTTCAGTGTCCCACCTGGTCCCCCCAGGCAGTGGGTGGGTTCAGAGTGAGGCTGATGGAGGAACATCTGCATATCCTTCCCTGGGTAGCCCTGGAGAGCCCTTTGTCTCAGCTCCATTGCTTCCTGTAACAGCACCCGGGGTGTTGGTGGGCCCCAGGGGACCTTCTTGCTCCTGTGTCCCCTCTGGTGATGGTGGGGATGCTCTACACTGATGCAAGCAGCTCCTGCCTGTCCCCTGGCCAGGGATGGTTTTACTGTCAATCCTGTTACACAGTGTGCCCATATGCAGAAGGGGCACCCCTTGATTTTCTCACTTAATGCTGACAATTCACTCTATGCTGAAAACCTCATGCAGAAATAATTTGGGATGTTTCTAGTTCTTTATTAATTGCTCTCCATCTAATTAAGCAGCTTTATGCACCATGCAGTGTTGGCTTTCTCCTCCAGTTAATGTTACCTAAAAACAATTAAAGGCTTTTTTTTCCAGTCTGTCTGAACCTAACATTTAGCTGCCTGAAGCTGTTTTTCCACTAACGAGGACAGGAAGGGCTGAGGGGTTGGGTTGCTTTTCTCTGCTAATGTCTGCTTGCAGCAATAGGTACTTGAGGTGCCCCGTGGAGAATGATCAGGGCTCAGGTCATCAAGCTGAGTAGGAGATTAAATATTTGATCTTCCCAAGAAAGCTACCAAAAAATGTCTGCTCTGATGTCCATCAGTGTCATCTGTCTTAATGTACATTTCTGCTTGGTCTTGCAGTTGAAGTGAAAATTGAAGTTGTGATACCTGAGAAGGAGAGAAGCAAGGAGGAGATGTCACCCAATGGGAAAGCCAGTCCCCTGATCTACAAAGTCAATGGGACTGCTCGTCATTATCATCTTGAGGATCATCCCATTGCCAGCAACCCCTACCACCACCCCAAGGACGTGGTGGAAGCATCCGTGTGCCATGTGAGGGACCTGGAGAATGGACAGTAAGTGCCTAAAATTTTTGTTGGTAAAATTTGCAGAACTCCTATAACCCAAACTGAACGCCTATCATGTTCTTTAAAAAAAAATGGTATCACAGACAAATGATAACTGTTTGGTTTTGGGTGCTTTATTTTTTTTTATTTTTTATTTTTTTTTAACCAGAAGGTCTGCTGGAAATGATTTGGAGACTCTATGAGAGCACCTGAAGGAGCTGTTGTTGAGGTTAGCAGTGAAGAGGCAGCACAGGGGTCAAGGGCTACACTGCACAGTCTGTCCTGGGGCTCAGCTTAGAAAGATGGGGAGGTCTGGAGCAGAATTTCTCAACGGGCTCAGCTCAGCTTGCATTAACAACCCTGAGAGTTGTGTACAGTTTTATAACTGTACTGTAGGAGTTCAAAACAACATGAGGAGCATGTGGGTGGAGCTGACGGGGCAGATCCTGTGCTCTGCAGTGCCTGGCTCTTCTAAGTCACCCTTGTCTCTTTCACCAGGGATGTAGTTTTCCAATTTTTTTTGCTCATGGCAGCACACTTCAGCTGTGCACAATTTTCCTACCCTGATTTAAGAGTTTTCTGAAGTCTAAAAAAATGACTCTGCAGGCTGTTGTTTCTTTTTTGGAGTGGACGTGCCTTTTCTGCAGGATGTTCTGTTAGTCTGATGGCCATATCTCAGCAGGCTCTGTCCTCTGTGAAAGAAAGCTGAGTTCAAAATAGCTTTTCTCCAGCGAGTGATGTGAGGTGTGTGGGAAATTGCAGGAGTCTGGCAGCTCTTTGGTTTACATTGATTTATCATTTGTGAGAATATTCTAGAATAATCTATGTGCCACAAGCTACTTTGTCCTAAACTTAAGGAGTTTCATGAGCTATGAATTCTCATCAGGTAAATTCATCCAGGAATTAAGTGGGTTTTTTAACTTATGATGGGAATTTACATATTAGGCCATTCTACAAAGGGATGAGTGGGCTCTGCTGGATGTGGTGTGGCTGACTCTGCAGGCTCTTCTACAGCTCAGAGAAGTCCTGAAGGGCCATCAGGACCTGGAGACAAATGGTCATCTCCAGCAAGCAGTGGGGTGAGGAGTCATTAGAGATGTACTTGGCTTGAAGGTGATCACAGGACTGCGGGGCTGCTCCTGGGAGGTGATGGGCAGCCCACTGCCTCTGTGAGCAGTGAGTCCAGGCTGAGGAGGAGGGACCTGGGGTAGGGACTGGGACTGTCTTGAAGCTGGAGCAATGCAAAAAGGGGAGACTATCCTGGTTTCACACTTCAGTCCTGTGTGCATTCAGCTATCATCTAAGGAAGCAGAGCTGTCATTGCTGGGTGTTGAGAGTTGAAAATAATGGTTTTCTTAGCAGACCAAGTCTAGCTCACAGGAGAGATGCTACCAGGCGGTCCCACAGCTCCTGTAAGCAGTGGGTCAGACCAAAGGAGTCTCTTCTCACCCTGATGCCCAGAGGGATTTTCTGGAATCACAAAATCATAGACTGGTTTGAGTTGGAAGGGGCTTTGAAGATCATCTAGGTCCAGCCCTCCTGTCATGGGCAGGGACACCTCCCACCAGCCCAGGCTGCTCCAAGCCCCATCCAACCTGGCTTGAGACACAGCTTCTCTGGGCAGCCTGGGCAGCCAGGGTCTCAGCACCCTCACAGTGAAGAATTTCCTCCTAATGTCTAATCTAAATCTCCCCTCTTCAAGTTTTAAACCATTGCCCATGCCCTCTCACTTGGGATGCTTCTCCCAAGGCATGTGCTGGGCAGGGGTCTGCATGGGCAGCAGCAGTAGTTGGGCACAAGGGCTCAGGCACCTCCATGTTGTGTTAATGGGGTCTGCAATCACAAGGTTCTCCTTCTGCCCACCATGTCCACCTTTCTGGTATGAAGATGGTCTCAGCAGAAGGAATAAAGTATACTGGAAGATAAACTCTGCACCCAGCCTTCCAGCAAGGCTGACGGGGAGGCCACTGAGCTGCAGGGAACAGCCCCCAGTGCTCCCTCAGCTTCTGAGCAAAGGTCCTTTGTGGGCCAGAGCTGAGCTTCAGCTGGGACATCCTAAATGGGGAGTGAAGGGGCAACAGGACAAACTGCTGGCTCAGTAAACAGCTCAGTGGGGAGCAGCACAGCATAAATCATCCTCTTGTGCTGGAGTGAATGTGGGGTCAGAGCCTTGCAGGTGGCTGTGTCCTGCCCTGGAGACACCAGGTCTTGTTTTTTGACTCTTTCAGATCACACAGTTCCTGGGGTATGTTGTGAACTCTTTCACTTATCTTATCTTCCCATGGAGTTATGGTTGTCATTTAACTGCAGGTTTTATCTGCAGTCCTGCACAGCTGAGGAATGCAGTCAGACTTGCACTGCTCTGTTCCCCTGGTGCTGAAGGGAGGATCTCCAAGTGACAAGTGTCCCAGATGAGCACGGAACAGAGCTGTGTGTCCTGAGAGTGGGGCTGCTGGTAAACTGGGACAAAACAGTTCCTGAAAGCAAGCAGGATCAGCTCTGCTGCTGGTTCCCCACAAGGTGTCATGGATATAGAACATTTGTTGTTACTCTGGTGGGACAGCTGATGCAGGTGGAGCAGAAGAAGATTTGTCCAAGGTGGGGTTGAAAGTGGTACAGAGGAGAAGGTGGACTGAACCCTGGCCTCATCTCCATGGCTGTTGAGTGGAGAGTAGGACAAGTGTCTCTGAGGTCTCTGGGTGCCAGTGACAGGATAGAGTTGGGATGTTGCCTGAAGAGGAATGAGCATGCAAAGTGAGTCCCATTCTTCTGAGACCCTGGGACCCATTGTGTGTGAGCAGCACTCAGGGTTCTCTCATGGCCAGTGGCTTTCTTGAGCATGTGGGGTTTGCTGTGTGCCTTGGTATTACCCAGTGTATTTGGTACACTCCATACAATGTGCTAGGCTTGCCCCCCAGGGCACAAGGCCAGTGTACGCAGAGGGTCAGAATTTCCTCTTCTGGCTTTCAATTCTCAGAATTGTGTTTGCTTTAAGTGAATGAACAGAAGCCTGGCAGGTAACTGCTGAGCTGCTGGGGCCAGCAGGGGAGGCAAGATCACAGTAAAACCAGTTTTGTTTCTTGCTCCCACTGTCTCCTGAAAAGCTTAATTCTATACCCGCTGGACTTGGGTGGAGGCCACCAGCCACATCCTGAGCAGCCTGGAGGGTGCCACTCCTTGGTACACTGATAGATGAAGAAGCTGCCATTCAGTGGCCCAGCTTGGATGTGTCCCAGCTGTGGAGCCATCTCCAAAGCCAGCCTGGTGACAGGAGTGACCCACATCTGTAAGGCATCTGGAGCTGGTGTGAACAAATTGGAGGAAGGAAGGAGACTGGTGGGACCAGGGCTGGGGCATAGGGTAAGGGGGTGGTGTCTGCTTCCAGATGGATGCTCTGCAGTGTTTTTTCCCTGCTTCTCCTCCCCAGGATGCGGGAAGTGGACCTGGGCTGTGGGAAGGCTCTGCTCATCAAGGAGAGTGGGGAATTCCATGCCATGGGACACAAATGTCCACACTATGGGGCTCCGCTGGTTAAAGGTCAGTCTGCAACATCTTCTAGGAGACCAACCAAGGGCAGGAAAGTGTGGGCAAAGACATCTTGGTGTTCATCTGATGGGGCATGGGGCAGTGCATTGCTGGGTGCTAGGCATCATTTTGGCATCTCCTGTCTGGGGGAAGGCCTGGGCAGAAAGCTGGGGATGCACAAACCTCCTGGGAGTGCTTCACCTCAATGCTGCATTGCTGGTGACCCCAGCTTGTCACTGCAAGCCACAGGTCTGGGACTTCCTTGGGTGACTTTGAAGATCAAACAGTATGGGCACCATTAAATTTGGCTTCTGCTTTGTTCTCCAGTGGGAGGTGAAGCTCTCTGGGAGGCTCCGAAATAGCTGCAGCTCTCTCTCCCCACACCAAAATTGTTTTCATGGGTTTTATGTTTTTCAGATAGTTTGCTTATCTGTTCCCAGCCATGAGGAGTTAATAAAATGTCTTATAGGGGAAAAAATATGAACCACTTTACAGTTTTTCAGCCCCCTCAGTCTTAAAAATAACAACAAAACCACATCTCCCTGTCAGTCAAAATCCTCATGGCAAGGGGCACTTTGCCAGAGTGACCCTGGGACCTCTCTTCACCTCCAGTGAAGCATCCTGCTGGGTGCCCCCAAAGCACCTCAGCCCCTCACTGAGCACCCAGAGGGAAGGCCCAACTACACCCCTGAGCCTAGCACTGGCAGTGGGATCTTCTGGGCAGTTCAGGATTTGCGGCAGGAGGGAGAGCAGAGGCTGTCCCTGTGTCCCCACATATGGTGGGGGATGACCCGTGGCACTGCTGTGCTCAGGACCAGTCGGGCATGGGAAGCTTGTTGTCTCTGGCTCTGCCCTGGTGCTGCCAGCCCAGGTACCAGCTTCTGAGCAAACACTTGTGAGGAGGAACCTCGCGGCCTTGGGCATGCCCCATGCTGTCCCGGCTGATCTGTGCTCTGCCGGGATCTGCTCTGTAACACATATCCTCTAAATCAGTGATGTTCTGCTTGAGAATCTGCTGGGGCTATGGAGCTGAATGTAAGACCTGCAGCCCCAGGCCCTGCTGGAGGGTGAGATCCCACTCCAGGCAGAGCAGTCAGCCCTGGAACTGTGCTCAGAGGTGCCCTGGAGCTGTGGTCAGTGGAGGCATTTTAGAGGGGACCCCTCATACAGAATCCATTTGGTAACTGGGTTCACCCTCCACCCCAAATGGCTGATGCATCCCAAGTGCAAGTTAAGAGAATTCCACATCAAGTAGCCAAGATGCTGTGGACCAGTCAGGTCCACAACATCTGTCTTATGTCCTGTAGGAAAGGCAACACCTCTGAGTAAAGAAGAAGTGTCCTGGGCACATGCTCACAAAGTCTGAACTTTGAAGCTGCTCTGCATGGAGCAGCACAGCTCTTGACACTGCAGGGTTAGGATTAGGTTGCTGGGCAGCAACCTGCAGCCTTCAGGAGGGCATCCTCACTCAGCTCAGGTGTTCATCTTGGGAAGAAGTCAAAGAGTCCACCATCATTGTGACAACAGGAGAGAGACCTGGTGTCTGCTACCCCTGCCCTGGCCAGGTCACAGCAGCTCAAGTGGGCTGCAGGCAGGGATGGGAGGCAGTGCCAGGCAGCACCAACTCTGCACTGCCCTGTGTCCTGCAGGGGTTTTGTCCAAAGGAAGAGTCCGCTGTCCCTGGCATGGAGCTTGCTTCAGCATCAGCACGGGTGACATAGAGGACTTTCCTGGCTTGGACAGCTTACCCAGGTTCCAGGTGAGACTTTGCTCAGAGGAAATGACAGAATCCCAAACTGGTTTGGGTTGGAAGGGACCTTAAACTCACCCAGTGAAGTGCACAGTCTGGGAGGTCCCCTGAGCAGCACTGGGGTGGGACTGAGAAACCATCCACCAGCCTGAGATAGAAATTGGGTTTTAGACTGACCACAGGTTCATGGTTGGGATGAGACAGGCCACATCCCTCAGCCTTCCACTGGGGCCAATCCTGCCATGGCCTGAGCCGTCCTGGCAGGAGACCTGGTGAGATGGCTGCAGTGGTCCTTAGAGGAGTCACTCACTGCAACATGCTGCTCTTCTGTTGCCCTCAGGTGAAGATCGAGAAGGAGAAGGTGTACATCCGAGCAAGCAAGCAGGTGAGGAGCCACTGGCATCCCAAAATCAAGGCCTGTATGCATGGGGGTGGAGGAGAAATGCTTGTCCTCCCTGGCAGGGGAAGAGGTACCTGAAGGGGTGTGTGACATCGAGCACGCATATCAAAGGTTCACCCAGCCCAGTCCTATCTCAAGCAACATACTAAAGTTTGTTAGGAGGCATGAGTGAGGCAAGGCAGAGGTTGTGTGTGCCCTCTTGCCCTGCTTGTGCTTCCCTGGACTTCCTCTAGCTGCCAGGCACCAGAGCTGGGGTGTCCAAGGACTCCCTAGGAGTTTGTCCTGAACTTGTATTCCTTAAGCTCATAGCTCATAGCAACTTTTAATTTAGTTGGCCCATGGAAACAGACTTATTTCACCAAGCTTTCAGTCTTGTCTGCTGGGTTTGAATGTGGCACAGAGGTACTTGTGCTCCCTCCTGATCCCAGACATCAGCTCCTTTTGCTAGAGGGGAACTTGGTGTGTGGACAGGGAGAGCTCTCACACTCACCACAGGGTGCAGAGTGAAGCTCAGTCAGGCCACTGCTATCTTCCTTTCCACAAAAAAACCTGATGTGCATTTACACATGTGAATCCAGCAGTTCAGAATCAGCCAGACTTGTACAGCACTTGGGTCACCAGAGTGGTAGCACTTCTGCTTCAATACACATTGACACACCACGGATGCTTTCCTAGATTTTTTTTTTCTCAGCTCTGTGTACCTGGATGAATTGGCAGAAGGTGATGGATTTGGTTTTCTTTTGTACTTTGTGCACTGAATGGTGGAATGGTATGAGCATGAGTTTGGGGCCCTCTTTGGATAAAAGGGTGAAGCTCTTTATCTCTCTAAGCTGTTTTGTGATAACAGTGTAGTTGTTGCCATCCTTGCCCTGACCAACCAAGTTAAAACTGACGAAAGATAATGACTTTTCTTCTTATTGTTGGTGGCTTAGGCTCTTCAGACACAGAGGAGGACAAAGATGATGGCAAAATGCATCTCCTTGAGCAACTATAACCTGAGCAGTACCAACGTGCTGATCATTGGTGCAGGTACTGCAGTGTGTGTCCCCTCCTGGACAGGGTGTCTGTGTGCCAGGCACCTGCTGTCACCTCTCCTGTGTGAAGGGCCAGACCAGAGGGTCTTCCCGAGCCTTTTTGTTCTAAAGGCTAATGGTCCAAAAGTACTCTGTGCCTCTGGTCAGTGGAGCTTTGGGTTTCCCTGTTGCAGCCCTCTCTGTAGTGGGTGCCCTGAACCCTCTTCCATCTGCACTCTGCCCAGATACATCAGTCAGATCTGATTTCCACAACTGATAAGTGTAAAGTCCTCTCAGGTGTCCCTGTGATGTGTCTAAACCTTTTCCTCTTGGAGCTTGCACATTGCTATCTCATTCTGTGGCAGCTGCCAGCACCTGCAAGGCTCTCACCTCAAGGTGCTTCTCTGAAGATAAATTTTTCTTCTGGGAATCTCCCAGAAAATATCAAATTCCTACATGGAACAGCAAAAATGTGGAGGTGTCTTTTTTTCTCTCTTGTCCCAGCTTCATTTGTTTCATGGAATTTTTGTAGAAAGCCCAGTGGGATGATTCCCATCTACTGAGTTAGCCTGGTTCTGGGATGGGTTGGACACAAGGCTGGGCCATGTCGTGGTGACTGGAGGATGGGACAACACAATGTTGGGCTTGGGGCTGTGAGGGAATGGCTGCTTCTGGCACATATGTTATTGTGACTTGATTACAGCCCCCAGACCACAGAACAACAGAGCTTGAAAGTACCTCTAGAGATCATCTAGTCCAAGACTCCCACTAAAGCAGGATCACCCAGAGCACAGCACACAGTACTGCATCCTGGGCAGCCTGTGCCAGTGATTTCTTACCCTCATAAAAAAGTTTTTTCTTAAGTTTAAATGGAACTTCCTATGTTCCTGCTTGTGCCCCTTGCCCCTCGTCCTGTCACTGGCAGCTACTGAGAAGAGTCTGGCTCTGTCCTCCTTGCACCCACCCCTTAGATACCTGAAGACATTGATAAGGTCTCCCCCCAGCCTTTTCTTTTTCAGGCTGAAGAGTCCCAGCTCTCTCAGCCTTTCCTCATCAGAGAGATGCTCCAGTCCCCCCTGTTATCTTTGTTGCCCTCTGCTCGACTCTGTCCAATAGTTCCCTGTCTCTCTGGAACTTGGGAGCCCAGAACTGGATGCAATATTCCAGCTGTGGGGTCACCAGGTCCCAGCTGTGGAAATGGGGAGCGTGCTGCCATCTCCTGCTCCTGACATCTAAGTTGCAGCTCACAGCCTGAGCAGAGAGAAATCCAGCCTGGCTGGCTTGATCCTGGGGGATTGTCCCTTCCTCCTGTCCCTGCTGTCTGTTGACTGGAAGCCCAGGTATGAGGCTGCTGGCCAGATGGGCCAGGACATGTGTGCAGGGCTGGACAGTCACTGAAATCCCCAGAAAGGACACTCCACAGGCAATGTTGCCCATTGCTGAGAGAACTTTCTCAGGCTTGACTAGCTACAGGTCAAGGTCTGCTCTGGTGGGTGGGAAAGGAGGTTTCAAGGCTGGGTTAGTAAGGAAGAAGTGTTAGGAAGAGATCAGCCACCCAGCCCTACTTTGTGGGCCAAGATCCAGCTACGCCCAGCAGATCTGAGGGCTTCTTGCTCATGTGAGGGTCATGCTGGTATCAGTGCAGCATCAGTCCTGGTTCAGCATGCTCCAAGAAGTGGGCATGGGATGTCCACCTTCATGTGCCCCCCCCAGCTGCCAGTTGTTTTCTTTTCCCTTAGGGGCAGCTGGACTGGTCTGTGCAGAGACCTTGCGCCAGGAGGGTTTCTCGGACAGGATTGTGATGTGCACGATGGACAGACACCTGCCCTATGACAGACCAAAACTCAGTAAGGTTTGTATCACATTGGCAATGCCACATTCCTCCCCTGTTTTAAATTTTTCCTCAAGACCTTTCCCCACTGTCACTCATTGCACCAGCAGGTTTCTTCTTCCTTACTCACTCTTGTCTCTGTTTTCCCTTGAATTCTCTTTCCTGTTGGTGACTGAAATATGAAACACAAAAGAGGAGTCGATCAAACTCTGAATGAAGAGCACTGCAGCACAGAAGCAAGCTCATTTTTCACAGGACTAGCAAGAGCTGTCCTGGCCAGCTTGTGCTTGAATGTATCTCATTATCACTGTTCCGCATCAAAATCTTTAGGACAATGAAATGGGGCATATAAAAAAACATGTCATTTTCTACCAGGTTATTTATTGGTGCGTGGTTCTCACTGCCCAGCCATGCTCCATGCTATAATGTGTGATCATCATCATCATCACAGGTCAGTAACTTGACTGCAGAGCAAGGATCACTTTTTCTGGCATGCAGCCCATTTTGCATTCCAGTTTGTAGACAGAGGATGATCTAATCACAGATTTTATGACTGGTTCCTGAGCCTTGCTTATCAGAGAGCATCACAGGTCAGACAGCAGCATTTCATCTTGAAGCTTGGAGATAATGTGAGAGCAGGTGGAATGGGTGTTGCCCTTTCTGTCTATGGGGGCACTCTGCAACCACAGCATCCAACTCTGCTCCCAGCCCCAAGGCAAAGTCATTTGCAAAGGCAGCAAATATGTGTGTGGCTTTTGGAGAGTGTTCCCAGGGCAGTGGTGGAGTCCTCATCACCAGAGGGGTTTCAAAGCTGTGTAGGTATGGTGCTGAGGGACATGGATTTGTGGTGGCTTTGGCAGTGCTGGGGAAATGGTTGGACTTGATGATCTTAGAGTTCTTTTCCAACCAACATGATTCAGTGGTTCTATGATTTCTGTTCTTGGACAAGACCTGCTTGGAGCGAGGAGCAGCTGGCTGAAACCTGCACCCAAGAGCCACTGAGATTGTGCTGGGGAGCTCAGGGAAACTTGCAGTCAAGCAGAAGTTTCAGAAACTGGCTAGGAAAAAAGGGGGATTTTTCTGAATCCTGTTATGTGTGGGACTAAGCCTGGAAAGAGTCCTTAAGAGGAGCACACAAAGCTGTAAGCAGCAGATGTCTTGCCTCCTGAAACTGCAGCCTTGACCTCCCTCTGGTATCAGGTGTTCCTCCCCTCGCCTCCACTCACAGAAGCTGACAGAAAAATTGCTTTTTATTGCAGTCAATGGATTCCCACCCGGAGCAGATTGCCCTGCGACCAAAGGAGTTCTTCTGCACCTATGACATTGAAGTCCTGACTGAAATGCAGGTAAGGGGAGTCCTGTGGGTACCTGCAGGAGCCACTATGTGAAGGTTGTGTCTGGCAAGTGTGGGTGCTGTCCGTGTTCTTAGAATCATAGAATAGTTTGGGTTGGAAGGGACCTTGAAGATCATCCAGCTCCAACTCTCCTGCCATGGGCAGGGACACTTTCCGCCTGCCCAGGTTGCTCCAAGCCCCATCCAACATGGGCTGGAACACAGCCAGGGATGGGGCAGCCACAGCTTCTCTGGGCAACCTGGGCCAGGGGCTCAGCACCCTCACAATGTCTCACATAAATTCTTCCTAATGTCTCACATAAATTTCCCCTTTTCAAGTTTTAAACCATTGGCCCTTGTCTTCTCACCACACACCCATGTAAAGAGCCCTACCCCAGCTTTCTTGTAGGCCCCTTCAGGTACTCTATAAGGTCTATAAGTCTCTATAAGGTCACCTCTGAGCCTCCTTTTCTCCAGGCTGAATAACCCCAACTTCTTCAGCCTATCTTCAATGGGGAGGTGCTCCAGCTTCTTGACTCTGTGGATGCCATTGCCAAAACACTGGGTCTGCCCCAGCCCCTTTTCTATGCCACAAAGTGCAGGTTGCCTGTGGTTGTTTAGAAGCAGAGTTAATACAATTCCTTTCATGGTGGAAAGGACCCTCTACAAACTCTGTAGTGACCTGACCATCATGTCCTACCTGCCAATTTCAAGTGTCCTCATATGGATTTGGGGTGGCCTCTGCTTAGGATAGTCAACACACAAGCAGTGCTGGCAGTGATGGTTTAAACATTTCTTTCTCATTATTTTCTTTACTTGGAATATGTTCAAAGATTTGTGACAAGGCAACTGAGAATATTTAAAGTCTGGGTTGACTAAGCTGTGAACAGGAACACAGGATACTAAAACCTCACAGACAGGGTGGTTGGGCTCAGAGCTCAGTGAACATCAGGGATTGCATCCCTTAACATTATTTAGGAATGATTTCAGGTTGCAGCTGTGGATATCAAGAACAAGGTAGCTGTGTTCAAGGATGGATTTAAGATGGAATACAACAAGCTGCTGATAGCAACTGGAAACACGTAAGCACATTTTAAATATCAAGAGAAACTTTTATCTGAGAATGTGAGGAGCTTGTGTCTGGGGATACAGGGTCAAATATGGCAATTGAGTTTGGACACTGAATTTAGTTGTTTGCAGAAAAGGCAATGAACAATTGGAAAAAGTTGTCTGTACCTATATCTGTATCTGTACCTGTAAATCTAGAGCTAGATCTATCACCTACCATCTATCATCTATCTATATCCTGATGTAGATTTAGATCTGGATCATAAATTTCTGTATCATAGAATCCCAGACTGGTTTGGGTTGGAAGGTGCCTTAAAGACCATCTCATTCCAAACCCTTGACATGGGCAGGGACACTTCCCACCAGCCCAGGTTGCTCCAAGCCCCATCCATCCTTCAACACTGCCAGGGATGGGGCAGCCACAGCTTCTCTGGGCAACCTGGGACAGGGGCTCAGCACCCTCACAGTGAAGAATTTCCTCCTAATGTCTAACCTAAAACTTCTCTCTTTCAGTTTACAGCCATTCCCCTTCATTCTGTCACTCCATGCCCTTTTCCAAAGCTTTTTTCCCAGCTTCCTTGTAGCTCATTCACCCTCAGTGTGTGTTTTTCAGGCCCAAAGCTCTCAGTTGCAAAGGCAAAGAAGTGGAAAATGTTTTCAACATCCGGACACCTGAAGATGCCAACCGTGTGGTGAAGCTGGCCACAAGCAAGAACGTGGTTATTGTGGGAGCATCCTTCCTGGGTGAGAACTTGCTCTCAGGTCTCTTCATCCCGTGTGGCCATGTCATCCCATCCATGTCCCAGTCCCTCATCCAGTTTGTCAGTGCCCAGTTAGACACAACCCCCCCTAAACTAGATCTTAGGAGAGTCCAAACTTCAGCTCCAGGCGGGTGCCAAGGACATCTCCTTGCTGAAGAAACTGATTTTGCTGAAGAGGCTGAGCTGGCAGCTTGCATGGACACAGGTAGTCGTGTCCCAGGCTGAAATGCAGAAGGCAAGTCCAGCACTGGTGCTTAGGTGGTTTCAAATTTGTTATGTCTAGATTTGACTTCAATTGGGAGAGGGTGGTTGGTAGGTGAAAGCCTGTGGGCTTACCTCTCTTAATTTTTAGCAGGGTGCTTAAGTTTTAAAACACACAGGAAAATTTCTATAGTACTTTTGGTGGTTTTTCTTTCTGCTTGATATGGTTCTAACAAAATTATTGAGGGTCCCTGCAAGCCTTAAACCTATGTGGTTATTAGTCAGGGAATTTATTATAAAATGATCGGTATTTAATTTTCTTTTTTTTTTTTTTTTTTTTTTAAATCTTTTTTTACTAGTTCAATCACTCCCATCTACAGAAAAGCATTCTGGAGGAGGGGACAACTGCAAACTCTGCAGGTCACTCAAAAGATCAATTTAGAAAAAAAATCCATTGATAGAAAATGTCTTGGTGAAGACTCCCACAAAACTTCCAGCACCAAAATGATCCTGTTCTAATCAGAGAAAGCAACTGGTCACAGGGGCTGTTTTCCACCTGCAGCTCATGATCTATACTGAGTCCCAGCTGTAAAAGGAAGGTTCCCCTCATCTGAGGTCCATTGCCTCAAGTGCCACAGCTTCCTGGGGCACTCTGGGACTTCATCATGGCCAGTCCCTCCCTTTGGTCTTTGAAACCCACATCTAAAAAAATTGTCATTAATAATAAGTTTGAAATGGTGTAGTCCTTGTGGCTGTCAGTTCTGGTGGCATCCCAGATCACCCAGTAGAGCAGCTCCAGCCATCCCAGCTGGAAGGGACCGCTGGGGGATCCTGCAGCCACTCAGACCTGCTTCTGTTCCCCAGGGATGGAGGTGGCTGCTTACCTCGCAGACAGGGCCCACTCAGTGTCCCTGGTGGAGCTGGAGGAAGTCCCCTTCAAGAAGTTCTTTGGGGAGAAGGTTGGCCGTGCTGTCATGAAGGTGACTTTGCTTTCTGATCCCAGGGGTGTTTTTGGTGGCAGAATGGGTTCTGTTTGTTTCACTTACTGCACTAATGAAGTTGTTATTTGATGTTTATTGATTAAGCTGTGGTGGCAGCTGTCACTGGAAGGAATCCTTTCCTTCTGGGACTGCGTCTTCCCTCTTGTGGTCCACATGCTGTAGAGCACCTTCCTCTGGACACACTGGGGATGGTGGTGGGACTGACCCCCTTTGCAGTGTGGGTTGAAGGGTTCCTGAGTTGGGGAAGGGCAGAGTGGGGGGCACAGGGACACCAGCAGCAGGGCTGGTTCACGGCCCTGATGTCCTCTACTCTGCCCATGTTTTGCCTCCAGATGTTTGAGAACAACAGGGTGAAGTTCTACATGCAGACAGAGGTGTCAGAGCTACGGGAGCAGGAGGGCAAGGTAGGGCATGGGTGGGGGGATCCCCGTGGGCATCCCTACAGCCCCCCTCTTCCTGGACTACCCTTCTTGTCACTGTTGGCTTTTGCCTTCTACTCTTCCTTGGCACCTGAAATTCATATTCCTGGATTTAGCCCCCAGATGTGCTCTAGAGCAGGGGGTGGGTCATTCCACTGCTCTCATCTCCTGGCCTTGTCAAGGCCAACCTGCATGTCAAAAATGCCCTACCAGCCTGGATTGCTGCTGCCACAGGGGTTTGTTTTTGTCCCTAAACTAACCTAGATGTCCCCACATGTCCCATGCAGCTGAAGGAGGTGGTGCTGAAGAGTGGGAAGGTCCTGCGTGCCGATGTCTGTGTGGTTGGTGTGGGTAAGGAGCTGTTCCTCCAGTGTGGGGCTGAGACCTGGGGGGGCTGGGAGAGGCTGGGGGAGATGTGGCAGCAATGGGTCTCCAGGCCTGGGTGGCTGGGAAGCTGGCTGGGACATGAGCACAGCTGAGAAAGTCATGTCCAGAGCCTCTACCCCAAAATGCAATTGTAACTGTACCTGGAAAGTAGTGATGGGTTTGGTTATTCCAGAAAACAAACAAACAAGCATTCAAACCAATTCCATCCTCTCATATTGTTTGGTTGTTTTTTTTTTTTCCCAAACATCCCCACACTAAACTTGTTTCCTCTTTGTTTAATTTTTTTCTTAAATTAGTTTTACTGCCATAGAAGAGAGTATTTCTTTTTTAACTTAAGGGAAAAAAAACAACTCACTTTCTCACTCTGTAACTTTTCAAAATGCTGTGGACTGAATGAATCACAGAATTGGTTCAATTCTGCTCTTGTTATTTTATTGACTACTGCAATTTGTGAAGGCTGGAGGGAAAAAAAATAAAAAAAAGAAAAAAAAAAAAAAGCTAAAGGAAAGCTACAAGTTGTGGGGGAGGTAGAGGAACCCTGTTTGTAAATTCCAGGGCTGCCTTTTAAATAATTAAAAGAAATATATCTCTAGACAGAGGTGGTGGGCAGGTTACAGTGGTGCAGGGACCTGAGGTGCTGAGGGGCTTACAGTAAAGCTGAGGAGGGACTTTGGACAAGGGCAGGTAGTGGTAGGATAAGTAGTAACGGTTTCAAGCTGGAAGGGGCAGCTTTAAGATAGACATTAGGAAGAAATTCAGTGTGAGGGTGCTGGGCCCCTGTCCTAGGTTGCCCCCAGAAGCTGTGGCTACCCTGTCCCTAGCAGTGTTGAAGGTTGGATGGGGCTTGGAGCACCCTGGGCTGGTGGGAGGTGTCCCTGCCCATGGCAGGGGTGGCACTGGGTGAGTTTTATGTCCCTTCCAATCCAAACCATCCCTTGGTTTTGTGTTTCTTCTGCAGGTGCAGTTCCAGCAACTGGCTTCCTCAAGCAGAGTGGCATCAACATTGACTCCAAAGGTTTCATTGTGGTCAACAAGGTGAGGAAGGGGGGGCAGTCCCTGCCAGGGGAGGGGGTGAAAAAAGCTGTGTTTGCTTCTCTGAGGCTTCCCTGGGGCTCCAAATGGCCATTGCATTGGCTTTTCATCTGCTAGGATGCTGGGAACATCATGATGGAGCACCTGGTCCTATCCTCTGCTCACTGGGTGGTTTGCAAACCCCAAACCTGGATGCTGTGGCTTGGATCTGTCTCTGAGCTGCCCTGGAATGGAGTAGATATTCTAGGGGGACAAGAAATATAGACAGATCTATCTTTTCAAGGATCCTGAAGGATCTCATCTTTCCTCCCACCATGAGTGACTCTTGATGGGAGCAGTGTTAGTGCCAAGGGGTGCTGTGTGCCATGAGGAGCCTGGTGGGGCTCATTGCTGCCCACACCCTCATTTACTGCTCCGAGGTGCCATAGGCCAGGGTCTGTTTGCAAACACTGACAGACCCCTGTCTAAGCAGGGCTCCAAGAACTCCTCTGTCTCCCTTTATGAGATAATGCCCTGGCAGAGAGCTGGGAGATGTCCCAGCCCCCTGATCTGCTCTGAAAGGTGCTAAATAAATCCCACCTGGGACCCACAGCTGAGCAGAGCTTGTCCATGTGTGACCAGGGCTGCCCCAGAGCAGCTCCCTAGTCCTGTTCACAGGCATGCAGAACCCACTGACCCCAACTCCTGCCTCCCCCTGCAGATGATGCAAACCAACATCCCTGGGGTCTTTGCAGCTGGTGATGCTGTCACCTTCCCCCTGGCCTTGAGGAATAACAAGAAGGTGAACGTCCCTCACTGGCAGATGGCCCACATGCATGGTAGGTGCCTTTCAGTGACTTTGCAACAGTGAATTGCTTATGGAAAAGAAACTTTTCTGGTTCTGGGGCAGTCTAGGAGTGTGCAGAGTGCAAAGCAGAGACCTTTCTCCCCTTCATGCCAGCAAGCTTGGAAACCCTGGCATGATCAGCTGCCCTCCAGCTTCCTGAGGCCACGGCTCCTGTGGGAGGTTGACCTCTAGGTGATTGCTATGGGTGAGAGGTTTTGGAACTACAGCTTCAAAGTGGTGTGGGACTTTGGTGGTGTGTGAACCCTGGGTACAGGGACTGTACACCAACAGTCTCCATGTTTCCTGGGGGTTCATCCATCCCATCCCATCCCATCCCATCCCATCCCATCCCATCCCATCCCATCCCATCCCATCCCATCGGCAGTGGGAGCTCAATGAGCTCCCAGTCTTGCCCCTCCTGCAGAAGCTGGGTTGAAGCAGGCTCTTGAGCATGTTGCTCTTGCCAGTGGAGGTGATGGGTCAGGAGGAGCTGCTTGCCCAGGTAGCATCCAAACCCAGCCTTGGACAATGAGATTTTGATTTTTTGCCCAGGCAGAAGGTCTTGGTTCCCCTGTACTCAGGTTCTAGAGCTGTGGGTGCTGTGCTGTGACCTGAGGGCAGACCCAGTTGCTCACCCTGGCTTTGAGCTTCCTCACTTATTCTGCTGCCTCTCCTCCAGGGCGCATCGCTGCGCTGAACATGCTGGCCCATGGCATGGAGCTCAGCACTGTCCCCTACCTATGGACAGCTATGTTTGGGAAGAGCATCCGATATGCAGGTAAGGGGCTCTCCAAGGCTGCTGTAGGGTCTGTGTTGGCAGAAGGAGTGTGTCCCAGGAGAGAGAAGCCACAGCCACCTCCTGTTCTGGGGACCCTCCATGCCAACCTCTGCCTCGGGTCTGCTTCCCTTCCTGGCTCTGGAGGGGTTTGGTATCTCCTCTGAAACCTGTCTGCTCCTGGCACAGGGTCAGAGAAGTGGCTGTGGCTACCATGGATGATGCCAGCACAAACAGAGATGGTCCCCCTGAACTTGTTCTTCTTTTCTTTTTGGTGTCCTCATCTTCTGGTGCTGGTCTCTTGGTGACTGCAGGATACTGCTCGTGTAGCTCTGGACTGAAACACTTTGTTCTAGGGCCTAGAGTTGGATCCAGGGGAACTATTGCTGAATCTACTTCTTTTCTCCCTTCCAGGCCATGGGGAAGGATTCGATGATGTCGTCATTCAGGGAGATTTAGATGAACTGAAGTTTGTGGCATTTTATACCAAGTAAGTGCTTCTCTTCTCCACATTCCTGCACAGGCATTCATCTAAGCTTGTTCTGCTAGGCTGGAAAATATTTTTGCCAGAGTTTCTGTCAGTTCCTCTCTGGACAACAAGGTTGCAGGACATTAATAAAAGGCCCTAGGGAAACAAGGTGTTAAGCATAAAGCAGGTTAAACTGGTCCTTGATCCAGTTGTAAGCACTTCTGTTCACCTAATATCTGAGAATAGATAATGGCTCCTATTAATTTGTTGCTGGCAATCAATACCCATCAAATATTTCCTTCCCTTCTCATCAATGTGTTAATGATTTGTGACCAGAGCTGCACTGTGAGCTTAGGCATCACTACTTCTTCTGGTTTGAAAAATTAAGCTCAAAAAGTTCTTCTGTGTCTGAACAAGCTGTGAAGGTTTTCAAGAGTTCAGGATCTTTTGCTGTACCTTCAGTGCAACTCGGCTACCCCTAGCATGGGGCCTCTCTGGGAATATTTTCCTGAGATGTGGGGACACTGGGATGTGTTTCCTTGGCTGTTCTTGAGCCCCACTGGCTGCTTACACTGGTAAAACCGTGTCCCATGGATTTATCCCCAAAATATTTGCTGTCATTTATGTATGCCTTTGTCCCATTCCCATCTCAGTCCAATGGCCACAGAGCCATATTATGGAGATGGGGATGGATTTCTTCTAGGGCTTTCTAAAAATGAGGATGGAAAGATGAAAGTAGGGGAGGGAAGGTTTTCCAGCTGGGTGGTCCAGCTGCCCAGCAGTGGTGTCCTGGCAGGAACAGGAAGGAGCTGTGGGCAGGAGCTCAGCTCACCGGGGCTACCTGCCCTGACATCCCCTGCCCAATGTCCCTCATGGCCTCCCCTCCACGTCCCCTCCCCAGGGGTGGCTGCTTGCCCCATCACTCCAGGATGGAGCCTGTCAGTCAGATGTGTCCATTGGGCTTGGGGAGGTGCAGGAATCAACTTATCACCCTGTGGCATGAGCCAGCTGGGCCCCCAGCACCCACCCTCCTTCTCCCGGTTTCAGCACACCTCGGATAAAAACGATAGAGCTCCAACATTCCCCAGCAACCAGGAGCCCTTTGCATGTGGATGTTCCCCTTCTACAGCATTGGGCACCATGAACCTCTCCCCCCACCACTCTGAGATGCATTTCAGTCCCAGAAGGCCAGAGCAGTATTTTAAAAG
Organism: Calypte anna; assembly: GCF_003957555.1. Classification (NCBI taxonomy): domain Eukaryota; kingdom Metazoa; phylum Chordata; class Aves; order Apodiformes; family Trochilidae; genus Calypte; species Calypte anna. The sequence goes on from NC_044261.1 coordinate 10,716,860, forward strand.
GTGCCATTAGCTCACTGTGTGTGAGCCAGGGGAAGATCAAAGGCTGCTGTTTCTGGCAGTTCTGCTGCAGGGGTTTGCAGAGCTGGGTGCTCTTTTGCTGCTGCATCCCCTGGGGAGCAGCCCTGCAGCCCTGCACTGGGGGTCCTATGGCCACAGTGGCACCTGGCACCTCCCAGCATGTCATCTCTGAAACCTCTGTTCCTCCTTTCCATGCTGGGACATTCAAAAATTTGTCCCCACCCTGGTTAGAACATCTGGTGCTGAGGTGTCTGGGGGTGTGGGTGGCTACAGGGGCAGCAGCTCCTGGTGGGCAGCAGGGTGGGTGCTGAGCCCTGTATTGTTCTGACACCCAGGAGGGGCTCCCAGAGGTGGCTTTTGGGTACCAGGGTGGCTTCCTGCTCCGAGAGCCAGAGGTACAGGGGGTGCACTGGGTGGTGGGGCCAGCGGGTGCACCTCCCGCTGCTTTGCTCAGCTCTCATCAAATCCCTGTTCTCCTCCTGTGAGACGCCATTGGGAGAGTTTATTCTTTTTCTCAGTTGGTGATAGTTCTGCTGGTTGGTGTTACTGCTTTTGGACTGAGGACACTGTCTCAAATCACCCATCTCCTCCTGTTTCCTTCTGCCATGCTCACCCAGTGGTTTGGACTCTTCTGATGCATGCTGTCTTGGTTGTTGCATGAACCATTGGTGGCTCCCACTCTTGGGGCTTGTCCTCAGCATTGACCTTCCTACTAAGGCTCTTTTTCCCCCCCCAGACTTTGAAAATGAAATCTGTTCACTCACCCCTGCTGGGAGCAGAGTGAGCCATGGAGGGGTCAGCAGGAGGCCCTGTGCCAAGAGGTAGACAGGATGGGGCTCCACTGGTGTCCCCATGGGACATTTGCTGCAGCACTTCAGCCAGGACAGACCAGTGTCATCCCCCCTCTAAACCTTGCAGATCTTGGGAAATCCAGGAGTTTGTTGTCGTTCCCCATTTCCATTGTGTTGGGCTCTGCAGAGGAAGAGAAGATGATCTAGAGCCGGTGCTAATCCAGAGGGCTTCATCTTCCCTTTATGCCAAAGCTTGCTCCAAATCCCAATTGCAGGGAGGACTCCCTTGTTGCCTCAAAAAACCTCTTCAAAAAAAGGGGTTCCTCCTAGCTTCCCTGTCTGCCAGACAAAATGTGCTGATGTGCTCCAACCCCCAGCCATGAGTTATTTCACACATGGCCCAGCTACCCTGTGTCTTGCAGAGGGAAATGTTTGGGCTGTACTCACCTTCCTGTGTCAGGTATTTGGTGGGGCAGCTGGTGGGTTTTAGGCTACCTTTTCTTCCCTTGCACACCTTGGTTATTCCATCCCTTGGGATAGCACATCTCTCCCTGGTTTTGATGATGGGTGTCATGGTTGAGTAGTCAGGGCAAACCAAAAGCCAGAGGACAGCATTGCTCTGTGTTTCCTTCCTCCCCCCTCCCAGGGGAAGATGAAAGGGGATAAAGGGAACATAAAGGTTGGAAATCAAAACTAGAACAGGTTTTACTGGAACAGGGTTCCCAGTCATCCTGGCTTTTAAAGAGCTTGGTAGGAAATGGGAGGGGAATCCTGACCCCTCTCTGTTCCACCCCACTCAGATCCCTCAGGGTCTTACAGGCTCTCTTTAGGTTCTCATACTGGTATCAAAAATTAGCCTGGTCCACTCAAACCATGGTATTTCATCCCTTATTCCCAGTGGGGCCAGCCTGCAGTGCCAACTCTGAGCCTTCTTCTGTCCTTGTCCCACACCACTTGCACAGTCCCCATTGTGCTCATGCCTCAGGATGTTTCCTTACCCTGGAGCACCAGGTGTTTCTCTTTGCTTCCTGCTTCTCTTCATGCTGCTTTTTGGGTGATGGAGCTGTAGCCACCTGGGGCTGCCCTGACCTCTCTGCTCTGCCTGGCCCTAGGAGTGACGAGGTGGTGGCTGTGGCCAGCATGAACTACGACCCCATTGTGTCCAAGGTGGCTGAGGTTCTGGCTGCTGGGAGGACCATCCGGAAGCGTGACGTGGAGTAAGTAGGGACACTGTGGGAACTGGCAGTGCTGTGGCAGGGACTGAGCTCAGCTGTGGGGTGCAGACAGGGCTGAGCACTCTAAGAAAGGACCCACTGGGCAACTCTCTTCTGCTGTTTCCTACTCCAGAGCCTGCTCCTATCCCCTTGCCCCACTCACTTCATCCTCCATGAAGGGATGCTCTGGCATCCCTCACCCCAGGGTTTGTCTGAAACACCAGGATTCAAACCCTTGCTCAGACTTGGTGGGACAGGGATGCTCAGTGCCACTGAATGCTGGCACATCACCCAGACAGCACTGCCTGGTGCTGGGGTGTCCCTGAGCACCCACTCTACCAAGGGCACCCACAGAGAGGGGCTGGGTGTGCTCTCTGGGCACAGCATCTGCAGGACCAAAGCCCAGAGAGTTTGTGGTGATGGGACACCAGCCCTTGGGGTCTCAATCTCTGGTTCACTGAGGTGTAGCTCAAAGGCAAAGTGCATTTTTCTCCTTTCACCTTGTTTTTAAGACTTTGCCCCAGAAAGAGTATAGCCCTGCATGTCCTGCTGGGAGGCCAGTGTGGGAACAGAGCCTTTAGAGTGGGAATAAGAGCCAAGGGGGAAATGTGGGTCCCTGTCCCTAGGGTGTTTCCATCAGTTAAAAATACTTTTGTTCCTCATCTGGAGTAAAAGCAGATGTCTTCAAAAGCTCTTAGTAGCTTGTAGAAGTACTCTCAGACCCCAGGCACCCTGGGAAAGAGCCCACACAGCCCAGGGCAGGGATGTGCTCATCTCCTCCAGTGCATGGGGAAGAAGTTACTGGACACCCTGTTTGTGGCTGGGAGGGAGGTGGCATCTCATGGGCAGCCTGGCTTGGAGGCAGCTGCAAGCTCCCATGGTGGGACTCCACAAGCCTGGGAGATGCCAGAACACCCATCCCTGACTGTCTCTTCTCTCTCTTGTCTCCTGCTGCTTTCGCACCTTTCAGGCTGTTTGTCCATCACGGCAAGTACGTTCTGTTTGGGGTCCTGGGGGTGAAGAGCTGGAAGGAGGGACAGCTGGACCCTTGCTTGGGCCATGGCCCTGATTCCTGCGTGGGGACACTTGTTACAGCTGTGTCCATGTTTTGCAGCCCCTTTGTCCCCAGGGGTGATGCTGCTGGCCTGGCTGGCGGGGCTGGAGGTGGCAGGAGTTGGGACCCAGGGGGGCACAGCTGTTCCCTACCCTTAGCAGGGTGTCTGCTGGGACCCTTTTTGTTCAGGCAGACACCCTCCATGTGGTGCCATCAGTCTTCATGCTGAATGCCTGAAGGGCTTAAGTTAAAAAAAAAACAGTTTGAACTCAGTTTTACATGGAATCAAGGATCTATGCATGAGGTTTTGGGCAGTTTTAGTAGCATGTGAATCAGGGCAGAGGAAGGGGAATTGCTGTCCTGCCTGGGCTGTGCCTCTGAGCAGAGCAGCACAGGGTTGAGGGTGGGGACAAAAGGCTGATGACCAGACTGGTGCCTGAAACCACCCAAGCACACCCAGCACCTTTGCTTGCTCTTGTTGGGAAACATCTCACAGTGCTGTTGTTTTTTTCCTCTTTTTTTTTTTAGAACTGGAGATATGTCTTGGCTAACTGGGAAAGGCTGCTAATGCTGCAGGGGGCTGTGCCCTCCTGACACTGTACTCACTGTGGGGACACGGGCTGCCAGCTCCAGGCGAGTGGGAACACTGTGGCTGAGCATCTCCTTTGAGACCTGGATGAACCCGGAGCCTCTCACTGCTCACTTTCCTTCCCAGCACAGCTCCTCTGCCCCAGGGCCTACTGGGCTGGGGCTCAGCTGTTGCAATTCCTATGGGATGCTGAAAAATCAGCTCCTGGAGAGAGAGAGGCGTGGCACGGGCAGCAGGCAGGGGCACCACGGGGCTTGGGCTGCTGCTGACAGACTCAGGGGTCCCCAGGCAGGTCTGTCCCAGGCATGTCCCTCACCCCAAGAAGCAGCATGAGTGCCTTTCATTGCTCCCTGTGCTTTCAAGCACATTGCCCCTCCCAAATGCTCTTGGATCCCAGCAAAGCTCCGATGCACATCCCTGCGGAGCCTGGCACCCACACCCTCTCTGCATGACTGAAGTGCTTGCCACGGCTCTCCCTGCACCCACTGCCTCAGGAGGCACCCAGAGGGGCAGAAAAATGGGTCAGACTGGGAGGTCTCAGTACCACCTGTATTTGTGTTTGGAATTCTCCATCCTCCAGGTTGCTCACTCCTTCCAGCCCCCCACAGAGGGGAGTCTCTGCCCAAGCCAAGGGCTCTACAGTCCCTGTCCCAGCACTCACAGCATCTCCCCATTTCCAGGTAGGGAAGGGACTGGACATGGCTTCTCCCATCACCTGGGCCTTGGCTGGGGCTTGGGCAGCTCTTGAGCAGCCCCCAGGGTGCAGAGCTCACCAACAGCATCCCCCAGGCCCAGTTGCCATCCTTCCAGACAGCCTCGTGATGTCTCCCTAATGATTATCACAGGATTAGTGATGTTGCTGAGATGTTACTCAAGGAAAAGTAGCCAGAAAAGTATTTCTGTCCCTCATTCTTCCTGTCACTTGATGACATAGCTGTATCTCTTGTCTCATGGGCTGCCCATGTCGGTGCTCTGCTGTCAGTGTTTTCTGCCCCCTGCGGGAAGGAAGAGCTTTATCCCCAGCTCAGGGGTGGACCTGTCTCTTGTCCATCATCCCAGCAAAGCGGGTAGGTGAGAAAACCCCCTTGGAAAGCCTCCAGTGCTCTCTTCTGAGCGAAGTCTCTTCTCTGCCATTGTTTTACTCTGAGCCTGAAGCAGATGGATTTATATTTTCAATTGGATTCACCCCCTATGAATTAAAGCAGTACTGTTCTTGAGATCTGGATCATCTCTGATTCCTGCCAAGGCTTTGGGTCACCTCTGCAGGCTGGCTGGGTGGTGTCTGCACCTTTTCTGTGGGGGCTTCCCATTTGTCTCCAGCTGACCTGTATTCATCTCCAGACTTGCTGATCTTTATTTGGCACAAACTTCCCCTGTTGTCTGTCATGTCTCTGGTTGATCCTTTCTGGTTTCACCGCAAGGTTTCCCCAGGCAGCATGACCAGAGGGGACACCAGGCAGGGATGTGTGTTCTCCAGTGTGCAGCACAAACAGGGTCCTCATCATGAACATTTTGATATCTGCTGGATCCACAGAGGGATGTGAACTTGTCTCATCTTAGCTCCCAAAAGATCTCTATTCATCTACTGGCATTTAGTCCTTGCTTTGCTCCCTCTGAATTGTTGAAGGTCAGGTTGGATGGGGCTTGGAGAAACATGGTCTGGTGGGAAGGCTGAGCAGTGTGGAGATCTACAGGGGTGGCCTGTTAGCTGGGAAGTTCTCAGTGATGGGCAAAATCCTCCATGAGCCTGAAGGCTTTTGAAAAGTGTTTCTGGCAAAAAGTAATATCTGGGCACCCTTGCCTGTCAGGGAGCTTTGAGCAATAATGAGGAAGACACAACCTGGCTGGGAGAGTTTGGTGGAGCAGAGTGTTGCCCATGGGGTGCATGGACTGGGGACATCACTGTGTTCCATCATGGTCATGGGTGCTGCTCACCCCTGTGAACTCCTGTGGAGGGGAGATGCTCTGTGTCCCTCTGGCTCCTGTGTGGGTTTGGTGTCCCTGGGGGGGATTTGCTTTCCCTGCATCCTCCTCCCTGCCCAGCAGCCTTGTCCCCAGCAGCCAATGGCCGAGCAACTCTGCACATTAGCCCGACCTGTCATCCCATTAATTAGCTTCTGGCTAATCCATTTGGAGCCTGGCCGGGGCAAGTGAGGCTCAGCTGCTGGGCATGGCTGTGAGCACCCCTCTGCCCCTGAACCTGCGCCGGGGCCTGGTGGCCTTCAGCAACTCCCTCTTTGTCAACAACAAGACGTGGGACAGTGGCGTTGCCCACACCTACCACTCAGGTATGGCAGCAGGGCTCAGGCAGAGAAGCTGGGGTGTGGGGAGTTTGGTTTTTGCTTCATCACCAGGAGCACAGCCCATCATCCAAATACCTGTGTGCCTCTGAGTGAGGAGCACCCGAAGGGTCCCTGAACCCATCCTTTGAAAAGGGGGAGCAAAAATAAGGGTGTTTGCTGCAAACAGCCATTCTTTCCACCCAGCTGCCCCCCAAAGCATGGCAGGGGTCATGGCTTGCCCCTCCATGAGCTGGAAGACTCGGGGTCCCCTTGGGCAGTGAGCTCCTGGGGGTGCTGGGCAGCTCTATCCACCTCTGCTTGCCCTGCCTTAGCCCACGAAGTGCTGTCCAGCCTGCCCCTCCAGATGATGCTCTACTTCAACGTCTACTTCTTTCCTGTCTGGTGCCTGTCCGAGGGGATGATGCTGCAGCTGAAGGTACCATCCTGTGGGGCACATGGTGGGGGGTGAGCCAGCTCCTGCCCAGCCTCCCTGGGCAGACAGGGGCCATGCTGAACTAGGAAGAGGGGCTGGGGGGCTCTGCAAAGGTCATGTGTGGGCCCAAAATATCCTGTCCCCCACTAGATGAGATGGTTCCTCTCCAGCTCCCAGAAATGGAAATTATGAGAAAAACCATCAAACTTTCCAAGCAGGGAATATTAAACTGAGAGGGCAGAGTGGGAAGGACTGGGGACCAGCATGAGAGAGCTGGCAGAGCATGGAGAGGAGGGCACAGGGCATGGGGCACAGGGGATGGGAAACTGGGCATGGAGTGCTGGACACAGGGCACAGGGCTGTCTGGGACGAGGCTGTGTCCCCATTACAGTACCACCTGCTGCCCCAGTATTACCAGTTCCTGTTGGTCACTGCCTTCCTCATCTTCTGCCTGGCTGAGGGCTCCCGCCTCTACCTGGGCTACGTGGGGAACCTGCAGGAGAAGGTAAATGCTGTCCCTCTGCCCTGGCCACTAGTCCCCTGTGCTCAATGTGGCTCTGATGCTGGAGCTGTGGCTGTGCTGGATGTCCCCTCTCCCAGCACCTCAGGGACCACCCCTTCCTCCTGGAGGTGGCCTGGGAGGGGATCGTGGGTGCGGGCAGCACCTGGAGTCAGGGGATCAAGAAGAGCCATTCTTTCTCCTGCTGTTTCCCACTGTGTGCTGCAAGTGTGATTCTCAACTGCTGGACTTGAGAGCACCTGACCACATCCAGGCACAGCTCCACATGGCAGGGACATCCCTGGTACCTGAGTGCTGAGGCCAGCAGAGTGGCTGATGCAGGGAGCTCCGGAGGCATAGAGGGTCCCTCCTGCCCCCAGCACTGGCCTCTGGTCCCACAGGTGCCCGAGCTGGCCGGGTTCCTCCTCATCTCCTTCCTGATCCAGCTCCCGCTCCTGCTCTTCCTGCTGACAGACAGCCACACCATCCGCCTGCCTCTGGAGATGGCCGTGCACAGCCTGCTCCTGGCCTTCCTCCTCGCCGAGATCCTGGCTGCCCTCTTTGCTCTCAAGACCATGACCAAGCAGCTGGCAGCACAGTTCTACCTGCGGCAGTTCAAGCGGGGCAGCACGGGACAGCCGGGCCAGGGGTTCATGGGGGGGCAGGCAGGGGAGCAGGGGTAATGCCGTGGGACCCCTCAAGCCCACCCAGTCAGGGAGCATTAAGCAGAGCTGGGGCTCCCCCTGCACCTCCACACTATGCGAGTCTGGGGGCTTGTGGGGTTCCTGGAGCATCCTGGGGGCACAGACCTGGCCTGCCCTGCACCAGGCTGACACAGGCCCAGGTGGGACTGTGGGGTTCAACACCTCCAAAATGCTCAGACTCACCCCAGGGCACCCTCTGAGCATCAGCCCTGCAAGAGGCAGGAACTGGGGGGGGTGCAGGAGCCACTGTACCCACTGCAAGCAAGTACCTGCTGGGGACTGCCACCGTGAACTTGGCTCTTAAACCCTCTCTGATCAGAGCTGAAATGATGGAGGGGACAGTGACCTGGCACTACTGCTCCCTGGGGAGAGCCTGAGGATCTGGGTGGCTCCTGTGAAGCCATCCCAGCTGGAAGCATGCAAGGTGCTGTAAGGTGTGAGCACCATGAAACCTTTGCAGACACTCCCAGGGCTAGAGACAGTGCAGAGCCACCTCCCACTTTCTGAAAAGCTTTATTCCATTGCATCCCTGTTTTTCACAGGAAATCAAGGCCCACAGCCAGCTGGAACATGAACTGCAAAGTGCTTTAAGCCTCTTGTGCTAAGCATGGGTCAGCTGCCCCTCAGCAAGCTCTGCTTCCCACAGCAGCTCCACAGAATAGCTCTGCTTTGTCACTGGCTTGTTGGTGCTGGGAGCTGCACGTGGGATGGCTTTGTATTCCAGGAGCCAAGAACGTCTTGATACCAGAGCTTCTCCAGGAAGGGCAGACAGGAACCCCAGTAACACACACTCAAGCCAGAACTTGTCCATCTCCACCTGGACGGCAGCCATTCCCCCATCACATCTACCTGGAGACCACTCTGAAGTGAAGGATGTTGGTGGCAGAGCATTCCTGATGTCCCTAAGCTGCAGCCTCTGTCTTACTTTCAGGAGGTTTTGCCTGTGAAATGAAGAGAAGCATTTCAGTACACAACGGGGTGATCCATGCTGGTGGTCCTGAGCTGCTCTGCTCAGTTCTTTGTGGTCAGATTCATTGCTTGAGACCCTCGCTCATAATTTGAGATCAGGCATTAGGAACAACCTTTTTTTGTCCCCAGCAGGACAGTGCAGCTCTGGGGCAGTTCACAGGAACTGCCCTCTGTCCTCAGAGGTTTCTAAGACTGGTTCAGATAAAGATGCCCTGAGCTGGAGCTGGACCTCCCAGCCCACTTCCTGTGACTCCCTGATGGAGCAGTCCCGAGCAGTACCAGAGTGGGATCATGCATGGCAAGAAAATCCATCCCTGACCTGCAGCATCAGCACCAACCTGACACCAGGGCTGCCTGGAGAGCTGCCCACTCTCCATCTGGAGCTTCCCAATGTTTGGTTCAGATGAGGGTGAACAAATGTTGGTCCTGGGTCAGTTTTCTGTGGTAAAGCCCCCCCATGGACTCCTTACTGTCTAACAGGTACAGCTTTCCCTGCACTCTGGGCATCAGCTGGGTCCCTCTCTTCCACCCTGCTGTCTGTTGTCATTAAAGTTTCATCACTGCCAGGCTCAGTTCAGAGCAGCCACCATGCCCAAGAGTCAGAGACTAATAACTGCTCCACTGAGGTTTTCTGAGAACTTGTAAACTGAGTTTCATTAAAGGGTTAGAAAATAATTAAATACTCTTGCAAAACTTCATTCCAACCTCAGGTCTCCAAAGCAGCCCCATCCTTACCTCTTCAAACTTCTCCTTCCAATACATGTCAGCCTTTGTGTCCAGGTAGAGCAGAACCAGGTCACAGACCACTGTGGCCTGGAGACAGACAAACGTGGCAGGGCAGTCAGCAGTGAAGCTTCCTGCAGGAGCACCAGGGCCCAGCCCTGGCTCCCACCCAGCCCCACACCCAGCAGCAGGACCAACTCCAGCACCTGGCTGGTGCAGGGCCAGTCAGCCTGACCTGTCTCCAGCTCAAGCCACCCAGGCAGCCACACCAGCTCCTCATTGACCCATGAGCTCCCATGAGCTGCACAGGTCTGACATGACTGGTCTGCAATGCACAGCCACACAACGAGAGGACTGGTCTGGTGAAAAGCCACTGTCACAGCCATGTAAGGGATGGGGATGAGCATGTCTGGGAGAAACCAAAGGGCTGGTGAGGGATCCCAGTGTCCCTGTTACTCTGCTGAAGGGGAGGAGACATGGAAGTGCTCTACAAGGTGCTTCCCCACAACACAATGACCATACTGGAGCCAGACCTGGCTCCCTTTAGAGGAGAACCAGACTGGAGCTGCTCTTTCTTGCTGGAGCAGACCAGCCAGTAACACCCTAGCACCTTCCCAGGGCCAACACAAACACCCCACCTCCATGAGATGTGCCCCTGACAGTGTCCAGGATATCTGATCCAGCTGTGTCATTGCTGCCAAGGATCACGAACAGGGAAAGGGGAGTTAACACCCTGTCAGCCCATCTCTCCTCAGTAGGTGCTAAGGACGCTGTTTGCCCAAGCAGAGAGGGGAAACAGCAGATGAGTGGCAAACCCCAACCCCCCCACTGGAGGAAAAGAGTGTCTGGAGTACTCACGACACCGAAGAAGGCAATGCCGGTGCCAAAGCTGACGGCAGTAGGAATTATGCTGAACTTCCCAGCCTGGGGAGAGAGAGGGGGTGAGTGGGGGGGACAGCAGGTGGAGAGCAGTGGGAGTGGGCAGCGTGCTTAAAGCCAGGGAGGTGCTGGAGGACACCGGCGTCATTGCCCAGCAGGAGGAACCCGACTGCTGTTGTCTTGACCCAAAATCCCTTTGTCTGCCAAAGCAGGGGCTGAGGCAGCTTGTGATGGGTGGCAGCAGAGGTTCCTGTGACCACACTGCTCCTGCAGGCATGGTGCAAGTCTCCATCTTGCTGAGGGATCCCAGCAGCTGCCACTCACTGAACTACATATCAGTGCCCTGCAAACAGAGCCCTGATGTGATGTGTCCCCTTTGCTCAAATGTGTTTGGATCTTGGAGAAAAGAGATTTTCAGGTTCCTGTCTCTCTCCTGACTATCCCTTCCTGCTCCACACCTCCAGAGCTGACCTCACTGTCCAAAAGTGATGTACCCTGTCCTGCACTAGGTGCTTTGCCCTCTTCAGGTGAAAAGGCCCCTGCTTAGCAAGACAGACACCTGTGAACATCTCACGGGGTGACAAGTCCTCTCAGCACAGGCTCCATCTTGCACACAGTATTGAGTTTTGTCAGTGATGCTGTGTGGAGTAGCATCAGTCATGATCATGCCCATGCCTTTTCTAAGGGGCACAATTAATCAAGAAGGAATTAATTGTCCAGGTTCAGAAAAGTTCAGGTTGATTTTACCAGGGTTCTTCCACCACAAGACATTCAGAGATGCCCAAAGGCCATCCACCCAGACAAGCTCACCTTGCCTACAGGGCTTAGTACTTCATAGCACCCATGTCAGATCCTCAATAAAGGATGCCTCCCTAGTCAGGGCATTACCAAGACCTTTCTCTTCAAATGGCTGAGACCACTTTTTTTTCCTTGCTTTTGCTTGGAAAACTCTAGAAAGAGGTGATGAGCTCACCAGGGTGGGGAGAAGTGATGCCAGTGGGAAGCCGTGAGGCTGGCTGCAGGAGAGAATAGCAGGGAGCGGTGCGAGGAGTCAGCCTGGGTGACAAGGTGCTGGGTGACAAGGTGGCCAGGCCCGTGCATGCGAGCTCTGCAGAGGAGGCAGTACCTGCCCGTGCACAGAGATGTCGAAGCGGATGCCGTAGAACTTCAACAGGTTCCTGTAGAGCTGCTTCTGGGAGTCCCAGTAGTAGGAGGCAGTTCTGTGGGAGACATTGGACCTGGCTCAGAACACCACAGCAGCTCTGCCTGTGCATACCTTGTGTCCTCCAGCATTGCCTCCAGCTCAGTGTCAGCACAGGGTGGACAGCCACACACCCCTGCCCTGGGGCAGGCAGTGCCTTGCACAGCAGTACTATAAGGTACAGGGACTACAGCAGCACCCTGGCATGGACAGACCCAGTGCTGAGTTACCTCATCCTGCTGTCCCTGCTCCCACAGAATCCATCAGTAACACTGAGATCCCGAACGACTGCCATGTGCTCAGCCTACTTACAGGCCTGTGTGGCTGCTGTCCCAGCACCCTCACCTGAAATTGTACCTCCTGTCCTGCAGGCTGAAGGAGTACTGTGGCTGGCACAGGGCAGCAGAGTGATCCAGGTTGCAGTCCCACTCAATGCGCACTCCAATGCTCCCCCCCTGCAAAATACATTTCATTCCAGGAGAAGCACTGGGACCAGAGATCTGCTGAGTCCTGTGCTGTTCAGATGTCCTCAGATCACTTGTTCCCTTAGAGTTTCAGGGGTGACCCTTACCCCTTCCCCACATCCTTGAGGAATTTGGGAATCACCTTCCATGTTTTTAAAAAAAAACAAGTACCAGCAGTGCGAGGTCTCCAAAGTTCTCTCCAGCTGCCTCCACCATGTCACGGACACGGAAGACAGGGCAGAAGGGGTTGAGGAAAGCATCATATGTGCAGCTCTTGAAATAGGTGGGGTCATTAGTTTGCAAAGTGTTGCACCTGAGAGAGGAGAAAGGGGGAACTGTCAGGGGTGGAGTATGGTGTAGAAGGTCAGTGACCCCTGCTGCAGGGCTGAAGGAGACCCTCCCCATGAAGTAGAACCACTAAGACTCCTGCTTCATGGCGATATTCACTGTCTCTCCTAAAGCCTCAGCTCAAGAGAGGACGGAGGGAAACTGTCTAGAGGAATCACTCATGGAGTTATCACACTTTACAGGACCTGCCAAGGTCCTTCCCCTCCCAGCTCCTCCATTTACCTTTGTGCTTCTCAAGTAACACTTGTGCTTCTCAAGTTACTTCTTCAAGTAACAAGTGATAGAACAAGAGGAAAGGGCCTCAAGTCGTGCCAGGCGAGGTTTAGATTGGATACTAGTAACAATTTCTTCCTGGAAAGGGTTGTCAGACCCTGGCCCAAGCTCCCCATCCCTGGAGGGTTTTCAAAGCTGTGTAGATGTGGTGCTGAATAAGAGGGGTTGGTGGTGGCCCTGGCAGTCCTGGAGGGACGGATGGTCTGTATGATCTTAAAGGTCTTTTCTAACCAACATGATTTGATGATTCTCCTTTCTTCCCCAGCACCCACTGCTCTTAGATGTACTGACCCAGCTGCCCCAGTCCATCTCTCCTGCAGGGCTGAGGCAGCACTCTCAGCATGCCTGGGGCTGCAAGACTTCTACTGGGCCTCTGTCAAACCATTTTGCAGGGATTAATCTACAAAAATATAAAATGGGTAAAATGAGACCTTGGGAATGACTGCCCTTGTCTAGTGCTGTCTGCAGTACTCTAAGACAGGCAGGCAGTCCCTCCCTGAGGACAACCCATCCCATTGCTCTGATGTCTGCAGACACAGGTGCTGCTGAATGCACCATCCTGAACTGCAACTGCTCAACCCACTGCTCATCATGGATGGCAGAAGACTACTTGGCCACCTTGGCTGTGCAGCCCCTGGGCAGGCAAGCTCAGGACAGAGGCTGGATGTAGCTGGACCCACAGTCTGTCTGGAGGAGTATGATACTTACTTGGAGAAGTTAAATTTGGTGAAGTGGACAGTATTTTTTATAAAAAGAGTGAAATTCTCTGCCTCATCCAGAAGAGGTTTCCTGGAAAACAGCCACCAATCAATTCAAATTTTGCACCCTCGCCAAGGCACCCTCCCCACTCCCCTTGCTCCAAAGTCTTTTCCACAACTCTGGGACTTTGGCTACAATAAATAGTTGCAAGAAATTCTATTGCATGAAGTCCCCTGGGCTTAACTGACTGATACATCAATGTCAAAGTTCTCCCTGAGCCTGGCTGCCCCTTGGGAAAGTATGACCAGACCCCCTGCTTACACAAAGCAGAGGGATGAACCAAACTCTGATTGTCCGCTGTCCCCTTACCCTCTGCCTTACCTGGGCAGGGTGTTGTTCTCCACAGGACACCAGCCATAGATCTCACAGGTTGAATGAGTGGTGTTGAACATGATGCATTTCCCAGTTTTTATCCCTGGAAATGAGACAATGTCAGTTACTATTCCTTTTCAAAACTCTTTCTCTGCAGCTCCCCTCCTGAGACAGTGCCCTGGTCACAGGCTTGTTCTGACCTTCTCAAAACCTGAACCACAAAGATGGCCCTGGGATCATCTGCATCAACAGCTTCCCTGTGAAACCTTCCCTCGAGGCTGAACAACAGCAGCTGTTTTACAAAGCCAAGAAGCTTTTGCTGCTGCCAGTGTCTGTCCAGAGCAGCCTCTCCTACCCAGTGGCTGCTGAAGCCACCTGCTCCCCAGGAGATAACACTGGGGCAACCCTGCACATAAAGCTTTGGCAACTGATCTAGAGCTGAAACACCCATTTCCATCTGAACTCACATGGGCCTCTAATATTAATCATCATTAAATAAAAGCCAGATTTGTTTGTTTGTCTTTTTTTTCAAAAGGAAAACCTGCCAATCACAGAGCACAGTGGTTTCAGTTCCAGCAGCCAACATCAGAAGCAAAGTGCCCCCATGCCTGCAGTTAGCCATGCTGGGGCAGATCACTGAGTGGTTCTGACAAGAATAAATGGCTGGAGAAAACTTCCATGCACACTTACAAAAAGCACTGAGCTGGGTTCTGCAGGTCTGCTTGCTACTAAGCATGAGGAATGCAACGATCTTATGGTTTGGTTTAGTTTGAGGTTTTTTGGTATTTTTTTTTTCTTAGCAAAACACCCCATACCATTGCCATGAACCACAGTGTTCCCCACGGGACAGTCTGCATCTTCTGTGCATGTTGCCTCGAGAACAGAGGGGCTCTGTGGGGGGCAGAGGGAAGAGCTGTGTCACTGCACCGCGTGGCCACCTCAGGCTCACTCACCCACATTTCTGTGCTGCTGCTGCTCCAGATTCTCCAAGCACATCCCAAAAGCTTCCAGAAGACATTCACCACGTCCAGAACCTGGGCAGCCTTCAGCCATCGAGGAGAGAGCTATCTCCATGGGACAGTCCTTCCTGTCTGTCCCCATGCTCTCTGGGGTGCTTGCCTCCCCTGCTGCAGAGACGGGGAAGCCTCAGGAGGTACCTTGGACCTTTCAGCTGGGACTGGGAACAAGCACAGCTGGGTTTGGAAGGCCAGTAATGGTAAGGCCCATAGAGCACCTTGTACAGCACCACCACAATGCCCCCAGGGAAGGGCTGAAGACCCATCAAACCCAGCATAACATAAGTTTTACAAGAGACCCAGGGAAAGCTTCACCCTCACTCTGGACCCAACTGAGTGCCCTGAGCAGCAAGAAGCTCCAACTGAAACAGAGAAGCTGGCAAGTAGGGGGAACAAAAGTAACACCTTCCCTCAGAAACTCCCAGGCCATTGCAGCAGACACCAGAAACCCATCTCCCCATGCCCAGAGGGGCACAGAGCCCCAAAGGCAGGTGGGGAAACACCAGTTATGGAGTAAGAAGGACAGAGGGGGTCTGCCCAACCCCCCCAGGGCTGCTGCAGGACAGCCTCAGCCCCTTGGTCCAGGTGTGAAACTCACCACGATGAGCTGAGAGTAACAGCTCTGAAGGACCTTTGGACCAGAGTGTTGACTGCCTAGGGCTATGGGAATTATTATGGGAAGCAGAAAAGTGTATTGGGATGGCACAGGACATTTAAGGGATGGGATGTTTAGGGGATGAAGAAAAGACATGGAATGGGAGGGGTTTAAAGTGAGCAGAAAAGGCACAAACATTGAAAGACAGAGGGATAAAAGTATGCAAAGGGCTAACCAGCAGGTGGTTGCTAGTTACAGGGGCACAGGATCTTTATTCCTAAAGTTCTCTATTGCTGTACCTTGCTTGTGTAAGGGTCTTCCTCTGGCTCCTGCTGGACTTCTGACAATACTTTGGTAACTGAGAATATTCAGAACTTCCTGCAAAGTCAAAAGCTGCCACTGCTAAACCTTCAAAGCTTTCCAAACATGAATGTCAGCTATAGCCTCAAAGCCAAGAACTGAAAAATTACTGGGGAGAAGGATGGGGTGAAGGCCATGGTAGCACCCAGACACACCACAGCACTGTCATGAGGTGAAGTGCTCTGCTCTGCCTATATCCATGGCTTCCACACTGCAAAAATTTAGCATCTAGAGTTACCAGTGACTGTCTGGGAGAGAATGAGCTCTGAAATGTTCTACAGCACATATCTTCCCCTGGAGAGGCTCCTGCAGCCATCAGTCCTATAGGAATTCTCAACATTTTAAAGAGGGACCACTAGTATCATTTTCCCCGACTCAAAACTGGGGTTGCTCCTACTCTTCTGCAGCCTTTGGGCTGCATTTGGAGAACTGCCCAGCCTGGTGAGCTGGGAGGCAAGGTCAGGCTGGGCATGGCAGAGGAGGCCACAGCCAAAGGGACCATTAGGAAAAACAGCATTTGGCTCAGCTTAAAAGTCATTTGCTCCTGTCTGCTGAGCAGGGTCCAGCTTGAGAGGGTTCAGCTGAGGAGTTGGTCTAAATCCAAACTTAATGGGAAGATCTGTCCCTGAGAACTTACACAACTAAGTGCAGGCTGAATCAAAAAACCACATAGACCTTATGCTCAGTTCCTCCTAAAAAAAGGACACTGGGATGTGGAGGATACTGGTCCTGCAGCAGAGTTATAAAGGGAACATGACACATGTATACATGGAGCATGCACAAAAGCATCAGGAGAAATGGCAGAACAGAGGTAAAAGAATGGAGCAACAAGCCAAGAATATGTGTGAAGACTCAAGAAGCAACACAGGTGCCAGGGGTAGCAGGGATGCCACAGTGCAGAGGTGGGATGGCAATGGGACAACACAGCTCAGTTGGCCCAGAGTGGCTCTCATCCAAAGGCAGAGGGAACCTGCAAAGTGTCACCACCCCTCAAGAAGTTTTGAGAGCTGTCAAGAACACAACATTCTGTGTTCCTCATCATTCTGGTCACCACAAGTGACTGGCTAAACCTCTTGGTTCATGCAGGTACGACAGAGAAAGTGAAAATGAGGGAGTAAGACCTATGGAGCCATGAGAAGGAGTTTTGTTTGGAATACAATGCAATAGTTTTGTTTGGAATAAAGAACATTTTGCCGTTCTGTCTGGTCTGGCACTGGATCTTCCCAGGCTCCTGCACAATAGCAGCAGCACTGTCTGGCTTTAACAATCTGATCTCAGGATACCACAAATCACTCACCTCGGGACATGTGCCCTGGGTTTGCTTGGCTGTAGTGATGAAATTGGTCACCAGAAAAAGCACATTTTCTCCCTAGGAGGCAAGAAGGCACCTTCAGCTGGGAATTTACCCCCTCACACTCCTCAGCAAACACCTATTTTTTTCTTTTCTTTTCTTTCTTTTTTTTTTCTTTGTAACTTACACCATCACCCTCACCTTTCTTTTCCCAAAGGGTTTAAACCTCAGGTTTTGCCACCTCCCTCCCTCCGCAGCCTGGGTCCGGCCGTACCTGTGGGGGCCAGGCTTGGTCCACGGCGTCCCACAGCTGCCATCCCGCACCCCTCTCTCCGGCCACCGCCGAACCCTTCATCTTGGT
Organism: Calypte anna; assembly: GCF_003957555.1. NCBI lineage: Eukaryota > Metazoa > Chordata > Aves > Apodiformes > Trochilidae > Calypte > Calypte anna. The sequence goes on from NC_044261.1 coordinate 10,733,995, forward strand.
GACAACGGCGGTGCGGGGGGCAGGGTCGGTGTCCTGATAGCCCTTCCGCACCAGCAGCACCCACCTGCGGAGGGGCAGGGGGCGAGGGGCGCTGAGAAGAGGAAACCGGGGTAGCTGGGGCGGGAGGGGAGGAGAGGGCCCTACCCGAGCAGGTAGCCCAGCACACCGAGCTGCAGCAGGCGGTGCAGCAGCCCGACCCGCCGGTTCCGTGTCAGCGCGAACTTCGCCGTCTTGTAGTCGAGCAGCCCAGACCAGGGTCCGACTGCCACCGCCATGGCCACCGGCGGGGAACAGGATGACCACGGCGGGACTGCGGGTACCGGCGGTACACTGCGGTACCGGTACCGGTCCCGCCCCGCTGCCCCGCACAGACCCCGCCTCTCGCTGCTCCGCCCCGTGGCCGAGGCAGCCGCGTAGCGGGAGCGGGGCGGGGATGGAGGCGGTGTCGGAGGGAGCTGGGGCCTGAGGGGGTACCGCAAGCTGGGGCTGGTGGCTGGAATGTGCAGGTTGTGTCATCCCTTTTCCCCCTCGGAGTGTGAATTTTGCCTGTTTGTCTTCCTTGCGGTACTCCACATTTTTAAATTAATGTTTTTAGGAAGAAATCATAAACCTTTGTATGTTCACTCACTGCTTTGTGTCAGGTAGGCTCACCCATGAAAGCTCTTTTCAGTGGACATGACAGTTTGGAAATGTGTAGTTTGAGCACACCTTGGGCACCTGCTGGCTCATGTTCAGCCGCTGTTGTCCAACACCACCAGGTCCTTTTCTGCATGGCATTTCCCAGCTGCTTCCTCTGCCCAAAGCCTGGAGCATTGCCTGGGGCTGTTGGGACCCATGTACAGGACTCAACACTTGGTCTTTTTGAAGCTCATACAACTGGTGTTGTCCCATTGATCCAGCCTGTGTGGGTCCCTCAGCAGAGACTTCCTACCCTCAAGCAGATCAACTCTTCCAAAAGATTTAGCTGTAGTAGCTACTAAGAAGCATCATTTGGAGGCAGGGCTGGGGCAAAGAAACTTGTGGTGACTGCCAGCCTCTCTCCTAGCGCAGAAAGGAAGTTATCTGTGAACACTTTTGTTTCCTTTGCAATATTGAGTGTGCTGCTGTGCCTGAGGGTTCCAGCAAGGACCAGGGCCTATGGTATGTGGTGCTGCCCTCGAGTGCTTCCTATCTGGTGAGGGCAGGTGGGATCAGGAGAGACCAGTTATCCTTGCCCCAGAGGAGGAGGAGCTCACTGAAGCCCATTCCTGTCACCATCTAACAGATGTTTCATAACCTCTCTGGCAAAGTTGTCGTCGCCGTGGGGAAGTGTTTCCAGTCTCTTGCCTCAATCTCCCTTGTGCCAGTTCCACTCCACTGCCTCTTGCCTCGTTGCCTGTACACGTGGTGAGGATTTAGTCTCCTTACTTTTGTGGCTACAAGGTTGAACACCAGCCTGTCTGCTATTAGGGTTGGGATCCCATCATTCCCACATGTGCTTACACAACTTGTTAAAAAATGTGTGCACTGCATGTTGAGAAATGGAAGAGTTATGGCCCAGAGCAGTCACAGGGACTGCTGAGACATGGGCTGCTGAGATACTTCTAAACAGAAGCACAAATTCCTGCAATACTTTGGGTACCCCTGTGCCCAGCCCCCCAGCTGCTGGTCCGACCTCTGGTGCTCCGTGAAGGGATGGAAGGAGTAGAGGACCTGGGGTTTGTGCCATCTTTCAGTGCCCTGCTATTCTGCAGCTGGTGAAAGGAGCAGACACTGCTTTGGGCTTCTCAGGGATGAAGCACGGTGCTTACCTCATCCTCCAGCTATAACTGTGGGAGGAGGAGGGGAGGATGGAAGGGGATAGTGAGACAATTACTTACAGCCAGCTAAACCAGCCCTGCAGCTCGTCTGTGCTGCTGCCAGAGCTGGAGCAGTGGCAGAGGAAAGATAATTTAGAAACACAAGGCTGGGAGGAGATTTAATTAGGGTACCAAGCTGCTCTCTCCTGGGTGTGTCTACTACCCTCTTCCAGTGCTTGGGGCTCCCATTTTCCTCCCTTGAGCATGGACAGGGCTCAGGTATACACCCAAGTCAGTGCCTGCTTATTTCAGCAATGTCTGTGGTTAAACTGCCACTTAGACAGTGCTGGGATGCACCCACCACCCCTACCCCCTGTGCCAGAGCCTGGTGACCCTGCAGGAGCTCCCAGGGCTGGTGCACAGTGTAGCAGCACCCAGTCACTTTCCTGAAGCCTCCAAGATCTCCATCAGCTCAGTCCCCTTTGGCCATCCCTGGAGTTGGGCTGTGTACACCCCTTCCCTGAGCTGCTTCTCGGGGCTGGGGCAGGAGGCATACAGCCTGGGTCACTGCTGGCTGGCAGCCCTAGCATCCATTTCCTCCCTTGCAGGGACCACCACTGCCCTTGGTGCTCCCAACCTTCCCAGTCCAGCCTTGTCCCCACTGAGGTTCAGCCATCCCTGCCTGCTCCCACGCCATCAGAGGGGGATTATCTTACTGGGATTACAGTAACCCTCTTAGCCCAGCCCGGAGCATGAGTGTTGGAGCTGCTCCTGCCCTGTAGCCCCTAAAGCCGTTCCAGGTTCCTGCAGCCCCAGCACTGCTGACCTAAATACTTCCCTGGTGCCTCGTAATGAAATTGGTTTCCACACAGTCCAGCTAGGCTGATTAGACTGTTTCCACAAGCCCCAGAAAATATAATTATTCTTTTAAAAAAACATCAAACAAACCCAACGAATTTGGAGAAGGATGCTCCTATGGCAACTAGGTGGAATGGCAGGAACAATACAGCAGTGAGCAGCTGCCTCCACGTGTTGTGTGGAAAGGGTTTGTGAGCTGCATGGGGGGGGGGAACAGGGGGTGGTTGTTTTTAAATCTGTCTGGATCAAGTGTATAAGGATAGAACTGGAGGAAGCAGTGGATTTTTCACCTAGTTACAGGCTGCCATCTTAAAGCATTGCTGATGGTGTTTGGTTTGAATATTTTTTTTGCTGCTGATATTATTTGCAGGAACAAATCATCGTAGGAGGGCTCCCTTTTTTGTGTGCCTTAACAAATAGATAATGTTAAACCAATTAATACATATTCTGTGCTTCTGCACGGTGTGTTACTGCAATAGGATGATGCATGGCACAGATGAATAGACCAGTTTTGTAATCCTATTTAAAAAAACAAACCCACAAGTGTGCTTGATAGGGCAGGCTTGCCTCCCAGGCTGCTGTTAATTATATTTCAATCCTTTAATTCCCTGCCAGCCATGTTCCCATCACCCCCTGCCTGGCCAGCACTGGGGGTACCCCACGGCACAGCCTATCAGCAGTTTCTCAGCATTTTTACGAATTAATATTTTAAAATAGATTAAATATCAGTGGTTATGAGGCTCACTCAAAAACTCCTAGGTCTCTGCCAACTTGAAAGGCTGACCCAGAGCCCATGGGGGGTGGGCCCAGCTTGTCATGCCAAGAATATTTTGTGATGTGACTTCTATTGACACCCCTCCAAAAAGAGAACAGAAAAGTGTTTGAACCTCAGACTGTCCTGCTCTGTTTGGACCTTTGCTGCTCCTACCCATCCCTGCACTGGACTTCCTTGCTCCTGACACAGCACTATGGTCCTTTCAGTTCACTTTTATCCAGCTGACAGTGGGTTTGTAGCAGACATTTGATGAGCAGAGTGAAGGTTATCTCCCTCCTGTTGAATACTTCATTTTTTAAATAATGAATTACATTGTTACCATGGAAAGGAAATTTCCCTAATGAACAGCATGGATGAGGATATCTCAAGTGACTCACACTAATTCCCATTAGTTCCATGGGTTCACAAGTTTTCCCACCCATCCAGCACCTAACCCCTGGCAGCTAGAGTGACCCATCCCAGCACTGCTCAGCTCCATCCTTGCAGTTGTCAAAGGGGTTCAATATCCTTACATTTATGCACATGTAAAGCCCCAGTTCCAGCTGCTATTGCATGCCTGCCCTGGCCCCTTTGGGGTCCCACCTTCTGTGGGCCCAGCTGGAGCCCACCCTCAGGGATGAAATGCTGGTGCCAGAGGAGCAAAGCAGCTCTGGGGGTGTCAAGTGGACAGGTCCTGCAGACAGGTCCTGCACAGCTCACATGTGCCAGCTCAGCTCTGGAAATGTGTGCCAGAGGTTGGGAATCTGGGCTCCCAGCATGGTGATGTCAGAGAACAACTGGGGGCAGATCCTGCAGCTCAGGAGGAAGCTGGCTGCAAGGTGGGAGTGGGTGGCACCACCCCCCTGTCCCCAGGCTTTGGGGGGGATCAGCTGGGGGAAGTGACTCTTGTGACTCCTTGTGTTCTCCTTGTGACTCCTGTGGGACACACAGCACAAATGACCAGAGCCATCACAGAACCAGTATTTATGTGGGTGACCATGTCAGCCCGTTGCTCACAAGCCACTAGACAGAGGTGTCAAGCAGGGCCACAGCATTGCAGGGATGGGCCACTCCAGTGGGGACAGCAGCGCAGAGGTGAGGTGGGATGCAGAGCAGTGCTGGCATACAGAGGGCTCACCAGAGAGCAGCACATCACACAGAGACCCCCATGGCCCCTCAGGGACTGGCCAGAAATGGGACTAGCTGTGGTCCCCAGCTCCTGGCAGGGTGCAGATGACATTGAACATCTAGCATGGCTGCAAGGAGCAGGGTGTCCACTCTGCAGAGCCTGGCAATTTGGCATCCTTGTGCTTGACTGATGGTTTTTCTTTCAGAGCATTCTAAAACCCCCTTCCCCTCCACTTTAAGCTCTCCATGGGTAAACAAGCCAGGGGTGACCACAGTGGGTGACCACTCCTGGGGATACCCTCAGGACACCACAGGATGAGCAAGGAGATGCTTGCTAGGGAGGGGCAACAGGGAAAAGCACCCACAGAGCATGTCCCAAGCCTGGGAGGGGCATCACAGTGGGCTAAGCACCCTCACCAGGAAGGGCAGCAGCACAGTCTGTGCTGCTGGGGTGTAGGGAAGGGGGGAGCTGGCTCCAGGAAGCCCAGCCTGGTGATGCTGCTGGAGACCTCTGGGGCCATGGCAATAAATCTGGGGTACTGAGCACCCACAACCAGCATGGGGCTGGGCCAAGACACTGGGAGGACCTTGAAGCCAGGCATGGCATCAGGCCCACCCTGAAACAGCTGATGGCAAAGGAGGGGAAGATGCAGTTGGGCCTTGGCTGTGCCAGTCTGCACTGGCTCTCCCAGCATCTCTGCCTGGACACTGTCTCTGGCCATGTCATTTCTCCATCTCGCGTCCCCAGCTGCTCCTCAGCCCCAACCTTTTAGGAGAAGTGGGATGGAGCTGGCCAGGATGCAGGTGGGGAAGAGCATCTGGCCCCTACTCCTTCTGCAGGCAGCTCAGCAGGAGGTTGGGCAGGGCTGCAGCAAGAGCCCAGGCTGTAGCCAGGGTGAGACCTGGGATGGGAGGCACTGGGCTGCCTGCCCTGGTCTTGGGGCCCCTCTGCACCTATCTCTGCACCCACCAGCACCTCTCTGCACTGATGGGCCTGCAGAGATTTGCTGCAGGGTCCCTGGGTGCACTCGAGGAAGGTGACAAGGCTGTGGCTCCTGGTAAGCTGGGTAGACAGCAGGCTGAGGGGACTGAGACCCTACTCCTGAGTGCTGGGGCTGAGGAGGGAAGGAGCCAGTGCACCCCTTGCCGCCCTGCAGGGAGCTGGTGGGGAAGGACAAGCATCCTCCACATTTCCAGATGCAGCCACAAGCCCAGGGCAGCTCCAGTGGCTCTGCTGCTGAAGGGACCAGGAGGAGCAGAGGGGGTCAGTCGCTGCCACAGCCCCTGTTCCCTGAAGTGTCATCTCTTGCAGTCGTTAGTGTCGGTGTCGGGTGGGCCGGGGTCAGGCTGGGAGCTGGGCTGCACCGCCTGCACCCGCTCCTCCAGGCTGCTGCTGGGGAACACCACGTAGCGGGCACTGACGCTCTGGGGCCGCAGCTCCCGCAGGTTCTCCTTGCTGTGCCAGATGCCATAACCAAAGTAGACGAGTAGCCCTGCAGCAAGGACATGGAGAGCAGTGGCTGAGGGCTGGCAGTGATGCAACAGGCATCCTGGCAGAGCAGCACAAGCCACAGCACCAGGGGGGCTTAACTGAGCTGCTTGCAGGTGGAAAAGGATCCTGCAGGGTGGTGAGAGCAAGAGGGCAGCGCCAGTCCCTGAGAAGGGGCAGCCTCTTGCTGGGGTGGGCTCCTCAAGCCCCAGGGAGCAGGGGCTTGTTCTGGTTTGGAGCTTGAAGGTGGATCCAAACCCTAACAGGAACAAGTGGTAACACTCCTGGAACCAGAGACGGTCAGGGAGATGCTGGGAGACCTCAGCTTGTGTCTCCAAAGGGAAATTGGTGGCAGAGAGAGGCACGACATGAACTGTAAACCCATCACTGGGGAAAAGAGGTACTGAAGCCATTGGCTGTTGCTGAGATCAGCCCAGTTCCCCCAGATAAGCCCAGTTCCCCTCTCCCTCCAAAGCAGCCACCACGCAAGCACCCACCTAAGAGCAGCCAGATGGCAAAGCGGAGCCACGTCATGTAGCTGAGCTTCAGCATCAGGTAGATGTTGAGGATGATGCTCAGTGCTGGAGAGAGGGGTACCAGGGGAATCTGTGGGAGAAACGGAGTCAGGAGTGGTGACACCATCCTTAAAACCATAGAGACAAAATCCGGCTCTGGTAAATGCAAGGAACAAAGTGACTGTCACTATGGAGTTTCCAAAATTACATTTTTTTTCCCAGAAAAAGGCAGTGAAATGAACAATGGTCAGTCAGGGAGGCAGGAGCTGGGAGCCAGGCCACATGCTGGGCTGGCAGAGTGGATACTGGCACTGGAACCAGCCCAGAGGCACCATCACAAGGATCAAACAAGCTCCTGGCACCACCCAGGGGCAATGGGGTCCTTGCTGAAGAAGCTGGGGCAGGGAAGGGAGGTGGCACTGCACAAGAGGCATAAAAGCAGTTGGGAGATTGAAGAGCTCCATCATGTAGCTAGCACCATGAAGACCAAGGGCAGAAGGAGCTGGGATAGGCAGAATTGAAGTGGGGGGCTGTGAGGATGCAGAGGAGGGAGACCAGGGTGGGCAAAAGTGATCCCATGGGATAGACACTGAGCTGCTGGGGATCATAGAATCATAGAATTGGCTGGGTTGGAAGGGACCTCAGAGATCATCAAGTCCAACCCTTGACCCACCGTTGCAGTTGCTAGACCATGGCACTGAGTGCCACATGCAGTCTCTTTTTAAATATCTCCAGGGACGGAGAATCCACTACTTCACTGGGCAGCCCATTCCAGTGCCTGATGTCCCCTCCTGACTGTGCAGAGTGACACCGCAGGCACCACCACCTCCCTACACTCCATGCTTGATGACACCCTTGTCCCTCCTCCTTTAGCAATTGGAGTGCTTTCACTCACACCTTGCGGGTCCATCAGAGCAGCTCCCACCCTGTACACCCCAGCAGAGGGACCCATGGATATACCTGGAAGGTCTGTGTGCCATGCTGCTGCTCATGTGCCCAGATAAGGAAGAGGCTGAGGAGGAAGCCCAGGCTGAAGAGGACCAACAACAGGGAGTAGCTCCAGGTGGGCAGGTGGAGGTGGGTGTTGCCAAACGCCAAGATGGAGCAGAGGCAGATGGCAGACACCATCAGGGTCACCACGGCTACTGTGACCACCTCGCCTGGGTAGAAGTCGCTGAGGAACTCCAGGTAGGGCTCAAAAGCTGCCTTCAGCTGCCCTGGCTCCCGGTGCTCTTTGCTTTTGTCCCTGTCCACCAGCTGGAGCTTGTCAGAGAAGGACTCGTACTCCTTCAGCTCGCTGGTAGATGAACCCTCATGGGGCTCAGGGCTGGGTCGGCAACCGGCTGCCGGTGCACGGGGTTCCACCTTCTGCTGCTGGAAGCGCAGGATGATGATGCTGGCAGCCACAAAGGTGTAGGCCAGCAGCGTGCCGATGGACAGGAACTGCACCAGGGCCTCCAGGTCAAAGACAAGGGCCAACAAGGCCATCAGCAGCCCAAAGACCACAATGCCGATGACTGGCACCTGTGTGCGAGGATGCACTCGGGAGAAGACCTGGAAGAAGAGCCCATCCTCGGCCATGGCATAGACGATACGTGGCAGGGAGAAGAGGTTGCTCAGCAGGACCGTGTTCATTGCTGAGGAACGGGAAGAAGAAGGAGGACATTAGACCCAAACCACCCTGGTTCCCAGCTCCCGTTGCAAGTGGGGTGGCAGGTCCCACCACCACTGCCTGTACTCACCACAGATGGAACCAGCAGCCACCAGGAACCCTGCCCAGGAGTAGCCCCTCCTGTAAAATGCATCTGCCAGGGCAGAGTCGGGGTCTAGTGTGTGCCAGGGCACCATCAGTGTCAGCACCATCGACACGAGGATGTAGGCCCCAGTGGCCAGCCCCAAGGAGAAAGCAATGGCCCTGGGGACAGCCCGCTGTGGGTTCCTGGCTTCTTCACTGGAGGCAGCAATCACATCAAAGCCAACAAAGGCATAGAAGCAGGTGGCTGTGCCTGCCATGATACCTGACAGCCCAAATGGGGCAAAGCCACCCTCCTGGGTACTCCAGTTCTTGGGCTGTGCGAGGATGAAGCCCATGATGAGAATGAAGAGGATGACACCCATACTGATGGCCGAGAAGACATGGTTGAGCCAGGAAGACACTTTAGCCCCAAAGGAGATGAAGGCAGTGGCTACCAGCAGGATGGCTGCAGCCAGAAAGTCGGGGTAGTGAGCCAGGAATGGCACCTGCCAGGTGCCCACGTGGGTCTCAGTGAAGTTTTTTATCTTGTGATTGAAGATAGAGTCCAGGTAGCCGCTCCAGGCCCTGGCCACTGCGGCTCCCCCAATCATGTACTCCAGAAGCACATTCCAACCGATGAGGAAGGCCCAGATCTCACCCACAGACACGTAGGTGAACATATAAGCAGAGCCCGTTTTTGGTACTCGGGCTCCAAACTCAGCATAGCAGAGAGCAGCCAGGAGCGAGGCAAAGCCGGCAATGATGAAGGAGACAATGACGGCTGGGCCGGCAATCTCTTTGGCCACAGTACCTGTGAGGACGTAGAGCCCAGAGCCCACCATGCCCCCAACGCCCAGAAGTGTCAAGTCGACGGTGGAAAGGCATCTGTTGAAGGATGTTTCCATCATGTCGTCCTCTAAGGTCTTCACCCGGTTGAGTTTCTGGCAGAAGCGGGTCAGGTCGGTAGAGCGTGGCAGCCATCTCGCCATCCTGCAGGCAGTGGGAGGAGTCTACAGCTGGAGACTGCCTGGGGACCTACCAGAGGAGGAGGAAGGTGTGAGCATACCCTCCTGCAGGGAGGTATGGGGTGGTGAGGACAGGGTGGAAAACCCAGCAGGGGAACATTTAAAGTGTTCCTAACTCCTCAGCCAGTGTGGAGCTCAGCACCGGAGCATGTCCTCCACCAGAGTGATGGTACAGGACAGACAGCCTTGTACGTCAGGTGAGAGGGGAACCCCAGCACCCCCAGGGCAGGACCACCCAGGCTTTTCTTTTCGAACCAGAGATGCATTACAGCTCAAACTAGGCTGCTCTGGCCGTGATGAAGGTTTCTTTGCTGCTTCCCCTCCATCTTACCCAACATCTCCCAGACCTTCTGCCTGGTGTGCTGGGGGCCTCCCAAGGGGGCATGCAGTGTCCCCTCTCCCAACACCTTGCTGCTTCCCCAGGGAAAGCCCAGGCACGGTGCAGATGTGTGCAGGAGGAAGTCCAAAGCAGCTCCTGTGAGGACGTGGACACGTCCCCAGCCAATCCAGGAAACATATCAAGTGCCCAGGGTCCAGCCCAAGCTGGCAGCTGCCACCATGACGGCGAGAGGACACAGTTCTGGGGACCTTCAGGTGCCACTTCAGGGCTGCCCCGTTGGGTGGTCTGTAATCTGGGGGGATGCTCTCCCAGTCGCCCTCCTCCCGGTCCCGGGATTCCTATCTCCCTATCCCTAAACCTGCCGCGAGGGCTCGCACCGCTGGGTGCAGCCCTTATCCCTGGCTCCCTCTGTTTCGGAGGGCAAAAGGTCCCGCAAAGGCCACCACCACCTGAGGACACGACGCTGCCGCTGGGGACAAACGGCCGGTGGGCAACCCCCGCGCTGGCCGAGCCCCCCCCAGCCCCGCTCAGCCGCCACCGAACCCCCGCGTCCGGCAGCACCGGGGGCCCGACCCCATCTCACCCACAGCCGGGCGGAGGCTCCGGGATCGCACCCGGAAAGGGAGAGGGGGATTGGGGACAGGTTGTGTGTGAGGCGGGGTTCGGCCTCCGGACCCAACCCCAGCCGGGGATGGAGGGAATGTTTCATCCCCGCTGACCCCACCGCGATGCCGGCCCCGCAGTCCCACCCCGGTCCCGCCGCTCCGGAGGGGTCCGCAGGCCCCGCTCACCTACGCGGGGACACCGCGCGGCTCCTCCACGGCCTGGCCCGGCCCGCCCCACCTGCTCCGCTCTCCCGGCTCCGCCTTCCGGACCGGCGGAAGGGCGGGGACGGGCGCGGCGGCTGCCGGAGCCCCCAGGGAACTGGTCCAGGGGCTGTGTGAGGATGAACAACCTCCGCATCCCTACGGGGTGTCTCCTCCGTAGCTGGGCTGGGGTAACGGGAGCACCCCCCACTCCCACAGAGACGGTGATGAATTTTTAGTAGAGCACCGAGAGCATCCCGTGGGTCCCCACGACCTTTTGGCTGCGTGCTGGACACCAGCCCCATGGGGGGGTGCTGGAAAGGGATCACTGGGAAGGGTCTGAAGCACATGTCTGCCCAGGAGCAGCTGAGGGAGCTGGGGGTGTTCAGCCTGGAGCACAGGAAGCTGAGAGGAGACCTTCTGGCTCTCTGCAACTGCCTGAGAGGAGGTTGCAGACAGGGGGTTCCAGCTCTGCTTCCAAGGATGGGACATAGGCAGTGCTGTGGGAAGGCGTCACCCTCTAGTGACAGAAAGGCACTTGCTTGGAAAAATATTTGTGGATGCTTGACCTCATCCTGCCCAGCAGTGCCTGGGGTGTGGGGTGGGCAGGCTGAGCAAGCTTCCTGCTCTGAAATCGTGCTGACCCAAAATTCCCTCCCTCTCAAGGGAAACAAGAACTTGGTTCCCTTAGGATAACCTTTTCCACCAATGACCCTGCCACCTCCACATCACATGGAAAGCCTTCCTGAAACACAACCTGACCACAGCGATGGAAAATTTCAGCTTGGATGCTCTGCCTGGCAGAGCTGCAGAGCAGATGGTGGGAGTGGGAAGCTAGAGAGTTGCTGTTGTCATGGCAGTGGCAGAACAGTCACTGCCATCCCTAGAACCATCTCCCTAGCAGTGAAGGTGTCAGTGACCAGCTCTCCTGGCTGGTGGGGAATTCTGGCCCACTCAGAAGGGCTGAACCCACTGGCAGAGTCCTTGCTAATAGCTCTGGACACAGAGGAATAGGGATGCTGCTTTCACCTGGTCAGCACCAGACTACCATGTCTGCAGGTGTCATCTCATACAGGACAAAGGGATCTCCAGAGTGGGATGGGGACCACTCTGCTCCTCGACACATCAGTGCAGGGCTCCCAGCTGAGGACCAAAGGACAACACAGTTTGAGGTGATTCGTGGGGATCCTACACTGGTGCAGGTCCTGCATCAGTCCACTTTCCAGCTGGGGATTTTCCTGCAGGAGGCAGAAACCCCCTCAAGAGTGGTAACTTTTGTCTCCAGCAGCTGAACCACAGTAGCACATTGCTGTGGGGAGGAGTACCCCACCTGTACTGGAAATGGGGGGATGGCTCAACCCTGAATTTGCAGAAGCCTCATTTGTCCTTGTAGCTGCTGATCTTCAGTGTTTGCCTATGGTACAGTACTCGGCAACTCCTCCACCACCACCTCTCCCTAACAGGCCACCCACAACCTCCACGAACACCTCTGTGGGTTTCCTTTAGCTGGTTCTCCAGCTCTGCAGTGGCCTCCTACTCCAGCTTACATGATCAGCTTCCAAATGAACACAAGGGCTCACTGGACCCTGGCCACAGGGTACTGACCCGTTTCTCAGCCTTTTTAGTTAAGAGCATACTGAATCTTCAAATGCTGCCTTCTGTTATGAAGAGACTGCTGCAAGAACAGCAGAGGATGCAGGCAAGAGCAACATGAAAGCAATGCCTCCCAAATCCAAAACTTGCTCTGGGAATGTTGGAGAAATCCCAGCTGTACGCAGAGCCCTTCAACACACCATTGCCCAAGTCTTTGAGCCACCAACAGCTTCTCTTGACTCAAAGTTCATCCATGAAGAACAGCACTGCTTAGTCCCTTGCACCATCTCATTTCCCAGGGACACCCACACAGTGCTGACCCTCTGAGTTGTAGGAGTGGGAATCAGGCTCTCAGGAAAGGTCTCCACCAGGAGAGGTCTCTTTAAGTTCTCATGCAGCTTTACTCTAGTACCCCCAAACCACATGCTCGTCAAGCAGGGAGGGGACAACCGTAACTGCAACCACTGACATTTAGAAAGGTGTAGGACAGAGTATTTTATTTTTCTCCATTTAGAAGCTGGCTTAAAGTAACACAGGCAAATCTCTGAAGCCTTCTCTGCTGTCCAAGTTGGGAGGGAACACTGCAAACATCACAGTCCAGTAACGGTGGGAAGAGGCCAGAGATCTTCCTTTAATAAAGCTGATGGTGGTATCTGTGCAGAGGCCTCCCGGGGGAGGGGCTGCCTGTTTCAGAGGCTCTTTCAGCCTCGACACACACAGAATCATTCTTTTGTAGATAAACCTTGGACATTTTTTTCTCCATCTGCAAACCATCTGCCAGGGTGAGGCAGCACTGGATGCTGTCCCTCTCCCCTCCCAGAGACACTCACTCCTCCTCCTCCTCCCTGCATCAGAAGAGGTGACTGCAGTTTGGAGGTGACACTGCTCTCTCGTTCAGTGCAATCCACCTGAGCACAGGGCTCAGCCCCACACCACAGGGTCAGCTTTGCTGCTGCCATGCCCCTCCCCATCTCCCCAGGCTCCCTGAGGGTGTGGGCTGCCCGGGACAGATCTCAGCATCCTCCATTGCCTCTCATCTTAGCAGGACGTGCAGCACACATCTTGCTCTGAGGACAGGAGAGACAGCCTGATGCTCCCACCCACACCCCTGCTCTGGGGTCTGCACCCCCCAGCTCTAAGGTTATCTAAGGGCCTCAGCTATTTCTTCTACAGCCAGTAGCCTCTTCCTGGCACAGTATCAAGCAAAGGCATTAACAGTCTGTTCTTTAGAGGGAAGTCAGAAGAAAACTCTGGACAGAAAACAGAAGATTTGCTCATTCAGGAAAAAGCTTTCTCAGACTCAGATTCCTTCTGTTGTAACTTCCGAATCAGTTCCAGCAAATTCATCTGTAAAGTGAGCTCCTGCAAAGGAGAGACATGTTTGCAAGATTAAGCTGATCCTGTTCCCTGCTGTAGAAAGCAGAAAGCACTGGTTTGTACCACCCACTCAAGAGCTGCTAACTTTCAGGGAACAAAAGTAAAAAGAAACAATGGCTTAATCTTGTTTAAGCATTTCTACAAAATACAAGGCAGTAGTATCTTAGCTGCACACTGTAGCTGTCTGAGGAACTGCAGGGCTTTATGGTTCATTAAGGATAGAGAAGAGTTCTTTTCTTGACTCTGATTTAGTGATAACCACAGCACAAGCCAGCCAGTTCTGCAGGTTTTCACTTCTGAAGTAGCCTTCAGGAGCGGGGCAGTAGTGTCCCCTGGCATAGCCACACATCCCTGTGGAGTTTCTTGGCGCAGCACAGCTCCCTCCTCTCCATCTCCAACACCTCCCCTCCCTCAGGCACAGCTGGGCAGGCAGCAGGAGGCATTGCTGTGGGTGCCCTTGGAGTGCAGTCCAAGACGTGTGATACACTGCTAGGCTGTGCCTCCAGTTCCCTCTAGGTATGACATTCCCTTTCAAAAACTCCCTTTTTCAGGACTGTAAATAAGTGCAGACCACCATCTCCTACAGTCACCAAGAACAGCTTATGGTTTCCTTACCATCTGCATGTCCTTTACTCACACTTAGCTCACAAGTCATTTAGCACAAAGACTACATGGCAGAGTAGCTAATTCAGTGAGCCCCATGCTGTGACTCAGACTTGCAGACATTACAACTCAGAAATAAAAACCTGTTTTTATAAAACCATATCAACTGCATAAGTGGGCATTTGATACAACAGACTGGGGGAAACACAGCAGCTGATGGGAAACGTGTGTAGAGCAGATTCCAGCAGTGATTTCTTATCTGATGGTGGCATTCAGGGGTGCAAGCCAAGGTCGGGGCCTAGTTTGCCAGCTATCATCAAGGCAAACATAAATAAACCCCAGCAAATAGGAACCCTGTTAAGAGTTATTACTTACTAAAATAACATAAAAGGAGGGGGCAGGAGGGGAGAGAAAGAGCTTTCATTATACAGCTGAGGAACAGCAGCACAGGAAAAATAAGAGGCTTGTTCAAGGCTACACAACCAGGAATTGTGTGGGTTTCAGAAAACGCTGGTTTAACTAACTTTAAGCCATCGTTTCGCACCAGTAGGTCTCTATCAAAGTGAAATTTAATCAGCTGAAGATTAAGAACAGCCTGTTCCTGCATTCTCTGCAAACTTCTGTGGCATTACAGTGAGACTTTGGAAGTTTTATTTTTCATTCCTGTGGTGGCGTTAAGACAACAGAGAAAAACCCAGGCGACTGCTCTCGAGTTTTAAGCTCAGATGCACCAGGGAAACCAAGAATGATTTTCTAATCACAGTCTGAGATTGTCATCTTCAGTAAGTCACATGCAAGAATTAGTAAGATGCCTGATAAAAGGATTTTTCAAAGGCAACTTGTACAGCTAAGTGAGGTACAAAAGTGAAAAACATATGCAGCCACTTCTTTTAGTACTATTCAGACCCACTGCACAGTGACAGGACTGCATGCTGTGGGCACAGCGTTTCTTCCCCCCAGACAGGGAAGATCATTGCAGAAAGCTGGGGATGTTGCCCTTTTTGATAGGTTTTGGCTTCTGCTACTATGCCAACCAAGGACACGATGGCTGTCAGCTGATGACACAAAGGACTGATCATTCTTTCTGACTCAGTGGTTCAGAATTCATTAAGTTCAAGGGTGGTTTTGTTTTGGTTTGTTGGTTGCTGTTTTTTTAAATAAAGATATTAACACGAGAGTACTGTCAGTTGTTACGCTTCCTAAACACCAACCTGTGGGTTTGTGGTGATGTAGAAGCCGGACACCCCAGCCTTTTCCAGAGTGCTCTGCTGGTCTATCACCTTCTGGTCTAGCTCCAAGACTATCTTCTCATCCATCATTCGCTGCTCCTCTCGAATTCGTTGCTCCACAGCCTGAAGCAGATAACAGACAACAGGAAAAATAGCAGAGTATTTGCCTTCCTTCTATCTTTTCTCATCTGTCTGTTACCAAAACCGAAGAGCCACCAGATCCTGCAGCACTTGAGTCCCAAGGACAGGAGAGGGAGCAAGCACAGCCCCACATCTCACTTACTCCACTTGTGATGCCTAGAGCAAGCTACCACTCATGAATCACTGGGACCAGCCTGCTTTCTGGGTGTCTTTAGTCCAGGAAAGACCATGAGCAACAGATTGGTGCATGAATCAATATTCCTGGGAAGCCAAGGCCTGAGCTGCAGGATACAGCCATGCACTCCAGCAACAGGGGTTCGAAAGAAAACAGGGATCCAAGAACTCCTATCCCTGACAGGACTGGTGAGGCTGAAGTCAGACTTGGAGGAGTAACAAAGGACACCAGCAGTCACCAAGGTGCCAAGCCTGGAGGCTTCCCTAAGCCTCCATGTTCCCTGAACACACAGTATCTAGGTGTGATTTACAGCTCCAGCTCTATTTATTCACCAAAGAAGCCAAACTCCTAAAAAACCTAACTTTGCAACTGGAAAGCCAGTTTTTGTACTGACAACAATAAGCTGAAGTTTCCCTTGGGACTAGTGTGCTGGGGCTCTACTTTTGGCAGAGAACATTATCCTGCCTTGCTGACATCTGCCTAAAACTCAGCAGAGACAGTTCGGCATTGCTGCTGCAGATGAAATGGAGCAGTGACCATTTGGCACATCAAAGGCACACTGGAAATCAGAAGTGTTGGATCTTCAACAATGTGCTCTGAGAGCACTCGCATGCTCTGCTAGAAGGGGTGCTGGAGCTCTGGAGGAAACCTCAACCTACCAGAAACTCTGCTGGAGACGGGAAAGCCAAAAAGGAGGACTGCAGGGGATGAGGAGAGCCCAGCTCAAATAAAAAGCTGCATGTGCGGAGAGGTGAGGGGACAAACTGCTTGGGTGGCACTAAGCAAGATACAGGGGAAGTCAGAAGGCATCAAATCCCATCTAAGCACAGAATCCTTCTCTTGCAGGAATTTTAATTTTCACTTTCTCCTGCAGGCACAAGTTTACATATTTTCCTTGGGCACAGCTGCCCCTTTGTAACACAGTAAACAGGCAGGCACATAGCTGGAAATATTCACAGGGCCTTGCTGCACAGAAAGGTAGAAGTCACAAAGTCTGAGATTTCCTACATCAGTGACTGGTGGTTTAAGAGACCCAGACAGATACATCTGAGAGGAAAGCCAAAAGCCTGTGCACTGCTTCACATCCTGGGGAGAATCCAGAATTTGAACAGATGTCTCTGGAAAAGAGCCAAGGTTTGTCTGGATGGACGACTCAGCAGCTCTCTGCAAAAGGCCTAACCTGAATCAAGAGCAATTATTACCTGAGGAGCAAGAGCTACCTCATGTAACCTTTCTTGGATGTCAGGCAGTCAATTGGTGTCTTACCTTTTTAATTATGTCCACAGGCAACTTTGGAAAAGTTTTGCAGAACTACACTTTCTTAGTGAAGACTCAGGACTCCATCAAACCTCAACAAAAGCTGAGGTAGAGGGCTAATTGCCTCCCTTCACTACAGGATAATAATGAACCCAAGAAAGCTTTGTCCTTATGCATTCTTCAGTCTAAAGGTTCATGCTCTTTGTGGAAGATATGAAGGATTCAAATCCCTTGCTCTTCAGACTTTCCTTCCTCCCAGCCACCTTGGGGGAGGGAGGAGACATCACACCATCATCTCTTCTGTTCACTGTGCTGGAGAAGTGACTTGGCTTGGAACAAATTCAGATTTAATTGCCTACACACTGTTTAGGCTTGGCTCCTAGTTCTAGGCTACAGAGAAGTGACAAAGTATGTGAGAAAAATAATGCTTAAACACAAGTTTTTTCTTCAACTCTGGTGGCTGCTGAATGTATGATGGGCAAAGCTTTTTAAAATGTTACAGGGTCCACTAGGAAGCCAGACATTTAAAAAGTACCTCTTTTATTAAGCCCAGGGAGCTGGTTGTTGAAAACTTTAACCACAGAGGGCAGCTCCAACACATACCAATTGTTACTGCAGTGACCGACCTATTCCCAAAATGCTCTACAGCAGAAATAGCAGAGCAAAATAAGGGAAGAACATGGTAGAGGAACCTGTCAAGGAACACCTGGCAGAGAAAAATAGAAGAGAAGAAAACGAGAAGTTGCATATTATGTAAGACAAGGAGAAATGACACATACTTAATGAATGAAGACAATACTGAAATTATTTAAAACAGGCAGTACAGATTATTACTTGCTTCAAGTATAATTTACTCCCAGACAGAAAGAACAGGGACAACTAATAAAGATTCAGCCTGCTTTTAGTCACCCCGAGAGGAAACAAGGGATGTGGCAACACCAAAACAAAAGATCCAACAGTAGCATATTACTTGTCACGGGCAAAGGTCAGGAAAGAGCCTGTGTATTTGAACAGTTATCTGTTTGCCTTATGTGGAGTAACTTTCCCTCCACATTTATACTCCATCCATTAAGATAACTAGCTACTTACAATTACTTTTCCCTTATAAAAAATGCCTCTATCTTATCATTGATGTACATAAAAGTCCTATGGAACTCCTTGCTAAAGTACCAGTTGTACTGAAGCACCTTTCTCCAAATGCCTTTGGATGCTCAAAGAAACTATTTCTATCCTTAAGTATTTCAGTCCAGTTCCTCCTTATCAGTGCTACTGAGTAAAATGTGTTTGAGTAGTCTCTGCTTTCTTCTTGCTATTGCAGATTTCACATACCTTTCACATACACATTTTACATTTTCATAGTGGCAGATTTCACATACCTTCTCTATTTTCTATCAGTTCATTCTCTATCTATATACAGATTTCAGTCTGTTAAATAACAAAGCACTGGGGAGACCCTTGCTCTTTTGGAGTGGGCAATTCCATGATTCCCAGATCATGCCTGGACCACAACTATCCCAGATGTCAAGAACCTGGGTGCCCCATTCTTGAGGGTGGGGTTGTGGAGGGACAAAGAGTAAGAGCTGGGGACCACGAGGTCAGGGTGAAGAATGTCGGACTGTGCTAGCAATACCAGAAAGGACAACTGGTAGCTCCTGTGGGGGTGAGAAGGTGACTAGTTAAACCCTCTGGAGATGCTGTGATGGTCCTGTGATGTTGCTGCAATGCAGGAGAGGTCCTGCAGCAAAGGGGCTGTCAGAGCCCTGGGGAGGGGACACAACCTCCACGCCAGGGGAAGGCTGTTGCCTGGCTGGGCCCTGCTCACCTCCATCTCCCGTTGCTGTGCAGCACGGAGGAGCGGCAGATTGTGGGGTCTGCAGCACTGCTGGGCCTCCTTGTGCCGGTGGAAGAGCTCCTGCTTCATCCCTGCAAGGGAGATGCTGCAGGTCAGTGCATGGCCCCTCCCGCTCTGCAACACCTGTGTCCTCAGTGTCCCCACCACCTTCCCCCTCAGTGTCACCCCTCCAGATGCCCCAGCCCCGCCTCCTCTCCACAATGTCCCCATCACCTTCCAGCTGTGTCCTCAGTGCCACCCACCCACCCAGTGCTCCTGAGCTGCCCTTCTAGTGTCCCCTCAGCGCCCCAGGACTGCCACCCGTGTCCCAGGACTGCCACCCAGTAGCCCCTCCAGTGTTCCCCCAGCCGCTGCTCCAGGATCCGCACCATCTGCTCCCCCCCCACCGTCCCCCAATGCCCTGGGCCTTCCCTCAGTGTCTCCCACCCAAGCACTCCGCAATTGACCCCCGGTGCCCTCCCACCTCCCCCCGGTGCCCCGGGCCTTACCTCACCCGCTGTCCCCTCCACCTCCCTACACTGTCCCCACCGCCTGTCCCCGGTGTTCCGAACCAGCACCCCCAGTGCCCGCCCGTCCCCCCTCACCGCGGTGCTCGCTGTGCAGCTGCAGGCGCTGGCTGTAGAGGTTCTTCTCGGTCAGGTGCTGGATCTCCAGCAGGCCTTGCACTATCTCGAAGACGGTCCCGTCCAGCAGCGCCAGCGCCAGGTCGCTCAGCGTCGTGTAGGAGAGACGCTGCTGGCAGGAGCTGCCAGTACCGGGGGCGATACTGAATCAGCTCCGGTTCCAGCCCGACCCAGGCCCCCCGCACCGCGCCCTGTGCCACTGCCCCCCGCTCACCTGGGCAGCGCCTTCACCAGAGTCTGCAGCTCGGAAAGCAGACGGTAGTGCCGCTCCTGCTGCCGGGACAGCTGCTCCTGCTGCCGGGACAGCTGCTCCTGCTGCTGCTCTGCCGCCTCGTACTCCCCTGACCCGCCGCCGAACCGGTCCATGACCCCACAGCCGAACCGGTCCATGGCTCCGCCGTGCCCGGCCCCAAATTCCGCCGGGCCCTGCGCATGCGCGATCCCGCCCCGCCGGGCGGCTCCATGGCCCCGGCCCACCCACTGCCCAGCCCGTTCTCCTCGCACCTCCCCCTCTTCTCCCCCTTCCAGTATATTTCTCCGCCTTCCGCTTTTTTTTTCCCCCTTTCCATTCCCTTTCTCCCTCTACGGCCCCTTTCGTCTTTGCTGCTTCTCCTGTCCCGTGTTCTCGGTGCTGTTCCCGGGCTCCGCACGTACACCCCCGGATTTCCCTGGAGTTTTTTCTCCAGCTGCTCCATCCCATGGGATGCATAGGCAGGCGCTACTAGGTGTTTCGCTGCTCGGCCTTGGAAGCAGTTAAAAATGCCGGAAATGGCGTTATCAGAAGCGTTTCATACGGAGTGTTTCCCTTTTGAGTCACTGGACAGGGTTACTTTGCCACGACCGAAAATGCGGTGACCCCAGTGTCTCTGTATTCGGGTACATGGCTTCATGGTTTTACTCCAGCCCATGACCTGGGACCATTCACCAAGGACAGTGGGAAACATTCATGCATTCCATGGGGAGCCCTGAGGAGGGTGAGGCCACTTGGCCCCAGGATCCCCTCTGGTCCCCTCAGCACCTGGAACTGATTATGGGCACTTTTACCTCAGAGGTCACCCCCCTCAGTGTGGGGATGGCCATGATTGGGGATCCCACAAGTGCAGGTGATGAGATCCACCTTCACTGCAGCTTGGGTTGCAAATTAATTTCAGTGGCACACATGCAAAGGGTTCTGGCTTGAACAGATAACCCTTTCCAGGAAGAAATTGTTCTCAAGCTCCAATCTAAATCTCCCCCTGGCACAACTTGAGGCCATTACCTCTTGTCCTGTCACTTGTTCTTTGGGAGCAGAGCCCGACCCCCCCTGGCTGCAGCCTCCTCTCAGGCAGTTGCAGAGAGCCAGAAGGTTTCTCCTCAGCCTCCTGTGCTCCAGGATCAACACCCCCAGCTCCCTCAGCCCCTCCTGGGCAGACTTCTGCTCCAGACCCTTCCCTGGGTCTCTTGCCTTTTTCTGGACACACTCCAGCCCCGTTCTCTGGACAGAATTTGAGGTTTGTTCTCACCAGTGCTGAAAATCCCTTTGGCAGCCTTGGTTGCTTGACAATGGAGGGACAAAAACCACCTTGTCCCAGTGTAGGACCAGACAAGCTCACTGCCCTGACATGGCTACCTGCACTGCTGAGGACCTACCACCTAACCTAACACAACTTAACACCTCCATGCTTTGTCTGTGTTCAAGCATAACGTCCCCATCATCATGACACGGAGCAGCCCCTGGCTTGATCTTGCCACCTTCCTCACCTCTGGGGCTGTGCCCCAGAACTGTTTTGAGTGGGAGATGAAGTCCAGTGGTGTCTGGGCATGGGGAGGATTGTTTTGACCCCAGACGTGGAGCTGAAGAGGCATTACCTTGACCGGAGGGCTAGACCATGCCTGAGGATGGGGGAGATGGTACAGCTGAGATAGCCATGCCCTGCAGCCACACAGAGACTGCACAGAAAGGGGAGAGCCAGGAAGGGGCTCAGCTGAGGGCTTAGCCAGGGGATGGGGGGCACAGCCTAGGAAGGGAGGAGATCATCCTGGGGAGAGGTCAGCATGTTCCCAAGCTACAGCAGTGCTGGTGAAGGAGCCAGCCGTGAGGAGACCCTGAGGCCTGGGCTTTGCTGTGGACATTCCTCTCCTTTCCTCTGTGCTACAGGAACTCAGTGCTTCCTCCCTCCCCAGCTCTACTCCCTCTCAATTGATCCCAGATGTGGGTCCAGGTGCTTCTCATTACCCCACAGGCTCAGGGCACTGCTGCCTGGTGGGGGTTGAGGCCGTGCTTTGGGGGACCCAGGGCCAGTGTGTGCCACAGGGAACTGGCCTGTTTCTGCTCAGGGCTTGTGCCTCCTTCATGCCAGGCTGGGCTGGGCTGGGATTCAGGGAAAGCTTGTGTGGATGGAGCTGGAGGGCCCCAGGGCTCTCTTCTGGGGCTGTTCAAGTGCCTTGGGGACAAGGAGACAAAGGGCACATCAGCTGTTCAGTCTGAAGCAAAGGAGGCTGAGGAAGCACCTTCTCACAACTCTCTGAAAGGGGAATCAATCTCTTCTCCCAAGGAACAAGCAATGGGACAAGAGAAAACTGCCTCAGGTTGCCCATAAGAGGTTTAGATTGGAGCTTGGGAACAATTTATCTCTGGAAAGGGTTGTCAGGGCCTGGCCCAGGCTGCCCAAAGCAGGGGTAGCGTCCTCATCCCTGGAAGGGTTTCAAAGCCATGGAGATGGGCATGGGTTAGAGGTGGCCTTGGCAGTGCTGGGTTAATAGTAGGATTTGATGATCTTAATAATCTTGTCCAACCAAAACATTTCTCTGATTCTAAGCTCAGTGAGGTGAACTGCAGCTAGGTCTCCCATGGGGCTGAGCCTGCAGAACCTGTAGGTCTAGGCTGGGTCTGGGAACGTTGGGAGAGGCAGGTGGATGGCAGACATGGGAAGTGGGACTGGAAAGCACCTGGTGACCCAGTGGTGTCCTATGCTCTGTATGTGGCTCACACAGTCAAGGTAGTGAGCACATCATGATATGTTGGAATGTGCAGAAGTCTCCTGGGGTTTAGGATTAAGTTGGTTGGGAGTCTCTGACTGGGTGATGGTGTCAGCAATGGTACCAAAGCAGCTCAGGTGGCACAGCATGGGAGGAGAAAGTACTGGCCTCTTCCCACTCCCTCCAGCATTTGCTAGCCACACAGCAGCTGGACCCAGGGGCTTGACAGCAGAAACAGCCCCACAGCTGGCTTGTCATGCCCAGGACGACCCATAAAGACATAAAAGGAGGGAGGAAGTTCCTTCTGTCCTTTCTCACCATGGAGCTTGGCTGGGTAAGAGGGGATGAGGAAGACCCCAGTGGGACCCTGCAGATGGCCCATGACATCATGGCTCTTGTGCATGGAGCAATGTGCTCAGCTGGGCAGGATGAGGCCACATGTGCTGGTCTGCATGGGAGAGAGCAGGATGCTCCTTGCCTCACCAGAGGGAACCAGGGGCTGATTCTGGCTCACTGCTTCTTCCTAAGCCCCCAACAACCCGTGGGACTTTCCTCACACTGTGAAGAGGTGGGTGCTGAGAAGCAGGCACACGTCATGGGATGGAGCCCGTGCCCCAGGATGGTGCCTGCAGGGACAACCAGAGGGCCCAAGAAGCTATTTTCTGTTTGTCCAGGTTGCCCAGGGATGGGGCAGAAAAAAGTTCTCTGGGCAACCTGGGCCAGGGTCTCACCAGCCCTACAGCAAAGAATTTCTTCCTCATCTCTAACCTAAATCTCCCCTCTTTTAGCTTAAACTGTGCTCCCTTGTCCTATCACACCAGACCCTTGTCCCAAGTCCCTCCCCAGCTTTCCTAGAGCTCCTTCAGGCACTGGAAGGTGGCTCTAAGGTCTCCCTATTGCAGCCTTCTTCTTCTCCAGGCTGAACAACTCCAACTCTCTCAGCCTGGCTCCAGAGCAGAGCTGCTCCAGCCCTTGAACCATTCTCGTGCCCTCCTCCTGGCTTGCCCCATGTTGTTCTTATGCTTACGCTGGCTTGTACTGTAGCACTGATGGAGCTGATGGAGCCAGCCCCTCACAATCCCCTTTCCAGCATGAATACTCTGGCACCACCATTCCCTCTACCAGCAAGAGCTGATAGAGAAATTTCCTACATCATTTTGGAAGGCCTGTTGCCTCAGCGTGTTTCATTCTCACTGGAGTTTCCCTTTCCAAGTTTTATTTTGGTAGGGCCTGAAATAGGAAATGAATTGTTGGCAAGGGGATCACTGCTATCGCTGCTTGCTGGCCAAGCCAAAACAAATGTGCTTTTGTCAAACCCAACAGCTCCTTCTTCAGTTTAGGAAATGGGGACAAAATGGGAACAAAACCAGTGTTACAGTATTGGTGAAGGAACGGATGGGCCACAAATGCATCCATCTCCTCTGCTTCCCTGGCTGAGGTCTCAGTGGAGGGGAGGGCAATGGCAGTCCCTGCTCCACCTCAGTACCTCCTGCCAGCCTCAATCCACTGCTTCTCTTTGGCTGTGGAAGGCCAGGTAACATGCTAAGTCAAGCCTTCACGTTGTCACCAGAAAGCTCTCACCTATCTGTTAGGGAAGGTGGCTTCAGGAAAGATAGATCTTAGGTATAAAGTGCTTCCTTCTTCATCTCTGGTGAGCAGAAGATTTGGGTTTTGCTCCACATTATGACTTCATCCTGTGATTGGGTTCAGCTGTTTTTTCTTTGAGGCCAAAGGTTCTGCATGTCCACAACAGTGGTGGAAAGCAGCTAAGAAAAAAAAGTGCATTTATGCTCTGTACTATCCTTTTCAATGGACTCACAGCTGCAGGGAAAACTGTGTCATGGCGTGGCCTCTGTTGATTTGGGAACCCCTCACAGTATCTGTTACAGGTTGCTGCCAAGTCAGATATGACCAAAATGTGGTGGTGGAGGAAAGCCTGCAGGCCCCAGCAGGATGGTTGGAAGAGATTCATGGTCACATTATGTGGAGAAATCAGCCCTTCATGATGCTGAGGTGTAGCAATGCCTCATCCATTGAGATGGTGATGTCCTTCATGGCCTGTGGCAATACAGGACATTTATTAGAGAAGGCATCCGACACATCTGAGCTGGAAGGGCCTGCTGAAAAGAATGTGGGGCCCTACAGTGGACCTCAGGCTGACCATCAGCTGTTGTTGTCAGTTCAGAGAGAATGTGAAGAATTGGAGAGGCCTGGAGGTGGGCTATCACCATGCTCATGGATCTGCCCACATTGCACCAGGAAGAGGTGGAGGGGGCTGTGCTGAGTTAGCCCGGCCATGAGGAGGTGAAGGGGATCTCAGAGAAGCCAGCTGAGATGATGGAGTGTCACTGATCGAGCATGAGGAGCTAAAGCAGGAGGGCTTTCAGGCTCTGAAAGAGGCGGCACACAGAGGGCTCTATTCCCTCCCATTCCCTGCCCATATTCTCTCCAGCTCATGCAGACCATCAGCCCCTCCTCTCTTTCACCCCTCCGGGCTGAAGCCAGAGCAAGGTGATTCCAGCTCCTGCCCCTGCCAACGGGAGCCTGGGCAGGCAGAGACAGCACCCAGCTACAGAAGAAATACATTTTTATTAGGAAAGCTCTCTGCAGAGGTGCCAGGCTCTGTCGTACCAAACTAATCCCTCCAACTCTGTTGGCTCTGGCCAGAGCTAGTGCTTTTCTCCCGGGCAGCGGCAGCCCCGGCAGAGGGCAGGGAGGCTTCCGGTCGAAACCAGCTCGACCGCCGGCACCGGGCACACAATGGCTGCGGTGGGTCCCGGCTGTGGAGAGCTGTGCCTGGAGCCCAGTGTGTTGGGGGCAGGGGTTTTCCTCTGGTGATGGATGGGGGCACATCCCTGGTGGTGCCCTGAGTTGCCCGGGCAGCAGCACACTCCCTCTCCCGAGCTCCGCAAGCCTGACGGACCCCGAGTGGGTTGGGAAGCGAGTGGCTCCGTTACTGCAGAAGTATACGGTGGTAAGTCTAGTACAACAAGCGCTGCTTATGTGATCGATAATACTGCTAACAAAAAGGGGTGGACGGGATTATACATTGCCACGCACGGACCATTCCCTCCCCGCCCCTGGATTGGCGGCCAGGCCGGCTCCCTGTGGTCCTGCCCTGCACGGGAGGGTGAGCTGCCAGACCCAGGCAGGGAGCAGGCAGCAGGGCTTGGAGGGGAGGACAGGTCCTGGGGCAGGGGAGGATAAAGGAAAAAGGGGAACGAGAGATACGGTGGGGGGCAAATGGAAGCTCACGGGCTCTTCAAATGCCCCTGCCCAGTCCGTGGCCATGCTGGCAAACGTCCTTCTTCCCAGTGCATGACCGGCCGGCAAGGGGCCGGTGCCCATCTCCTGGTCACTGCACGGCCTGGGCGGGCATGGTGGTTGCCCTGGGCTGCTCCAGGCTGGGCTTCTCGGCTCTTCTTCCTGGAGGCTTTTTAATGGGGGTTTTTCTTGGCCACTTGCTCGCTAGGGAGAGAGCCTGGTCCTGGCTGCTGCCAGTGCTCGGCTTCCCCACCCGCTTGGGCTCCCCGGCAGTTGGCTCAGCCACCCAGGGAATCAGTTTTTGCAGGTGGGGAGAGGTGGGCAGCAAGGGCTTGCTGGTCTTCTGGCTCCCGGCAGCCGCTGAGCGCTTGGCTTTCTGAGGAGGGTAGGCTTCTCCCTCTGGCTGCCTACTCCATTGGCACGGGTGCCTCCATCCCCCTTGTTGAGGCTCTGAGTCTTTTCCTTCAGCTGGGCAGCCAGCTCAGAGGCCAGGTGGGGGTGGAGGGGCTCGGAGCGAGGTTTGCTGGTGTTGGGGCTGCGAGGAGCATCCTTGTTGTCCCCGCCCCACCGCTCCGGCTGGAAGGCACCCATCTTTCGGAAGGCATTCTGCACTGCCCCATTGATGCTCTCTGCTGGCTCTGAGCTGGCTTTGCTCCTCTGCTTGGCCTTGGAGGAGGACTGGGACTCTCCGGGGAGGCTGGCTTTGCCCTCGGGGACACCAGGCTCCTTTGGTTGCTTCTTGCTCCGCGTGCTGCCCTTCTCCTCTGCTCTGCCCTGTATGCCAGCCGAGGTCTCGCTGGGGCTCCTCTTCCTCTGGCCAAGCCCTGGCCTTGCTCGGGGCTTCCAGACAGGGTGGCTGCTCGCTCTGGGGACCGGCTGGGTGCCGGGAGGGAATTGGACTGGCTGGAGTTGTACCTGCCGTGGATCCAGGAGATTTTGGGCTTCGTCGCTGGGTCTGGGGGACGGGGTTTGGTCCTCTCTGGGGATGGCGGCTTCCCGGAGCTGCGGGGCTCCACGCCAGCATCCTCTCCTCCTCCTTGGACTGCTTGGAGAGGCGAGCGACCCGGGCAATAGAGGGGCAGCGCCGGCCGAGCCTGAGCCGCAGGAGGAGCGCTCGCTGTCCGAGGACTTGAGGCAGCGGCGTTTCACTGCTGTCGGCTGGGAAGCTCTGACAAAGCCTGTCTCCTTCAGGGAAGGGTGTATTCGCCTGCTTCTTCACCACCAGCTGGGGCCACCACCTTGTCCCCGGTGTTGGCAGGTGTTCCCCGGTCCCTGCTGTCGCCCATGCTCTCTGTGGGAGGAGAGGACAGAGGTGTCAGGCTGGATGTGCCAGGGCAGGGGAAGGACGGAGAGGCTCCCGCAGCACAGTGGGTTGTCATCCCCATCTGGTTCCTCCTCTGGTGTGTCCCTAAGTCCTCCCAGCCCCTCCTCCTGGTCAGGGACTCCAGAGCCAGAAGGCTTTTAAAAACAACCCACAGCAGCAAATGCCAGAGGAGGGAGCTCTAAAACCGCACAGGAGGCAACACCAGCACCCGTGTCCCTTCCTGGGGAATTAGGAGCCAGTGTGACATGCGTCCATGCTGCAGCAAGGGTGACACCTCCTCACTGAGAAGACGGTGGCCCCTGATGATGGCCTCAGAGTCCCCTGGGGAAGCACCCTGTCCCTCTGTCCCCCAGCTCACCTTCATGGGGACACAGTACACTGGCCCCTCATCTGTGGTGTCGAAGGAGGAGAAAGACCCACGGGATGACCAGGACGGGGAAGGCTGCTCCACCACAGAGGGTGGCTCGATGAAGCTGCAGTTCAGCGTGTTCTCCAGGTCATGGTGGGCCACTGTGAGTGCAAGAACTGCTGTCAGTGCCCATCCTGCTGACCACCCCTAGCCAGAGAGGAAGGGTGGGATGCTACAGAGCTCCCCCCCTTTGCCCCCACAACTTAGCAGTTGGTCTTGGGAACAGGGACAGCATCCCAGACATGGGGACATTCTCTTGTCCCACCCAGGTCCCCAGCCAAGCAGCCACAGAAGCCATCAATTGGTGGGACCAGCAACCCAGCATCCCCCATGCCTGTGGGCAGCAAAGCCTGTGCAGGCCTTACACCTCCATCATCCCCCCCTCTCCACAGCAGGTCTCCAGCTGCCCAAATCAAGATGCACATAGCAGAGGGACGAGTCACCCAATGTCCTGGGGTCCTATGAGAACCCAGGGAGAGTACTAGTGGTGACCCATGAGCTGCACAAACTGCATGGCTCTGGTGCTGCAACCATCTCCTTCCTGGGGAAAGAAAATGAGCTGCCAGCTTTAATGCATTTCACTGTTCCCACTTCAGCATCTAATGTTCACATTTTCCTTTTCCTTCTGCTTTCTGCAAAAGGAGGGAGATGTATGGTAAAAGGCAGCAGGGGGATGTTCAGCACTGTTTTTTCCTAGTTCTGCGCAACTTTTCAGTCCCTTTGTCAGCTTCTCCCATCCCAAAGCCGAGGAGGAGCATCCCCTCACCATGGCGGCTGCCCACAGTGAAGCTGATTGGAAGAGAAAAACCACGAGAGGGAAATCTTGGTGTTAAAAATGTTTTTGGCTTCAACAGTTAAAAAAAAAAAATGAGCAGTGTGAGTTGCTTGGGCTGGGCCCAGGAATTGTGAGCGGGTCACTTTTTTCTGTGACCCATTTCTAAAGCTTCTCACTGGATAAGCTGAGGTTCCAGCCCACCCCTGGTGCTCTCCTGGGTTCCCACTCCTTCAAAATCATTTTTTTGGGTAACTGCAGGACCAGGGCAGCACCAGCTGGCTGGAGGGCACTGACCTTTCTGGACCACCTGGGCACCATCAGATGCCCTTGTTCCCATCCCCTCCCAGCAGCTGACATTGGTATCACCAGGTGTTTGCAAAATAACTGTGTTATGGGTGCCCACTCAGGACCTTTATTCTTTATTAGAATAATCTGGCCTCGGAGATGCAGGACATGAACTGATGACACATGCTGGGTTAAAAAGTAAGCAAAAAAAAAAAAAAAAAAAAAAAAAAGCAGTGATATTTAAAGAGCAAACGGCCTGGAGAGGGGAAGCAGCAGTTTCAACATGGCTTTTCTTGTAATAAAAACAAAAAGGGAAATTAAAAGCAGCCGGCTGGAAGCAGATGAAGGGCAATGCTTCCTGAGAGGGAGTGTGAGGAGTGCCTGGACTCACAGCCATCGAGGCGTCTCTGGGACTCGATGAGACTCATGATACAGCCAAAGGATAAAAAGAGGATGTGCAGCACACCCCAGAGCTGCGGCTTGAGACTCCTGCCTGCTTCCCTGGGATTCATTCTCCCACCGACTATGCACCACAGGCTGATGGGGCTGGGAGACTGGGAGAAATGTGCCCGATTCTTCTTTGGGTCCCCTCCTGCTGCTTCTCCCAAAAAACTCCTGGCACTACAGCACCAGGGAAGGCTGACCCCAGCCCTGCTTGTGTGGGCAGCTGGCTGGGACCCAGAACAGAACAAAACAGTGAAGGAGCCACAGAGAGGCCATGGGAGGGTGGCCGCTGGAGCTCTCCTGGCCTCCCTCCTGTTTCACCCCAACTCCCCAGCATCTGTGGGGTGACACACACTGAGACCAACATGGGTACCACTGATGTACCAGGCAAGCAAACCCCATGAAACCACCACAGGGATGTCC
The DNA here is from genome assembly GCF_003957555.1 of Calypte anna. Taxonomy (NCBI): domain Eukaryota; kingdom Metazoa; phylum Chordata; class Aves; order Apodiformes; family Trochilidae; genus Calypte; species Calypte anna. The sequence continues at coordinate 10,763,155 of NC_044261.1, forward strand.
AAACCGTAATCACAGCAGGCCCTGGCATCTGACCAGGATGTGGCCCACTCAAGTGCAACCCCCAGGAGGTGCTGGTGTGGGCAGCAGTTTGAGGGGGCAACCTGGGGCTCCAGGCAGCTGATGAGGTTTGGTGGGGCTTCAAAATGTTCTGCCTCATCTGGGGAGGTTCTGCTCTGTATGGACTTGTGCTTTGCTGGTGGTGAGCATGATCATGTTTGAGCCCAGAGGGGGAACAGCTTGCAAATATATGGCTGTGACAGTGACTGTGTGAGGATATGAGCACTCCCAGAGTGACGATCTACCAAGTGTCCTCAGGTCCAGCCAGCCCTGGTTCACTATGACATCTCCACAGGGTCCTCAGCCCCTCTAGCACTGATCTGGCACTTGGGATGCATTTCAGCATCCCCCAGACCCTCTTGCCAGAACAGGCCCAATGTGGGGAACAGGTAGCCACCACAGCCTCCATGAGCATCCCAGGGACTCACTGCTGCAGGACCAAAGCAGATCTCCATGTTCTGGCAGGGGCTGGAGGCATCATCACTGGACCAGACCATCACCATCACCAGAAGGACTGACAGTGTCTTAAGACCACTCTGGCTCTGCCAGGGACAACACCAAGAACACAAGACAACCCCTGACCAAAGCATTTCCCCCAGGAAACATCAACCCCCGACCCCTCAAACAGGCCTTACAGACAGCTCCAGCCCAGCTGGGACCTGTGGCCATCCCAGGCATCCCTTGAGCACCATTATGGAACCTCAGCCTGTCCTGAGGTGGCTGTCACCCTGTTTAGATGGAGCAGCTGGGTGGGTGCCAGCAGCCTCCAGACCCCCTGAGCCCCCCTGCCCTTGCCACACACAGGCATCTCTCTGTCCTCCCTGAGCCCTGCCTGGCCCCTTCCACAAAACACAGCCTCTGTTATCCTTGCAGCAGGAATGTTTCTCCAGCCCTGGCCCACCCTGCTCAGGGTAGGGCTTGCTGTGCCTCATGCCGTGAGCAGTCATGTCCCCCTGACTTGATGCTGGAGCTGAGGTATGATGTGCTGGGATGGGGACCACCTCTGTCCCCCGCCCAGGACAGGGGATTTGTCCTCAGGCCGAGCTGTTCCATGCCAGGATCCAGTCCCTTAAGGGGCTTCAGGAAAGCTGGGGAGGGGCTTCGGACAAGGGCAGTGAGTGATAGGACAAGAGGGAACAGTTTTAAGCTGAAAGAGGGGAGATTTAGGTTAGATATGAGGAAGGAATTTGGTGTGAGGGTGCTGAGGCCCTGTCCCAGCTTGCCCAGAGAAGCTGTGTCTGCCCCATCCCTGGCAGTGTTGGAGCAGTCTGGGGTGGTGGGAGGTGTCCCTGCCCATGGCAGGGTGGATGGGACTGGGTGAGCTTTAAGGTGCCTTCCAACACCAGCCTGTCTGGGATGTGGCTGCTCAGGGTGCCTGGGCAGCGCTGCTCACCCAGTGATGTGTGGGGGGACGTGGGGCTCAGTGCCATTGTGGCACAGGGTGGGGAGTGCTGCCTTTGCCCCCCAGTATTCCATAAGCTTCTCTCTGAGGTGGCAGATCCCTGTCCTCAAGCTGGGATGAGCACAGGGAAGTTTTGGAGGGTGGGGGTTACAGTGTCCCTCAGCTGCCTGGCTGCGAGGGGAAAGATCAGGATCTCCTGTGAGCCTGGTTGGTGCCTGGGCAGCATGAGGAGCTAAAATCTCTGCCAAAAATTTCACCCAAAATCTCTGCCTCTCCATCCTTGAGACTGCTGCCCACAGAAGGAGCGTGGTCTCCAGCCCCAGCTCAGATGCTACAGGCCCTGCAAAGCTGGGGCAGGGTCGGTCAGGATCAATAGGGCAAACAAAGTGTTTGGCTGCTGCAATGGGGACTGTTCTCCCTGGGGAACTTACAAACTTCACAAGCAGCTCAGCCGAGCTTCAGGCACCAGGAACCTGTCCTGGTGATGCAAAATTATGCACTTTGAGATCCAGAAGCTCAGACTGAGATGAAAGGGCTGAGACCCCATGGGCCAGGCAGCTTGCACCAAGTGTTGCGGTGGCCCCTGGGAGCTGTGTGTCCTTGTCACCATGCACCTCCCTGGGCTTGGAGATGGAAAGAATGCTGAGAGCCTTGTATACTGCCTCACTGTGAGTAACCCCAGGGTTTGTCTCTCTGGCCCCTCCCAAAAACCCCAGCAACTTACCCACGACCTTGGGCAGCTTCTGACGGCGCAGGGGGATGCGTGGGAGCTTCATGCTGATGCGACTGAAACGCCCACACAAGCGTCTTGGAGGCTTCTTGGCTGCTGCTGGGTCCTGGCTGGAGCTGCAAGAGAAGGTGACAGCCCCATCAAAGAGACACCGACACCTGCCTGGAGCTGGGACAGTCCTCATGGGCTGAGAGGGAGAGCTCAAGGACACTGCAAATGCAGAGGGATTTTCGGGAAGATACTGGGGCAGATCAGTGCAGGGGGCTGCCCTGGACACGGGGGTCTGGCAACCCCCCCAAGTTGCTGCCAGCCCTGAGCACCAGCTCACTCCATGCCAGAGTGGAGCCAGGGGGTGGTGACAAGGCCAGATCCAGCCACCAGCATTGGCAGCCTGGCCTGAAACATGCCCCGCAATGCCCAGCCAGGCCCTTGAATCTTAAAAAAAAAAAAAAAATAAAAAAAAAAATTATCCCAACCCATGAACAAGCAGCACAACTTCTCTTTATTTGCTCTCTGGTTTCAAAAGCCTCTCCAAGCAGTTCTCCAGCAATCATCTGCAGCTGCAGGAGTGAGCAGCTCCATGGGCTGAGGCAGGGAACCTGTGAGGTACCACCTCCATCCCTTGGGATGCTCTGGCAAGTGACAGCAGCTGGGACAGTGACCCAGCTCTTTGGGGACATTGGGCACCTTGGGAGAGAGGTAACTATTTCGAGCTGTTTCCCCTCTCCGACTGATACTTCACTTCATGGGGCTGCATTTGAGCTTTTGTCTGCAAGGTAACTCCAGACAGCCCCCAGGCTCTCCAAACCAGATGTGCTGGACTGGGACTGAGCTGCAAGGCTGCAGGGGAGGCTGCTGGAAAGTTTCTGAGCAGTGGTCGGTGGAATGCAGGGAGGCTTTTTCCACAGCCAGAGGAGCTGCTGGGGCCCACTCCTGCCTTGCTGAGCAACAGTGATGTCCCTGCCCCTATAGTGGAATGTCACCTGGTGCTGACAAAATGCTGCCAACATCCCAGCCTCGCTGCAGGAACTCATCCTCCTGAATGTCCCTGGGCAGGACAGCCAGCACTGCCATAGCCCATCACCCCCCAGGCTTCATCCTAGGGCTTAGGGATTTGTTCTGGGGGTCTTGGTCACATCTCAATGCCCTTGTTCCCTTTGCATATCAGCTCCAGACTGGAGGGGACCTAATGGGTGTCTATTAAATGATGGACCACAAGAGGGAAATAAAGCCAGGATGATGGTCCCCTGGCAGAGCTCACCATGAGTATCCCAGCTGGGTTCTGCACTGAGGATGCAGTGGGACCTCCTCAGACCTTGGAACTCAGGCCACACAGTATGGTGCGGGCAGTACTGCTCTGCCTCAGTTTCCCCCAGCACCACTGTCCCAGTGCGGTCCCCTGTGTCCCCCTGCTCGTCCCAGCCCCACACTTGACACTCATGTCCCCAGCTGTCCCCAGCTCCCCCAGAGCCTGGCCAGAACCTTCGGGCCCCAGCACTCACCTATGGGCTTCATCCTTCTTGCGACAGACGCAGCAGCAGCAGAGCAGGGAGAGCAGAAGGATGAGCAGCAGGGCCAGGAGAGCTCCTGCTCCGATCACCCCCATCCTCTGGTTGGCCTCTGCAAGACAAACTCGGCTACCTCAGCCCCAGGGCTGGTGGGTGGTGCAGCCCGGTGCCCCGCTGGGTGCCCACTGGCACTCACCCATGTGGCAGGCACCCGTGAGTGGGTCACAGGCCCCGTCGTGGCAGCTGCAGAATTCGGCACAGTTGGCTCCATAGTGGCCAGGGGGGCAAGTCAGGTTACAGCTGGAGGGAAGGGGCTGGGTGAGAGGCTTCATCACCCCAGCTGCTTCATCCTCCCAAGCTCTTCCCAGGCTCTGGGGAAAAGCGGGAGGGACTTCTCCAGCCTGCTCCAACACAGCCCCCCCACCTCTTGCAAGTCCCTACGAGCAGGAGCCTGTCACCCACCACTTGGGGGTTTGGTCCCACTGGAGCTGACACCCTTGCTTCTCCCTGCAAGAGGCTTTGCAACTAGACACAGTAATTACAAAAGGACATTAACCCAGCAGTCACATCTGAACACCCCCCCAGAGTCACATACAGGGTTTCTCGGTGGTGACGTGGTCATGGCATCCCCAGACTCCCTCATGCCAAGTGGAGTGAGGTGGGGCCCAGTGACCAGGAGCTGGGATGGTGCCCAGACTGGTTTTATTTTTATTGTTTTGGTCTCCAAGAAGAAAAGCAACTGTGTGGCCCTGAGGCATCCATGACCCTCCTGGTTCAGCTAAACTTGGTGCCAAATCTCCACCACTGGTAGAAGGACCTTCCTGATGGTGTTACTGAGGCAACAGGGACATGCATGAATGGCCACCATCCCATCACAGAAAACATGTACCAGGCCCATGCTAAAGCAACTGGAGCTCCTGGTGCTGTCAGGACTGACCCAGCCTGCCACCCCAGCCATGGGACAAGCTCCATGGAGCAGGACCCGGGTGGGTTTAGGGGATGTCCCTCCGCCAGCTGCTCACCAGCTGCAACATCCTGGCCAGAGCGGCTGCAACCATCAGGAGCCAGAGGCCCCAAGCCCAGACGTGCTCCCAGGGGACACAGCTGCCCCCCAGGCTCTGGCACCCTGCCCAGAAGTGGCTCAGCCCATTTCACGCTTCAGCAACTTACAAAGCACCGGCCCGGCCCAGCCTCGTGCCCCTAGTGTGCTCCGTGATGGGCATGGAGTCCCTGCGGTCGCTCCAAGCAGCTGTGCTTGGGGCAGCAAACAGGGAGGACAGGATCAGGGATATTTCTCTGGCAATCCCAAACCTCCCACCCCACCACTTGGTCCCATATTTCTGCCCCAGAGTGAGATTTTGGGAGAGCAGAACTGGGGGTGAGGGGTGGGAGGGTGGGTGTCCAGACACCTCTGAGAATGATGTGGAGGAGATAAACCCCTTTGTGCACACCCCAAATATTTTAGCAGCCTTTCCTTTAGCATGCTCCCAGTGCAGAGCTGAGGGGCCACCCCTGCCCACTGAGGGCATTCCTTCTGTCTGCCTTGCAGAAATAATCCCCTTTTCAGCAAAATTTTGCTGACAAAAAACAGTTTGCACACAGTCAAAGGGATCTGTCCCAGTACTGAGGAAGTCCCTGAGCCTGCCAGGCATCCACCCCTCCAGGCACTCACCCTGTGGTTACAGCTCCAGAATGTTTCTGGGGTCAGGGCTGCATCCTGAGTATCTCTGAACCCACATCCTGAGCATCCCCCGTCCCTGCATCCTGAGCAGCCCTGGTCCCTGGTCCTAAGCATCTCCAGTCTCAGTGCTATGATCAGCATCTCAGAACAATTTATATTATACTCTGCCTTCTGGTGCTGTGCTCAAATCGGTGCCACATGCCCCTGGTGAGCACCAGGACCCTCTTAACTCCAGCTCTGCTAATCAAGGTGGCACCAATGCCCAGAGTAGACACCATGAGCTGGCATCAGTGCCCACCTGTGTGCCTCCCTGCTCACTTCTGCAGCCCTGCTGGTAGCACAGATGGGCAACTGAAGCCCCGCAAACCCTACCTGAAACAGAAATGCTCCCTGATTTTGTAACCTGAGTGAAGCAGCAGCACAGGTGGGATGCTGGCCCCAAGTCACTGGCACCAGCTTTGTGGTTAATTCCTGGGAAAATCTGGGCAAGACCTGGGGAAGATGATGTGCACACCCTAGCTAGGTGGAAAACACCTCCCTTGCCTTTCCAAACAACTGGAAAAAACCACCAGGGGATGCGAGGAGGACATCGATGTCCCTTGTGCCCCTTCCTTGGGCAGGGAGCATGGGGGTGGCCAGGGGAATTCTTTCCGGCGATGAGGAAAACTCTGGCCAGAGCAGAAGCTCACAGCAGGCACACTCTAGGGATGCTGTGCCCATGAGGCTATCTGCTATTCTGGGATGCAGTTTTCTTTCTCTTTTAATCTAGAAATTCCACCCTGAGCTTAAGGAAAAGAAAACCCAAACAAACCCAAACTACCATTTTTGTCGACAGCATTTGTTTGTGCCAAATAGCCATTTCCTAAAGCAAAATCCCTCTCTTGCAGCATTCCTTCACTGTTAATGGCTCTGCCAGTGCCTCCTTTCCCCTCTGCTCCAGATGCATCTTGAATTGCTGCCTGTGAGTGCTCCCACCGCAGCAAAACCCTTGGTTGGGGATTGTGGGGACCCATGGGACAGGAGGGGACTGAGCAGCTCCCATGTACCAGAGGCACCCCAAAAGCATGCCTGCCATGCCTGACTTACAAGGTGCCGTGGGAGCCGGGGTGGCAGAGGCAGCGTCCAGTCTCGAAGTGGCACTGCCCATTGACGCAGTCGCTGCAGACAAAGGCACAGTTGTCCCCATACGTCCCATTCCGGCACTTGGTTTCGCACCTGGGGAGGGATGAAAGCAGGTGTCTGGAGCACCCCCCGGTGTCCCCCCAGCCTTCTAGCCTGCCCTTCTGCCTACAGTCAGGGAGATGGGGCTGTGCAGTGCCAGCCTCTTTTGGGTGCTGAAAAGCCCTGCACCCAGTCCTTGGTATAAGCCTGTGGGAATGCTGCCCAGCTTCAGAGCTGAGCCCTCTCACCATCACCCAGCCTCACCTGGGGGCATGGGGCAGGGGTCTCATAGTTCACTCAGGTCCCACAGCTGTGCCAGTGGGCTCAGCCCACCCCTGCCCTCCCCAGAGAAAGGTGAGGAGCCCCCTCGCCAGCCCTGCCCCAACACCCAGGCTCACTCACCGGTCTCCAATCCAGCCTGGGTTGCAATGGGAGCACTTGCCATTGATGTGGTTGCAGGTGTGGCCATCCTTGCAGGGGGGACAGAGCTTCTCACAGCCCTCTCCGTAGAAGCCAGGTGAGCAGGGCTGGTCACACTTGGTGCCATTCCAGCCTGCCTCGCAGGTCAGGCAGCGCCCGTCGGCCACAGTGCACGGCTGCAGGCTCTTGCACTGCCCACACCTGCAACAGCCGAGGGGGAACCCTGTCACCCGCTGCAGCACCCCAAAACCTGCCACCACCTCCCACCGAACCCATGCTGCTGGGACAGCTTCACGGGGTCCAGCCACTCACCGCCTCCTGCAGCCTTGGCCGTATAAACCAGCTGGGCACGGCTCACGGCAGTACTTGCCCCGGTAGCCAGGCTCACAGGTGCAGGTCCCATCCACCTGGTTGCACTTGCCCTTGTAGCACTGGCAGTAGCGGTCACAGCGTGGCCCAAAGGTGCGGTCCCGGCACTGGCAGCGCCCGGTGAACTGCTCACAGGGTGAGTTGTTGCAGGAGCATTGGTTGTTGCAGCCACGGCCCCACCAGCCCGGCTGGCACAGGCAGTTGCCTGTTTGCTGGTCACACTGGGAGTTGTGGCTGCAATAGCAGGAGCTGGAGCACTGGGGTCCCCACCAGTTGGGCTCGCAGGTGCATTTTCCTGTCTTCTGGTCACACTTGCCATGCTTGCAGAGGCAGATGTTCTCGCATTTGGGACCCCAGCGGTTGGGGTTGCACGTGCACTGTCCGGTCACGTCCTCACACTGCCCGTTGGGGTGGCAGCTGCACATCTCCTTGCAGTCAGGACCCCAGAACTGCCGGGGACACTCTGTGGGCAGAGCCATCAGCCTTGGCACTGCCCATGGGACAACCCCAGCAGCAGTGGAGACCCCCGGGCCTGATGGGACCCCTTGGCTGCAGTGCCCCCCCCACTCCTCCCAGTGCACCAGATCTCAGAGGAGATCATTCCAAAGGGACAATGCCCTGGGGACAAAGCCAGGGGACAGGCAAGGGAAGAGCAAGAGCCCCTGTAGTCCTGCCCCTGATGGTCTGCTCTGGAAAGTCACCCTGGGACGAGCCAGCACCCCAGCCCCCCCCCAGGTGCTTGCCAGTACTTACTGGTGTCACAGTTGGCCCCGAAGTAGCCGTGGCGGCAGCGGCACTCGCCAGGTCTGACACACACCTCATTCTCCTTGCAGGTGAAGTTCCCCTCACACACAGCTGGACAGATGAACAGACAGCAGACATGAGTGCCAGTGCCACCGGGCTCATCCCTGCCATCCCTAATCCCCCCCCAGCATGGCAGGGCAGGGGAAAGGGTGTGTAGTGGCACTCCAGGTGCTACTGAGCTGTGGCACCACCACCAGCCAAGCAAGTAGCCAGGCAAGCCAGATGGGACCCTTGCCAGAAAAATGCCACCAGCATCCTGCCACCCAGCTCAGCTCCATCCCTGCCACTGGCTGCACCCATCAGTGTCCCCAGCTCAGCTCCATTGCTGGCTGTGGGGACATGGATTGGGGGGGCTTGGGGCAGCCAGGAGCTCCCTGCACACCTTGGGACAGCAGTGGTGTCACTGTCATCCCCGCCACTGCCTCTCCCACATGGACCATCAGCCCCCAAAGGCCACCAGCCCCTCTCCAGCCAAGGGGATCTTGTGCTGGGTCCAAGGCCCAGAGTGGGGCAGGACGTGGGGCAGGCAGCACTGCAGTGCAGGCAGGCACAGGCAGACCCTGCATGCTCAAGCCTCCTAAGCCACCGGGGGAGGGAGAGTGGACCACCCATCCCATCCACCTTACCTGGGATTTCTTAGACCTACGGTGATGGATACTATAGAACCCCCTAAAATAGACAGATGGCACAGGTTAGGAGCATTGAGTAGTGGTTAGAGCAGGTAGGGGGGGGAGAGGAAATGGGGACAGCTTGCTGGTGGGACTGTCCCCTCATGCTGTCCTGGCAGACCCTGTCCTTCTCTCTTCCTGCCAGCACGTGAAAGGGCCGTGTCCAGTTCCTGGTGCGTGGGCACCAGCGCATGCAGTGAGCGGTTACGAGGGCTCATGCACAGAGGGTTAGTTGGTTACGTGCTCTGCGCCTCTGGCTGCAATCTGCTGTGGTGTGGGCCAGCACAGGGCTCCTCTGGCTGAGCTCCTGCAGAGCAAAGAACTCAGAACAGCCACTGGCATCCTGGCAGCCATGCGGGAATCAGCTCCCAGGGCTTGGTGCTGAGCACCTGTGCTGGGCTCACCATGGCTCTGATGACAGCCGTAACACTCAGTGTGGTCCCAGCCAGGGCTGCCCTGCCCACAGGCTCGGTGGTCCCTGCCTGGCACCCTCCTGTCCCCGCAGCCACTCCCCAGCAGGGCCATGATGGACTGATACATGCCTGATCCTGGCAGCTTCTCTTCCACTGGCTTGGCTCCCCATGCTGCAGCACCCATAGGAACTTTCTGGGTCCCATCCCTGAAGTTGCACCTTCCCTGTTCCCACACTTAACTCCAGGGAAAACACTGTTCTCTTGGTCCCAGGGCAGCCCCTTCCCCCCAAAATCCTTAGACCCAAAGCTGGCCAACAACAAGAGAAACCCCCAGGCCTGGGAGAGAGGTGATGCTCCTGGGGGAGGAGCTCAGTGGGGGCAGTGGGTACACCAGGGCTGGGCTCTGGTGCTCTTAAATGCTCTGTGACGAGCACCCATCCACATGCTGCTGGCTCTGAGCACTGCAGGGAGGCAGGACAGCCTCCAGCATGGTGGAGGAGAGTCCAGCTGCAGGCAGAGGTCCCTGGGACTGGGGTCCATGCTGCAGGGCACATCAGGGTGGCCCCTGCCAGTGAGGGTCAGGCCACGGGTGCTCAGCAAGGCTGGGCAGATGAGCAGTGTCCAAAGAAGCAAGACACCAGTGCTTACCTAGTAAACACTCGCTTCCTTGTTGCCTCCATCCCGGGCAGCACACCAGCACCAAGGAGCTGCAAGGGAAAAAATCAATCACAAACTGTTATGACCCTCATAGAATCATAGAATCTGACAAGTTGGAAAGGATGCATCAGGATCATCAAGTCCAACTCCTGTCCCTGTGTAGGGCACCCCAAGAATCATACCATGTGCCTGAGAAACCCCAGAAAGCCCTGGTCCTTCCCAAGAACCCACCAGGAGCACAGGTGCTGTGATGGGGCAGACTAGAGCAGTTCCTCCTATCAAAGAGGAGCAATGAAACAATGAGAATTCTGTTCAGAACCGTTAGTGTGGAAAAAAAATGTCCCAGACCCCCCAAAAGCTGGGGGAAAAAAGGGAAAGCCCAGCAGAGACCCAACTGCTCTGCAACCGAGGGCCCGGCAAAGCAGCCAGCTCCTGGGAGTGGATGGCTCAAAACCTGAGGCCAGATGCACACCTTTTCTCCCCTGGGTGCTTGTGGGGGTGTTGCAGTGAGCAGCTGTGCCTGCACTGAAAATGTCCCCATGCTGCTCTTCTCTGCCCCCATCCTGCCTGCATTCCCTGCTGCACTCTCCCTCATGTACGAGCCAGGTGATGGCAACTGCAGGATGAGTCCCTGAATCCCTGTCTGTCCTGGAGTACCAGCAGGTCTGGGAATTGCCATGAAGAGGATCAACTGCCAAAGTGGTTTTGGCACAAGCTAGACCCTGGCTAACACTAGGATGGGGTCTCACACCTTTGTGGGAGCCCGACCAGGGTCACTCTGTAGGGATGGGACATGTGGGGAGTAAGCAGGGACACCTCAACCCCACTTCTTCAGTGGCCACCGCGAGCAAATGGCTGGGGGCTCACGATGCTGGAACCCAGGCATGGGGAATGTGCTTCCCATGCTGTGACACCACATGAACCCCTGATGGTGGGAACCTTGCTCAGCCCTGGTGTGTCCAGCATTGTCTGGTCCTCACAGGCACTGGGAATGATGCTGGAAGGTTATAAATGGTCCGAGCAGACGCTGCAGTCGAGGAAAACTTCCCTGGGCTCGTCCGGCCATGCAGGCTGGAATGCATTGTGCTTTTTTTTTTTTTTCCTCTTTATATGTAACAAATGCAGAAGAGGAGGAGACAACGAGGAAGTATTTGCTCAAAACCCAGCACAGTCACAGGACCGTGTCTGGCTGCCAGACAGCCTTGTCCTGGGGCTGGGGAGGGAGCTGCCAGCAGCCTCTGGCCCAATGCTGGTACCAGAGAGGCTGGACCCAGCTGCCGCCCCCCCCCCCCCTCCTTGGCTGGTGGCACTCACACGGCCCAGCCGGGAGCATCGTGTCCCCTTTTTCATGGTGGAGGGTGAAAAGTTGGAAAGGAGGCTGAAAAGAACCACAAAAATGATTCAAGGCCTGGAAAAAATGCCTTGCAGCTGGAGCCCAAAATAGCTCCATCTATTCAGCCCATCGAAGCGGTCGTGAGATGCTGTGGTGGCAGCCGGTGTGCACACCCCCACCCCGTGGGGACCCTGGGGCTGGAGCAGGGGCTCTGCTCCTGCCATGCACGCAAGGGGATGCAGGGTCTTAACCACCAACCCACCTCCTGGAGACTAGGTTTTTTTCTGCAAGCCACTTCAGGCCCCCCTCCCCCAAAAGCCTCACCAGCAGTGCTCGGGCACAGGCAGGAAAGGGTCTGTGGTGCCCTGAGACCCCCACCGTGCAGCTGAAGTCCCTGCCATCCCCCCTGAGTTGCTTCCATTGCTCCACCCTTTAGAAATTCAGTGTTTTAGCTGTTTTTAGATGAAACTTTTCAGGTTTCCAAGGGGAAACCCCTCCAGCTGGGAAAACTCCTTCCTGGAACAGCTCAGCCTGGACACCAAAAGGGGCATCGTGGAGGATGCACCAAAAAGCATCAGCCGTGATGAGAGCCCTGATCTGACAGCGAGAAGCTGCAAGCTGCCAAAACACAAAGGCAGGAGGGAAAACCCCCTTTGCCTTCCATGAACCTGAGGCAAGCAGGACCAGGACCATCACCAGCCAGGAGAAGGACCCCAGCCAACCCACCGCCTCACTGGATGTAGGATTTGAGCTTATCTGTTGACTGCTAACTAATCTCTCCCTGGCTACGCCCGCACCCTGCCGCTCAGCCCCCACTTCCTTTATCAGCAGCTTTGACAGCAAATAACCTCGTGCCTGTGGCGAGGAGAGGAAGCATTGGGACACCGATGCTCCCAGCGTGGCACAGGGACTGGTCTCTGAGTGCACTGGGAACCCCTCAGGGCGTGGGTCTGACACATCTCTGGTGGTCTCAGCTCCTCCAAAGAGGGCTGGCACCATCTGTCCGTGACCACTGGGACTGGGGTAACTGGGAGGTCTCTTCAAAGGCTCACTCCCGACCCACACAGCCATGCCACCACAGGCAGGCACAGTGCAAACGCTTGCTGCTTTTTCTCCTCTTCAAAGAGCTACAAATGCTGGGGTGGGGGGGAGGAACAAATAAACAAGAAAGAAAAGCTCCGTCCGAGCTGTGGCCTGGGTATGGGAGCTGATGGGCAGGAGGAGTGGGGATGTGGGCAAAGCCAGAGCTGTGACCTACGGGGAGGAGCTCCTGGTGCATGCATTGACCTCAGTACATGGCTACATCCTGCTCACACCAAGCATCAGAGGGACCTCTGCAAATGCTCTGGGGGTTTCACACTGGATGAAGTTACAGAGGGCACAAAATATGTCCTTGAAACATGTGCATCCTGGTCACCTTCCTCAGCCTTGCAGCAGTGCCCAGGGCTTCCCATCCTCCAGAACACCAACCTGGCATCAAGCTCCTTCTTTCTCGGTGTCATCATCACCCAGTGCCACCCAGCTCCCCTTGTAGGGCACACAGGGCTCTTGGGACCACCGGGTCCCAGCCAGCAGCATTGCCCTCCAGACAATGCCAGCCACAGCTCCCTGACCCGAGCCCAGCCTCAGGGTGCAGGGAGAGCCAGAAACCTGGTGCAGGCAGGTGCAGGATCACATATACAGAAGGAAATGCTTTGAGCAGAGAAAGAGAAAAAAAAAATAAAAAAGTTAAAACCCTAAAGATTAGCAAGGGAGGGCATTACTGAGAGCAGGACAGGGACAAAGCAATGCCCATGCATACAAGGCTTCCCTTAACCAACATCCCAAGTAGCAGCTTCAGAGAGGGTCATGTTGACTTGTAACTCATTATAAGAGTTTCAAATTTAGGAGCAAGTTGCATCCAGTACACAAAATTTTTAACACCAAATAGCCCCCAAATTTGCCCTTTTCTCCTACTCAGAAGGTGCTGAGGCAGAATCCTCTAAGACTTGCAGCTGGTATCCCTGAGGAATGCCTGGATATGCCCAGCAGAGACCATCATTTGTAGGTCAAGAATCCAACCAGCAGCTTTACTGAGGTCAAGGGATGCACACCAGGACCTTCTCCCCAAGACACCTCTGGCCCGGCTGCCCCCAGCCCCCAGCACAGGGCAGGACCTGCAGCACCTGGCCCGGGTGTTTGGGGCCACCAAGGTGGGGTTGGATGGTGACACACAAGGTGTCTACATGTTGAGGGGAGCACCACAAGGTGCATGAGTGGGGAGGGAAGAAAGCTTTGCAGAAAGTTGAGGTGTAGAAAATGATGCAAACATCATCTCAGCTTCCTAGGGACCATCACCCCCCTATCTTGTCTGGTTCCTGAGCTGCCTCCAGACCCCAGCTGCCACAGGATGAGGGACACTAACATCTGCCCATCCCACACGTCCTGCTCACCACCGAGTGCCTCTCATGCACCCCACGGGTGGCACAGGGAGAGAGCCTGACCCCCAAGGTTCTGGATGCAGCATCTCCCCCACTGACACCCAGTAAGAATGGAGGGTTCCTGCACAAGGAGGAGCACCCAGACACCCCATCAGAGCACCTGGGACAGGATGCTGGGAACTGGGCGGGGTGGATGCCGCTAAACCCCCCTCTGCCAGCCCATGCGGTGGTGGCAGTTTTCTGGGAACCCGTGGGCAGATGCGAGGTTGGGGGGAGGACCGACTCCTGCATCCTCCCCTGCCGAGGAGCCGCACGGGGCTGGGGCTGCAGCCGATCGGGCTCCTGAAATGCCTCTTTAGGAAACTCAGCCTGTAATTTGAGGAGGGGGCACCAGCGCCCTGCGGCCCTGCTGAATGGAGCCATTATGCGGCCCCTCTCACTCGCAGCACATGTTTTCCTTGTGGACTCGTCTGACCTCACGGGCGAGATGTAAAGGTGCATTTATGGCCTGGGCCCCCCATTCAGGGCCGGGATCCTGCTCTCCAAGCCAGGAGGGAGAGTCTGCAGACACTCTGCCCCTTTTGCTGGGGCCAGCTTTGCCGAGGAGCCTGGCCAGCACCAAACACCGAAGCTTGGCCCAAGGTGATTCTCTGGCAAGCAATCCGTGGGACACGGAGGGCACGGAGAGCGAGAACAAGGCAGTGCCAGCTCCCAGGGCCCTGCTTCTGACCAGGGAGCCAGGATGTGACCTCTGAGGGACAGCCAGGCAGTGCCAGCACTCCCTTTCTGAAGCCAAATCCAAAGATCCCGGAGCTGCCAACTCTAGGGCATCTCCACCAGGATACCCTGAGCATCCCGCACCCTGCCAGCCCGGGCTCGGAAGGACCGCCCGGGACCGCCCCCCCCCCCATCAACCCCAGTCCCGGCGGCAGCCAGGGCACGGCTCCTCACAGCAGAACCGGCCCCGGGGGAACAGGACCAGCCCCGGGGGCAACCAGGAATGGCTCCCTGTAGCAGGACTGGCCCAAGGGGGAGCAGGACCGGTCCCGATGTGCCCTGAACCGTCTTCCCGCAGCATGCCAGAACCGACCCCCCCTCTACTCCCGGCCCCACTCGGCTGGGCTCCTCGCCCCCTCCCCTGCGCCCGGCTCCCCCCGCCTCAGCCCCGCACAAGCCGGACTTTGTCTTGGAAGGCGCCCAGCGCCGCGGCTGGCCCGGGGGAGGGGAGCAGCGGGTCCGCCCGTCCTGTCCCGTTCCCCCCCATAGCCCCACCGCAACCCCTGCGCCCCGGCCCCCCCCAGTGCGGGTGGGGGTTGCGATGCCCCCCGCCCCGGGCACACCTGCCCGCCCGGCCGCTCCTACCCGCCGGCCCTGCAGACGTTCCTGCCGCGGGGGCTCAGCTCTTGCGCGGCTCCGCGGCTCAGCACCAGCATCAAAACCGGCAGCAGCAGCAGCGCGGCCCCGGCCCGGGCGCGGCGGGGCGGTCGTAGCCTATGGGCCGCCATCACCGTCGGAGCGGCGGGGCCCGGCTTGACCCGGCCCATCCCACACGGGGCCGGGCTCTTCCCCCCCCCCCCACCCCTCCGTCGCTCCCCCCGGCTCCCCCGTGCCCGGTGTCCGCCCGGCCCCGGCTGTTGCTCGGCGGGCGGAAGCCGCAGTTCGAGCGCTCGGGCTCCGCCGCCGCCGCCTCCCCCGCGCCCCTCTCGGCAGCGGCGGGAGGGGCCCCGCCGCCAGCCAGGAAATTCCGCATTGGTTCCCCTGACGGCGGGCCAGGCTCCGGGGGCCGCCGGCCGCCGCCTCCCCCAGCCGCCGGGTAGCACCGCCCCGACGGCCCCGACGGTCCCGAGGGTCTCTACCGGGCAGGCAGCCCCGCCGAGCCGGTGAAGCATGTCCCGGGGTGGGGAGGGGGGAAAGGTCCTGGCTTCCCGTTCAGCCCGGGGGTCCAGAAGCTCCCCGGGAGGACCAATGACTCTGAGGTTTGGCTAGCCAGTGGGTCCGGCAGCACCGGAGTCGGACTGTCCCAGTGGTTTGACAGCTCCAGGTGTCCGGCAGGTCCCGGAGCCCGGCGGCCCCGGGCTCTGGCTGTCCCCAGGGTCCAGCAGCTTCAGGGGCTCGATGGCCCTTCATGCACAAAAGCCCCGGGGCCTGGCTGTCCCAGGGATCTGGCACCCATCTGGTGTGTCCAAGAGGGCCAGTGGTGTCCTGGGTTGCACGAGGACAAGTGTGTTCAGCAGATCCACGGAGGTTCTCCTCCCCCTCTACTCTGCACTGGAATACTGGATCCAGTTTTGGGCTCCCCAGTTGAAGAGAGACAGGGATTTACTGGAAAGAGTCCAAGGGAGAGCTGTGAGGGTGATGAAGGGACTTGAGCATCTCTCCTGTGAAGAAAGATTGAGAGATCTGGGGATGAGAGATCTTCTCATCCTTGAGAAGAGAAGGCTGAGAGGGGATCTTCTGAATGTCCATCAATATCTGAGAATGGATGGCAAGTGGAAGGGGCCAATCTCTTTTCAGTGGTGCCCAGTAGCAGGCCAATGAATAATGGGTTTGAGATAGAACATAGATGTCCCACCTCAACATAACAAGAAACTGCTCTACTGTGAGGGTGAAGGGAGCCCTGGCACAGACTGCCCAGAGAGGTTGTGGAGTCTCTTCTGGAGAATTTCCAAACCTGCACAGACATGTTCCTGTGTGTCCTGCCCTGGGTGATCCTGCTGTGGCAGTAGGATCGGACCAGATGGTCTCTAGAGAGGTCTTTTCCAACACCTAAAATTCTATGATTCTATGATCCCTGATGGGTTAGACTACCACCTGTAGAGAAACAAGATAAACCAGGTGCCTCGAGTTGCCAAAGAGTGGGTGTGAGTCCACCTGTGCCTGGTTAGGGCAGGCCCCCTATTACCAGGGGGCCAATAAAGGTGGGACACACACCCACAAGGAGAAAGCTCACTCTGGTGCGAGGCAATGGAGAGGCCAGCAGCTCGTCGAGCCTCAGGAGCAAGAAAGGCTCTTCCCGCTACAACCACCAGTATGGGGCAAATAAGATACTCTTAATTTTATCAGTGTTGAAACAAATGAGAAAGACATTACCTAATTTCCACGCTGTGGAAAACCTCTGAAAGGCAAATCTTAAATACCTTGGCTCAAGTTCATGCAACAAGGCATCAGCCACCACCTGAAGCAGAAAAGGCAATTGGATGCTCAGATCTCTGTCGTGGCTGCTGGGGCTCTCTGCCTCATGCAATGAAGGACAGGGATCACCAAGAGTCTTACCAGAAGATGACAGGTTTCTGGTCTTCTGGCAGGAAGTGAAATGTACTGCACCTCAAAGGAATTTACTAATAGGAAAACCTGTTTACTAACAGATCTGTGGGGGGAAAAGAAAGGCCCTGCCCACCCCATCCTGCTCACAGGACCTGACTAGAGGGTGCCCAGAAACACATGGGTAGCCTCCAAAGCTGGGGCAGGAATGCTAGGACTGTGTTGGCCTGGCTGTGCTGGGGCAGAAGGAGCACCCTCAGGTGACCCTGAGCCCCAGGCTGAGCCCAGCATCCCTTGCTATCTGGGAAGGTGTGATGGGGAAGGGTTAACTCCAAAGTTAGGCAGGAAGCTGGGCTTAAGATTCTATCCCCATTCCCCACAGCTGTGCCCACCTGGATCTTTAGCCTTGCTCTAGCTGCTTCCATAACCAGGATTCTCTTTGTATCTGCTCTCTCCATCACCTCCTGCTGTACCAAGGGTGCCTGGTGCTCTTCTGCCTGCTCCTGATGAACCAGGGGAGGCTGGCACCACCATGCCTTCCTCACACTGCTGCTTTATCCAAGGACACTTTGGCTTTTTGGCTGTTTGCTTTTCTTCCATAACCATCTCCTCTCCACTCTAGCATCATATCCTGGGATGCTCCATTTTTACTGGATCTAACCCGCCACGAAAGCAGGACCTGGGCTGGGAGATAAGATGGTCCCTCAGATGGTCCCTTACTGCCTGTTAGCCACAGTCTGGAGAATGAGGATGCTGCAGGGAGGAGGCAGAGGGAGGGGAGATTTGTGGTGCTTTGGGGCATGGCATGGCCTGGCTGGTGCTGGGGGACCACAAGTTCTAGGGGTATCAGCCACAACCCTCCCTCCCCCTCTGGTGCCAGCAAGGCTGTTGGCTGTGCCAGCTTGCTGCTTTCCATTCCAACACTGTTTGCAGTTACTTTTTCAAACTTCAGGCTGGAATGCCGTGCCAGGTGCTTGCCTCCTGTTGAGCTGTGCTTTGGAAAACAACAGAGAAAAAGAAACCCGGCACTACAGTATTTCTGAACAAAAAACTAAGGGAAAAAAAACATGCTGT
Organism: Calypte anna; assembly: GCF_003957555.1. Taxonomy (NCBI): domain Eukaryota; kingdom Metazoa; phylum Chordata; class Aves; order Apodiformes; family Trochilidae; genus Calypte; species Calypte anna. Next base: position 10,781,113 of record NC_044261.1, read on the forward strand.
TTCGTGGATGGTTCAGAAATCCTTGTGGCTCTTTCAGCAGGTAGGAGCTTCAGCAAGGAGTCGCAGTATGAGGTACTGGTCCCCATTCTGCTGGAACACAGCCAGGCTCTACTCCTTGCAAGAAGCCTCTGCTCAGGCATTTAAGTGCAAGACTGCAGAGATGGCTGCTGCCGAGATCCTGCTCCAGCAGCATCTTTCCCCTGGCAGCTCCCCTTGCAGCCAGCAGCTCTGCACCCCAGTGGTCTGCAGTGAGAGCTCTTAACACCCATCACCACCCCTGACCACCCCTTCCCCGGGGACAAGCAGAAAGCAGAAAGCTTCCAGCAGCTACCACTGACCCTGAGCAGGGTGGGGAGGGGGAGCTGGAGATATAGGGAAGGTCATGTTGGATCACTGCATTCAGATATAAAAGAAGTGGCTACTGTTTTTTGGCTGAGCATGAAGGTTGCTTGACACTTGGGCAAGGGTTAGGCAGGAGGCAGGGTCCTGCACCCTGACCCTACACACAGCCTCTACAGAGCTGCAGAAGTCCTTTCTTTCCTGGAAAGAGGGCTGGGGAGGGCTGGAGTTAACTCCAGAAAGGGGGCTCAGGAAGAGCTGTGTACAGGTACATGAAACTGCGGGTATGGAAATTACATCTGCTCTTGCAACAGATAGTCTGGAGCCCTGGAGGGCTTTGCAGAAGCTTGCAGAAGGTGATCCATCCCCACTGCCTGTCCCAGGGCACCCACTGCTCACCAGTTCTGCACAGAGCAGAGCAGGATCAGGCTTTCTCCCATCCCACCAGTCCCTTCCCAGCTTTCCTGGACCCCCTTCAGGTGACAGAACTTGATCCCTTTGGCTTGGGTGGGCTGCCAGAAGCAGAGGGAACAACCCAGGGACAAAGGGGACACTGCTGCAGCTGCCAAGCAGGGAAGCCCAGAGATGCTCATGTTCCTGCAGAGCCCAAAATGAGCCCAAGAGAAACTGCCCCTCATTTGAAGCAGAGAAAGCCTGCACAGTGCACACCCCCCCCAGAACACACCCTGGAGTGTGGGGGGAGAGCCTCTCCCATAGCTGCCCCACACCTTCTGTGGGCAGCAGGGTGCTGGGGGCAGCTGAGGATGCTCCAGGGCTCCCATCTTCCTACGAGCCCATCCCAGGCTCACAGATTCCCCATTCCCAGGCCTGGGAAGTTTGGCCTCTCTTGGTGCGCTCTGGTTCTGTTCCCCAAGCCCTGTCTCAGGCCAGCATGTGCTGATGGAGGGGGCTGGGAGCTGGCACTAACACCCCCCTGCCCAGCCCCTGGCTCTCAGGGCAGCAAAGCAGCCAAGGGCCGGGCAGCTGCCCAGTAACTCAACAGGGAGACTGTAGCAAGAACAGTTACCATTTAATCATCAGCATTCTCTGCAAATCCAGTGTCTGGCAGAGCCCAGCCGTGGTCCGGCTGCTGCTGCTCCAACATAGTCACCACTCCTGGTCCAGCATGGGAACTGGGGACCATGGGCAGAAACAGGGTGGGGATGGGGCCAGCCACCTCCCCACACCCCTCCTGCCCTAGGGTGGACAACCCCAGGCTCTGCTCAGCCTGGTGGGGTGGGAGAAAGCCTGGTCCTGCCCTGCTCTGTGCAGAACTGGTGAGCAGTGGGGGCCCTGGGACAGGCAGTGGGGATGGATCCTGCCCCTGCCCAGGGACTCTTCATAGCTCACTGTGGCCTCTGCTTTGGAATGGAGCTGGAAGAGACCAAGCCCCAGCCTGGACGAAGCTGGAGGAGGCTGTCCCCAAGCCCCCCAGTCTGTCCTCGATTAAGGCCAAATCTCCCTGTGCAGACCTGCAATCATGGAGATGGGGGGGCTGGCAGGGGAGCCCCAGCACCTCCCCTGAGACAAACCCAGGGCAAGCACACCTCAAGAACCCCTGGGTTGGCCCAGAAAGACACCCCCGGGGGGGGCAGGGTGAGCTCTGGGACAACCCTAGAGCAGTCACCTCCAGCAGGTTCAAACAACAAGGAGGACACATCCTCTCCCAGGGCAAAGGGCACCAAGGGGGTGTGGATGGGGATGGGGGAGGTCAGGAAAGTGCAGCAGAACAAGGACAGGGAAAGGCAACAGTGGTTCTGGGTGAAGGCACAGGAGCCCCAGGCTGGGAGCCAGACTTGGGGTCAGTGGCTGGGGCTGAAAATACTGCCAGAGAGGAGCCGCCTCTTCATCTCCCTCCAGAGCAGGTCCCGCTCCCGGGTTGCCCTCTGCATGAAGCCTCGGTTCTCCTGGGCCCGCCGGGACAGGTAGGGCAGCACTTCATTCACTGGGCCGTAGGGCATGTACTTGTAGACAGGGAAACCAGCCTGGCCTGGGGGGGGGGAGAGACTGATCAGGGAAGTGCCAGGGAAGAGGGAAAACAGAAAAGAAGCAGAGCGAAAAGAGAGGGGGAACACCTTGGTGACCCCCAGGTCTGCCGTGGCCCTGGGATGTGCCAATGAAGCCAGGGATGGAGGCAGGAGGGCTGAGGGCCAGAGGCTGTGGTGGCACTGTGGAGGGGATGGGGTGGCACCATGGAGGGGATGAGGTGGCACATCCCTCTCCTGGCTCAGCACCAGGAGCTTGGGAACATGCTGAGGAGGAGCAAGCTGAGGTCACCAAGAGCCCTGGGAATGTTGGCAGCCAGGGCTGGGCCAATTGAAGAAGCATTCAACCAGAAACATCATGTTAACACATTTTTCCAGCATGACCAGAGGAGGTTGTGGACAGACAGCCAAATCCAGCTTGTGAGGGGAACTCCAGGACAGAGCAGCACCCACCATGGACAACTGCCTGGTCTGCTTCCTGTAGATCTCCTGTCCTTGGGTCTCTGCTCTGGACACTGGTGTAGGCAGAGGTATCCATCCCTGACATGAGCTGGGATACCTGGACCCTTGCACGTCCCTCTGCCTGGGGACCTGGGAGCTCTGCTCTGCTGCCTGGGCCACCAGCAGAGGAGGGGACAAGGCCACACAACAGCCTGGTGACATACAAGACTTGGTGTGCACCTCCAGAGGAGCAAAGCAATGCTTCCAGACCAAGGAGGTACAAGCGGGGTTTTCTGTGTTCAGGACCTGTCTCTGCCCCATCTAGAAACAGCCCTATCTCAGATCCTAGGCCAAAGAAGCCATCATGATCTTCGGGAGACAGATGTGATTCTTCATCCTCCCCAACCCTAAGCAGGGGATGCAGACCTCAACACAGCTGGGGAAGAGGTAGCAAGGCCCTATCCTCAGCCAGTCCTGCTCCGCCTGACCCATGGCCTGGCTCTGCCCATCTTTCAGACCCCACAGCCACTGCTCAGGGAGACACCAGGGTCTGCCAAATGGCTCCCTGCTCCCCATACTCACCCAGAGGGAAGGTGATCTGGTCACACATGCCCAGCAGCTGCCCAAAGTACACCTTCTTCTCTGAGGGATGGATCCCAAGTTCCATCATCCTGCAAGCCAAGCCTCAGCATTAGGGAAGAGTGGAGACAGAGGAGCACACAGGGGCAGTGCATCCCACCAGAGGAGTGAGGATCATCTCTGAGGATGAGAACAGGGCTTTGACCATGTCCCAGATGGATACAGAGATGTGAGCACGTGAAGGATTTGTTTTTAAAACAGCCTTTAGGCTGGCCTCTGGGGCCAGCTTTGCAGCCACCGTGTGCTATTGTGCTGCACCCCATCTCCAAGCCCCAGCTGAAGCCCTGAGCACCAGATGGGAGCTCTCACATGGGTGAGTGCAGGGACCTGACAAGCCACAGCACATTTTCTCATGGCCCAGATGTGTCCCCACCTCCTCAAGCATCCAGTCCTGATCACACCACCTCCCCAGTACCTACCTGCACAGGGTGAACTTCACTGTGTCCTCATTGTGAGATGCCACCATCACGCTGGCTTTCTGGCTGTGCTTGATCTCCTCCAGGATATAGTCCAGGCATCTGTAGGACAGTACAGGGCTGCATGGTGAGGCCACTTGACCCCATGTGCAGTGGAGTGGGAGGGAGGAGCGTGGCTGGAGCTGTCCTCTACCTGTGGTACATCTCATTGGTCTTCTCATAGGTGGGATTGATGGGATCCTCATAGCCAATCTGGGCTGCCCTCTCCCGCTCCTGTTCCATGTAGGCACCTCGAACCAGCTTGGTGCCAAAGTGCCAGCCCTCCCGGCGTGACAGCTCCACATCCACAGTCACATTGTCATAAGCCTCCTGGAATGGGTTGGAGGAGATGGCACAAGGTTGTGGCACCGGTGGCACATCTGCCCTGCACCTTTTCAGGCAGTCAGCCCTGGAGCTGTGCCAACACATCACAGCAGCTTCAGGAGCAGAGGCCTCCATCCAGCTGCTCCAGCAGGTTCTTCTAGCCAGCCCTCACCTTCAGGTAGCACTGGTAGGTGTTGAAGATGATGGCTTGGTCCCTGTTGAAGCGGCGCTGCATCTCCAGGGTGAGGCGGCTGATGGCTGGTTGGAAGTAGCTCTGCTCTGCATCCACCATCAGCCTCACACCCTTCTCTGAGGCTCTCTGAGGGGGGTGGGGGGTGGGTGTGAACGACATTCAGGTTGGTCTGGGGGGGCCACCCTCCTTCCCTCTCTGTGGTAACACTTGTGCCCAGCCCCAGCACCCCCTGACCTTGGCAAGTACATCCATGCGCTGCAGCATCCGCTTCATCTGTAGATCCTCCTCCTCGGTGAAGCGTGAGAGAAGAGGCTCAAGCTGCCCAGTCTGAAATGAGAACAGCTGATGGCACCCTGCCCTGCCCATGGGAGACAGAAACCTGCACCAGGGAGGCCCCTGATGGTGGCCAAGGGCATGGAGAAAGCAAATGTCCCAGAGGGATGAGTCCTTGTGGCACACAAAACTTGGAGGAGGAGCAGAGCACCAGAGCAGAGGACAGGAACAGGCTGCCTGGCACTGGCAGTGCCCTCCAAGCAAGGTCACTCTAGGGGTGGAAGAGATGGGTACCCACCTTTATGTTGGGTACGAGCAGCAGCTTGGAGAGCTTAGTACGGCTATCAATCAGGCTGTTCCAGTCCAGCAGGTCCACAGTGCTGGAAGCAGAGAGCAAGGTCCATGCTGGTGTCTTGCAGGGAGAGGGAGGTCTCTACCAGGTCCTGACCCCCACCAGCAACCAGGTCTACAGCACATGCCAACTTGACCCATCTTGTCATCTCTACACAAACTTCATCACTTCTTGTGCTGACCATGCTGACTTTTGGAGACCTCCCCATGCAACTGCCCTATGAATGAGGACAAAGTCCCCTGGTGTACCCATCCCACAGCACCCCCAGCTTACCCGCTCATGCCCAAGTTCTTGCCCGTGAACCAGTCCTGGCTCTCTGCTTTGGTCACGATGCCAAGGTTGGCCAGGGCCTCCTGCCACCAAAAAAGAGCATCAGTGCAAGGGGCTACACTGTTCCAGGCTCAGAGGTGTCACAGGTAAGAGCTGCCCGGGGACCTCTATGGCCACCAGACACCTCCAGGAGTGCATTCCCTGCACAGCCTCCCTTGACCATCACTCGCCTCACCTGCAGCTTCTTCACCTCCAACTTCACCTCCAGAGCTGTACGCCCAGCTTGTCCCTGCTCTGCAGCCATTTGGTGGAAGAACCTCCTCCACTTCACCAGCACCTCAGAGAACTGCATCTGTGGGGACAGAGCTCGAGGTGAGACACCTGGGCTGGAGCCAAGCAGGCTTGGAGCCTCCTGTGGTGGAAGCTTTCAAGGATTATGCCCAGACTGAGGCAGACTCTGACCCTGTAGCAGGGAACACCTAGGACAAGCAGGGGCCAAACCTAGCAGTAGGGATACCCTACCCCCTCATATTGGGATTTCTAAGTTTCTGCAATCTTTAAGTGTCCCCAAAAGTTGAGGCAGAGACTCCAGGGTGGCCTCCAGGCAGAGAGGGGATAACTTATTGGTGCCCACTGCTCCCTGCTGTCAATAGAGATGCCACTGCAGCAAGCCTGGCACCCCAAAGCACCTGCCCCCTGCGACACATCATCCATGGCTCTGGCTGTGACCCACTTGCCCTGGTCACAGCCCTGACACTCACCAGGAACTGAGGTCTGCCCAGTGCTGTCAGCTTGATGGCTGAGAAGCCGTCCTCTGAGCTGCCACCTGGATGGAGCCACAAAGCCAGAGCTCGCCTGACAGGCAAGGCACTTGGGGGAGGTACCTGAGCCACACTGGTGGGCTAAAGGCCCCCTGAAATTGCTCAGGCATGCATGGAGCACTGTCACTGCTTGGGACACATGGACCACTTACCTGAGGCATCGATGCAGTGGAGGAAAGTCTCCATGTGCTGGTCACACTTGGCCTCATCAGCATAGAAATATGTGCGGGCGCTGATGACCCCACCACGGCGATCCCCAAATCCCCGATGGACTCGAAACTGCTTCTCCCTTTGCTCTGCTTCTGCGGTGGGAGAGGATAGAGATGGGCTACTCAGCCCTGCCAAGCTCCTACAAGCCTCCCTGAGAGCTCCTGCCATGAGTGCAGAGGGGCTCCACCTTAGATCTCCAAAGAGCCCGCAGGGCTGCAAGGCGCCCTACCCTGCCTGCTCTGCTGCCCCAGCAGAGGCTGAGCCTTGGCAGAGGAGCAGAGTTAGCAGAGAACCAAGATGTTCCTCATCCTGCTTGAGTTTTGAGGCTGCGGGAGCAGGGTCCTTCCCCCATACCAGGGCTGCAGTGCCCAGGTCAGGTGGACCTTCAGACTATGCCCTGTCAGCAGGAGGGGCTGGGTCACTCACCTCCTGTCTCCTTCTCGGCTGCAGAGGTGCAGGAGCTAAGAAGAGAAACAGGGAAGATAAGGGCCAGGTCAGCAAACCCCCCCAGCACCCCCACTGGTGGCCAGGGCAGCTCCAAGGCTCCTCTGGTGCTGCCCCTGCTCCTTCCTTGCCATCCCATCACTGATGGATCAGATGCTGCTCAGCACAAGCTCTGCTGACAGCTTAGATGCCCCAAACCCCCTGGGGGAAGGTGATGTGGTTTCACCATCCAGGCAAGTGTTCCCAGGAGGCCCTTCAGCTGCACACCCAGGATTCTCCATGTCTGAGCCCAGAGCTGCTCTGACACAGCTCATCCCATGGGAGGGACAAGGTCAGCCCTGCTGGGGCTGGCTGCCCCACCTTCAACCATGCCAGCCCATGGTCCTTACTGTGGTGGCACAAAACCTCAACCCAACACCTCCCAACCCTGCAGGCACCAACCACGAAGCAAGGAGTTTCTCCAGAGCCAGTGCTGCTGAAGCACAGGATGACCTGCTGTAGCTCAGCCATCCTGCTGAGCACTGGTGTTAGCCAACAGCTTCTAAGCAAGGTCTCAGCTTCAACACAGCTGACCTGGGATGTCAGAGAACCCAATCTCTTTGCCACAGAGATAAGAGGGCTCTGACAGCCCCGGGGGCGCTGGCCAATTAAGGAGATCCTACTTGAGCTTGAGCAGCTAAGCCTTCTCACTGACACCCTACATTCAGCCTGCAGACCCCAGCTCTCACCCAGGAACATTGCCAGCCCCTGGACAACAGCAGAAGAGACAGGTTCTGCAGCAGGTCCCAGCCACAGCAGAGCAGGACAGCTCTGAAGCTCGGGGCAGACCTTCCATCCAAGATCTGAGACACTGGGGTCAAGTGGCAGGGAGCACAGCCTCTTCTCACCAACCCAACTAAATTAGCAGACAGTACCCTGGCAATGGAAGCCTTCCGAGTTCCTGGAGACAAACACATCCTTTCCAGCAGCATTCCTGCTGCATGACTGCACCAAGCCCTTCCTCCTTAGGGGCACTCAAAGCAGTGCCATGGTACTTGCTTTATTCTTCCGCATCTAGCAAAATATGGAGGTTGGTTCCAGTTGAAGGAACAGCTCTTCCTGAACATCATCTGCTTTCTTTGCATACTTAGTCTTGGCCAGCAAAGACATTCCTACACTAAGCAAGTCTCTCTTAACCCAGCTTGTACCTGTCATCCCTTCTGCAAACCGAGAGCAGGACATGTCTCCAGGCACTGCCTAAAAGCTTCTGGCAAGCTGTAACCAGAAAGGAGCCACCTGCCAGGCATGCTTAGGATCTGGTGGCTCATCATCACCCAAAGCTGACACCAATCAGGTGTCACCAAGTGCTGCGAAGTTGGTTAGGAAGACTTGATGCAGCCCATGGGCTGGCTGGGCAGGGCAATCCAGCTGATGCAGCAGTCTTGGGCCTTCAGTAAGTTTTTGATCAGGCTCAAATAAGCTGTCTCAGGGGAAGCACAAAGATTCCATGTTGCCATCATGGTGCCCCGAGGATGCCATGAGCACAGTGTTATTTGCTTGGCTCATCAGCTGCTGGGTCTGGCAGAGGGGAAACCCCAGGGAGAAGCTGTCACTGAATGACCACATCTACAGCAAAACTCATGGTCACATGGAGCCCAAATTGGAACTATGGGTGGTGCTTAAAACCCTGCAGGGAGGAGGAGTCCTTCAAGAGTGTTCTATGCATAAGCTACTAGCACAACCCAGCCCAGGACTACACAGGACTTGCAAAGCTTCAAGCCAAGCAGCAACCCCCTGTGACCCTGGGGACCCACAGCAGGAGCAGGCAGTGGCACTAGGAGCAGAGGGAGAAGGGAAGGAGGTGGCTCTGGGAGGTGAATTGGCCAGGCTGGGTTGTAACCCCACACAGATATCAGGTGCTCACACAAGGAACCTCTAGAGGAAGGAAGATCAGGTGCTGTTCAGGATGCTGGTGGCCTTCTTGGCCACCTAGGCACACACTGGTCACTGCTGACCAACACTCCCAGGTCCTTTTCTGCTTCCCAGGCACTCTGCCCAAGCCTGGAGAGTTACATGGGGTTGTTATAACCCAAAGATTGCACCAGGAGGCCAAAAACTCAGTGGCTACATCTCATCTGTACCTCTGCTTCCCAACTGGCAGCAGGGAACAGCCCTGAAGTGCTGACAGGATGGGGAGAAGCAGCTCCCGAGCCCAGCAGACGTCAGATTGGGGCCACTCACCCCTCCCAACCCTGCACAGCCCAGCTGAGCCCCATCCCTAGCAGAAACACCAGCAGTTTGGGAGTTTGACCCTGAATGAGCTGGAGCACTGCTTGGCATGGGCCAGGGCCCAGCACAGTCCCTCTGATTCCATCCCTATTCTCACTCCATGAGACTGCCAGGATGGCATTTCCCTCTCTCATTTTTTTGAGCAAATCCTGCTGGGACTTGGGCAGGGTGGGTGATTGTAACAGTGGCACTGGGGGACAACATGGGAGGACACAGGGTATGGTGCATGGCTTTGCTGAGCTCTCACAGGGGAGGAGATTAGCAAGCAGTCCCACACATGGGACGCCCAAATCTGTACTGGGGGGACCAGCACAGCCCAGACAGCTCACGAAGCACCAGCACAGCAGGCAGGACAGAAGTGCAGGCAGAGCCTGCCTGCAGCAGCCAGCCCTCGGTGGTCAGCCCCTGGGAAGAGCTTGGCAAAGGCACAGTCAGAGCAGGGCAGGCAGTGGTGCCAGATCCCTGGGTCACACCAGGGTCCAGCTCAACCTCACAGAGATACCTGAGCAAAATGCTGGACCACAGCCACATCGCCGGGAAAGAAACCAGCTGCTCCCAAAACATCGTTTTTATATAAAAACAAATAAAAAAACAGTTTGCAGCTCCATCTGCAGTGGTGGGGTGGACGCAGCCCTGTTCCCAACCCCGGCAAAGTTCCTACACCAGCACTGCTCTTGGACCTTCATGCCACAGGGTGGTGCCACCCACCACGGCAAGAGGGGGCCCTGAAAAACAGCGCCCGGGTGCGGAGGGGAGATAAGGCTGGGAGGAGCCCAGCGCAGCAGCCGCTTCACCGCATAGACCCGCAGCCCCACTGTCCAATCACCCCCAAATCCGTTTCCCCTCTGTTATTCACACTGCCTGACAAACGTGTGGCTGTGGCTGGTGGCCCCAGCTGTGAATGGGGACACGGGGCTGTCGCAGCTTTGCCCGGAGCCACCACGACACCCTCAGCCCGTGCCCTCCAGCAGGACCATATTTGTCCTGGGTGGGGAACACACCGCCCATCCTGGGGTGCCACCGTCCACCGTAGCGGCACTCATCGATCAGCGAACGGATCTGCCGTGAACTGGAGCTCGAAGTTCCCGGTAGCTTTGGGCTGGTGCCTGCCCGTGACAAGGGGTGGGAGGCAGGGAAGGCAGCCGTGGGGGGGGAACAGTGTGAGAAGAGGGTCCGGTCTGGCCGGGGGTGGGCACTACGTCCACTTGAGAGGTTTGGAAGTGCTGGGGGTCAGCAGTACCCCGTGGGAATGGTGGGGGATGGGAGAGGAGGGGGCAGCATTATCGGGGGGGTGATGGGGGAGCAGCACTTCAGTGGATAGGGGGAGGACAAGGGGAGGCAGCACCCCAAAGTAAAGGGGGAATTTTTGCAGGAGGATGCAGGGCGAACAGTACCACAGTGATGGTAGAAGTGGGGAGCAAACCAGTGGGTGGAGAGGCAAAATGGGATGGGGAGGGGGCATCACCACGGGGGGAAGTGGGACTGGGAAGGGAGGGGGGGGGGGCAGCACGCCAGAGGGAATGGGGAAGAGGAGGAGGGCAGAACCGGGGGGCAGCCCTTCTTTGTGTGCCGGGGGCGGATGCGGAGGGGGGGAGCGGCCCTGGGAGGGGTCGGTGGCAGCGGGCGGGGAGGGGGCCCGCGGGGGGCGGGGCCGTGACGCACGGCAGCTCCAGCCAGTGGGAGTGGGGGGATGGGCGAGCGCAGCCAATAGAAGAGCGGCCAAGTACCGCGCCCGCCCCCCACCCCAACCCGCCCCGTCCGGCCCCGCACACACTCCGGTCCCGCACTCACTCCAGCTCCTTGCGCTCGGCCTCCTCGGCGCTCAAATCCTCCTCCACGCTGTAGTCCAGCACGGCACCCACGCCGAAGGCCTGGTTCCGCCGGATGAGTGGTTTGATGGCCTCCTGGTCTTCCCCGGCCACGAACTGCCCGTAGAATGTCATCTTCATTAGCCGCTCGAACAGCGCCTGCCCCAGCACCCGCTGGCACAGCCGCATTAGCTGCGGGATGAAGGCGATTCAGTGCCCCGCAAGCCGGCACTTGGCCCGCAGCAGAGCCCCCGAGTGCGGACTTCCCCGCTCCGGTCCCGGACTGGCAATCTCACAGCGATCAGACCGGTATTCCCCCTGGAACGGACACCCACCGGAGCGGGACCCGCACCGCCCAGAACCGCTGCCTCTGGAGCGTCATCCCGCTGAGTGAGCAGCCCCCGCGGGCTTGTCTGGCACTCCAGCTCCACTTCCCCAAAGCAGCGGACCCCCTGACCCAGGGCCTGTAGTTCCCTCGGGGGAGCCGGCAATCCCCCGAGCGGTCAGCCGCCCTCTGGAGCAGGAGAACCCCGGGACACCACCCTGCCTAGGACATCCCCCACCCCGGAGGGGCAATCCCCGGCCCCCTAGTCCGGGACCGGCAATCCTCGAAGCGGTCAGGTTCCCCCCGCCCAGCTTGGGACCGATATTCCCTCTGGCGCAGGCAGCCCCCCCGGAGCCGGATCCTCCCCGTAGCAGCAGCTCCCCCCCCGCCCCCAACGCACCTCTCGATTGTGCTCCACCAGCGGCCCGACGGCGCAAAGCCCCAGCACCACCAGCCCCCGCAGCAGCTCGGCGTTGCTCTTGCTGCGGAACGCTTCCCGCGGGTCCCCGAAATTCACGGCGGGCGGCGGCGACTCCCGCTCCGCACCCCGCGGCGGAGGCGGCGGCACCGGCCGGGTACCCCTGCCCGCTACCGGCAACGGGGCGGCCCCGCGGGGGGCTGTAGCCGGTGAGGAGCGGAAGCGGCGGGGGACGCCCAGGCGGGCGGCTGAGCAGAGCGTCCGTGCTGCTCTCGGGGCAGCCATGGACATGGCGTGGCCTCCTGCCCCGCGCTGCCGCCTTAAGTAGGGCCCGGCCGGCACCGCCCCGGGCACGTCCTGGCCGCTCCCGCCCGGGCTGCGGGGCCGCCGCTCCTCCCCATGGCCGGGTTCTGCTTGGCCGTGCCGCGGCACCGGCACTGGGATCACTCAGCCCGGCGCGGCCCGATGCCTTCTCCCTTGCCATCCCCTTGGGGCAGCCCTTCCCGGGGGTGCATCGCTCCCGAGGAGGGCACAGAGGGACAGGGGTGGCCCGAGGGGAGCCCCCGGTGACTGAAGGAAACGCCTTTCCCTTGAAGCTTGGAAGGGAAGGGGCAGAGAGACCCCCATTGCCCTTGGAGCAGGCCTGGGAGGGGATGAACGGAGCCCCATGCCCTCGTAGGAGCCCCCGGGAGAGCTCTAGAGGCCCCAGGGGAGGTGCCTGATGTGGTCCCCATCCCATCAGAGGGGCCCTGAGGCAAGCACTGAGGTCAACCCTGTGGGGACAAGGGGCTCATAAACCCCTAGAGAAGCCCCAAGGAGGGTCCCTCTCCCCTCCTAGCAGTCCCTGGGATAGGCGATGGTATGTCCAGCCCACAGACCTGGGAAACCCTTGAGGGTCTCAGTCCCAGAGAACCAACCCATGGAAGAGATGTTGGTGCAAGCCCTTGCGCTTGCTCCTCATTGTCTATTCATGAAGGTTTTGGGGGTTTCAGCTTAATCCTCATTCATTTGGTCAGGGTTCATGGGTGCTTGGGGCAGCCTGAGCTGGCAGACTGGCTCCCTTGGCATGAGGTGAGGTAGTTGGGTTTGTCCCTGCCCTGTGGAGCTCTACCACAGCGGGCTGGCAGGGCTTTGGAAGGCTCCCAGGCAGGGCCAAGTGCCTGTGCTGCTTCTGGCAGGTGTTCACCTGAGCTGTTCCTCCCAGGCACACCCAGTGCTGAACTCCAGAGATCACCCAGCACCAGGAAGGCACACCATGGCCAGATATGCTCTGACTCTTGGCCTAGGGAGCAGAGAGCAGGGATCTCCCTTCCTTTTGGGAGGATCATTTCACAGCAGCAAGTATCACAAGTAGCATCCCCTCTCGAAGCCCACATTCCCTTTCCATGCCCATGTCCCATCTTTGTGCCTATGTCTCATCCCTTTTCCCATATCCCCTGCATTCCTGCTTTTCCAGTCCCGGTGTTGTGACAGTTCTCTGGGGATGACTCCAACAATGACAGATGACTGTTCAGACCCAGACTCAGACCCAGACTCAGACCCAGTTCCTGAGTGCCATCATGTGCCTGGGGATTCTCAGCGAAGGCAGCAGAGGCCGGGCAGGAGGGGAGCAGGAGGCAGCAGGCTGGGAAACCACACCTTGAGTGGAAGTGGCTCTTCTTCTCTGGGCAGAGAGGAAGAGCCCAGAGCTTTGAAAAGGATTCAGCAGCTGTGACGCAAAACAGCTACTACAGGTCCAATGGGACAGGAAAAAGAGTTACAGTAAATGTTTTTCCCTCATGCCCCAGCACTCACATTGTTGTAATTAGCAGGGAACCAGAGAGGTTCCTTCAACTGATTTGCAAGGCTTCCTTTTGGGATGTCCTGTCCTTCCATGGTGAGAGCCAGGCAGTGACATACCCTCTGCTGTGGGCAGCGGTGCAGACCCTCAGCTGGCATCCAGTTCTGCCAAATGTGCCCCTTGGAGTGGGACATGATGGGGTGGGCAGGAGCTTCCCCAGCACAGACCAGGAACAGCCATCTGCTGGAGGCACCAGAAAATCCCAGGGGAAGGTGGAGGTGGTGACAATGCTTCCCAGGCTGCCGCCACATGGAACTCATCATCTGGTTGAGGGTTACCTTTCTTCACAGGTGGCTTCATCCCCTGCCATGTCACCCTACAGGGAGAGCCCAGAGCCCCTGATACTCACAGTGATGGGATTAACCCCCTAGTGTGTGCACAGGAGCTGCCAGCACTAGGTCAGGGTGTATTTAGGTGATGGGTTGGTTCTCTCTAAACCCTGCAAGCATTCCTGTCACCCACTCTCTCACCCTTCCTGCAGGTGGCTGTGGCTCATTCCATTGCATGGACCATTTTAAGTGTTGCTTTGCTTTTGCTCCACTGTTCTCCAGCAGTAGAACCTTGTCCTTCCCCTTTCTCTGGGTGCTGGAGGCCCCTAAATGTTCCCTGCTGCAGTGAGGGTGGTGGTGAAGCCCACCCCAGCATGGCACAGGTAGGGTGGGGCTGTGGTACTCATGTCCTGCCTCTGTGAGGCTGGAGCAGGGGGCTTGGGGAACTTGCTGGTGGACACCTTGAGAGTCACAGGGCAAGAGCTCCAGCTCCTGGAGGTTTGGAACTCTGCTGTGATCTGTTGGGCTCTGCCACAGACCCTGGTGGTGGAAGGAGATGCTTGAGGGGACACCTCTTGCAGCTGATCTGGCTGTCTCAGGCCTTGGGCCCTCAAGATTTGGAATTTGGGAAGTCTGATGGTGCTCTGAGACCTGGCATTTTCCATTTGCATGACGTTTTTCAGTTAATCACTTGCAGCCTAAGAAATAAATACCTCCTTGATTGTTCCTCTGTGTTCCTGCAGGCCTTGTGTGGCTCAGCAGCTGTGAGAAAATACTTGGGTGAATTCCTATCTCCATAAAGGTCAAAGCCATAAAAAAAAAAAAAAAAAAAAAAAAAAAAAGAAAAGGATACCTCTGAAAGGGCACCTTGGAAATATCCAATACAGGGAAAAGCACATCAGAATTCCTACACCAGGTATTTATTTATTAATTTCATTTCTGTGCAGAAGATCCCTCTGGTTTTCCACCTGCCTGTAGAGGTGGGTGGTGTGAGATGTCCACCAGTGTGCCTGGGGGAAAAGGAAGGTCAGTGAATGCCTGAAACAATTTTGCTGCACTAACAGCTGAGAAAGGATCATGCTGGAAGGTTTCTGTGGAAGTGGGGTCTGGGGAATAGACATAAAAGCCTTTTTTTCTTAGCAGAGTCCTGTGGCAGGTGGGTTGCTTATGTTTATGCCAGAGTGCCTGGAAGGGAGCCAGCTCTCTTTTAGCCCTTCGTAAATGATTTAAACTCCTCGCGCTAGGGGAGCATTCCTGGGAAAGCAGTGGGGAGGGGAAAGAGTGAGCAGAGCCCTTGGGGGCAGAGGTTGGGCTGGGCAGAGGAAAGGGGCAGCTCAGCTCTCTGTCCCCACTGGAACACTTTGGGACCCTTGGAGGTGGGTGAAGGCAGAAGGGGTCAGCCCTGGGCAGTGATAGCTGAGTGCTGGGGGGGGCTGTGTCCCTCCTGCCCCCTGTGGAGAGCTGCTGCTGAGAGGTGAACCCAAGGGGGTGTGTGCCCAGGGCTGCCAGCCCCTGGGGCCAGTTGCCTCAGAGGACAGCTGGCCACCAAGCATCTCCCCCAGCCTCTCTACTTCCTCCTGGGTGATCGCAGAATTGTCACGGTTGGAAAAGATGTCTAAGATCACTGAGTCCAACATCCCTCCCCAGTAAAATAAATAAAATATATTTATCAATATCTGTATCACCATGACTATTACAGCATGGCCTGAAGTGCCTCATCTACACAGTTTTTAAATACCTTCCGTGATGGTGACTTCACCACCTCCCTGGGCAACCCATTCCAGTGCCTGACTACTCACTCTGTAAAGAAATTCTTCCTAATATCTAGTCTAGTATCTAGTCCTAATATCTAGCCTCCCCTGGGGCAACATCAAGCCATTTCCTCTGGTCCTACTACCAAGGAGCCCTTGGCCAGGCCCAGGGTGTTGGGCTGAGCTGAGGACCCCAATCTGCGGGTTGAGGTGTGCTGGGGGCTCCCTGCAGTGGTCTGGGGGCAACCAGGCACTGGTGCTGGGGATTTGCAGGGCTCTGGAGGCTGAAGCTGATGAACTCAAGACACTCTTACCCTTGAGAACCTGCCTGTTCTTATTGATTGATGCAGTGGCTCATTCTTCTAAAAATATGCTCTAATTAATGTGCCTTGGGAAGCAGAGATGTCTTGCAGCAAAACCTCATTGATTTGAGGGCTCCTGCAGCCCCGGCAAAGCCCCTTTTGTTGCATGGCCTTGATACCCAGTCTGCTCCTCCCTGCAGGCAGGTGTTGGGCTGCTCCAGAGGACGTCAGTTCCCTGCTCCCAGCAGCTGATTGATACTTACTTTTTTTTTTTTTTTTTTTTTTTTTTTCCCAAGTCACCTATTTTTGCTTCTTTGTGTCTATTTAATTGTGAGGAGGTAGCATCACATGGCACTTCTATTCCAGTGAATCAAACTGGAAGGAAAAATGTTCCTTTTTTCCCCTCCTGAGATGTCCCAAGGAAAGGAGAACAGCCACTCTGTTCTCTTTATTTGTGTGTTGTTTTCCCACCTTCTTCCTTTCCACAGGCAAACACTGTAAAAAACTTCATGCTTTTCTTATTCTCCAGTCCCAGGGAAGCACCAAGCCAGAGGCAAAGCACCCAGGGAAAGGGCTTAATTCCCCCCTCCAAGTGCAAGATCTCATAAAGGCTGAAAAGAGAAAAAAAAACCAATAGGAAATGAAACTGAAAATAGATTGAATTTTCTGGAGTAGTTTCACCTTTCCAAGCTCAGCCTCCAGTGCTGGGACCAAGTGCCTTGCCAAGCCCTGGAGATGTGGAGGGGGCTGCTCCTGAGGGGCCCTGAGGTCCTTCAGCCTCCTACCAGCACCATGACATCTCTGTCATCCAGGCACAGTCTGAGGATGGGAAGCCAGGAGCCTTTTGGGACAAATTAAAGAGAAAAAGGGAAAAGTGGCAGAAGCTGCTGGCTACCAGCTCTGGTTGTGCCTTCCTCTCCAGCCAGCAGCAGTGTCCCAGTGGTCTGCCACCTGAGGGATCAGCTGGGCACCTCCAGACTCCATACCCACCACTTGTCCTGTCCTCCTCCTGCCCTAGAGTTGCAATGAGCACTGCAGGGCCGGGGGATGTTCAAAGAGGGTTCCTCCACTTTTACACCCCTAACACCCATGGGTGTTGGGAGAGAATCCTGAACTACCCAACCCCCTTCTCTGCACAGGCTGTGAAACTTTGCTATCCTACTCATATTTTTTTACACCCTTTCTACCTTCTGTGTAGCCACCACCCCACTGCCCCCCCACCTCCTCAAACCAATTCTTTCCTTTCCCATGGGCTTCTCTATCATGTCCCCCTTTTCCCAGGTGAGAGTTTGCAATTGGCCTTTGCAGCCCCCAGGACACAAAGGGCAGAAACAAGGCTGGGGCTCCATGGGGACATTTCACTGCCTCTTCCTGTCTGTCTGCCTCCTGTCTCTGGCACTGGCTGGAGCAGAGTGTGCAGCTGATGGTGTCCTTCCCCCCCATAAGAAGGACATAGATCTGTTGGAATAAGTCCAGATGAGGAACACAAAGATGGCCCAGGAGCTGGAGCACCTCTGCTATGAGAAGAGGCTGAGGGAGCTGGGATTGTTCAGCCTGGAGAAGACTCCAGGGCAACCTCAGAACTGCCTTCCAATATCTGAAGGGAACCTATAGGAAGTCTGGAGAGGGACTTTTCATGAGAGTGTCCAGTGATAGGACAAAGGGAAATGGTTTTAAACTGCAGGAGAACAGTTTTAGACTGGATCTGAGGATGAAGTTCTTCATTTGGAGGGTGGTGAGACTCTGGAACAGAAGATGTGGCTTTCCCTTCCTATCTCCATTCAAGGCCAGGATGAAGATTCAAGCAACCTTGAAGGAAGCAACCAAGAGAATGAGAGGTTGGAGTAGATGATCCCTAAGGGCTCTTCCAACCTCAGCCATTCCATGATTTTATGATTCTTCCCCAGCCTGACATCTCCCTACTCTCCCCATAATGATCACAGTTTGTGAAAAACAGGCTGGTGTCACCTCAAGATCCATTTCACTACCCCAAAGAGTTGCTTTTTTAGAGGCCGAATCCCATCTTTCACTCTGGTGGTTTGTGGCTTCATTTTGCACGTTCAAAGTTCCTTCTGGTTGGCTTTTTATAAGCAATTTCTTTTTTTTTTTTTTTTTCCCAAAGGAAGTATCAAAGGGAGCATCTCTCCTCAGAGGGATTCAAGCCCCATCTTAATCTAGTCCTTCTCCAAGGGGATGGCTGACCTAGAGCTGCCAGAGACCATCACAGTTCTGCCATCCCTGGGCTCTTGTTCCCACTGTCACAGCAGTGTGACAGCCACGCCAGGACCGTGAGACCAGGAGAGCCCAGAAGAGAGCACACCCCAGTGTTCTGGAGGATGCTGCAACTGGGAATGCTGGGGGGACACCGGGCCTGGGACAGCAGTGCTGCCAGCCACCACCAGAACTCCCACCCTGAGCGTGTTCAGAACTTAAATAATTTTTCAGCATCACCAGCCAAATTTCTGCGTATTTTCCTGGGGACAGGAGAAGGCAACACTCCAAGATCCCATTCCACGAGCTGGCGACGTGACAGCTTTCCACTGGAGTGACTGATTTTTAAATTTTTTCTTATTTTTCTTCTCGCTGCAGGCCAAACAAAACCACTCTCTCTCATTAGAGCTGCTGATACAGCTGGAAAAAGTGAGCTTGCTCTTTGGAAGCTCATCTGCTGCTCCCAGGATGGGCACCATGCCCCCCAGAGGCCCCCTGGGTGTTTGGCTGCCCCAGCTGCAGCTCTCCTGATCCCTCTGGCTGAGATTGTTTGCTCTGAAACTTGGAAAGAAACAGACTCAGGGGTGGAAAAATTCAGCATTAAAAAGTAAATCTGGACAAAATCCAGGCAGGACTTGGCAAACAGATGTCCCTGCCCATGGCAGGGGGGTGGGACTGGATGATCATTAAGGTCCCTTCCAACATAATCAATGATTCTACGAAACCACTGCGACGCAGATGTGGCCTTTGGGAGGTGGTCCCTTCACAGCCCCACCGGAGACAGAAGTGCCGTTCGGGTACGGTTTTGGGGAAATTCACAGCGGTTCCTGGGCAGCGGAGGGGCGGAGGGGAGGGTGGGGGCAGCGGCCGCAGAGCGCTGGTGCGGAACCGGGGGGGTTAACGGAGGGGAAAGGGGAGGGAGAGCGGCGGTGCGTCCCCGCGGCCGCTAGGGGGCGCTGCGGTTCCGTCCACTGCTCTGGTACCGGGTTTGCTGCTGATGCTGCTGGTGCCGGTACCGCTATCGGTGGTGTTAGTGCTGCCGGTGGTGGTGATGCTGGTGGTGCTGGTACCGGTGGTGCTGGTGGTTCTGTGGTGTCAGTGGTACCAGTGCTGTCAGTGCCGGTGGTGCTGGCGGTACCCGTACCGAGGGGTGGTGGGGGTGCAGCAGCGGCACCACCAGGCTCCCGCTGCCCGGCTCCCACCACAATCTCACACCGGTTCCCCCGGTACCACCCTGGTTCCTGCCAGTTCTCCCCACTCCAGCTGTGCTCAGGCCCAGCAGCCCGGCGCACGGGGGCAGGAGCATTTTGGCCCAAAAATTCTCCTTTCTCACCAGCCTCTGGGGGCGAGGTGGAAGGGACCAGACCAGCACCCCAAAGAGCGCCGGTGCCCAGGTGACACCGAGATGCCACCTGCGTGCCTGCATCTCCTCTCACCTAACATTATCTGCCCAGCTCCTGCAGGGCTCTGGGAGGGGGGGAGTTGGGCTGGAGACTCCCAGGTCCTTCCCTGCTCACACTCACGTCTGGCTGGCTGGTGCAAGGCTCTCACCACAAAAGTCTTTTTGCCAAGTCCCTGCTCCGTGCCCCTTGTCTCTGCCTGCCTGGCCATGGCCTTTTATTGGTGCTCCTGGGAACAGTTGCTGGAGCTGCTGTGGGAGAGCATCCTGGGAAGAGTTCCCAGCCCATCCATCACATCCTGACTTGGCAGTTATGAGGGATCTGATGCAATGAATTCTCCTTGGGACATGCCTGGGAACTGGTGTCAAGGATGGGCTTGGCAAAACCCCCCTGGGCACCATGTGCCCACCTGACAGCTGCCAGGCAGTGCTGCAGAGCCTGCAGAGCCAGGGTCCCTCCTGGTGCCCACAGGAGCACCCTTAGTGCTGCTCTTTCCTGTGTTTTTGTCCCCTCAATCATGCAACAGGAACCACAGCTCCTGGTGCAGCCCAGGGGCTGAGCAGGCAGAAAAAGCCAAAGCTCCAGCTGTTAGGAGCTCCAGAGTGGGGCTGGAGGAAGAACATGAATGATAATTAAAAATAATAATAGATTTTTCTCTTCTGAATGTAGAATGATAAAATCATAGCATGGTTTGGGTTGGAAAGGATCTTAACAATCATCTAGTTCCATGGGTAGGGACATCTCCCATTAGACCAGGGTACTCAAGGCCCAGCCAATCTGGCCTTCAACATTCTGTGGCATCCACAGCCTTTGTGGTCAGCCTGCTCCAGTGTCCTACCACCCTCTTAGTAAAGAATTTCTTCATTTTATGTGTATATATATATATATATATATATACACACACATATTATATATATATATATATACATATTTAATTATTTAATACGTATTTAACAAGGCTTTACTCAATGACATGAATTTCCCATTACCTGAAATGTCTGGTTAGGAGGAATTGCTTTAGTTGATGGCTCTTTGGAAGGGGATGGGGATGGGTGTCAGCCCTTCTGAGGGGGTTTGGTGCTGGAGAGACAGGGGACAGGCAGGGCTAGGCAGGGGACAGCAGGGCCAGTCTTGCTACCTCGTTCCCAAGAACCAATCCCCACAGCCCCATGGGGCAGTATCTCTGCAGGCAGCTCTGCTTCCCACAGACCAATGATGCTGGCAAAGGGAAATGGCATGGCCCTGACAGGATTCATGTGATAAAAGTGCCTTGACTGGCTTTTATTCCATATATTTACCACATTATTGTCCTCTAATGGATCATTCAATAGTTTGTTCCAAGCTGTTGTTGCCAGGAACTGGAGTTGTTTCCCCTTCCCCTTCCCCTTCCCCTTCCCCTTCCCCTTCCCCTTCCCCTTCCCCTTTCCCTTCCCCTTCCCCTTCCCCTTCCCCTTCCCCTTCCCCTTCCCCTTCCCCTTCCCCTTCCTCTTCCCCTTCCCCTTTCCCTTTCCCTTTCCCTTTCCCTTTCCCTTTCCCTTTCCCTTTCCCTTTCCCCTTTCTCCCTTCCCCCTCCCCTTCCCCCTCCCCCTCTCCCTTCCCTTCCCTTTTCCTTCCCTTCCCCTTCCCCTCCCCCTTCCCCTCCCCCTTCCCTTTTTCCTCCCCTTCCCTTTCCCTTTCCCTTTCCCTTTCCCTTTCCCTTTCCCTTTCCCTTTCCCTTTCCCTTTTCCTTTTCCACTTCTCTGTGAACTCTCAAGCCTTCAACATTCATAAAAAACTACTACTAATGATTCAGAGATTGCTCCAATTTTCCAGGGTAATTTTTCTTGACCCCCTGACTACTCATATCCATTCGAGTGCACCTCGACATCCTGCCACTGCTTCCTTCCTGACCCAAGCCTCAGCTCCCATCCTCTTGTCAGTGGTAACTGCCCTAGAGCCTGCGAACAGCCTTGAACTAGGAAAGCCACAGTGAGGAAGGGACTGGTTACTCCTCTAACCTCTTTGCTGCTTCTCTCCATCACTAGACACAAGGTCTCTCCATTACACTCCCATTGTGTTTCTGGAACTTCTCCTGCTGCTTTTTATGCTCCTGGCTGGCTGTAACTCACTTTTCTCCTTAGCTTTTCTCTTTCTACCCTCACACACTTGAGCTTTCCCTTTACACTCATCCTTATACCCTCATTCCCATTTTTATAGGATTCCTTTTTGATTTTCAGAACACTAAAGTACTCCTGATAGAGCAATATTGGGCTTTTACTGTTGTCCTGCAGTTCCTCTGCATCAGGTTGTTTAGCTGCTGCACACCTAATATACTCTCCTTTAGTAGGTTCCTGCACTTCTGTGTTTTCTCCCCTCAGGATGCCCTCCCCAGGCATCCCTTGCTGGTGGTAAAGCATCCCCACATGCTCATTATGTTTGTGTTTGAGCAGCTGACTGTCATTTTTGGGGGATGTTCTCTTTATTTTAATGCCCAAAACAATGACCCATGATGTTTGGGATTTCTGTCCCCTCTGCCATTATGCCCAGCTGGTCCTTCCATACTAGTAAGAAGCAAGGCTGGAAGAGCTGTCCCCACTCTACCTCCCCAGTCCCACCACTTTCAGGCAGAAAAAGGGCTGGGGAACTTTCCAAATGTTGTCTGGGTAGGCTATGTCCTCCTGCATTTATTTTTGTGATTGAATGTCAAAATGAGATGATTTAGACATAAAAAGTTGCTGTTTATTCATCCAACAGCTTGCTGAATGAGGCCTTAACTGGAGAATAATTGCAGATAAAATGAAGCTATATTTTTGATGAATAAATTGTTCTTCTTTCAAATGTGCTCAATTTGGGGTTTAGTGCTATGATAAATCTTCACTAACTTCTGTTCCTGAGAGAAGCAGGAGGAGGGAACAGGGGAGGGAACGTGCCCAGCCTGGTGTGGGACATCTGTCCAGGAACAGTCCTGAAGGAATGGAGCCTCCTCCCTGCTGGGGGGGGGGGCAATGGGGACCTGCCAAGTCTAAGCATGGGAGCCTTCCCTGTCATCTGCTCCCCCTGCAGAGAGATGAGAAGGGAGAGTGGGAATGAGAGGAGTAGGCTGGAGACTGGGTACCACTTAGAGGAAATGTGCTAGAGATGTTACACTTGCTTTACAGGCAGAGTCAGTCAGTCCACCCATCCCTCCATCCATCCTTCCTTCCATCCATCCCTCCATGTGCCCTTCCATCCTTTCATCTGACCACCTGCTGCCTTTAACAATGTAATGTGGGAAAATGGACTGCATATTCTGCACCCCCCTTTGAGCCATGGTGACGGTGGTGCTCAAACCAGGACAGGTCTGAAGGTCCTGTGGAGCCTGGATCAGGCTGTGGGTCTAGCCCTATGCTGGCAGCCAAGTAAAGGTCAACATCAGTGAATGGAGGATGAGGGGGAGGACAAGGATGCACCCAAGATGATGGCTTAGAGATGGAAGGAAGCCAGGAACACTGGAGACTCAGAGGCACTAGAAGACAATTTCTTCCTCCCACATGGGAGGAGGCCATGTTCTGCATCAACGGAAAACAAAGTTGTGGCAGTCAACGAACTCATGAGGAAATGTGATGGGAGGAACCTACTGACCAGCAACAACAGCCACCACCAGCCCTGCCATGTCCTTTAGGCAGTGATGATTGTCCCTCTGGGAAGGTCCTCCCACCACTGCCTTTCTCCCTCTATGTCCTTGTTGATACTGCCCATCATGTGGGACCACCAGAATGAGGCTGGGGGACCAATCTCCATGGGTGTCACACCTGCTCAGAGTGATAGGGAGACTCTGCCCCACTGGGAGAGGTGGTGATGCCCATCATCACATGCTCTCCTGCCCCTCACATTTCAATCCTGGCCCAAGGGGAGAGTGGGCTCTGCCCCTCACCTGGCTTGGTAAGGGCCATGAGGACCTGGGGCCACAGACATGGCCCTGTTTGGGGACATATGCTGCTTGTGCCACCAGGGAGGGCAGCACAGGGATGGTCCCTGACTTGGGGGGCTGCAAGAGCTGCCATTGATACCACATCTTGGGGGTGCCACACGTCACAGATGTGACCTCAAAAGGGAATCGCTAAGCTGCTCTGCTCTTGGAGGAGCTTAGTACTTAAAGCTGATTTCAACAGCTTTTGCCTAAAGTTTTAAGACCCATCACTAATCAGCATCTGGTTTATGGCTGTTGTAAAAGATCAGAAAAAAATAAAGAAATCTCCTGAAGCAAGGGGGTGGGGAGTGAGTGCTCCCCTGCTCCCCCATCCATCACCAGCTCTGCAGACATTTATGAGCTCAGGGAGCCATAAATCCATGCGGGGACGACACTGACCTGGGACTCAGTGCTGAAGGGGAAGTGTTGTGTCTGAATCTGTGTCCTGCCCTGGGAGAAACTTTATTAATGCTTCACAGGGTGAGCCAGACATATCCAATTCCTGAGACATTCATCTTTGAATGTTGCAGGCTTTCCAGCCCACTCCTGCTGCAGCCTGGAGCTCCTGTCAGGTGATTTTCTGCTCCTGAGCCTCCTCTGGGAGGGAGAGCTGGGTGTTTTGCTGGGAGGGGGGGACAGGAGGTGGCTGTGACATTTTGCTGTGGTTTTGGTTACTCTTCTGCTTCCACTGCTTGGTGGAGCAACTGTGGTGTAAACCTCATCCCTCCTCAGACTTGGAATGGGTTGGAGGACTTGAATCCAGACTGGTCCTTTCTGCAGAACCACTTGTTCCCTCTGCCTCAGACACTGAGATGCTCTGGGACATAGGAAAAGCCTTTTCAAGGGGTGACTGTTGTTTGAAGGTTTTGTTTTCACTCTGTGTTTCTGCGGATAGTGGGTCCAGGCGTGGCTTCCATAGGGACATCCTGGGGAAGGATCCCAGATCTGTGCTTCAGGCCTGGGGTGAAATCCAGCTCAAGGGGAATGTGCTCAGGGCAGCATGGCAATGTCCCTGCTCATCTGGGACCTTCAGGGGCTGTGGGTCCTGAACCACAGAAGAGAAGCTGGGAGGGACCTCAGACCTTGTGATGGGTCTGGCAGCTGCCTGTGGGTCTGCCCAACCTGGTGCAACCCCACGATAGTGCCAACCAAAGCTATCCTGGGGTCTGGCAGCCACCCTTGGAGCACCCTTTGCATGCATCATCCTGATGGTAATCACCTCACTGTGACCGAGCTCTCCACCTGCAGCAGAGCAGTATCAGGGACCTTCCCATGTCAGGAAGCTGAGAGGATGGTTCCATTCCCATCCTGGTGGGCACAGACAGAACCAGATGCCCATGCAAGCCAGGATGCAGTGGGCACCAAGGAGGCTGCACGCTCGCTTGGCCACCAGCCCTGCAGCAGCCCCTAGCCCTGCAGCAGCCATTCTTCCAGGGCAACACCTCGCTCCATCACCTTGTCAAATATTTTCTTTGCAAACCAAAAGAAACAGCACTTGTGTGCAGGGTGAGAGGCCCGAGCTGTCCCCAGCCACCACCTGCGCTTCTATTCTGTATAAATTGACATCTTGTAAGAGAAGTGTCCAGAATACTAAGTAATTACCCCTTGTACTCTGTCGCAGAGGAATGTGGGGACAGCATCTCTCTTACAAATCATTGCAAAGACCCTGCAGATTTAATCCTTCCCCACCATTAAGAGCTGCATTTCTACTGCAAACAGTAAAAATAGCAAGAGCTGCTATTAACAAGGATGAACAGCAACTGCTGACTCTGATGTGAAAGGCATCTCCATATGGTCATTACAGTTGAAGGACAAAAACAATATTTAATGTTTCTCACAGTTATTGTTCATCAGATGTTTATGAAAATGCATAATGACTGCATGTGATGAGCTGGTTCTCCAATAAAGTGAACGAGATGAGAACCCACATGGATTTCCAATGTAAATAACAGAGACCATTAAATTAATTGATTGATTATGTGATAAATTTGAAAACATTTTCTAGAATGCATTTTATTTTTATTCAACCTAATAACATGTTTATCTGCAGCTCTTTCTGCTATCCCTACAGAAACCCACAGCACCTTGGATGCTTCCTCAGGTTTTGGTTTTTGCTTTTACTGCACTTCTGGAAGGTGTTGTCCCATCATTGTCCTCTCATGGCTGGGCTTCAGGATCAGCCCGTTCACACTGCTTTGGGAGACCAGGGAAGTTTCTGACATAACCATGGAGCGGGGTCTTTTCTGCTCCACTTTCTGCCTGTGCTGTAAGTGGCAATGTGCCTGTGTGCACTTAACACAGGACTTAACGTGTCAGGAGAGGAGATCTGAGGCTTGTACTCCCCAGCAGATCCGCTCAGTCCTGTTAGAAACACAGCTACAGGTAATGCAGTGACACCCTGCACCCTGAGAACAGTGAGCACAGCTTCCCACAGCCTCCATGCCATCATCTGGAACTCCTGTAAGATACAAATGCATAATTAAAGTGTCTAACAAATTACAGTGGTGGATGGGGGGTGCTCACTGCCCAGGCACAAACCCTGCTTAGTTGGGAGCAGGTGTTCAAGCAGTGTCCCAGAGTTTATGCCCAATTCATATTCCACTCACAAAAAGGTGGTTTATTAAATGACAATTTGAAAGTTAATTGTATTAATTTTCCATTGATTGCATATCTAATTGTAAATGAACTCACTGGCATCTCCCCTCCCCACCTGCATCTGGAGTTCATCTCTTGCAAGCACAAAAGCTGATGGAGTCACAGGCTTGTCACCCGTGTTGTGAGCACTCAGAGGGTTCTGGTCAGTCCATGCTCTTGGCCCAGAATTGGCTCTAGGTTTTCTACTCATTGAAGCCCTGTTGAAGAACAGCTCATGATTTGTGCCATGCTCAAGACCAATAGCCACCATCAACGTGTGTGTCACTGGGAGCTGCTGTCACATCACAGCAACCTGGTGGTGTCCTTGGCCTCATGCTTGCCCTGAGGATGGCCAGCCCTGTAAAGGAAAGGGACTACTCTTCTCTTGCTTGGAAGGAAGAAGTGGTTCTGGCCAGGACTTCCTCTGTGTCCCTAAATTTCTCTCCTGAGCTTCACTGTCTCTCCATGGCCGTCACTGGTCCTGAGTCTCCAGACACTCCTGTCCTGGTGACAGCCCTGCAT
Organism: Calypte anna; assembly: GCF_003957555.1. Classification (NCBI taxonomy): domain Eukaryota; kingdom Metazoa; phylum Chordata; class Aves; order Apodiformes; family Trochilidae; genus Calypte; species Calypte anna. Next base: position 10,807,535 of record NC_044261.1, read on the forward strand.
GTCTATGCATTGAGGGGCACAGGTGAGTGCACACCCCCAGAGGTGTACAGAGAGTGGGATGAACTGTGAAGAGCCCACGAAGAACCACCTTCCTCCTTCCATCAACCACAGATGCTGTTGCTTGGTGGGTCCTTCTGCCCTGCCTGGGCTCTTCTTCTTATCAGTTGTGCAAGGTCAGTGGCCCTGCCTGGTGACCTGAACTCCTTGGGGCAGGGATCCAGGACATGGAAGAATCCATGATGCAGCTGAAATACCCTTCTGCCAGCACAAGAATGAGTCCAGATATTTCTCCAAATGGCTTTTGAGGTTTTGGGGACACTGTGCAGCCCCTGCCCTTCAGTACCCTCATGTCCTCTGATGCTGGTTCCAGAAGATGTTTCTTCATCTCTGTGTCTCAGAGTTTACTCTGAGAGTCTTCTGGCTTTAGCTGAAAAATGACTGGAGAAAGGAGAGGTTTCCAAGAAACAGTCTGCAGGTGCTGAGCAAGGACCTTGCTGGTCCCATGAGAAACACCATGGGCTGTTCTCATGCTCTGCTGTACTGGACCCTTCCTAATCCCAAATCCCCATCCTTCTAACTAAAGCAAGGAGCACATTCCTCACTCATGAATACTCCTGCCTTGATTCCAGCACCCAGAGCAGCTTCTCCATTCACACCAGGCCACGAGCAGATCTCCTGGGACAGGCAGGTCCCAGGTCCTGGCTCCCTGGATGGGGAACATCATTATGAAAGCCTGCAGGGAGGGTGGGAGCTCTCTAGTGGCCAGGGGCTTGTGGTACTTCACTTCCCAGGGCACCTTTGGCTAAAAGACTGTGGGTCAGCAGCTTGTGTGTGAATCAGGCTGATGGAGCAGGCGTAGTTTTTTGAGGCACCGGGATGTTTCTTCTCAGCCCCATGAGCTGGGACCAGCTACAGGAGCTGCGTGATGTCCTCCCCCCAGTGTCCCTTCTCCTGCTGCACGCTGGCTGAACAGAGCTCCTTGTTTTTATGGGCACTGCAGCAGCCGTGGCTTTATTTGGATGGAGCCTTCTCATGGTTTAATATCATTAAATACAGATGCAACTTGTGTTCTCAGCAGCCATAATGCCCCCTCCTGTTACTGCCTTACAATTAACTGGGCTATAAAGCTTTCAAACATATTGCACACATTAATTCAACTGGATGGTGAAGAAACATGGTTTTATTGGGCAATTACTGTGCTTGGAACATGTTCCAGCCCACACCATATCTTCTCAATAGAAACAGGGGCTCCCAGGCCATGCTGCTAAGGAAAGTTCAAAGGTGAGATCCAAATGGCCATGGCTGCAGGCTGTGGGGATGGTTTTAGTTACATCTTAATAAAAAGCTCTTCAGGAGTGATGTCAGAGCTGGTGAGAGCAGAGAGCAGTGAGCTGTACAGATGGAAGCTGGCCCAGCTCCTTTGCAGCTCTGCTCTGTGCCACCCTTCATTCTGCTGCTGATTCCCACCTGCTCACCCTGCTCCTCCAAGTTCAGTTTCAGGTGGTCTTGGTCTCTGGAGAGCTGTGTGGAGAAGCCCTGCAGCCTCTACTCTTGGGAGACCCTGAGGACCTACAGACTGCTGGACTGGAGGAGGAGTGGGGACATGGGAGCTCCCTGGGGCTTGGTCTCACATTTGGGATCCTGGTCCTTCAGTGGGCACCTGTCCCAGCACCAAGATACACTGAGCACCAGGGTGAGGAAGGGTGATGAGCTGGGTGGTGCTGGGCTGGAGGGGAGTAAAGGAGCCTAGCAAAGCTGGGATAGGTCCTGGGACTACATGGAAAACTTGGAGACACAGTATGGATGCTCAGCAGGCCTGGGAAGCAGGATGTTCGGTGCTGAGGAAGGGAAAAGCAGTGTGTGTGTGAGCCTCTGCCCTAACAGGGCTTTTTCTGTTTGTCCCTGGAGGTCAGCCACGGCAACCACCAACACAAGTGGCATGGTCAGGAACAGCAGGAGGGTGGTGTTGGGCTGGGAACTACTGCTGGGGTACTCCTGGCCCTACCCTAACACCTGGAAGCAGCAGTATACAAGTAAGGCATTTGATTGGGGCATTTCTTTGGAGTTAATAACCACATTTGTGAAAGAAGTTCGACCCAAATACTCCCACCTAATGACACAGCCCAGATTAGGAGTAAGGGCAGACTCTATTCATATTCCTTTTTGCTTTCTTCCTATTTTGGAAATGGGGAATATTTTTTAAGTCTTGAAAGAAAATGTTTTTATTTCTGCTGTAACAGCAGAACGTTGTATCCCTGCTTATCCTTGACATGACTGCTGCTTTCATGGTATTGCCTTCAAGAAATTGCTTCTCATTTGTGCATTTCTCTCTGGAGAGGAAGGTCATATCCTTCACGAATGGGGAAACTAATTAGAAAAGTAATTCAGCAGTTGCCTGATAGTTCAGATATCAGAAATAAATATACAGGTTAGTGCATTATGATGACAGTGTTTTTTGCTCCTTTGGTGAGTCAGGAAGAAACCTGTTGTATTAAGAAAAGATGAATTTTGTCACCCACTGGAGGGTGTGTAGCCACACGCTGTGCTCAGCAGCAGCCTCCTGGCAGTCTCTTACTGCTGCCCAGGGGAGGTTTTGCCTCCTGCCTCTTGTTCTGAAGGACACCAGAGCATGGGATTCCCATTGTGAAAAGACATGGGTGATGCAGGGGATCAAGTGGCTCTTCTTTTCCCCCAGACTTTTGCAAAGGGTGCAACTGCTGTTATTTGGTGCAGGGGGAGGAAAAAAAATGAAACTGCACTTTTCCAGTGATGAGACTGCTTGAAATCTCTGAGGACATGAAGTTACAAGTGACAGGAGGTAATGGGCTCAAGTTGCACCAGGGGAGGTTTAATTTGGATGTCAGGAAGAATCTTTTCACTGAGAGGATTATCAGACACTGGAACAAGCTGCCCAGGGCAGTGGTGGAGTCACCATCCCTGTGGGGATTTAAGAGTTGTATAGACACAGTGCTTAGGGATATGGTGTAGTTAAGGTCAGTGATGATCTTGCAGATCTTTTCCAACCAAGGTAATTCTGTGATGCTGTGACATGTCCTGGGTTTGGCACTTCCCAGACCAGGCACCATGGAGCAGCACCTCTGGGCAGCCTCTGCCACCATTCTCTATCCTGCAGGTTTCACTGCACCTCACTCTTTGTCCGTAAGTACTCTTTCCTTGAATGTGCCTGTCTGGGGGTGGACTAGAGAAGGCTTGTGAAGCTGGTGTGATGTTTGGAGGCTCAATAGTGGATTTATACAGTCTGATTCTTCAGCTGTGCTCATCTCAGCCCTGCTCAGCCTTGAGCCCAAGGGGAAGGAGAAGCACAGCTTGATTTCAGGGTTGGACCCCCCCACCAGAAATGACAATGGCAAAATATGGTTTCATGGAATCATAGAATCATCAAATGGTTTGGGTTGGAAAGGACCTTAAAGATCATATAGTTCCAGCTCCCCTGCCATGGGCAGGGACACCTTCTGTCAGACTAGGTTGCTCCAAGCCCCATCCAACCTGGGTTTGAACACTTCCAGGGAGGAGGCACCCATAACTTCCCTGGCCAACCTTTTTCAGTGTCTCATCACTATGACATTCAACAGTTTCCTCCTAATATATAATCTAAATCTCCCCTCTTCAAGTTCTAAACCATTGCCCCATGTTCTCTCACCTCCCCCCGGTGTCCAAAGCCCTCCCCCAGCTTTCTCATATCCCCCTTCAGAGACTGGAAGGTTGCTCTAAGGTCACCCTGGAGCCTCCTCTTCTCCAGGCTAAACAACCCCAATCCCTCAGCCTGGCTTCATAGCAGAGGTGCTCAGCCTTCTGGGCATTTTAGGAACTTTCCTCTGGACTTGCTCAGGGAGCTCTGTGCCCTTCTTATGTTGGGGACTTCAGAACTGGACTCAGTGCTTCAGGTGGGATCTCACAACAGCAGTTTGTGGGACTGCAGTGATGCCTGGAGCTACAAAAATTGACTCAAAGCATGAGGAACACTGACAATTTGCTGTGCTCTTCCAGTGTCTGATGGTCCATAACAGCCTTTCTAAGCAGATAATTAATACAAATTCCTCGGCCACATCTGGGCCTTGCCTGTGGTGGTTGCAGGGATGTGGAGCTGAGCTCAGGGCAGGCTTCCTTCCCACTCCTGTGACATTCCCTGCAGAGCCCCAGCCCTTGCCAGCTCCCACCTGACTGTGTGCTGGGCTGCTCTGCTGATGTTCTGATGTTTCAGAGGAGACAGAGCCCTGAAAAATTCATGTGAAGTTCTAGGAGGAAAAAAAAAACAAACTTAATTTGGGTTTTCATGACATGGCAGCCCTCTATTAGGCCTTGTAAACTTTTTCTGACATTACCACTTCATGAAAACTTTGATTTCAGCTGCTGACTAAATCTTTAATCTCCCTCTACCTGCTAGGTCTGTCTCCTTTTCTTACTTAAAAAAAACATTTTGGATTTGTCTCCGATGGCATCTTTCAAATGTCAGCAGCTAACCAGACTAACATAGAATGTGAAGGCCTTGGCAAACAGTCTTATAAAGGGGCATATAAATTTAAAGGCATGATATAATCTGGGAGGAATTCATCAGCCAAGGGAGCCTCTTGCATGAAGTATATTGAGAACTAAGCACAATATGAGCAGAAGGAAAATTGCTTTTTCCCTTTTGAATTTTTATTCATTTATTATATTTACTAGTAGCAGGCAGAGCCTATTTTTCATTTTCTGGGGAGATGGGAGAATTCTGGTGCCACTCATCTTGTCACCAAATTAAATCTGTCGACTTGCTGCCAGGTAGCTGTTATACTAATGATACACTTGTAATCCCTTCCATTTGGGAGGGCTGGGGATGGAGAAGTGAGACACTGGACCATTGTTTACACATTGTAATAGAAGGAAAAATAACACTACTGAAACCCTGGAAAATTGTAGCACCCTCTGTCATTTATTCCCATTTCTGCTACCAGAGCCAGGCTGCAATCAGCTCTCACAGCTCAAGGTGTGGAGGCCTCCCCATCACCAGCTTCATTTGGTGACCAGTCAGAGGAGCAGAACCTGGGGCAGTATACAGGGAAGAATCCTGGCTGACCTGAGAAAATTTGGATCCAGGCTGGGAAGATGTTTTGGGCCAGCAGCTGAGGGAGCTGGAGGTGTTGATCCTGGAGCAGAGGAGGCTGAGGGGAGACCTTCTGGCTCTCTGCAGCTGCCTGAGAGGAGGTTGGAGCCAGGGGGGTTCGGGCTCTGCTCCCAAGGAACAAGGGATGGGACAAGAGGAAACAGCCTCAAGTTGTGCCAGGGGAGGCTTAGATTGGAGCTTGGGAATGATTTCTCCCTGGAAAGGGTTGTCAGGACCTGGCCCAGGCTGCCCAGGGCAGGGGTGGAGTCCCCATTCCTGGAGGGATTTCCAAGTCCTGGAGATGTGGTGCTGAGGGACATGGGGCAGTGGTGGCCTTGGCAGTGTTGGGTTAATGGTTGGACTCAGTGATCTGGAAGGTCTTTTCCAACCAAAATTGCTCTGGGATTCTATGCTTAGCTCAAAGGTCAGACGCTTTACATCTGTCTTCTACAGTTATCATGGATGAGCTGCCCAGTGCCACCAGTGCCACCTTCTGAAGCACCGGGTTGGCACAATGTCCTTTACAGAACTGGAAAAATGTGACTGCACTTGAGGACCATGAGGCTTCTATGTCCAATAACAGGCAGGAAAATAAACATCATCTCTGAACAACAGGGGACAGCACTTTTCTTATGCATACTGGAGAGGTCTCCAGTGAAAGCACAGAGATCCTCAAAAGCTCACACCTTCTCCACATCCCCTGGCATCTCCACAGGCCCTTTCCTTCAGGTCCAAGTGTTCCTCTTTCACAGCTCCTGGGGCAACTCTTGTATTCTTTGTATTTTAGAGCACAGTAGAGCCAGGCATCACCTTTACATCAGGTGAGGAACACACCACCCTGTGCTCCCTGCATCTGCCCCTCCATTGCCCTTCTCTGGACACACTCCAGCCCCTCAATGTCCTTTTTGTTCTGTGTCCCTTTTTGTCCAGCAAAGCAGAGAAGCAAGCAGGGTCAGGACATTTTTAAAGCACTCCTTGATGTTTCTGATTTGTTTTTCAGGCCGAAGCACACAGCCTCTGCTCTACAGCCTTCCTTCTCCTTTCTCCATCAGTGTCTGTGTCACCTTCAGCCTCTCCTCCCCACCCCATCCAGTTGGACCCACTGTGCAATGGGGCATCTCACATGGGGTGGTGGTCCTGAGGGCCACCTGGCTTCTCCTTAGTTCTGTTGCTTTGGACTCTGCTACATCTTTCCATCCATGCCCAGCGTTTTTTCCTCTTTTATTTCCCCCACCTTATGTCCCACACTTGCTCACGACCAGCAAGGCAGTTCTGGGGACTGAAAACAATCTTGGCAGGAACAGCATTTTGCTGTCCCCTGGACAGCATTTCTTTATTTGGCAACCTTGCAAAACCCATTTAATATAACCACAAATAAAAATGTGCACATCAGGATGTATATTAAGAGAGAATTGGATAAATCCTCAGTGGGTCTAAGTCAGCGTGGCATCACCAGCTTCCAAGGGGTTACCCTGATTTACACACACCAAGGTCAGGCCAAACATTTACATTTACAGTGCACAGACATGATAAAATGAAATGAAAACAAAATATGAAACCCGTTCCCATCTTAGAGCTTTATGTGAGCCATAAATGGGGGCTGAATAAATCAAGCACCTCTCACGGGTCTTGTAAGTCAGACAACTCAGCTTCCAGGAGTGTGGTGCAAAACCAATTTCTCACCCCACCTGCTTAATCAGGTGGAGATTTGCTGCTTGGTGGAGGTGTGCTCCATGCAGAGCACTGCTTGCCTTGGCTGGAGAGTCAAACACTCCAAAGTCTGGCGATGCTGGAATGAGGACTGCCCAGAGAGTAAGAATTTACTTTTCCTGGTCCTTCTGAGTTATGAAATAACTTCCAGGCACAAGCATGGATGGTTTTCCTCATTTCATTCTTTTTTTATGTCTTTTTTTTTTTTTTTTTTTTTTTTTTTTTTTTTTTTTTTTCCAGATTTTATGATTTATGGTAAATTCCTTTAGATGTTGGCTGGGGCAGTAAATATCATTTCCTTTACAGGTGATCTTCCACTGTGCTAAACGTCAGGTTCATACCGGGGCCATCTGACATTATTGCTGCTCAAGGAAATGGAAAGTCAGCAGGTAAATTATTCCTAATCTTGTCTCCTAGGCTGTTTAAAACATGGATGTGTTGCTCTAAAAAATACATGTACAGAGAGCACAGGCTGAAATGAGAGCTTGGTGGGACAGGTAACTCCAAGCAGACTCAGTGAGGCAGCCTCAGCTTCTGCCTTCAGTGAAGCCTCCTGGAGGATGCTCTGGGGTTCTCAAACCAGAGTATATGTTTCCTCTGCTGCTATGAAGACTTTTCCTCATGTCTTCCCATGGCTGCATTGTGCTGGGTCATCTCCAGCAGCTGTGCTCACTTTTGCAGTAGCCCTGCAGGAAGGAAGCTCATTGGCTTTAGGCTGCTGCATTTTGCAAGAGTTTGTGTGAACTTGTCCTTAGTGATATTCAAGTGACCTTGTAACACAGGGCAAGAGATTCCTTGCTGACACACTGCAGGGAAAAAACTGGTATGAAGTCACTTCTAGTGAAGGGAACTGTGCTGCTCCAGGTGCTCCTGTGATGACCCTCAAGCAGCTGTGGTGATTTTCAGATGGCTCAGGAAAAGTGTTCAGTGTGGGGATTCATAGAACCCCAAACTAGTTTAGGTTAGAAAGGACCTTAAAGATAATCTAATCCCACCCCCTCTGCCACGGGCAGGGACACCTCCCACCAGCCCAGGTTGCTCCAAGCCCCATCCAACCTTCCGCAGTTCCAAGGATGGGGCAGCCACAGCTTCTCTGGGCAACCTGGACCCGGGGCTCAGCACCCTCACACCAAAGAATTGCTTCCAAATACCCAATCTAAATCTTTCCAGTTTCAGCTTGAAATGTTCCCCCTCATCCCATCCCTCCAGGCCTTTGTCCCAAGTCCCTCCCCAGCTTTCCTGGAGCCCCTTCAGGCACTGGAAGGTGCTCTAAGGTCTCCCCATTGCAGCCTTCTCTTCTCCAGCCTGAACACCCCCAACTCTCTCCTCCTGGCTCCAGAGCAGAGCTGCTCCAGCCCTCCCAGCAGCTCCAGGGCCTCCTCTGGACTGGCTCCAACACCTCCCTGTCCTTCTGCTGATGGGGACCCCAGAGCTGGACCCAGCTTTACCCCAGAGGGGTCTCCCCAGAGAGGAGCAGAGGGGGACAATCCCCTCCCTCACCTGCTGCTCACACAGTGGGGATGCAGCTCAGGACACAGCTGGGTTTTGGTGCAGGCTCTGCCCAGAAGCTCCTCACTGTGTCCAATCTATTTTCTTTGGTAAAGAGAACTTGCTTGGGAGATTTCATCTGATCTTGCCAGATCTGCTGGGACCCCAGAGAGGGGCCCATGTCCTCTGGACCCCAGCTGCACCAGCAGACAGAGATGGAGCCATGAGTCTATCCCAGCTCCATGGTGTCCAATTGGCAGGGGGCAGATGTGTAGCTCACCTGGCACCTGCGGTGTCTGCACCAAAACTTTGCTTTCTCATGTCTCAGTTTTTAATGGTCCAGGTTACAAAATGAATGAGACACAAAAGACATCCTGGGCCCAAGAGCCTGGCAAGGCTTCAAAGCTCCAGCATCTCTGTTTACTAAGAAAAAAAACAGAAGAAGAAAAAGTGCTGCAGACTTACATGACAAGCAAAATCCTGGGATTTATTGCTGCCTTCTGAGGTATTAGAGTAGCAGGAAGGAGCTGGGGTTGTGTTTTCTCTCTAAGGAGGGACTGCAGTGGACATTCTCTCTCCTCAGCCTTTTCTGACAAGAGCTTTGGCTTTGCTTCATGCCCCTAAGCTGTGTGAGAAATTGTTTGGATGATCCCATAGACCTTTGCAGCAGCTTAAGTCACTGTGTGGTTTTGTGACTTCCCAAAGTGCCTGGAGAATTGGGAAGCAGCCCTCCCATCACCCTGCATGGCCTCACTCCTCTGTCATTTTGGCTGAGGCTCTTTGCTGTTTCTGCCCTCGCAGTGTCTGCCAGGCTTGTCCCTGCAATGGTGACACTGTCTGCACAGCACCTCTATGCCATGGCATGATCTAGCCTGTCCTTGGCATGCTCTCTCCAAGTTCTTCTGGCCCTGTTTGTGGGCTCCAGTGGCTTTTCTCCAAGGGACTGACTCCCTGCTTGCCCCATCAGCACTTCCAGGCACTGCTGACCTGCTGTGTCCAGACAAACCCCCAACTCACAGCCCTTCTCTCCTCTCCTTGCAGCTCTGCCCAGTGCAGAGATCGTCCTCCTTGGTGCCTGCAGAGTGCCAGGCAGACATATGGCTCCATACCAGTGCTCAACATTATTATCATATCAATATCCCATTATCATAATGAAACCCAAGGCAGGAAGCAGACGTTTGCACATGGAACAAAGCCTGCCAGATGCAGCCAATTCCCTTATTACCAGTTTTGACAGGATCACAGAGTGCACAGCAAAGCATTCCCACTCTTCCACAGCCATCCCCAATCCTTTCATGTTGATACAAACTGGTGAACCTGCACACATACGTGTAAATGCAATTATCTGCTAGGACACCCCCCAGCCCCCGCCCATAAGAGACAATAAAGGGCAATGTGTGACTCAGTGATTGCGCTGGATGATCACAGATCTGACAGTGATGCACACATTGTATTTCTAAAAAGGTCTTTATCCTGTCAGCTCATCACTCACAGTGATGTATTTCATATGGAGTTTTCCACAGAGTTTCCCCTTCTCACCCTGATCCTGCCAGCTGGTGGCATCTCTCCTGCTTCTGTCAGGGACCATTGTCCTTCCCACACCCCCTGTAGCTCTCCACACTCTTGTGAAACCAGTTGGAGTCAGGAGGCAGAGCTGTCTGAGAGCAGCCCTTGGGTGTCATGCAAGTGCCATGGGGACAGGGAGAGCCTGAGACAAAGGGACCTGGTGGCCATGGGCATTGGGCTGTGTGGTGTCCAGTCTGAAAAGGGGAAACATCTCCCAGGCTAAAATGTAGATCCTTGTGGTTGTCCCAAATGAAGCTGAAAAGTGCTGAGAGACTGAAATATCCCAGGGAGGACACTCCTCCCAATTTTTTTTACCCAGCAAGACTTTCTGAGCCTGTCCTCAGGGAGGGGAACCAGAGAAGCTGGGCCTAGATGGTCCCAAATACCTTTCTCCTTCCCTTCAGAAGGAGAGAAACACGTGGGCAGGGCAAAACACATAACAGGGAAGAAGGACTCAGTGTGTGATAAACACAGTGTGCCAAAAGGACTCACTGGGGGGGCTTAAATGTCTCTCAGAGAGCACAAATACGTGGGGGCTGCCATGGAAGGAGGTGGAACAGAGCCATCAGAAGGCAGTAGCCAAGAGCTGGAGCAGAGGAGTTGCTTTTGTCCAAGGCTGGGAAGGACACAACCAGTGGGGACCAGTGCAAGGCTTGTGGTCCCTGTCAGAGACCCAGTGTGCATGGGAATTTGGGAAGAGCTGAACATCCTTGGGACCCCAAGTAGCATGATGTAGTTTTAGCTCAATCCAAGCTGTTGGGAGAGCTGGAAGGATGAGGGTGCCAAGGCAAAGTGGGTTTGGACTTCAGAGGCACTTCAAAACTTCATAAAGCCCAGGGCTTTGTGCCAGTGCAGGGACATTGGACATCATGTGTGTAGTAATGAGCCTCAGTTGTTAGCAATCAAAGATTGGGCCTTTTTATTCAAAAGAAAGCAGAAGAGCTGGTACCTCCAAGTACTTCATAAACCAACACAGCCTGGAGAGGAAAGGAGCCAAGTTTAGGTCTTTTAACACTATCCAGAGGGAACCAGATGGATTTTGTAAAAGTTCTGTCAATGCATTTTAGCAAATCAGTGTATCCCATTTGGCCTGGCTTGCCTCAAATAGGTCACTGGTTAATCTGATGCAGGCAATGAGCCTCTTGCGTTCTTTTTATTCTTTGATTTTACTTTTCTAGCAGGTACAGTTGTGCAACCAGCGGGATAAAAGTGTATTTATTGCTGGCACCTGAAATCATTCTGCTCAAATAGGTGTCTGTATTTCATTTCAAACACATCAGGATATCCCTAATTCCTTGTCCTTGGGAAGCTGGGGGTTGTGAACTCTGGAATAAATATTTATTAGTTCTCTAGCAGGGCTGTAGGGAAGCTGAATTCTAAAAGCTAATGTAAAATATCTGCTCCTCCAATTAGAATAATCTCTCTTAGCAATGAATGGTGAAAACAGGTATATTACATGTGTGAATGAAACTATTGCAATTAAAAGTTATGCAAGAAGGAGAATTCTTGGAAGTCTTCAAAATAATAATAGAAGGAAAGAAGCAGGAAAGCAACATACTGAAAAGATGGCTTTTTTTTATACTTTGGAGGATGAATTAGAAAGTTTTCTTTTGGAAGCATGAGGCACCAAGGAAGTGTTTGAGGGCTTTGTGATCCACGATTGTTACTGTAGGTGCTGAGGTAAGGACACTCTGAATGTTTGTGGTAGATAAATCAGCTGGGAAGCAATTACTGTTATTTGCTTCTCTAATTACTACCCTGTCCAACTAACAGGCAGTTCAGAGCTCTTTTGGAGCTGTTATTTCAGGCTGCCTTCAGGTGCAGGGACAAAATTGCTGTGTTTGATTCCCAATTGCAAGTTTCTCCAGCAGCCATTGATGCTGTAAACTTATTTTCAATGAAAAGTTTTGATTAGGGAACATTCTGATGGTGACTTTACTAATTACCTCAAAACTGAATTAAAGTGTGGGAGCAAGATGGTGTCTTGGGAGAAACCTAGGGAGATGCTCTTTGGGGCCAGGATCCATCCCATGGTACCTGTGAGGTTCCAGTCAAGCTTTGCCTCAAACGTCAATTGGCAACTGGAAGCACCCCCACCCTCCAACAAATAGCATTGAACAGAGGATGGGGATAAGGGGAAAAGAAATGTTGCCTGGAGCTCTGCAAAGGACTGGCCTATGATCCCAGATCCCGAATTCTGCAGCTGGTGATACTCTCATCTTTCTCTTTCCCTTCAAGGAGCAGGATGAATGATGTGTTTGTCTCACACAGTCTGAAGGCCTTGAGAAGGGATGTGAGGGGAGGCTGTAAAGCTTGAGGAGACACAGCTTGAGAAGAGGAGGGAAGTCATAAAGTTTGAGAAAAACCATCTCCTTGAGAGGCCAAAGTTGGATATTGTTAATTAGGAGGGACAATTAGGGAAAAACACCTAGTCAGAAACTTAATTCTGCTGATGCAGCAGATGGCAAACTACAAGGGAGGGGACCACTTGGTGGAACTTTCCAGGCCAAATAATGACAAACAAGGATTGGCTAGCAGCTGTGGGCTAGCAAGAATTGGAGAGCATAAAAAGAAGAGAGATCCTCCTAGGATGGAGCCACCACCCCACCCCTCTTCTGCCCCATGAGACCAATGGGTTGTCACTGGACCATTGGGTGGTGACTTTCTCTCTCTTACTGTCTCCCTCTACCCTTATTTTGCCTTCCTTCCTTCCTTCCTGCCTTCCTGCCTTCCTGCCTTCCTGCCTTCCTGCCTTCCTGCCTTCCTGCCTTCCTGCCTTCCTGCCTTCCTTCCTCCCTCCCTCCCTCTTCCCCTCCCTCCCTCCCTCCCTCCTCTCTACCTACAATTTTTTGGCACTCACCATCTTTGATCTCCTGTGGTATCAGGAGCAAACCCCCAAATTAGGCTCGACTTAGAGCCTCACAAGAGCTGAAGCTGTACGAACAAGTTCAAAACAAATGGACGCTGCTTAGGCACAGTTTCACTGCTCATTTTGCTTCAGGAAATGGCTAAGGGAAAAAAAGGGAAAATCTGAAGGCAGCTTTTCTTGACAATTGCTTACTCTGAAGCTCCTGAAGAGTTACACATTTTTCAGGCAAGTCAAGTGGAAGAGGCCAAGTGCACCCGGCTGTAGTACAGAAAATTGGGAAGTGCTGCAGTCCATGTAGAAAATTAAACCCAGGAGCAATGTGCTTTTAAGTGGAGGGCACACAAAGAAAGCAAAATCATAGGATTACTTGCAATTGATCTAGAGGAAAGAGCCAATCTTACAATTCTGAGGGCTTGTGGAGTCTCTGATAAAAGACAAGTCTGTGACTGAGATCTGAGGAGGAGGAAAGGGATAGAGGGGATAGACAGAAAAGGAGTGAGAAATGATGTACAATAAGACCCAGCTCGATGAAATAGACACAATTTTCTGAGCAAAAAGATCTCTGTGATTGGAGAATTTGCTCACTGGGAGGAAAAAAGAGGAGTCCAGGTGGGAGTCACTCTGTGGAAAGAAACCTTCCTAAATTTCTTAATATAAAGAGTATTTGGAAAAGTTCCTGTTGTCACCAGGCACCTGGGATGAGCTGAGGATGGCTCCTCATCATTCAGTGACTCTGCCTGGGGTGACAGGGGCCAGACTGGCTCCACCAGAGCTGGAGGTTCTTGCAAGGCTGAATGGGCTTGGAATGGGCTGCCCAGGGAGGTGGTGGAATCATGATCCCTGGAGTTATTTAAAAACCATGTAGATGAGATACTTCAGGACATGCTCTTGTGGGCATGGTGATGCAGATATTGATAAATATATTTTATTTATTTTACTGTGTGTGTGGGGATGTTGACACTTGGACTTGATGATCTTGAAGGCCTTTTCCAACTGTGTCAATTCTGTGATTTTTTTGATTTTGGCTGAATGAGCTCAGCAAGTGTGCCTGCTCTGAATCCCTGAGGATGAGGATCAGGGGGCACAGGGCTGGCTCAGCAGAGGCCCCGAGGTGCAGAGGGTGAGCAGGGCAGACCACAGCCCCACCACCTGCCACTTCACTGACCATCTTTGCAGAGTGCATTTATGTCAGCAACACCAAACCAGCTGGGTGTCCTGAACTTTCAGACACAGCTCTGATGACAGATTTTTGCTTAAGAACTCTCAGGTAATGGGTGATGAAGAGAAATTGCCACGTTACTTAATTTAAAGTGAATTTTGCCTGTGCAGCACAGCTCAAATAAATGCTTTCATTTCCACAAAATGGCCAATCTGTCACATTAACCCCAGTCCTCATCATCTCTCCAATCGAGTCTAATAGAGGGAATTGGAGATCTGATTGTTTTAAAAAGTGAATTTATCACATCCTTAATTTCCACCTCATATGAAGAGACAGCTTTAATGTTTGTTTGTTGAGATGGCAGCCAGTGCTTTGCTTTCCTTTGGACAAACCTGGCAAGGATTGGTGAGGAGCTGTTCCAGCCCAGCAGCCATGTTGTTTGCTGGTGGGAGCAGCATTCCCAGTGCCTGTTGGTGCTGCTGCTCATCTCACCCCTTGTCTAAAAGCAAAGAAACCTTGTGCTGGTTCCTTTTGTATTTTGTCTTTAAAGCAGTGGTGTGGTTCCAGTCCATGCAATCCACCATAGAAAAGTTACCTGCGTGCAGTGACACTGGTTGATGTTAATCCTGTATTAATTCTTTATCAGCTAAAGCCTGTGTTGCTTTTCCTATTGTCTTCCATGACTGATTTCGGATTCCAGATCTGCTTCCTTCACAGGCTGCAGTACAGTGAAATGCCAGTGTTCTTCCCATCTCCTATCAGCTTCCTGTTGTCTTTGATGTAGTTGGAATTAATAAAGGCCAGAGAGCTCCTCCTGAGCTCATGGGATGCTGGGGATACCTTATCTGGTGTGATTAGTTTAGAAGTGCTTGTCAGTGAGAGATTGCACTTAACCCTCAGCAGCAGTGAGGGGAAACACTCCATGGCACAGCCCCAGGCTCCTTCCCACATAAGTATTTCTATTCCTGTCTTCCCTGCCTCATTATTAGCAGTTTTATCACCTCTGTCTCATACCAGTCCTGATGATTTCTGTCTAATGAGAATCTCCCCACAAGTAATTTGTGCCCATTACCCCTCGTGTTTTCTGTGTGACTTCTTATAAAAAGGGAATCTACATCTTCTTGGTAGCCACCCCTTATGTACTGGCAGATGGTAATGTGATCTCCCCTAAGTTTTCTCTTCTCAAGGCTGAACAAACCCTGTTCTCTGAGCCTTTCCCAAGAGGAAAGCTCAAAGCTCTTCTTTTCCTTTTCCTTTGCATCCCAGCCCCTCCTTTCCATCCTGTCTGCCAGGAGTCTGAGCTCTGTCTCCTTTGCCACCTGCTTCCAGGGGCCACTCCATCACTTTGCTTCCCATTTCCAAGATGAAGGATCATAACCTAAAGTTCCTACAGTTATTCTGTGCCTCACATTAACCAGACCCCACTGTTCAGCTTTGCCTTTGCAGAGAGCCAGGCTCCTTTCTTCCTTCCCCCCTAAGCTGCAGCAGGCAGAGAGCCAGCAGGAGTGTGGAGCTTCCCCTGGGACAGCCTCAGCCCTCCTGGTGAGACAGCCCTGCACAGGGTGAGAGAACACCTAAAGGGCTTTTTATTCAGTACATATCTTCCCTGGAACAGGACCATTATTTCATAGAAACTTATTCCTTCCATTGAAACCTTCGAATAATTTCCCTCTATAATCACACTTTTCTGGCCCTAAATCAGTTTTATAACCACCTTGTTATACCTTGAAACTCAAAATGAAAAATTTTCGGTATAAATAATTAGGCTGTGCTGTGAATACCAAGCACACCAGCAGTTTTCAGAGGACAGGTTAACAGGGACATCTTCAGACTCCTGCCCACGGACATGGCTTGCTTAATTTGCCCTTTTTTTTTGACTCCAGGGTACAGAGAGGAAGGGAGGTGTGGGGTCAGTCTTTGCCAAGTTCTGGACCTGCTCTTGAGATGCAGTGCCTCTGCTTTAGGCTGGGTTTTCTTCAAACACAATGATCAAATGTCCCCCGAGAGACCAAAACCAGGGTTAGCTCCAAGTGAACAACATCACCTGCTGCCATTTCTGTGTCCTTACACCTCATCTCTGTCCGTGGGACAGCTCCAGAGCAGGGCTGTGGCCTTGCTGAGTTGCACCCACAGCTCTCCCAGCCCCTACCCCAACCAGGATCCAGGGCACCAGGCATTGTGAGACCTCCTAAATCTGCTTGATCATGGATTTCATAGAATCATAGAATGCTTTGAGTTGGAAGGAACCTTAGCTACCATATTGTTCCAACCCCCCTGCCATGGGCAGGGACACCTCCCACCAGCCCAGGTTGCTCCAAGCCCCATCCAACATGGCCTGGAACACTGCCAGGGATGGGGCATCCACAGCCTCCCTGGGAACATTTTTTAAGCAATGTATTCATCTGTCCCAGAGTGTACTAAGCTGACACAAGGTAGGAAAGACTTTTCCCCCCCATTCTGCCCTTCTGGATGTTGTCAGAGGGCAGGTGAAGGTTTCAGGACACAGAACGTGCAGTGATTTTTCTGCCTTTCTCAGGAGCCTGCAGCCACCTCTGCGTTTTTAGGCATGTGGCAAGAAGAAGGAATTTGTTGCTGCATGCAGCTTATGTGATAGTTTTATTTAACAGATTCATGGGGTGTAAAGCCAGAGAGATGCATTAGATCATTGCACCTGATTTCCTGTAAATCATAGGCCATTCCATTTCACTGGGTTCATTATGTAATGCATCTAGTGACTTGGGTTTGACCGAAACACATCTTTCAGAGAGATCTCTTCAGGCCACTTTCTGGGTTGGTTAAATGCTTTTCTTCTCAGAAAATGTCTAATTTATAATTTGAATGTTGCTGGCTTCAGCTTCCAGCTCTTGTTCTGCCTTTTGCAGCCGAGTCACAGGGTCTTTATTGCACAATATTTTCTCCCCCTGAAGGTATTTAGATGCAATGACAAAGTCACCTCTCAGTCTTCTTTTTTAAAAGCTAACCAGCTTGAAACCTTTAAATCTCTGCATGGAAGGTGTTCTTCCTGGCCCTTAAATCAGCTCATAGCTTTTTCTAGTTTTTCTGCACCTCTCTGATCTTCCAGCTTTCTTATTTATTTATTACTTATTTATTTAAATGAAGACCTATACAAATACCATAATTTAGCAGAACATGGTGTTAAACTGAATAAACAATAATAGATCAATCCCAAGCTCTAGGGGATGGCCCATATGCCTGCCACCCAAACAAATAATTACAGGGCTGTAAATGAGGTGCAGACAGCTCATTTATCCCTGAGCTGCCTCAGCATCTCCTACTTGCCAGGAGACTGGTTAAACTGGAAGGGCCCAGGGGAGCCAGTGAGAGCAATACCCACTTCCCTCACTTCTGGGGATCCAGGTCTATCTCTTGGGGATGGAGAAGAAGCTGCAGTGAGTCTGCCATGATTTCTCTGATAGCAGCTCAGTGTCTCTGCTTACCAAGGCAGTGAGTTGGTCCCTGTTACCCATCACAGCTGGAGGCAGGTACAATAATCACTGTTATTAAGCATGACCATTTGATTATCAGGGAAAAGAGAATAGGAGAGACAGAACATGAATGACAAAGAGTGTCTTGCAGCCTTACTTCTGCTAGGAGCTGATAATTGAGATGTGTGAACAGGGAGCACATGTGCCCTGAGGGTCCTCTCCTCCTGCCAGCCCATCCTTTCCCAGGCTTGCTGGAGAGTTCTCCCTTGTGCTTTTTAGACAATTAAAAGAGGTTAGAGATGGGCACAACAGCTGACTTCAAGGGATGGTGAATCCTCTCTGTGTGTCTCACATAATCTAAATGGTATCTGCATATGCAGAGTTGAATAATCTTAGCTAAATCCAACACAACCAAAGAAAACATTTAAATTAGTTACTTAAAAGAAGTCGCTCAAATGAGTAGCCTTGAAAACCACCAAATGACTGGATACTGAAAGTACTAAATATGAATTAAATCCCACTATTTTGCTCTGTTTACCAAGATTAGCTCATGTCTTTTCTCAAGGAACACATGGTTTAGACCGTGTGGTATTTAACAGGAGAAGCTGTTAATACCTTCAATTACAACAGCATTTCATTATCCCATTAAATTCATTATGAGAATACATTAACTCTGATTCCTTGCCAGAACATTGACAACTTCCTATTGCTCCCAGGACTGAAGAAATGACATGGTTTTTCTCCTCTCCTCTTTGTTCACTGCTCCCCACTTGAGCTATCTGGCCACTGCTTACCTGAGCAGATTTAACTGCAGAAGCCAGAAATAAAATGTGGTTTCTGTCACCCTTCCACTGCCAGGATGCTTTGCTCTGCATGGCTCATGGATATGGAGCCCATCTGTGTGTGTGTAACCTTAATTGCTTCTGGTGCCCTGGTGAAGGCCTCACGGAGCATCTTCAATTCTTCTCTGATGTTGTCCACTTTCTAAAATGTTCCTTGAGTTCATCAGGAGCTGAGAAGTGTTGACATTTTGCTTTGCTTAGAGCCAAATCTCTGTTCTCTGCTTTTACAGCCTCACTACTCTTTTTGGGAAAATTAATTCTCAGAGAGTCTTGAAACAGAACCATCATCACTCATTGCAGACAGCATTGTCTTTTCTATTGAAACCTCTGGAGGTGACTCTTGTCCTGCTGGGTTTATACTCATCTAGATGCTTGTTTTCCCCTGACAGCATCTGTGACCAGCAGATGAAGGTCCCCAACAGGCTAAGGGGCTTGGAGGGGCTTTGTGTCACCTACAGCTTGTGTGCCAGCTGAGGCATCTGCAGCACCATTTAAATGAGGACTGGGCCCACTTCTGCTCTGTTCCCTACTCAAACAATGCTTGATTTGAGATCCAATTATAACACGAAATGGCCTTGCTACACTTGTACACATCCATCTCCTGCACTGAGAACAAAAGCGAGGGGAGTTATTGTGTGAGGCTTACATATGGAAGCAGATCATTTGTAAATAGACACCTCTGAAGGAGCTTATAAAGGAAAAAACAACCAGAAAAGTTTTGACCTTTAAACAGAAGCATGAATTTAGATGTAAGAAAGGTTTCTTGCAATAAGTTTTCCAGTTCTAAATGTTCTACTTAACATTTGAGGAATAAAGATGTTAGCATGCTTATTAAATTGATTCATTTTAATAAAAATAATTTTAAGTGGCACAGAACATTCTTGAATTCTTGAAAGGAAGGCTTTGTGTTATTTCAATTTCAGAAGTTATTTCAATTTTATGATGTAGTTTACAGCTTCTGGAAAGGATCTCTGGGGTCATCATTTTTGATGCTAAATAAAATACTTCTCTCTTCCTAAAGATGGGCTCTTGTAAACCTTAAACGTCTGGGAAATCTTTTCTCTTGGTGTAGTGCTCCTCCTGTGTCTGAGAGGCATCTTGCTTTTCAGAGGGCAAGCAGGCAATTGTTCTCTTCTGAACTCAGATTTCTTGTGGTACCATTAGTCCCACACGCTACATTTATAACGTGCAATTAAAGACTCCTGGTAAAAAATTCTGCATGAGGCACATCTCCTAATGACAGTGCTACAGAGCTGGCTTTTAAACTAGAGCACAAAAGCCAGCAGGATGTGTAGCTTCAGCAAGAAGGGGGGGTGAGCAGCAGGACAGCAGACCCTGTGTGGATGCCAGAGCAGAACTGGAGGTTGTAGAGCCTGAAGGTTCTCTGGCTGTGCTGTGGCAGACCCACCAGCACAGAACCCACCCCTGAGGGGATGTGTCCCTGCCTGGCAATGACAAAATTGCACCCCATGGCTCAGTGCTTATTTCCCATTGCCCTCCAGGTGTCTCCCATAGGGTGTATTTTGGTCCTGTCCCCTCCACCATACAGGTGGGCTCCTGCCTGTCTCAGCCCTTGCATAGCTGCTGCCCACTGTCCCCTCTGCTGGGGTCACAGCCATGTGGCTGTCACCTCTTCCAACAGAGTGTCTGGCTCCTGGTGCCCTGGCAAGGCTGTGGGAGTCCTTGGGGAGCTGCCCAGGAGGGGCAAAGGGGTGGTGGATCTTCAGACTGGTCCTCAAGACCTGCCAGGCTCCAAGACTGGTTCAAGGATGGCTGTACAGTGCCATGGACCACTGCAGCCACTGGCAGTGGTGGGTGGAGGGATCCCACTCCTATTGTCAGGGGTTCCCTAAGGCAATGCCTTCTTTTATCCTCATTCCTTGGCTCTCCAGCACCCTTCCTTCTCTTTATGTGCACAAGGGACATGATGCTCACCCCTGGCCACCCAGCAGCCAGATGGGGATTTGGGCTCTCAGCCCATTTCTGTACAGTGGAGACAGCATGTGGAGCTTCTCACTCCTTCCTACCACTCCCAGCAGACTGTTCCTGCTGCCAGCAGGCAACATCTCTGCAGCCTTGATTTACAGCTGTGTGAATCACAGAATCATGCAAGCGTGGAAGAACTCAAGTTAGAAGGGACCATAAGGATCATCAAGTCCAACTCTGTGATCCTCACAGGACTATCTAAAACTAAACCATATCACTAAGACCATCACTGAGATGTTCCTTGAACTCTGTCAGGGTTGGTGCTGTGACCACTTCCCTGGGGAGCCTGGTCCAGTGACCAACCACCCTCTCAGTGAAGAAGCTTTTTTTTTTCCCCCTGGTTGATCCCTTCTCCTGTTCCCCATCATCTGCCTTTTTTGCTGTGAGCCTGGGCTTGGGATGCAGAGGTGAGCAGAGGTGAGTGTGCTGCCAGCTGCTGAGCAGGGATATGCAGATAGATCCCTGGGGACAGTGCCCTTGGCTTCCAGCAGCATTAAGAAATGCCAACACCATAAATGAACCCAGCAGCCTAAAATATATTTTTAGAGACATCCCAGGCACATTTTCCCTACTCAGGTAGTGTTTCCCTGCTGCATTCTCACCTTCTGGTTGGTTGTTAGAGGGGTGCTGCTGGGGCATTTGTCAGAACTTCACAGCTTGGTGTGGCAGTTCTTATCATCAGTAATTGCTCCTTCAAGGTGTGGCAACACTTAAATCTATTTCTCCACTGAATGTCTCACTTCTCTGCACCGTGGCACTGCTGGCAGCTGGCATGGTGAAGGATGGCATCTGGGGTGCTGGGTTGGGCACCCTCTGATGCAAAAGATGGGTAATCCCCAGGGTTGGGTTCATCGAGCAGACTGGGCTGATTGGAAGGAAACAGGAGGCATCATTCCTCTTCTACCAAACCCCTAATAATATAACTTTCCCAGGGAATGAGGGCTGCCAGGCTTTACATGTGGTGGGCATAGTGATACCTACTGACTCAGCAGGTAGCTGATGTGTTGTGGAGTGTCCTAACCCCACCAGCTCTCAGAGTAAAACTTGACTTAAAAAACTTAAAAAAAGAGACTCCATTACCCCCACCACTGAGCGGCCCAGGCAGAGCTGGACCTGACACCCTGGATGTCCATTTCCCCACGAGCACTGGAGAGGATAAGAGGCAACTGCAGGAGCTGGAAGCAGCCTGTGGAGCTGTTCCCCTTGTCTTGGTTGGAATTTGACCATCCCAGGAGAGTTTGGGTTTACCCAGGCAGCAGAGGAGCTGACTCTTTGCTAGTGGAGCTGACTACTGATCCAGCACCTGAAGAAGGCTGGGGAGGGACTTTTTACAAGGGTGTGGAGTGACAGGATGAAGACACAATCCAAAACATTCTGTGATTCTATGAACAGGTGTTGAGGGACATACAGCTAGGAGGGGAATGGAGGGGCTGGAAGGAGGATAGGAGAAGGTGGAATGTCTGGTGGAGGGTCCATGTGAAGGGTCCCACAGGATGGGCTGAGCTGTAGAAGGTGAGACAGGAGGAAGGTGTGCTAGGAGCAGAAGAATTTGGAGAAAAATTGAGATGAAGTGGAGGGGGCAATAGGATTGTGCAGGGGGAAGGGAAGGGTGGAAACATCATCTGCATCAAAGCTTCCACTTTGGGTCCATAGTCTCACCAGACCCCATCCAGGGTCCATCCTGGCACTGATGTCTGAGCACTGAGCCTCCTTTACCCCTCATGCCCATGAAGGTCCTGGCTGTACTCAGCTGAAACCTTCCCCACCCCAAGGTGATGGAGGGGGACCAGGAGGTGATGGTGCAAACAGTGTGTGAAGTCTTTGGGTAAAAGGTGCAATTTGTGTCGCACCATCTCTAGAATAAATAAAAGCCTCTGAAAGATTCTAATTAGGGTGCTGGGAGCATCGTGGCAGTTCTGAGATGGTTCTGCAGTTTTCTGTGAACGCCTCATCAGAGAGGTAATGTATTCTAATTATTAGCAGAGCACTTGCTGCCTCCTGAACCTATAATATTTTGTGGCATGTGACATTACAATGAAAATGTATGAATAGCAATTTTTCATTTAAATTACTAGCTATATGATCAATTTTTTTTGGTAGTATTATAAGATTTGGGGTAAATACTCCATAAATATGTAAATACCTTGTGAATGTGCTTGCATTAGGTAATGGCAGGAGTATGCAGCGAGTGATACAGATGAGCCAGGAATGGGTGCATCTGTGGCCAGCTGATTCTTACATTTGCTTCCCAGTGTCTGAGGTCCCCCCCTTGGACATGTTTTCTCCCATGCTGCACCTTTTGCACCCACTTTTCCCACCTAAGCTGGTGCATGGCCATATTCTTGCTGTGTCACCTCGATGGCAGAACCACACTGCCTGCTACAGGGCCCCAGAGAGGCTTAGGGATGGGGACAGCCCCTGGGGATCTGATGCCCGTGGTTGGACACAGTCCCGGGTGCAAATCAGGACTCCAGGCCAAAGGTCTCTGGGGCATTCACAGAGGATGTCCTGGAGTTGGATCCTTCCTCTTGCCTGGGAACATGAGCACTGCCACAGCAGGTCTGGTGCAAGGCAGGGGAGCCTGGTCTGTGAGTGACCCATGGAATGTCCTCATCCATCACCTGGAGAGGGAAACTGCCTCTGTGTGGTACTGTGGGAGGAGGTGAAATGTGCTGCTCTGAGTCAATTTTTACAGTTGAAATACTTGAGACTTAATTAAAACATGAAGAGCAGAGTGTGTAAACACCAGGGAGAGGTGAAAACCGTAGCACTTCTGTTGGGGAAATGATATTTCTGGAAGAAAACAGCTTGAGTGCAATCTCCCAGAGGGTTTGGGGTCGGTGTGGGAGTGGGGAGAGAAGAGTCCGCAGCAGGGTGCTGGGCCAGAGCAATGATGGAGGGATCATGAGAGCCCCAGCAGCAGCCTGCCCAGCCTCAGAGGCATCGTGCTGTGCACACTGAGCCCTGGTGCTCACTGCTAGCTCTGCCATGCCTGGGGAAGAGCCTCCCCACTGGGGCAGGACCTGTGCAGGGTCCATGTTCATCCTCCCGTGCTCCACAGCCTGGACCAACCTTTCCTTTCCAGTCACCTGGATTTCCACGGTGGTTGGAGAGCACTCAGGAGCAGGGACTGTCCCTTTCAGGACTGTACCTCTGTGTGCCCACAGGGGGATGGCAGAGGGAGGACCTGCCAGTGCTCCCTGCTCTGCTGAATGTCCCAGGAGCTGTTGTTATCCCATTGGCTCTCAGCTTGCCTCCAGGAGCTTGGGAATACCCAGGGTCTGGCTCCACCCATTGTGCTCTGTGAGCATGGGTGCTTGGATGCTCCCTGCCACCTCCTTGTGCATGGTGCCCTAACCACTCCTCTGCTACATCCCCTCTCTGGTCACTTTGGGACAGTGTCCCATTTCTTGCACATCATTCCCAGGCTTCTGTCTGTGCTCCGTCCTGGGAAGAGGTGCCCAAGGGAGCCTGGTTGGGGGCTGGTGAGCTCCCTGCCCTTCAGAGGGTGTCACAGGGAGAGTCCATGACCAGCTCTGCCTGTGGGTACTACTGGCTGCATGGTGGGTGAGCCCAGCTCCCACCACCCTGCCCACTACTCCTGGCAAATTAGGAGTGAAGGACTGATTAATTATTTTGATTAGAGCAACCCAAAGGGGTTTAAAATATGCTTGGAAAATCATGGCTTGATGAGTGTACCTGGGGGGATGCAGAGCTGTCACCAGGGTCCCCTCTGGTCTGGGTGGCCCATGGCTGTGGTTTGTCCATGGCCATGGTCTGCTCATGCCTGTGGCCTCCTGCGGGCACAGGGAGGCTGGGTTGGGGGGCAAACCCATCACCACAGCCCCTGCCTCCTTTCTCTGGGAGCAGGAAAGCAGAATTGCTTCTCCTTTTTCTTTGCCTGGGCTCTGCAAGTGGCTCTGAGTGTGACTGGAAAGGCAATGGAGCAGGGAGTGGGAATTCCACCATGGCACAGCCTCAGGAGAGGGAATGTTTGATGAAGCTGAGCTCTGTGAAGACAGAGCAGAGGCTGTTACCATCACAGAGACTTCAGCACAGATGACACAGAAGAAAGAATTCGGGCTTTGTAAAGAGCTTTTGTATTATTTCCTTCCTCTCCAGTTTCACTGAAGTGAAAATGAAGCAATTTTTTTTAAGACCAAGAAGCAAAAAAAAAAAAAAAAAAAGGGAAGGAGAGTGACTATTTCTTTCTGCTGGAAGCTTGGTGTTGGGCTATAACTCTTCCCTCCTTGAGCTCATCTGCCAAAGGCAGCTCCTCATGGGCTCACCAGGCTTCAGTGCAAGCTGGATTTTCTTCAGCAGACCAAAGTGGCCACTTCTGTATCTCCTGGGCTGGCAGAGGAGAGGTCTGGCCAGCCTGGGTGGGATTTTCATGAAGTGATGGCAGATGAAAGACACCCCAGGTGTCATCAATCACCTACTCTCTGAAGGGCCAGGGGAGACCAGGTGGCTGTTCCTCAGCCTGACCAATTTACCAGGTAGCACCCTCCTCTTAATGATTGTCATTATTATTATTACTGGCTGTGTTCAGACATGGCTGTGTCCAAAACCCCTGCAGTGCCCAGAACTCAGCTCATCTTTGTACTGAGACCTTTCCAAGTCTGAGGCAATGCTTTTGTTCCTTTTGCAGACATGACAGATGAATGAAGTTCTCTGTTCCTTCCTTTGTTTTACCACTTCTAGAACAGGAAAACCCTGGCTTCATGCAAGACAGGGAAAAACTGGAGGAGGTGCATGAAATACTGAGGAGAGCTGGAGATGCTTCCAAACTCCTGCCTCCTGCTCTCAAGGAACTGCTTGAATGAGTGGCTCATGGTCTGCCCCCTTACCCTTGGAAAACCTCCCAGTCTCCTCTTAAACACTTGCACCTGCACATTGATGCTTGTGGGAAAAAAAAATTAAAAAAAGAAATGAAAAATCTGGTTTTCCCTGTTTTTGCTAGCAGGAACCAGGGGAGGGACCTAATGTGGTTCTTGATGTGGTGGGTAAGGGTAAGGAAGTTGCCTGTGGTGCAACCTCATGCTTCTCACTTAGGTGGTGATGGTTTCCATAGCAGGAGGTGGCAATTTCTCCCTCCTCTTGCAGGCTTGGCTGGCCAGGCTGGTGTAGTGAAATGAGGCAACCAGGTGCCACTAATTACCAGGTAGTGGGCATGAGCTTGTGTTAAGCCCACCTGTGCCTGATTAGGGTGGGCCCCAACTGCGCATGAGCAGGGTTAGGGGGCCAATAAAAGGTGAGGCTCAAAGTCACAAGCTCAGCTTCTTCCGGAGCAAGTCCCAGTGAGGTTAGCTGCTCTTGGAGCAATAGCACTGAGCCAGGCTGGTCAACCCTGAGGGCAATAGACTCAGAGCACTATTCCTGAGTTTCTGCTGGAATACCTGGTTGGACCTTGGAGCACCGTGGCCTAAGAGAGGTTTGTCTTGCAACAGGCTGGGGTAATGAATTGCTTCTTAATTAATTATTGGTAGCTGTGACATGGGTATGGCTCTGGTACAGCATGAGATTAAGGTCCAACTGCTGAAGTGATAATGCTACAACCTGCAAATAATACAAGATGCTTCAGGGTTGCTACAGTTCATAGGGCGATGAGATTGAAGGATGGTCATAAAGAGTGCAGGATATTCAAGGAAAAACTCTGAAGTCCCATAAACTTTATGAATTTCTACATAACTGTCCTTTTGCCTGAAGCTAGCAGGTATGGGGAGCAAAAATATGTGGCTGGACTAATCCACCCCTAAGTGGATGGCACACAGATCATAGCAGGGAGCAGTAAGAACAGTCAGCAGTAGCCCACAGGTTGAAAATTGCTCATAAAAATTGTGTCAAATCTTTCTAGACAGCAAACCTCTCACCAGAACGCAGGAGGGCCTGTGAACCAGCTGAGAAGTCTGCCCTGGGTGAGTTGTGCCCATTTTTCTTCCCAGCTTGATATTTTTCATACCTGCAGCTTTCAAGAGGCCTTCAGAGAAATCAAGGTATGGATTACCAGAGCTCCCATCCCTACCCAGACACACCTAAATCTTAGGCACTTTCCTGTGAATCTTCTATATAATAAAATTAATAGGCAAGTAAATTAAATTGTCCTAAAGGCATTTGGCAGAGTGCTAACAGGGAAGGAAACCTCCTCCTTGCCAGCTTATTAGCCACAGAGATGAGTTGAAATTAACTGTTTTCAAACACCTTCAGGTCCCAGGGTGGGATACAAGCCATACAAGAAGTTTAGTTACTGTGGCAAGAACAATGACACCCCTGAAGACATTTGGATGAAAATTATAGGCTCTCTTTAAGAAAGAGACAGCAAAGGAAATGCTGGTGAGAAAATTTTCATATCCAGCTATGAAAAAGTGTGAGACCTCTGCAAAGACCTTCTGTAGTTGGTTGCAAAGCCTCCTAGGTACAGTTTTCAAGTATTTTAGATTTTTCTAGCATTTGTTCTTCACTTGGTTGGGTTTATTTACTCACTTACTAGAGTCTTACTCATATTATGTGATAGAAGACACTGAGAAACTTTTGATCAACCTGGGCTAGTGAAAGATGTCCCTTCCTGTGGCAGGGGATTTGGAACCAGATGATCTTCAAGGTCCTTTCCAACCCAAACCATTCTATGATGCATGGGGTACCTCAAGCACTGACTGTGGTGTTAAGGCTGTAAAAAAAAATCCTTGTTAGCAGACTCAGTTTCCCTGCAGCCCCTGTCCCCTGCTTTCTCTTCTCTAGCAATTGGCTAGAGCCTGGAAAAGCCATGCTGGAGCATCCTGCATGGATGAGGAAGGGCTTTTAGCAGAGCTGGGGGAAGACTTTGCTCCATGGCTCATAGAACCACAGATTCAGAGAATGTCAGGAGTTGGAAGGGACCTTGAAAGATCATCAAGTCCAACCCCCCTGTCAGAGCAGGACCACACAGTGTAGGTCAGACAGGGACCCAGCCAGGTGGGTTTTGAATGTATCCAGAGAAGGAGACTCCACAACCTCCCTGGGCAGCCTGGGCCAGGGTTCTGTCACCCTCACATTGAAAAAGCTTTTGCTTATGTTTACACAGAACCTTCTAAGCTCCAGCTTGCACCCATTACTCCTTGTCTTGTCATCAGGCATCAATGAGAAGATCCTGGCTCCATTTTCCTGACACTCACCCTTTACATATTTATAAATATTAATGAGTTTGCCCTTCAGTCTCCTCCAAGCTGCAGAGCCCCAGCTCCCTCAGCCTTTCCTCATAAGGGAGATGCTCCACTCCCTTTATCATCTTTGTAGCTCTGCATTGGACTCTTTGAAGCAGTTCCCTGCCCTTGAACTGAAAGGCAAATTCATCTGACTCCCTGGGATGCTGCTCCCCTGCCCAGTGATGCTGGTGCTCCACCCACAGCCTTTGCAGTTTCTCATTTGGTTCCCAGGAGCATTTAATGACAGCAATTCCACCACCCATGGGAAAACTCACCTGCAGGGCTAGAACCTCCAGCACCAAGTTGCTGCTTTTGTGTGGGAACCCAGGTACATTAATCCAGAAGTTGAAAGTGAGTGATGGGCTCCGAGAGGAATAGTGAATGATGTAAATAAAACCCCAAACCAACCCTGCTTTCACTGTGGTTGTGCAAAAAGCAGAGCAGCAGAAGCCAGCAGGTCAGTCTTTCCATGAGCATCCTGAAGTCACATCCCACTCCCAGATCTCCTTGTCAGCCCTGGCATTTGGTGGCAGTGAGACATCTCTGGGATTAAGCACTGGCTGAAAAGCTGGGTTAGAGTTGGCGTGAAGCTGAGCTCCTGCAGCAGAGGCTGTGCTGGTTGTGGATAGGCACAGGCTCTTGTTTCTTGCACTTCTGTTGCATGCCAGGGCTGGAGAACCTGATTCCAGGACAAGGATGCTCTCTGCCAGCCTTCAGGAACCCCAAGGAAGTGTGGGAAATGTTATCTGCAGAGACAGATGAGGATTTAAAATTAAACCGTAGCGCAAAATTCTGCTGAGAGCTGTCACATCAGTGGTGTTTTATCATGGCATCTTTCTGTCAAGCACATTGCTACTGTTTAATATCAATCACACCAATGAATACAAGTTTTATGTATATTTATGTAAAATTCCAGTTCCTGCTTTCATTTGTTTGGGTATTAGAAATTACATTACTCACATTTTCAACAGCAGCCTTGTTTCTGCTTGTGGGAGAACGAGCCAGAGTTTGATGTATTTTTATGTGGATCACTTTCTCAGTAAAAATATTTGTAAAGCTTTATTTGCATATCCTATCCACTTCAATATGGTGCAGACATAAACAAGGGTGGAAGGGATACACTTGACATCATCCTGCACTGGATGCAAACAACTCCTATAGTGTAAAGTCCAGGTCAGGAAGAGGAGAGCAACAACAGAGTAGGAGAAAGGGGAAAAAAAGGGAAATGAGGACTTTAAAAGAGCAAAGTGCAGCAGGATGAAGGATAAACAGCTACTCCAACCCTTGTTCCATTACAGAAGGACCTCATCTTGTTCCTCCCCACACCTCCTGGAAGGACCAGCTGCCCCAGGAGGTTTCCTTTCACAGCCTGCCTGCTTTGACCAGGATCTGTGCAAAGAGGAATCCAGCAGAGAAAAGCTTGTGGGAGGGGAGCTAAGATATTTGCACAAGATATTAGGAAGGATTTCTCTAGTGACAGAGTAGTCAGGTTCTGGAATGGGCTGCCCAGGGAGATGATGGCATCACCATCCCTGGAGGTGTTTAAAACCTGTGTAGATAAGGCACTCCAGGATATATTCTAGTGGGCATGGTGAGATATAAATATATATTTTATTTTATATTTATTATATTTTGATGTGGGGAAAGTTGATGGTTGGATGCAATGACCTTTGAGGTCTTCTCCAGCCATGACATTTCTGTGATTCTGTGATCTCTAAGGCTGTGTTCCCATCTCCAGCCATTGTGAGGCCAAAGTCCATCACTGGCCCTTCACTACCTGGACACCACTGTGGCAGCAAACAGCCAGGGGCTGGTGTAGCCCTTTCAAGTGTGCTGCCTGATTCAAGGGTCCTGGAGGCAGTGAGGAGCCTCCTGAATTCTATCTACAGCCCCATGGTTGTAGCAGTTGTCACAGAGCACTCCCAGTGCCCTGAAGTCTGTGGCTATTGCATCCTTACCCATGACAGAAATCTTTCTATTGCCAGTGGGCTACTCTTGTGCTAGTAGAAGTTTTTAGAATTGTCATTTTAATTATAATGGTTATAATTTATGACTTATTATTTTTTTTTTTTTTTTTTTTGGGGGGGGGGGTTGGATTTCAGTGCCCTAGAGCTGTCCTGGGGTGCCTGTTCTGTGCTCTCAGTGAAAGGCAGACACCCAAATTCTGTGTGTCTCCCTTGCTGTTCCCCCAGGGATGGCACAGGTTCCCCTAGGAGTGGCTGACCTGGCAGGAAGGTGAATTCTGCTGAGTGCCCCACAGGATGCTGTGTGTCAAATAAACCTTCTTGTTCTCCTGAAAGGACTCAGCTGTGTGTGAGCTCCAGCAGGGGGTAGGAGAGAAAGACACATTCAGTCCCTCAGACCTACAGTTCATGCCTATTCATTACCAGGGTTCTTAACAGCATAGTGATTGTGTTTTTAGTATGATTAGTGAGACATGCAGATACATTTGTTAACTGCTTTTACGGTTACACCAGGCAGAGCACAGTCCATATTAAATGTCCCAGAGCTGGTGTAAGGAGATGATAATTAAGCAATAATATGCAGACAGGGCTGTTACAGGGTGAGAGCAGAAGGGAGCAAGGCAGATGCTACCAGGAGGTGAGTCTGGGCAGGGCAAAAGGATTTTTCTCCCTCAGCAGCCTTTATTTCATTGATTTGAGTAGGCTGGTTAATGATGAAGCAAAACCAGGCTGCATGTTTGTACAATTATCAGCTCCAACTCACAGACTGAGTCACGTAAGAGAAACACGAAGACCACGAGGTAGCAAACTCTATGGAAATCCAGGCAGACTCCAGGGAAGGCAAAGTTCCTGCCTGGCCAGGGATGTCTGCAGACCCAGGGGGCAGGGAAGGGTTTGTGTCCTGGGCAGGGGAGGTGACAGGGCACTGGGGATCTGTCCTCAGGGTAAGTCTTACCACCTGACTGCACCAAAGTGCTTGTTGTTCACATTGGCCCAGTTGGCCAAGCAGTTGGACAGCTTTCCTTACCACTCCATCCTTTGGGCTACTTGGCAACTTGCAAATTTTGCCTCGCAGGCAGAGCTTGCTCTCTCCATCATCTCCATCTCTACTTCCCTCTCTTTCTCCACCTCATCACCTCTGCTGCCACGGTTTCTTGCTGGCCTTTTTAGAAATCCTTCATCCACACCCCTGTTTGATGAGAATTCCTTTGTTGTTTTGAGAGCTGACATTTTTCTCCAGCACTCCTCCTGTTTGCACGCTGGCATTACCAGTATCAGCTGGAACTGGTTTTAATCCAAAACTCTGAAGTCTGACTGTGCCTGGGCACTTTATCCTGTCTGCCACATGTGTTCTGTCCTCTGCAAATGAGAACAGATTTGTTCGGCAAGAGTTTCTCTCCATAACACCATGTTGACTGGACTGGGTGTTGTCCATAAACCCATGTTGACTGACAGAGGAAGACAATCCCCTCCCTCACCTGCTGGTCATGCTCCGTTATTGAATTTGACCCTACCCTCTTTTTCCATTTTTGTCAACATCCAGGGATGTAACTGCTCTTATGTACCTGCTGAGGCATGTAACCAATGTTCCCTGGGAACTTCTCTCTCTTGGGTACTGGTCAGCCCTTTCTTTCACTGCAGGGACTGTGGATGCACAACTGAATCTCAGTTTCCCTTGCAGGTTTTTAAAGGAAATAAGCAACAGTTTTTTCCTGGAATTCCAGATTTTTTCTGGAAATCTCTTTCCAGATTTGCCATCTTACTGATGCAACCATTTTTTTTGGTTCTTGTTATTTTGGTACAACAGGGATTTTTTCTTCTATTTTCTTCCACCTGTGCTGTTCTTGCAGTCTCTCTCCATATTACAACTTTCACATCATTTTTCTTTTACCTTTGGCAAGCTTGTCTTTTGTGGTACTTAGGAAGCCCAGATGGGACTCAGGGACACCCAAGCACTTCTGCTGGCAGTGCTGATCCTGGTGGTGAGCTGGAGCCAAGCAATTGAAAATGATTCTCCTGGCAATGTAATTACATTGTAAAGACACTTGAAAGTTTCCACGGTTAAATATTTAATGCTGTGGCAGGAATAAGACCCTGAATGTGAATTTTCTGATGGATGTCTCGCTCACCTGTGGATGTGCTGAGAGCCTCAATTCCCCTTCCAGAGTCAGTGACCATGAATATTCATTCTGCTTTCTTCAGGGCTTGTCTCCTTTGTGAGGCTGCCAGGAGCAACTCACTGAGGTGCTCAGATACACGAGGAGGCTGGTGGGGCACTTAGAGGGACAGGGCTTGTGCTCAGAGTGACTGTCAGGTGGAAATGATGTGACAGGAACCAAGAGCTCCTTGTTTTAGGGTTGTCAGCACACTCAGTGTGTGGCTGCAGCCCAGAGACAGCCTGGAGCCAGCCTCTGACATCCCACCAGGAACAGGGGGGATGGGGTTGTGCAGGTGGAGGTATGGGCTGGATGAGCTCCATGCTCAGTTCACAATGAAGCAAATCATCTGTTTATAGTTAATGCTTGGTCCCAGGGCATCATCATCATCATCATCTGGTGTGGTGCTCCCACGTCCTTTGGGTTTTACAGTGAGGGGAGAGGTGGAGGGTTGGGCAACCCCCTTCTTATCCTTCTGGTGAATTCTTTGGCAAAGAAAAGTGACTGCTTCACAGCAACTCCAGAGACTGGGAAATTGGTTTGCAGCTACTGCCTGTGCAGAAACCAAAGCCTTAGGCTGTGTTGGCATGTTTGGGACTGGAACCTAAGGTTGATGTGAGCAGCAACGACACAGCTACTGCTGCTGTTCCAATATGATTTGGAGAGCCCAGGGAAATGACACAACTTGGTGAATTTTACTTACGGTCTTGATTTTTGCCCTCGCTACCATTACTTCTGCCTTCAGCCAGGGAAGAACTTAAGAGATGCTCTTGCTGTGAAAGAGATGAGAAAGAGCTTTGCATCCTGGCAGTGCATGGGAGCATGGCTCAGCAACTTCAGACGTGAGGCTGGTCCAAGGTCAGGGTTTTTGGAGGCTGGGCTCATCCTGCTGGGCTTCTGCTCAACAAAGAGGGGGCACGAGGATGAGCCTTGCTGGGATGGACCTCAAAGAAAACAGCCAAACACTCATGTTCATTTCACATCTCTGGTTGCTAAAATGAAGTGGAGAGGGAAACTTTGAAAGCTGGGGCTGATGCCCATTTCTTAGAGGAGGCTTTTCTGCCATTGGCTGCTCCTCTTGGAGGAGCACCACAGGGCAAGTGTCTGCTGCTTCCATGAGAATCAGTGTAGAGAAAGAGACACACTTTTGAAATTCGAAGTTCTGTACACAGTAGGAATTCCCTGGCTCTCTCTTCATTGAAAGAGAGAAAAAAAAAAAAACAAACCAAACTAGA
Source organism: Calypte anna (assembly GCF_003957555.1). NCBI lineage: Eukaryota > Metazoa > Chordata > Aves > Apodiformes > Trochilidae > Calypte > Calypte anna. Next base: position 10,840,238 of record NC_044261.1, read on the forward strand.
AAACTTTAAGAAACCAAGAAACCACCTTTCTCCACTCAGCCTGTGATTTTCTTGAGTTTTCTCTTTTGCATTGACAGTGTTTCCTACCTACAGTTATTTTTGTTCCAAAATATTAGTTTTTTTTTAACCAGGTCTTGGTAGCAATTCTGAATTACCCATGATTTATCACAGCCATCAGCCTGTCCTAGCTGGGATGCCAGCTTTGCCAGACAGCCTTGACTGACAGAACCACCAGTGCTTTGCAAGTGTGACTGCAGGGAAAACATCTGTGCAGAAGAGCCATTCCATGCAACACAGCACAGCTGTGCTGGTCTCTAAGCAGCCTTCCCTTCCACTGTTCTTGATTAATTCATTAAATTCCCCAATACTCACACACACACACAGTGAGTGGGCATGAAGATTCAGGGACCTGGGGGTTAAAGGGTGGCCAGTTTGTCCTCTGGGATATCAAAGGTAAAGGAAGAGAGAAAGAAATAAAGGGCTTTATCTTCATCTTGGCCCAGCAGGTATCTGGAAACCCTGTGGTCACACCATCTGTCATCTCCCTGGGAGCCAGCCCTAAGTGTGCTGGGGTGTGCTGTGGTTCTGCAGCAGCTGGAGGGAGCACTGTGCCTTCCGTTCCCCCTCCTCCCTTCCCCCTCGTGTTTCAGCTTCAGAAATGCTCCTAATGTTTCTTTGTGGACTCCTGTATCCTGCACTCACTGCACAGCCTGACATCCCCTCCTGCACAGCCTGTCACCCCTCCTGCACAACCTGTTACCCCTCCTGCACAGCCTGTCACCCCTCCTGCAGCCTCTGCAGCCAGCGGGGCTCCCAGCTCCCACAACCCAAGTTCAGGAGTGGCTTCCTCCTCCTCGTCAGACCCAGCAGGAATGCACCTCTCCTTCAGGGCTCTGCACCAGCTCTCAAGCCTGTGACATTCCCAGGCTTGGCTTACACCCCAGAAAACATCTCAAAGGGGTCAGGACCTGACTCCTGCCCTTTGACCAAGGCTCTGTTTGGCTGCTTGAGATTCCAGGCTGTGTGCCTGCCCAACCTTCAGGAGAAAAACCAAAAACCACCACCTTCTCCTGCTGATAGAGACTTACAGAGCTGATAGAGCAGCACTGACCTGAATAAGACAGAGGAGAGAAGGTTTCTGATCAGCAGAGCCTCGAAGTCAGTAGCAAAGGTCTGGTGACCTTGCAGGAGGCACCATTACTGTGATAGGAGATGGGACTTGTGCCTTCAGCAGTAACATTCACATCACAGGGCTGCCCTGGCTGGGGAATGCATCTTCTGCTGTGGCTGTGGCTTTTTGCAGATGCTGTGACACAGTGTGGGGAGCTGCCCAAAAAGCAGAGAGCTTTGGGAGGCAGCAGAGCTGCTGTCCCTACAGCAAGGCTCCTGCACTGAGCAGGGGGGGATTTCACCTGAGGATGCAAACCTTTCACAGCAGATGCTGCCTGCAGTTCCCTGGGGATGAGTGTGCTGGATGGAGCTGGCAGGATTGTCCTCACAGAGTGTGAAGACAGCAAGAGTTGGTTCTGAGCCCACATCCGTGGCTCCTCTCCAGTAGTTCCAGGCACAGCCTTGCTTTGCCAGATGTGGATGGTATGGAGGGAGAGAGGGAAAGCAGCCTGGAGAGGCTGAGCAGGGGAGAGCTGGAGGCTTGCAGGCAGCTTGGGGCACACAGAGCTGGCTGGTGGGTTGTGTGAACCCTGAGTGATGTTGTCAGATGACTCCATCTGAGGGCGAGTGCAGCTGAGATTACCCTCTGACTCAAGGTTAGTTTTGATTTATTATTCCCAGGAACCTTTACACAGCAAAGCTTTTTGTGTTCCCTGCAACAAGCTCTCTTTGTTTTACTGCCTTTATAAATCACCTTAGTGTGCAGAACTGTAAGAATAGAAAATGTCAGTCTAGAATAAACAATTGCTAACCAGTGAGACAAAATAATCAATATTCATAAGATAAAGCACCGGTGTAAAATGAGCAATGATAATAACGAGGAAGAGAAACAAATCAGGAGGCGAGGCTCCCAAAAGCTGACTGACAAAAGAAATGTTGCTTAAAGAGCATGCTGCTCTGCTTTGGTCACATAGTTCACCAAAGACCCATAGCCTGTGGTCCTGGATACATGGACCAGATAAATCACCAGAAACCTCCAAACAAGCAGACATGGAAATCTCTATGAGCAACCTAACACAGAAAACTCTTTTGAAGAAAAACTGAAAAACCTTTGATCGTTGTTGCTATAGCGATGTGATTTGGAATAAGTGTGGCAGAGTATTTTTTATTATCAGCCTTTGTTATAAACAAATAACCTGTTGTAGGCTTAGAAAAAAGGAATTGAGCTGGGCTCACGCCATCTAATCATCAGCCCCAGAGGATGCAACTAATAAATCAAAGCAATAGGAAGACTTTAAATTCCACTAGAGGTCACTTGGTTAAACAAAATGCAGACAAGGGAGACAGCTGGAGTGGGTGGGGAGTGAATTAAAGGCAAGGTCTGGTCACTGTCAGTTAGCACTCAGATTCTGGTTTATGGTGACAGGCACCTTGTCTCCAAAAGCCTTCTAGGAAATACAGCCTGCATACTGCGTGCAGGGAGCTGGTGAGGCTGTGGCTGGTTTGGGGAGGTATTGTCCTGTGGTTTGGCCCCTAAGGATGTGAGCAAGGTTATCCATCCTTATGATACCCTCTATTACAGGAATGATTCTCTGCTGCTAGCAATGGTCCTAGATGAGAAATGCAACTTGTCTCCTTGTTTTCCAGGTTATTTACACTTTTTCTAACCTCTAAGGCATTTTATAACATCTCCTCTTAGGAGTGTGCACCTGTTTTAATAAAAATAAATTTAGTAGGAAATGATTAAATTAATGTAATGATACCATCTGACTCTTTCCCTCCAGGAATCTTGCTGTTTCTTGGAAGGGAATTTACCAACTGCAGAAGGAAAAGCAGCTCCTAAGTGCAGCTGGGAAGAAATCTAGGCACCTGCAGAGTGGGAGGGCAGGATGTGGGTCTGGACCATGCACCAGTGCCTGCTCACCCCCATCCTTGCTCCTCAGTGGAGGCTTTCCCACAGCACTGGGTCTGGGTTAGAATTCCTAATCATAGAATCCTAAAGATCATCTGGTTCCAACACCTCCACCATGGGCAGGGACATCTCCTGCTAGACCCAGGTTGCTCCAAGCCCCATCCAACATGAGATAAACCAGAGATTTTTCAGATCAGATTTCCTGTTCCATAACCCCAGACCGAACACCTCAGTGTGTCACACTTTAGTGACCAGGTTTGCTCAGTTTCTGCATCAGGGCACAACTCCCTCCCATTCATAGGACCTGCTACCGTCTGCAAACAAATTCCCTTTCTCAGCATGTGATCTGAACCAATAGATAGTGAGCTGAACCAAGGCCATGCTGCACCCTGAAACCCCCCCAGCCTCCCTCCCCCCCTCCCTTTTTCCTTCTCAGCCACTCAGGTGTGATGCAGGAACAAAACTGGGGGTTAATTGATGGAATATGAATACCCTGAATCCCACTGTCGAAAGTGGCTGGCCACCAGCTGAACTCTTCAAGGTACTCTGAATCTCTGAATGACTCATGTAAACCACTGAAAATACCTTTTAGAAATGACCCAGATGAAGAAATCAGAATCTGCTCACAAGTGATTTCCTAACCAAAGGATGAGTCGTATCTTTTTTTTTTTTCCTTTTATCTGAGTGGTTAAAAAAAATTGTATGGAATCACTTGAGTATTTCATAGATATTAACTCACTGTGATAAGATGCAACCTGTAATGTAGATAAAGAGGGCAAAACTTACAAAAAATATCAGGAGATGACTTTCCCAGGAGCCTGAAGTGTTGCAAATGCTGAGGACTGCAGCCCATCATTTTCAGGCTCTGTGCCACTGGGAGGGCTTCTCCTTAGCTCTGGAACTGCTTAGGCAATGCAGAGGAATTTGCTTTCACCTCCCAGATGCTCCTCAGGTGGAGGTAGCTTTTTGCCACCTGCATAGAGGCATAGAGTCCCAGACTGGTTTGGGTTGGAAGGGACCTTGAAGCTCATCCAATGCCACCCCTGCCATGGGCAGGGACACCTCCCACCAGCCCAGGCTGCTCCAAGCCCCATCCAACCTTCAACACTGCCAGGGATGGGGCAGCCACAGCTTCTGGGGGCAACCTGGGCAACCAGGGGCTCAGCACCCTCACACCAAAGAATTGCTTCCTAATCTCTAATCTGAACCTCCCCTCTTGCAGCTTGAAACCTTTTCTCTGCTGTGCTCAGTGGGCTGAGCCACTCTAGTTTTAGTTTTCTAGTACTTAAAAATTACAAACTGAGCTTTCCTATCACTCCCTGCCCTTGTCCAGAATCCCTCCCCAGCTTTCCTGAAGCCCCTTCAGGCACTGGAAGGTGCTCTAAGGTCTCCCCTTCTCTTCTCCAGGCTGAACACCCCCAACTCTCTCCTCCTGGCTCCAGAGCAGAGCTGCTCCAGCCCTCCCAGCAGCTCCAGGGCCTCCTCTGGACTGGCTCCAACACCTCCAAGTCTTGTGCTGGGGACCCCAGAACTCGACCCAACACTGCAGGTAAGTTTCTTTTAACTTAGAACTTTCTTTTAAGTTGAAACTTTTGAATCCAGATAACTTGAGTGGATAGACTCATCCTTTAGCTCTCTCTCTGTCTCCACTGATGCACTCGATGTAGAACTGCTCTGCCCCAGGACAAGCGTCAGTGTGGCAGTAACTATTTAAAGGCTAAAGTCAGTCTCATGGGATATAGTGGATCTTGTTGACTCAGTGAAACTGAGAAAACAGAAACCACATCTGCAGGAAGAGGGGGTGATGAGGGAGGGTTGAACCTCTGTCACACTCAGTTACACTGTCTTGCTGTACAGTGGATCAAAAGCAACAAATTTGAGTCAGAGCTCAGAGTACAGCAGAAACACAACTCTGCTGACCTGCTGTTCCCTGAGCAGAGCCATCTTAAGGATCCCTGAAGGGATCTTAAGGGATCTTAAGGATCCCTTAAGGATCCCTGAAGGATCTGCAACTTTGAGGTTTTGCCCTTACAAGTGCCAGGAGATGCTGTAAGAACTCAAGTGTGATGGAGGCAGAGCACCCACCTGTCCCCAGCCACTGCTCCTCTCACTGTCACAAGAGGTTCAAGAATTCTGTGTGGTTATGGGGGTGTAGGGTTGGACCTGATGGCCTTGAAGGTCTTTTCCAACCTTGAGGATTCTATGATTCTAAGGGACTGCATCGAGCGAGCTTTGCTCCAGGCATCCAGCACCAGCAAAATGACCTTTTTGACCAGAGCAGCTCCACTTTGTTTGTGCCTCTGGCTGATTCTACCTCCAATAAATTTCTGAGCAGCTCCTGGTACAGAAGGTAAAGCAGATCAGGAGAACATTGAAGGTGGGAAAGCATTTCTAATCCCCTTCAGGGCCAGAATTTGGGCAACTTGAGCAGCCACCAGGCAAGGCTTGAGCAGGGCTTGAGCACTCTGCCTCTGCAAGCAGTGTTTGCAAGGGAGAGATAAGTCCTCAGTTCCCTTTCTGTTCAGCAATAGTAATCCTGGCTTTTAATACCTCTCTGTTAGCTCAGTATGAAGGAGCAGCTGACTATGAAACAGCAGCAAGGACATCACATGTTAAAAATGTAACATGTGAATTATATGTTTTTAAATAGGGTAAACATAGGGAAAGAGGAACTTGGGATAAATCCAGTGCTGAAAATCCAGTTTGGTGGAGTAAGTGAAGGCTAAGCAAGGATCAAATTTCACTTCATTCTCAAGTGAGAGGGAACGCTTGGGCTGTCAGACCTGGACCCATTCCTGGGAAAGGGATTAAAAATTCCTAAATTAAGGACACTTTGGGTGGGAAAGGCACATAATACTCTGTACCCACCAGGATTTCATCTATGGGGAGGTGCTGGCGTCTCAGTGTCCAGCTGGGTCAAATCCCAATGGGTTACAAAGACAATGAAAAGTCCTTACCAGAGTAGTCATTACATCAAGTACTTCTCCCCTCTCAGCAGGTCAGCTAGCACCACAAAGAAAGGAGTGAGCCTAGTCTGACATGATTTGTTCTTCAGAAATCCATCCCTGACATTTTTATTACCTTACCTTTTGGGTGTCCATAATCTAATTGTTCAATGCTGTTTTTCCCCCAGGCTCTGGAGTCACACTATAATTTGAAGTCTGTGATTTCCACCCCTTTCCTTTCTCCTTCTAAAACCAGATATTATACTTCTGCCTCAGCCCCTTCTCACCCTCCCATATTCTTATGACTCCTTAAAAGTGTGTCAGAGAGTGCAGAGAAAACTTCAGCTGAACCCTAAACTGCTCCAGGGGTGTTTCTGGGGGTGCTGGGTATCTGAGTACATTCTGGTTCTGGTTCATTCACTTTTTACTTATTCTTCCTCACACCTGGCCTGGCTCATCTCTTTGTGGAGCCCCTTGCCTTACACAGCTTGCTGCAATTATTGCTTTATTCTGAGCCTGAATATGCTGAGTGCTTCAGCCTCCTCTATCTCATCTGTTATTTGCTGTCATGGTCCCACGGGGCTTGACTTTTCTTTGTCATCTTCTTACTTTGAAGGTATTTCTGGAGCTTCTCCCTATACCCTCCTGCTCTTGGCCATCCTGCCCATGTCAGCAATGCTGTTTTTGTTCCAGAATGATTGTGCTGCCTCTCCACAAGCTCTGCACTCAGATGTCCTCACTCCTCTTTATTCTGTAATTCTTTAATTTGAAGCCCTAAAGAGCTCACAGTGTGGCCATAATGGCTCTTGTTATTCTTCCCTTTTTTTTTCTGCATAGTTATAATTTGCTCTTAAAGGAGAAATGTTTTCCACTGCAGTGAAGGGAGGGAGGTCTGGGGAGATGTAAATCCTCTAGGTGCATTCTGAGGGGTCTCCGGGTGCTGGGGAGGGTCAGTTTCAGCCTTCAAGTGGGAGGGTGTTCAGTGCTGGAGTTGGAGCAGGCCAAATCTGAGCTGCATGGTGGGCTCCTCTCTGCTCTGTGCTTCCTGCCATCCCTTTTGTTTTGATTGTCTCACCTCTTGTCAGTGGCCATCTGGGAACAGATTTCCTGCCAGGCTTATTGAGTCTCATGGCATTACTCTCCTTTTCTGCATCATTTTTGCTTATGTTTCAGCTTGGTCCAGATACTGGTGGGAGGTCCTGTTAAGGTGAACTGGACTGTGCTGATGGGACTTTCCAGTACCTGAAGGAGCTACAGGAAGGCTGGAGAGGGGATGTTTGCAAGGGCTAGGACGAGGGGCAATGGTTTTAAATTAGAGAAGAGTAGATTTAGACTGGATGTTAGGAAAAAGTTCTTTCCCATGAGTGGAACAATGGCACAGGTTGCCCAGGGAGGTGTTGGAGGCCTGGTCCCTGGAGATATTCAAGGTGAGGCTCTGAGCAACCTGATCAGCTGAGGGTGTCCCTGCTTACTCAAGGGGGATGTACTGGATGACCTTTAGAAATCCCTTCCAACCCAAATTATTATATGGTTCTCTGATTCTATGACAAGCTGCTGGCAGCAAGTTAGTGCTGATGATCTTGTGTCAGCCTCACAGAGATCAGAGTCCACAGTCTCAAAGAAAACACAGGTTGACCTTGCCAGACTGGAGGATGGGTGGATGAGCAGCTCCTTGTGCCATAACTCAGAGCATCAGTACAGAACAATTGATTTTATGTGCATACCAGGGATGTTTCAGTACATGGCAAAGCTTCCTTGAAAGACACCACAATTAGGATCTCTCAAGTAATAGAGAAAAACATGCTTGAAGACACAGGTGAAAGTTGCTCAGGATTTTGAGATCCAAGAGAAGGACTGCAGATACTTTGTGCCAGCTTCAGAGAAACACATGCACTGAAGAAACGTTAGTTCCATGCCAAAATGCAGCTTAATAATTAAGAGCAGGAGATAACAAGAGAAGACTTAGGTAACTGCTGTCCAGTTGCACATCAATATGTTAAATGTTGATGTGTCCTTTGGGTGAGTTACAGCTGAGCTGCAGAGGTCAGAAATGGAGGCAGAGATACAAGCCCTTTAAAACAGGAGCATAAATACTTAAGGCCCTTTCTACCTTAAAAAGAGACTTCCTGGAGGCTTCAGCCGGATTTTCCTGACTTGGATTTAAATCAGGCTTGGCACAGAAATTCTCTGAAATCATTCAGCTGCTTTGCATCCTTGGACAGAGTAGAAAATTTTCTTGGGCCAAATTTGAATCTCAGACCTGGTTAGCCAGGAACCTTTAGTATCTGGCAATCTTTCTGCTGGTCTGCCATACCAGAGGCATGGGAAATAGGTGCTGGTTTTTAGTAGCTTAAAATAGAACACACAGTGGCTTTTCACTCACCTTGGTAAACATGGTGTGAAGGTCATCAGGTTAATTCCTGACTTGCATTAATGTAAACGTTGATAATCTAGCTCTTAGCAGGCCAGTTCAGATTTTATTCTAGGCTCTAGAGGCTGTCCAGCTCATCTCTGAGACCCTGGTGACATTTTTAGCACACTGCTGACTGTCTACTTTGTAGAAAGAGAAGTGACATTTACAGAAGAGTGTATTTAATTCCTTGGGAGGCAGCTTCTGTGTCATGAAGTGGTCCAAATGACTGACTGTGAAGAAATTGTGACATAATTTCAGAGCATTAAACCGTGACCCAGGACATAGATTAAGTTCTTAAATGATGAAGTCCTATTCTTGATCTAGAGCTGGAAACGGGGGCTTTGACTTCCCAGACTACCACCTGTGGACATTACCCTCTCGTTATTCTGGCTCTGTGATTCTTTTGACTTCCTTCCCAACACTTCCAGGCTGCTCCTATATTGTCACTGATCCACCTTTTCACTGGGTTAGACAAGCCTGGCTCCTTCAGACCATAATGGTAACCTCTGCTGGACCTTCTCAGGTTTCTCCAAGGCTCCTGACATGGAATGCCAGGCACAGCCCTCTCAGTACCATGTAGGTGATGATTGCTTCCCTCAGCCTGCAGGCCATGTTCCTGCTCATGTGGACCAGTCTGTGGTTTACCCTTTTTGCAATGAGAGCTCATTGTTAATATTCAGCCTGGTGTCCACTGTAACCCCTTGGACCTTTCCAGCATTAGTAGACCTGATTTGGATGGAAAATAAGTAGATATGTTGAACCTGATATGAAATATTAAACTCTTAGTTCCCACCTTAGCTCAAGGTGGGATTTCATAAATTATGTGCTTGCACAATCAAGGAGCAGGCAGATCTTTTCCAGTGAAGATGTGTAGTCCTATCAGGAAACACGTCTGGGGTGTCATTTTTGGGGTAAAAGTCCAGAAGACTTAGGGCCACCAGAGCTCTCATGGATGTGATTTGGGTTCCCTAAACCTTCAAACGAATGGACTGGAAGCTGCATTTATTGAGTGCACAGCACAGGTTCAGATCTGAATTTTGCTTTTGTCTAATCCCAGTACACCAAAAGTCCAGGACACACACGTAGAAAATTTGATTATGGATCCAGGCTTAGCTAATGAATGAAAACAAGAGCTTTGCCCCCATGCTCTGTGGGGTGTTTCTGTTCTGCTGTCATCCTTGCCAGCATTGCCTGGGCTCTTGGCTGCTCTGGCTCATGTTGGATGTCTGCAGGCAGCCTGGCAGCCTGGATCCCTCACCACCATCCTGCTCTGAGTCACACTGACCCAAACAGTCACTTGGCCTGTTAGCACTTTTCCCTATTCCTGTCAGACTGGTATTTTCAGTTCTGAAAAAACCAAACCAAAACAACCCAACACAAATTCTGACAGCCTCATCAGTTCAGAAATCAGAAAAAAAACCCAACCCACAAACAACCCCCTCAAAAAAAACCCATCAGGAAAACCCACGCTCAAATTCGTCCTTCTCATCTCCCTGCTGCACTGCAGAGAAGGTGCAATCTGGTACCCAGCTGGGGATGCAAATGTTCTGGGGTGAATCATGGAATCATAGAACAGTTTGAGTTGGAAGGGACCTTAAAGATTAGCTAGTTCCACCCCCTGCCATGGGCAGGGACACCTCCCACCAGCCCAGGTTGCTCCAAGCCCCATCCAACCTTCAACACTGCCAGGGATGGGGCAGCCACAGCTTCTCTGGGCAACCTGGGCCAGGGGCTCAGCACCCTCACACCAAAGAATTTGTCTGACCTGAATGTCTAACCTAAATCTCCCCTCTTCAGGTTTAAACCATTAAATGGATGTGTCTGGTGAAACTCCACTTGATTTCTCTCCTGCATCACCCTGTCTCCCACAGGCCTGCAGCATCCCCCAGGCTCCTAAAAGGGAATTTGAGGCATTTTATTGCATTTGAGGCAAAAGCTTACAGTACAATAATGGTCCATCCCATTGTCCATCCCTGGTCAATCCCCAGACTCCTGGGGTGGCTTCCCTATGGTAGAGTCCAAGAGATGGCTGTTGGCAGTGCCCCAGCAGATGCCCACATCCCAGCATTGGGAAGGAGGCTATCCCAGTTGAGAGCACATGCTGAACAGCAAAGTGACTTCCTTGGCTTCCTTTGGACTTGGTTTGAGTCCAAAGCCCTGTGGCTGCTGTGATTTTGGGTGGATGTGAACTCAGAGGGTTTCTGAGCTCAGCTCTATTGCCTGTTCTTTCAATTTTCTGTGTTACAAATGGGATTTCTGCAGAGAAATTGAGCTCCAGGCTGTTATTTTTATAAACTATTAGTGCTTTCTATCTGTTAGCCATTCTGACATCTTTCAGCTCTCTTTCATGTCTCTCTTTGTGTTTCTTTGCCTTCTTTGTGGGCTTTTCTTTCCTTGCCAGCTGTAGCTACAGCCCAAAGTTGAGCATGACCCCAGGCTTATAGTCTTTCACACATCAAAAATTGTTCATCCCTCCAGGATTCTCCTTCCTCTGTATCTCCTCCCACTGAAGCTGATGATACCACAGGGGTTAAAATACTAAACACGTTTGATGCAGAAAAAAACCAAAAGGAGCAGTACAGTACCAACCCCCCACTTTGCTCTATAGCAAGAATCATGCCCTCAACTTCCACCTGCCTTAGGGCTTCATGGGTTAAATCTTCCAAAGTGAGACATTTTACTGTCCATGGAGATTTCCAGACACATGAGATTCGACTCCCCAAGCTCTTAGCCCCTCACACACTCAATACTCCCAGATATCCAGATTTCCAGCTCCTGGCATTTCTCTTCTCACCTCACAGCAGCAGCTCCACCATCAAACCTGCAGGTGCAAGCAATGACTTCTCCCAACCTCACTTAAACCCCAGAATGGGAGCAGAAGTGAGAACCCCAGGATCTGGGCTCTGCAAGCAGCAGGACCAGATGGGCACTCAGTACTTTTAAAGACATGTCCCTCTCTGTGCTGTCATCCTAGAAAGTATGTCCTGCTTTTTCTGTGGGGGTTTATGTTTCACTGTAAAGCTGGTATCGCTGCCTTCAATTAAGATTTTCATTATTTTCACTATTTGATGTTCATTAAGGTTTATGTTGACAAAGGGCCAATGAAAGTTTGGAAGTTACATGATTGTCTTACACCAAATCAGATGAGCTTTCAGGAAAGCTCTGCCCAAAGCCTTCTGAATGTTCCCACAGTTCTTCTCCCCCTCCCAGAGGCAGTGCCCACATCTCTGCTCCAATCTTTGCAGCAGACTGCTGGAGGAACTTCTTGTAGCACCGAAGGTCTCACAGGGGGCAGGGAGTGCTTCTGCCAGCATCATTATATTCATTTTGCTCTTCCCTGTGCATCCCCAGCGTGCATCTGCAACTGCTCAGGATATTCTTAAGCTTGCTCTTACCTCCTCTCTGAGTGCTCAGGCAAAAATTTCATCAGTCAGGCACAGAGGGTGCCTTTTCTCCTAAAAGCCATGAGTTTCCTGCCTTGAGAATCAACAGGGATTGAGGTCATTCCTGATTGGAGAAGATACAGCTGCTTCTAAATGTCCATCACCCCATCCAAAACTGCACCAAAAGATCACTGGGGACTCTCCAGCCTTGGAGGAGCACATTTAAATGATGCTTCAGGTTCAGAGGGTTGAGATCTGTAATAGAGAAAGAACAAGCATGTAAATCAGACCCTGCAGTAGAGAGGAGATGCTAAAGAATGACAAATATTTGAGAACCACTTTTCTTTCCCAAGCTCTGAAATCCACTGTTTCAAAGAAAGGATGGATCAGACCCTCTCCCAGGTCCAGAAGTCCAGTTCCTTTGCTTGGAGAAGTGTCCCTCACTCACAGATGCAGAGCTCAGAAGCAGTGCTGGGTACGTGGCCCTTCCCTCTGCTGTGCTGTGATGAAATTCTCAGGGAGACCCTGGAGGAAAAGTTTTGAGTTTAGTTACACTAAGTATTCCTTCTATCCACAAATGAGTCATAATCACAGAATGGTTTGGGTTGGAAGGGACATTAAAGATCATCTAGATCCAACCCCACTGCATGGGCAGGGATACCTCCCGCTAGACCAGACTGAACAAGGCTTCATCCAACCTGGCCTTCAATCTGAAAGTTTTTCCTTTTAATCTGAAGCGGTTTCTACCCCATAAACCTCCTGTTCTGACCTCGAAGTGTCCGAGCAGATAGTCACAGACCATGAGGCAATGGGTTAGCAAGACTAAAAATACTTAGGGAAGAGGGTTGTTTCCCTGTAAGTCCATCTTTCCCTGTCCAGATTGTCACTCAGCACTGCAGGACTTCTTTGCTAATTTAGAGTACTTCAAAAACGCTTGTTAAGCTACTGCTAGGTAAAAGTATCCACTGACAACAATCTGTGTCTTAGCAACCAGATCAACATAGCCATGGAAAGACTTCTCTGTCACTTCTTGCAATATTGCCAGGAGGACATGAAGGTCATGTGGATCACCCTGACCACCAGAGCCCTTTCAAGCAGTCATTGCTCTTAACATGCAGGAAGGCATCCATGGAGCTCCAGCACTTTGTGCTAAATCAGCAGACAAAAAGTTGTGCTGCTCTTTCCTGGTTAATTTGAATTCAGTGCATTTCTAGAAAGACTCCTCTAACACTTAATCTAAGTTTCTATTCATGTTTAGGTTACTGTTTGTCTTTTTAAATTTTTTTTTAATACAACTGAAATTCATCATAAATGTTTCAGGAGTAAACAATGGTGTTAATCTATTTGCTAAGCATGGCTGTTGTTTGTTTGCATTGCTGCGGAGAACATGACATAAAAAAGTCTGCCTCTGACACCAGTCACGTCTGAAAATCACCCTCCTATCTGTGTCTGGGGACATGGGGAGATCAGGGGCATGGACTGGAGGAGTCTGAGATAAGGCCAGTTGAAGAAGTATTGATGGAGCTATTGGGGAGGATATGGTGATCATCAGAACCACAAGACATCTTTCTTCCAGGTTTCAGGGCACAATGTTACAACATGTGGTACAGGAAGACCCCACCACACCTCTGTCAGATGTCCTGAAGGAGATTTGACTTGTTGTGACCCCAAGTAATGTGCTGTGATGCAGGGATGGGAAAGCCCCTGTGCTTGGCCAGGACATCCTAAACACCTTCTTGATCATATTTCATTGTAGAGTCAGTCAGATGTTGCACAAGTCCTTGCCCAGGCAGGAGGTTTTTACTGTTGCTGCTTTCCGGGTGAGAGGAGGTGCTGCTAGGGTGGGAATGGGTTTGCTTGATGCACAGTGATTTTGGTGGGCTTTGTAAGACCCTGTGCCCATGTCCCCAGCAGCAGGACCAAGGACCTCAGTAACAGTGTGATGTACTCAGCACCCACAGACCTTGCAGTGTAGAAAGCAGCATTGCCCAAAACTCAGGGACAGCTGGAGCCTGTGCCTGCCAGGGCTCTCTGTGGTTGAAAACCCCCATGGTCAGGCTCAGCAGACAGAGGACACCAGCTGCTTGATTTTAGGCACATGGCCTAAAATATCCTTCATGTGAGACAGTGGTGATCTACTTGTCTCTTCCAGGTACCCAGGGGTTGGCCAACCTAGCTTGACCATCACTGTTCTTCAGTCAGCCTTGTGCTCTCTCTGAGAGAGGACCTGATGCCAGAGTGGGTTCAGCATCCTGGCAGACATACTTTTTACTTAAGGCAGAAAATCTCCTGGTCAGAGGAAGGTCTGCCCAGAGCACTGTCCCTTGTGTGGACAGAGGAACCCTGTAGATAACCTCGAGGCCCCTTCCCCCCACAGAAATCCCATTCCAGTCTCCAGCAGCCAGGAAGTGGCTCAGCCCTGCTGTGGGAGGTTTACTAATGCCCTTTCCAAAACACGTTAGTGTTAACTCTGCTAATTGGATATTCTCCTTATCCATATCAATTCCGATCCCACGAGGGTCCTGCACAACAGACGTGCAAATCCAACACTACAATTCCCTGCTCTGGCATTTCTGGGCTGTGTTCAGCATGATTTAAGTAAAGAACAATAGTGGCTGATGACTGCAAAGGAGTTTAAGTGTGCTGGGGATTTAAACCAAACTGCTCAGACACATGACTTGAAAAGTGGCTTCACTGGGAAGGAAAGGGCTTTTTTGGATGGAATTTCAGAGTGAAAATTAAGTCGATTTGATGGTAAGCTCCTTGGGAGAAAGAATATCTGTCCCTTCCGTTTGTGCAGCTCACAGCCTGGATCCAACCAGCACAGCCATTTAATAGCTTTGTGAGTGCCACTGATTGAACACTCCCCTCCCAGCTCATTTCCTAGAAATTACTTAAATAGCCCAATCATTCACAGTCCTTGGCCAGCTGAGGGGTGAATGTACCTCCTCATATTTGCTCTTGGATGTGGATCAGTCCCTGAAGTATCTTATTTTTGAATGGGAAAGCATTTGGAAATTCCCTGCATTGTAAGACCAAGCCAAGAACCGTGGAGCTAATGTAGATGACAGAAACAGAAGGAGCTGGAAGGCTCAACGTGGCTCAGTTGTTACCACTGTGTTGGCAGATGGAAATGAAGGGGCAGTGACACCTCCAAATGGAATTTGAGCTCTCTGGATTTGTTTCTCACTAAAACCAATTTTTTTTTCTTCCTAAACAAAGATCTACAAAACACCCAAATGCATATTAGTGAGGCTGGATATTTTTCAAATGTATTTGTTTTCAATAAGAAATAATTATCAACAGTGAAGAAGTGGAATAAAGAGAAGTGATGATCATAGGGTTTTTTTCCCCCTCTAATTTTTGAATCAGCTCCAGAAACCATGTCCTCACTAAGACAAATTGATGGAGGATATGTTTGTGTGGCTATTTTGAAATACCTGTAATTTCCCTCCTCCTGTTTATAAGAGCCTCAGAACATGATCAGGGAACAAAACCAATAAAGAGCAATTCCAACCTCTTCCCTCATTTATGGGATGAATCTCACACTGTGAATAATGAAGAGTGAATAGCTGAAGTAAATAGTTCACAATCAATCTCCCTTGCCTGGCACAGCAAATACAGTCAAACAAGATGCAGTATAATACAGCTGGATGCAAGGTCACTGTGTGGAAATAAAGGATGCAGGTTGCAATTACACAGTTGGGGTTTCCATCTTGGAAAGTATGGAAGGAGTGGGGGCCATGCTGGAAACCAAGTGAATCCATAACCCCACTAAGGTGTGGTGGCTATGAAGGAGCCTATGATCTGGACTGCCACTGAATGTAGGTGCTCAGGGGTCTTTTCTAAGAGTGTTTGTGCAGCATCCAACTTTGGGCACATCCTTGAAAGGAGAAACAAGTAAGAGCTGAGTATTGGCCTTCAGGGAGTCACCATAGTTGTCTCTGGTACCAGCACCCTATGTGCTGATGATTTGCAGGCATCATCTGATGCCAGAGGTACCACAGAGCCCACCAGGCCCTGCACACCATTACACACTGCAGAGCATGATGAGTTAAGCCCTGCAGGTCCTAGACACAGAAGCATCTGGCTAGTATTGCCTTTCCCAGGAAAATTATGGATTCTTGGCAGCAAGTTAACAAATCAATCAGCAGTAATTAGCATCTTTCGAGGAATGAACTATCTGGTGGCATTAAAGGGGTAGAACATCTTTCCTGAGTGAAATGAAGTGTAAAGGAGCTTTGCAGCAAGGTGGGTCTGTTGCTATGGAGCTCTCCTCAAGGCCCACTATCTTCAAACCTGCTGCAGAGGAGGGAAACCTGGACTGATGGTCCAGACTGCAAATGTTACTTCTTGAAAAAATTGTCTCTTCTGCTTTCATCCTAAGCTGTGATTTTTTTAATTGCAGGCTGTAGCCCTGACTTGAAGGATGCTCCCTTGGGGCACACTGCGGCATGGGGCTGGCTCAGATTTTGATCTTTTGGTCTCTGTGGAATGCCTAAATTTTTAACAGAAACACATCAATCAAAATGCAAAACACCAGGCCTAGGACTGCCCATTGATGCCTTCATTTTCCTGCCAACAAACTGAAATCTTCACCTTCTCTGCCCCTATGGGGTGTCCCCAGGGTAGTTGATCTTCCCCAGCACATGTCGGGTTACATCAGGGAAATGATGCTATAGTACCATGTAGACCACTGCTCTGTCCCTCAGCTAAGATCCTTCTTCATCAGGCTTCTAGAGCTGGACCTGTCAGAAGAGAGGAGTACAATCAGTCCTTGTTTGGCCTGATGGTTTCACTACTGCTGCATCAGGTAGAATCTGGCTGCAGCATTCCCATGGGCTATGTCTGGCTCCATGCACATGGTGGTCTGAGGAATTCGGAGTCAAGAGAAGTCCAATAGGAGCAAGCAGCAACTGGCTGCTTACAGCAGAGAAAATAGCAACTGCAAAAACTGAAAGGCAAAGGGCAACTGAAGAAAAAAAAAAAAGAGGAAAAGAGAGAGTCTTGGAGCCTGAAACATCACTAGGAAACAGTCAGCTTCTGAAGCAAGGTGGCTGCTGTCTGGCACTGATGATGCAAGTGTTCACCTTTGTACCTGTCCTGCACCTACAGTTACCTGGCAGGGCCTCTGTGTGTCTCACCAGCACAGGGAAAGGGGCAGTCTGACCCCAAGTGTGTGCTGTGGGAAGAGGGAGGATGATGTTGAGGAGCCTCCACCCCTGCAGTGTTTCTGTGGGAAAAAACACTGGGCCAAGCATGGTCCTATTTGGGCCAAAAGATTTTTGTAATGATGAAGCATTCCAGAGAGGTTTATATTTTTCTCTGTGGAGAAAAAAATACCTTGAGAATTTAAAGTCCACAGACCCAACAAACCATTCATGATCCCCTCATCCCCTTTGCTGCCTTTCTTTGCCCTGTGCAATGTGAGAAAGGGAAGACACCTTGGCAAGGTCTCTGCTACCCGTGCACGAGCACTGCTCCCTTCCAGGGCCCCAAATCTGGCTGGAAATAAAACTACCAAGCCCTTGGCTTGTCAGCCTGTGGATCTGCTTCTCACACTGTGGCCTCCATTCAGGGGCTGGTGGTTTCAGCAAAGTGTGTCTGGTCATAGCTGTGATAAATGGGTGAGAAGAGGCCCCTCAGGATGGCAAGATGAAACATATGGTTGGTGAACTGTGACATATTGCTAACAGCCCTGTGCTCACAGGTCCATTAGTCTCAATTAAAGTGGACTAGAATATTTAGTACAGGTTCAAGGAAGAGCAATGGAGTCTATTTGGGGCTCATCAGTGGGGTTCCTCAGGAGGCAACAAGAAATTCCAAACTGGCACGAAGGAGCATGGCTGGGGGAAGGAGGGGGAATCTGCAAGTGCTGCTGCCAGGGGACCCAAGGAGCTTGTGTATGTTGGTGTGGCTGTTGTCCATTAGCTTCTCAAGGCTCATCTTGGAGAAAACACTGTGCTTGAGGTACACAAAGAAGCACACAGAACCACAGAATGTCAGGGCTTGGAAGGGACCTCAAAACCTCACTGAATCCAACCCCCCTGACAGAGCAGGGTCACCCAGGGTAGGTCACACAGGAACGTGTCCAGGTGGGTAGTGAATGTCTCCAGAGCAGACTCCAGAACCTCCCTGGGCAGCCTGGGCCAGTGTTCTATTACCCTCACAGTGAAAAATCTTTTCCATGTATTTACACAGAACCTTCTATGCTCCATGTACCCAGTGAGGGGGCTGAGCACCAAGGGCTGAAGATCAAGCAGGCCTGGCCTCACCCCAGCAAGCAGCAGCCTGGCTAAAGACAACCAGGCAAGAATCAGCAGCTTTCTTACTTCTGCATGAATGGAGACATGTGCCAAATATTTTAGCTCCCCCTTGCCCTTGTGTGCAGGTTGTGAGCTCTTCCTGCCCTGAAGCTACAGACACTGCTCTGTGCACAGCCACAGCTCTGAGGCTTGCAAAGCATCTCAGAGAAAATCTGCCACAGTGGTCAGTGTGGCTCCCACTGACTAGGAGGATGGGACAAGGACCTGTGGAGGAGTGCCCACCAAAGGGACCGATGAGCCCAGGCCAAGCAAAGACCTCAGTCAGGAAAGCAACATCGATAATGCCAGGGTGGACAGGCAGACACACTGTGAGCCCTGCTTAATTCCCTGCTTGCTTTAATTCCCTCTGTGGAACACTGTAAGAGAAAGAAAAGAAAAAAGAAAAAGAAAAAGAAAAAACAAATATTAAAATACACGGTGGGATGAGGATGACAGCTGCTTCCTCTGCTGTGATTATGCAGTGAGAGAGAGATCAGAGAGTCTGGCCAGAGGCTGTGCATCTGCCCACCCCAGTGGAGAAGTGGCTACAGGCAGGGTCCTCTTAAAACCTGACTACAAAGTTAATTTCTTGAACTTTATTTTCTCTCAATATATTATTTCTGTGCACAAAAACAAACATGCATGCACCTGGGGCAAGGTTCAGGAGCAAAGAGGCAGGGATGTGCATAACTTTATTAACTAATCAAACTTTTCCTCCAAAACTGGAAAGAGGAAGGAAAGTTCTTGTGATGCTTATTTTCAGATGCTTCATGCCCATGCAGATACGAAGGAGATAGAAATCAAGAAGTACCTGTGAAAATTACATTTATTTCTTAAATTTCTAATGAGCCAAAGACTTGCATCCCACCATTCCCTATGCACAACCCAGCATTTCTAGCTGAGATGATCTGCTCCCTGGGAACTGCCTCTGCTTTTGCACCAAATAGCTCATAGTGGATCCTCACGCACAGCTCAGACGTGTTGGGTGTCTCAGTCGCATATTTATTCCCTAAAAACCTCAAAGAAAACTAGAATTACCAATTCCTTTGATGATCTTCATGCCTCCAGTGTGCCACCTTGGGCTGGGGAGCTTGAGCAGGACTTCTCAGGAGCCGTAGGAATTCAGCCTGTGGAAGAAGTGGCAGGAAGAGCTAAGTAGGGCTGAGACAGGGAAGCATTTAGAAACCTGTCAGCATGTCACACGGCAGCCACCATGGTGAGTGTGAGCATGTGTGCATGCAACAGGGAGCACGAGATGGGCTCTGCTGAAGGTTGTGTCTTTTAAGCAGATGTTCCCTGAATCCACTAATGGTGATGCTGGGCTGCTGGGTGGTGTCTCATTTGGACTACATGTGTTGTCACTTTGTTTAATAGCAAAATAAGTAGTGAAACAATCAGATTTGATGCAGTTAAGGCAGAAAGGTCTTGATTTGGGTAATCAAGTGGCTGTTTATGGTGTGCAGACTGCCCAGAGAAACTGGCCATTTATTAATGCATTAAAACCAGCCACAGATTAATGTGCTGCTAATGAGACATGAAGAGAACTGGCCAAAAAATTATTTCTCTAGCAGGTTATCAGAGACCAGAAAACACTGTGTGGACACTCTAACCTATCCCCTGTGGCACATTAATGAAGGAAGAGGGTATGAAGCCCTGCTATATCCATATGGACGTTAGTCTCTCCAGAATTTGAAATTATTTTATGTTTTGCATCCTGCTGTTTAAGGGCTAAAGGAACAATTTTTATCGAAGCCTGTAATGTCAGTGATTGCAGAGCCTGGGTGGCACATCCCCATCATCTGCTCACTCTGCTGTGACCTCTCCTTATGCATCTGTGCCTCTGCTCAGCCAGGGGCACTGTGCACTCTCAGCACCTCCTGTAGGCTCACCAAGGCAGCATGGACTGGCCAGTCCAGCCAGGCTGAACACGAGTGACAGCTGTGATTACTTTCTCTCAAATGACAGCACTGAAGTCACAGAATAGCCAAATCATTTTGGTAAAAAAAGACCTTCAAGATCATTTGGTCCAAGCATTACCCCAGCACTGCCAGGGCCACCACTGATCTCAGCACCACATCTCCATGGCTTTGAAACCCCTCCAGGGATGGGGACTCCACCCCTGCCCTGGGCAGCCTGGGCCAGGCCCTGACAACCCTTTCCAGGGAGAAATCATTCCCAAGATCCAATCTAAACCTCCCCTGGCACAACTTGAGGCTGTTTCCTCTCATCCCATCACTTGTTCCCTCGGAGCAGAGACCAAACCCCCTTACTTCAAACTCCTCTCAGGCTCAGCTTCTTTTGCTCCAGCCCCTCAATGTTCTTCTGCTCCTAAGGGTCCCAGAACTGACCCTTACTGATTGGAGGTGCAGCCTCTCCAGTGCCCTCTCCCTGCCCTGCTCCTGCTTCGCACACCAGTGCTGACACAAGCCAGGGTGCTGGTGGCCCCCTTGGCCACCTGAGCACACACTGGCTCATGTTCAGCTGCTATCACCCAACACCCTTAGGTCTTTGCCATCTTGTTTGGTTTTTATTCATTGGACCAGTGACCCATGCTTGTGACCGCTGGTGCTGAATAGAAGGTGACTGAGCATGTCATGATGATACTTTGTGTTGCTAAATTCGAAATACACAGTGAGAAGGGGAAGAAGGTGGAGTAACAAATCAAAAGCACTGAACAAGCAGTATTTGGTCTCTGTGCCTGAGAACACACGGAGATTTTGCAGAGTTACCTGCACAGAGAGAGGGATCTATGGGATCTCCAGCCTTCTTGGAGGCTTTTTGAAGATTTTCCTGTGTCTTTTGTTCCAATGGAGTGTGGAAAGCTGAGTGAATAATGGGTAAGAGCTTGCTTGGATATTTATTCACTTTGAAAGAGAGCTTCAGATGAGCCCAGCTTCAGGAGTCCTTCACAGATGTTCTCTGCAAGCAGTCAGGCATAAAAGAGAAAAAAAACCCCTTGTTCCTAAATAAATTTATTAGACAAAGCCTTGAATGTGGATCACTCCTGTTCATAGATATTTGATAGTCTGCTCAAGAATTTTGGTATTCAAACATTATTTTTTTTTAAATTCTGATTCTGACAAAACAGTTTATTTTGAATGATCATCCAACCACAGATCCTCTCTGCACATGCCTTGGTTGCTGTACGTAGCAATCATGATTAAGAAGTGTAACTTATGTAAGTAAAAAAAATAAACTAACTTAATTCAACTGGCAACCCAAGGGGTAGTGCATAGTTAAGTACTTTGAATGTTAACAACAAAAACATGCCTGAAGGGTCTGGCAAATTTACCAACCATTCACCACCTCACAGAAAAAAAGTCAATTACTGAAAGATGATTGTAGTCCCAGCTAAATAACAGTGCTGTTTGTAAAAGCACATTCTTAGCCCAGATGCTGCAGTGCTCATCAGACTGCTGTCAGACCTTCTGCTGAACTCTAAAGCCTGCACTTGACATTGCAATCATGAAACATCAGATTTTGTCAAAGGTCTGGGCAGGGAAAGTGCCATGCAAGGTGCCAGGCTGGAAATTTACTGTGAATCAGTCATGGTAGATGAACTCTCTGCGTGTAGATGGGGATTGGGATTCATGTTTGTGAACCCCAGCCCTCTGAATAAGTGCTGTCAAATTTCATCTCCTCCATTTGAGGACTGGGAGAAAAAGGCACCTCTGAGGGTAGCTCATTCTGGCTGGGCTGTCTTGGTGAAGAAGACTTTTAAGAGGAGTTTGAAGGTGATAATCAGCTTGAGGGATGCCTAGTGATCCATTAGGAGACATTAAAAAAAAACAAACAACCTCTTCTCAAGATGAAAGGAAGCTGTTCAGAGCTGGATGTGAAACCACTGTGTGTTGCAGGCCAAGTGTGGAGGGGGAGGAGAAGAAACCAGGACTAGAGCCAAGAGGAACTTCACAAGTGAATATAGAAGAACCTCCAAAGGCAACACTGTGGGAGCAGACAGCGGAGTAGAAGAGGAGTGGCAGAAGGGAAGGAGAGCTGCAAGCAATGGGAGAGGGAAGGTAATGTTGAATTTTGGCAATGTCTCCTAGGAACAGAAGAGGGCTCTGTGATGCTGATTAACCACGAACTATCTATGGAACACTCACCTGGACAACTCAGCCAAAATACAGCAGTTTGCTGAAGCTGCTTAGAAGGACTGATGGGCCCAGAGCCATAGTCTGTCAGGGACAGGACTGAGCAATGAGCGTGATGCTCAAATTGGAGAGTACCCTTCATCACCCAGAGTCAGGATCAAAGGAGAGGATAAAGATGACTGACCAGCTCTTCTGGTCAAGCCAGGACTGTGGATCAAATTAAAAGGTGTGAGAGGGCTATCAGGCTACCAGGGGTCTGTTGTGTCTCTTTGGGGGACACCAGAGCGCCCACCAGAAGAGACACCTGAAAGGAAACTAAGTTGGCTCCCTGGGGAAGAGCAGAAGGGAGGCCAGGAAAGCTGAGCGGAGAGCTGGAGAAGAAAGGGCAAGAAGGAGAGTGAAATACTAGGATCAAGAAAGAAAGGTCAGTGACAGCAGGGGAAAATGTGCTTTTATCCTGCAATGAGATGCAATCTGCTTGGAGATCCCTGCTGCTTCATGTCCTGCTGCTGCCTGCTGCAGAGGAGGGGCCCTGCCATAGGGAAGCCATCAGGAGGTCTAACACCTTCTGTGCCCCCATCACACCTTCAGACATTGCCAGAAGTGTCCCATGGGCAGGAAGTGGAAAGGTATGCTCTTTGCTTTCAGCTCTGGCAATGCAATGCAGAGGGGACACAGGTTCCCCTGGGTATCAGCCTGCAAAGCTGAGTGGGGACCTGACCAATGTGTCCAGGCCTTCTCCACACACCTGCAGAGCTTAGGATGTCCCTGTTCACAGGAGAAGTCACTTCACTCTCCTCACCTCCAAAGCAGTAAGGGCACATGGGGCATGCAGGGCTGTGCTGGGGTCTCCTGTGAGTCAGAGAATCACAGAATGGTTTGGGTTGAAAGTGACCTTCAAGATCAACTAACTCCAACCCCTCTGCCTGGGCAGGGACACCTCCCTCTAGACCAGGTTGCTCAAAGCCCTTAGAGTCCCAGGACAGGATGATGGTGCTATGGAATCAAATTCATGGGCATCACTTCCTCACACCCATGATGTCCTGTCTGCTCAGTGCTTACCCACTCTGGGTAACAGGCAGCAGAGAATACACATTACCTGCTGAAACACCTCCAATGGGCCCTGCATCTCTGACAGATCATGTCTGCCAGAACCTCTTCTGGATTTTTGAACTGCCCTCTCCCGCAGCAGACAGGGCATTCTGTCTGCAGAAATCCCATTCCCCTGAGATTTCAGAAACCACAGGTCTAACAGTAAGATGGATGAAGTGGGGCTTGTGAGCACTCACCATGCTCCAGGTATCTCTGGAGTTTCTGGAGACTTTCATGGACAGAGGCTCTGTTAGACTGCACCCTTAGTCAGAGTTTCTTTGTGATTTTTTTACCCCTTTCCTTTTATATACTGCATCATCATCCACACAGGGGAGAGATGCTTCAGGACCCTTCAGCACTGTGACTGCAGTCCCACACACATCTCCATCAGTGGCACCGGTGACATTTCATCCATCCAGCACCATTATTCAATGAAACTCTTTGTTTTGCTGTGATAAATGGGGCGGGCAGGGAATCGATTCCCTTCCCCTGCCTGCAAGGCGTCAGGGGGCTGTTTCACCAGGAGGCCTTCTCTCTGCCTCAGCGCTCAGATTAACTTATTAGGAGTTAATTAATCAGGCCCATTGACTGGCTGTCACGTTGCTGGATGGTTAGTCTACTCTTGGTTTGCAAGGTCATAGCAGAATAGTTCCCCCTGTCCTCTTTGCTGCCTGCCATCACCCGAGAGGCTGAGCAGCAAGGATGAGCAGGAGGAAGGATGAGAGGCAATGGGTTCAAGTTGTCCAGGGGAGATTCAGATTGGATATTAGGAAAAATTTCCTCACTGAAAGAGTGGTGAAGCATTGGAAAAGTTTGCCCAGGGAGGTGGTGGAGTTACCATCCCTGGAGGTATTAAGAAAATGGGTGGATGTGGCACTTTGGGAGAGGATTTAGTGGTTAAGGTGGTGTAGGACTGATAGATATCAGTACTCGATGATCTTAAATGTCCTTTCCAACCATGATGATTCTACAAAGAGGAAGATGAAGGCTGGTCTGTTTGCCAAATGAAGGAGAAAATGAATGGAAATGTAGCTCCATTCCCCCTTGCATGTTGTTCACACAGTGACTGAAGGATGGGGAGAGCTTCCACAAGTCCTGTCTTCCACAAAGGATGAGGGACACAATGTAGCCCTGGCTTTTCATCCCAGCAAACACTCTCACTGCTGTCCATGGGCATCTGGTGCTCCTCAGGGTACAAAAAGCTGCTGTGGCCCAGGTGGGACATTGCCAACCATGAACAAGTATCCATGAGGCAATGAGCAGTGGAGTTTTGGAGTGTCAGGATTTCAGGGAATCAACATTGCACAACAGGAATGAGTGCAACTATCTATGAAAAATCTGGGAAAAGCTACATAAAAAGAAAGGAACCACCTTCAATGGGGTTGGGAAGAGATGTTGAGATGAAAAACCCTGGACCTTGTAAGATAAATGATGGGATTTTTAAGAACCATGTGTGATCAGCACCTCAAATTTTGCCTGAGGGGTCATCACCATCAGCAAAAAAAACTTACTAAAGAGTGATGTTCCCTGAAAACATACCTTACAGCAAAGCCCTGGACAGGTTTAATCTGACTTCTTTGTGAATAAGGGCACGACCAGTGACCTGGTAAAGGCTCACAACCTGTCCATCCCATTCTCTGTGGGAGGGAGATTTCTGACAGCAGAGGCTCTTCAGTTGCATAGAAAAAAACTTTTTTTAAAGTGAAGGTTTAACTTGCTATGAGAAGTGGCCATTTCCTCCCTTCTGGTGAGTCTTTTTTGCAAAGAAGTGAGTAGAAGAAAAGAGCTGGATGAAGATCTTGCCCTCTGTTATGCAACCTGAGCTTCCTGACTGTGACCCTGCAGATCTGCAGACCTGAGCTGGACTGGAACCTCACCTTAGATCTCTGCTGGACCCACCAAGCACTGACTGTCACTGTCCTTGTCACATTTGGTATCTGTTTCACCTGCTGAGTGATCCAGAGTTGTTGTCCTTTATGACCTCCCTCTTGCTACTGGAAAAGCAAGTGGTTACAGCCAGAGGGCTCAGACACATTACAGCCAGGGTGTTGATCCCACCAATACCACCAGATGCACACTGGAAGGTTACACATTCCTGCACACCTCAGGCCTACAGGGAACAATCACACTCCTCTGGCCTTTTTCTTAAGGTGCTGAGAGGAAACGATGATACACATGGCAAGAACTTGTGAACCACAGCTGTCCTAGGGACAGGAGATTGCCTTTCACAGAACATGTGCAGTAGAGGAGCTTGATTCCCTTGCTAATGGTATTTATTCACTTCTTTATCAAGACAGTCTTTATCAGAAGAGCTCACTCCCACCACTACTTCCTCCAGTGCTGTAAAACTGAGCATACATTTACTGGACCTGTTGGGAAAACAGCCAGAGAGCTGAGGTGATTATTTCTTCCTTTCTCTTAAGCCCTCTTCCAGCTTCAGCCTTTTGGGGGATCAGCAGCAGTCAGTGCTGCAATTATTCCTGATGGAAGGTGTTAGCTCAGCCTCTGCTTGTCTTTGACTCTTTCTTCTGGAGTGCCTGTCCCCTCAAATCTGACCATACAGACACTGCCAGGGGACCCCCAGTGCTGTACCCCCACATCTCACCTTTGTTCTGCTCCTTGGGGATCTTGTGTCTCATCTAGAAACAGAAGGGAGGGTCACTCACTGGAGTTCCCATCACACACTGGGTCCAGATCCTCAGCCATTTACACCATGAATACCTCAGAGGAGTTTAAGCAGAGGGATGTCCCTTGTGCTGCCTCACGCTCTTGGTTTCCTTCCACCACAAAACCAGAAGTCTTCCCAATGCACAGTAAAAAAATTACATTCCCAACCAAATTTTCTGCAAAGAAAATGAAAATGCCTTGGCCAGCAATAAGAACAGTCTCTGATTCTATGATTCTGTGCATGTGTGCACAGTTTCCTCTGTGCTCGACCACCTGGGATGTCTGTGTTATCAGCATGTCAAGGTGGGTGGGTGTGCAGGCTCTGTGTGAACAGGGATGTGGGAGCCATCTGAGAATCATAAAATCATTTTGGTTGGAAAAGAACTCTTAAGATTATCAAATGCCAATCCCATGCATGGGCAGGGACACCTCCCACCAGCCCAGGTTGTTCCATGCCCCATCCAACCTTAGGCACTGCCAGGGATGGGGCAGCCACAGCTTCTCTGGGCAACCTGGGACAGGGGCTCAGCACCCTCACAACAAAGATTTCTTCCTAATTTCTAACTGAAATCTCTCTCAGCTTGAAACAATTCCCCCTCATCCTGTTACTCCTTGCCCTTGTAAAAAATCCTTTCCTAGTTTTCCTGGAGCCTCTTCAGGTGCTCTAAGGTCTCCCCATTGCAGCCTTCTCTTCTCCAGCCTGAACAACCCCAGCTCTCAGCCTTTGCCCCTGCCCAGAGCAGCCTTTGAAGTGGAATCCTGCATTAAAACAAGCAATGCTATGTAGAATTCAGTGCCAATTTCTACACATCAGAGAGCCTATCATGGACTTTTCTGGGACATGGACAGGACCCTTCCTGCCTAGACAAAATGTTGACAGCCAGTCTATAAAAGTTACCAACAGGTAGGGAGATGGAATAGGTCACATTGTACTTTTCTGCAGGAAATTACATTTTGGAGCCTGCCCCACGTTACTTCATTATTACCAACACATAAATCTGCAAGTGCACAGCTTATTGAGGCTCTCTGACAGCAAGGAGATGGGGAATTGTTACCATGACAGATGGACTGACAAGTGTACTCATATGGAAAAAAACTGTTCAGCTTGGAGTTGAAGCTGTAAACATACAAAAACTTAAATAAAAGGAATGAGATCAGAGCAGTGAGAGTGGAGGGGACAAGGGGTACCATGGAAGGCAATGCTGGAAGGAGCACAATGGGTGCTGGATGGAGGCAAGGCTTGAAATTTGGATGGTTTCTCCCACTCTGGTTCCTATGGGTCATATCTTCAGTGTTTTCATGTAAGAAAAGGTGCTAAATCATCCCCAACATCTTAGAGACCTGACTGCAGACAAACAGCAGGTGGGCTTTGCTTTCATTTGGCCAACACATGGAGACTGGTGGAAAGCTGTCACTGCCTGGGTGACAATGCCACCTTGGACATCTGTGAGTGGGAGTGTGCAGAGACCAGAGACAAAAGAAACAAGGCTGGAAAGTGCCTCCAGAGGACTTTTAGGGTGATGCTTTCCACTTCAGGGAGGTCAAGGATTAATTCTGCATTTCACTGTGAGAGAACTTTCTGTTCATGGACTTCCTGTGAGAGATACAAAAATGCAGGCATTTTCAGCCTGTGTCCTAACAGGAATGTCACCTTCTTAAAGGGACAGCTCTGCAGAGGAGACCTCCAGGTGCACGCAGGGAGCAGGGCCAGAGTGTGAGGCTGCTGGGCATTTCCTGACTTTCTCCAGTTCTTTTCAGCCTGGGGGTGGGTGAGGACTGTGCCCCATGGCTGAGCCATTGTTCTCCAGGCAGCTGCTTCTCCAAGTCTGATGGAACAGCCCCTGCCCCAGCACATCTTCAGAAATGAGACTTTTTCCAAGGCTGCTGCCTGCTCCCACTGCTACAGGGTTCAAATGAAACCACTGTGAGTGTGAAGCAGGGGCTTGCTGAGATGGCTGACCCTACAGACCCATGGATTTCTGGTCCTTTTTGTCACCCTCTGAGCTCTTCAGTGATAACTGAATCCATCCACCTTTCTTCACTTGGAGAAAGCCTTGTCTATGCAGACCAGGCAGTGGTTGCTAACAGGGGGCAATGAGCCAGACCAACCACCCCACAGAGGTGAGACCCCATGTCCCCCATGTCCCTCATGTCCCCCATGTCCTCCAGGTCCCCCATGTCCTCCAGGTCCCCCATGTCCCCCATGTCCTCCATGTCCTCCATGTCCTCCTGCCTCAGGCAGAGCTGCACCTCTCAGCAGTTAACTGAGTCTGGTCTCTTGCTAAACATCTTTGACATTTGATTTGAAGAATAAAGGTCAGGCTTCTCAGAGAATGGTAATGTGGGTTTAATGAACCAAACCTGTCAGAGTCTGTGTGGCTGCAACCTTTCTGCAGAGCAATGGAGTGCAGGGAGAAGGGATTTTTGCCCCATTACCCCCGTGCAGTGACAGCACCATGGCTGGTGGGGATGTGCCTGGGGTATGACTGAGAGAGACAGAGCCTGACCTAAGTCCTGCAGGTTGTGCTGTTGGAGGGGAACAGGATCCCTCTGCAACTTCATTCCCCTCTTAAGTTCTTCTCCTCTTCCTGAGTGACCCAGGAGACCTGAGAAACTTTCTCCTGGAGTTCATCCTGTGGACAGTGGAGAAGAGAGGGCCCAACCATGGTGTTGCCCAACACTTCATGCCTCGAGCACTGCCCAGTTTCTGTGGCAACATCTCTTGGCTCTTGTGGCAGTGGTGCCTCAGTCCTACTCCAGCAATTGTACCCAAATTTCTTGTGTGATATGGGGGAGCTGAGCTCTGAAACTTTTTTCTTGGCACCATAGGAAGTTAAAAAAGTCTTTCAAAATAGTTAAGACACATTCAGACAAAATACTCAGGCATTTAAAAAATAAGAAACTGAATTAAATTTGGCCTCTTTTTTATCAAATTCATCATGTCTTGGCTCTTTTCAGACGTTTTCCCCCAGTTTGTTGGGAGTGTTTGAGATCTCCTAACCCCTGTTACCCATCTCCCTCCCCATCCCTGGGAGTTGTTCTCCTTGTCTCCCTGGCTGAGGGACAGGAATTTTGCTTTTGTGACTTATCATGTGCTTTCCCACTCACAATGTACACAGAGAATGCAACTCTTTTCACCCCCAAACTTGCAAATACATGGATAAACCATGACAAAGTTTGTATTTGCAATGAAATACTCTCCTTTATAGATGTGCCTGTTTTCTGACCACAAAATTCTCCAACATTGCACATTTATAGAATGTGAACAACTTCTTGCAAGGTACTTTAGGAGACATCAGCAGTTCTTAGGTTTCCCTAGCTGGAAATCACTGCTCATGTATCTAACTTCCTCTGATTTGCTTTCTTAAAGAAGGGTAAATGTTAGATATTGTGTTTACCTCTGCAAGAGTCAGTCAGCTCCCTATGGCCCAAGCATTAAGGTTTTCCTCCTCCTTACTTGTGAAATTACATTTAAAATCATACTCTAAAACTACTGACATTCAAAGTCAAGTACTTCAAACACTAGAAGCACCAGAATTCAGGCTGTGCTCTGCTCCAGCTTCTTGAGCAGGATCATTACAATGCAGTCTTTAATTACAAGATCATACACTGTTTTTTCCACAGAATCCCTTACTCATTCCATGCCTGGGTAGTCATTCAATATTTCTCTTAATCCTCCCCATTCAATGTTTGCTGCAGGCTTTATTTGCTGCACACCATCCAGACCCTCTGTTGACTATAAATGATTCATTTCCTCCTGTGTGTTTCTCTGGTGTTTTCGTCAGGGTCTATGGATGCTTCTCAAGCACTAACAAATTTATTTCCAACAAAAACAGTGATTTAATGACCTTGCACTTTGTCCCTTGAGAACTGTGGCAGAAAGATGAGAACCAGGATGAGGGAGAGCTTGAGTCTGGATGCTTTCATGCCATCCCACACAGCAGGTCTCAGTGCTGGATTTTCTGTGAACTTGGCATTTCTTTACAATGCTTCTGTTCAAAGCACTGTCAGATGTGGATGAGAGTGCCACAGGTGCCTGTGGGCACTGAGTTAGCACCCTGGCTGTCCAGTGCCTGGGCTGCAGCTATGAGAGCCAGAACAATGGTTAAAACATTAAAGTTTAAACCAAGTTGCTCCACTTCCACTTCCTGAGGGAGCATGGCATGGTTTTCCCAGTTTTATTTCCCACCTCCTAATAGCACTTAACATTTGTGGTGGTTTGTAATGCCAAGACTCAGGGCTTTAGGAACAAACCAGAAGGATATTTGAGAGCTGGTCACCCCTCTGCACTGACAACCTGCTCTCTGCCCACTGCTGGGTGCTCTGTGGGGCTGGGAGTGTTCTCTGGAAGCCCAACACCCATCCCCCCTATAGCAGCAGCTCTCCCATCCTGTGCTTGCACAACTCCTGCTTTTCCCCCCATGATGGGATCCCCAGAGATGAATGAGCACCATCTGTCCCTCCCTTGGAGTCCAAGCAGCCTGCAAACCCCTTCCTCTGTTTCTTAAGAAAAGGTTTAATGTTCATCTTCCCCAACTCCCAGACAACTGCTCTGACATATTTTCCCTGTCAATGCAAAGACAACACAGTCTGGTGAAACAGCTGCCTGAGCCTCCCAGGTTACTACATTCTTGGTATTAAAAAGCCATTTTCCCAGGGACTGGCAGGGCACTCGCAAGTCCCATGTGGTCCACACCAGCACTCCAGCTTCTCCTTTGAGATGCACAACATGCTCTCACTTCCAGAAGTCTTTTTCAGCTCATACTACACTGAACCATCTGCTTTTCCAAGTGGACAGACCTCTTGCATTGCTCTGTGCCACACACTAACACATTTGATGGCTTTTTTTTTTTGGACAAGCCACAGAGTTCTTGATCCTACTCACACTGTTCACCAAGCCCATCTCTCATCAATATGGCCTGCTGCTTGTGTCCACCTTCCTTGCTCCTCCCAGATGTCTGGTGATGGCCCAAACCAGACCTCAGGGAGCCTTATTCCTCCATGCTGGATGATGGTTTCTCATGGTAGCTCTATATTGAATGATGCCTCAGTGCTGACTGCTGCATGTTTGCTGGCAGGTCCACAGGTGACAGATGGGATCTAGTATAGGGTGACTATGGACAATATCAGTGATGTTGAAGGTGGGCATCTGAACCAGTCCAAAGGGCCTGGAGAGGAGATATGCTGTGGCCTTCTGGCCTGAAATAGGGAATTTGTGGGAACACTTCTCATGAGAAACCCCAGGACAGGTGCTGCAGTGTGTCCAAGGGCCCCAAGGTGCACATCAACCTTTTCATCTGCAGTGAGCTGAGCCCAGGCTGAAAATGGTCCTTTCTGTACATCCTGTATGGCTTTGCTGCTTTCATGGCTTTGGCAGCTGCTGATTGCTCTTCATCTCCCCAGAGCCCTGCAGACCACATCTCTGTGTCACCAATTCTGTGTCCAGACCTCAGGCTGGTGCCTGGTGCTACAGAGGGCTTGGTGGTAGCTCTTGGGGATGATTGTCCTCCAGAAAGCTGCCCCAAGCTGTTCAAGCTCTGACTGCTCCCACCTGCAAAGATTGGTTGTGTGTGGTGCCTGAGTTCAGGGATCCAGTTGGATTTGGAAGGATGAAAGGATGGGGAGAAAATGAATGTGTTTTCTCATTCAGGAGTAAACTGGGATGCTGGTACCAAGAGGCTGGCACACTGAGCACAGAAAGCTGAACTTGTAACTGATAAAAACCACAGTATTTTATAGAATGTTATAGGGGGATAATGTCTGAAGGTCCTTGTGCAGCCTCCTAGCTTGTATCAAACCTTCAAAAAAAACATTTGCTGAAATGCAAAGAACCCATCTCCCTGTGAAGGACTCTGAGGGGTTTCACTGTCAATGAGGATGAGAACGGAAATGAAATGCTTGAATTAGAAAATCACTCTGGTTTTGGAAAGAATTTAAATGATTTGTTAGAGGATTTGTTATTGTGGGGTACACAGAGCAAAACCAAACAGGAGTTACTGACTGAGGTAAGCTGACTTTTCGGAGCCTGCACATGGACTTGCTGTTTCTGTGTCAGGCTGCTATGAATGCTGGAGAGATAAATCCATATTTATATCCATATTTGCTGGGGTCTGCAGCAAACGAAATGAATGGTGAAGCAAAAAGGCCCAGCATGGGAAACACTCAAAGGCTCCGGGCTTCATGTGTGCGAAGCACCCATGCTGCAAATAATTCTCTGATTGGGAACAAATCCTCCAGCTAGGGCAGCAAATTGGGATAAAAGCAGAGCAAACATGCCCAGCAGGGTGAAGGCAAAAATTACCTTCACCTAAAAAGATGAAGCCCACTAAGAGTGCAGCAGCACCTCTGGAACTGCTTGATTGGGCTGAAGGGAAACAGAGGGTGAGTTTTGTGTTGTTTCAAAAGTAATAAGTGAAAGATTTGGTACATGGTGAGTGATTTTGTACACAGCCAGTGGGGTCTCTCATTTTACAGCAGGATCACCAGAAGCTACCCAGAGACCTGGAATATGAACAAGTCTTGACTGTAAAATAAACATGGGTGGAAGATACCTGTGCTCCCTTCTGCTTTAAAGTGGCAGGAACAGCAGTGCTCTGACACAGAATTTCTGGGCTGTTGAGATTCAGATGGAGGGTCTGTGTTTATTGCCCAGGGTGGATGAGACACCATTTGCATTTCAGCCCACACAGAGCTGCAGTGCACTGATAACCTGGGACAGGGAGGTGTTGCTGCTGCTTGGACTGCTGGGCTGGGATTCCCAGCCATTCCCTTCCTCCTGCAGTTGGGCATTCCGGGGCTGGGATCTATAGCCAGGCTGCAGTGAGGAGCTGGACAATGTGGGTGGGGGGACCCTGGACAACTTTGCTGGTGCTGTGAGGGAAAGGAGGAACCTGTCTCACCCCATGCTCAGAGCAGCTCTCTCCACTGCTGTGGGTGTTGTGGAGGAACATCTGAAAGCAGTTTTGCTGGAAAGATGGAAATATAATTTTCAAAACTCCTTGCCTTGCTTTAGGAATTGGGAGTTGGTCTGGTAAGGACGACTCCAAAACCTAGAGCAAAATATTGATCCTTACCTCGGGATAAGAAACTGGAGCAAAAATTGGCTTGTCCAGCTTTCCTCCAAATTACCAGGATATTGTTTTGGAACTGGCCAGCTGCAGCTGTCAGATGTCTGCTGCAGGAGGGGAGTGCTAAATGAAGCATAGAAATCATTTCCACAAATGTGGGAAGTTATTCAGATTTAACTCTTTGCTGCAGAGGGCCCCCAGTGCCCATAAGGACATCATTGGATCGTGAGCCATTCACAGTCCCCACCCAGAGTAAATCCTTCCCAGGGAGCTTCTTAGGAAGAGGTCATGAGCTTCTCCTCCACATATGTGCTGGTGCATACCTTGGCACAGATTTGCATATTCTTGTGGGTGTGTTCAGTGTTCCTGTGGTCCCTGTCTTCATTACAGTGATGAACTGCTTCTGCAAGTGGGTTTGCAGATCTGGTGCCAAGGCCTTCAGGGCTGTGCATGCTGGTGTGGAGAAGCTGTTCCCTGCTGCAGCCTCTGGCTACTCTCAGAGGTTATAGAATCTGTGAATCAGGGTGTTGTGTGCTTCCATTGCCTTGCTTCTGTCTTCTGTGGCTGTTTTCTCTCTTTAAACATTGTATAACTGAAGGACTGATGATTCCAAGAGCAGTGCTGGTGGGTGAAAGAGACAGCAGGCATCCAGCAAGGCAATGAAGTTACATCAGCAGGTGACATTCACCCACTGCTGAGCATCCCTGGTGCCGCACACTCCCACGTCAAGCACAGTGATGAGGTGACACACGTGCCCTCCCCCTCAGCCCTCTCACCATCCTGGGTCTGCTCACCTTCCCCATCACTGCCACCAGAGATGGACCCTGCCTGAGGACAGGCACCAAGGCACTTGGCCACATCAGGGACCTCAGAAATGTGACAGCACAGGGAAATGTGCAGTGGGGTGGCCCTTCCCTTTGCCATGTAGGGCCCCGTGCCCACCCCCATGCTTCTCATGGAGGATGGGGTTTGAAACCCAAGCCAGAGTGTGCAGAGGAGAAGAGGAGGGATGGGTGAATCAGTGCAGCTCTGTAGGTGTTTGCCTGGGCCCCCCAGCATATGGCAGCAGGTTTGAGTCCCACCATGTGGAACCGTGGCCGAGATGTGAGCTGTGTTGAGGTTGCTCTGCTGTGTGCTGTGTGTGATGCTGTGACTCTGTGAGATTGCTATCCCCTACGTTTTGTTTTAATCTAGGGTCTTGCAGCTCATCCCTGAGAGGTGGCTAACCCAGAGTGAAATGATGCTCTGCAATTTTCCTCCTCTTAGAGGTGGGCCATGAAAATGATCAGGGAGCTGGAACAGATCTCCCATGAAGCCAGGCAGAGGGAGCTGGGGGTGTTCAACCTGGAGAAGAGAAGGCTCTA
Organism: Calypte anna; assembly: GCF_003957555.1. Classification (NCBI taxonomy): domain Eukaryota; kingdom Metazoa; phylum Chordata; class Aves; order Apodiformes; family Trochilidae; genus Calypte; species Calypte anna. Next base: position 10,874,590 of record NC_044261.1, read on the forward strand.
GGGAGATGTAATAGCAACCTTCCAGTACCCGAAGGGGTTACAGGAAGGCTGGAGAGGAAGTGTTTGCAAGTACAAGGATGAGGGGTAATGGTTTTAAAATAGACAAGAGCAGATTTAGACTGGATGTTAGGAAAAGGTATCTTACCATGAAGGTGATAGAACAATGGCACAGGTTGTCCAGGGAGGTGGTTGAGACCTCATCCTTGGAGATATTCAAGGTGATGCTTGATGAGGCTCTGAGCAACCTGATCTAGTTGAGGATGTCCCTGCTTACTTCAGGGGGTGGGACTGGATGACCTGGAGAGGTCGCTTACAACCCAAATCATTCTATGACTCCATGATTTCATGATTCTAACCCTGGGGCCAGGGAGCATCAGGGATGCTGCAGATTGCTCTCCCAGATTTTGCTGTTGGTCCAGGCCACCGAGAGGGAGCACTGTGAGCCAGGGCTGGCTCATGGACCTGGGGAGTGTGAACACTGCAGACAATGACTTCAAGAGCACTTACAGATATTAGTGAGGTTTAGGAATAAATCAATTACAGGATTAAAATAATCAAGAAAACCGTTTGAAATAAGCTTTGGAAGCCTGAAATGCTGGGAAATTGACTGCAGAAAGCTGCAGGGCAGTGCTGCATCCTCTCCTGCTCTGCCTCCAGCCCCAAGGTGAAAGTTGGGCAGAGGCTTTGCTATCCATGTTGCTTCTTTCTCCTTCTGGCACCCACCTACTGCAGTGCTTGAAGCCTTCACCTCCCCTCTTGCCATGGTGGGTAGGCTGACTGCAGTAAGCCAGAAGAACATGAGAAGAATATGATTTTAAAAAGCATCTGAATCTGCAACAGCTCCATCAGAGTGGGTTTCAGTTACATAGAGCAAAGTGAAGCCCATCACAGAGCTGAACTCCTGCAGGCCTTGCTGTCTTCCCAAAGCTTCTCTGAACACCAGCCTGGGATGCATTTTGGAGACTGTCCTACTTTGAGCTGCAAAAAACAACTGGCACAGGCATCCACAGAGACCTGAGGCCATGAGCCATCTGTTGTCAGAAGTCACCCTGCTCAGATATTCCAAGTTGCCCTTCCCAGAGCTGTTGATCCACCTGCTGCAGGGAAAGTGAGGGAGCAGAGGGCTATAGCTATGTCACTGAACAGCCACATCCCAGTTGAGATCCTTTGGGAATGTGTTGTCCTCAATGCCAAGTCCCAGCAGAGTTTATTTAGACTGGGACAGGAAAACTTGGCAGGCATACACTGTGTCTTGAGTATTGATACAGGGTTTGCCCTGTCCCCAGGAGGCAAAGCTGCTCCCTGGGGCCTGCATATCACACTGTGGGGACAGCCCTGTCACTAAGGGGACTCCTCAGCAGGATGTGAGAAAAGACCCTGGACTAATAGCTGAAATAGCTGGGGAGGAGAAGGTCCCTTGAGACTGTGATGAGGAGCTGCCAGCAACACAGAGGGCAGTGAGGATGGAAGGAAAGAGGAGGTAATAGGAGTTGGGTCACTGCAGTAGCAGATGGGAGCAAGTCAGGAGACCACACATGATGCTGGAGTCATAGGGATGAGAAGGGGGTGGTGGGGAGATGAGTCAAAAGATGTGGGAGGTGGTAGGGCTGAGACAAGTTGGCTTGTGACCCATCTGGCTGGTAGAAAGAGGCACAGAATGATTTCTAGAGGGTCTCACAGAAAGCTTAAATAGCTCTGAGTAAAACCCCCACTTTGAAAGCCAGGAAATAAATGTTTCTATCTGAGCTCTTGAGAGTGAAGCAAATCCTCCTGTGATGGATGGTGCCTGTTTTGTCTGCCTGTTTGCAGTTTTCCACCCCTGTATGTCATGTTCCTTTCCAAAGTGGTGGCTGGGCTATCAACAAGAAGAGACTTTTGACTCTGCCAGCTACAGCATGCAGGCAAGGGCAGAGCCTCCAGGGAGCAGAGCTTGAGAGACATGGGACAGAGATGAAGCAGAGAGGAGGGAACAAGTGTGAGGTTAGAAGAGACCTTCCAGCTCCACAAAGCCTGGGAGGCTGCTGGGAAGAACACAGAAAAGAAACCAGGGAGACTGGGCACATCTCTGCTGCAAGTTGTTTGGGCACTGATCATTGTGAAGAACATGGGTTTCTCATGGGTGCTGATGCCTGAGCAGAGGTTTACTGGGACACACGGGACACCTGGGCTAACCTGCAGGTCAGCTCCATCTCTCCATCCCAGTGCCAAGCCCCAGTGACCTGGGTAGATAGATAGTTTTGTTTTCAGAAGTGCCAACAACCTCTTCTGGCTGCTTTCCTGGCACAAGCTGGGGAGGGACTTTTATAAGAGTGGGTAGTGAAAGGACAAGGAGAGACAGTTCCAGACTAGGAGAGGGGTGATTTAGACTAAAGATCAGGAAGAAATTGTTTAGGGTGAGGGTGCTGAGCCCCTGGCCCAGGTTGCCCAAGGAAGCTGTGGCTGCCCCATCCCTGGCAGTGTCTCAGCCCAGGTTGGATGGGGCTTGGAGCAACCTGGGCTGGTGGGAGGTGTCCCTGCCTATGGCAGGAGGTGGGACTGGATGAGATCTAAGGTCCCTTCCAGCCCAAGCCAGTCCTGGACTCTATGATGATTCTGTGAATTCCAGTTTGAACTCTGAGCCCTTCCCTGCCCAGCTCAGTCTTTGTTCACTGCAGGCTCATTCTCTGCAGAGCACTATTCCTGCAAAGTTTCCAATCTGCAGGCACTTGCCCTTATCCTTCTTGTCCTTATCCTCCTGGGTCCCTGTTTTGCTGTTAAGATTTACAGCCCCTCTCTCCATCTCAGTAATCAGGATCTGTTGCTGCTCCTCTCTGCCTGGCTGCTTCACCCCTGCAGCTCCTGTGTGCAGCTCACGTCCCTCCCTTAAATCTCCCTTTAAACACACACCTGTTTTCTATTGCTGTTGCAGCATGATTTTAACTGTGTATGTATTACATGTCTTTAAAATTTATGCAACTCATTTTTTTATGTGCAGAGCTCTGCATTAAGCTGTGAAAAGCACGCTGTAAAAGTCTGTAATTGCACTGTATTTTTTTTTTCCACATGGCCAAAAATGTATATTTTTTTTTTTTTAAGAAAATAAGCATTGGGGGAGGGGAGGACAAAGAAAGGGAGAAACAGCCACAATTGATTGGGCAGAGGCAGAGGGCAGAGCTGCCCTCTTATGCATTCAGCCTGGGTGCAGCAGGAGGAAGATGTGCAGCTGGTGGGGCCACTTGCTCTGAGCTGTCACCTCAGTGACTGACCCCTTGTTGGTGCCCCTGCTCACCCCTGGTAAATCACTGAGCCTCTCGAGTCCTCATTCTAACAGGCAGAGCCAAGAGCTTAGTGCAGAGGTTAATCAGACTACAAGGAGGAGGCTTCACAAGCTGTGATTTCTCTGCAGTCAGGCTGGGCAGGGGGTGGCCTCCAGCCTGCTGTGGAGGAGCAGAGTACCTGGTGAAGGGGTGGGAGCTCCCTGATGGTCTCTCCTGACCTGTCTGTGAAGTGTCCAGCTCCATAAATAAGAGGCTGTGGAGTGGTGTTGCTGGGTGAGCCCTTTAGAGCCGTCCCTGGTGCGGGTGTTGGTGAAGAAATGGGCAGGATCAGCCTCTATGGCCATCATTCTCCAGCATTCCATAACTCCTCTGGGCTTGAGGGGTTCCATCACAGGACAGGAAGCTTTCAGCATGGCAGATACCATGGCAGATCATTTTGATCATGTCCTTCTGCCTGCTTTGTGACTGGATGACTACAAAAATCTCCAGAAATAGGAGTGGTGTGATGATGCTTGGAGGTTTATGTTGTGCAGGGCCAACAGTAAGTGGAGTAACTGACTCCTCTTCCTTTCCTGGTTGCCCTAAAGCTGTGATGCTTGCCCTAAAACACAGAATTGCCCCTGGGCTTGGAGATACATGGATGTCTTCCAGCATGGGAGGGGGAGAAGATCAATCATTAGCAGCACATTTTGCTGACTGCTACCAGCAGATGGTACCAACAATTTTCACTTCTCTGCTTGCCTTAACATATTGAACTGCAAATCAAACAAACCAAAACATAACCCCCTCTAAACAAACAAACACCAACAGCCAAACAGCCTCTGAATAGGTGAAATGTCTCTGCTAGGAGCATCTGCTGGGGCTTGTCACAGTGAGAAGCAGAGACTTCACTGAGCACTGGGTCTCCACACCACCAGGGCATCCTCTGTTTTGTCCATCTTGGGCTCTTGTAGTGGAACAAAGCAATCAGACGCCTCTGATTACCAAGAAGTGGGTGTGAGCCGGTATCAAATCCACCTGTGCCCAATTAGGGCAGGCCCCCTATTGAGCATGTGCAAGACCAGGGGGCCAATAAAAGGTGAGGCTCACACCCACCGAGTAGCTCACTTCCGAGCTAGTCAAGAGAGTGTGCTGGTAGCTCACTGAGCGGCAGACCAATCTTTCTAGTTCCACTTTGTGAGCAATAGACTTAGAGCACAGCTCACGAGTCTATATCACGACACCGAGAAGGACTTGAGGCAACGATCCCTGAAGAAAGATTCATCTCGCTACACATCTTGCTACATCTGGTGGAGAATGCGGGCAAAAAAAAAGACGGGGGAAATGTAGAGAAACAAGATAAACCAGGTGCCTCGAGTTGCCAAAGAGTGGGTGTGAGTCCACCTGTGCCTGGTTAGGGCAGGCCCCCTATTACCAGGGGGCCAATAAAGGTGGGACACACAGCCACAAGGAGAGAGCTCACTCTGGTGTGAGGCATGGAGAGGTCAGCAGCTTGTTGAGCCCCAGGAGCAAGAAAGGCTCTTCCTGCTACAGGCTCTTGGCTCAGAGAAAACTCAGCAACTTTCCAGGCAAGAACAGCTTTTTGGAGGGGGACTATGACACAAATTTTGCTGTCATGGTAGCTCAGAGGAACCAGGGAGCAAGCCTGTAGATGGTTGGGAAACCTGTTGACCTTTCCATATTCTCTGCCTCTTCAAGCAGTCCTTAACCCTCAGAGAGAGGGTTCCATGGTTATAAAAACCATGGTGATCTTCTGTCTTCTCTGAGCAGAACAGGATGCAGCCAGGAAGCATCTTAACTGGGAACTCACCTGTCCCACAGGGCTCCTGCCCATTGCTCCTTCTGTTTTAACACCAAAAAGAGAAGACACACATGAAAGACAAAGAGAACTACTGAGCAGCCCACATGGTGACTATCTCTCAAGCTGTGTCCAAAAGATGCTCCTCTGGTAACCTCTGCTCATCCCCTGGCCTCAAAATGAGGTTGCATTTCTTCCCCAATGTCCTCTGGTGTGCCAGCACCCTGAAGAGGTACCACAGGGAGCAAAAGGGCTCCTGTCTGAGACAGGGCAAGGGAAGATGGAGCAGAGAGCCAGGCAGCAACATGGTCCTGGGCACTACTGTGCCACCAGCTGGTAAAACAATTTCACTGTTTTCAAGGACAAGAAATCCTTCTTTGGCCTTGGAGAGAAGTGGTTGGAAAAAACAAGAGCTCTAAAAGCAAGGCCTCTGCTGGAAAACCAGGAATTAGAGGAAATACATACAAAGTAGGCAGCTCTCTCACTGGGGCTGCCTCTCATATCCCAAGTACACTCAGAATGCAAATAGAAAGGCAAACTTTGGTCAGCTCAGATTGGATGGGACCCTTGCATGGATGCAGGAGCCTTCCTTGCTTCAGGGAGGCTGCTTGGGCTCAGCAGGGTTTGGGGCATGGAAGTCTGGGGACTGTGCAAACACTCAGAGGGGGAGCAGAAACCATGATCTGCTGGCTACAGCCTCTTGAGATCAGGCATTGCCCTATCCATGCCTGATCTCCAGCAGACTTCTGAAAGAGCAGCTGTTGCTGTGAGTGTAATAGGACCATCAATGGGATGTCCAACCCTTGGGGCTGGGAGGCAGCAAGTCCTGCAGGTGGGGTCTGACAGGAGCAGTATAGAGGGGGAGAATCACCTCCCTTGACTGGCTGACCAGGCTTCTTCTGATGCAGCCCAAGACACAGCTGATTCCTGGCCTGGAAGCATATATTGGTGGCTCATGCTGAGCTTCTGGTCCCCCAGAAGTAAGGAAGCAGGGTTTGCTTGGTTTCAGCTACCCCATCTCCATGCAAAACACCCCAGACATCACCCCTTCAGCTGTCCAGTGTCACTCATAAATTACCAATCAACAGCTTTTTTTCTTCCCCACTGTTCCCCATGAACCCTCTTCTTGTTTCATGGGTAGTGTACGGGGAGCAGAAAATCTCTTTGCTGCCTTCCAGGCAGGTTTCTCTGACAGTGGGCATCCCTTGAGAGAAGTTCTAAACACTTCTGAAGGGGCAAGGGCAGCCTGCAGACAGGGATGTTTTATTTTCTTTCTGCTTCATTCCCCAGAAGGACTTCACTGCTTTTCACTCGTGCTTCACTCTGCTGAAAATATTCAACCAGCAAGATGCAGCTTGATTAATTTGTTCATGGGGATGGTCCTTGTATGTTTTGACTCTACATTGTGGAGACTCAAAGCTGTGCTTTCTGAATTTGTGAAATAAATGCAACACAACAACTTAAGAAGGCAGGAATTTCCAAGTGATAGCAGCAATACTGTGAGGAATAACATGCATTAGGAAAAAAAAATGTTCAAAGATATTAGACAATTTTAGCTGCATGAAATTCTGGTCATACAGTTCTTCACCTCTGGTAATATCTTCTCCTATGTGCAATAGACCTGTGATTGCATTCTGCTGTCTCCATGACCAGGAAATTGCTTCTTCAGGAAAAGATTTAACAGGCGTTTTAATATCTGTTGTGTTGCAGAGGCAAATAACCTGCATGGGTTTGAACTGTCCTGACAGCTACAATCAACACTGAAAGGGAAAGCTCCACTCTGAGCAAATATGTGCACTGTTGCTTGTAACATCTCTGCCATATTAATATTCCTTTACTGATTTATCCCCTGATCCAGCCTGGGCCTTGGGACCTGCTGGGCACAAGCCAACAGACAGCTTCCATTTGTCTCTGCACTGGAAGCTGAACCCTTTGATCTTTAAATAAAATGCAAAGAAAAAGTCCTCTGGAAGCTCCCGAAGCCATCGCTGGTGTGAGTGGGCACCAGCTCTGAATGGAAGGGAGCAAACAGCTCATGTTCTGCCCTCCAGGACCAGCACTGGGACTCCTGCTCTTGGATTCTGCATCTGCTCTGAGTTCCCTGCAGCAGCTCCCTGGGTGGGCTCTGCTGTGTGCACCCTGAAGCTGAGCCACACCACGTCCCTGTCATGTTCTGCTGTCACAGACACCCCGTCTGTACACACTGAACTGGAACCACCTCCTCCTGTCCAGCACTTTCTGTGTTTTGGATGAAGCACAGCCCGTGCTCAGCTTCTGTAATGTGCTCAGGGGAGCCAACCCTGGGCAATGTGCACATCCATTCCATAGGAGTGAGGTGATGGCTGCTTGACAAATCTCCCTCTTGCTGCTAGATAAGATGAAGGAAAATTGTAATAGAGTGCAGCAAAGTGCATGGTTGGGCATTTGATGTCAAAAATTGGATTGGCTCAAAGTCAAGGCACGTGAGTCCTGACTCTTGCCTACCTCATGCCTACAAAGCAGCTTCCTCTGCTCCAAACCCCATCTCACAAAAGGCTGAGGGGTCAGCCTAGGAACTGTTTGCATCTTTTATCTCTCCAAAAAGACATGGAACCAGTTCTCTGGAGTCCCTCAGTTTTCCTGTCTTAATCTGTATTTTAAGGAAATCTGGTGGCACTTCTATTTTCCACTTTATTTCAAGACTGGACACCTGTCCCCAAGATGCTCCACACATTGTAACTGAGACCTTAGCAGCAAAATACACATCATATCCTAAGAAATTTGGTTTGTACAAGGTTATTTTTGACCTCATGAAGTGGTTTTGCACCAGTTTTTCATGGGTACACCATTTATGCAGATGACTGACATGGCAACACGAGGACTGGGCAATAAACATTCTCCTCCTGTCATATAAATGGTGCTCATCTGGGAAATGTCACCTCTGTTATTTAAAGCAGTTTTTTTGTTGTTTTTTTTTTTTTCCCATCACTGCTTTACTCTTAAGCCCATCACCATACTTTATAAATCATGTAAGAGGAATTTATTATACAAGCATCTCTGGGTTTATTGGTTGGTTGGTTGTGGGTTTTTGTTTTGTTTCTTGTTTGTTTTGGTCTCTGTTCCCTCCTGGGACAGAAAAGGCATTGAACACCATTTCAGAACTTTTTGAGTGAAGTCTCAGAGTACCAGAGGTTACTTTTTAAAATGATACTGATACTTGGGAGGCACTGCTGGTGGAAAAGGCCATGACCAAGTATTGGGGAGGTCCAGTCTAGTCAGCATAGATAGACATCCTGGAATAGATTGGGTCACTCAGTCTGGCACCTGTAAGTGATGTCCACCTGAAGCACCTTGAGGTAAGACAGGACCCAGACAACACTATAAGAAGGGAGAAGCAAGAGGAGAGGAGCTGGGCTCAGGAGAGGACAAGAGACTGCAGCCCAGCTCCTGTTCAGACACAAACTCCTGTGCACTGCAGCAAAGCCAGAACTTATCAGGCAGCCCAGATGGTCCCCATCTCACCTCTCCCCTCTACCTTCTGGTCACTCAGGGTTCACCTCAGCATCCATTATGGTCTTTGTCAGAACAAACATCTTTCCCCTGCCCCAGGGAAGCTGTCTCCTCTCCTAGGGAAGCAGCCAGGCAGCAGGGGCAGCCACTCTGTGGATCTCAGCTGCCAGAAGAGCCCAGGCTGATTTAGGGGGATGGACACGCATTTCAAGGAGCCTTAAAACAAGTATCAGCTGTGTTTTTATCCAGTAGATGAAACAAAGGAAATGGCTGGCCCATCCCTTGTTGCAGCCAGGCACTCCTCCAGCCCACAATGTCACTCTGGGCACGATCTGTCGCAGTCCCCAGGCAGCAGCCTGGCTCAGGAGCATCACTGATGGTTGCTCTGTTACTCCTCTGCTGCCTCAATTAATTGGATCCCAGCCTCTTTCTTCCCAGTGATTGGCAGGGAATGGAAAGATGAAGCTGACTGAAGCTGACAAGATTTCTCCTTAAAAAAAAAAAAAAAAAAAAAAAAAAAAAAAAAAGAAAGAAAGAAATAGAGAAAGCTTGCAATGGCTCCATCAAAGACTTTTATTAAAGCCACATGGGGAAAGAGCTGCCCTGTCAGACAGCTTTCTGTACTGAGAAAACATGAAAGAAGCCAACAACTATAATCAGCTCAAGAAATTTATTGCATTTTTGACCCTTACATGGCCGTGCACTTCTTGAGATTTCTTTGAAGGTGTTGTGGGTTTATTGATTGTGAAAAATGTCAGTGTGTCACATGCCCAATTAACTTGGCACTTCTTCCAATCAATACCCTAATTGTCTTCTCTTAAGAGAGGCCTTTAATTTAATTAACCCCCTCCCCCTCTGCTTGTTTTCCCAGCTAACATGTTTTAATAAACAGTTGATCTCAGGCCTGTGTTCTGTTTGTAATGGAGGAGATGAAGGGGAGCAGCTTTCTTGTCGAGATGCAACATCCATTTCCAAGGGCCTCTAAAGCTCCCTGCCAGCTCACTGGGAACAACAGCTGAAGGTGCTTTTTTTTCTGGTTCATTGCCTGCCTTGTCCCTGCTTCTTCTCAAGCACCAGCAGATGGATTCTCTTTAGCAGAAAAAACCCAAACCAATAGGAGTGAGAGACCTGACCTCTCTGGGGTTGAGAATGGAGCTGAGACCAACGCGCTGCCCTTTGGAGGTTGGATTGGGAGTGACAAACCACTTTTGGTGGCTTTTCTTAAGCCCCTGCAATGAAGGTTCACAGAGCCCTTGGTGCTCTGATGTTGTCAAGGATTAATTGGGTGCTCTTGCTATGGCTTGGGTTTTATTAGTACTTGAACAAATGGGTATGACATGATTAACCTGGGCTTAAAAACTGGCTAACTGCTCCATCTTGGGATATAATTGTTGGTGCTACATCAGCCTTCAGCACAGTCACTTCTAATTGGGTCCCACAGGTATCTCCCCTGCTCTCAGTGCTCTTCTGTATCTTTAGCAATGATCTGGATGAGAACAGAAAATCATTACTGATAAAGTTTGAAGATGTCACTGAGAGAGTGCTGAAGCAGTAAATAATTGCAAGAGTAGGGTAATCAGGTGGTAGTGTTTATATCAGTCAGTAAATTGGAGGCGATAAACCAGCCCCTGGTTAAAAGCAGCTAAATATCAGGTCATAAATGTGGGGAACTGGGGATACACATTATGCCTGCAGGGAGGGGGGCAGGATGTGGTGAGAGCAGTGTCTTCCAAAAGATCAGGATGCTGTGGTGGAAATCTGTCAGGATTGTGGGCTTCTCATTCGCTGCCATGATTAAGGCTGGGTCCGCAATATGCAGAGGCAGAGCAGCTTAATTGGAAATTATAACCTAAAAATTTCAAATAATAACATAAAAAAAGAAAAATTGAAAGATAACCTGAAGGTAATTGCTTTGGAGAATTTATTCCAAAATGTCCCTCCTTTACTCTTACCTTATTTTTGATTAGCCAAGGAAATGGTTGGTGATACTTCTGTGGAAGTACTGGGTGGATAGAGAGATTGCAAACCAAATCTTTTCTGGGAAACTTTCCCTCTTGCTTTATGGCTGCTGTATTTAAATACAAGATCAAAGATATTAAATAGAAGCACCACAGCATTTCAGCAGGGGCTGCAGAGGGGTAGACAGAGGTGTCCACATTTACCCCTTGATCTCAGACTGTGGAGGGAAAACCCTTAGCAAGGATCTGAAGAGGGAGCAAACCACCCACCACCCCACCTGTCAGCCATGGGTCTCTTGAGGCAATGTTTTACTTGTGACCCCTTCCCAGGACCTGCTGGAGACTGATCTCTCCCTTCCACATCCATACTGGGAACTTTCTGGGCTGACTGCTTTTTCTGCAGCTTGCAAATCTTGGCCACATCTTTGGGGACTTCTGCAGTCATGGGCCAGGAGGATCTGGTGGGACTGGTCATGGAGTGCATTGCTCTGGCTGCCTCCCACACACCAAAGTCTCCAGGGAGCCCAGGGATGCTCTGTAGGCATCAGAACTGGTGCTCTTGGACACCCCCAAATCTCCCTCAGCTCTAGGCACAGGGAACAGGTTTCTACCTTGGGCACTTGAGGACACGATGAGCTCAGGAGCCCAGAGCCGCTTTGTCCACCCTCAGAGGCAGCAGCTTGGGAAGATTCTCTCAGCAAGTGCCCACGGATGCTGCAGACACCCACAGCACAGCTGCTGGCAGGGGAGGTGCTGCCTGGCTTTCTGCAGATATCAGGTGGTTTTCTGGTGTCCCAGGAATCAGTGAGGCTTTGTGTGGTGCCCGTGGCAGCTCAGGATCCCAACATGAACCAGCTTTACTGGTGCTTTACTGCTGGGAGGTGGCCTGCCACAGAATGGGATGCTCTCTGTACCCTGAGAACAGTGACATACTCTGGAGAGAGCATCTCCCCCCTGTGATGGAGCTGGTGATCTCCTCAGGGCTTTGTAAAGTGTTTGGGCTGGAGCTCAGCTGGGTGCTACTGTGTTTGGATGCCATTTTGGGATTGCACACTCATGGATAATTTGTTTATTATGTGCCCCAGGGCAGCCTTGCTACCTCCCCATCTGGCATTATGAGCCAAATAAGTGGCTCATCCTTGTTGGAGTGACTTGTCACTGTGATGACAGAACAATCCTGGCACGGCTAAGCACTGCCCAAACACAAAGGAGTGGGCTGAGGCTGCCCCTGTTTATTTGCAGTCCCTTTTTGGTGGGGGACACCAGCATGGGCAGGGGGAGTTGAGGGCTCAGGGGCTTCAGCCCTGGCTCTGGGGCATCTATGAGTTTGCTCCTGGCTGAGGCAGCACTCATGAGTTGGCATTTCTGTGCAGAGCAGGTGGTGCAACATTGTCTGAGCAAGGCAAAAGTCCTCTGGGTGGACAAACCCATGGAGATGGTCATGGGAGAAGCAGCTGAAGGAGGCTCCTGAAGCATAGCAGCTGAGGATGCCCTCACCAGCAGATGGAGAGGGGGAGCATGGCTGAAAGAGAGGAGCAGAGCAGTTGGCAATTAATATCACCAGGTCATTTCCCAGGCTACCCCTACACTAACAAGCACCTGGAGTAAAACTTTTTTTAAAGCAACCCTTGCCTGTTGTAGGAACTGTCCCAAAGAACCTCCAAATGGCTGCTACCTGCCTGCTCTGTCTTTCACACAAGGAATGAGTTTGCTGGTCCCTTGGGTGGTCTCTTAGGACAGATTTCACCTGGCAAAGGCAAAACTGGGAAGACTTTACTGTCAGTCCCTGCATTGCAGAGCTGCACCTGCCTGTTAATAAGGAATCCACAGCACATCTAAAGTAGCTTCCTGCTGTCTGGGCTTCTCCTGCTCCTAAACTCATGGAGAACAGTGAAGGGATGACCCTGACAGAAGGGAAGCAGTCAGAGGAGTCTGTCTGCATCCAGTCAGGAGGAAAGGACTTTTCCAGGGTCCTGATGGAACTTCCCAACATGGAGGAGAGCTTCCTGAATAGAGTCACAGAATGCATTGGATTAGAAGGGGCTTTTAAAGGTTCCAATCCCCCTGCACTGAACAGGGACAGCTTCAACTAGGTCAGGTTGTATAGAACCCCATCCAACCTGACCTTGGCATCTAACACCTCTCTGGCCAACCTGGGCCAGTGTCTCACCACCCTCAGAGTATTGTTATAGTCTGAATCTCTCCTCTTTCCCAGGTTGAACAACCCCAACTCTCTCAGCCTGTCTCCAGATGTTCCAGCTCTTGTCTGTGGCATCCTCTGAATTTGTTTCAACACCTCCATGTCCTTCTGGTGTTGGGGAGCCCAAAGCCAGACCCAGCACTGCCGGGGGGTCTCACCAGAGTGGAGCAGAGGTGTAGCACACAGACAAGCTGAGGCTGGGGAGGGTTGTAGTAAAGACTGTCCTGAACTTTCTGATCTGGAGAGAGTTTATAAGCAGTGGAAATCTCTGCCCTGTGGGGCTTCGTGCAGATTTGGGGAGCATGCGTCAGCATGAGGAGTAGGAGCTTTACTCCTTAGGCCTCTCCTGCCCTACTTTCCACAAGATCTGGGTTTTCTCAGAATATTCGCCCTCTCTGGTTTCTAAGGACTGAAGCTCCTGAAGCCTTCTGGAGAGTGAGTGCATCTCCTGACTCATCTGCCCTGCCCACCGAGGGCCACTGCAGGAGCTGAAAAGTCTGGGGCTGCTCTTGGGATCCCAGGTCAGCTCTGTGTGTGTGTGCCTGCTGGGTGAGTGGGGGGATGTGTCTGCTGCATGGGCAGACCCACCACATTTCCCTCTGCTTCCTGGTAGTGAATTATTTCAGGACCTGAATGAAATTGTCAGCCAACCTGAGGGGCTCTGTGGAAAAAAGAAAAGGAAAAAAAAAAGATAGATTGTCTGCTTCATGGGTGCTACCTTATCTTTCTTCTCCTGACAGGGGGAGGTGTATTGCCTCTTTTGTTCCTGTGACCATGGTGGTGAAGAGGCTCAGTGCTGCAGCAAACGGGGCATGGGAGAACAGGGCTAGCAGACTGCCTGACTCTTGAAACACCCAAAATAGTTTTTCTGCCTGTATGTTAGGTTGAAAGAAATGTAGTATGTTCCTGGTGGATGCATATCTGCATCCAGGATCATGCTCTCTTACTGTTCCTTGCTTTGGGCATAATGATCCCCTGGCTGCCCACCCTCTGACCCAGCCTGGTCTTCCTCAAGTACATTAGAATAGTTCCCACCTTGCAGAGATTAAGCATGGTTATTTGAAAGGGTACTGGGTATGAAGAGAGCCTTTTAACTTTTTCAATGGGCCCTGAGTACCTAGGGAAAAGAGTAGGATGTGAGAAACACCCAGGCTAACCAGCCAGCATGGAGATGGATGCTACTGCCTTATCAGTGCAGCTTTTCCCCCTCTGCAAAATTACCATTCATGGACAACCTTTCTAGTCTTTTTTGCAGAAAAAAAATACAGCTGATCATTACTTTCCAGCAGTTTTTTTCTTCAAGTCAGTACCTCTTAGGCAGAATAATTTGATTTAAAATTTGTAGTGTTGATGAATGTGCAGATTTGCTGTTGAAGAGAGCACTATCAGAGAGACACCAAAGTGGATTTTGTTGGCCAGCAGACTGGCAGAACTTTGTCAGCAAATGTCAAAAAACCAGTTGCTTTCTAGTGACTGATTTTGATGATGAGGACCAGCCTGGACTGGAGAGAGAATCCAGACCTGCCCAGGGCTGACCACTTCTGCAGGCAGTGGAGGATGCTGAGATAATGTTGTATGAAATCAGCCTTCAACTCAGGAAGTTCCTGGGAAGTTTGAAGCTTTTTTTTGTGAGAGGAGGAGGACTTCAGGAAAGTGTCAGGAGAACATGAGATCATTCCATTGCATTTATTTATATACCAAACCCAGCATCTGCTGCACCCAAGCATGTTGCAGTCCTCAGCATTAAACATTTCATTAGCACACAGCCCCTCTGGCAGCACTCACACCCGCACACAGGCTGTTTAGCAGCCAATCCATCCATTTAATTTCTCATTAAACTTTAGATGTGATGAATTTTTCAATGGTCAAATGAATAAAGCAGTAAAAATTAAAACAAAAAACCAACAACCAAAAAAAAGGCTGGCTAGCAAAGGTTTGGCCTTTGCTATTTTCAGCCTTCAAGGATGTTGTGGTGAAGCCAAGAAGTGCCTGTGCCTGCTTGCTGGGTGAGAAGGTCTCTTCTGGGGGAGGTTCTTTGGAAATAGCAGCCTTCCAGCATGAGCCAGAGACTTTGATCCTTGGAAGGGAAGCCAAGGAGTAGTCAGGCGCCTCCTACAAACATTTTGTAGAAGAAAATGTTTGGAATCTTTAAAGGAACAGCTTTCCTTTTTTTTTTTTTTCCCCTCAGATGTCTGTTTGCAGGCTTATTAAAAATAATTACACTGGAAATAAATAGCCACCACCTATCTTTAGTAGAGCTGACAGCTCTTCACATGATTAACAGCTGCTACCATTTTAAGTAGCTGAAAAACAACATTCCTGAGGGTCCTAGACAGAAGAGTGATTTATGTCTGTGCATAGAAACTGATGAGTGCCCACCAGCACTCAGAGTGTTCTGTGCACATCTGGGGTCACCACAACTTCAACAGAGGCCTCAGCATCACGAGTGGGACTTGTCACTGCTGGCGTTCAGCTCACAAAGGGCATGGCCTGAATGAGGACCTCTGTTATGGTCATGCTTTTGCTGTTGGTGGGAAACAGGAGTTGGGTGCATGAGCCCTCCAAGCAGCCTGCAGGTGTGGAGCTGAGTCTGGAGGTGGCTCTGCCCTTCTTAGAGCAGAATTCTGGGGAAGGCAACCTTGCTCATGGCACAGCAGTACTGTGGCAATGAGCACAGCTTGATTTGATGCTCTGCCAGGAAAGTGGCAGTGAGTTTGGGCTTCAGGTTCAGATGGGAACATCCACACCCAGGTGTCTATCTGTGGTGGGTGTGTGACTCCCACCATGCTCAATGGGGTCTGGAGGACAATCCAGGCTTCCTTGTGCTCATTGACTCCAGCTCTCCAGTGCCTCAAGGTCCTTCTCCAGATACTTCCTACCAGCAGTAATTGCTCACCTGACTCTCATTCCTGTCTAGCACTGGAGATCACAATCTACAGCTGGGCTTGGGAGGACATGAGCAGATCAAGCCCATCCCAAAGCAGCCAAAAGCAAAGAAGCAGCAGAAGGAAGGAGAGACCCTGGAGGCTTAGCCAGGAGAAGGTAAGGGCAGGTGGGAGCAGAGGTAGTGCATCAAGTAATGTAAAGGTGTGCCAGGAACCTGTGCAGGTGCTAGAGGTGAGAAACACCACCCAGAAGATGTAAGTGGGCTCTTAGAGTCTGGAAGGGCTGAAGAGAAAAATAAAGAGGCAGTAGAAAGAGTGAAAAACTCTCCTTTGGGAAAGACCCAGACTCTTGTAGACTGAGAGTATGCAGCCTCCCAGAGAAGGCAAGCAAAGATAGAAGGTGGAGAGGAGAGGTTGAGCAGGGGAGAGGATGGGAACCTCAGGGTCACAGTGGGGTGGGAGGTAGCAACCTACAGGGGTCAGGCTGAAGGAAGAGAGAGCAGGGGATTATGAGAACAAATGAGTTGCAGAGAAGACCTCTGAGTACCCATCCCTTTTGTTGCACTCTGTCAGCTTCACTTTATATTTGTCTTTGATGAATTGTTTGTTCTTGGTGAATTTTTTTATGAATAAGGACAGAGTCTGAAGGTGTCCTAAGGAAGAAGTAAATTAAGTGTGCTTCAGGGTGATGCCTCGTCAGATGGGACAAGAAGAACTCAATCTGTCCTGCTGATACAGATTTGCACAGTGGAAAGTATAGTGGACTTGAAGCCTTCCTGCTTAATACCAAATATGACTCACTTCTTGGAGCTAGATTTCCTGGACTGTTGGTTTCTTAGAAATCCCTGAGTTGTGATACTTATTATCATTTCTTGCATGCTTTGGTCTTCAGGAGCCAGAGGCGTAAGTGGCAACATTCTCCTCCCAAGCAGCCAAGTTGGTCCATGGGAGCAAGTGGTGACTTGAAGGTAACTCCCAGTATCTCAGCAGGTGGCTGTGTGCCTGGATCATGGCTGCTTTCCAGCATTGCCAGTTTGATAATTTACAGAATCACAGATCTTCTTTCCTGTGGGTGAAGAGTCAAATAAATCAATGGAGATGTGTGAGGAATTAATTATCCAGCAGATCCAGAGAAGCTGGGGTTGATGGAGTGGAGGAGCTCATCTGCCTGAGCTGGGCCAGCCCAGAGCTGCCTCCATGGGCATCCCTAGTGTCCATCTCCTCCATCAGTCACTGAGCTCAAGACCAGGAAGTCTTAGAGTAGAAGAGACCAAACATCAAAAGGACACTTTGACACATTCTTAACATTTTACATATTTTGTGTGAAATAGCAAAAAGGAGTATTTTAAAATATTCATCCCCTGGGAAGGCAACCAGGCTCCCAATCTGCAGGGAAAAGGGGAGGAGATGGGGGCTGATCTATGTCATTTCTGACTGGTGTAGGAGACAGCAGGTGATTCCTGAGAGCAACCAGGGTGTCCTACAGGTATGGAAGGTGAAGGGAGCTGGGAAAGAGCCCCCAGACTCTCCCTGCCAAAGCCAGGCAGCAATGTCACCTCCTTTGATTAAATATCAAGTTGTGTGATGGCTGATATCCTTGTCAAGGTGCCAGCACCTGGAGTCCTGCTACCAGGTGTATCTCTGGTGTTATTTTGCAGAGATGTAGCACCCCTCTTTTGTGTCCAGTTCTTTTCCTGGAGGATGGAGGAAGCTGAGGGTGGTTGATTCACCCAAGAGGCATTCCCTGAACAGGGCAGATGTGCTGGGACACCTGTGTCCCCACTGATGGCTGAGGAACACAGAGCCACCTCACCAGGTTTCAATGTGTAGTGTCAGGATAGTGAAGGTTAAATAAGATGAATTCCTTTCCATGGCTCCTGCAGGTGTAAGTTGTGACTTGGGGTAGTAGTAGGGTTGTAATGTGCCCTCTTTGAGCAATAGCATTTGCTTGGCTAGGTGGTTCCTTGCATGTTTTGCTGCTCTGGAAGAGAAGTGAAATGGTCAGGTAGACCCCTCAGGAGAGAGGAAATTGCTCCTGTCCTCAGAGCAGCTGAACCAGCCCAGGGATAGATGTTTCTGAACTGCAAGGCAGAAGGAAAAGGATTAAAGAAGCCACAGCAGGGAGCCAAGCTGCTGAGATAAACAGCTTGGCCTCCAGAGAGACAGAAACAAAACTACCTAGGGATAAAACTTGGAGAAGAGAAATTTCCCAGGACTGTACAGAGTCTGCTCCAACTCCAAAAGGTGCTGAATTGACTGAAATCAAGGCTGGAAGCAGGGACCTGCTTGCCAGGGCTCTGCAGGAAGGGGAGAGCTGTTAATGAGCCTTTTCATGTCTATTCTATCTGATCTAATTCTATTCTGTCACTTTGATTTTTCTTTCTGTGTAAAAGTTAATGTGTGTTATAAATAATACCCAGCTTTTGAACTGACTGATCTTCTTTGGGGAGCTCATCTGAGGGAAAAAAGGATAGGCAGAGACACCTCAAAGCTATGTCTAAATTGGGGTCCCATCACAACTGCACACATTGCATCACACACCAGCCAGAGCTGGTTTTCAGGCTGTGAAGAAGAAAAGTTTGAGAACAGATTTATAAAGGTATGGGAAACCTGGGTAGGATGGGAGCTTGAAAGTCATTTTGCCCACTTCATCCCTTAGAGAGGGACCTGAGGTGCAGCTTAGGTGGTTCTTTAAG
This sequence comes from Calypte anna, assembly GCF_003957555.1. Lineage (NCBI taxonomy): Eukaryota > Metazoa > Chordata > Aves > Apodiformes > Trochilidae > Calypte > Calypte anna. The sequence goes on from NC_044261.1 coordinate 10,892,873, forward strand.
GCCCTGCGTGGGAGAAGATTTCTAACACTATAGATCTCTTTCAGTCTTCTGGACAAGGGTGAGATGTTGTCAAAAAGTAACAGCACTGAGCCACTAAGACCTCCTAAGTCCTGGAAAAATCCATTTATTGCTCTCACTTCTCTTTATCTGATCTGAGGAGCAGAAGGAGCTCTGATGGTCTCTGCCTTCTTGTTGTGGTACTGCAAAGGATGCCCATGTGCTGTGTGAGTTGTGTTGCTTCTCTGTCCCTCCCTGTAGTTTGCTGTAATTATTAAAGGTTCATTTGCTGATCCCCTGTACCAATGCTGCCTCTCCTCTCCCTGCTGGCTTGGCACTCCTGAGCCTTGGCTTAGCACTCCTGCTCTTTTTCTGCAGTCAGATCAGGCTGTGAAACTTTAATTTGCTGCCCTGTAGTTCCTGCAGCATCCCAGCTTCCCTGCTTGGCTTCCTTTCCCTCCTGTTGACTGCCTGCTCTTTCTGAATGAATTTTGTCCAAATTCTCCATGCTTTTATTTATTGGGGCAATTTGCATTTTATTATTTTTTGTGCATACTTCAGAGGTCTTGCATGCTTTTCTCTTTCCTCTCTGGGGCTTGTCACATCTTTCTGTTTAGCATTAACTACAGGGTTTTATTCAGTGCAGCCCAGATTCAGGCTATTTCTAAAAATATTGTCTTCCCTCTACCAGAATAAAGCTTCTTCCTGTGCCTTATGTTTGGCCTACCTGGAAGCACTCTCAGTCAGTGACCTGATTTGCCCCTTAGACCATTTCACTATTTAAATCACTTCCATACACATCAGCTGCTCCTGCTCTTGGCTCTAGCCCGTGCTCCTTCTCTCTTCCCTGCCTAAAATGGTTTGTAGTTAGTCTTGTTTTTTTTTAAATTTTCTACATGGGTGGAAGAAGAACTGCTGATCCCACTGGGTTCCCATTTTGACTGTAAGGGGACCCCATACAGCTAGAGGAATGCCAGAACATTTCTAGTTGAAACCTTTGACAGCATCTCCTTTCCACATTTTCTATAAATCTGTGGAGCAAAAGGCTCTGGTCTGCTGCATCCTGAGCATGTGCAAAGCACTTCTCCCTCAGCCTGTCAAAATTCCTGCTTTGTTCCCTGACCCTTCACTGAAGGGCATTTCCCAGCTTCCCAGTTAGCTCTTCAGACTGACAAGAGAAAGAAGAGAATGAACTGTCAGGATTCCAAAATTGCCTGCTGAGACCAGCAAACGTTTGGGACCCCTCTGAAGCTCCTGATATCTGCTTTGCAATGATGGTGGATTTCTAATTCAGAAATGAGCTTTTAAAACAAAGTTTCCACCACTGGAGTTACCTGGCTTGGAGAGGCACTGAGACCCAATTTCTTTTGGGGAGAATTAGCCTGTCAGAAGCACACCTGGAGTGCTCCAGATGGTGGTGGAGATCCAGCCCAAAGGACTGGGATAAAGCTGGGCTGAGGTTAAGTCAGTGGGTACTGAGTGGATACTGAGTAGGTACTGGGTTTCCATCACCACCAGCTTCACTCACTGCAGGTGAGAGAACAGAGGCTGGACTCATCCAAACCCTCTTCAGAGCTGAAATAAATAGAAATCTAATGAAATAAATGATAATAATAATAACACCAATAAGAATTAAAAAAGATAAAAGTTTACTGATGACTCTCCAGTATCCCACTCCGATCAAAGTGGCCCAGGTCCAGACTGGTCCATATTTCCAGAGAACTCACATTTTTCTGCCTGTAAACTCTTCCTAATGGAAAAAAAAAATTTAGCACTATTTTTCCTTTTTTTTTTTTTCCCCCCCTACTGTACTGCTTTTTACTGTGAGCTACTTTTTCCATAGTAGTTTTAAATCTGAAATTTTGGAATAGGTTCAAGTGCGTATTTTTGATTATTTTATATTCTTTCTTTGCTTCCAGCTTGTTATTTTTTTTAACTAAAGCATTAAGTTTTTAAGTTGTGGGATTTGTTTGTCCCCTCTCTTTTTTTCCCCCCTCCCTTTCCAGACTGCTCGTGTCTGTTTATTGATCCCTTCCACTCTGACACTTTCTTTACTGTTTTACTGACTTCAAATGAATTTGGCAGATAGGGCAGGATCTAGAAGCCAGTGAAGTTCTTGTTTAAAAAGTCTGTGGGGTGCACTTGGTTATTTCTCTTTGACCTTTGCCACTGATCGTCATCATATGGGGTTGCTGCATCTGTGGGTTTGGGGAGGGATCTGAAGATGTTGTCAGAGGAGAACAGGGAGGGGACATGAGGAAGATTCACTGAGATGCAGCTAAAGGGAATTAGGAGCTATCTATAAAACATAGATTTTAGTTCTGATGTTTGCTGAACAACTTACTTTTTCCTTCCTGCACTTCGATTTGTGCTGTAATAGGAAGAGGGGGAGATTTCAGTGAAATATTGGTAAACTTCTTTTTCTCTACTGCATGAAAGGACATAGAAATCGGTTGTGAGCAAAATGAGGTGGAGAGTGAAGTTTTTTTCTTGTGTTTTTAATTGGTCAGTGAAAGGCATTTGATTAGATTACTGTGGCATCTTTAAATTTGTTCACCCTGCTAAGCCAATTTGTGCTGTTTTAAGAATTGCTACAGTGCAGAATATATATTAAAAAACTACAGGCCCAACATGTATCCTAAATTCAATCCAAGTTTTACACCAGTCTATATAGTAGTACCAAAATTACAGATATTAGCAATCCATTGATTCATTCACACCATAACCAGCATTTGCACTGTGCATTTTCTCCTTCTTTTTCCATGCAAATAAGTAAGTAACTCTTATTAAGAAATACTATTAATCTGTAACATGTATTCCATTTTTCAGTAATGCAGAAGGCTCCGAAGCCAAACCCAGTAAGAGTCTTAAATGGTAAAAGAAATTAAATCACTGCCAAAATTTCAAGCTGGCTTGATTTCCATAGCAGAAATGTTTTTATCTTTTGGTCCTAGAATCCTCTCTTTCAAACAAGATAAAACAAAACAAAACAAAAACCTGTAGGAACTTGTTTTAACCTAACACAGTTCCCAATTCTTATATGCTCTCAGATCCGTGATGATTTTAAATGAAAATCTGTCTGTGGACACATGCTGATTGATTTAAATTCTATCCATTTGTTTGTAAATATTTGTGCACAGAGGGTTTTTGTTCCCCAACTCAAATTTTTGGCAAGCCTTAGCATTGAAAAACACTGGGGAATATGGTAAATTGAGACAGAAAGAGTTTGAGAATTAAAGCTCCAGCTCCAGCCACCTACCTGGGAGCTGGTGTGTGTCTGTAGGATGGGAAGATGAGCTCCTGGGTGCAGGACATTACAGCTCAGGTGGGGAATAACACTGCATCAGGATAGGTCAGGGGCTGATCTGCTGGAAAGCAGCTCTGGGGAGAAGAACCTGGGAGTCCTGGTGGACAACAAGTTAACCCTGAGCTAGGAATGTGCCTTGTGGCCAAGGAGGTCAGTGGCATCCTGGGGTGCATGACAAAGAGGTCTCCTACCCCTCTACTCTGCCCTGGTGAGGCCACATCTGAGAACTGTGTCCAATCCTGGGCTCCTCAGTTCAAGAAAGACAAGGAGTTACTGGAGAGGGTCCAGTGAATGATGGGGAGGAGACTGGAGCATCTCTCTTGTGAGGAAAGTCTGGGGCTGTTCAGCCTGGAGAAGAGAGGACTTGTCAGTACCCAGGGGTGGGTGTCAGGAGGATTGGGGTCAGACTCTTCCCAGTGGTGCCCAGTGACAGGACAAGGGCACAAAGTGGGCCACAGAAAGCTCTGTCTGAGCTGGAGGAAAAACTTCTGGGGGTTGAGGCTGATGGAATACTGGCACAGGCTGCCCAGGGAGGCTGTGGACTTCCCACCTCTGGAGATATTCAAAACCCACCTGGATGTGACCCTGTGCCACCTGCTCTAGGTGAGCCTGTTTCAGCAGAAGGGTTGGAATAGGTGATCTCCAGAGATCCCTTCCAACCTTGACTGTTCTATCATTCTGTGATTCTCTGACAAGTGAGTGTTCACCCTCTCCTTGTGAAGGCAGGTGAAACCTTTTGCTCTGTGACTATTGCCCATGAAAAAGGATCAAGCCATGGACTTTAGTCCTTGGCCCTCTCTAGGTTGGTGCAATGAATTATCTCAGGTGCACACCAGATCCAGCACACATCCATCCCTGTGCTGCTCAGCACACATCAGCCATGTGCTGTCAGCTTGCATGGGCTGATGGAAGATGGTCTGGGTGGAAGGGGAGCTTGGACCCAGCCCAGAGCTGGGGTGAAGCTGGAGATGGGTCACCTCCTTCCTTCCCTCCAGCTGGCTGCTGGTCCCAGTCCTGGTGACCTGCAGGAGTTGGCACCTCTGCCAAGGCCTTGGGCTGCTTCTGGAGGCAAGGATTTCTTTTTCCAGTGGAGAAACACAGTGTCTGGGTGTGCTGCAGCCTCTGCTGCGACTGGGGGCATCCTGGGAGGTCACATTAAATGGGCAGGTGAAGCATGATCATGGCATATCTCTGAGAGATGGAATTTCCAGTTCCTTTTCACAGCCTCTGAAACTCCTACAGGACCCTCAGCTTCTGCTCATTTCTCTTGGGCTCACCTTAAAACACCTCTACCCTCCAAATTGCCTTCCTGATCATTTCTGGCCTGTTGTGATGAATCAGGGCCAGTCTGGAGCTGTGTGGACCAACCTGTCTGCCCCTTGGACCAGATCAGGGTTGAGCTGGCCCTGCCTTTCCCCCAGAGAGGACACTGAGAGCATCCATTTCTCCTCCTCAGCTGCAGGTTTCCACAACACCTCCTGCCTCTCTCTTCCCAACATGACTGAGTTCTCTTCTACCAAGGGGCAGATGAGACAGTGTGATCCCGTGAGTCTTTTTTCTTTGTGAAACCAGGCTAAAAATGAGTTTCTCTCAGTACAAGCAAGTTCACATTCTTTCTAAGAGCTCTTTGATGATCAAACGCTTTCTTATTTTATGGTCTTTTATGCTCCTTCCCAAAATAACAAATTTCCTAATGGAATCAGTTAGGCTGTTCTTTCTAATAGCCTTTGCCAGAAGACAACAGTGTTTCTTCTAAGTCTGCCTTCTCAAAATTTACCAGACTTTTTCTTGCACAAGGCAAGAGGAACTCAGGATCCTTCATGGCTAAATCTACCATGGATCCAGGAAGCCCAAAGGAGTCACAGAATGTTTTAAGTTGAAGGCACATCTGGAGGTCCAAGCTCAAGTAGGGCCACATAAGCAGGTCTCCCAGGACCACATACACTCAGATTTTGCATATCTACAAGCTTGGAGCCTACACAACCTCTCTGGGTAAGCTGTTCTTGACCTCCTTCACAGTAAAAAAGGTGTTTTCTTTTGTTTAGATGGAATTTCATATGTTTTTGTTTCAGTCCATTGCCTCTTGTGCTGTCAAAGGACAGCACCTAGAAAATCTGGCACCCTCTTCTCCACACCCTCCTATCAGGCCTTTGTACCTATCAGATAAGATCTCTCCTGAGCTTCCTCTTCTGAAGTGTGAACTTTCCTGGTTCTTGGAGCATAGGGAAGGTGCCCTAGTCCCTTAATCATTGTATTGGCCCTTTGCTAGACTTTTTCCCTGTAGTCCACATTTTTCTTGTCCTTGGGAGGCCAGAGCTGGTCCCAGCACTCAGATGTGGCCTTCCCAGTGCTCAGTAGAAGGAAAAGGTCACATCCCCTGATCTGGTGCCAAGGCTCAGCCTGATGCAGCCCAAGAGACAAACTGTTGGCCTTCTGCTCTGCAAGGGTGCATTGCCAGCTCATGGTCAATTTGAGGTCCATCAGAACCTGATGGTTCTTTTCTGCAGACCTGTTTTCCAGCTGGTTCCTCAGTCTGAATTGCTGCTTGGGGTCCACCCCAGGTGTTGGATTTTGCATTTCCCCTTGAGGCTCTTTCATCAGACCCCTCTCTGCTCAATTCTCCAGCCTGCTGAGGTCCTTCTGAATTGACTACACCCATCTCCACAGCCATACATCTGTGACAACTGTGTCAGCCACTCCTCCTCTGCAGACTTGTTGAGAGTACACTCTGTCCCAGGTTATTAATGAAGATAATAAATATTATTGGACCCAGTATTGACCATTGGGCTGTACTTTTAGTGATTTGCCTCCAGCTGGATCTTGTGCTGCTGCTGACAACACTCTGGGCCACTCCTCTCAAGTTAATGAAGCACTGGTACAAATTTCTTGTTGGTTCTGAATCACTTAAGAGCTGTTATTTCATCCACTTTCCAATCATGTTTCAAACTAAGGAATTCTATTCCATTAGTTCATTTTTTATGTTTCAAACTGAGGAATTCCAGGTCATTAATTTATTTTACTTTTATTTTAAAAGCTGGAAAGCAAAGGAAGCTTCACACTGAGTTTATTATTATTATTTGCTTTCAGAACCCACTGTTAGTGTAAGAAAATAAAGCCTGTAGCACGAGCTGCACTGCTGCTCCCATGGGCGAGCATCACTGATGGAGAGCACCTCTGACCTCTGGGCAGCTGTTTTACATCCTGGGTATTTCCATTTGTGCCTGGATCACTGCTGCAAGATGCAGGCAGCATGCCTTAGGAGAATTTAGGGGAATTTCTCTGCGTGCAGGATGTAACCTGGCATTAAAACCTCCCAGAGGAGTGAGGTTAGCTAACAATTCCTTCTTTGTGAGCAAGTCAATGAAAGATTCAATTTCTGTCCAGATAAGCTAATTATAAAATGAAATTCATGAGGGCAAACAAACATTCCAAGGGGATAAAAAGGATTTTTTTTGGAAAAAGAATCCTCAAAGCCTCAACACATGAGCTTCCTAATCTAGGCTTGAGAGCTCTGATGTTTAATCTGTTGGAGACCAAGAGGGTCTCCAGTCCTGTGGGTCTGACCTTCCTGCTCTCTTTTTTTTTTTTTTTCAGATATTTGGAATACTGGAACTTAATGTTTCTTGGAGGAAGATGATATGAAAATCCAGAGATTTGTAGCCACTTAATTCAGTGTGATGTGGAATTGGACGAGTAGTTGGTCAGCCCTGTCTTCTTTTTCTTCTGTTGAAAGACTTCACTGTAAAAAGGTTTGCTTGGGTTTCTCCTTCCTCCAGGCTTACAGTACTTCAGCTTTTTGTTTGGCTGGTACATCTTGCATCAAGCAAAAAGGCTTCCACTTGGGCTGCTTTATTTCACCAGCTAATAGCTGGAATCTGACAATACAGTCTTGTTTATTTTGGTGTCATGAGGAGCAGATATTTTTCCTCACTGAATGCTCCTATATTGTTTCCTTCCAGCCTTTAACTGGGACCCTCCGAGGAGTGTTATCTCCATCCTGAGAGGGATAGTTCAGCCCTGGGCTGGAGGACTTGGGTTGCTTTCCCATGATGGGAAAGGAGGGAGATCACCTAGGTCAACGATGTTCTTAGGTGTTCCCACATTGTGCCATGACTTTCTTATCCTTCTTAAGTGGCAAAACTCTTTCTGTGTCTGATGCTTTATTACACCCTAAGGGCCAGATCCTGCTGTCATCTGCATATGTGAGGTGAGCTGGAAGTTACATGAATGTGGCTGGGTTTATGTGGTGTGTCTGAGAACAGGAGCAGAGTCCACTTGCTTTTAGACTTAACCATTCAGGTCTTTTGTTTGGTTGTTTTGCTCCTGGGTGCACAGCCATCTGCCCCTCTACTGCAGTGCTGTCTGCCATCTGTCCTAGGAAAATAAAATAACTGTAAACTCCAAATGCTCACAGGCTGCAGAGTTAACAACTGAGATGTTACTGAGAATGCTGAGCAGGAGGCAGCAGATTATTCATTTGCTCAAGGACTCTTCACTGGGTGCTGGTGCCTGACCTGAGTTCTTTGGGCACAGTCAGCCAAAGAAAAGTTAAAATAATGGAAGAAGCTGAGATGGTCCTTAGGGCTGTGCTTTGTATGGCCCAAGGAATGAAAAGATCTCTGCTGCCTGCAGGGATGTGGCCTGGGGGCTTCAACAAAAAGGAGCTGCTCCTCCAGGTGCTGCTGGTATCTAAGAGTGGTGCTCAGACAGCCAAGATGCTCTGAGAGTGGATGGTTGCTCACAATGTTCTGCAGCACTGGCCTGGCCAGTATCCTGCTAGGGGATGTGGTAAGGGTAAATATGGCCACCAACCAGCAGCAAAGTGGCTCCAGCTGGAGGGATGAAGCCCTGGGCAATGAGCTACCCTTCCTCCTGAGGTCCCCTGCCTGCTGAATTCCTCTTCCTCCTGAATTCCTCTTCCTCCTGAGGTCCTCTTCCTCCTGGGGTCTTCTCCCTCCTCAGGTCCTCTACCCCCTGATTTCTTCTTCCTCCTGGGCTCCTCATTTGCCCCAGGACATAGCACAAGGATGTCCCCCAGCAGAGGGCGACACTGCTGCCCTGGTGTAGGCTACACAAAGCTCTGCTCTCCCCTGGCAGCTCAGAGCTCCTGCTGGAAGGAGGTCCCAGGAGGTGCCTCCTGCACATTGACAGTGGAGCTGGTGCATGGCAGCTCTGCTGCACTGAGCTGAAGTTGGAAAGAAGCAAAGAACAATTCCCAACCACCTGGGTGTTTGAGCTCTTGGGGAGGGAACCGGGACACAACCCAGCATGAGCTGCTCTCCTGCCAGATGACACAGTCATAAGAGCTGCAGGAGGACATGGGGGTAGCCACAGAGAACACAGAGAAGCTTTTCATGGTCACAGAAGCCTGGGAGCTGCTGCTGAGGGCAGCTCTGGCCTGGTTGAGGCAGCTGAGAATAAATCACAAAGCTGTGAGGACAACTCTTTTTACTCAAAAGGCAAGGCATCTTCTTGATGCCACATCTTCTCTCTGAAACCTCCTTCTTTTTGCCCTGCCTTCAACTTAGCACAGGGAATGCCCTGAGAATGTGTATTCTGCCATCCATGTGAGACAAGGTGACAGGAGGCTGCTGCTCCCCCTCTTTACAGAGCCCAGGAGAGCAGGACTGGCCAAACACACACCTGTATCCAAGGCAAAACCTTGTGTGAGGAGCTTTCCTTTGAAGGGATTTCTCACCTAAATGTCTCAAAATGCTGAACCAAAACATATTAACTAATCGTGCCCACTTTTATCAGAGGTAAAACAAGATAAGCCCTTTTTATTTCACAGACATCCACTCCTTGCAAGGCACCAGCCAGCACACAGGTGGGGTATCTGCTGGGGTATCTGCTGTGGTCATTCACATAATACTCTGCTTTTTCTTTTTGCCCCCAGTCTTTCTTCCTTCCTCTCTTGTGGGTAAGAAGACAGCCAGAAGCAGGGGTGTCCTGTCCTGTCCTTTCCTGTCCCCCCACACCCCGTGACAGTGGCAGAATTTTCCTGCACCACAGTACTTTCAGAGAAATAAGAAACTCTCCTTAAAGACCCTGCTGGGAATGCAGCAGAAGGTTTCAAATACAGATAATAGCCTCGTGGGCCTGAAATGCTCAGGGTAAAATTCCTTCTCGACAATTTTACTCCACCGAGGGCTCTTTTTCACCTCCTTACACTCCCAAGGCTTTTAATAGCTCTGGCCTTGATCTCTTCACCAGCACATGAGTGACAGCTGCAGAAGAACTATAACATTTTAATTGACATTTGTGTTTAGAAGCTCAACTATAATTAGAGGCAAGTGAATCAGCTGCAAGAAATAATTAATTCAGGCTGCACTGCTTTTCTTCCTCTTTCTGAATTTTCTATGAGCACGTTGCTATATTCACAAGCCCATTTTTCCTTCCATGATGGGCTGGCTGCTATGAGAGCAGGAGGGATGGACCCTGCTCCAGGACCTGCTTTAGATCATGCTGGACCCCTCTGAAAGCGAGGACCTGGTGACTGGACCACCTGCTTCATTCCTGCAGGAGAAATGTGCAATCTCAGCTCTGCTCACAAGCATCCCCTGACTGTTGCTTCCTGCCCCATGGCATGGAGGCTCCCCATCAACTTTCAGTTACAATTTATGGGGCTGGTGTGGACTTTGCCTCTTGCTGGAATGCCTGTGGTGGACCAACCATCTTTTTGAAGCACCTAGAGAACAGTGTAGTCCAAGCAGTGTCTCTTGGAACAGCTACAGTGTAAACCCACATCTCAGCCCATGGGAATGCTGCAGCCCAAGATGCTTCTGGTGTCTCACAGCCCAAATCTGGGCAACTATCCAGCCTGGAGAGATGAAAGCTGCCTGCTGAGTGCTCCCAACGCACATTGCTGCCTCATGCAAACCATCAGAGCATGAGGGAACAGAGCCATGCTGGCCACTGGGTGAATTTCACAAAGAATTTATCTTATATATATATATATAGGCTGGGGAAGTTGGGATTGTTCAGCCTGAAGGAAGCTCCAAGGTGACCTCATAGCAGTTTTTCAGTACCTAAAGGTAAAGGGGGCCCACAAGAAAGCTGGGGTAGGGCTTTTTACATGGGTGTGTAGTGAGAAGGCAAGGGGAAAGGGTTTTAGACTGGAAGAGGAGAGATTTAGATTAAATATTAGGAGGAAATTCTTTGGTGTGAGGGTGCTGAGCCCCTATTCCAGGTTCCCAGAGAAGCTGTGGCTGCCCCATCCCTGGCAGTGCTGAAGGTTGGATGGGGCTTGGAGCAACCTGGGCTGGTGGAGGTCTCTGGTGCTCACTGACCATCTTTATGGGCTATTTGGGAAGCCTGCTCTGCATCAACCCCACTGGGACTCTGACACAGCAACCCTGCCTGCTAGGGAGCAGGGCTGTGACAGCTTCTTGTCCCCTCCAGAAGAGGAGAGGTCTTCAGCTTCCTGCACTTCTGCCAGAGGCCAAAGCTTTCAGCACCTGCATTGGGATTCAACAGCTCATCTGTTAGGTAGGAAACAACTGGCTGCATATGGCAGGGCAGCAGGGAGTGGTGGTGGGAGGTGTCCCTGCCATGGCAGGGGGTTTGGAACTGGATGAGCTTTGGGGTCCCTGCCAGCCCAAACCATTCTATGATTCTATGATATAGACTTCAACACTTCTGAAGTCAAAACAACTTTTTGGTTTTCTAGTATTTCTGGTTTAAATCCTTGTTTGTTGTTTTGCATTTAGGCTTGTTTTTTCATAATAACCTGAAGCAAAGCCCAAGAAAGTAAAATTTGCCCTGAGTAATGGTTATGTCTCTAAGAATCCTAATATGGCTTCCTAACCAAGTCTTGTGCTTTCACCTGGGAGTATCAATTAGCAAGTGCTGACAATCCTTTCACTTTTTATTAGCTTGCTATTAGTGGCCTAAGCAAAGAACTTGCAGTTTGTATATAGCTGTAGAGTTTAATCTAATCTAACTTATCTATCTATCTGATACACTTCCCTTGGCAATCAGCCACAGCTTGATAGCTGGGAGGGTATAAAGTTCATCTGCCAAATAGCTGAAATGAGAGAAAGGACAGAAGCTGAAAAGCAATTATTAATTGATGTGTTTTTGATTGAAATGAGCTGCTATTGATCACCTCGCTGCTTAAATGAATGAGGCTCATAATGTGATCTTTATGCTGAACACTGATACTTTGTGCACCTTCCTCATTGATCCCATGTACATAGGCAAAGTTATTTAGCATCCCATTACAGGGAAATCGATAATGAGATCACATTACACAATATGAGGTCCAGCTGTGCCACTGCTATTAAGACATGCAGCACGCTGTCACCAAAACAGAGAAATTCATTGGAGGGACTCTCAGCTGACAGCAGTCTGGGGGATGCATGGGCATATGTGTATGCATAAAATTAAAAGAACTGCTCTTTGAAATCCTGCTATCCCAGCTGATAAGCACTTTTATAAGATATTTTATAGAAAAATCTGTTGAAATGGGGTTTTTTTGTTCTAAATTCTTCTACATCTTCTCTGTGAAGCTGCTGTAATTCATTCTATGGAGATTTTTATGCTGCACCATATGCTCTCAGACCAGACCTGCTTCACAGTGTTAGCATAGCCATGGGATAAAATTAGAGCCTGGCCTTGGTCTGCTACCCTTTCCTGGCACCTTGCCAGCTCACAACCTAAGCTGGGAACCTGCAGTGGGAGGACTGGTGCACACATCCTCAGATTTCCCAGCAGGGCCTTTGATGAGCAGTGAGGACTCTTTGCTGGGAGCATCTTGGAGTGGCACCAGCCAGGAGCAGTCACTGAGTGAGGCTCAGGACTGAGGGAACAAGAGGGAAAAAACCTGGAGACCAGGACCATGTTGAATATATTGCCTGGCCACAGCCACAGCCCAAAATGCAGATTATAGAATGGTAGGAGTTGGAAGGGACCTGTGGAGATCCTCAAGTCCCACCTCACGCTCTTTTGAATAGGAATATTATGTTCACTGCCCAAGTGCCTCTGGGTGTGTTCCTCATCCCATCATCTTTCTTCCTCCCTAACCATCTTCCCCAAATCTTCTTAAATCTCAGTGCAGAGGCTTGTTTTCTGTAAATCTGCTTGGAAAGGGTCATCCCTACATCATAGCAACTTCCATCTAAGCATCTTGTTTAAGTGGAGGTTTTTTCAAGGTTTCTGAGATATTTGAATTGTTCCCTGGATATTTTCTCAAATTCTGACAAATGATTCCTGTTCCTTATCTTGCAGATTTCTGTATGTCACCCACTGATAAGCAATTTCAGGACTATGAGAGATTCAGGTTGGCTTTATGCAGTTAGTTTTGATCTGCTGAGCGTCTTGCTGACCCTCTCACAGGAGCCTAGATTTCTGGGGGGGGGGTTGGTTGAGTTTTTTGTTTATTTGATTGTTTTTAATGTTGGCAATATCCAGAAAGGTGTGGGGGATAATTTCCTGGATGGGATGTGAGGTCACTTTTCATGCAGAGTTGCAAGCAGGGCACTTTGGGGCCTCCAGTGGAAGTTTTATTTTGAATGAAACAAGCAATTTGTGTTTGTCTTTTGCAAATGCCTCATTCTCTAAAAGTAGCTTATTCTGGAACAACCATGTCTGCGTTTTTTATTCTCATTTGTGATCAGTCCCTTCACCTAATGAAACTGCTGAATACAGTTCTGCACATTTCCTCTGCAAATACAATCATTTAAAAGAATGTCAGATGTTACATTTGGTATCTCTCTATCTATCCATCCATCCATGTATCTATCTCCCATCTTTAGGGGTAAATAACACTTCCCAGGTAAATTAAATCTGCATTCATGTGGAGACTCATTCATTCACAGCAGCTGAGCCCACTAACAGCAGATTCTTGCCATAAAACTCGTTTGATGCTGTGGGTGAATTACCAGTCCTTGTAAACACTGTGCTTCTAGATGTAATTTATCCTCATTTACCTCTTGTTATTGTCTTGTGTATTGTCTCTGAATAAGGCAATCTTAAACATGCAATCTCGGATACAGTAATGCATACTGAATGCCTGCAGTGGTTTCCCTGAGTGTTTGGAGCTTCCCTTTTCCACCTGGGGATATTAGACAGGAAGGATTGCTTTGGGCTGGCATGTTCTTAGAAAAGACATTTTTTTTTAGTGGCTTTTGTCCAAAAGTTACATGTTGGCAAGAAAAAAGTTAACAGCATTGCACAATTTTGAAGCATCAGACAACTATTATTTAGAGGGCAAATGTTTAGAAACAATATTTACATTGTTCTGACACTGACTTTCCAGATCCCATCTCCTCATTGAATCTGTGCCACCCATCACTGTGCAGAGGCCTGGGAGCCACATCAGGCTCTGCAGGGAAGTACCACAGCAGGGGCCAGAATTCTGGATATTAACTTGAGCAACCTGGCCTAGTGGGAGGTGTCCCACTCGGGGATTGGAAATGGATGATCTTTACAAAACTTTCCAGCACAAACCAGACTATAACTCTATGATTCTTGTTATCCCCAATCTATTACTTAGCCTATATGTTGTGTTTCTTTCTCCCAGGAAGGGGCACACACATAAAATGCTTCCTTAGCCATTGGTTGTCCCTGCAGTGTACACCCCTTTCTTCAAATCAGAGATCCCCACCTTACAGTGCTGTGTCTTAACCTGTGTGAGCTGACCATGCCCAGAGCCGATGCTGAAAAAAGGCAAATCCTAAGATAGCCCCACCCTGCGGTGAAAAACTACTTGGGAATGCCAGGCAGTGAAGGAGCTGCAGCTGAAAGCCAGCAGGTGGATGAGCCAGAGCTCCATTGTCTCCCTGCTGCTGGAAGGGGAGGCTGAAGCATCACTGGCCTCGAATGGTCACCTCTTAGATGCCTTTTGGAGCTTAGCTGGAGCCTCCTGGGATTCCCAAGAGAGACTGAAGGGTGCTGGGTTCTCAGGTCATAGACTGGCTCCAGGTCCCTGTCTGTGATGGGTTGGATTATCTGCACCAGTTGGGAAACTAGCCTGGGCACTGGGCTCTCAGGGCTGCCTGTGGCACCAGAGATGGTCACTGAGTGGGGTGCCATCCCACAAGGCATGGGAGATCTCAGTCTTTGGCCCATCCCTCTAGACCCAGCTTTTCCTCTCTCTTTCATGCCATGGGCCATGTTGGTCCCTGGCAAGCAGAGGGAAGGAGGAACTAAACTATGCTGAAGTTAGGGCTGTTATGCAGGAGATTATCGCTGCTGTTTTGGATGCTGTAAGGCCACTGCCTCACCAAACATTAGCACACACAGGAACACAGGTTAGCAGTCAGATGGGCAATGCACTGGATCCTGGGTGCATATGTGATCTAGATAGCAATAGCAAAGGATGAGCCTCAGATTCTGCAGGGCACCTCTGAGTAGCTGTGAAAATGAATTACAGCCCTGCAGGGAGCTCTTGGTACATGGGGAAAGGCTTTCCCATGCAGATAATCCCCCTGAGACTCTTCTGCACCCATCACCTTCCTCACTCTGGAGCACATCACAACACTGACCCTACATCTTCAGCTCTTTTCATAGAAAGCAGCTTGATCTCTGCCCCTCCAGAACTCCCTGGGGTTTCCCTTTGCTTTGTCTCCTGCCTGGTTACCCGCAGCGTGCAGGCTTTAACTCTGCCTCAATTGACCTCTCTTAAATGCCACTTAACACCAAATCACAGCCAGCAATGGGAAGCTTCTGTCGCTGGTTATTTACACGGATTTATTCCTGGCTATCATTCGGCTGCTCCAGCCTCAAAAACTGGTGAAAAGGCAGCAATTGGTGAAGAAAAAAAAGTAGACGCAACTTACTCCTGGTTTAATAGCTCAAGGCATAGGGGGCTGGGGCATGACTCTAGCTGGGAAAGAGCTATGCCTCCTCCTTCCTTTCCCCTGCCTGGGAAGCACTCTGTGGCAGGGTCAGAGCTCTCAAGCATCCCTACTCCAGCCTGGGGCTTCTCTGAAGTGCTGCCAGCCGGACCCTGCACCTTCACACTGCTCCTGTTCCTAAGACACCTCCCCCTTTTGGCTACCGGGGCTCTGATCCACAGCTAGCCAGGTGCTGGGAATAAGGAGAAATTGAGCTTTGTCCTGGGAGGGTGCAGGTATGTGGGCTGAAGAAAACTGGGCAGATCCAGGAAAAGCTCAGAATTTGTGAGGGCATCACACTGTGCATGTTGTATGACACTGTCCCAGGTCAACCAGAGAAGCTGTGGCTGCCCCATCCCTGGCAGTGTTGAAGGTTGGATGGGGCTTGGAGCAACCTGGGCTGGTGGAGGTCTCTGGTGCTCACTGACCATCTTTATGGGCTATTTGGGGAGCCTGCTCTGCATCAACCCCACTGGGACTCTGACACAGCAACCCTGCCTGCTAGGGAGCAGGGCTGTGACAGCTTCTTGTCCCCTCCAGAAGAGGAGAGGTCTTCAGCTTCCTGCACTTCTGCCAGAGGCTAAAGCTTTCAGCACCTGCATTGGGATTCAATAGCTCATCTGTTAGGTAGGAAACAACTGGCGGCATATGGCAGGGCAGCAGGGAGTGCAGATGCAGGCACCTGGGCTCACACACCCTGCACTTTGTCACCTGTGTGACAGTGACTCTGCTGCAGCTGCCTGATTAAATGTTCTGCCTGGATCTCTCAGCCACTGAAGGACACTGGCCCTTCCACTCTCTAAACCCAGCCCAGGGCTTTCAGCTGGGCTAAAGCAGATGTCAGGAGGAGAAACTGCAGCGTGGGGCTTGGTGGTTTTCTGACTTCCATGGCAGAGGTAGTTTGGTCTCAGGGCTGACCCAAATTGCATCACCAAGGACATTCAGGCCCCTAATGCAAGTCATTTCCCAAGCTGATCTCATCACTGAACCCTGCAGGTTTCAGATAGGAGGAGGTCAAACCCATCCTGGGCTGTCCCTATGTGTCCTTCCCCAGTTCAGCTGAGGGATCACCTGGATAGCACCTTCTGGGCCCTCCTGGCTGCTCTGTGGCACACTCACCACACAGACACTGGCCCTGTTGATAGAATACAATTCAAGGTCCTTTTCCAAGGAAAGATCATCCTAAGCCTTGCATCTCCCTGCCTGTCAGCAGGATTCCTCCTTGCTTTGGCAGCTGCAGGTGGAGCAGATCAGGTTCCTCACCAGTTGCAGGTGCCTTCTCCAGGGAAGCTTTTAAACTTGCAGCACCTTTTTGCACCAAATATGTTGCTACTTTCATCAGACATGTTTCTGATCTGCTGCTAGCAAGGAATGCTACACATCATTCCTAGCTCTGGTTGATCTAATATGCTCAAAAAAGAAAGCAGAAGGCATGAGAGCAGTTCTGATACTTGACAAACCAGCCTAATTTTTTTTCTATTTACATGTGGCTGAAGCTTCTGGCTGGCATTTTTTCACAATGCAATCTGATAGAAAGCATTCATTTTGATGCCATGTTCCATTTTTAAAAGGAAATTTTAGAGAAAGTACTGTGCTTCTTCAGCTCACAAGTTTGCTGTTATTACACACATACTTCATAGATGGGAACAGAGACTCCAAAGGAGAGCACAGCTTTTTTTTTTTTTTAATAGCCTTTCTCATTCCTGATAAGCTGGGAAACTTGTGACAACCTTACTTAGACTCATTCTACCACCTGGCTTGAGCAGTGGTCCCCTATGTGCTTTGAGTCTGTGATTTTATGGAAACAGCTCCCAGTGATTAATTTTTTGTTGTATTACTTGGTGCCTCTTGGTTGTAGTTTCCCTCATGAGCTGATGCTCAGTCCTGCAAATGGAGCCATTATTCTTAGGGATGCTGTATGTGCGGGTAAATAATTTTCATCCTCCAGGATTAGCAAAGACTGGTTCATTGTGGCAATTGAGTGTTAATTACTATTCACTGCATGCACTGGGTCAGCTGGGACAATTTCTACCCCTTTATTGAGCACTGAATCTTTTTACTAGGAGAAGAACAATTAAAGGGCAGTGAAAAACAGTTACAACGACCTTTAGCCTCCAAAAATAGTGATCTACATGCTGAGGAAGTACTGGGAAAGCATAGATGAATGCAGCAAAACCAGCATAAAATAATGAACAGTTATCCATTGCATGCGTGTCGATGTGCACCTGAGGATTCACTCAATATTTCCTGCAAGTGGGAAAGTTAGAAATTTACTTTTGATATTCTGGTGATAACTCCATGAACTCAGCAGCTTAAACAAAAAAAGCAGGAGGTGTCATAAGACTTGCAAGGGAAGTTGTGAGGGTTGCAGACAGCAGGCACTCCTGAGGATGCACGCAAAGCCTCCAGCTATTAAAATTTGTGGCACTTCCAGAATGCAGCCTCCCCAACACAGATATACTGGGGAAAGAGAGCAAAGCAACCTCACCAAGCTGCCCATTCTCTGGGTGGATTTCATTGGTGGCTTCCTGAGAAATCCTCCTGCCTGACAAAGGGAAGGCAGAGAGGGTTCCGTGTCCCGCACAAAGCGAGTTCATTTGTGTAGAGCTGAGCTGCCATCCAGGAGATAATGGTTGATTATTGCATTTTGTGGGTCTCCATTCATTCACAGCCCATGTGACTCTGGCTACAGCCAAGTCAGTTTGAATTAGTTTTTCAAGTATGGCTTCGTGAGACAATGCCTCAGATGTTTTAATAAATTTCAGGCAGGCTGCAGCTATCCAGCTATTGCTGTCCTTTCATGCACTCATTAAGGGGTTCTATTAAAAAAAAAAAAATATTCTGATACTTGCAGTTCCATCTTCCTGGATGTTTATAAATTCCTGCCTTTAATTTTTAATGTGTAGCACATTGGTTTAGCAAGGATCAGGCAGATATAGCAGCCAGTGCAGTGCCCAGGGTGCTCTGTTTGGCTTCATTCAAGATGGCTCTCACATCTGCTTCTTTTCATCCGCTCTTCCCTTCCTTTTGCTCTCTAACTAAAACGAAAGAAACCTCATTCTTTTGTTCATTTCTTAAATAAACCCTGTGCCCTTCTGCCTGTCTGTTAGCCAGACCCCACAATTTGCCTCTACTCTGCTCTTGCCTCACACGCCTGTTCATTTATTTTGTACCAGCCTTGGTGTTTCCCCAGCTTGTGAGAAGGGTGTAACAACTTGCTAGGGACCTACTGGTTGGTATAAGTGAAGGCTAAAGCCACCCAGACATTTCCTCTCATTTGATTTTCATAAGCTTTGGTTCCATGAGCCACTTCACTTGGTCAAAACCCTGATGGACACAAAGCTTTCAGTGATCCATGGTCATGGGGTGTTCAGTCTGGCTTGGCGGAATAGATGAGGCTTTGATTTTCCTTTTCTGTGGACAAATCATAGTGATCCCAACTATGCTGGCATCCCAGCACTCACTCCCAAGGCAATGCTGAGCAGCTGGAGGGGGTTATCAGCTCAAGGACACTGCTGCCACAGGTCCTCCATCTCCCACCACCCAGTTTTGGCTCTGGATTATAACAGACTCTTCATCCACTGCACCCCTTGCTTCTCACATTTATTTTGGGAAGATCTTCCACCCCCAGAGCCCAGCTCTCTGAGGTTTCCAGCATCCCCATGCCCTGTGATGGCCACAACAATGTGGGCTGCTCACCTTGCCCAGCATGCTGCCCTCTCACACACCATTGCAGGTGATGCTCAGGAGATTCCTCCATGCCAGCAGTGTGGATCCAAAGCAGTGGTCACTGCATGGTGCCACATGGCATCTTTGCAGCCCTGGTGAGGTCCTGCCTGTAGAGAGGAGCAGAACCAGGACTGCTGTGGTGACACAGTGGCAGTGAGGGACAACCAGGCAAGTGAAGAACCTCCTGTGGAAGATACTGTGAGTGCAGAAACGTAGTTCAGCTGATAAGCTGGGGAAGCTGAAGCCAAAGCAAATGAATTTCTCAGCATTATTTTCAGCTAGCAAGTGAACAGCATACTCTCTAATTGAAACAACTCAATAAATCAATTAACAAATGCAACCCCCAACTAGCTCACTTGCAGGTATTTAATATGAATTACTCCATGGAACTGCTAACTCTTTAGAGAAGAGGCAATTATCTTCACTGCACCTCAGTAATTACTGACTGTAGCACACACCACAATATTTTAGGGTACGTTAGAGGACAATAGTGCCAAACCAACCAGCAGTGAACTAGCAGCAGAACCTGCAAAAGCAGATCAGCACTGAGGATAAAAGCACCAGTGCATTGCACTGTCCATGTGTCTGGGACATACAATGTCTCCTTGGATCTATTTTGACCTGCAGAGCCAGGAATACATCCCCTTGTTACGATTTTGCCAGCAAACTGTGCAAAATGTGCAGCTTCTTCACATTTCAAAACCTCTGTACTAGATTTTCCTATTCATATGTTTCCCACCACAAAAATAAAATGCAATATCTGGTGGTGGTTGTGGTATCTGCCATCCAGATCAAAGCTTCCTGTTGGGTTCATGGGGGATACATGGCTCTGGGCGGGCTGACCATAGAATCCCAGACTGGTTTGGGTTGGAAGGGACCTTAAAGACCATCTCATTTGAACCTCCTTACTATGTGCAGGGACACCTCCCACCAGCCCAGATTGGACTGGAACACTGCCAGGGATGGGGCAGCCACAGGTTCTCTGGGAACCTGGAAGAGGGGCTCAGCACCCTCACACCAAAGAATTTCTTCCTAATGTCTAATCTGAATCTTCCCTCTTCAGGTTCTAAACCCTTTCCCCTTGCCTTCTCACTACACACCCATGTAAAAAGCCCTACCCCCAGCTTCCTTGTTGCCCCCTTCAGATATTGGAAAGCTGCCATAAGGTCACCTTGGAGCCTCCTCTTCTCTAGGCTGAACAACCCCAGTCCCTCAGCCTGATTTCATAGTCCCTGCAGCCCTCTGATAATTTTTGTGTCCCTCTTTTGGACACACTCAAGGACCTCTATGTCCTTCTTATGTCAGGGACTCCAGAACTGGACACAATTAAAATAGTTGGACATATGTTGATGACCATCATTTGTACCTGAGCAGAGGTTCATGTACGGAGCTTTGCTCCACAGCTGAGGGGTGCTGGCTGCTCAGCCTGCCAGCCATGAGAACACTGCCTGGCCTGGCCAGAGGAGCAACTTTGTGATCAAAGTCATCCTGGACAGCTTTCAAAATAAATAAATTTTTAAAAGGTAGCTAAAAAACTATTCAGGACTTCACCTTTCCACCCCTATCTGGGATGGACAGTCAAGAACTGGGGTTACTGTGGAAAGGAGATGTTACATCCACCAGCAGTCTGAGCAGGCCAACCGCCCCCCCCATGTCAGCCCCCAGCACCACCTCAGTCCTCCTGCTGGGACTGTCTGTTCAGGCCACTCCTGTGAGCCTAACATGCTGGTCATGGATGTACTACAAAAAAAACCCCCAACCAAACAACAAACCCAAACCCAACCTTTTTACTGCTACACACTCTATTAACAAAATTTTTTGAGTTACTTTCCTTGGAATTGTTCTTCATTCCCAGGCAGCTGTTGTTTTCCTGGCTCTGGTCTGGAGGTCACAGGCTGGCCCCAGAGGATGTTGTGTGGTTCTTCCTGAAGGAGTTATCCAGCCCTTATTCCCACACAGTGAAAAACAGCCCAGTTAAAGCACAGCTTGTGTCCCAGATGTTTTGGGGTAGTCCATCTTCTGAAGTGTCTCTTTGAAGTTCACCTTTCAGTTTCTTCTTGTTTCTGCATCTACATGAGCAACCTGAGGAATGGGACTTCTCTTTCCAATAAAAGGTCAGTGCAACCCAGCTCTGTGTTTGGAGAGAAGCTATGATACTATACAGGAGAACAAGTCCTGAAGGAGCCAGCTTGACCCATCCTGGGACGCTGTGAAGCACATCCAGGATGTGCCCTGAAATCCTTCTCCCTGCAGTCAGTCACCTGAAGGACTTGGTTCTGAGAGCAGTGTCTCTGGCAGATCTGTGAACCAGGCTAAAGCTGCCAGAAGGTGCCTGGTGAGGCTAAGGTCCCTGAAGGCACATGGGTCCCCAAGCTGCTGCAAACACCCAACATCAGGGCTTGGTGCCTCTTACAGTTTGGTCCTGCCTCTACCCAGCCTTCTTGGACAGCTCTGCCAATACTGCAGGACAGTGGGTATGGCTGCAGGGCAAGTAAACCAGCAGGAGACTCTGTTTGCACCATATTCTGTGTACAACAGAATTGTTCTCAGGACCACAGAGGGCTCTGCACAGCCTTGACCTTGCTGTTGTAACCCTGGGCTGATTTGTATGCTGCAAGCTGAGCAGATAAATGAGTGGCTTAAATGCAGCACCATGCAAGGAATATATTAGAGAGAGACACCATGGAACCATCTCCCCATAACTGGGCACAACAGAGTGCACAGATCTCACCTCTGTCTGCTGCCTAGACACCTGAAGAACTTCCTGAATTTGAGGAGAGCATTTGCTCAGCAGAGTTCCTGAACTGCAGAGATTGAGCCCCTGAGTCCTCCTTGCCAGACACAGGTGCCCTTTGCACCACATCTGGGGCACCAGCGTCATGCCAGATGCTGACTCCAGTGGAAACCCATGACCTGCACCCCACCTGGGGCACCAGAATCATGTCAGACATGGGCTCCAGTAAAAATTTGAGACCTACACCACAACCTGGCTTACCAAGATAATGTCAGATGTTGGCTCCAGCACTTTGGAAAGCCATGAGGATGTGACTGCTCACCACAAATCACACACCCAAACAGTGTCTCTCTCTGGGTGTTGTACTGCAATGAGCTATAGTCACTGAGTACTCCCACCAGGAGTCAGAGCTGCCCATTCCTGTTCCTCCTTCCTGCAGTCAGTGCCATCCCGATCCCTGGGACTGGAAAGAGTTCAACCTGGCCTTTAGACATGAGAGAAGAAGAGTGCTCATTCCCTATGCAGTCTGGGCTGAGTGACCACCATGGTACCCAGCTCTGCTCCTGGCAAGGATGTCTGACAAAACAATCTATGCCCTCTTCCAAGGCCAAGGCTCAATGCCAGGGGCTTTTAGTGGGGCTGCAATGAGAGGGCAATGCCAGCAGTGCCAGGTGCACAGGACATGTGGGACTTGGTTTCCACATGTGGTTTGCCCTGCTCCAGTAATTTTTATTAGAAAACCAAAGAGTCATCCTCCTATTTCATTCATTCCTCATTTGCAATCCAAGCAAGCATCACCCAGTACAGCCACATGTCATGTCATGTAGACTGGAGTTCCCAGAGGAACTGGGGAACAGTGCTGGAATCTTGAGCCACTGGTGTGTGTCCCAGGAGCACAAGTCCTGGTTGGGTGATGCTCACCACAGGGAGGTGGGCTGTGGAGACACGGTCTGGGGGGCAACTCCTCCAGTGCAGAGGAGCAAGGCTGGTGTGGTCTGTGCTTCCTTGGAGGAAGATGCAAAGTTGAGTTGACTGAGGTTCTGCAGAAGAACTCTGCCACTTTTCCAACTCACAGAAGCTGTCCCAGTCCAGGTCTGCTTCACTCCTCCCATGTTCTACTGCCTCATCTCCCCTCCTTGGGTATCACCTGCTTCTACCTGCATCTCCCAGAGGTGCTGCTCCAGGTGCTGCCAGCCCAGCCCCTCTGAGGGTGGGGGAGCCATTAAAATAAGAGGACACAGCTTTGCCAAGAGCCAGAGAGGGGATGGAATGAAGACACAGGTAGTTTCTAATTAGCAAGGTGCTAGCTTCAGCTTTTGATTTCATCTGGGGAAAATTAACACTCCCACTGCAGCTCTGTTCAGTTGCTGGAACAGACCAGAAGATGTAGC
Organism: Calypte anna; assembly: GCF_003957555.1. Lineage (NCBI taxonomy): Eukaryota > Metazoa > Chordata > Aves > Apodiformes > Trochilidae > Calypte > Calypte anna. The sequence continues at coordinate 10,915,868 of NC_044261.1, forward strand.
TCTCCAACACCTTTTCTGACTCCCGATGTGTCTGAAGCCCTCCCTTCTCCTCCTGCAGTGCTCCACGATCAGAGCGAATGCATCGCCGGCTATAGAGACAGAAATAGTCTGGGATCATGAACCTGGCAAAAGTTTCCAGGTGAGTTTTACCCCAGTTTGAGAGGAGATCTGGGACTGAGCAGCAAGCGGCTTCTCTTCTGATCCCAGGGGATTGAAACTGGTTGCATCAAGTTCACCCATTAGGCACTAAAGTCATTAATGTCTCCTGTATTGTTAGGAAGTGATTTAATATTGTAGATCTTTCTGAATACCTCCTGAATTTATTATTTCCTGTCCCAGTTGCTATTGGTGACAGCCTTGGTAAAATCTCTAGCAACATATACAATGCAACATACATGGAAATCAGTTGAATACTTATCAGTATTAGTCATAAAAAGATCTATTTATTAAATATATGGTTGAAATGACACCTTAGCAGCCAGGGGTACTAAATGACATGTGTAACATTCATTTGTATGTTGGTGTATTGGTGTGGTAGCACTCCAGCTACAGTGGACTTTATTACCAATATCAAATGAAGATATATTGTGGGTAACATCATTAGGGTTGGTTTGACTGAACTGAATTTAAATAATGTATTAAGATGCAGGATTTTTCCACACCTTCTAAACACTCCTCCACTTATCTCCTTTGGCCAAGAAGTGCTGGCCAGTGAGCACAAGTCTTCACTCTGAGTAGTGCCCTGATTTAATGATGTCCTTTTGCTAAGATGAGCTGCAGCTTCTGATCAAGGCCTGATGCTGGTGATGCTGCACTGAACAAGGATTCCTGGGATATGATATCAGTGTCTTTGCTGAGATTAATGGAGATCTCACTATTTAGCTCATCACAAGAAAGGAGGCAAGATCACAGGAAGAACATTCGGGATTTGAGGAGCTCTTTTAATATGACAGCCAAAGCAAAACTATTTGGACTGGAAGCAGGGGAGATACTTCTATCAGGCAGAGGAGAGAACTGCTGGAAGCGTTGGCAGAGAAACAGGTGAAGGTCAACAACCTCTATCTCCATTTGCTGGGTTATGTCTTCTTCCTGAACCCTGAAATTCCTGAAAAACCTGAATTGCAATTTCCTTAACATTCACCTCTTCTTCCAATTGCTTTTCACTGCTGGTCTTGGCCAGACCTCCTGAAACCTTGCAGAAATACCTTGGAGATCTGCAGGCTGAGGATGGGTCCAAGACCAGACTTATCCCAGCAATATTACACAAAGCTCAGAGACCCAGACATCAACTGAAAGTATTTATTTTCTCTTCTGGCTCTTTCTTTGGCTTCTAACAGGTACCTGCAATAATGGGAAGTGTCTAGGGGTGTGTGTGTGTCAGCTGCTCCTCACCTGTTTCATAGCAACAATATCAGACACTGCTGATACAAATTCATATGTATCCTACCACCTCTTTTGGTGGCAGAGCCTTTTTCTGTGCTTTGCCCAAGACTGTAAATTCATAGGAGCAGAGGTGCTGCATGTTTGGGCATTGCTGTGCTGGGAGGTTTTTCATCTGTAACCAGCTCATCTTACTGCCCCTCAATGTGGGAGAGCTGGCAGCGAGATTGAAGTCCACATAGGAGCAGAGAATTCAAAAAGAGAGAATTCCAAATATTTTGAATACTTTGAAAAACAAACCATGCCCTTTGGGGATGATTTCAGGATTTCTGAAGGCCCTAAATCTCTTTGGAGGTAGGGGATCTTGCATTCTGCAGCTGGGGGTCTGACAGCATCTCCCAAGCTCTTGGTTGAACCCCTGCTCCCAATCATTTTCTGGAGCCATGAGGGCACAGACCTCTCCCAGCCTGAGCCTCATGGCTAGAGGGAGCTCTGTGAATGGAGAGCAGGATTGCTAAGAGGCCTCCTGAGGACTTGCTACAGCAATACACAGGCTTGTTTAATCAGAGGTTTACCAGGAAATCATTTTGAAAAGACCTGTCACTTTCTATCTGTGTCTGAGCATAAGGCAGCCAGACCTAGGCAGGCTCCCTGCCTGGCCCCACTTGCAAATGTGGGGCCTGGTTAGTGGTTGCTTATGCTGCTCCAGGGTGATTATTTGTGTTCCTTATGCCATACCTCATTGCATCTGTGAGATGATCTCCTCTGTTTATTAGAGGGCTATTTGCACTTTCTGTTAATGTGCATTTATGATGCAGAAAGCATCCCTGCCCAAATTGCAGCCTTCCACTATCGCATTCATCAGCCGGTGTCTGGTGGGGAAAAGGTACCTGGATCAAAAGCAGGGTGAGGAAGGGGACTCTCCCCTTCTATTCTGCTCTCATGAGACCCCACCTGGAATACCATGTCCTGTTCTGGAGGCCCTAGCACGAGAAGGACATGGAGCTGGTGGAGAGAGTCCAGAGGAGGCTATGGAGATGATCACAGAGCAGGAGCCAGGCTGAGAAAGTGGGAATTGTTCAGCCTGGGGGAGAGAAGGTTCCAGGGAAACCTTAGAGCACTTCCCAGTGCCCAAAGGGGCTCCAGGAAAGCTGGGATGGGACATTCAGTAAGGACATATAATGATAAAGGGTAATGGCTTTAAACTGGAAGAGGGGAGATTTAGGTGAGACATTAGGAAGAAATTCTTTGGTGTGAGGGTGCTGAGCCAGGTTCCAGGTTTCCAGAGAAGCTGTGGCTGCCCCACCCCTGGCTGTGTTGAAGGTTGGATGGGGCTTGGAGCAACCTGGGCTGGTGGGAGGTGTCCCTGGGGGCTGGAACTAGATGATGTTTAAGCTCCCTTCCAAACCAAACCAGTCTTGAATTCTATGAATGTGTGCATGCTCTAGTTTGCCTTTCAATCTTCAAACTGGCAAAGGGCCTGCAGCATACCCAGCAGCACTCAGTTCAATCCTGGCAAATATTTTTCTGCATGTAGTAGAAGAACAAAAAAGATACAAACATCTGATGGGGCAAATCAGAAAGCCTGTTGGATCTTGCCCTAATGGGGCGATGAAAAACCATATTGCTGTGATACAGGAGCTCTAAGTAAGGGCTGTTGTAGAAGAGCTGCCAGCTTGCACCCCTTGTTTTTATGTGCCGATTTTTCTTCCTCACTCTTCTAAAAAATGCATCTCCCAATGCATCCCTGTGCACTGCCTGCTTCCACCCAGTTCTTCCCATATCTGTATGTCAATTCTCAGGACTTTTGCATGAATTGAACAAGCTTGATTATCTCACAGGAGGACACACAATGCTGAATTTGATTTTATCCTTCTAAAGGATATGAGGCCTTGGTTCAGTGATATCTGGCCAGGGTGCTCATCCCTGGCAATGTGTAGTGGAACAAAGCAATCAGACGCCTCTGATTACCGAGAAGTGGGTGTGAGCCGGTATCAAATCCACCTGTGCCCAATTAGGGCAGGCCCCCTATTGAGCATGTGCAAGACCAGGGGGCCAATAAAAGGTGAGGCTCACACCCACTGAGTAGCTCACTTCCGAGCTAGTCAAGAGAGTGTGCTGGTAGCTCACTGAGTGGCAGACCAATCTTTCTAGTTCCACTTTGTGGGCAATAGACTTAGAGCACAGCTCACGAGTCTATATCACGACACCGAGAAGGACTTGAGGCAACGATCCCTGAAGAAAGATTCGTCGTCTTGCTACAGCAATGCTCCACAATAGCACCAGCTCTGCAGATGGAAATCTGGTAATGTGATGCACAGTTCAGCGAAGTATAGGCACTGGGATATTCAACTGTGGCCACGATCAAGGTCATCCTGCCCCAGGCATGAGGAGGGGCCATGAAAACTGGAGCTACCTGACACCGTGGGCAGGAATAATTGGCTGCACTGGGCATAGGAAAGCCTGGAATTAGACCCTTGCTGTTCCAGAGCCTTGTAAGTGTTCAGTCACAAATCTCCTAATGGCTTTCTCATTATACGAGTATAAACGATACTCACAAACTCACACACATTAATGTTCAAGATCTTAGAGAGGGGCCATTCAATGCACAGAGCAATTAACACAGCAGTTGATTAAGGCAGCTTGAAGATAAGTTCCATGATGAATTCAATATTGCTGAGTTGCTTCATACAGCACAAACTCATGACCAATTTGATGTGTTGGCAGCAGGGATGCAGGATCCCTGGGAAGCTGCTCCATCCCTGTGACCCCCCCCAGAGGTCTTCAGCTCTAGCTGTGCAGAAGGGACAAATATCCAAGTGATATCTGGAGTTCTGCACATTCACAGAACCTTATAATAAATCCCCCCTGATACACAGCAGTGCTGGGTATCCACATGTGGGGACACATGGAGTGTTAGGCATGGAGTAGACCATGGAAGTTGGAACAGATACATCTGGGATAAGCAGGTATCTGACACTGCACACACTCCCTTGGATGTGCAGCCTCTTATCCTTCTCCCCAGCTGGTCCAGCCTGTGGTTCCCTGCTCTGCCTGCAGGTTTGCATCTGACACACATGCACACACAGAGATCACACACACAGATGCCGGGCTTGGCAGGGAAAATATACTGACCAGCAGCTTGTTTGCAAGCATCTATCACCTTCTGTCCCCTTCCACAATTTTTCCACATTTTTGTTCTTCCCAGACCTACTTTATTCCTTCCCCTTCTCCAGGTTTTGCCTTCCCTCTAAACATCCCAGAAGTTTTGCACATCCCCAAAACTGCTTTCACCTGTTTGGAAGGAATACTTTCCAGTGAGGTCCATGGTAACCTTGTTTCCCCTTATCACTTACAAAGTTCTGGCTGAATATGGGCAGAGTGATGTTTGAATGGTTCACACCAGCACATGGCTCCAGATTTCTCATCTTTGCCATTAGAATTATCTACTCAGTGTTAGGGCTTGTTTCTACTTTCATTTACTACTCCTCTCATCTCTCATCCTTGCCCTTCGTGCTGATGTGGATCTTGCATCAGAGCCTGGATGTGTCCCTGTGGGTGCTGCAGGGTTCCTGGGCAATGCTCTGCCTCACACACCACCTCAGCAGCACTCTCAAATCTTTGGCAATGTGACAAGGACAAGGATGCCCTGATCAGCACCTGTGGCGTGACTGCAGGCATAGTACAGTGCTGGCCCTTGCTGGGCAAGGCAAACATGAGGATGATTAAGGGACTGGAACATCTGCCTGATGAAGCAAGGCTGAGGGAGCTGAGGCTTTTCAGTCTGGAGAGGACAAGACTGAGAGGGGGTCTAATTAATGTGTATACATATAGGGGGCTGGGTGTCAAGAAGGGAGGGGCAACATCTTCTCACTTGTGCCCCGTGATAGGATGAGGGACAATGGTTTCAAGATATAGCACAAGAAGTTCTACCTCAACATGAGGAAGAATTTCTTTACTGTAGGGGTTACAGAGCCCTGGAACAGGCTTCTCAAAGAGATTATGGTGTCTCTTTTGCTGGAGACTTTCAATACCTGTCTGGATACATTTCTTAGGGACCTGCCCTAGTTTTGTACCTGCTCTGGCAGGAGGGTTGGACTCAATGATCTTCAGAGGTCTCTTCCAACCCCTAACATTCTGTGATTCTGTGTCACAGCAGATCCATGGGCCTCAGTTTCCCTCCCAGAGGCTGAAGGTGGCATTTGGCCCCTGCCCTTTGTTGAGTGCTTTGGGTCCCACAGAAGCAATGTGCTGTCACAAGCCCTAAGCTTTACTGTTACCATGATTGCTGGGAAGCAGGAGAGCTGACTCATTATCCAAGGAAAATACAGCTTTAATTCAGAGCCTGGAGCATTTCCCAAGAGTAATCAACTAGGAGAAACTGCTAATTAAAAGACCTGGTGCCTACATAGTGTTTGGCAGAGATGGGTGTCCAGTTGGTTCTCGCTTTCCTGAAAGAGCTCTTAGAGGAAGGAGTGATATGGCAGCTCCTCATCTGGAGAAGAAGCAGGGATGGCTTGTGTCTGGCCTGCTGGGCAGAAGGACCATGTGGTGAGGGACAGAATCCTTCTCAGAGACCACTGAGATGTTGTCCTCTCCAGGGCATGTCCAGGGCTGTGCTCCAGACACACTGGCACCAAGAAATAGGAATGAGTTACTTCTTTTGTGCTGTTATAGCCAGCTAGCTAGGCATTAATGACTTGCAAATGTGCTTGGTTCATTAAGGTAATAACTCTTGTCACTGTGGAAGCCAGAATGTGGCAAAGTCAGAGCAGCTTTTTAGGACTCAGCAACTCTCTCTGCTCCAGCTGCTTTATCTTGCATGACTTGGAGCCTGAGCATCTTTAGGCAGAGGGTAGGTAGGCGCTTTCAGTGTATTTCCTCCAGATTCTGCTATGGATGTGGCCATAATGATGGCTGATAGCATCAGCAGTGCAAACCATCCCTACCCCTCCCTCCCTGCAAGAATCTGGAGAAGGGAGAAAACAGTGGAGAGGATGAAGGAGCTGGGGCTGTTCATCCTGGAGAAGAGAAGGCTGAAGGGAGACCTTACTGCCCTCTATAGCTACCTGAAAGGAGGCTGTAGTGAGGTGGGTGTTGGCCCGTCCTCCCCAGTGACAGTGATAGGAGAAGAGGTAATGGGTTCAAGTTGTTCCGGGGGAGGTTCAGATTTCATATTATGAAAAATGCCTTCACTGAAAGAGTGGTGAAACATTGGAGTGGCTTCCCCAGGGAGGTGGTGGAGTTACCATCCCTGGGGGTATTCAAATCAGGTAGAAGAGGTGCTTCAAGAGATGATTTAGTGGTTAAGGTGATGTAGGACTGAAGGTTGGACTCAGTGATCTTGAAGAGCCTTTGCAACCATGATGATTCATTCTGTGACAGTTTGCAAGAGGAGGGAAGAAAACAGGGTAGCTGGACCTGCTGAACACCCATGTTGTGCTGGAAGCTGTCTGTGGCTGCTTTCAGGTGGGTCTGTCATCTGCTGGTAAAGTCAAATGCTGTTAAAGCCAATAAGAACCTGCTCTGCAGCCCCAGGAGTGCCAGTATTAACACCAATGTCCCACTGTGGAGTCCCCAACTAAGCACTTCCCAGGTGAGTCTGCTCTTAGCCTGGACACTGTGAAATGCAGCAACAGGAGCAGCTTGGGTTGTGCTTTGGGATGTAGCTGGGTACCTTTAAATGAAGACATAGATAATCAGACTTCAGAAGAACTTATCTGGGTCCTGGTCTTCTCTTGGTGTGTAGCTGCAGATTGTGCTGAAGTGGCTCCTATTTACACCCCATCAGGGATGGAAGAGTTAGCTCTTGCAATTTTAGCTGTAGTCAATTATTTTTAGAAACCACAGCATTCATCATGAAAGCCTCTCTGTCTCCTCTTGCAAGGAAGGACTGAATACTGAATGAATACAGAGTTGGACTAATACCTACTGCTCAGCCAGGCATGTGGGCAGCCCCAGCAGGCTGCATGTGTGCTGCAAGCTTGTATTAGCCTGGATCCTGGGAGCATCAGCACATCCAGGAGCCAGTCTGCTTCTTCCAGCCTGGCACAACTGTGGTATTTAACGTCTCTGACCCACCTCCTTTGGGGCTTGGACCATGAGGTGCATTGCAGCTCAAATGTGGGTCTCTGTAGCCTTTGCTTGAGCTGGGTTGTAGGTACGCTTTGCTTGGCCTTGTACCCAGCTGACTCAACCTTGGACCTGCCTCATCACTGTGGACTTGTCTGGAAATCTGGATGGGTGGCCCTGTTACCCATTGCAGTTACCATCACTGCATCTCTTTCCCTCTCTTGGGTATTGTGGGACCGTGCTCTTGCTGGTGACAGTCTTGCCCCATTGTCACCCTTGGCTTGCCTGCCTTGGGAAAGCAATCACACTTGAGCTGTCCTTGACAGATGAGGATTTCTGGAGCCCTGAGATGAGATGAGATGAGATCCCTAGCCCTGAACCTGTGCATGATCCTTGCTCCCACATCTCCCCATGGACCAGGGTTGACCTCCAAATTCTGCAAGACCCTGGGGCCAGTCACAGCCCTGCAAGACTGTGACATCTCCTCCAACCATCATAATCCCTGAACACTACCCTGGGGGTTGGAAAAGGCTATGGGAGTTTGTCAGATGTGGACAATCTTTGCTGCCTACCTGAGAGGACTATGTTTCAAATACTTAATGAAAATAGTGGATGGATCCCCCAATGAAGCTGCTCAGGGCAATTAGATCCTTTTGATGTGCTTGGAGCTTTAGCTATCTGCTTTTTTCTAAAGGACTGGGAAGACTTGCTTTGGAGAGAAAATTTTGAAAAACACTTCCCCATGTCTTGACTCCCTCTTGCAGCTGAGCTCTGGGTGTGTGGAACACAGACCTTGCACAAGTGCTGCCTGTAACCTGTGGTCATGCTGGTGTTCTGTGCTGTTGACAGGTACAGGTGCTAGTACAAGCCCTGTCTTATCATTGCAGATGCTGCCCTTCAGCCAGGTTGAACTGTTTAGTTCTTCAGGCCACATAACTATTTCAGGTCATGTACTAATGGGCTTGAAATCAGTTATTTTGCAGGAATGATAAATGACTGTACACAGCAACTAATGAAGGGAATAGATTATTGGGTTATAAATCAATTAAGTGGTTCCAAGGAAGTTGCAAACCACAAGAAGAAACCATGAAGGGAGTGTTCAACATCCAATGCCTAGGAAAGATCAGGAGCCATCAGGTGCCATCAGCCACCACGTTATTTCTCAAGGGAAGCAGAACACTAACACCAGCACCACCACCACCACACTGTAACCCTCTTCATTCTGCTGGTGGTTGCTGAGGAGGAAACCCGGTGGTCTCTGTGGTCATCAGAGTGTTCCTGGAGGCAGACTAAGTCTCCCAGGAAATAAATCCTGCCCTGCCTGATGATCCTAAAGCGGGGATCCAGCCCACTTCCCCAGGGCAGACCTAGGACAAAGATCTTCATAGGAAGACACCTATCTCTGACATAGGCATCCAGGTCTCTGGTCAATTCCTAGCAGGGACTTCCCCAAAGTAGCTCCTATGTCTTTTATTGTACCTCCATGGCATCTGGTGATGGTTTAAATGTGCTGGCTGAGTAGTTTCCAGATAGAGTTTTGGCCTGCCAACCCCAGCATCCATCTTTTGGATTTAGAGCAGCCTGAAGGCCCATCTAGCAGGAGACATGGGACTAGTGGTTACTATGGGACTGAGCACCTGAATGCATGTTGTCACCATGTTGTGTGGAATGTTATTATAGGATCAATATTTTCAATACTCTGGGATATTGTTAGAAGCCTCCGGAAGGGGTGAGCTGACCCTCTCTTTGCTAGTGCTTACCTGCTTGATTAACAACAGGAGATCATAGAATCATAGAATCCTAGAATCCTAGGGGTTAGAAGGGACCTCGAAAGATCATCTAGTCCAACCCCCCCTGCCAGAGCAGGGCCACCTAGAGTACATCACATAGGAACGTGTCCAAGCGGGTTTTGAATGTCTCCAGTGAAGGAGACTCCACGACCCCCCTGGGCAGCCTGTTCCAGGGCTCTGTCACCCTTACAGGAAAAAAATTTTTTCAAATATTCAACTTGAACCTCCTGTGCTCCAATTTACACCCATTACCCCTTGTCCTATCACTGGTCATCACTGAGAAAAGCCTAACTCCATCTCCCTGACACTCACTCCTTACATATTTGAAAACATTGATGAGGTCACCCCTCAGTCTCCTTTTCTCCAAACTAAAGAGACCCAGCTCCCTCAGCCTTTCCTCATAAGGGAGATGAGATCCACCTCATCAGCCCACAATTCCTCAAGAAGACAATTTTTGTGATGAGGATACATCCAGTTATCAGGCTGCAAGAAATGCCGTGCTCAGCTTTCCTACATTTGTATGGAGAGGCCCAGGACAGGAGAACCCTGCAAAATCCTGCAGGGAAGCCTTCAAGAGCTGCCTGCATCTTCAGTATTCAGGGGCTGAACTTCCCACCAGGGTGAGCACTCAGGTGATAACTCTCTGCTTTTGATCTATTGGCTTTTGCAGTGACTTTGGTATGGTGATGAGACTGCAATATCCCATAATATATGGCTGTTTCTAGCAAAAGCTCAGCTGTAATTGTATTTATGAGTAGAATACTTATAGAGGCCTTCAGGGAGCTTCGAGTGTAAAAACATTCCTATAACAACATATAGACAGCCAACAGCCAAGCAATTAATTTCTTGACTACAAGTGGTGTTTGGGGCTCTGTCCTGGTATACACCATCCATTAAAGTTGCAGAAACACTGCTGAAGGGGATGAGGGACCTGCTGGCTGGACACTCAGTTTTTCCTCTGTGCTTTGTGTACTAAAAATTGTTTTAAAATAAAGTTTGCTGATGCTACAGGAGAACACTAAAATTCTGATTTATTCTAGGGGAATATACAGATTTTCATCTCTGACAACTCTCCCTCCCAACTTGTCCTCCTGAAGAAGAGGCAGGTACAAACCCTTGGGGTCCAGGCATCAAACTGGAAAGGGAGAAATGAGTTTTCTATTCCTGCTTGTGTTCCTGACTTGCTGCATATCCTCACCTCTGGATTTCACTCTGATCTTTCCTTTCTCTCTCAGATGGGGTTTCCCTGCAGGGTTATGAAGGTTGCTGTACAACCAGCCCCAATCAGCTGGCCCAGATGATGCCATCACTAACAAGGTCTGGTTATAGCTCCACACCTGATCAAGTGAAAAAAAAAAAAAGTTTCCTTGACAAGAACCTTGGTGCCTGCCTTCTGTTGCTGCTTTGCCTGAAAGTAACTTAATTATGGACTATTTCACACAACTCAAATCTCCCATTGAGTGGCATTAATCAGCCTTGTTCTACAGGGCAACAAATTATGTTGCAACTAAAGAGAACTTGTTTGCAGTTTCTGATTAGTTGGGTGAGAGGAAAGGAGATTCCTTCAATCTTAGGAAACAAAACAACCTGATGGTCAGAGAATTATAGTTTCAAATTAAAAACTATTGAGAAAAGTGGGGCATCAGGGCTCTGTTGTGCCCTTCTGGTTTCTCATTTACCTCTGACTGTGTCCAAGCAGGCAGTGCAACAGCTGCTGAAGGAAGGCTAAGGAGCAGAAAGTGCTGTCTCAGAGTGTGGAATTAGGGTGCTTATCCACTGAGAAAGGTAATTAAATGTATCTGGCTCCCAGGTAAAAGCCCATACTAGGCACAAGGCATTGCTCAGAAGGACCAGCTCTGACTTTGAGAAAATGTCTCCTTAATAATCACAGCGTTCTGCACTTCAGCTGGGCACCTGCAGCAGCCAGGAGGAATTTTTGTAAGGAAAGTATGTTTTCCTCATTTAGAGGGAGGATGTTTTTCCTAATCTCCTTTAAGACATGAGGATAACTGTAGCTGGAGGTGCAATCCTTAGTGGAGTGATTCTGTTAACTGAAGCTCTTCTACCTTGAAGCTCTTAAAGCCCTGCTAGAGAGGTTTGTGAGCTTGTGTTTATAACTGAGCCTGGCTTGATAAGTGCTGCTAGAAAAGTGCAGCTGTGTCCACAGCAGGGCCTGAGGTCCTGTGCACGGCTCTGCTCCTGGTCTGCATTTGCTGTTGTATGATGAGAGAGCTGGAGAAAGTACAGGTTGTGGAGGTGACTGGATCTGCAGTTTATCCTCCCTCCCCTGCCAAAGCAACCTTTCTTTCCAGCACTGACAGAACATCACAAATACTTTGGAAAATCTTTGCCTGCTTGAGACCTTCAGAGATGGCCTCTTGAAAAGGGTGCAGATGTCCTCATTGTTCTTTTCTTTTCTTGGCTCCTGGAACAGCTGGTGACTTGAAATATGATTTTATTCAGAAAGAAACGACCACCATTAACTCTCCAAGCTGAAGCTTTCTGGCACACCTCTGCTAGGTGAATCCTGCAGATACAAGAAAATTCCCACACCCAGCTGGCTCATCCATAGAGGATTTCTACCTACTCAGCCTACTGTGGGTAGTCTGTGTGTGCTGGAAGGTTATAGCAGAGCCCAGCTGCTGGGAAGTTGACTACACCAAAGTAATTTCTCAGGGTGCTGGTTCAGGGGGGGTCTGGGCAGACACAGCTTGACCAGGATCCCAGCTCTACATCCCTGTCCATTTGTCACTGAGATATATTCTCCTGTCCTCAGTCCCCAGGCTGCCCTTTGGGGAAGGTGATACATAGGTGAGCACACATGGACACCTACAGGATGCTGCAGAGACCCCACCAGAAGGACTCTGCAGGGATGTGCTGGTCCAGAAGCCTTCATGAGGGGGCTAACTCAGCTGCTCCCACCTCCTCCTTGAGGAGCTGCCTGCCACTGGAAACTGCCACTAATTGGACCTTATTAAAAATTTACTTCTCTTTTGCAATAAAGCTGGAATATTTACCTTTCCCCAGCAAAGCTATTAATTAGCAACAACCAGGCTGTGCTGCCAGGAGAACAGCAAAGTCCTGAGCATCCATGTGGTGACCTCACTGCAGCCCTTCCTGACAGCTCCATGGGGACTACCAGCCATCCACACAGCCCTGCCTGCAGATGACCTGCTCTGCTGGTTGTGTGTGAGCTGCAGGATTTCCTTTTTCCTCCAGATGAGAGCTACTATGCAAAGGTAGAGATAGGTCCTAGAAAATTGCTGCTTTTTTTTTTTTTTTTTTTTTTTCCTAATGAGAACCAGTCATCTGACTGAAGCAAGGACTGGAGAGCATTGAAGGGCTGATGGGAAGCCCCAGGTGTCCCTGGAGGACATACCCCTGTCTTAGGAGACATCCCAATTGTTGGTTTGTCTCAGTGGGATGTACTGCAGCAATACCAGACTTCTGCCACTGGATGCTAAAGAGCTGACACTGATATATTTGCAGAGGTTGTTGTCTGTTGGGTAAAACCACATCATGCCAGTACCCTCAGACCTGTGGAGTTTTAAGCACAACCACAGAACTGGAGGAACAGAACCACCTAGCATGATGGTCCTTTCCCAAGGAATTGCATCCTCTTGCACAAGTAAAGAGCAAAGCTGTTGCTTTTCTTCCCATAGGAGCCTCTTACCCAGAGACCTATAGCACATCAGCAGCACAAAGGCATCAGGGGCAGAGGGGAGTGAACCCCATAGAGCACCCCAGATCAGGGTAAATGGCAGAACGTGGACTCTGGGTGGGTTTTGTGGCATGGGCTGGTCTGCTACATCCTCCATCCCATGTGCAAATGTGTGCCTCCTGCTCTGCAGCCCAGTGTGAAAACACAGCTACAGCTGCTCGCACACCCCACATCCCCAGGGTTGTGTCTTTTTAGCCTGGGTTGGGAAGGGAGTATAATTCCTCCAGTTACACCCATACAGAAGCAGTTGTGGGAGGGATGATGAGATACCAGGCCTCCAATTAGGTGCAGCTCCGTGGCACCTGTCTGGCTGTGACATGATAATGCACCTGCTAAACATTATAAGAAGCTGCAGAGATTCACTGTGACACATGTGAAGCTATAGCTGGAGTTTAGTCAACACTCCATCAGTTAAAAGTCTATATTTCCAATTATCTCTGGACAGTCTGCCTTCAAGGATAATTGGCTTCCTGCAGCTCTCCAGAACAGATGTCAGGGAGCTCCTTTTCCACAGAGGAAAACCTGGAATAGTTTATAGAATGTGATACTATGGAGGTGTCAATGTCAGGGGCAAGGCAGGATTTAGGGAATAATTAGGTGCTGTCCTGGTGCAGATCTTCACAGAAGCACCAGCCTGTGAGGAACATGAGTTACCCCATCCAGCTCACAAACTCTTAGGCTTGGAAACCTTCGTGGTGCAGAAGGTCTCTGGTAGTGCCCCAGTCCCTGGAGAAGACTACCAGGACATGGGCAAAGGAGGGTTTGGTCATCAAGGGCTGTAATTGTCTCCTTGGGACAAGGTGGACTGAAATGACATCCTGGCAGGATGACTCCCATGGTGCTAGCCATGGGGGTGGAGGGGGCAGGAAGAAGAAGAAGAGAATATCTCATTTGAAAATGAGTGTTTGAGGAACTGCAAGTAACAGGTTCCCTGTGCACATGCCTGGGGAAATTTTCAAGCCACCAGGCAGACAGGGATGGGCTGACAGACTCTGCCAGCTGCTCACCAGCTCCAGGATCCTCACAGCAACATCCAGCAGGCTGGCAGATCAGAGGCACCAGGCCAGGCAGCATTGATAGAGCAAGTGAAGGAGGACTGCAGAAAATGCCCAGGCTTCAGAAACTGAAGCTTCAGAACTTCCCTTGCAGAATTTAAATATCTGAGTGGAAAATTAAATTTTTATTACAAAATTATGCTGCTGTGCCATGTAAGAATTGTAACCTCACCACTCTGTGCTCTGGGACAATATTTGTTGACTGACCTGAAGCCACTGGACCTGTCCTCCAAATTGTCAGGTGAAACAGTGTGTGAAACTTCAGTGGCCCCTGTGAGTCCTGGGAGATGTAATCCTGACCCAAAATAAGGGCCTGAAGGGGCCCCAAGGAGGACTCCTGCATTTCAGAACCAGCATTTCAGTTCTTTTTCAGAACTTAAATGTTTGTCATTCAGTCCATGGACTTTCTGCTAAAGATTAAAAGACTGCAGCTTCCCAAGGGAAAAAGGGCACTTCCCTGGTGAAAAAATTTATAGCCCATCCCTTTCTTTACCCCTTTGGAAAGAAGCTGTCATGGTTTGGTTTTGGTTTTTTCTAACCTATGAACAGTTGCTTGTACGGTGAAATCTGAGATGATTCCTCCAGCACAACTGCAGAACAGTCATTGAAGGACATGAGGGCTTCCCAAATGATGTTGGGAAGGCTGTTGGGCCATTGAAGGACACCTCAGAACACACAGTGTACAGTTTTGGGTGGCAATGGGGAGAGATGGGCTGGAGGGATCTGACCATGGGGAAGGGTGACAAGAAGTGGAAGGGGCAGAAAAAGACCCCCCAGGCTGTACATATCCACAAGGTGCTGGAGAAGCTCTGCCTAATCATGGGCTTCTCTTCCAAGGAATTACAAACTCATTTGTGATCCATCTCTTTATACACCTTACCCCCTGAGGCATCAGGTTTTGACACAGTGTATACAGTGTGTATCTGCCTGCCATCTCTGAGGAACTCCAAGCTGCTCCTCATCTGTGGTTGGATGAAGAACCAGACAAGCCTGTGGTGCCTCAGGGCATAAAGCAACCATTAAATGTACTAGCTCTGAATGATGCTTTCTGAAAGAGGTATGTGAGACAACTGCCTAGGCCACCAGTGAGAAGCATCACACCTAAGCAAGCAAAGGAGAGGCCAGGACATGTGTGAAGAACCCTGGCACAAGCTGTCCCCTAGCTGGCTCCTGACCTGCTGCTGTGTCTTAGGCTTGGCCCTGGTATTGGGACTTGCTGGTCTATATAGCAGATTTGTTATCTCCTTTTGCAGTCTGAGCAAGATGTCTTTGGTGTCCCCTGGCTTTGTCAGCACTGTCCCTTGTTCCGCCTACTGCTGGGCTGCTAATGAGCCAGTAATTGGGTCTGTGTCAGCAAGATGGCAACAGCCAGGGACCATGGGCTGCAGGTTCCCAAGGGGAGGAGCAGTGGGAGGGCAGCACTCTGGTCTCTGCCTGTGGTCCAGAGCAAACCATAAATTGTGCTTATTTGCTCTATTTAACTTCTTTCTGACAGCCAAAATTGCAACACTCTGTCCCTGATCCCCACCCAGGAGCTTTGCCTGGTGACTGGGAACTCCCCACTTACCTTTGGTGGCCAGAGCACCAGGGCTTCAACCAAAGACCTGCAGGGCTCCCTCCAGGCATGTCCTGCCCATGCACATATCTGTGCTGGGCCATGGCATCTTTTGCCTCAATTTTACCCTCTTTGGGTGTTGACACCCAAAGCTGTGAAAGCAGCTGTGAAAGCAACAACCGCACAGTGCTGATGATCTGACTGCAAAGTGCAGGCAGCCCATCGAGGAGGATCTGCTTGCAGATTATTCACAACTGATGTCTCATGCTACCAAGAAGTTATGGTTGGCAGGGCAAAAGTTCAGTTTCTTCCAGGTGGCCTGGTTTGAGAGGACCAGGATAAAAACCTTCCTGGAACACCAGCAGCACTGCCAGGCTGTTGATGTGATAGTTCTAATAGAGAACAGCTGTGCCAAGAGGAAGGAAAAGATGGGTCAGGTGAGACAAATGAACCCATCACACTGTTCCTGCCCATGCTACTCAGTATAAAATGACTCCCAAAGAGAGCCTTCTGGGGGTTCTTTGGGTTTTGTTTGTTTGATACTGCTTCTGCTGCCTGTTTCCTCACTGGAGAAGAACATTTTTTTATGGAGCCAGATTGTCTTCAGCCTTCCCAGGTAGGACCAGTTTGGTTGTTCTAAGGCTGTTGTGTACTGATGACAAGATGCTGAGTGCAGTGAAACATCTCTCTTGTGAGGAAAGGCTGAGGGAGCTGGGGCTCTGCATCTTGGAGAAGAGGGGGATGAGGGGTGAGCTCACTAATGTTTATAAATATTAAAAGGGTGAGTGCCAGGAGGATGGAGTCAAGCTTTTCTCAGGAGTGACCAACAATAAGGCAAGGGGCAATTGTTATAAACTGGAGCAGAGGAAGTTCTGTATTAATATAAGGAAGAATTTTTTCACTGTGAAGGTGGTGGAGCCCTGGCCCAGGCTGCCCAGGGAGGCTGGGGAGTCTCCTTCCCTGGAGACATTCAAAGCCCACCTGGATGTGCTCCTGTGTGACCTGCTGGAGGTGACCCTGTTCTGGCAGGGAGGTTGGACTTGGGGATCTCTCAAAGTCCCTTCCAATCTCTTTCTGTGATTCTATGACTGTAAGTGGGACCTTGGGCTTGGGCACCACCATCTGCTTCTGAATCCTGTGTGGGGCTTTTCTGGTTGGGAGTCCTGGCCTTTGGAGGTGGTTCACGCCTGTCCATGAGCCACCTGTATTCCCTGCTAGAGCAAAATTGGTTCTGCAAAGATGTGATGGGCACTGAGAGCATCTCTGGCTGAGCAGCAAGGTGGCAGTTGCTTTTAGGAAAACATTGCAGCACTCTGGGGAAATGTATTATAGAATCCTAGAATGGTTTAAGTTGGAGAGGACATTAAAGTTCCAACCCTCCTGCCATGGCAGGGACACCTCCCCACCAACCCAGGGTACTCCAAGCCCCATCCTACCTGGCCTGCAACACTGCCAGGGATGGGGCAGCCACAGCTTCCTTGGACAACCTGGGCCAGGGGCTCAGCACCCTCACAGGGAAGATTTTTGTCTTAATATCTAACATAAATCTCTCCTCTTTAAATTCTAAACCATTTCTCCTTGTCCTCTCCCCATAGACCTGTGTCAAAATCCCTCCCCCAGCTTTCTTGTAGCCCCTTCAGATACTGGAAGTTGCTATTAGGTCCCCTCAGAGCCTCCTCTTCTCCAGGCTGAACAACCCCAATCCCTCAGCCTGGCTTCATAGGGGAGGTGCAATGTATGAGCCTGGGGACAACACAACCAAGATTCCTCCAGCTTTTTGCAAATTTATTTAGGCTTCACCAGTGCTACTTTTAATTTCTAAAGTTCTTGAGCCCCAAACTTCCTGGGTTTGTGCTGAAGTAACTAGAAGATTGTTTCTGGAGTATGTGACTATCTAGAGCTAACAGAATTTTTTTGGAAGTGAAAAAAGACTAAGCCAAATTTCTGATGTTTATACTGATCTACAGATAAACGCAATGCCATTTCCCAAGGCTAATTATGCTTGGAGAGAGCCAGGTTTTATTAATTTTCAACAAATCTGATTAATATTGACTTAACTGTTTCTACTGGCAGGCTGAAATATATAAAAAAAACCCCACTGATGCTAATTGCTATTTAGTCAATCAAAATGCTGTGATTGTAGAAAATAAAAATCAGAAATTAACTCAGAGTGCTTCAGAGTGTTTTGAAGTGCTAAAGAGAACCTCTGGCAAATGTGGAGAAAAACAGTCTCCAAGTTTATTGTGGGATAGATTTGGAAATGCCACTGCACTCCAGAGCCCTGACAGTGGCCTCTTTCTTCCCTGTGCTGGTGGTGGCAGTGGCTCATTAGGCATTTCCAGTAACTGCAGCCCTCAGCAGTGCTGGAATTCAGTGTCAGCACCTGGAGCTGTTAGGTCTCCTTTGGAAAAGATATATTTTTCTCTCCAGTTTAGTAGGTAGTGCAACTCACCTCAGGTTATTTTTGGTTCCTTGTATTGATGGTCTCCAATGCCCAAGCACACACGAGCTGCTGAAGCCCAATAAAAACACTCTGCAGGGCAAAGATCCATTCACAGTGTGTCTCTGCCCAGAGCTGGGCAAACAATTGAGATTTTGCATTTTTTTTTTTTTTTGAGCCAATAAAACCATAATTTTGAGTAGAATGGAGTATTTCACTAGATCATGTTAAGGAATGTTTAACGTGTGTGGTGTTGGGGCATTTTTTAAGCAATTGTTTAAAAAACTTTACAAACGAAAGGGAAAAAGCCTGCTGAGCAGCAAAGCTGTAACATTTGGATCTTAGGGGCATTTAAAAAACTTCATCTTTTGACTGGAGCCATTTGACAGCTTTGCAAACTGTTTACATTGACAGTTTACATATCAATTTTCTGGGGGCAAAAATTGTCTTCATCCAGAATAACTGTGTTATAATAAGATCTGGTTCAGTTAATGCTGTGTGATTTTTCCTGTTTTCAGTGGCATGTGCTTTTGTCACACTCTGATAGATTGGGCTGATGTTCCTGGTGCCAATCATCTTCCTCAAGAAGAATGCTTGGATGTGTGTGTTGAAATTTTCATTAAAAAAACAAAACAAACCACAAACAGCTCAGCAGGTCTTGCAAATAGGACTGGGAGAGAAAAATGTTCCTTTGCATGCTATTCTTTATGAGAGACCCGTGATAGCTGATAATTTGGGATAATGATGATCTGCCAACCCTGTGGAAACTCAGTTTGCTTTAGTAGAGTTTGAAATTCTTCAAAAATCTCATTCCAAACAACCTGAGAGGAGTTTTCACAAGCTAAACTCCCCAAAAATCCCATTTGCACCAGGCAGGGTCTGTTCCTGCATGCTTGGTTCAGGTGGTGCTTTGGGATATCCTGGACTTGTCCCTTGCTGCCACCAGCCTTACTGGGTGCTGCAGGACTGTGCCTGTCAGATGAAGCTGATGGGGTTCCTGCAGACATTATCTTGAGACAGGGATGCTGCCCCTGGGCCTGGCCCTGCATGTCACCTTGCTGCATGTCTGCTGTGCCAGAGCCAAAATCTGGCTTGTGGTGAAGTGATGCTGAACCTCTTTTTCCTGTCCCTGGCTGCAATTGCAGATGCCTCTCCTAGATACATTTCCCCACTCCTCTTGCAAGGCCTCAGTTATTCCTGAGTGGCCAAGGCTTGGCTGACCTGCCCCATATGGGGTTTATAACCCTCCTCAGGCTCACCAGGGAACTTTCTGGAACTACCATGTGTTTGGAGGAGCCTACAAGGGTTGATGGATCCCAAGAGTGTTCTCATCCCTTCACTGCAGTTTGAAGAGGCTCCTGGAGCAGAGGATTTATCCTGGTTTCCCTGGTGATGTCCCAGCAGCCTGGGTGAGGGGGTACAGCCAGGTTTGGTTCCTGGCCAGCTGGAGATGAGGATATGTGGCTACTGGTCTGCCTAGGGCTCCAGCACCTGGCAGGAGCTTCCTTGGCTTTTCCTAGCATCAGTACCCCTGGGCTCTGCCCCAGGGAGATTTATTTTTTTCTAACTGCAAAGGGAGGGAAGCAACAGGATGAGTTCTGCTGGAGCTCTGATAGCAGAGCTGGGCTGGGACTCTGTGCCCCCACTGGTCCCAGCTGCCTGCTGGCTGTGGAATTCAAGAGCTGACAGCTTGCTGCTGTGTGGCACTGGCTGCAGAGGTAACTTATGTCCTGGAACAGGCTGCTGGGCTCTGGAGGAATCTTTGTCCTTTCAGTGAATTGAAGCACAAGGCTGGTCCTGCTGCATCCTCTCAGGCAGGACCTGCTCTCTGCCTTCCCTGGTCCCAGGGAGGTAGAAGTCAGCAGCCATCAGGGCTGTGCCAGATCCAGGGTGACCACAGCTGCCCTCTCACCAGGGAAGGGAAGAGAACTGCTGACCCCAACCAGGGTGAGAAGCAAGCACAGAGCTGCAGAAGGTACTGGACTGCAGCATTCCTGCTCTAAAAAGAGGGAGCAGTTGTTATCACCTTCGGCTAGATGATGGGCACCAGCCTCTGACACAAAGGAAACCTTGGCAGGGGAACAAAATCCAGGAACAGCAACCATTAATCCTGAAGACTGAGACTGCAAATGTTGGCAAAGAGACAGCTGAAGGCTTCTTCCTGTGTAATGAACAGTTGGAATCCTAGATTTAACCCCAAAACCTCAGCCTTGGCTCTTACCTATGCAAATCCAGTGGCACGCTCATAATATAATTTGTATGGTTATGAGAATGGACCTTTAGGAAGAAATCTTTCAAAGATGGGAAATATTTCTCCCTTTCCCTGGGATGATAGAGTGTTGGAGCTCTCTATGAGAAAAAGCTGTGGTCAATGTACCAACAACAGAGCTCTGGCAACTTTAGGCCCTTGTCATTTGTGGAGCTCCAATTGGGTTTCCTCATCTGTCCTGAGCCAGGATCTTTCCCAGGCTCCAGAGTCACTGGAAGCAGCACGTGCAGACTTCTCTCTTGCCAGGAGCACACTGGGAAAAAGTTTATTTAACACAGCAAAGATGAAACTTTGCCTTATCCATCACTGCTGTTCAGAGTAAAATAAAGGCACCCAATTGATTTTGTGTTAGAAGGTAATTAATTGTTGTGCAAAGCCTGGTTTAGAGTTTAAAGGCCAAGTTACTACAGCTAGGACTTCTGGCTGTGTCTGAAGCATCTGGCAGCTGAGAAATGTGAAGAAAGGAGCAGAGTTTGCCCTGAGCAGCTGGTCTGTGCACACTAAAAATAAGCAGAATTCACAATAAGATGATGAAGGATGGAGTGAGAGCTGAGGAGGTGCTAGAACATGTAGCAGTGGGACCTGTAGGACTCTACCACCAGTGCTTGGTGCCAGGTTGCTCCTGATTTACACCAACAAATTAAAAGGAGAATCCCAAGCAGTTAGCAGAACCAAGAGCCAGGTTTTCTGTGGGCACCTGATCTTTGTTGTCCCCAGGATGATGATGCTGGCTTACACTCATGGTTTGCAGGGTTCAAGCACTGCAGCAGTGATGGGAAGATGGCTTCTCTGCAGGCTGCTCTTGGTCATACCTTGGCCAAGAGCATGTTTCTGCCTCCCAGAAGATGGAAAGGGACAGACCAGACAATGTAAGAGAGCTGGTGAGCTCCCACCTGATGTTTAAATAGACATGGGGACTGGGGCTGAGGTTTGTAATGAAGCAAATGATGCCCCATTTCCTGGTCCTTCTGTGAAGGAACAGCTTATGGCTGAATGTCAAACTTCATAGACAATTAAAATGTCGATAACTTGACTTACTTGGACAGGCTAACATCTAGGGCATTTCTAAACACTGCAATTAATTTGTGTTCAATCTGTTGTACAACCTGAAAACAAACAGGACATGCAATGAACTGTAGATTAAACCTTCCTCTAGTCAGACCAGTGTCTCTCAAATTAGCCCAGCTTTTGCCTTTTAAGTAGAATCTAATAAGACTTCTCTGAGTTCTTTCTTTTCCATCTCTCCCTTGCACTTCATTAATGTCCTGGCCATCCAAAAATATTGTAATGTGCTGCTGGAAAGGCTGGTTTGACATGCAGGAGTTCTTACCCTATTGCATGATCACTGGTATGTTTTGCTTACACAACAGATCCAGATGGAATGCTGACTTCAATGAACTTTTAGAAAAATATTTAAAAAAAATAATTTTCTGTAGTTCTGGATTTTGTTGAGAAGTTTCTCATGCCACGTGTTGGCTGGTGGTTGTTTCAAACTACCTGAGCGAGTTATTTCATAAACTGCAGCACTGCTGGAGGGAACTGTAACATTACAGGTGATGTCTAAAATAGCATTTGTGAAGTTTTTTCTCTAAATCCTGGAGTCAATCATAAAACATGTGCCTTACTAAATCCCCCAGGAACCTCAGCTGGAGGAGCCCTCCCTGGCCTTGTCTCCATTTTATAAGGTGCTTGAAATCAAACAGCATCTGATTCCACCCCAGAGCATCTGCATCTCAGTGGTGTGTGGGCTCTGACACTGCCAGAGCTCAAGTACTCAGCAGCCCTTTAAAGAGAAAGTTAGGGAGTGTAAGGAGGTGCTTCAGCCCAAGACACATCTTCTTCTAGATGGGACCAGTTCTGGAAGACACCAGGAATAAAACACTGACTTGTGGGGCAGCTCATGTAGGAATTGAATTCAGATGTTGGCTGGGGCTTGGCTCTTCTCCTCCCTTATGCACCCAGCATTCAAAGTGAAAAGAGCAGAGATCTGCAGGGTCCACATGAAAGAGGCATCAGGATGCATTCTCTCTTGCTCTGTCAAGACAGTTTATTTTGCAATGTTCAAAGCAACCAACATGTCACAGGCAATTTAACCTACAAGTGCCTTAGGGCCTGGTTTGGAAAGCTATCTCTGAAAATCTGGCCTGTTGTGCTAAGGGCCCTACTACCAGTAACAATGTAACATCATACCAATTATGTACCCGTGTTTAATGGACTTCTGTGTTCCCAGGTGAATACCCTAAGTTTGATGTTAGACTGAACACAAAGCCTTCCTGCAGACACAGGGCCTAGAGCCTCCAAGATGATGAGACTGCTACCCAGAAGACTTAGAACCATGGAAAATTCACTTCAGTGGCACCAGACTTGAAAAAAGAGTCCCTAAAAAAAGGAAAGCCTTTTCGCTGATACAAATAAAAGTTTGTAGGCTCTGGGATCCTATAGGCAAAACTTTCTGTATAGTTTTAGGCTGAGAGAAAAGTTTGTTTTGTGTACCAAAGCAACCAAATAGCCTGACTGTTGGTGGTGCTGTTCATAGGGTTCCATGTGAGGGTTAGGGCCAGCCAAAGTTTTCAGTGGTCACTCTTTCCATCTTTTTTCCAGTCCTGTTCATAGGGATCTTTTAGAGCCCTATGGAGCAACAGTGGAGAGTGGCCACTGAGGGCTGGTATATTCGAGGTTTTTGGTAAAATGCAAACTTTTAGCTTGATATTGGCTGTGCTGTGGGTAGGGTTCCATGTGAGGGTTAGGGCCAGCAAAAGTTTTCAGTGGTCACTCTTTGCATTTTTATTCCAGTCCCATTCATTCAGACTTTTGAGAGCCCTATTGAGCAACAGTGGGAGAGTGGCCGTTGAGGGGTGGTATATTTGAGGGGTTTTTTGTAAAATGCAAACTTGTAGCCTGATTGTTGGTGGTGCTGTGAGTAGGGTTCCATGTGAGGGTTAGGGCAAGCAAAAGTTTCCAGTCATCACTCTTTGCATTTTTATTCCAGTCCCATTCATTGGACTTTTGAAAGCCCTATTGAGCAACAGAGGGAGAGTGGCCACTGAGGGCTGGTATGTTTGAGGTTTTTGGTCAAATGCAAACTTGTCGCCCGATTGTTGGTGGTGCTGTGAGTAGGGTTCCATGTGAGGAGTAAGGCCAGCAAAGGTTTTCAGTGGTCACTCTTTGCATTTTTTCTTTCCAGTCTCGTTTGTAGGGAGTTTTTTAGAGACCTCTTGAGCAACAGTGGGAGAGTGGCCACTGAGGGGTGGTATATTTGAGGTTTTTTTGTAAAATGCAAACTTGTAGCCTGAATGTTGCTGGTCCTAGGGATAATGTTCCATGGTAGCATTAGGGTCACTAAATAAGAAAGGTGTTTTGTGCAAGAAGTGATGAATAATCATATGATTAAACTCATCCTCGCAAGAAGCATTCACGAGGCCCTGCTGGTGATTATGAAGGCGATCTCATTTGTGACTACTGATTAGCTTTGCAATCTTGGATTGAATGTGGGGTTGAACATGTGCCTGTGTGTGTGTGGAACAGGCACATCCATGTGTGTCCACATGCGGATGTGTCCACTTCTATGTACATGTGTGAAAATTTCCAGAGGTTTTAAAGACTAAAGGAAGACCATAGACATCCCTCAGCACTGGCAGGGTGAAGCAGTGGGTGGACAGTGGTCGGGTGTCACCTTGTTTGGCTTCTTCAGCATAGGAGGGGAGGACAGTCCCTGGGATGTCAAGAATGGTGTCTCCTGTCACATCTTGCAGATCTCTCAACCATGGTCAGGCTGTGATTCTGCTTGCTTGCCAGCACCACAGATTCTAGAAGGTAAAGTGTCTGTGAAAGAGAACAGAAAGAATAAAATAAAAAGACACCTGTGTATCTCTTTAAAGGATGAAGTAGATTGGTAGACTCTTATCTTGCCTGCCTCTTGTTGTCACATTAAGACTCAGCTCTGCTGTGAGCAATAGCCAAGGATTTTGAGTATCTCTCACAGTTGAAAGAACTGAAAACACGTTTTGAGTTGCTAATTAGAGGCTGAGCCAAGGTGTGTTGTAGAAATCCTGATCACTTTCCTGTCACTAGCAGCAGAAACCAAAGCAAACCCTTCCCATACACACCATGTTTTCCCTGAGGAAGCAGCTCTGGGATCCTTCAGTGATCTCTGGAGTGGTGTTTGCTCAGCTGCAACTGAAGAAATGTTTGTCTTCTGTTGTAGTGGATAGGAATTTAAAAATGCAGTTAATTGGCAGCCCAGGCAAAGAGCCAGATGTTGGCAGTGTCTGTACCCACATCTGGCCAGCCAGGAGCAGGCTTGTTCCAGGAGCTCCTGTATGAGCAGAAACCATGAAAATCCAGGTTCTCTTGTTAACGAGAACATGTGAGCTCCCCACATTAAGGGCTGCCTTCAGGACCTCATCTTGGGCCCTGTCTCCCCTGTACCCTTGTTTATATAGGTCTCTAGTAGCTTACCCCCTGTCAGGCACCCTTTCTTCTTCCCTGTTCTGCCAAGGAAATCTTGGAGCTTGCAGCCTCCCAGAGCTTCTCCATGTTACCTTCCATGAGAGCAGAGAACTGGTCTCCTGTTCCTGCCACTGATACTGGTGTGAACTGGAGCACATTACAGCCTTTCCATACTGCAAGAGACAGCTGCCTGTGCAAAGGACTCAGCAGAGCATGTCATGCATGTTTGGGAAGGGAACAAATGTGACAGGTCCTTGGATAGGGTAAAGGGTCATCATTGCTACTGTCCCCAGGCACCAGCAAGAGCTTATGGATAAGGAGGTACAATGTGTTTTGAAAGCAAGGAGGATGTGTGCTATCTGTAATCTTCCAGGTGTTTCTTAAGGTGTTTGATGATAGAAAATTAACCCTTCTGCTCTGCATGGATTTGGGATTACTTGGACCTAGATGCTAGGGAGAAGTATGTTTTCATGGCATTCCTGACTGCAGAGGGAGGCAATGGTCTCCAACAGTTTGCTCAGCCCAAGCTGGCTGCAGTACTGTGGGCATGCTTAAAATCTGGGCTGAGATCCACTGAGCCATTCTCAAATCAGCTCAGTCTCTGCCCACCTCATTCCCATTTGCAACACTGAGACTTTTGCCAGACAGGACCAGGAATGCAAACTGCTGGGCAGTCTCTTCTCCAGGTCAGTTCTGTCACCTGACCAGAAGAGGGAGTAGAAGGTGCCTTCATGGACTTTTAAGAGAGCAGAATAATCGCACAACTGAAACATCAGAATTTGGTCAGCTGGATAAATAGTAGAGCCAACAGGTTTTGTCCCAGGCTTGGATGTTCTCAGGTGTCATGGAGATTTTGCAGCTAAAAGATATTTTTAAATGGCCATACCCAGAGCTCAGAGGGTTTTCCACAGTGGAAGGATCTGTCTTACGAGTCCTTTTGCTGTTTTCTTTGTCCCAGCTTCAGGGTGCTGTGAACTCGGAGGAGTTTGCCATTGCAAAACACTTGATCAGGAGTGCCTGGGGGTGATGAAGTCAGGCTTTGCACAGCTTGTTTTCTATCTGGCTTTATCCCCCCACTCAGATACTAATGCTAATAGATTAGGGAGAGATTGAGCTGGATCAGATAAATATATTAACGCATCATCTGCATACAGCATTAATGCAAAGCTCTTTGAGCCCTTATAATGCTGGGGATATTTTCATTTTTGGCATGTATTAGATGCCAAACACCTAGTTGCAAAATCAAATGTCAAGGGAGAAAGAGATGTTCTTTTATCACTTTCCTGCCTGGGGAAGTGACCAGAAATGAGGCTTTTTGCTACTACTTGGGAAAAAGCAGTTAGAATAAAGCCAGGACCAGACCAGGGATCTACCTGGCAGCTGGGAAGCCAGGACTCGAGACATGATAACTGCCAGGTCTTTCCCAAAAGCCTCTTCTCAACCAAAATGGGAAAGGTTTCTTTCCATGTGGATTTTGGCAGGCATGCATGGAAAGAGGAAAAAATTAAGTCTCAGTTGGTGTGAATCCTGATCCAGGGAGGGGCACTTTAGGAGCAGATGTCAGGGGGGCTGTGCAATGAGGATGCTGACATGAGTCAGCATGAGTGCAGTGCTGTGGGAAGGATGCTGCATGGAAAGAAAACTCTATGGAATAATTCAGAACTCAGAGTCTATGGCTTCCTAAGTACAGAAGTAAGCTGGGTTCTCCAAGTCACCCAATAACAGGGTGTCAAAAAGAAAAATAAAAACCAAAAAAAAATCCACCCCAAATAATCCAGGAGCAGAAATCAGCACTGGGTTGCTTGGATTTTTTTCCTTCCCCTGTCAGGGTCTAGGCAGTACCCATGGCATGTTCTGCGTGTGTTTGTTTGTTTGTTTTGGGGGGGGTTTGCTTGTTTGGTTTTTGTTTTGTTTAGTTTGTTTGGATTCTGTTTTGTTTGTTTAGTTTTTTTTTTTTAAGTAAAGATTATGGCTTCTAAAACAAATCCCAGACAAAAAAAAAATTCCTGGAGCAAAAGGGAGCCTGGCCCAGGTCTGTGTTTTGCTTTCAACAGGCTCCAGCCTTGCTGCCCTCCTTCTTCTGCAGGGTTTTGCCCCTGGGAGGCAACTTCCTGGGGCTCTGCAGCAGCTCAGGGACTGCCTAATAACCCAATTTTTGTAGGATTTTTGACTTTGCTGGCAACTATTAAATACACACAGCCCTAAACTTGTCCTCCAGTTCAGACCCCTCTTTAAATGTGACCCCAGAAGTACTTTTGTATCAAGGATATTAACTGAGGCTAAACAAGAAAATTCTCACTAATGAGAAGCTTCTGCTGCTGGAGGGCACCTTTCATCCAGATGGGATTTGTCTTTGAGTAAGGGGAGGTTGTCTGGGCTGTGTTATCCTCTTGGAAGGAACTGCTAGCTGGCAGATGGAGATGCCCATGGTGAGGGCACTGTCTGAAGCAGGAGGTATGTTTTTGCCCCTGGGTATCTTAGGAGCCCATAAAACCTTCCAGTTCTCTATGCAAACCTTTTCCTGCTGGCTGTGTGCCCCATGGGAGTGAGGCTCTTTCCCCAAGTCTGTATTTATAACTCAACACAGAAGAAGCCATAATGTTGGTCTGCATGGGGTGGGAGTGCCCCTAGAGTCACAGCCTGTGGAGATGTGTGCACCCCAACAGCTTTACCACTAGCTCTCTGATCCCCCATCTCAGCCCCTCAGCAGGGAATTGTCCTGGTTGCCTGCATAGGATACACACCTCCCGTGTCATGGCTAGAGAGGGGAAATGAGAACGTTCCTGGAAGTCTACAGGAGTCCTCTGGAAGCCACAGGCTGGTGGTAAACTAAAGCAGAGACTATGGGTGCCTGCTGATGTAGCCCTGTCTGCAAGAAGTGATGGGCTACTGCAAAGAGGTGGCTTGTGGAGTGAATGTGGCATGTTTCACCTGCAGGAAAACCCTCAAAGGTGACTGGACCCCCTCCTGGGGGATGCATTTTAGTCAGAGACAAGGCTTTGGGCATGACACAAGGTGTTCTGGTGGGATTATCTACCTCAGGCCCCAAAGGAAATCAGAGCAGAAAAAGGAATGGTTCCTTGTGCCTTCACCACCAATGGATCAATAAAAGAGGCAACTGAGGTATTTTTGCAGAAGATGTGTGTCATGAGTTCCGTGGCATGAGAATAGCTCAAAGCAACTTCCAAAATAGGCTTTGTGCTATCAAAAGCAAGAAAGTTTTGAATGAAAAGATGATTCAAATCCTAGGAAGTGTGTCAGTACAGACAGCTCACCATCCTCATCCGTTTGCAGTGAGCATCATGGTGCAGCTCATGTGGGAAAGGCAGCTTCTCCAGAGCACCTGATCCAGCTCCTTCATCTTGCTGATCATCAGTCCCTGAATCTCATCGTGGTTCAGAGCTTCGGCTGGTGGCCAACTGTGACTCACGGGCCTTAGAAATTGGTAACAGCTGCTGCAACCTGCTGGAGTCATTGCGTCATCTGCACCATCTCCCTTGGCCCCTACACTTGCTCCTCCAGGTTATGGTTATAATTGGTCCTCCTGAAAGTCTTGTGCAACACATCTGGAACCAGAAAAGCTCAGATGCCTTTGGTTCTACTTGTTTGCCTACCAGTAAGCAAGGGCCTCAGACAGAAACCTTGTCCTTAAGAAGCTTGAAAAATATTTGTCTGTGAACTTCCCAATTTCTTATGGACTTTCCTCCCCACTGATGGCAGGGTTAGAGGTGCTGGTGAGCACTTATGGGCTATGAGACAATGGGAAATTAGACCTTAAACTGAAAACACTATATGTCAATGTCTGCTTTTACTGGGAAACTGAAAAAAAAAAATAAAAAAAATCACAGATTTCTTTTTGCATTACCAAGATGTGGCACTTCAGGATGTGCTCTAGTGGGCATGGTGAGGTTTTTTGTTTGTTTTTCTTTCCTTTCTCCTGGATGAACAATTGAACTCATTAATCTCAGAGGCCTTTTCCAACCAGGATGATTCTATGATGTTCCCCTTGCCTCCTGGAAGCTTTGCATGAATCAACATCCAAGCCATAATTCACGTCACTAAAACCCACCCAGGATATGTTTGCAAGGGGGTGAAGAACTTCTCCAAGATGCTGTCTCTGAAGGAACTGTGAAGGAACTGTCACAACAGCACTGATTTCCTTCACTGAGACCTGGGCCCCAGCCCCACGGTCCCCACCACAGGAAGCAGATCTCTACTGGGCCAGCTGAAGTGACAATGGCCCCTCTCTGCCCTGCCTCTCCCAGGATGCTGCATCCAAACGTGCAGGGTCCTGAATGCACCTGGGGGGTCTCCAAAGCAATGTTACCCCCAGAAGTGAACTGCTTCCTCTCAGCCATCTTTCCCTTTCTGCCTACAGTTCCTCTGCTGTCCAAACAGTGTTCCCTAAGGATATATAACTGAGTTTTATAATGAAGCACCTCTCACCCAGCACATATTAAACAAATTTCAGTTGTCCTTTATTACACAATAATGATGGTAAGATTTAATTACCTCTGCACACAATGGAAACATTAATTTTAACCAATATAGCTAAATCTTCCAAGTGCAATTGGGGTCATCTGCAACTGAGGGTCATTTCCAGTGCATTGGTGGTTGGTGACAGAAATATCCTTCCCAAGGAGTGTGGATCCCAAACTGAGACTCTGGGTGGACAAGAAGTCTGAGACAGGCAGAGAGCAGCTGATCTGAAGAGCCCAATTAAGCAGTGATGCTCAGTGGACTTTCAGATCCATGTCAGAGGCTAAAGATGCAGGAAAATGTGTGAAAATCCATGTGTGATCTCTCATAGAGATCAGCTGGGCTGGAGTCTCTGCAGGCTCTGCCCTAGGACTGTGCTGCTCTCTTCACCCCTACTGACATTTTCCACAATTTTAATTTTTTTTTTCTTTTCAGGGAAAAGGAAACTGAGAAAACACATTTGTAGAGTGCTTGTGTTTCCAGGGCTCTTCTGTTTAATTCATGCTGAAAACTGTGTCACCCAGATACATCCCAGGCACTGACAGTTCATGCTGTGCTTTTGACAGTGCCAATAAAAACAATTTCTCCCAGAGCAAAGGAGGTGGGACAACAGAACCAGAGTGAATAACCCTCACCAAGGGCCTTCCCCACCAGTCATGTCTTGCTCTGGCTGTACCCTCAGGGTCTTACTGAAGCTGGAAGGAGTGATATGTGTTGGGGCAGCATTTGGGACTCTGAACTGGAGAGCAGAAGGTCATGAAGCACCCCAGGCCATTAAGGAGGGACTCAGTTTAAGCACTTTCTGCCCACAGCACCCCCTGCATTGTCTTGCAGCTACAAAGAGATGGAGTCCAAAAAGATGGGCTTTGTTTCCAGTCTGCCAGCCACTGCCAGTTTTGTCCTGCTCACCAAAATATGGTGCAAAGAGGTTCAGTTCAGCTGTCCTCTCACCCAAACCCTTTGGCCAACATTTTCTTATGACGAGGAGGAGAATTCACAGAGCTGTGAAGTGGTAATTTGTGGAAAACTGGGATCTGCTAGAGCTGAATGGAGCTGTGACTTCTGGAAAGTGTCTTCAGGGTCCCACATCTCTGGAACCAGACCACTTTTCCAATAAGGGGATTGAACTGGCCCCAGCAATACAAAACCCAGCTGTGCATGGCTTCTTTCTACCCACCCAGTAGTGAGCACTGGTGACCAAGGTCTCCAAGGGTCCCAGTCTGGCCAGTGGGTCTCAGAGGGAATTTCTTGGCCAATGGGTGAATGCTCAGTAACCCCACTGAAGCCCTGGAAACTGCCCAAAGCACCTACCAGTCTCCTGTGCTTACAGGAACTCAGACAAAAAGCTTTACCAAATTGTAAAATATTTATGGTTTCAGATTCTGTAAAAATGAACACACTTTTTAAATGCTGCTTTTTCCAGCTGAAAAATGAATGTTTAGAAGTAGTCCATCTAAAGCTACTCCTGCTTTAGAAGAGTTGCCATCATTTTTGTGACTTCTTAAGGAGACGCAGATCAGAGTAGCTTCTGAGTGAGCAGCAAATTCAGTAAATATTCTGAAAATTCATGATAAACCTTTATTAAAAATATCAGCAGTTATCTTTGTGGACCAGTGGAGTTTAACAATGTACAGCAAAGCTGGTTTTCCAGTTTTCTCATAACTTAATGGTCTCTGTATGTGTTAGTCAGTGCCAGAGGCTAAAGTCAAAGAGCAAGTGATGGCAAAAAGCTGTTTTGAGGACTGTCTTGCAAACTGTCTTACTGTTGTCACATCTTCAGAAGGTCCTGCTGGAAGAACGTGCACCAGAGGTGGGTCAGAGCCCTGGTGCATTTTTGGGCAGTCATCACCCTTACCAGCCTGTAGCCAGCATTCTGCAATCCCTTTTGCAGCTCTCCTTTCTGCCCCAGGGGTTTTGCTGCCTCTTTGCATATGTCAAACATGCAAAGTCCCCCAGGAGTCCTTGTAGAGAAGCCACAGAGCTTCAGCCAGTGGCACCTTCTGATGCTGCCATGTGAGATAACTGTGTCACTGTGGGGTAGTTTGCTCTGCACTGCCCTGTCATTTCCACAGCCTTCACAGACAGAGCACCTTGCCTGGGAGCACAAGCAGCTTGGGACTGTTTTCTTCTGAAGACAAGGAGACTTTAGAACAGCTTAAGAAAAGGAGCAGCTTCCCAGAACGCCACTGAGCGTGCTCCAGGGTTGTCAGACTCCAAAAATCATGTTGGATGTTTTCCCTAGGATAAGATGGATGTGATTGCAAAGCTGAGGACAGGCAAGTGGCTGAAATCACACCCTTCTGCAGGAAGGCATTGGCAGACCCCAGCTTACATAAAGTCATGGTAGAGGAGGCAGACACCTTGGTGGGGTGCCACAGGCTGCCACCATCCAGTATTTCCAGATTCAAATACTTTCATTTCACGGAAAGTTCGTTTTTGTTATTTTACTGGAAGTGCCCTCTTTGCATGGAAAAGAAGCCCTGGAAATATGTTTGTGTCCATCTGAGTGTCTGTTTCCTCATTATCCTCATACAATCTTCTCTCAGCTTCCTGTGTGAGAGACTCCAATTACATGCACAGAGAACAAAAAAGCCCTTTCTGGTGGGTCTACAAACAGCACATGCCAGAAAGGGAAATAATTGCAACAGAAGCTACTTCTGTGCAGTGCAAGTCTCTTTCTGAACTAGCTGCTCAGTTTTGTATGGAGAAAAGCATAATATTCTCCCTTAGCATTTCCAGTGTCATGGAGAAGCAGTGAAGAGAGAGAAAGGTGGGTGATGTCAGTGGGTTCCTTCCCCCACCCCCAATCTCGGTCTTCTGTTTTGGTGAAAGAGCCACTCAAGTTGGGTCACTCAGTGTGTTGGGGTCCCCAGAGCTGTCCTGGCCTCTCTCTGGTCCCCTTCAGGTTACCCTGCTCTGACACATCCCATCCACTCCTGTCCCTGCAAGCCTGGGATGCCCTGTCCCATGTGTGTCCCACCTGCAGGATCAGCTTCTTGAACCTGAGGAGGTTTAATCCAGTTTCCTGAGACTCCCACAGTTGTTCCACAGTCCTGTGTCACTGCTGGGCAGCACTGCAAACTTCCTTGGATTCTGCTCTGTGCCCTGAATGGCATGAGAAGAAAGTCTGTGTGTGCCCAATAATTCCTGGTGATCCACAACCTCTCTCAGCAGGAGAGTCCCTGCCAGCTGCTAATTAAATATCAGACCTGAGACACAGAGTGTGACAGCACCAAGCTCTTCATCGACTCATTGTGCCTGGGGAGTGTTTCATTCAGACATAAAACTAAGCCCTGAGGAATGATAATTTCCTTTGTCAGCTCCCTGAAGAGCTGATGTTGATGCTTTGTCTTTCCACCCATCCAATGTGCTTGTGGGTGGCTGAAGTGGAATTTCCATCTCTTTGTGGATTCTTGGTGCCATTGGTGGGATCTGCCTGTCTCAGTGGGAACAGCAGCAAAACCAGGCAGAAAGTGCATTCAGATCCTGCTGCAAAGGAGTGAACTTCTGTGGGAGGGCAGGGATGGTGTTTTGTACCTGATCATCCACTGGAGATTTATCAACCAAACCCACACAGTGCCCTGGGCCTTGGGACCCCCGAGATGAATAAGGAAGGAGCTTTTGCCTTGGGGCTTTGGTCAGCAGTGCTCAGGGCGCTGAGGGCTCAGTCCTGTCTGTGCCTGAGGTTTGCAACTGAAAGCTGTGTTGATCTGTCTGAGGGGAGAGAGGCTCTGCAGAGGGGTCTGGACAGGCTTGATGGATGGGCCAAGGACAACTTGAGTTTCAACAAGGCCAAATGTTGGGTCCTGCACTTGGGCTTGGGGAGGGGTGGCTGGAGAGCTGCCCAGCACAGGGGGACCTGGGGCTGCTGATTGACAGCTAAACATGAGCCAGCAGTGTGCCCAGGTGGCCAAAAAGGCAAACAACACCCTGGTCTGTATCAGGAACAGTGTGGCCACTAGGACCAGGGAGGGGATCCTACCCCTGTACTCAGCCCTGGTGAGGCTGCACCTCGAGTGCTGTGTTGCAGTTTTAGGCACCACAGTGCAGGAAGGACATGGAGGTGCTGGAGAGGGTGCAGAGAAGGGCAGCTGGGCTGATGAGGGGTCTGGAGAACAGGTCTGAGGAGGAGAGGCTGAAGGAGCTGGGGCTGTTCAGCCTGGAGGAGTTTGAGGGGAGACCTTATTGCCCTCTACAACTCCCTGAAAGGAGGCTGTGGTGAGGTGGGTGTTGGCCTCTTCTCCCCAGTGGGCTGGTGATAGGACAAGAGGTAATGGGTTCAAGTTGCACCAGGGAAGGTTCAGATTAGATATTAGGAAAAATTTCTTCCCTGATATAGTGGTGAAGCATTGGAACAGGTTGCCCAGGGAGGTGGTGGAGTTGCCATCCCTGGGGGTATTTAAAAAGTGAGTAGATGTGGAACTCTGGGAGATGGTTTAGTGGTTAAGGTGGTGTAAGCCTGATGGTTGGACTCAATGACCTTGAAAGTCATTTCTAATCATGATGATTCTGTGATTCTGTGAAGGGCTGCAGAGAGGATCCCCCACTCTGCCAAGTTGTGACTTGTGCTAATTGAGCTCCCTGTAAAGGACAAACAAAGACCTGTTTCTGACACAGATGGTAAGGATAAACTCATCCCTAGCTTTATTCTGGTCCAGATGCAGCAACCTAGCTGTGTCTGGCCTCTGAATAGTAGTACCACAGGAGCCCTGAGCTCTAGGGGCAGCCCCAGCACCTGGTAAATGGGCAGACTGAATCACAAACCTTTACGTATTACAAATGTTTTTGTTTTATTTAGGCCAGGAATGAACTCTGTGTGTGTGTGTACATCCACCAGCCTACACCCACAGGGCATTGCCCCAGGTATGGTGCCTTCAGATTTGCCTTTGGGAACTCAGCTCCCATTCTCATGTTTATAATGGAGCTTTCTCAATTTTCTAGCCCAAACCATGGGATACCTTCTGGTAGTGTTCACACTCCAGCTGTTTTTTCAGGACAGTGTCCTGCCCACAGGCACTGCCCACTCTTTGTAGATCATGGTCCCATCCCATGTAGCCTTCTCCTGGGGTTTAGCTGCTGCTGCAGCCCTCTGGATTTTCCCTGGTGCAAAGGGGAGCAGTGTTCTGCCCAGGGTCTTATTCTTGCTGCATAAGCTTGATAATTATTTTTTTTTTTAATGTGAATTTGATTGATCCTTTGTTGCCTGACTCTCAGAGTAAGGCTGTGTGATTGTCTGGATTTTCCTTATGTTATCTCTCTAGATTTTATTTCTCATTGTAGCAGGAATCTTTAAATTATACTCTTTGGACAATAAATGACAGTGGAAACATCTCACGAATGATAATGCTCGTCTTAAGCTGGATGGAGCTGCTTTTGAAGTCCTTTTTCAGGAGACTTTGTCCCTGCTGGCTTAAGTTCTTTTTCCCTGTCAGTTTTGGGGTGATTTTCTGAAGCAAACATGTGACATTATTTCAAAAGCTTAATCCAAATGCTTAGCGAGGACATTTTCACCATTCTCTTTGCTTCTGTATCTCCACATTTATCACTCCACCATCAGCAGCACCCTTGCCTTCCCCAGGACACATGGCAGAGAGTCCGGAGCCAGTGTCTCTCAAGGCAGCTCCACATTCCCTGTTTTCACTAAAAACCAGAGAGATCTTCCAATATGACATCTGAAATATGTTGGAGAGGCTCTGCCTGCAAAAGGAGGGGAGGCAGCAGCACTGACATTGCAGGCAATGCAAAATGAGCCCAACCCCTCACTAACCAGCCAAGCCTGCAGAGCCCAACAATAAATCCCTAGCAGAGAAATGCAGGCAGTGCAGCATCCATCAAAGGGTGGATCAGGTGGGACGCAGGTTTGGGATGGCGTTTCCCTCTTTTTTAAATCTCAGTAAACAAA
The DNA here is from genome assembly GCF_003957555.1 of Calypte anna. Taxonomy (NCBI): domain Eukaryota; kingdom Metazoa; phylum Chordata; class Aves; order Apodiformes; family Trochilidae; genus Calypte; species Calypte anna. Next base: position 10,950,980 of record NC_044261.1, read on the forward strand.
AGGATAGGAGAAACCTAGAGCAAGCTGGTCTGGTGGGATGTGTCCCTGCACATAGCAGGGAGTAGGACTGGATGAGCTCTAAGGTCCTTCCAGCCCAAAACATTCCATGATTTTATGATAATGAACATCTGAGGTTTGAAAAGCTTTAAGAGAGGGCAGACTTCTGTGCAGCCTGGAGGGACAGAGCATCAAGAGAGGCAACACACCCTGGCCTGCCTGGAGGACTTTCTGTGCTGCTCATTACTGAGGACTCAGGCTTCAAGAGGAGCTCAGCCTGACCTCTCGCTGAGCACAGGCCAGAGAACCCACCCAGGGATGCTGCACCCACTTCTCACCTGAGCTGAGTACAAGGAGCAGACTTTTCTGGGATGTGCAGGCTTGATTTGTGAATGTAAATTGATGCCAAATTTCCTGTGCCCATTGGCAACCAGTTCAAAAGGTCAACTGACACCACTGTTCTAAATTTACTCCTCATGTTCAGCTTGTTACTTCAAGCTCCATGTGGCAGCCATCAGATCAGGTTCTGACTCTTCCTACTGAATTAAAACCTCCTGCTCTTGGAAATCTCTTTCTTCAGAATGTACCTACAGTCATCTCCCTTTTCTGCCTCCTCTCAGAGTGGCTCTGTTTAAAGACTGAACTGGATGAACTGGTGGCTTTTCCTCTACCCAGCACACTTTTTAAAAAGTGCTTCCAGAACTGGAACTGGTGGCTGAGCGTGCAACAGCACTGACCTCCCCATCCAGCCTGGCACTCCAGCCTTTTGCAGGGCTGCTGAACCCCTTGCCATGCTTGCAGGGCTCCCAGCACAGCTCTTCTCTCTGCTGCTCAGCCTCTGGGGATGCCAGACCCTCGTGACAATTCCCAGGGCCAGGACTCAGCAGGGCCCAGGTTCAGCTCCCATAAGATGCTGGTGATGTGTGCAGCTCTTTTCCTGTGGATTTGACCAGAAATTACCTTTTGTTTTTTTATGAATAAGAGTAACAGGCAGCACTGTGTTGAGGAGACATCCCCAGCAGAAATTCTCCTCTGAATGAAGAGCACATCAAATACACAAAAGGTTAAACCCACAGAGCATCCTAGCAGCTTCTCTGGGAGGTCTCAGACCTTTCCTTGCCCAGCATTTACATTTTGTCCCATGGATTGCAAGTCCCTTTTTCTGTAACTCAGAAAGCCACTGAGCTAAAGCCAAGCCAGAGGTAAAGATCCATCCATAGAGACACAGTAGGTAGGGAAGGAGTGGTGTATAAGCTTTTATTTTTACTCTAACTGGCCTAGTCTCTCTGAGTTCCTCCCCTTTCAGAAATGTAGTTATTCAAGTTTATGTCCTAACAAAACATGGATTTGGAGTTTAAATGCCTTTATGATCTTTGGAGAAAGTTCACTACAAGGAACAGGCAGATCTACCCCTGCACTCTGGATGGCTCAAGGTCTATCTCAGGAGCACACCTCCTGCCCCTGTGCAGCCAGGTAGAGGGTTTCTGCAGGGACTGCTTGCCAAGGAGCAGAACTGGAGAGAGATTTGCCTGGCACGGATTGAAGGGGAGATGGAAACATGATGCTCTGGGTTATGAGGGGTCTGGGAGGCTGCAGTGGCTCAGATTAGCTTCTTGATTACTGCACTGTGTTCTCATCAGAAGAGAAGAGGGTTTGATCAAAGGAAGATTACCTCCGAATAGGAAGAGTAGGTTTCATTAGAGAGGCTTAGATGATGTGAGCAACTTAACTCATCTTCTGAACAGCTCAGCTTAACCCTTGGGGAGTTGGTCTCCAGTTCTGCCTGTATCAGCAGATGTTTCCCTGAAGGAGGTCCTAAAATTCAGGGATGCTCCATGACTGACACTTGGCTCCAGATGTCTGCCCTCATCTTGCAACATACACAGCCTCTGCCTCTTTCTGCAGTGATTTACCTGGACAAGAAGCCTCCTACAAACCCATCTCCAAGGTTACAAGTAGAATAGGAAGCATCCAGCAATCCTGTGCACTTGCCAGCCCAAAAAATCAATTGAAGACTCTGCTTGGTGCCTGGCTACTTGCTGCTGCTCACGGATGGTCAGTGCAGTGAGGCATCTCTTCTCTCCTTCTGCAGCAGAACACATTATTCTCTTTCTTCTTGTTCCCTTGGTACATAATCATGAGATGTACCTGCATGGACTGTCAGGTTTGAAGCCATCATCCTCAAGGAGATCCAACAACTTCCATCGTTCAGCTTTGCTTGACTTTGCCTCCAGCATCTGTCATATTTTTAAGTGGGAATAACTGTTTGGGTTTCATCTGTCCAAACATAGCTGTGTGCAAAGTAGATACAGCCCATATTCTCCTGCTCACTAGAGCTTGTTTTCTTGTTTGCTTTTACGACTGACAGAGAGAAGCTGGCACTTCGAGGGCACAGGGAATCTATGTGAGAAGTCTGAAGAGATGCAGCTGAGCTGCTCCCAGGAAAACCACTGCTGTCCACTGACTCTGGTTTTCCAGACAAATCATTGTGAGAAAGCAGAAAAGAGGTAATCTGGTGTTTAGTCTGGGCTTCAGCTCAAGTTCATAACTGGAAAGTATGGAATGAAATTAGGAAACCACAGGAAAGTGTAAAACAATCCTAAATCAGACCTGGGAGTGAAACTCCCCTGTCTCCTCTGTAATTCCTCACCCATGGTTCCTGAGATGTACATCAGCCATGAGAGCTGGGCAGCAGCCCCCATGACCAGCACTCCTCACCCAGAGCTGGACCTGCTGGGAACTGGGAGGGATGGGACCGGACTTGAGCCCCTCCACTTGTCCACTCCCCATTTAGAGGAGGCCCTGTCTCCTACTTCCTTCTTTCTTCTATTTCTAAACTTGATTCAAGCTGCTGCCCAGACAGAAATGTTATGATAGCTCATCTTGTGGGAGAGACACCTCTGCCCTTCTGTAAGTCTCCTTTGTGCTCATGTGCTGCCAAGCAAACAGACTTTAAGTGGCTGATTCCTCCAGCTTGGAAATTTTCAAGTCTCAGCTCAGCAGGGTGCTGAGACATCTCATATAAACAATAGTATCAGAAGGGTTTGACCAGCTGATCCTTGAGGTCCCTTCCAACCTCCCATTCTAGGATTCTATAATTCTATGACTACAGAGAGCATCCTGCAAGTGTGATTGTAGAGAGACAAGATAAACCAGGTGCCTCGAGTTGCCAAAGAGTGGGTGTGAGTCCACCTGTGCCTGGTTAGGGCAGGCCCCCTATTACCAGGGGGCCAATAAAGGTGGGACACACACCCACAGAGAGAAGCTCACTCTGGTGTGAGGCAATGGAGAGGCCAGCAGCTCGTTGAGCCTCAGGAGCAAGAAAGGCTCTTCCCGCTACATGTGATCAGCATGGGGACAGATCTGGTGAGAGAAAGCTTTGTCCAAGTCCCCTATGGCTTTAGGTGTGCTGGACCTTACACCTTCTACCTTGGAAGAGGTCTGAAGGCCAGGCAAGTCCTTATGCAGATATTTACAGATGAGGTGAGGAAAGGGCTCAGGATATCTTGATTTATGATATTTCTTTCTATTCAAAGTCTTCACTTGGGAGTGTGAATAAAACCCTTAGTGTTGTGACCCTTATGGACCATCCCTTGGCTCTGATCTAACCTATTTCAGATCCTTTCTGCAGACAGACAGTAACCACTCAGGACAAGACCAGGATTTTCTTGGGAAAGGGGAGGCTGTGTGTGGAGCTGAGACATCAAAACTCTAATAGAGGTCTCCTCTGAGATCATGGAGGGCAAACAGAGAAAGCCAAACTGCAAACAAATGGACTGACCTTGGCATGCCACGGGTAGGGCTGAACTGTTGGAGAAAATCCAAGCATGTCTCGGTTAGTTTTAGGATCAGTTTTAAAGAGATGTAAAGAAACAAAGCATCAACATAATGATGGACTTTATGAAAGGAACTTTGTCGTTTTGGTCTCCCACTTCTCCCACTTCACCAGAAGTGATGAGTTCAATGTCCACCCTGAATTCCTGAACGAAGCCTTGAAAATGCTGGGAACCCAGCCTTGTATGGCTCTTCTCCCACCTTTGTGCTTTTCTTCCCCTGTTCTAATTCCCTTCCCTCGGATCTTTTCCTTATTTCCCTCTGTGCAACATGATGTTGGGGTACCTGAGTGCAACTTCACCCTTTACTGTATTGCTGGAAGCACTCAACTGATGAGGCAACTTGAATGGGTTAAGCAGCTTCATGGGTGATATAAGTTTGCCAGAACACAGAAGAATGGATCATTGAATGTACTGAAGCTGTGTTCCTCCAGCAGTGACTTGCAATTTGATCTCTCTCCAGAGACATATTTTCTGTTTTGCTGTTCTTCTTGGCCATGTTAATGTACCATGAGCCTTGGTTTTCCTTATAGAAAGCCGAATCAAATTCTGACAGCACCTTAGCCTGGTATAATTCAACTGATTGATTCCCCCACCCCACAAAACACAGTTATTACTTTCCTCTGTTAACATCAAAGAGCCTCTCAAACAAGGCACCTTTCTCTAATAAGGTTTTCTATTGCTAAAGAAAGGTGTGCAAGAGATATTGCTGCAATGGAGGACTTACTTAAGACATTGCAAATGCTCTCACTGCTCTTTTCTTTTTTCCTCCCTGAACTCCTCATTATAGTCCTGGTGTTCATTGCCCTGAGAATAAGTGTGCCAAGAATTTTTGTGCTGAGAGCCCCACAAAATGTCCTATTCTAGACTGTGGCATGGTCTTCTTTGTACTCAGTGGTTCTCAGACCCTGATTACTCCATCAAGAGAAGTATGTGAGAAGCACAGAGAGGGCATGGGAAAGACTTCAGTAGTCAAAGGAATCCAGGAAGTGTGGCAAGACTGTGGCAGAGAGGCAGAACAAGTAGAAGGTGAGACAAAATGGCAAAGACCAGGAGCCATAGGAAATGCTGGCAGGAGTGACTGCTCTCCCCCCTGCTGCTTTGCCAGCCCTGCAAACACATCCTCTGGATATCACCATTTATGAACATGCCCGCCAGAGATCCCTCACTGTGTTCCCATTGGTAATCTCACAGCCTGGCGTGTGAAAATCTCCTCAGAAGATGAAAAACCAGAGGAAGGGGATTTATGAAATGAGCAAGGGATAAGGGCTCCAGAATGATCTGTCAGAGACAGGAGTGAGATTGATGGAACTGTCCCTGCTGTCCCAGGGAATGGCTGTGGTGGTGCCTCTGCTGCATCTCCTCAGCCGACCACAGCTCTCTGGTTCAGGTACCCTGTGTCCCAGCTCCTCCTGCCTGTCCCTTGGCCACAGCTCATCCAGCGCTGGCAGAACCAGTGCCCACGTGTGGGAGGTTCTGTGGGTGTGTTTAGTTTTATACCTTAATTTCCTCAGGGCAGATTCTCCTTTGTTTTTCCACCTACCACACCTCTGACTGCTCTGTGCCCCCTTTTCTTCACTTTGAACAAGATAAAAAGCCATTCCAGGGTGGGAGCAAGGCACTGGGACTCTTGGTCCAAGATTATAGGACACCTTGGATAAAGGGGCAAGCCTGAGGTCCTAACCCTGCTGTATGTGAAAATTACGGTTTTTTGTTTGGTTCTTTGTGGGTTTTTTTGTTTTTGTTTGTTTGTTTTTTGTGATCTCTCTCTCCTGTGCTTACTTCAAGTGAGGGAAGAAGTCCAAAAGGGCAGATCTTTCAAATAGACATCTTGGCTTGTCCCTCACCAATATGTCACTATGAGGTAAATGGCTCATGGATCTTGACCTGGGACAAACACAGTGACCACAGGCCACATAAAACAAAATATTATTGCAATGTACACATGCAGAGAGACTCCATGCCCTTCAATGTCTCCATTACTTTACCCCCTGGAGAAAACACTACTGCAGGAACCAGACCTTCATTTCCTTCAAGGACAAGGCACAGATCTCTGCAGGCTGTCTCATGAGCAGATATGTGCAGAGGAGACCAGCCAGTGTTTTCCTTTCTGAGAAGATGCCATTTTTTTCCCCAGATGCTGATGATGACACCAATTACTCAAACCAGACAGGTGCTTTGGAGGTCTCTGGTGTTGCTCATCCAGTCATTCTCTGCCAGCAGCTCCAATACCTTTTTCCTCAGCAATTCCACCAGCAGACATGCCTCAAATTGGATGTCATCTCCATCCTGGCCTTCAGTGGCAAGAAAATAAAGATCAGAGCCTTAGAAAATAGAGGCAAAGCTCTGGGAAGAGTCAGGCAGGTCTGGTCTCCCACCTTGCAGGCTAGTGGTCTACAGGACCCCTCTGAAGTCCCCAAGGGACCATGCCTGGGACAGGTTTTTGACATCCCCCCTTCTTCCTTCGTAATGTCCTCCATAGTGAGGATTGGTTGGGATTTCCTGCAGTCCTCTCAGGCAGCTCAGGCAGGAGGATGAGCAGCTGCATCCCCACCAAAGGAGAAATCACCTCCCTGCACGTGTGCACAGCGGAGCCCTGGGGCATCCTGAAGTCAAACATCATCAGCATTATTGCACATTAGAGGTGGTAATTTTCTAGCAAAAAAGGTATTGCCTCCAACGTGAGGTAATTTATTTTGGAACTCGTTATGACGGATGAAGATGAATTAATTACCAGGCTGGAAGTTAGTGGTTGGCTAGGGACCCATGTTCATGACCTGATTAGATTTAATATAAGCAAAGAGTCCCAACCAATTCCATGGATCTACAGACACACACACTCACATGGTGCTTTCAGAAGACTCATTTCCAAAGCTGAGGAAAATTATGAGTGGAATTAATTTAGAGGAAAAATTTCATTTAAAAAAAGAAAAAAAAAATGAATGAAGATGGGAAGTTCTTTAATAAGAGCTTATTAGGTCATAATTTTACCTCCCAGAAAGAAAGCAATTTTGCCTAAAAGTCCACACCCATTTAGTGACAAAATGAAGGAGGCTGTTAGAAACAAAAATGCAACATGGAAAGACTGGAGAAAGGGATAAAACCCCATGGTTACGGGTAGGAATTGCAGTCAGGCAAGGCAGGTAAATGGTAAGAAAATAAAGACAATTTAAACATTTTATGCCTGGCAAGTGGGTGAAGAATAAGGAGATTCTGAAGTGGTTTGGGAACATGGGAAACAAGTTCACAGAGGGTCTTTCCTGAAAGGACCCAATAACCTGCAACTAGTAAAATGACCCCACCAGCAAGAGCATCCTGGAGATGTGGTGGGTGCTGGACAGCTTGGGAGAGCAGAGCAAAGCCACAAAGAGGACTCCAGGCCAGTGACTTCACTTCCAGTGATAGTAATGAAAATGACCACATGGGATCTGAGTGCTCAAGCAATGGAGATGAAACAATATCCATAACTTATTCTTGGTGAAGACACAAGCTCATTTGACAAGCAGGGCTTTTCTTAGAGGTGGCATCAGCCAACATTGCTGCTAAAAGGCAATTTTACCATGTGCCAGCCTGCATCTTCCAGTCTGGTGGCATCCTGTCATTGCTGCCACCAAGATTTGAGGCAAACATTGCTGATGAACTCATACCATGTGAAGATGACCCAAAATATTTATTTTTAAAGCCAGTTCAATTCCACAGCCTGGGAAACTGTTGGCTTTTGTTGTGGGTTTTTTTGTTTGTTTGTTTTTAAAATATTATTGTCATGGTGATGATGATGATGATGATGATGATGATGGTGATGATGAATAGTAGTAACAGCAGCATTAGTATTATTATTGGTGTCCTTACTTTCCAGGAGGAGCACTTTATTACATGAGCTTAAGCTGTTTCTCAAACTGAGAGACTTCAACATTTTCTTGGATGTCTGAGTTACTGTCACAGAGTATTCTCTTTAAAAAATAGCTCCATGGCCAGTAGAAATGATCCTGCTTTGTTCTCTGTGGATGCCTCCTGTGTCCTTCCTCATGCATCTAGCAATTCAGTTGTTTTCCAAAGGAAGCCTTTCTCATCAGAACACCACTTAGGGTCAGTTTTGGTTACAGACATTCATAGAAGTTTTAAGAATTGAACTTGAAGGAAGGTGACATCAGCAGGACTGAAAGGAATTAATATAATGTAATTCCTGCTTCCTTAAGAAACCTGGCTGAAATTAGCACCAAAATCCAGCAGTCAGGGACTTGATAAATGGACTGAGAACAGGCTAACAGATGTCACAAAAATAGTTCCTAGAAAAGCAGTCTTTTGCATATGGGAATATGAATCAGTGCTGATTCAACACTTTCCTTCAAGATCTGAGGGCAGATAAAAACTGCTTCTTGGCAGGTGGACAAAGACTATCCAAGCAATAGGAGCAATAGGGCCACATTAGGACAAGTACAGGGTGATGGGACCCCCCAATATTTGTACCTTAAGGAGAAAAAAAAAGTGATTTGCTGTGGCCAAGCTCCCAGTAGCCAAGAGTTCAGATCAATTTTCTGCACTTGGGAGGGTGGTGGCAGGGTGATGGTGGAGGTGTCATGTTAGAAGAGCCCACAGGTTCATGGCCAAGTGATGAAGGATGCTCAGGAGGAGAAGGTAGGAGTCATCCCCTCTACCTATACCCCTGTGGAGACTACAGAAATGATCAGGGGGCTGGAACACCTCCCTTATGAAGTCAGGCTGAGGGACCTGGGGTTGTTCAGCCTGGAAAAGAAGAGGCTCTGGGGACACCTAATAGTGACCTCCCAGTACCTGAAGGGGATACAGGAAGGCTGGAGAGGGACTGTTTGCTAGGGCCTGGAGTGATAGGATGAGGGGCAATAGCTTTAAATTAGAGCAGAGTAGATTTAGATTGGATGTTAGTAAAAAGTTCTTTGGAACAATGGCACAGGTTGCCCAGGGAGGTGGTTGAGGCCTCATCCCTGGAGACATTCAAGGTGAGGCTTCAGGAGGCTCTGAGCAACCTGATCTAGTTGAGGGTGTCCCTGCTAACTTCAGGGTGTTGGGCTGGATGACCTGGAGAGTTCCTTTCCAACTCAAACCACTCTATGATTCTATCATCCCTGCTAAAGTGTTTCCAGGCACTTGCTGTAGGAAACCCTGGAAGATGCTGCACACAACCAGCTCTGTGCCTGCCCTGCAGTCACTGCTGTTTCCTGCTCACCAGGCAGCAGACTCAGGATGTTTCGAGGAGCACAATGCTTCATTGATGACCTTCTTGGCTCCAGCCAACATCTCTCCTTCACCACCAGCTCCAGCAAGAGCTCTGCTTCCAGCTCTGGGCACAGGACCCAGAACAATCACTTCATGCCAAGTTACTGCAAAATTGGCAGATGGGCACAGGGAGGAGTTAAACTGGCACACAGAAAGCTGAAAAATGCTTGAGCTGACCCTGCTCTCAGCTCGTGCTGTAATGGGTGAGGAAGGCACAAAGGCTGTGCTGAGGGAGGAATTTTCCTGAGCACGTTGGCTGAGCAGAAGTAGTGGACGCAGCCAAAGCTGCATCTTGCTACAATGTCCTGTGTGAGATGTGCAAGTTCCTGGAAGAGATGAAAGCCCTGGGTGCAGCCTGCATATTCACCAAGCCAGCCAGACACACTCATCTTGGCTGATGCATCAAACACCTGGACGGATTATACACAACGGGGTCTCCTGTCCAGTCTGGACCAGTTCACTTCCAGATGTAGAAGTCTGGAATGACCCAGAGAAGCTTAATGCACAAACTGCTTGTGACTAATCCTAAAGACTCTGAAACCACCTGCATATTGCCAGGCTCATTCAGCAGGCTGAGATCATAGCCATGGCCTACAAAGGAGCAGGAGACCTGGTGAGGTTGGGGTTGCTCCTGGCAGCTCTGCAATATTGCCTCAGTCAACAGCTGACAAGATGCTGTAGGCTGTGAATTGCCATGACAGCATTCATGAGGATGTCAGATACCTCAAGGCTGAATTATTGAAAATCTGTAGCTGGAGAGACAGCACCCAGGACATGCAGACACCCACCCACACCAGGACCCACACTTGGGAGATATCAAGACAGTCCTGGCAGCTGAAGAACAAACCTCAGGGCACAAACCCTGTAATACCCAGTGATGCTTTCTCCAGGCTGTTCTTACCCCTGAACTCTCACTGTGGGCCCAAAGGAAGGCAGCACATATATAGAACTCAGTTCAGGTCATGTTTTGGCAATCCTAACAGTCCAACTCATCTAATTCATACAGAAAACCTAAATATGACTAAATATATGACTAAATAGTCATGTAATCAAAATGGCTATTCAAAAAACTTCCCAATGTCTCTTCTTTCTCTGTTCTCACCCTTTCAATGTCCCTCTGGGTGCCAGGCTTCCTCAGATACCTATGAAGCCAGGCTGAGGAAGTTGAGGTTGTTCAGCCTGGAGAAGAGGAGGCTCTGAGGTGACCTAATACTGGCTTTCCTACAGCTGAAGGGGTCCTACAAGAAAGCTGGGGTAGAGGTTTTTTTCATGGGTGTATAGAGAGAGGACAAGGGAAAATTATTTAAAACTTGAAGAGGAGCTATTTAGGTTGGACATTAGAAAAAAATTCTTTCCTTTGAGGGTGGTGAGACACTGGCACATGTTGCCCAGGGAAGTTATGGCTGCCCCATCCCTGGCAATGTTCAAGACCAGGTTGGATGGGGCTTGGAGCAACTTGGGCTGGTGGGAGGTGTCCCTGCCTGTTCAAGGGGTTGGAACTGGATGAGCTTTGAGGTCCCTTTCCACCCTAAACCATTCTATGATTCTGTGTGGTGGGGAAACATCCTCAGACTTGTGTTGGGATAAGTCTAATGTTACTGGGGGGTTTTCTTATTTGATTTGGGAGACCCCAGTGTTACTCTTTTATGCTCCTTCCTCATTAACTCCCAGCTAAAGTTGGAAATTTGCCAAGTAGCCTCCCACAGACACATAAAAAATACAGGGTTCTGTTTCATGCACTTGTTATGCCAGCAGCATACCTGGGATGCATAGAGTGCAGCTAAAATAGTAAGAGTTCTTTAACTGCTCAGCAGCTGCTGAAACAAATCAAAATCAGCTCAGGCCAAGGCAAGACCAGACCAGTCCTGAGACTCCACACTTTCAGGTCAACATAGCACCTTCAGCTTTCTACTAAGAATGACAAAATTTATATGAACTGGGCTGCACTGCTGTCATGATCAGAGAGGCACACACACAGATGCACGTTACCATCACCTGGCTGCTAAATTTCATTCCACAATGCTTTTCAGCCTCCCGTTACACCAGAACCTATTGCATGGGCATGACACACCCCATGGTGTTGTGGGCTCCCTGCATTTTTCTGCAGGACCTGGCATAGGGTGAGTCCAGGAAAAGGGTGATCAGCACCAGGATGCTGCTGAGCCTGTTCTGACCCATACAAAGTGGTGGGCAGGAATCTATGCCCTTCTGGTTGCACCAGGCACTCGGAGATCACTGGGTACAGAGATGAAGGTGTGAAATGTGCTCCTTTCTCTGCCTTCCCTCCTCCACACCTTCCTTTCAGAAATTCTCTAGAAACTTGCTTTGGATCCCTGCTCAGATTGTTAATGCTCACTTTAAACCCTTTCTTTGGGTTGTACAATTCTCCACATCTCTTATGTTATAATCTCCAGTTCATTCGAGTTTAATCTCCAGCTCCTGGAGTGAGTCCAGAGGAAGTCATAGATCTGAGGGCTGGAGCACCTCTCCTATAGAAAAAGATGGAGAGAGTTGGGGGTGTTCAGCCTGGAGAAGAGAAGGCTGCAATGAGGAGACCTTAGAGCACCTTCCAGTGCTCTGAAGGGGCTCCAGAAAAGCTGGGGAGGGACTTGGGACAAGGACAGGGAGGGATGGGATGAGGGGAACAGTTTCAAAGTGAGCAAGGGAAGGTTGAGATTAAAAATCAGGAAACAATTCTTTGGTGTGAGGGTGGTGAGACCTTGTCCCGGGTGTCCCTGCCCATGGCAGGCGTTGAACTCGATGATCTTTAAGGTCCCTTCCAACTCAAATCAGCCTGGGGTTCTATTTGCACGCCTCACTGAAGACCATTCACCCCTTCTTTCACACATAAGAGAGAGAGACTGTGTGCTGAGAGCTCGGACTTTGTATCCTGCATAATCCTGTGCCAGGATATACAGACCCTGAGCCACTTGTCAGCCATGGGCTGTAGTATGGCACAGGAAAACTTGGATGGCAGGTGACCCCCTAAGCCTCTCGCTTGCTCATAACAGGGCACGAGTTTCAAAGAGGAAATGCAGCTTGCAGAGTAAGCTCATTTTATGTCAGTGTGGAAAGCTCTGAGTCATCCCACTCATTGCTGTCCCCTGAGGACATCAACTCAAGAGCTCTGCCAGCTCTAGAGCTCCTAGGGATGGTCTGGGTGAGGCAGATGAAGGGATGCAGCTCCTTTTCTCAGGGCTGCATTTAAACAGGCTGCAGTGCTTTGGAGCTGCTTAGAGCTGCTGGTGTTCTGCTTCTGGTGCTGCTTGTGTCTGTACATCCTGGCCAGCAGAGCCAGCAGAGCCAGCAGATAGCACCAGGGAAGGAGGAGGAAACCACTCGGTGTCCTTGACAAGAAGCAGCAGATGGGGAGTGGAGCAGCTCACAGTTCTTCTTCCCCTCTTCTGTGCTCTGCTCATGGGACCCAGGGAGGGTCTTCCTCAGGTAGACCTCAGATCCTCAGACCTCAGATCCAGGCTTGGGAAGGGAAGATGGGGGCAGCTGGCCACTGTGTGAGCCAGGCTGACAGCCAACAAGCTCATTTTTCCAAGACTTAATTTCGGCTGCAGTGAGGGTGTGGGTGTGCCATACTTCTTCATTCAACTCCTTCTACAGCATCTTCCTGGAGATCAAGCACATAATCACAGTGATAAAGAATATGCACCAGCAACATCCCAAAAACAGTCAGGGAAGAGATCCCATGCGAGGTGGCTTTGGGACAAGCCTCTTCATAGCTCATCATCTGATTGCAGTGAATGTGGGCAGCAGAGTACTGAGACACTCCACAGCTCCCCCACCAGCTCCCGGGGTTCCAAACACTTGATTCACATCTCAGAAAACATTATGTTGGCCAAAAATAATGAGATTTTAAAAATTAATAAAATCCAGCTCTGTTTATTTGCCTTCTATTTTTTATGTAGCTTTTAGAAATTATGTCTCCAGCTCTTCTCTGCAGTCTCAGGTTGTGCTCTGATATGATTTTCATTCAGGACTAAGTGTCTCGTATAATCCCCTGGCTCTTCCAGCTGGGGCTGTAAGAAAATAACAGCTCTCTGAGGACTGAATCATCAGAGCTGCCAGTTCTGGCCAAACTTTTCAGGCTGGTAAAGTAGATAAAGCAGGGATGGGCATGCTCTTTAGAACACTATTGACTTTGACTTGGAAACTACTGAATTACCTTACACTTAAATGACTGTGGAATTCATTATCCTTCCTGTGACACAGAGACCTTCTCCTCCTCAGTAAAATCCCAGGGTATCCTCTCCATGGTGGGAATGGATCAGAGAACCAGCACTGTCCTAACTTGCTGAGCAGTGTTTGAAGCTCTCATGGGGATGTCAGGACAACCTGAGTGGTCCCACCTACCTGTTGGTGGCACAGCTGTCTCTGCAAAGGATGGAGCAGGTGCTTGGGAACAGCCCATCCTGTCACTGATTGACAAGTTTCAGCAAGTTCAAACATTTGCTCAGTGAATAACATCAAATTCACACTCATCATTTGTCTTTTGCTCTTTTTTTTCCACTGACAGTTCATTTTCTGGCAGCAATGCTTCTGTGAAAACAGGAGCAGGACAGGACTGACTTCAGAGCTGTCCATCTGGTTGCCCTTATGTCAGGTGTTGTGCCCAGGTCCAATGTTTTCCAGAGCATGCACCAACCCAAATGATGTAATTCATTCTCATGATCCTCCTTCAGCTCCACACAAGGCGTATTTGCTTAAGAGAAAGAAAAAAAAAAAAAAAAAAAAAAAAGGATTTATTTATTTGATTATTTCAAAGCTTAGGAAAATTAGATCAAGGTCTTGATATTCTATAGTGATAGATTCATTCACACTGACACTAGCATGGATCTTTTTGTTTGTACTCAAGAAACAGACAGGCTTGGGGAAAGAGGAGAGGCTGTTATTGTCATTGGCCAGCTCTGCTGTCCCCAGGTATTACCATGGGTGTTCAGCACAGCTCCAGGCTCCTGTCCAGCAAGAGGATCTCTGCAAACCTGCACGCTCCCCAGGAGCTGGGTCTGACTCATTCTGCTCTGGATCGACTCCATGATCTCTCCACAGTCTCTGGAGGAGAGACTGTGAAGAGAAAGATCCTCAGGACATGGCAGCATTTGTGCACATCTTTGTTCCCTGCTTTGTCTCTCTGGTGATCTGTGACACAGACCCAGGCTTTGATGGGTTTGACTCATTTTTATTCATCCTTTAATTTGCCTCGTTGCCAGGCTCATCCTCAGGAAGGTGGATTCCCACAAGGCAGCCTTTTGCTCTAGGAGAAGAACCCCCTGATACCAGGGTTGCTGCCTGACTTGGCCAGCCCACCTCCAGGCAGGCAGCTCTCCCAGATGATGCTCTCAGTCTGGGGTCTCTGGCAAGCAGAGCTGGAACAGTGAGACCTCATCAGCTCCCCAAACCTTGCTCCTTCCCACTGAGGCCATCGCTGGGGGGTGAGCACTGATCAGCCTCTCCCCAGATACCTTGCAGAAGGATGGATTTGGGAAGGAAATGTTTATTAAAAAGCAGATGGATCCCCAGTGGGTAAAGCTTGGGGCACTGCAAGGCAGGGTTGATGCAGGCAGCTGCTGCAGCATGCAATGCAAGGACAGCTGGGTGGTTTTGGATGAAGTCTCGTGCAACCTGTGCTGGTAGGAGGTGTCCCTGACCATGCAGGAGATTTGGCTCTTGATGATCTTTATGTTCCCTTCCAACCCAAACCGTTCTATGATTCTATGTTTTTCAGACCAATGTTGTGCCCAAAAAGCATCACAGCTCAGCCTTAAAGGCCAATAGGTACCTATGTATACAGTACAGGCATACAGACATATATACATCACGTAAATTCCATACAAGCATGTATAGTAACCCAATTTCAGATGCATTTCAATGAGGGTAGAAAAATCTGTCCCTTATTTCTTATTTTGCAGCTCAATAAAATGAAGAGGTGCCCTGCCCAGCACAACCACTCTCACTCCATCATGAGCACAGCCCCACACAGCACCCTGCCTAGGGCTCAGCTGGGGGATGAAAAGGCAGGATCCAGCATACTGGATTTTGACCTGACAGGGCATATTTGTCCTAGCACATACCTCTGAACACCACAGACCTGTCGAAGCCTTCCCTGCTCCTGCTGCTGACATCCAGCATTCCTACAGCACTGGATGTTCCTTAGGTGAAGAAACAGAGGGTAAATAAAAGCAACGTGCTCAGGAGCCAACAATGGGCACTCACAGCCCAAAAACCAACCAACAGCTTTGTCCTGGGCTGCATCCCCAGCAGCATGGCCAGAAGAACGAGGGAGGGGATTGTCCCCCTCTGCTCCTCTCTGATGAGACCCCCCTGCAGTGCCGGATCCAGCTCTGGGGTCATCAACAGCAGAAGGACATGTAATAGGCAACAGTATATGGGAACAGTTTCAAACTGAAAGAGTGGATATTTAGGTTAGATATAAGAAGAATATAAGAGAGTGGTGAGACCCTGGTTCATGCTGCCCTGTGGCTGCCCCATCCCTGACAGTGTTCCAGGCCAGGTTAGATGGAGCTTGGAGCAACGTGGGCTGGTAGGAGGTGTCCCTGCCCATGGCAGGAGGGACGGAACTTGATGATCTTTAAGATTACTTCTAATCCAAACCAGTCTGTGATTCTACACACAGAGAGTTCTCCAAGCTCTCAGTTCCACCCCTTCCCAGGGCTCTCAGAGTACAGTCTCCTTCCTTTCCCAACTGCAGATCACAAAGGATCCTTAGGAAAATTTTGCTAGGGGAGTTTTCAAAAAATGTTGGTATTCCACCCAATCAGTGCTCTTCTCAGAGCAGTGCACATTTTCCACTCAAAAAAGAAAAAAAACACAAAAAAACCCCAATTTAAAAAGGAATGGAAAGGTCAGGCTTCTGCGTGGATGAAATCCCTGAAAGACCTGGGTTCATTGTGAAGCTGAGATGCTACATTTGCCTCACTGAGACTCCCCAGCACCTGTCAGCCTTTTGCACTGGTCCCAGGAGCTTCCAGCAGATTGCCACAAAGGGCAGGTGATGGAAGAGCCCCAAGTCCTTGAAGGGAGCACATCAGTAGGTCTGCAAAGTCTAATTTGCCTTAATTGCTTAATGAATCCTCTGTGCAGGCACCCAGCAGCAGGCAAGCAAGCAGGGGTTAGGCTGCGAGCACCCCCCCTGAGCTCCTGTCCATTAACATTCACTTGGCTGTCTGCAGAAAAGAAGAGCAGATAAAGCTTAATTAAAGGGCCATTCATTCAAATGTTACATTTCCATCTACTCGAGTGCTATCAGGAAGGCTCTGGCCTGGTGTGAGGAGCCAATGGTTTGATTAAATTTTCAGCTGTGTCTGTTTGGAAAGGATCCGTCAGAGACTGAGCATAGGAAAGATGCTGACCAGGAGCTAGGGTGTCCCTGTAAGATTTGGGGCTGGGACAGCATGGGAGCAGGCTTCTCCAAAAAAGCCACAGAGTGGGGATCAGGGAGCTTGGAAAGGAAATATGTTCTCAAAAGGGAAGGTTTAATATGGCTTTGTTCATTGGTGGACTAAAGCCACAGCTGGGCTTCATCCATCATGAAATTAGTGCTGATGAAAGGACATGCAGGCTGGCCACACAGGGGTCACGGCCTCAGATGGAGCTGGGATGGGCAAGAAGAACTCCCCAGCTCACCCCTGGCTGCCTCCTCCTCAGTGCAGGGTCCTTTGTGGGGACAGTGAGGGGCACATCCCATCCCTGTGCAGAGCATTGCAGGGGGGGGGGGCTACCACAACAGGGGAGAACACACTATGGTGGGGTTCAAAGAATCCAAGAATTGTTTGGATTGGAAGGGACCTTAAAGACCATCTAAGTCCAACTCCCCTGCCATGGGCAGGGACACCTCCCACCAGCCTAGGTTGCTCCAAGCCCTGTAGTGAAATGAGGCAACCAGGTGCCACTAATTACCAGGTAGTGGGCATGAGCTTGTGTTAAGCCCACCTGTGCCTGATTAGGGCAGGCCCCAACTGCGCATGAGCAGGATTAGGGGGCCAATAAAAGGTGAGCCTCAAACTCACAAGCTCAGCTCACTCCTGAGCAAGCCAGCAGAGAGGTTAGTTGCTTTGGGAGCAGTAGCACCAAGTCAGGCTGACCAATCCTGCAGCAACAAGCTCAAGGCCCTTTTTTGTGCACTTCTGGTGGAACGTCTGTTGGACTTTGGAGCGCCATGCCCTAAGAGAGGTTTGTCTTGCTACAAAGCCCCATCCAACCTTCAACACTGCCAGGGATGGGGCAGCCACAGCTTTTCTGGGCAACCTGGGCCAGGGGCTCAGCACCCTCACAGGAGAGAGTTTTTTCTTCATGTCCAAACTTTATTGTTGTTGCCTCCTTTGCTGTCTCATGCCATATTTCACGCACCCCACGAGCCTAGCAAAGGGACAGGGGGAGGATGCTGGTCCTCCTGCCATGCCCCCACAGTCCTTTTATTCTGGCTGCTGGCTCAGCTTCACCTCTGATGAGCAAGCTCTGGAAATGTCTGCCTGCTGCTCTTACTGAAATAATTGTGAGCATCTCAGTGTCCTGGTGGCATCAGGACCCCTGGGTTGCAGGAAAACAATTCTGAATCCCCCTGGAGCTCATCTGCTGGGACATGTTCACCTTGATTTTGTGCCATGAATTTCTGGTGTGATGGCTCTTGCTCAGCATCACAGACAAGAAGACATCTTTGTGGATGCTGATGGCAACTTGCTTGTGAGCCTCCTCAGCTGTCAAATTGGAAAGAGGTTCGAAAAGCAAGCAAGCACCTGCCTGACTACATCAGGAGGCAGCAGAGCTGCAGTTGTTGATCTTTCTGCTGATTGAAAGACACCCTGGGAGTTTTCCTGCCTGCAGACCATGTTTTCCCACCTATAGGCTCCACCTCAGAGATGCAGGCAATGACACATTGCTTTTTCAAGCCTCTGCTGCTCCAAGAGAAGGAACTCCATGAAGAGCTGGATCAGCAGGAAACACCCTGTTGGCCTTTACCCTGGTGTCATTTCCAAGAGAGGAAACCTGCTTGGAAGTGGCAGTGAGGCATTGGATCTCTTTGCTGAATCTGTCTTCTATGGGAAGATGCTGCCTGCCCTTTCCCCCTTCTGGGGGTTCAGAATGTCCCAAAACATCTGCAGCTACAAGTATCACAGGCAGTTTTCTTCTTTCTGCCCATGGAGAGTCATGCTTGTGAGCCAGAACCCAACTAAAACTGATGGGACTGGAACCCCACTGCCCAGGAAAATCAGCCTCTTTCTTGGCAGTAGCCAAGACACTGTTCTGTTTGCCCTAGTACTCTAAAATGGGGCTGGGAATGACTGACTTTTAAGGAGCACAGAAAAACAAACAATCAAAATTCTGTTTCTCAACTAACCATCTGGAAGTGCATGGTAAGGTAGAGGGAAAAGGAGGGGTGTGCCTGGCATTATGTATCCAGGCCATCTCCAGAAGCTGCTTGTGTTCTGTCTGCTGAAAATACCACCTTCTTCACTGGTAGGCCTACAGAATGTCACTGTCAAACATGGCCAGCCAGGAGCCCTTTCCCAGTTTTATGTTCTGAAAATGTAATATTAAAGATAAATACCTCCTGGTACAGAAGGAAGTCGATGCGGCCACATTGCATGGTTGTGAGCTCAGAGCAGCATGAAATCCCCTGGGCCGTGACCCAGCTGCAAGGAACTCATGGCCATGTGTTTGTTCCTCTCTGGCTGGGCAAACAGCCCACTCTGTCTGCCTTTGCTTTTACAGCTTCCAGGCCCTCAGCTGGTTCTGATGCCTGGGTGAACCCTGCACTGAGCTGACATTCAGGGACAAATTCCCCTTTCCCTGTACATCTAACTGCCCTCCTGCATGTTTGGCATGTACGCAAGGGTGGGAGACGCTTCCTTACCCCACTGATGGCCGTGGACTGTTCTTCATAGGATTCATAGAATCATAGAATGGATGGTGTTTTAAGGGACCCTAATCATCATCCAATTCCAACCCTCTGTGTTGGCAGGGACACTGCTCTTGTGATCATGTTGCTCCAAGCCCCATCCATCCTGGTCTTGTCCACTTCCAGCAATGGAGCTTGCACAGCTTCTCTGGACAACTTGTTCCACCACCCTAACACTAAAGAATTTCCTCCTAATCTCTGAAATCCCCCCTCCTCTACTTGAAAAACATTGCCCCTTGTCCTCTCACTATAAGCTCTTGGAAAAGGCCCTACCCCAGCTTTCCTGTAGGCCCCCTTGAAAGGTCACCATCAGGTCTCCTTGGAGCCTTCTGCAGGATGAAAAACCCCAATTCCCACAGCCTGTCTTTGTAAGAGAGGTTCTCCAACCCTCTCAGCATATT
The DNA here is from genome assembly GCF_003957555.1 of Calypte anna. Lineage (NCBI taxonomy): Eukaryota > Metazoa > Chordata > Aves > Apodiformes > Trochilidae > Calypte > Calypte anna. The sequence goes on from NC_044261.1 coordinate 10,970,392, forward strand.
TGTGTCCCTCCTCTGGACACACTCCACCAGGTCCACATCCTTCTTGTCCTGGGGATTCCAGAGCTGGACACAGTACTCCAGGTGAGGTCTCATCAGGGCAGAGCAGAGGGGCAGAATCACCTCTCTCTATCTTCTGGCCACAATTTGACTTGGAGCAAACATTCACCAAGTCTTTACAAAAGTCTCATATTCAGGCTGGGGAGGACCAAGCACAAGTGACAAGCTCTCCCTCTGCTCCTTCAGCCCAGCTGCATCATATTGATCGAAGCCCTAACCCTCCTGCCCCAAGCACCATTTCTAATAAATCCACAAATACTTCAAGTGTAAACGTATTCCCTCAAAGACCAAAGCTCTCAACTTGCTCAAGTGATCCCCAAATTAAAAAAACAAAAAACAAAACAAACAACAAACAACAAAAAAAAACCCCAAAAACCAGAGAAATAAAGGGACAGCTGAGTTTGCAGCACTCACAAGCAGGGCTGTAATGAACACCCGGGGAATCACGAGCATGTTAAACAGGACTTGCTTCTGCTCTAAGGGGTCACCATTACATGCCCTTCATTATCAGGAACTTGTAACAGGCCGATGTCTCTGCCTGGTGTGAATTAAGAAATTAAAAAAAGCCCTGACATTTATGCTTCTCACGGCACTATCATTTGCTACCTAAAGAAGCGTTCTTTCAGCAAGAACTTATAAAAATAATGAGCAGGTGACTCTCCTTGCAATTTCTTGACATTTACCCTGAACGTCCTTAACTGCCTCATTTCCCAGAGTGCTGACAGTTGCACTCACCTGCTCCAGGCAGGTGTATTTCTAAGGCTCTTCTTCCCAGGATCAGACACCCCATGGAAAAACCTCTAAGAATTCATCTGAATGAGCCAAAGGTTTGTGTGCAAAGCCCTGGCAAGTTGCCATGGCTGAGAGCCACTCTGCAGAGCCCCGGGTACCTGACATGTGTAAGGCAGTCAGAGCTCAGCCCCAAACTCTGGGAGGTGCCTGGATTTCCTCAAGCTCAGAGACATCCAAGAGACCCAGCTGTGAAAATGTCTTTAAAGGGGCACATCTGGACTTTAAGGGACTTTCCCTTCCTATACTGGATAAGAGGAAAAAGCAGAGCTGGAGGAGCTGTTCCCTCTCAGGTGATGAGGAACAACACCATGGAAAATGCTCCATGTTGAGTTCCTCATGGATCTCCAAAGATGCAGCAGGTGTTTGGGTTTGGAAACCTCCAACTTTCCTTCCTCTCCTCCTCCCATGGACCAAGAGTGAAGTGATCTGTGCACTCTGGAAGTGGGTTGAGGTGGGTGTGTAGGTCCTTCAAGCTGTGGTCACTCTTCTGCAGTGACAGGAATTCTCATCTTGAATGAAATCTCGGGCTCTGTTGACAGAGAACACTTCTGTTCCCCCAGACCAGAGCTGACCATACAGCAAATGTTTCTTCTGATGTTCCTGGGGCTTGATTCCTTGCTCTGCTGCTCCTCAGCCCAGTTCTCATGGATCAATCTGCTTTGCTGTATCTGGTTCCTGATAACCCAACAAGCCCCCAGGCTGCTCAGCTGGCCATGCTGCTCCCTAACAAGAAGCTCTGAATAATTCATTGTGTTTTAAGATGGTGGGGTTAGCAGGATTACTTTGCTGTGGAATATATTTTTAGACACTTGCATGGAGTTGGAAGATGCATAGATTTTGGTGAGTAAATCCCATTTTTATTTGCTACTAACCCAGAATACCAAGGGTTTTTCTGTTTTCCTTATGAAAGCCCAGGCAACCTGAGAGTTAAAAAATTATTTAAATATAAACTTCTCAAAAACAATGAACCCAACTTAAAAATAATTAGGTTTTTTTCAGAGGCTCTTCTAAATATTGTTGAATTTGATTTTTTTTTTCTTCTGTCCTCTTTTCCTTCTTCCTTTCCTGTAACTGACCTCTGCTGCCTGGATAAAAGATAAACCAACTCCCCAGTAGCTACAAACATTTGTAAAATTAACTCCAAGCTGTTTGAACTATTTGTAGGACTTGCATTCACCCTCCTGATGGCAGCAACCAGGGCCCCTGAGGCAGGAAATGAGCAGTGTGTCTGCACCAGGAACCAGCTGGGAACGAGCTTCTGCCTAATCTCAGGAGGTCCTGAGTCCATCTGGGATGGTGAGGCCAGAACATCAAAGTTTCAGGGGTGATGGTGCAGGTAAGATACAGATACCCTTTGTGGGGGGCGAGGGGAGCTCCAGTTAGGGGGGGTTCATGCAGTGTGGGACTGGGAAACCTGGACTCCAACACATGGAAATGCAGCACAGCATTGCGTGTGACATGAGATTGTGGTGAGGTGCAGAGAGTTTGTAGCTACAGATTAGATTAAGATTATTTATAAAGAGGGTTTGGGGGTTTTTTTTGGTTTTTTTTACATATGTTTTCCCTCGTGCTGGACAGCTGTGGGTAAAAGCCTCCCTAAATCTGCTTATCCTCTGCACAGCTGTTTGTGCCAATGTGCTGCTGCTGCCACTCAGTGTGCCTAGAGCAGTTTGGTCTCTCTGCTCAAGCCTTTGTACTCTGGGCATGGTTGTTCAGAGAATTCTTCTTACCCCATTTCAGCTCCCCCTGCGGAGCCTTTGGTCTTTTCAAGCCCTTAGAAGACTCCCATGGGCCTGAACTCCTGGTCCATCAGATCCCGGGTGCATTCTGCAAGCTGACTCTGAAAGGAATTGAGAGGAGGTGCCCTGTGCTGGATTGAGGGTGCTCATGTTGAGTTGGAGAACCTCTTGTCTCTGGTTTTGGTGACTGGCAGACTCCTCAGTTAAGGTTTCCATGATTTCTTAGTGATGTCTTATTAGAAGTGAAGGGCTGCTGAAGGTAAAGGAATTGATGAATGCTTGAGATAAGACCAGTCAGGTCTTGGGAGGTGAGATATGTTATGGTTTAAAAATAAGATGGAAGAAAAGTAATTATGACTTACAAGATGTAAGCCAGAATACTTTCCCCAGCCAAATTCCTGTACTCCTCTTTCCTGAAACAGCTGAGAACTCTCCAGATGAATCACAAGCTCTTGCTCTCTACAAGTCCCTGAGAGGAGGTTGTAGGGAGGTAGGTGTTGGCCTCTTCTCTCAAGTAAATAATGACAGGACCAGAGGAAATGGCCTGAACTTGTCCCAGGGGAGATTTAGAGGAAGAAAGTCTTTATTGAGACAATAGTTAGGCATTGGAATGGGCTGCCCAGGGAGGTGGTGGAATCATCATCCCTGGGGGTATTGAAAAACCCTGTAGATGAGGCACTTTGGGACCTGCTCTAGTGAGTGAAAGATACTGACAAAAACACCTTACTGGGGGGGAGGTGGGAAGGGGGTGTTGACAGTTGGATGCCACGATCTTAGAGGTCTTTTCCGACTCTGGAAGTTCTGTGATTATGTGTAAAAATTCTGCCTTGCTCAGGCACAGAGAGTGTCCTGAGCCTTGAACCCCACCAGGAAAGGTGTTTGCTGCCCCGAGGGTGCTCAGTATGGGGCTGTCTGTGGGGGATCAGAAGAGCAGGAGGAGCATGAGTGATGGTGCCAGACTGGGAATAGGATGCTACCAGGAGGCCTGGGATGCTCCCAGCTCCAGTGCCCTGCCCAGAGCCAGTTTACCAGGAGGGCTTTGGGCAGGTTGAGCAGCCTACAGCAACACAACCCCTTGGGTTCTCCTTTCCCAAACTGTTTGTTCCTCAGGTTGCTGCATGGAAAATGTACCTTTTAATAGCTCAGAAGTCCTGTTGACTCTCTGCCCAAAACTTTAGTGAAAGAGGCTCCATCTTTCCTCTGTACCATCTTTGATAAATCAATACTGTCTGGGCACTGGAGACTCTGGGTAAATGAAGCACTAATTATTAATTTAATAGTCAGAATAAAATCTCTCAGGTCATAAAGAGAAAGGCCACTCCCCCCCAAAGGTGAATACAGCAGGAAGCAGACAGATGGATGGATCTTTGGAGCTAATACATTGTCAAAGAGCTATACTATCTTAACAGTTTTCTGAAAATTCTGAAAATGCCCCTCTTTCTGTGCTTTGGATGCTGTCTGCATTTGGTTTCTTAGGTTCAGCAGCTTCACTGTGAAGCAAAAATGTATTACAAGGGAGAATGTTAATAACAAAAGTTCAAGTGCTTATAGTGTAAAATCTTCTCCCTCTCTTCTTGGAAAGCCCATGGAAACGAGATAAATAAAATAAATATACATGTATAGAAGTAAAGTTAAGAAATGCAACACTTGGAACCAGAAAATGAAAGCTAAAAGCTGTAGCTGCTCTTCTCACTCTCGACGCCCAGGGTAAGGTTTCCTTTTCCATGACTGCATTATTTAGCAGCTAAAGTGTAGCAGGTGTCAGCACAGCCTCAGAGGGGCCCATTCTGGCAGCAGTGCTGGTGCTGTGCATGCAGACCTGCAGCCTGCAGAGCTGGCTCCAGATTTAATGAATCACTAAGAAACAAGGGCACACTCGAGGGGAGGTTATGCCTCTTGGCCATGTGAAAGGGGTAGGGAGACCCCAGATCTAGGTGGGTGTTTTGGCTGTGCAAGGTCACAGCTCCATCTGGAACATAACCCCTGAAGGAACCCCAGCGCTGTTGTCTGCTGATCCTTCCTGTGTCTGAAATTCTCCCTGGAGAAGAAACTCTTCCTGCTGACACCTGAGCTCCTTCTCTCCATCCTGTACCTCCCTTGGGACATGAGGTATTCTGGAAAAGTAGCTCAGGTACCACCTGTCAACCAGGAGAACAAATAACAGTGATACGACATGTTCTATCCACACCAAACACCCTCCATCCCTACACCCTGATGCTGACTGTGTAGCTATGGCTGTAGAGGAAGCCCAGAGCCCCTACAGAGCATTCTCAGAGCATCTGAGTTACGGCAGTGCCCAGATGTGCTGATAAACCAAGCCATCAGTGCCAGGGCAAGGCTGGCTGCACCCCAGCTCTCCAGATGAGGCATTACTGGGCTCTGCACCCAGGGCAAAGGCACCAAGAGCATTTCATTTACACATTTATCCCCTGAAACCTCTGCTCTCTGGGCTTCAGGATTGCTGGAGCTCTCCCAGCACCATCAGGCAAACAAAGCAGAGGTGGCTGCAGTTGTGGGTACTGATGTGTACCTATATTCATAGCTCCATAAAGCTATTTTATGGTGATATAATAATCCTAAATATGGGATGTATTGGCAGGGGAGAGTTAGCAATTCTAAGGGGTCTATCCATAGTGAAATAAATGCCTCCCAGTTATCAATAGAGGAGCTTGATGGAATCAGGTAAACAGCTGCTTTTCAATATCTCTCTCCGCTGCAAATTCACAAGGTATCAATATATCTATTGGAGTCCTTTGCAAGTCATAAATCTGGGCATTAGTTTCCTGTGAACAAATGCTTTATTATTAGCAAGTTGAAAACCTGGGTCTGGGCACTTTGTTAATAAGTGCAGGATCTGCAAGTCTCATGGCAGCTCCACTCCCAGCTCATCCCCACGCACACACAGACACCCCTCCAGTAAACACCTCCCTGGGACTCATTAGTATCTCCCGGTGACTGATGGCCAAGCTTTCTTCTCCCACTTAAAACAGCCACTTCTGCTGCTGAAAATAAGATCTGCAATTGCTCCAGGCCTGGGGAAGGTGCAGAGGGAAAAGCTGGGGAACATTCTCCCCTGCACGGAGTGGCGGGAGAGCATTTTGACATCTTGTGAAGTTTCCTGAAAAAAAAAGAAAGGGATAAAATACCACATCCCATCCATTTTCATCAGTCCTTTTCTGCTGGTTTTTATTGGAAGTGAATGGGGGGTCTGTGTTTGTTCAGGAGCTGTCAACCAGGCAGGGTGGTCATCACCCATGTGGTGCAGAGACCAGACAAAGCCTGGCTGGGAGATGGCTGCAGACATCTCTCTGGGTTCTCCACATGCCCAGGTGGTCAGGGCCCACTTACAATACCTGCCTACAGCCTGGACCCCCAGACCAGCCCGCCTGGGACACCCCACTGCGTGATGCTGCACAGCTGGGTGGGAGCCACCAGGGGGTGCCAGCAGTTTTGGGAAATTCCCCCAGCTCCACTTCTCTTTCACAAGTGCTGCCAGCTCTGGCTGAGCCTTGTTTCAAAAGAACCCAACCAGGGAGAGCCACTCAGTCCTTCTTCCCTCCCTGTAACGTGGACCTGGCCCAGGGGGCTGCCACAGGATCCTGACAGTGGGTGTTGAGGGAGGTGCCCTCTCCTGGGTTCCTCTTTTCCCAAGGCATCACCATCCCAGGTCTGTGGAACAACCCATCTGCGAGCTCTGCAGCAGCTCATCAGATACTTTCTGCAATTTAAAAAGGAAAAAAATATTCCTGTGATCGTGAGTTGAAGGGCTGGTGGGGTGGTATTCAGTCTGACTTAAAAAAAACTTTCCTGTCCTCCCAGAGCTCAGCTTCCCTCTCCAGTGACATGTTGGCTGCAGGGCTGTCATTCCAGGGATACCTCAGAAGTGGGGTTTGCAAAGCTCTGATATTCACAGCAGCTCCTTGGGAGCACTGCAGAAAGACACCAACCACCCACTCCTCTCAGAGAACAGCAAACACAACCAGATATTTGCAAGCTGCGTTTGGAAGTTTTTGAAACAGTTTTTCAAGTAAATGTTGGTAAACCTATGAGCAATCTTCTCTCCCTCTGAAACTATTTTCTGTGTTAAAGAGAAACCCTTACACTGGAAGGTGCCCTCCAGAGACTGCTTCCCTGTTTCCCTAGGTTGACATCAAATTGTCAGTGCAGTTCATGGACCCTCTGGAGCCTGAGCAAAAGACCAGCCCCAAGGTTTGTTCAGGCATTGAAGGTCCCTTCTACTCCCAAGCTGCTGTGTAAGAGCTACCCAGCCTGCAGTTTTCCAGCTGAGAGCCCTGCGCAGGGCAGGTGTTAGACCAGATCAGAGATGTTTGCCATGAAAACAGCTGTGGAAGATGATAGGAGAATATTTGCATGATATTTGGTGCTTGGGTGGGAACTCAGCCATAGTTAGCGGAGGTGAAACAACCAGCACAACACTCAGGCCAGCTGCTGGGGGACCTGCTTGGTCCTGGGGACCTGCTCTCTTGTAGCTCTTTGTTATTAATTGCACCAGAGGAGCTAAAGGTGCTAAAGATGGGCTACATCCTCCTATGGGCTCCTTCATGGATGCCATTGCTCCCTTGGCTGCTGGCAGCTATGGGACTGCAGCAGAGGTGACAGTGGAACCAAGTGACACAAAAGGAAGAGGCAGGACTATGGAGGAGAAAGGCTTTAAGGTGGGTGCATTAGTCAAAGAGTCCAGATGGGCTCTGGGCTTTGGGAAAACCTGAGGAGGAACGAGGAATCAGCAGTGAGGCTTGCCCTGCTCCCACCACCACAAGTCCTCCATGTCTCCAGCATGAGGGCTCATACCCCCAGGGCAGATCCTCTCATAGAACCCCAGACTGGTTTGAGTTGGAGGGACCTTAAAGATCATCAAGTTCCACCCCCCTGCCATGGGCAGAGACACCTCCCACCAGCCCAGGTTGCTCCAAGCCCCATCCAACCCTGCAGCCACAGCTTCTCTGGGAAACCTGGGCCAGGGGCTCAGCATCCTCACACCAAAGGAATAGAGACAGACAGGGGAGCAGAAAGCAATGTCCTTCCCTCATCCTTCCATCCCTCCTTATCCTTCCATCCCTCCTGCTCAAGTCAGGCCCAATGCAATTCCTGTTCGCACCACACAGATGGCGTTGAGCTGTGTTATGCAGAGGTCCCAGCTCACACTGCTCCAAGCAGCATCCCCCTGCCTGCAAGAGACATCTATAGGTATCTATATATACATACACTTGAAAATGTTACGTTTTAATAGTGATCCACTATCGCTGGCTTGAATGATTCCCCCCTCTACTTCATGCTCAGCTCTGTTCAGCTTAAGATCCAGCTCCTCTGCTGTCACCCAGGACCATCTTCTCCTGCTTCAGGCCTCTCTTTTATAGTCCCTAACAAGGGGACTGTCATTCCTTCCTGGGCACCCTGCTTCAGATGGGTGCAGTGATGTATCTCACCTCTGTGCTGCCCAGCATGCCCACACTGATGCTCTCCTGCTTCCTCTGGGGCAGCATGGTTGGATGACCATCACCCTGCCAGGCTTGATGTTCTCTGCCAGCTCCCCCAGGGTCTGGCCTGCTGTTTCCTTGAAACTTGTCCTGTACTTTACTTTGAATGCAGCAGGGAGTCAGAATTACGCCCACAGTTCCCTTCTATTCTTGGCCCTCCGCTTCCCTCACCTCCCAACCAAAATCTGTTCACCTTCTGAAAATGGCTTTTATTTTCTGACTGTGAGAAAGCATCTCTCCCACAGGGGTTGTGGTGCCACTGGCTGTCACACTCCAGAGCCCGGCAGCCTGGGGCAGGGGGCTGCTCCTTTCCCCTCCTTCCACCCATGCTCAAGTGGCAAGTCACTGACCTGCCTTGTGGCAGCAGGTTTTATGGGACTTTGGAGTGGTTTGGGTTGGAAAGCACTGTAAAGACCATCTAGCCCAATCCCTTGCCATGGGCAGGAACACTTCCCAACAGCCCAGGTTGCTCAAAGCCCCATCCAGCCTTCAACACTGCCAGGGATGGGGCAGCCACAGTTTCTTGGGACCTGGGGACAGGGGCTCAGCACCCTCACACCAAACAGTTGATTCCTAATCTTTAATCTCAACCTCTCCTTGCTCAGTTCAAAACCCTTCCCCTCATTTCATCCCTCCCTGCCCTTGTCCCAAGTCCCTCCCCAGCTTTCCTGGAGCCCCTTCAGGCACTGGAAGGTGCTCTAAGGTCTCCCCATTGCAGCCTTCTCTTCTCCAGCCTGAACACCCCCAACTCTCTCCTCCTGGCTCCAGAGCAGAGCTGCTCCAGCCCTCCCAGCAGCTCCAGGGCCTCCTCTGGACTGGCTCCAACACCTCCCTGTCCTTCTGCTGATGGCAACCCCAGAGCTAACCCAGCACCCCAGGGGAGTCTCTCAAGACCAAAGCAGAGGGGGACAATCCCCTCCCTGGCCCTGCAGCCCAGCACACAGTTGGCTTTCTGGGCTTTTTATTGTGGCTCCTCCAATCAGTGTTTGATTCATTTATTGCTTGCTTTCTGCCAGCATTGCTGATTTTACTGGAGCTGTCACAGGGAATTATTGGTGCGTCCGTATTTCTCTGCTTTAATTCCTGTGATTACTGGGTAAGGCAGAACATGCTATTTGTCCCTTTTCCAAGCAATGTTTCTGTCGAATCAACAAGAACAGATTATTCATCTGCTGCAGGAAGCTAATTGCAAACAATTGTAAAACAAAATATTATTTCATTGCAAAGTAATGGACAGCACTGTCTCTGTGCCATATGGCACCTGAGTGGAGGCACGGCCTGGCCTGGCCACCTGAGCACAGCCCTTGGGCAAACACTGCCACCTGCTTAAGGGACATTCATTCCATGGGACGTTTTCCTCAGCAAGACAGAAGCAAAGTGCTGTTGCAGTGCAAGAAGAGCACCTGCAATGCCAGAGCAGGGTGATTTGCATCAAAGGAAAAGTGTGAAGCCCCAGGTTAAGACCCAGCTGTAACACCTGCACCAGCTCCCCAGAGCTCCTGAACATCTGCCTGCACCATGGAAAACTGTGGAAATAGTCCAGTTTTTGTGTAGTCCTCTCTAGTGCTTTGAGATCTGTGAAACAAAGAAAACAAAACAAAAAACCCAAACAAATCAACACCTCTGAGTTGCCTGTTTTAAGATACTTACTCAAGGGACTGCACAAACATCATCACCCAGGATTCAGAGCAAGGAACGTCATGGAGGCAGCTGTGGAGACCTCCAGTTCAGAAACATGGTGGCAGGGTTTGGCTGAAGGTCATGAGCTTTGCAATGCCTCAGTCTCATCAAGCATGGGTGGTGGGACCTCACCTCTCTGTCAGTGTCCCTGGGTGTCTTCACCTCATCAAGAACTGTTCAGATGAGCCTCGAAGAGTCCTGGTTTTGTAGAAGATGGGAACAAGAGAAATGGAGCTGATAATGCTTACTGCTGCTGCTAGGGCTCTCCATTGAGCTGCTGATTTTCAGACAGTCAGCTCTTCAATGGAAAGAACTGATTTCCATGGGACACTGAGTCTTCCCACAGAGAAGAATTATGTTTACCTTCAGCCTTCTGTCTTTTCCTGAAAACCACTTTCTTTAGGGAAGTGCGTGGGCACTTTATTTTCCCTGAGGACACACTACCCAAGAAGAGGCTTTTAGTCATCTCTTCAGCCTCTTCACTGAAATATGAAAGGACACATGACCAAGTGGCCACCAAACCAGGAGAGTTTGCGAAGTGGCTTAACCACAGGAGGTCTTCTAGGCTCAGGTCATTTCCAAGACCATCGCCTCCCTCTCACTGCACATGGAAGCATTTTTTGCAAAATGCTAATTTCCATGAGTCCCTCTCACCACTTCCCAGTTTAGCACAAATCTTTTCCAGTTCTCTCCTATGAAGACAGACTGAGAGAGTTGGGTTTGTTCAGCCTGGAGAAGAGAAGGCTGCAATGGGGAGAACTTAGAGCAACTTCCAGTGCCTGAAGGGGTTCCAGGAAAGCTGGGGAGGGACTTGTGTAGTGAGACAGGACCAGGTGCCCTGAGTTATTGATGAGTGGGTGTGGGTTCACCTGTGTCTGGCCTCCCTCCTGAGCATGTGCAGGAGCAGGGGGCCAATAAGAGAGCAGCTGACACCCACGGAGAGAGCTTTCACTCTTCAGTGAGGATGGAGAAGCCCACAGCTCGAGGAGCCCCAGGAGCAGGCAAGAAGGGGTAGATCCCGAGGCCTCAGGAACAGCCCTAGGACATCGTCCAGGAATGGGCTAAACCCTGAGGCCTCAGGAGCAGCCCTAGGAGCAAGAAGGGCTCCTCCTGCTACAGACTTGGGACAAGGGCATGGAGGGAGGGGACAAGGGTGGATGGTTTTAAACTGTAAGAGGGAAGCTTTTGGTTAGATATGAGAAAGCAATTGTTTGGTGTGAGGGTGCTGAGCTCCTGGCCCAGGTTGCCCCCAGAAGCTGTGGCTGCCCCATCCCTGGCAGTGTTGAAGGTTGGATGAGGCTTTGAGCAACCTGGGCTGGTGGGAGGTGTCCCTGCTCATGGCAGAGGGGTAGAACAGGATGGTCTTTAATGTGTCTTCCAACCCAAACCAGTCTGGGATTCTAATATTCTATAAATGTTCACTTGATTTTTGTCAACAGAGCAAAGCCCTGACAGAGATATTTGTAAAGTCTTCATCAAGGGCTGGTGGAACAGCATTGCCAGCATTTTCTTTGGGTTATTTCTTAAAGCTGAAGTGGTCTTTGTAAATCCTCAATAGTTTCAGCACACATCTTCCTGAAAAATTATTGTGGTCCTGAGTGGCCATAACACAAGCACAGTCCTTTGGCCAGGTGATTACTGTTATCTGGGCAGCTCCAAAAGGCCCAGCATCAGCATTTGGGGAGATCAGTGCAGTCTAGGTTAATAATTGCCAAAATAGATCAAAGTCAATCCACCAGATTTGAGCTCACTGGTCAAGTATTACTGTACCTCCCTGAATCAAGGGCAAATTTTAGGAGAGAAAATAAGGTTTGAAAAACTTCAGTTTGCCACAGATTCTCTCCAGGTGATGTCTGGGGTCATGTTTCACCTAAAACCTTCTTAAATTGTAAGCAATGCATTTTTCCTCAAGTCTTCTGCCTGGTTTAGCATGATCAAGTATGGAAAATTCTGCTCTGAACTTTGCACTTCTGAATGTCATCTCAGCATCCCCCACGCTACACTTACAGGAAAACATGCACAGGGATTATGTGTAATTATTTAACCCTAATTAAAGAAGTCAGTAGTGTCTTACACCTTCCTTCATTCACTCCTGCCCAGTCTGCTGTTTTACATGGTGAGTTCTCAAGACTTGTGACTGCACTACAGTTTTTAGAAAACAAAAGCACCAGCTGTGGCATCTGGAGATCTCCAGGGCACCAACAGCCAAAAAGACAAAGCTGCTTAAACCTGCTCTGTCCTGGCTGAAGGGGGATCAGTAAACAGCCTAAGCCACTTCAGAGGGAGCAATCTTTGCAGATGACTGAAAAAAATAATCACTGTCATACCCCAGCTTCCTAGCTCACACCTTCCTCCAGCTCCATATGTTTCTCTTTACCATGTGCAGATTTTCTGCTCTTCAGCCATTTTCTCATGCATCAAGCCATGCCAAGTCCTGAGCTTGTAAGAAAGCTTACAAAGAAAGTTCTGTGGGCACGGGACACTGAATCCCTCCCATCATTCAAACACAATCTGCTTGAAGTCCCCATCACCTGAACAGCCTTTCTGAGGTCAGTGGTGTTTGTCCAGTCCAGATGTGCCTTCAGGAAACCTCAAGCTATTCTTAGGGACCTCATTCCTCTTAAGGGAAAATTTCTTCTCCCAAGGCTGTTTGGAAGCTTTCCAAAGGATGGGTGGGTGCATCCTGGCTCATCACTCAGGTGGGCTCCAGCACACAATGCCATGCCATGATGGGGCATATCTCTATTTCCCACCTACTTTGGTCCTGTTTGCAGTTATAATTTGCCTCCAGCCTGCCTTGCTCCTCTATCCCTCAGCTATGTGCTCTCCTTTCCCCACCCCCATTCCCCATCCCATTCTGCTTTGCTTTCTGCTCCAGGGTGGGTCCCTTTCCTCCATCTGTCTGGCAACAGGGAAAGGGGAAGAGCCCAATTTTTGGCCTGGAATAGCTTTACCTTCCTGGTCTCTGGATGACCCATGGAACTGGTTCATGTTTGGTAGCAAGTCCACATCAGATGGGGAGGATAAGTGGTGGCCAAGGGGTGACAGGGCAGCCTCATCTGCCTCACAGTCATTGTGCCTGACTCCAACACAGCACTGCTTAAGGTATAAGGAGCATCCCTGGAAATCTCTGCAGGCCCTGGAGGTTTTCAAGTTAAGACATGAGCTAGGAGAGTAAGCTGAAATGAATAATTTATTTTGGTGAATTTTCCTTCCCTCTGTTTACAGATTGTCTAGGAGCAGATTGCAGCTTTCGCACCTCAATTCATTATTGGAAACTATTTGCAGATAGTTCCTGGTCTGCAACTCATTTGCTAACTCTGTTGGGAGTTCTGCAGATCTGAAATCAGAGCTGTTTTGATTGGTCATGTGGTACTGCCATGCTCTCATTCCTCCATGAAATATATGTGATGTTCAGAATCAGACTGTAAGGGCAGATGCTCCTAGTCACAAATCAGATGTTCATTTGCTGCCAGTGCTCGCCAGTAGCCCTCCTGCATGTCCCTACAACTGCCCCTCCCAGGACATTCATCAGCATTAAGAGAGTAGGAGTTAGACTTTAAAAACAAAACAAAACAAAAAAAACCCACCACCACCAAAAAATAACCAAGCAACAACAAAAAACCCACATTTTCATCTTAAACTGGAAACACACACACAAAAAACCAACCAAAAAAAAAAAACAAAAACCCCAACCACCAGCAAAAAACCAAAAAAACCAACAAAAACAAACCAAGTGGGAGAAAACATGAAACTATGTCTCAGTAACTTAAGGCAGAGAAACAATATGCAGCAACATCCACCCAGGGTTGGCACCATCACAGCAGAGATGCTGTGGGCTTGGAGGAAAACAAAACGCTGACTCCTTTAAAGAACATATGAGCTACAGCCCACACCATCAGTGTGCTCTACCTGGGAACAGCACAGCTCCTGAAATGCAGAACTGGGGGCAATTACAGGGTCTGGAAGGTGACCCCAATGGAATGACACTGGTGTGGCTGTGACAGAGTGGCCGTTCTTCAACTGCTGCTCTCAGGACTCTTCCCACTCCTTGGGGACTCTGTCCAGTCCACAGAGACCCACAGAGTATGTGCAAGATCTGGTCACAAGGTTTAACTGAAAGGGCACTGGGAGGGCTTTATACCCCAAATACCCTCCTGTTTTGGATGCTGTGCTCTTCTGGATGTTTGGCATTCACATAGCTGTGCATAAGAGCTGCAGGGTAGAAAAGGACCATGACTCTCTTGGTTTCCTCTGGACCAGGTCACTGGATGAGCCTGGGAGATGCACTGTTCAGCCCAGCCCTCATTCACTCTGTGGTTAACATACACAGAATGCACAGGGATCCTCTGGTTCAGCTCCATGAAGGAGCAGATTTTACCCCTGGTCCATGCTTGGACTTCTGGTGCCCTTTTCCTCATTCTCCTTGGCTCCCCCTGCACAGGCTGGTGAGAATCTCCTACCTTCATATGGTCAATGCAGACATGAATCCTATCCAGTCCCATCATTTGGAAGGAAAAATATCCCAATCTGCCCTGAAATCCAGGGGACAAATCTACCCCTTGATCCTCTAATAACGCCAGACACTGGGGATGCGAAGCCTTTCTCAGCAGAGCCAACAAATACCCAGATACACCATGAAGGACCCTCCTTTGTATCAAGAATCTGGCCAGGAAGTCACTGAAGAAACATCTTAGGGTTTTGTGTTTCCCCTTCTTGAAAGTCCATTTAGCATCTCTGACTGTTTCCAGCTGTTTCACAGCCCGAGCAGAGTGAGTTCAGGGCATCTCCACACTACATGCAGGTTCTAATCCTGCTAAATCCCCTGAAGGCTGGAAACCAAGAAGCTTTCTGCAAGAGATGCCTGAATAAATCTGTGGCCCTTCCTGCATGGCCCTCTGGTGCTCTGAAGGATTCTTGGTGCATCCCAATCTCAGTAGCACTGCCAGGACCAGGTGGAACCTTTTACCGCCTGGCGAGAGGTGATTGATATCTCAAGCTGAAGCGAGGGCTGAGATGATTTACAGGAGCAGCTCACCCAAGCCGACCCTATTGCTCAGGCAGAAGAGGCCTGAAATCTGAGAGAAATCACAAAGCAGAAGTGATGAGGCTCATAATTCACCTTCCTGGGAGAGGCAGCATCCGTGGGGAATTGCTGGCTGCACAGGAGGTGGATGCTCTGACAGAGGAGAAGATTTTCTCACTCTTCCTTGCCCACCCAGGCTCTGCAAGGCTCTGGTGCATTTTTTTCAAGGCAATAGGAGCAAAACAAAAACAGACAATTCAGTGCCTTTTCCTGAACTAACGTGACATGGTGATGAGCTGAGAGAGTTGACAGAGATGGAGCCTGGTGCCCACAATAGGGGCATGGATGGTTCAAGCCAGGCAAAGCTGACACCAGGGCCCAGGAGTCTTGTCTGACTTGACATCTCTCCTTGCAAAGGACTTTAGGAGCATCCAGACATGTCTCAGCCTTCTTGTTACTGGGCTCTCCCTGCAGTGTGCTCTCTGCTCCTACAGCCATCAACCCAGAGACACTGCTCAATGGGTATCCTACAGCAGGAAAGCAATCAGACCTGATGTGTAAGTTGGGACTGTCTAGACTTATGTATGTATGTGTACATATATATATATATATATATATAATATTAGTATATAGGTAGGATGATATGATTTTGGCTTCATGGTAGTCTGGTCTGCTGGAAGACTCACTGTCAGCGCACAACTTATGTGCCCATTGGTGGTCATCAGTTCAGGTCTTGAAAATGGAGAAGTAACTACACTGGGTGCCTGGATAAATCACATCAGCACAGCTCATCCTCCTGTGCTCAAACCTAGCCAAGGAGCCTTGCTGATGCAGAACCTCCTTGGCTGGCCAATCTGCAGCTGCAAGCTGACGTGAATGTCCAGGAGGAAATCCATGTGCCCTTCAGATAAATCACCAAGTAGATGGTGATACATGAGCTATGTCAGCAGTCCCAGTGTTGGTGGGCCTGGGGAGCCCTTTCAGATTTGTATTTGACAGTCTGACTCATTGGCTGCTTATGCCTGTCCTCAGAACAGACCTATCCTTCAAGCCAGGTCTTTTGGATCTCCAGAGACATGACTTATCCAAGGGTCCAGAGGGATCCTCATCTTGTGAAGGTGATATGCCCTGGCCTGCTGTCTGCCCCTGTGCTCATGTCTGCACAGGCAGTGCCAGAACTTGGACGAGGCACAACAGCAAACAATCTGGCCTTCCAGTGCCCTTTCTCTGCCTCCTTGTTCCTCCAACAGAGGTTTTCAGGTGCTAACATCCACATCAGATGCATGACAGGTGTAGCCACAAGCCAGTGGGGCAGAAAGGTAAAAAGCCTTTACCAGATCAGCAAAAGGGTAAAAGCTGTATTTTGTATAATACTGGGATTCAGGAATCAACTCCCATAGGCCATGTTACAAAAAAAAAAAAAAAAAAAAAAAAAAAAAAAAAAAAAGAGGTTGGTATGAGCATGGCAAAGGACAACAGCTTCCCATGTAATGTGGCCTCTATTTCTCCCCATTCAACTCTCTTCCATCTTCTCCTCAGCACCCTTAGACCCAGGGGTGCCCCCCACCCTCCAAACACATCAGAGCCACTCTGCTCATAAACACAGGCTAAAAAGGGAGCAAGTGCATAGTTCCTACTTTGCAAACAAGACTCACAATCCAAAAAGAATAGAATTGATCTAAGTGTGATTAAGCATGAGGGAAAGACGAACATGTAATTATCCAGTCAAAGCACGGTGTCTCTCCAGTGAAAGTTGGCTCCTTTCCAAGCTGCCAAGGAGCTGCACAAGATAATTCACACTATAGCTACAGGCATCCTCCCTTCCCCTGGGAGATCTCCTGCTTGGGGGCTTCCTTCTCTATCTCTCAGTCCTTGCTAGGCAAAGCTTAGGCATGCTGGGAAATGGAAAGTGTAGATGTCCAAGACACAGGCCCAGAGGGAGACCCAGTCTGCTGTACCTTGTAACATGAGCTTGGAAAGCAAGCTGGCACTGGGACTGCAGTCATATGCATGCCAAAGTCACAGCCACCATGGTACTTTGTGGTGACCTGTCTAGAAAAAACTGTTGGGTCTCAAACCAGCCCAAAGTGGTGCAGGAACCTGCAGTAAAAGGCAGTCCCAGCACTCTACAGATGTGCTCTCTCCATTTCAAGATTAACCTTTCAGAAATGTCAGCCCAAACAGCCACAGCATCCGCTACCTTCCTGGTAGAACCTGTAATTTTCAGCCTTGTGACTACAGCTTCAGTTAACTCCTTCAGTGCTTGTGTTCATCTTCCAGTTCTCTCCAAGACAATTTCAGCTCTAGGGTCCTTTAATCTGCAGCCATTTTGACACCGCATGGAGGTGACCTCTGTCTCCTGATGCACCACTTGGGAGGGGAAAGTCAGAGGGCACTATTGAAACACAAGTGCTTGAAGGTGTGTTTCAAAGTGAGGAGCAGCATGTTCCTAACCTGTGGTAGCTGGACTGTCACTGCAGAAATAGCAGGGCAGGGTCATCCTCCCTCCCCAGGAGTTGTCCACAAATCAACAACTCTTGCTGCCAGCAGATTGCATGGGTATGCTCATCTCTTCCCAAACCACACCTTTCCTTTACTCCTGACACCCCCAGACATCCCTTCTGTCCCTTCAGAGCAGACCTGAAGTCACAGACTGTCCCAAGCACTCAAAAGAGACAATCTGGGTTCAAAGCCCCAGCTGAGGGTCCCAGCTTTTAACCTCGTGGCATGTTCATCAAGTGCTGTCTTGGGCTGTGTGTGCAGGACTGCCAGAGAGGAGCTGAAAGGTGCTGCAGCCATGGGCAGGGGTGCAGCACACACTGCTCAGGGTGAAGGCATGGCTAGAGGAGGAGTAGGGATACAGCTGGAGAGGGTCCTCAGGCACAGCAAGGAGAGGGAGCAGGACTGGCTGTATGTTGGGCTGGCTGCATGTGGCTGCAAAAGATCTGCCTAAGCTGGGATGCAGTTAGGAATGTGGGCTGGGGGTGTGGGAAGCCAGAGAACTAGGGACTCATCCCTGCAGCCTTGCACCCTGGAGGGGCAGAAAGACAGTTCTCAGAGAGCCCAGCAGCACCCTGCCCTCTCCAGGTGTCATTTCCCATCTCCAAGGGAAAGGAGGAGAATGGTTCAAGGCGTTATGTTATAACATTACATTTGGTCCATGTTAGAGGGTGTCTGGGTGGATAGAGTTCTCCTGGATCACTTTTAGGTGGGATTTCAAAGGTGGGTAACTGTAAGTAAAAACTCTAGCAGTAGAAAGAGGAACCAGAACAGTCAGGGGCCAGGAAGCCCAATGCAGGAGAAGGTGCACTGCCTGGCCAAGGGCAAATGGATTATAAGATTTGGAAGGAAAGGCTTAATTGCACCCCTCTTTGTGATTTGAACCCCCAGAGTCAAAAACAGGCATCAAAAGGTGGTGGCTGCATCTACATTTCTCAAGCTTTTCCCTGTCCTGAAACAAAAGTCAGATTTATCTCTGTTCTGCCTTGAACTGAAGGCCCTGAAAGATTTACAGGTTAGGAAGGTCCTGCTCTGACCACCTCATCTCAGCTTGGGGCCCATTCCAGAGCTCTGCCAGGTGCAGCCCTTCTGCTTTGCTCCTGCAGGCTCTGCATCTCAGTCCTGCTCAAGCATGCTGCTGCTACTCACCTGCCCATATATCCTGACAGCAGCCTTTCCCCTGCTCTGCTGTCACACTTTGGTTGCGGATGACCAATAAAATGGCAGCAAAAGGTACCTAGAAGACATCTGAAAGTCTTCTCTCCCTGGTACCTTTGGACAGAGGAGGATGTTTATTGGTAAACTTCCTCCATGTGGGTTAAATGTCCACCCAGACCTTCCTTTGGTCACATTTCTTTCTTCCATAGACAATTGTGTCAGCACAAAGTACCCCACTAATCTCTGGGAGAGACAAGATGGGCTGTTGTACACAGAAGAAACATATTCCTGAGTCCTGAGGAACAATGCCTACACAGAAGGGTGCAAGCTAGGGAGGCCTTCAAGAGAGTTGGTTTAGACACAAGTCCTGAGTGCAAGCTGCTCTAGAGGTGGTCAATATTAGGGTGACAAACCATAAATATACCTGTGTGTGCATATATCATATATTATATTAAAACCTCTGAACCACAATGGCCTCACATTCAGCTTTCTCTGGAACCATCCTACTTTTGAGTTCAGTGAGTAAAAAAACCTGGGAGAACTCTCCGCATCCCAGGACAACTGCAGATGGGAGCCACCCATCCAGTAAGCACTTGTCTACTCTAGGACAGGAGAAGAGGGAAGGAGAGGAGGGAACCCTGCTGGAGGGATGAGGAGCATCTGTGGCCAGTGTAAAACCCATGCTTCTTAGGTAAACTGAGGTAAGCTCTTGTTGGAATCACAGGAGAGTGAACCCAAAAGAGGCGGGCTGGGAGGTGAGGAGAGGGCTCAGACATGCAAGAAGTGCTCTCTCTTTCGGACTCTACCCAAGGGCCTGTCGCTATCAGGCTCGCTCCAGGGAGGGCAGTGGCCTTGCACCAGCAGAAGCAAAAACCAGCGCAGCTACTCTGCCCTGTGGGATGTCCCACAACCCTGGAACAATTACCCGCCGAGGCCTCCAGGAGGGACCACCCAGGCCCAGCCCCCAGAGCCGTGAGCCCCCGGGGAGGAGGGGGGGAGCGGGCCGGCCCCTGTGCCCGCAGCCGGCCGGGCGTCCCTCTCCGCCGCGTCCTTTAGGTGGCATCTCTCCTCCAGTAATGAGCCTCCCGCAGCTGCCCGGCCCCTCTCAGCCCTGCCCGGGCCCTGGCCGTTCACCGCGGGGGCTCCACCGCCGATCCGCCGCCGTCGGAGCGGCCCCTGCGCTCTCGGTCTGCCCCTGGAGCGGCCCCTCCCTCCCTCCATCCCTTCATCCATCCCTCCATCCATCCCTCCATCTCGTGTCCGTCTCCCCCGTCCTCCCTCTCACTCCTCCAGCCAGTAAATCCGATCTAGGCTGATTCCTCTCACGTCAAACCACATGATCCCATAAAACATTCATCGCCTCTCCATCCTCCTCGCCCCGGCTGGCTTACTCGCTCCCCGGGATACAGCGCAACGGGCTCCGCGCTCCCCGTCGCCGCCGCCGCTTCTGCCGCCGCGGGATCCGCCGCAGCCCCGGCCCCGAGTGTGCGGCGGGCGGGAGGGAGGACGGAAGGACGGAGGGAGGAGGCAGGCAGCAGGCAGGCAGGCAGGCAGGGAGGGGGAGCCTCGCCTGGATGCTGACTCCGGCTCGGGGGCTGCTCATTCCCCCGATGCGCTGCTCAGGCAGAGCCCCCCCCCCGCGCCCCGCCGCTCCCCGCTCGGCCTGAAGTTTTCCTCCAGGATCTGCCTCGCTCCCGCAAGGATTGTACCGCTGCCTCTCCACTTTGAGCCTCCAGACGTGCCTTCCCCGACCCCTAAGATGAAGAGGGCGATAGCTGAAGGTAGGTGCGTCCCTGTGTTGTGTGTTTTCGCCTTCCCCCCCACCCCGTCATTTCTCCCTTGCCGGAGTTCCCCAGGGAGCGGCAGGGCAGGGTGAAGCGGCCACGGGCCCAGCTTCGCACCGCACCGGGAACCGCACCGGGAACTTCTCTCGCTGCAACTTTTTTTTTTCTTTCTTTATTTTTTTTCCTTTTTTGTTTTTTTTTTATTATTTTATTTTTATTTTTTTCCACTGAACAAGCGGGAGCGGCCGAGTCCGGTCACGGGGGAGACCGGCCGGACCCCGGGGGATGGGTCGGGCCGGGCCAGCGGGATCCGGAGAGGCGGGGGGGAGACGCGGGAGGAGCGGGAGCAGCGCGGCTGCAGGAACCGGGGAGAGGCGAGGCCGAGGGGGAGCGAACACTGGGCAGCGGGACGAAAGGAGAGCAGCGGGCTGAGCCCCCTCCAACCCCGCCAGGGGCCTCAGCTCAGCCTCGGAGA
The DNA here is from genome assembly GCF_003957555.1 of Calypte anna. Classification (NCBI taxonomy): domain Eukaryota; kingdom Metazoa; phylum Chordata; class Aves; order Apodiformes; family Trochilidae; genus Calypte; species Calypte anna. The sequence continues at coordinate 10,991,100 of NC_044261.1, forward strand.
GCCCGGGCACCCCTCTAAGTTGGGTCGGACAAAGTACCTCCGGGGGGTATAACCCGCATCCCGCGGGGGCTCGCATCCGCTGGCCCGCAGGAGAGTACCGGAACGGCAGCACCCGAGGGAAGCGAAAGGGGCTGGGGCATCCCGGAGTTCCCCCCGCTTCCAGCCCCTCCAGCCGGGGAGCCCCGGCTCCTCTCCCTGAGCCCGGCCGCCAGCGGGTGACTTGGGGAGGGGAAGTTTGCTGAGGGTCCGGAGGAACGGCAAGAACTGGGATGCGGCGGATGCTTCCCCCCCGCAGGGTCCCCCATGTTTGTCTTTAGCCTGAAGCTGGGAAGAGATGGGGGTGAGGGGTTTTGGGGGGACATCCCCCTGTCTTCTCGCCCCACCCGGGGAGAGGCATACAACCGGCTTGGCAGAACCCCCTTGGGCTAGAAATAGCCTTTTTTTTTTTTTTTTTTTTTTTTTTTTTTTTTTTTTTTCCTTTGGCAGCCTCGGCGATGGTTTTTTTGGTTTTTTGTTTTTTGGTTTCTTTTTTTGCTTCCCGGCTCCCGGCGCGGAGGGCTGGGGCTCGGGCGATGTTGGCAGCAGGGGCTGCAGATGCGGTGGGAGCTGCCCCGCTGCACGGGCAGTGTGGTTGAACCATTCGCAGACCCTCCCGAAATGAAAAACCTACGTTAGGAGGAACGCAGGCTCTCCCGCTGCAGGTTCAGACCACTTGGAGAAGCATGTGCCACCCAGGTGTGTTTGCTGAAAACCCAGCCCACGGGCTGCGATTTTTAACTCGAGTGATCAATCCATTGTATCAGCTCCAGCTCTGGTACTGGAGTCCAGTCCCCGCTGCTGGGCAAGGGAGTGTTTGGCATGCAGGGCTTCTTGCTGCACGGATTCTCTTCCCCTGTGTGCCATCTCCAGCTTGCTTCCCATTTCTGTCAGTGACACAAATATATATATATATTGGGAGAGGTGTGGGGGGGGGAAGGCTGGTTTTTGGGGTTTTTTTTCTCATTTGGAGGGCACTCTGGCTGATTTATTTGTGATGATCAAAGGGCGTATCCAATCTCTCATCCAAACAGCACACTGCCCTCCTTTAGAGAGTTTGTCTTGGGTTTAATTTTGAAATTCATTCCTCTGTGGGGAGTACCTTGGGAGCAGGTTGCAGTGACAGTTTCTCTCGTGGACTCATGGGGGATATGGATGCTCCAGCATCCAGTCACTGTGTGCTGCACTGTAACCCAGCACATGGGTTACCTCTTGATTTGAACCCAGTGTCTGGGTGCTTGTTCACAGCCTCCTGGTGCCAAAGCAGTGGTGCTCATTGCCTAGGGTGATGTTGTAGGGAAGCCTTCAAAGGTGGGGAGCAGCATCCCAGTGCTGGGTGTGGTGTAGGAGCCCGGGACAGCCTTTCCCACACCATTCCCCATCCTGCAGCAGCCCAGCACTTTCTCTACACTGTTTCGTTCCCAGATGCTATCGGCATAATGTGAAACAAAACACAAGATAATGAAATATAAAAACTGTGTTATGATGGCTTTATTTATAGAACAAGGCTTGGAGAGGTTTGATTATTATTTTATTTTTCTTTAGTCTCTGAATTGCTCCTGTGAGAGGCTGGATAGCCTGGGTTGCTGGTGGGTCTGACTGTTTATGAACCTTAGGAGATTACATTTAGATGAGTGACCATCCTGCTCTATCTGGACTACATTTCCCACCGTGGGCTGCCAGGACACTTCAAGTGTCTTGAAAGCCAGAAATAGCCACCAGGGGCAGCTCGACAGGCAGAGCATTTATTTGCCTGGTGTTCTCAGCACTTCCTGTCTTATTAACACAATTTATTTATATTGAAAGAGGTCTTTCCGTGCTTCTTCTTTTGTAAAATGTATTTAAAAACAAAACAAAACAAAACCAACCAAACAAAAAACCCCACAAACCTCCAAGTTCCAAGACTGCTTCTTCACTGATGTGAGAGCAGCTCTTTCTTTTTCTTGAGAGAAGACACCATTTATCCATGTAGTATTTTATATTCCTTTCTGTTCATTTGTATCAAGGGGCCACAGCAATTCCTGGGCTTGGTCCCACTCCAGGCAGCACAGACCTCAGCCTCTGTTCTCTGGGACCATCAGTGGGTGTGTTTGGGGAGGGTTTTGTACAGAGTAGTATGAAGGCAAAAAAAAAGGTGGAGGTGTTGTTGCATGGCTCGGTGCCCAGGCATTGTGTCAGTGTGGCTGGCGTTGTGTCCCTGCTGGTTCTGTGATGTTTTCCCCACTAAGAGTGCTAGAGAAAGCTGGTCCAGAAAATAAGTTAATTAGAAGATGGGGAGAAAACCACCTCTCTCTGCTTCTGGGGTTTGTGGGCAGCATGTGCTTGTGCTGCTCACCACCAGCATGTGTAGCCTGGCAGTCCTGTCCTAACCAGCCAGTTAGGGCTTCATCAATTACCTCCATCCTGGGTTAAGATGCTCCAGGTGAAAACCTCCTGGGAGCCTGTGCTGCTCATAAGTGTGGAGTCAGTGGTGGGAAGAAGGAAGGAGAGGAAGGGGAGCAGTTTGCTGCACAACTGAGATGCCTCCCTCTGCTTTCCTCTCCTACCTGCCCTGCTCAGGGGACTTGGAAGGAGAGGACAGGGCAACAGCTGTCTGGTGGCTCACTCTAGAGCTGGAAGCTGGCAGGGGCTGCGGAGGTCCACGACTCACATGCCCACAGATGTCTTGATACAAGTGCCAATCTATGCCAGCAGTGAAGACCTGGTGCCTGTGGCATCCTCTGCAGGCACCAGCAATGACTTTGGCCATTAAGCTTTCCGAAGGAATCAGCAGAATGTGAAGATCCAGCAGCACCTCTGTGAATTTTTCATCTTTTTCAGCTCAGAAGCAGCAAGAGTGACCATGAGATGGGGACAGAGAAGGATTGTCCAGTGCCCAGCTCTCAGGCACACTGCTGCACACCCTGGGAAGCACAGAGTCTTCCTTCCCTTCCCATGCTCCTGAGGGAGAGGAGGAGGAAGAGGGGGAGTCAGTTGAGCCAAAGCCTCAGTGTAAGGCAGGACAAGGAAAACTGCAAAGAGCTGAGCTCCAATCTCTTGTTCTGAGGCTGCACAAGGCTGCTCTGCCAGTTGCAGCTCAGTCCTGGCGTGCTGCTGGGTGCATCCTGGTGGAGAGGCTGGAGCTGCAATCCCAGTGCAGTTTTTCTTCAGCTCATCCTGCTGGAGGCGGCACCGAAGAGAGAAGAAAGGAGTTGGGCTAATGAGGTGTGCATTTTTTCCCTTTGGATTTGCAATGCTTTCTGCTGCTGTCACCTTCATTAAGACAGATCTCTGAGTGCCAAGCTCCCCTTTTGATGTTCCTAAAGAAGTGTTTGGTTTTTACTTCGGTTTTTTGGTGGTTGTTTTTTTACTAGTTTTTCTTTGTTTGCTTGTTTTGTTTTGGGTTTTTTGTGTTTTTTTCTTTTTTTTTCGTTGTTGGTTTGGGTTTTTTTTAATGCAGGAGTCACTCACACAGCGGAGTAGGAGTATCCTGGGCCACTGCCTTGAGGCAGCATCACAGTATGGTGCCTGCAAGGGCTGCAGATTGCACTCAGGTTCCTCCTTCCTCTCCATATAGAAAGCTTCATGCTGTGTCCTAGAGCCCGGTGGATTTCTCTGGGGTTTGTGAGGGACTGGTTTCCAGGGCTTCTCCATCAGAGACACGCACAGAGGTGTGGGAGGGAGAAAGAAAGCTTGTGAGCAGCAAAGCCCAGCCTCTTCTTCCCTTTCATGCTTGTGGTTGCAGCTCCTGGAGATCTCCAGAGGCTGAGGGGAAAGAGAGATAATTGTACTGAAAAGTCATAATCAGCAGAAAGAAGCAAAAGGTGAATCCTCCCCTGTTTGCACAGAGATGCCAAAGCAATTCATACAGATTTTGCTAAAATGTGCAAACTCACCTCAGGCTGTGCTGGTGTCTTACTGTGGTTATTGGGACATGCAGCAGTGGGAGTTGGTTATCCTTTCTGGAGGTGTTCAGGATGTAGGCTCAGAGCAGAGGGTGTCAGAGTGGCACAGATAGGTCCCATGGCGTGTGGGCAGCAGGCATGGAAAGGCCCCACCTGATATAGGGCAGAACACACCTGGATGTTGCACAGGCTCTGCCCGTATTTACTCTAGTTTTGGACACCTCCTAGAATTCAGTGCCTGTTTCTGACTTCTTAGTATCCTTGGCCAGGTCACAGAGACTTTCTGTGATTTAGTTTCAGTTTTTCCAGCTGTAATGTTAGTAAAGTGATGTCGAGTTATCTCCTGAGGGACCCAGAATATGCTTAAAGGTCAGTCCAGAGCTAAGAAGTGCAGGTCTGGGCAATTGCCCATCACTTCTTTAGCAGTGACACAGTGTTAAACAAGAAGATGGATGATATTCTCCTTAAGGGTGTTGCTGAATCAACAGCAAGTTTGTTTCTCTGGTTTGGTTTGCCTTCCTCACAACCTTTGCAGTGTAGCTTGGAGCTGACCACAAGTCCCAGCAGACTTTACATCTGAGACTGTCCCTCTACTCCTGGAATAAGGAGATTTGAAGGGTACCTAAGGTTTTTTTGTACCATTCCTGACTGAGAAGAGGAGCAGAAGCATTACACAAGTGTGTGCAAAGTACTGAGGAAGTTGTAAGCAAGAATATAGGCCCGTGCTGAGATTGCTGAGTAGTTTCTTGGTAGCTCCATAGTTTGAGGTGTCAGCCTGACAACTGGCAAGTAACAGAGGACTCCAACAATGTTGCTTGCCTGGGGTCCTCTCCACATGGGTCAGGCAGGGCAGGGTTTACAGCAGATTTTTTTTTTCATAAAATCCTAGAATAGTCTAGAAGAGACACCTGGAGGTATCTAATCAACCTTGTTACGGTCCGAGATAACATTAATATTTATTTTTGTTTTGGATCCATGAAACAAAGTCCAACTGTAGAAGGGTCAAGTGCAAGCACACCTTGTGCTGGAAGCCTTTCCTGGACACTTTGCAGTAGCAGAGACCTCTCTGAGAACATGGTTTTACCTGGCCAAATCCCAGAATCCTGGAAGTGCTGGTGGGCAATGCCCTTTGGAGAGTCCAGACTCCAGCCCTAAGCAGGGCTATTGTTAATGTCAGTCTGCTGTGGCTTTCTCTAGCTGAGAGAAACCTCCCATTATGGACTCTTGCCGATCTTTCCCATTTGCTGGAGCAGATTAAGAAATTTTTCCTAATGTCCAGAGTGAACCTCCTACACTGTAGTTCTTGACCATGCCCCCTTGCATTGCCATCTGGCCTCACAAAGATGTGTTTGACTCTGTCATCCTCGTAACTGCCTTTGAGTACCTCTAGGCACCATTTGATTGAGTCTTCACCTCCTCTTTGGCAGATCCAAGCAGTCTCTACCTGACCCTGTAGGACATTTGCTGTAGGCTTCTGACCAGCTAGTTCATCCTCCACTGGAACTCTGTTTTCCTCACATTAATTTTGGACTCCAAGAACCCTGCGTGGACACAGCATCTGAGGTACAGCTTCCCCTGTCCTGAGTAGAAAGGGACAATAACTTTCACCTCTGCTGTTCAGCTTGTGTGCTAACACAGCCCAGGATGATGTAGTAATAGCAACAATTTGCTGATATTCACCTTGGTGTCCACCATAGCTCCCAGGCCTGGGTCTTGGTGTCCACCATAGCTCTGCAGCCTGGTATTGATGCTTGGGGTTATTCTGCTGCAGGTGCAGAACTTAATACATGTGTTGTACCAAGTGAATACTTCTTCGTGCAGTTTCCCTTTCACTCATTCTAAAATTCTGGACGTTTAGGTAAATGGCCACCTACCTGCAAATGAATTTGTTTCCATTATGTTCCAGAGTGTTAATTAACAATGGGTCAAAAACAACTGAGAAAGCCCAGGGTTCCAATACTCCACTTGACTTCTCCAAAAGACCTTGGGGAGTGGTTGGTTCCCCATACTGCCCAAGTTCCAGACTATACTGCTATGGACAAGCTACCCCCTTACCTGTGTCACCACTTTCTTTCCACCATCAATACCTTTTCAATGGACTTAGACACAAAAGTGACTTTGGAAAAAGTGTCCTGCATTTCTATACTTTTTCCAATGAGGTGTCCATGAAGTTCTGAGGCTGTTGTCAGCTAGGTTTTCATCCCCATTCCCAGCTGGCAGTTCCACAAAGAGATGAAGAAAGGCAGGGAGGAAGCAAATGCATCCCACCAGCAGAGTGAGTTTTACTGCCAGGTGGGAGTTTCCAGCCCATCACAGCTTTGCTCCATCTTGTGGGAGTTCCCTCGGGTGGCTCTTTGAATCATGTTGCCTTCTTAACAGTTGTGCTTCCTTTTATCTCCCCAGTTCACTGGAAATAAAGGGATGTTTGCATTCCAATCTGATGCTTCTTTTTTCTTCCCCGAGTGCAAGGCATAATTATAGTGCCTTGCATGGGCTTGTACTAATTGATCAGTTATTAGTGATAATTATAGTTTACATGATGGTCTAGGAAGAAGGGGCACTTCTGGATAGAAGTGATGCTCTAAAAAGACAGTTGAGAACTGCTTGCTGATGTGTCAGACCATCTCCCAAATCTTTTGCAAGAACCATCTGGCTGCTTAGTTCTTCTCCTGAAGCTGTGCAGTTTGCTGGGAGTTCATTTGCATCTCTAGCTACTAAAGAGAAAATAAAAGTGACTGATTAGTCTAAGACTGGGACCATTGGCATCAAAGTGACAGATTTTGTGAGCTGGATTTGGGAAAGTGTTTAAAACTGGTGTGTTTTCATTAAATTTTGAATACTGCAGGCAGAACTATGCTCTTGGCACTCCAGTGCAGCTCTCGACTCTGCACCCTGCGTCGTTGTGTCAGAGTGAATTGTGTGGCTGTTAAAATTTGTGTGTGCTTGTTTGATGACTTTAAATATTGATTTTAATTGTGCGTCTTTCTTAAGGCTGTGAGTGATGATCAGAGCCACGCACAACGCACTGAGTGAACAGCTCAGCAATGTGTGAGGGGAGGAGATGTGGTCTCAGGCTGACTCTTAAAGCAGAAAGGAGAAGAAAGGAAAAGTCTTTGGAGATCTTAAATTCATCTCTCTCTGATTCCAAGGAACATGGGGGACTTTGGAATTGGGCAAGTTGGGATTTCAGAAGCCTTTTGATAGTAGAGGCTCCACATCCTTCTCTGACAAAAGGCAGCTTTTGGAATCCTAAGAGCAAATCCTGACTTTGTTAACATTGTCTTTGTCTCTGCAAAGAAAAAACAATCACCTGAAAGCCACCATGCCCTTTAGTGCTTTCACACCTCCATAGCATCAGCACATTTGGAGGGGTGGTGGGAAGCTGCTGTGTGAGCATCTGGGGAGCAAACCGCTCTCCCTGGGGCAGGTCCCATCCCAAGTGCAGGTCTGGCTGTGGTTAATGCTTTCCATGCCCGTGCAGACACGGTTAGCATTGCTTTTACACTAGAGGGCTGTCTGTCCCTTTCCCTTCAGAGAAGAGGCACCATGAGTCTGTGCGCAGCCAACGCTCTCATCGCTCACAGCATCCACAGCATCCACAGCATCCACCACATTTGTCAGCAGGTCCTTTGCTCGGATGGGTGATGTGATGTGGGCTTGGACTTACTGCTCACCACCTCTCTTCATGGTGCACAAGAGCATCCATGTCCTAGTCTGCACAGCTCTGAAGTTTGTCCGGGGTGGTGTGAAAGCTCCTCTGGTTTTTGCAGCAGCCTCTCTGTCCTCCTGCACCCATCAACAGCCTTCTTGCAAGAATCAGCAGGCTTCAAACCAGGAGTACTGTTCCACTCCCCTTTGTTCAAATCTATTTCTGTTGTCAGGAGCACCAGGAGCCAAGTCTGGGTTTCCAGAAGGGCATATCCTGATGTCTGCCCTGTGCTTGGGAGGAGCTACAGCCCTGGGTGTTGGTAGATCCAGTTCTGCAAGGTGTAGTGTGAGATGCTTTGGAAGTGACTGCCCTGGATGCAGGGGGATGGTCTGCAGAGTTTTAGGGATGAAAGAGCTTTTCTTCCACATGCTCAGGTGGGACAGCTTCCTCTGGCATTCTGCTAACAGGAGGGCTGGGACTTCTCTGGGGACCTTGGCCACCGTGAAAGCTTCAGATCCAAGCAGACATTCATATCTGTGTTATTTTTAATTCTTTCCCCACTCACCTTCATCTAGACTGTCTTTAACACAGGTCAAGATGAAACCAGCTGAAGTTTGCCTCCTCTTAGCAGACTTGGTTTGAATTCAGACTGTTCCTTAAAGCGACAGTGCTGCCTGGAGATATGCAACCACAAACACAAGCCCCTTAGTGTCTCCCAAGTACATTATGCCAGCTGGGTTTAGGGCATTTGTTTCTATCCCTGGATGGCTCTGCAGTCAACTTTTGGTTCAGTTTGGGCAGAAGGGTTGTTCATTGAGAGCAGCCAAGTCCCTGGGCTTTTGCTAACAAGGGTCTGGTTCAGGGAGCCAGGCTGGAGGACATGGTGGAGTGGCCAGGAGCCAGGGGAGGCAGGCACTGGTGCGAGGGAACTGGGTTTGCTCTGGGGCTGCCTCCTGCACACACCAAAGAGCAGGTGCAGGTTCTTTGTCAGGAGCTGATTTATCAAGCCTAGGAACTTCTCTGCCTCCCTCTTTTCTCAATTTGCAGCTAATACCTCCTGAAGGGAGGGGGAAATTAATAATGATAATTACAGCAGCTCACAGTCCTGAGAGATGGCATTAACTACAGAGGCTATGATGGATGGTGGGAGGCTGCCCTGCTACGGGGAAGCTGGACATGGAGATGGCCTATTGGACCTACACTTCATCCACCATCACCCGCGGGGTGGGACATTTGCTGCTTCCAGCCTCGAGACAAGAGGTGTAGTGAAATGAGGCAACCAGGTGCCACTAATTACCAGGTAGTGGGCATGAGCTTGTGTTAAGCCCACCTGTGCCTGATTAGGGCGGGCCCCAACTGTGCATGAGCAGGATTAGGGGGCCAATAAAAGGTGAGCTTCCAAACACAGGCTCAGCTCACTCCTGAGCAAGCCAGCAAAGAGGTTAGTTGCTTCCAGAGCAGTAGCACTGAGCCAGGCTAATCAATCCTGAGGCAACAGACTCAGGGCACTTTTTGTGCACCTCTGCTGGAACACCTGTTGGACCTTGGAGCACCGTGCCCTAAGAGAGGTTTGTCTTGCTACAAAGATGGGAATAAGCACCAGGGGCAAGCTGAGATCTGACATCATCTGAACTCAGGGCAGGGATGTCCTTGGGTGAGCACCAGGGATGAGTTTGGCCTCTGCCCAGGTGTCACCTGGTGCATTGCCTTGCTGTCCCTGTCCTGTCCTGGTCACCCACTGCAGGAGCTGGGAGCTGTAGGCAGGCAGGAGGGCATTGCCTGACTCCTGATATCACCTATTTGCCTTGCCTTTTTTTGCTCTGGCTCTGTTCCTCCACTGCAGATTTTACACTGCATTGTTCATGGAGCAGGTGAAGGTTTGCAGAGTAGCTCAGCTCCTCCTAGAGACCACCAGAAGTTCAGGATCAGCATGGCCTTTCGATCCCTGTCCACAGTGTGGGACATCCCTGTCCACGTGCCCAGCCAGGTGGGTGTGCAGGGTGCTTTGAGAAGCCCCTGGGGACAGGCTGGGCTGGTGGGCTGCATTGCTACACCTCAACCCCTGTTACCCCATCCCCCATCTGCACTCTTCTGTGGAGACTGACAGCTGCTGAATCCCTCACTTGAATAGTTCAATTTCAATCCATAAAATGAATTTCAGGCCCTCTGGGCTAAGCATTAGCAGAGAGCAAAAGGATGCTGCCAGCCAAGCCTGCCTGGGCATTATGGTGGTGTCAGCTCCTGCAGGCTTTGACTTGTCATCTTTAAACCTCAATTTCCATCATTGTGCAGTGACATGAGACTTAGTCTGGGGCTTGGAGAGAGAGCCTGGCCAAGGGCCTGTGACATGAACCTAAGTCTGGAAAAGGAAACATCTTTGGGGCTGCTGTGCCATCAGATGAGCCATCTCTCCCAGTCTTTTTAGCAAGAGCTGGTTCTGTCATGAGATATTTTTTGCTGCTGGGGTGCTGGCTGTGCTCAGAGGGCAGTGTGGGGTCTCAAAATCAGGCAGTGATTATTTACATTTAAATTATTAAATCTAAATCCTCCCACGTTAGTGAGGACTCTTCCCATTCTCCCCAGGCTGCATCCTCTCCTGTGTGTAGGGGAGGGAGGTCCCCACCCCAGGAATCTCTGCGTGGGGCTGGGGGTGCTGCTGGCCTCTCCTCTGAATAATGGGCTCTTTTTCTCCCAGGTTGGAAGGAAGGGCTGAGGGAGCAGTGCAGCCAAAGAGAGGCATTTACATCAGTGGCAGAATAAATGAATCTGAGCTGCCTCCTGGGAACCAGCCCAGAAGAGACTAACTTGGCCATGGCTTTCCAGTGGGAAATGCTCTTCTTTCCTCTGTATTTATTTTTGACTTTCCTAGTGTTTTGCAGGGCTCACAATTAATCCTCAGCTTCTGGGCAGCCAGCTGGGCTGGGGGGACAAAGTCTTCTTCAAAGCAGTTTGGTTGATGATTTCTTGGGGAGCTTGGAAAAACCTGGGGCATGTACCCACTGCTGCAGGTGCATCCTTAGGACTTGCTCCCTCTCAAACATTGCTTCCTTGCTTCAGAGGAGCTGGCTAAGCAGATGAAGGAGAGGGGTATTCCACACCACTTGTGCTGGAAGAAAGGTATTCCTGGCTGCAGTCTGCATGGGGATGGGTGTGGAGAAGCCACTGGGAACTCTCCTATGGGATGAACAGGGAATTTGTTCTCCCCTGGGAGCAGTGACAGACAGTATGTTGCTGCTGGGACCTGCCATAGGGGAAAGGGTCAAATGTGTGTCATGGCCTGCTGGGGTTGGTGGCACACTGGCAGGGGTGTGAGAGCTGGGCTTGCCTTCCACCCTAGTGCATCAGGCAGGATTTATTGTCATGAGGGTCCCCCAGAACAGATCCTGCCTGCTCCAGCCCTGCCACCTGAGTAGCTTCACATGAAATCTCTTGGGATTGCACTGTGCTGGATGGGCTGCAGGACTGGCAGGTGTGGAGAGGAGCTGGGCTGGGCTCCCTGGGACTCCTTGCACTGCTCAGTCTCTGCTTCCAGTGCTGCAGGGAGATCCAAACCCTCTGGTGTACTCAATGCCAGCCTTTGGAACAGGTTTAATGGCAAACACCCACCAAGGCAGATCTCTGTGTGCTGTGGACTTATTTGCCTCCCTGCACCCTTTTTCCTCCTCTTGCTGCAGGTGAGATGGAACCTTTGGAAGTCTTGGATCTGTATCAGTTTTATGTGGGGTTTTGATCCTTTCAGGCTTGCTCTCCTCTTCCCAAAATGATGGCTTCCCCATTGCCCATCTTACACATGACTCCCTACACATTTATGTCCCATTGCCCGCTCATAAAACCACACCTTGGGACACAGGCTTAATGTGGGGAAACTGCCCGTGTCAAAATTTAAAAAGTGAGTGTAGGGTTTGCTATGATCTCTGCATGCTGGTGTGAAATAAGTGTAGCTGAGCTTGAGCATCTGCTCCCTGCTGCAGCATGGAGGCACAGTGGGTGCTGTGTGAGGGGCTGACTTTGTACCTATCCTGGGACAGGGGTGACAATGATGATGGGATGAGCACATGGCTTGTGAAGGGAAAGGGGTTGGAGCTTGCTTTGCACCCAAAAAAGGCAGAAAAACCATAGATATGGAGCAAAAATAATGAAACAAGTGGCTGTGCTGTTACAGGCTGATGACAGCTCCAGCAAGGAACTGGGCAGTGGTCAGCATTACCAAGGGTGAGCTGTGTCTGAATTGATGGGTTTGGAACTGATGAGGCAAGAGCTGGGAGCCTGGTGCACATCTTGGGATGGGGCTGTGGCAGTCAGAGATGGGGTATGTATGAAAGGGGATAAAAAATGGGTAAGAAAGAGAATTGAAGGACTGGAGGTAAATCTGGTGTCTCCTCCCTTGGAGAATCATGGTGCCTTCCACTCCTTTCTCTCCAAAAAGTCTTAATTAAAAGTCTTAATTACTGAGGACACAAAAACATTTTGACATGAAGAGAGCCCAAAGGCACTGGAGGTTCTTGATGTCAAAAGAAAGAAAGAAAAAAAAAAAAAAGATGAGCCAGCAGAATAAGGGAGAAAGCACCACTGGTGACAAATGGCAAGGAGGAGATCTTGGCTGTTGCTTCTGATACAACAGCCAGATGGCAATGGGCTGAAAAGTGGAGGAGGATGTTTCAGTAGCAGGAGAGTCCTCTGGAGTTGCCTCCCACAAGGTCCTGCTGAAAGACCCTGGAAGGTGCAGCAAGGGCTATATATTTATATTTTCAGGAAAACATCCATCAATGCCAACCTGCAGCTGCACCTCTGGTGAGGAGGGAGGATGAGCTGAGGCCATGAGGCAGCCCTACTGGAATTCAATGAGAGCTGATTACCAGTGCCAGCCAGAGCATCTCCTGCAAAACCAGCAGCTGGTGCCACCAGCTGTGGCAGCTCTGTGGACCCTGTTTTCTTCTCACCCAACAGTTCTGGCTGCAGGTGCATCCTTAGGACTTGCTCCCTCTCAAACATTGCTTCCTTGCTTCAGAGGAGCTTGCTAAGCAGCTGAAGGAGAGGGTTATTCCTCAAAGCATAACACAAAACCCATCCAGATGCGCAGAAACAAGACTTGGGAAGAAAAAAGTGGCACATAAAGATGAATATTGGATACACATTCATCCCTGCTGGGTGTGCATTGCTCCATGTTACCACTGAGCTATGTGGTACTGTTGAGCTAGGAGGGTTCTGTGCCCCCCTGATGCAGGCAGGGTTCAATTTCTTCCATCACATGTGCTGCCCAAGGAGTTCATCCCTGTGTTTTAGTAGCTTATGGCTGAGCTTGAGCCTTCTTCCACCAAAAGCTCTCCCCAAGGGCTGCTTTGCTTCAGCTCAGCCCCAGCCAACCTGTCCCCATTGAGTGATTCACTGGGAACTTTTTCACTGGAGTTGAGGACAATTCTTCTGCATAGGCTGTAAACAATATTTAATGTGCAGCATTTTGCTGAGCCTGTAGCCTTTGGAGCTCTTTGTGGCCTCCCTGGACACATTATTGGAGCAATAGAGTGGCAGGCACTCTGCTGAAAGCAGATGTCATGCCAGCCAATACAGATGTGGCTCCATTCCTTCTTCTCAGCATGCATCCAGTCCAGGTGGTACCTGAGCTGGGGTAAAAGAGGTAGTCCTGGCTTCCTCCTCAGTAGCCTGGGCTGCTTTACACATGTATGGCTAAAGCTTTGTCCCCTTCATTGCTTGTGGTCCTTCACTTTGCTCCCTTTGGGAATTAGAATCCACTGTGGAGAAGTTGCATAGGGCCACCCAAAAGGATCCCTCAGCTCTGGTGGGCACAGGGTGTTTGTGCTCCCCACACAGCAATTGATCCCCAACAAGTGTTTGGCTCTTCAGAGCAGCTGGGGGAAATATGGAAATTTAACCTTTGAATTCACTGTGCTGTTCTTTTCCTTGGAAATGTCACTCAGGGCATCAAGCTGAGGTTGCCTGCTCTCAGGAGGGCAGTGGGCAGCAGTGGCACAAACTGAGTCTCTGGGGATGGTTCTGACTGGTCCATAGCACAGGAAGCTGGGTACACAGCCCTTGGGTGCTCTTTGCAAGCAGAGCTCCCATGTTCTGGAATTGCTGGAGCTCCTGTGCTCTGGAAGTGCTGGGACTCCCCTGCTTTGCTGTGCTGTTAGCAGAATCCTCCCTGAAATGATGGATGTGATGAGTGGAACAAGTTTTGGGCATCTGAGCTGACCCCTGAATGACATAAGGAAGTTTATGTCCCCATCTCTGAGTGCTAGGCCAGAGTGCTGTCAGAGGTGACACAGCTCAGAGGGAGGAGAGCAGCTTTGGGGAGCCAACACCAGTGATGGACAAGGCTCTGCTGCCTGTTTGGAAGGGCCAGCTCCAGCTCCAGTGTTTGCAGGGCCAGCTCCAGATGCTGCTGCAGCAGGAGGGTGCTCCCCATTTGACTGAATGTGCAGCAGATCCAGATCTGAAGGAGATTCCAGCTGTCAGCTAGCAGGGTCTGATAGGACCATCCTAGCTCAGGCTGGAGACTAAGATGAAGAGTTGAGCTTACTGCTGCTCCTGGGAAGTACCTATGGTGCCAAAAAAACCCAAAACATTAAAAAAAAAAAAAGTAGTTACAGTGTGGGCAGGAGTCACTGTGCAAAGATGGATTTCAACACAGATGAATAACCAAAACCTGCATCAATGTCCTGCTTGCTGGACCATCCATGTTGAAATCTTTTCTGCTATGTCAGCTCTGGTACTTTTATGAGCTCCTGCCAGCATGGCCATGCCTGTCCCTGCAGCTGTCCTGCTGCCAGCTTCAGGTGTGGCTTTGGTCAGGCAGTGTCCTCCTGAAAAGCACTGAGAATGGCTCTGGTTGTGTGGCCCTGGTGCAGGGTGTTGCCTGCAGCTTTTTGGCAGTTCTTAGAGTTGCCAGGGCAGAGCTGTCTTTGTTGAGGACAAATGCCTCTGGGTCAGCAAAGCAGAAACTCTCAAAGAACAAACCCAGGTGTGCAGCTGGGCTCTCCTCAAGGACCCTCTGAGAAGAGCTGTAGGTGAGGAAGACCCTGCAGTAGCAGAGCAGAGAGCATCCTTCACTGCCTTCAGAGGCAGCCCTAAAAATAGCCAGGCAGGATGTCCATGTGATGGGCTTCAGTAGGAAAATACATTCATTTCCCAGCTCCCAGAGGGGTTTTTGGAAACAGCAGAGAGTAAATAAGGATTTTGAAAGTGATGACAAATACCTTGGAGGTGCCCTTCCATGCAGCCTTAACTGCTTAGAATTACACTCACATCTCCAGTGGCTGTGATGAGGAGGCTGTGAGGCCCTGAAGATCTCCAGACCCAGCCTGCTCTAATTTCCTTGGGTGCTAATTAAGACACTGTCAAAGCTCAGCCATGTATTCTGCAACTCTCTGTAAATCCAGATAAGAGCTATTACAAATCCATCACAAGGTGTATTAAAATCTCCTTAATAAAGAATAAGCACAGAAGTCTCTGGCAGAACAGCTGTGGGCACTGGAGTTCCTGGGACAGGGATGGGCACCAAGTTACAAAGCAATGAGCTGAGGTGGGGAGGAAGATGTCCTCTCGGTCCTCATCCCCCAGGAGCAAGGCAGCACAGCGACTCCTGGCCAACCCCAAGCAGCAGAGCTTTGGGCTCAAGATGCTGCCAGAGCTCTTGGTTTTCCCAGATGTTCCTCTGAAGCTGCTTGA
The DNA here is from genome assembly GCF_003957555.1 of Calypte anna. Classification (NCBI taxonomy): domain Eukaryota; kingdom Metazoa; phylum Chordata; class Aves; order Apodiformes; family Trochilidae; genus Calypte; species Calypte anna. The sequence goes on from NC_044261.1 coordinate 11,006,355, forward strand.
GGACCAAAGAATCAGTCTTTTAATCAGCAATATGGGTGGAAAGATGAGCACGGGTGAGTTGAAAGCATAGGGACAGTGCAGGTGTCACCATGGGACACTGGTCCAAGCCCCTGAGACCAGAAGAGGGTTGGGTACTAGAGGCAGACAGAGGAGACAGCCCAGCCAAAGCTCTGCAGTCATTCTGGATTGAAAATTGCTGGACACAAAGAAAAATAACTCCGAATGGAGATGGGGATTAGAGTGTTGTTACCTCACAGAAATGGCTTTCATGGAGCTTGCCTCTGACCCCACAACCATACTGGGATCTCAGCTGGCCCAAAGCCTGGGTGAGCACATCAATTGTTGGGACAGCTTTGGACTTCACATGCTTCTTGACTAGAATTATCTTCCTGGTCCAGAGACACCTGGAGCTCAGACCCTATTGACATTTTCTGATGAAAAAAATCACCTCTCTTGCATGTGCTGCATCCTGGGGTGGGGGGATATGAGCATTTGTGACTTCCCTGCCACAACCCATGTGTGCTCAGCAGGACTTCTGGGTCTCCCATCTTTGACATTTGCATATTGTGGTAGCACACATCTGGAGCTGGAAGATGTTTTGGGTGAGAGCTGCAGCTCCAGCAGAGCTCTCTGTGCTCTAGGGTGGAGGCATTGTTCCCAAAATTCATTCAGAAGCAAACACGTGAGCTGCTCGGGCACATGTTTAACTGCAGCTGTAAAGGAAAACAAGAGAGATTTCAAATGGCACTGCCTGTTTTACCATTTTGGGAAGAAGTGTGTCTTCTTGTAATTGCCTTGCTTATTTGGAAGAAAAAACCCCACTGTAGTTACTAGGAATTCAATATAGAAATTACTAGTTACTACCCTCTGTAGACTAATTTGAGGGTAGAAGAAGAATGAGGAATTTAATGCATACTATAATGAATGTCAATCTTCCCTCTTAATGAATAGGAATCACAGTTTGCTGCACACTGTAGGGAAATGAAAAGCATCCAAAGTTCAATTCATTTTTTTCTTCTTTTTTTCTTTTCTCTTCTTCCCTCCCCTCCCCCCTTTTATGTTTGAGGGAGATAATACATTGCACAGCAGATAGGTACATTCATTTGTGAGAGCTAAAGGATTTTTATCTCTCACTGTACAAGTCAAGGTTTTCCTTCAACTGAGCTTTTTAAAATTTCTTCTCCATACCAAGGGGCAATGCCATCTACAAAGCTGGAGCCTTGAGAGCAAAGCAGGTTGGGGTTTATTTTTTTTTTTTTCTCTTCCTCCTGTAGAAAACCATCCAGACAAATAAAAGCAGAGATGCCCCAGGTTGTGTTTGATATAGGTTTGCTATTCTCAGCCAGAAGATGTGCAGAAGACCCAGTGAGTGTGTGTGTGCATCTGACTCTTGTGCAATTGTGTCCCTTGAATCCTAGAATGTCAGCTTGGAAGGGACCTCAAGGTTCACCCTTCTAATACTGTTGCCTATCTGAGACATCTGAGCACCCTGTCAAGCTGAGACTTAAAACTTTGCTGAGTAGGGGAATCCACCACTTCCCTTGGGAGACCATTCCAGTGTCTGACTGTCCTCAGGGGGAAAAAGATTTCCTCTTGTGTTCAAACAGAATCTCCCCAGGAGAACTGTGCCTATTGTCCCTTGTCTTGTCCAAGGGACTCCTTGGAAATCAGAAGTCTCCATCTCCTCTGTAGCCCTCCTTTAAGCACTGGAACATGTTAATAAGGTCTCCCCTGAGCCTTCTCTTCTCAAGGCTGAACAATCCCAGTTTTCTCTGCCTCTTCTTATATGGCGTGTGCTCCAGTCCTCTGACCATCCTTGTGGCCCTTCTCTGGACCCTTCTCTATCCACATCGTTTTTGTACAGTGGGGACAGCAGTTCATGTGGGGATAGCTCTCTGTGAGGAGTCTTGCCTCTTGCACCCTCTGGATTCCTGCAGATGAAGGTGGTTTTCAGGCATGAGAAATGCACAGTGGTCAGAAGGTGGAAGGTCTAAGGTGAGCCTTAACTCTGTGGAGATCCTTTCCACCAAGTCCCATAGGGTCTGTCTCCTGCTCCTTTTGTGACCCCTTGCAAGCTTGTGCAAAGACAGAACTAAATCTTTTTTTTTTTTTTTTCTGAAGCTAATTCTGCCCATTCTCTGCTCCAAGCCTGTGTTTTCCTTGCTGTCCCCAAGCACCTGCTCTGTGGCCTGAATCTCCTGGACTCAGTACTGGGGGGGGGGAGGCTTTGAGATGTATTTGAGGGGTGGGGGTCTACAGAAAAGGACCTCCCCCTGCAGGTACAAGCACCCAGGGCTCAGCTGTGGTGTATATGGGTGCAATATGGGGAAGGAAAAGCACCTGGGTGGCCCCATTGACCCAGAGTTGGGTGTTTGCCCCTGTGCCACCTTGGGACCCAGACACAGCCCCCAGAGGAGGAGCTGGCATGCAGGGGATGGGGGAGTCCCTGTGGCCTCTGCTTTGGGAGGTGAAGGAGAAGAAGGGCAGCTCTCCCCCAGACAGAGATGTAGAGCTGGAGATGTTCCCTGCAAATGTGATCCTGGGGGTCCAGAAAGTGTTTTCCATCTGTTTTCTCTCATGTGCAAAAGCAAACTCCAGCTGAGCAGCTGCTGGCTCTGTGCCAGAGGAGTTTAGAGTTGCACTGTTTTAAAATATTTATTAATGTGAAGATGTAGTTAGCACTTAAGCTGAGGCAATACAGTAGAAGTCTCTTTGTTGGAGTGGAAGTTAGTGATGCTGAAAAGCCATTAAGCTGTAAATATAAACTATATTAAGTGCTCAGTAGCAAACTTAAATATCCCTTGGTTGGGTGATTTTCTTCTGCCAGGCTGAGTGTCTGGTGAGGGAATTACTCACTGCTGGCTCTCCACAGCATGCCCAGCTCTGACCAGCAACTTCCGAAGGGTGGGGATGGCTTTCCAAGGAAGGTTTCCTCAGCAGCACACCTCAGTGTTGGCCTTGCAGCAGCTGATTGCTCCCCAGCTGGTGGGATGCTTGCAGGGACTGGGAATGGGGTGAGGTGGCACTGGAGCATCCATGCCAGGATCCCATGGTTGCCTCCAAGGGCCGGGCTCCTGAACCATGGGCTGGTGCCTCATTTCTCTCCTTGGCCTCTGGGAGGTTGCAGACTCACAGAATGGTTTAGGTTGGGAGAAACATTAAAGATCATTTAGTTCCAGTGCCCCCTGCATGGGTAAGGACAACTCCCACTAGAAGCTGCTTGCTTGCCCTCAGGTCTGGCAGGTCCAGGCCTGGATTCCCACCTTGTTTTGGAGGCACCAGCACCTGGACCAGCACCCAGAAGGGGTGTTCTGGGTAAGGCACTGTGCTGTGCCTGGGTAACTCACAGCTTTCTGCATTCAGCTTCTGCTGAGGAGCTCCATTCCATCCTGATGGGCTGGGGATGGAATCATCCCTGGTCCTCTCATCCTTGCAGATCAGTTGGAAGAGTAGGGCTTGGCTCAGAAAGTGCTGCCAGAGCTCAAAGTAAGTGTCAGCCTCCTGTCACTACACTCCTTTGAGCCTCTCCTACCCTGGATGTTCTGGGGGAAGTGACAAGGGGGGCAGTGTGGTGGTTCTGTCTGTCCTGGGTGGTCCCTGGGTCATGACTCTGCTCCCTGAGCCCCTGCACAGCACATCCTGAAAAGCCAAGGGACACAAAGATGATCCAGGGCTGGAGCACCTCTGCTACAAGGAGAGGCTGAGGGAGCTGGGATTGTTCAGCCTGGAGAAAACTCCGGGGTGACCTTAGATCTGCCTTCCAATCCCTGAAGGCAACCTACAGGAGTGATAGAGAGGGACTTTTTGTAAGAATGTTCATTGATAGGACAAAGGGAAATGGCTTTAAACTGAAGGAGAACAGTTTCAGACTAGATCTTAGGAAGAAGTTCTTCAGTAGGAGGGTGGAACAGATTGCCCAGAGAAGTTGTGGCTGTCCCCTCCCTGGAGGTGTTCAAGGCCAGGTTGGATGAAGCTTTGAGCATCCTTGTCTGGATGAGAGGTGTTCCTGCCCATGGCAGGGGGGTTGGAGGAGATGAGCTCTAAAGTCCCTTTCAACCTCAACCATTCTATGATTCCCTCTATGATTCTGTGGAACAGCCTTTGCCACGCAGCCCCTTTGGCCTTCTCTGCTCCCAGCCCAACAGTGACAGTAATTTTAGTAAACTGCCTTTACCCAGGAGAGTTCATATTTCACTCTTTAAAACCAAGCTGAATAAAGATTACAAAAATAACAAACCTCTCTGGCTGCTGAGAGCATGAGTGATACAGATATCTTAGGCAATTACATTTTACATAATAGGGTAACTGGATTCTACAAATTTAAAGAGTGCCTGCAATATGCAGGCATATTCTGAAATTCCTGCTCTCATCTTTCAGCCCTACACCATTAATCTGTCACATTTCTTCCCTCTATTTCTCTTCTATTCACACTGCTGCAGAGTTGGGATAGTGCTGGAAAATGCCAGGAACCTTTAAGGTCCCTTCCAACTCAAATGGGTCTGGGGTTCTATTTGCACCACTGCCTGAGGACCATTGACCCCTCCTTTGACACAGAGAGAGAGAGATTCTGTGCACACAATCCAGGCTCCTGAGGGCTTTAAGCTCCTGGTCTAGACTCACAGAAGATAGATTATTTTCACTTGGAATGGTTTAAGATAAAGACAGGCCCAGGATGTTAATTTGCTCTTTTTTGTTGTTGTTATTGTTGCTGAAAGAACCAAGGAGTTTGCTTGTTTTGGGTAGGTTTGTGTTGTTTTGATTTCCAAACAAGGTTGGAGGGATCTACTTTGTAGAGCAAATTGAGCAGGGATGGAAGAAAAGATGTGAATGCTATCCCTGGAGAGCTTTAAAAGTCTGAGCACCTCTGAGGTGCTTCAGAGTTTACCCAGCTCAGTTTGTTTAAAAAAATAAAAATTAAATAAAAATATCCCTGCCCCTCCCTCTGTGGCATTCTTTGTGAGGACTTCTGAAAGACTCTGAAATGCTTTGGCTGCTGAATAAATGATAAACACACTTCCTCTGGTAGAGCACTGGTTGCTGGCTGCATGTCCAAAAGCAAATTAAATACTCTTTAGCTGTTTGCTTCAGTTTGAAGATTGTGTATTCAAGTTATTTATCTTTTTCTAAGGCTACTCAGGAGGGGGTTGTCTCTAGTGAGAGATGTGGACAAGTTGGAGGGAGGTGCAGGGATGGGATGGTGGGTGCTGCTCCAGCTCTGTGCTGCTTCCATCTTGCTTCTGCTTTGGGCTGCTGGTGTTCAGAGAGGGCTCAGGAGGCAAATGTTTAAATCATGGAATCATAGGATGGCTTGGATTGGAAGGGATTAAAGATCATCTAGTTCCAACCTCAGTGGATGGACAAGGACCCCTCCCACTTTGTCAGGTTGCACAAGACTTTATCCAACCTGACCTCCAACACTTCGAGGGAGGGGCCATCAACAACCACTCCTGAGAACTTCTTCCTGTGTCTTATTACCCTCATGGTGAAGAATTTCTTCCTAATATCTAACCTCAATCTCCCCTCTTTCAGTTTAAAACCATTACCCCTTTTCCTGTCACTACTGTCTCTGCTGAAAAGCCCCCATCCAACTTTCCTGGAGCACCCTGGAAGGTGCTCTAAGGTCTCCCTGGAGCCTTCTCTTCTCTGGGCTGGCCAGCCCCAACTCTCTCAGCCTGTCTTCATAGCAGAGGTGCTCCAGCCCCTTAGTCATCTCTGTGGCCCTTCTCTGGACCTTTTCCAGCAGGTCTGTATCTTTCCTATTCTGGGGTCTCCAGAGCTGTACCCAGTACTGCAGGTGGGGTCTCACAGGAACAAAGCAGAGAGGCAGAATCACCTCCCTCGCCCTGCTGACCATACTTCTTTTGATGTACCCCAAGATGTATTTGGTCTTCTGGGCTGTGACCACACATTGGTGGCTCACATTGAGCTTCTTAGAGCTCAAAGTCCTGTGCCTGAGCTGTGGGAGTGCTCCCTGTGTTGCAGGGATGGGCTGGTTCTGCTGGGTCTCTTGGGAGCAGGGTTTTGCTGTAGGGACTTGTTTAAGGTCTTCTTGGCTTCTGTATTGTGAGAGCAGACTGGAGATGTCTCAGAAGAGATCTGGACAGAGTGGTCTAGTGAATGACCTCACTGCAGGGATGTTTTTGCAGCCCAGCACTATCTCAGTGAGAAAAAGGCCCTACAGTGGAACCCTCAGACAAAGGAGTGCTGCTGTCCCTCTGCTGATGGAGATGATGCTGCAGCTCTGAGTTTGCACTGAGCTGTGTTGGCATTCACTGATGGAGCTCCAGAACCTCGGAGCATTTCCGAGAGTGTGAAATGCATGGAGAAAAGAGCTGCTCAAACTGCTCTAATTCTCTACAGGTGACAAGAGAGGCAATAGCCAAACATTTATATGTTAAGTTCTCTAAGGCTATAATAGCACTTTATGTTGTAGAGCAATCCAAACTGCACTTCATCACCTCTTCTGCTGGCCTCCTGCCTGCAGACTGGATGCATGAGCTGTCAGGTCCAGCCTGTGTCTGTCCCCAGAGTGAGTTACTGGCTTGGTTTTTTAGAAGGTTTTAAGTACATTAGAAACACAGAGGGGAAGATAATCCTCCTGCATCTTCTCCGTGAGAAAGAGTCCAGTGAGAAATATTGCAAATTGATCAGTATTTTATCGGAGAAGGAGGATGGCTCCTTAACATCATTAAGTGGTGACCTTTAAAACTCATATTGTCCTGCCAGCCAGCTCGGGCAGTGGATGGAGCAGAGACAGATGGTGGTGGTGGGGAATAAAATCAATTGTTTGCTGAGATCAGTGCACGTGTTTTTTCAGTGGCATGGAGATCCCTGGGCCACTTTTCACCTTCTCTTTCTGCACACTTCTTTTATACAGCAGAATAAATTCTGTTTGGTGCCCAAGATAAATTTTCAGAGCCATATGTCCTGTTTAACAAGAGTATGACAGCACAGATTTGGAGAGAATAGTGGTGCCCAACCCTAGACTCACCTCCATGACTTCATTAGATTTCTCATCCAGAAGGAGATGAGCTGCTTGGGTTTGTGGGGTATTTTGTATTGGGAAGTTGATCTGCTCAGCTTCAACTCATAATTCTGTTGTGTGTAATGTTCTGCCATGATTAGGCTGTGAGACATGCTAGGTGGCAGCTGGGTGGCTGAGTCCTGTCCTGTCCACCTCTGATGCCACCTGCCTGTAGTTTGGGAAAGAGAAAGTGTCAGTCTCATGTGGATCTGGGCAGGCACACCTTGAACCCTCTGAGTTTATAGCACCCCATAGCAACCTGGCAATGGGCATCTGCTCTTCTGTGCCCTGCATGTGGTCTTGCAGGCACATTGCTGGTGCTGTGGAGACAAAACTTTCCCAAAGCAGAAAGCTGGATCAAGTGTTGCCCCATGTGACAAAGGTCCCTGGCAATGTTTTCATGCTCTTGGCTGTCGTTTTCCAGCTTCCATGGCTACAATCTTATGGTGGGTCCAGCTGTCATGCAGACATGGAATATCCCTGTGCCACAGCCACCTCCACGCTCTGAAGGTCTTTGTCACCTCTGCATTCACAGAAGGTCTGGGACTTCAAACTGCAGACATGTGGGTTGTTGTTCTTCTTGCTCATACAGGTTAAGGTGGGCTCTTCAAAATGGGTCCAGCTCTTGTGCTGCTGCCCACAGGTTGACCCTGTGCCTGGGCAGGCAGGAGAAAGGCTCCAGGGCAAGCAAAGAGAAAAGTGAGAAGGAACCTGGTGCAAGTCTCCTGTAGCAGTGGTGCAACTCTGAGCGGTTTCTGCTGCCCTGGGGCAGTGGGTGACCAGCAGATCCTGTTCCCCTGGGGTTGCAGTCAGCAGAGTTACTCCTGCCAGCAGCCTGGCACTGGATACAGGAGAATAAATCCCATTTCCATCTCTCATTTTTGACTCCTGCAATCCCAGGGCATCCCTTCATCCCTGTGGGCAGCAGGAATGTGAAGGGTGAGGGGAGGAAGAGACAGGGCAGAGTGAGCTCAGGCAGCCTGATGGAGCCAGAGGAAGCTTTGGGGTTGGGTTCTGAGCAGGGACACCCAGTATGAGGCCAGGGTGACCCACTGGTGTTCCTCTGGTGCAAGAGAGAACAGGCTGTGTGCTAGCCCAGAGCTGCCTCCATTCCTGCCAAGACACAGTGCAGAGTCATTCCAGGGTAATGGGCTTCCAAAGATGAGCAGGAAAGTGCTGCATCTTTTTTTATGGCCCTCTTCTTTGACGTCTGAGAGGTGGTGGGGAAGACTTGGTGCTCATCCCCCTGCATTCAGCTCCATTGCAGGTTGTTGTTCGATGTCCCTCATCCAAACCAGAGCCACGGGGACAGTGGCAGAGGGGGAGCTGCATCACAGGGAGGGATGACAGCTCCTAGGGACACTGGGGATGGCACAGACACCAGCTTTGGTCTTCCCCCTGAGGACAGAATTCGAGGCAGTAGGAACTGCTGCTCTGTGCCCCTGAGCTGGGCTGCTTTCCTCTGTGTCTCAGGGGAAGGGAGGACAAAGTCCCTGTGCCTTCCAGGAGAATCTGCCTGACTTTGGGATGTCTTTGCAGAGCTCAGACGGCCTGTAAAGCAGAAGGTTACCTTAATTTATAGTCCCTGGATTTATGTGAGGTATATATCAAGGCAGAGTGTAATAGCTTTCATGTGGCCCATCCAGAGGGGACCATCCTGAAGTGCTGGCAGCAGGGACAGAGGGATCAGTTCACCAGGGTGGCTGCTTTCACTTTTTCATTTCAGGAGCAGGGAAGGGAGGAGGATTGTGGTGTCCCAGATTGTTCCATACCCTGCTTGTAAGCCACTATTGAGTCTGTGCTGGGAGGACATACAAAGCCCCTTGGCTTCTGGCAGTGGCTGGGGAACATAAGAAGCAGACATTTCACAGAGCTCATCCAGCACAGCATGTGGGGCCAGAGATCTACCTGATTCCCAGAGTCCCTGCCCTGCCTTGGGGAACCTTGCCCTACCCCATGTACACCCTTTCTCCATGCTCATGGCCCCCACCATGGCCATGTTTGGCCTTCCTGTCCCTCCAGAGCTGGTACTTCTGTTTCTGGCCTCCCTCTGCCCCTTGGACCAGCACTGGGGACCTGCCCCAAGGTGTCCCTTCAGCCAGTATCATTTCTTGGTGCTCCTACCTGTGAAAGTGGCTTGGCTGGTCTGACAAGCAGGAAGCTGAAAGGGCAGAGGAGCTTCCATTCACTTCTCATAGCTCGTCTTCTAAGCCACCAACAAGCCCTCAAGAAGGTGGGGATAGATGATCTCTGTTGCTCAAGCCCTTTCTTCCTCTGTGCCCCATGGAGCACCCATCGTCCCCACCCAGAGCTGCCCCAGTTGATGTCCTGGCTCTGCCCTAGGCAGGAGAGTTGAGCTGCTGGTGGGTGGAATCATTCCTGCTCTGTTTGCTTTACCTAGAAGGAACACGAGGGGTGTCAGCCCCATCTCTCAGGGAGCAGATAGTCATAGCTGGAAGTTTGTCTGGGAGCTGAGAATCACAGCAGTGACTGCAGCAGCTCATCCCAACTGGAGATGCTGGGCCTCTCCCTACAAGAAAGGCATTGAGTTGCTGGAGTGAGTTCAGAGAAGGGCAACCAAGCTCATGAAGGGTCTGGAGAACAAGTCCTGTTGATGATATCCTGAGGGAATTGCAATTGTTTAGTTTGGAGAAGAGGAATTTGAGAGGAGACCTTCTTGCTCTCTACAGCTCCCTAAAAGGAGGTTGTAGTGAGGTGGGTGCTGGACTCTTCTCCCAAGTGAATAATGAATGATAGAGTCAGAGGAAATGGCCTGAAGTCACCCCAGGGTGGTTTGGACTAGACATTAGGAGGAACATCTTTACTTAAAGAGTGGAACAGGCTTCCCAAGGAGGTGGTGGAGCCAGCCTGGAGGCATTTAAACACCATGTAGATGAGGCACTTCAGTACATGCTCTAGTGAGCATGGTGGCTTTTTCTGGGTTGATGGTTGGGCCCAGTGATCTTAGAGATCTTTTCCAACTTTGACAGTTCTGTGATTCTGCTGGGCAAGCCTCGGGAATCACAGGGGTGGGTGTCTGGTGGTGCTGGAGCTGGGAGATTTGTATGGACCTTGCTTTTTGCCCCATTCCTGAGACTGCAAGCAGAGCCCAAAGCAGTTGATGGATGCTGAGGCACAGGAAGGGGTGGGGAAGGGAAGGGTGAGAGTATGGGTGGGTGGAAGCAGGGTCCTAGGCACTGGGTACTGCATCCATCAGTCCCACACAGCAGGCACCATGAGCCTTCCTCACCTGCCCCAAAAATCCTCAATGGCCAGAGCACCTCAGGTCCCTGCATCTTGGGTCTTGCTGTGCAGATTTCTGCAATCAGGAGGAATCACTTGGTTTTCCTTCAGGGCCATGGCAGGGCAGATTGAGCCCTTTGCAGTGCAGCTGACCCCACCAACTGGAGCTGAACCTTTTGAGCTGCTTTGCTGTGGGCGTGGGAGGATGCTGCTTGCATAGCTGCTATTTCTGAGGCCCCCATCTCTCCTCTCCCTCCTCCTCCTCTGCAGTCCTTGTGTGGAAATGGCTGCTCCCAGCTCCAGAAGCTGGCATTGCTGCTAGAAATGTTCTGTTTCTGTAGAAGTTCAAGAGCTTCAGCAGATACAAAAAATCCTCTTTAAAAATTCATGCTGTTCTGTATCATGTAAAATATTTATTCTTAAGGAACAATGCATTCCCCCCCTCCTCCATCCTGCTATGATACCTCTTTTGCATATGAGCTGATTAATTATTAATCACTTGCATTTTATTTTGACTATCAGAAGATGTGCTGAAGCCAATGGGATGCCTGTTGTGTTGTGCTGAGCTGTGAATTCACTTTCTCTCTCCAGACAAAAGCATCCTCTCTGTTTGTGTCTCTGAGCTTCCTACACTGGGAATCCAAGCTGGCCATGGTCAGTCCTGGACCACCTTAATTTCTGTAACTCTTCAGAGCCCAGGTTCATCTGGTCACCAAGAAGACTGGATCAGTCCTTCCCTTTACACCCAGCTAGAAGCCAGGGTGGCTTCTTCAGCTGTTTTATCCCTTCCCTAGAACTTTGATGTCTTCAGCTGAATATGATGGACTTTTTCCTGATGGAGTGATCTCCCCTTGGCTGATACAGGAAAAACTTGGTGATGATCTGACCTGGCAGACAGGATAGTCCATGGCAGCAGTGAATACCTGGGTGCCAGCTTTCAGCCCTGCTGAATCAAGAAATGGGGTGTCCTGGGTCAAAGCCAACTGTGTCCTAGCTTGTTCCAAGGACAGAGTTTAAAGCTGTTTAGAACAAAAATCTTCTGAGGTGTGGCTGAGGGAGCTGGGGTGTTGATCCTGGAGCAGAGGAGGCTGAGGGGAGACCTTCTGGCTCTCTGCAACCCCCTGAGAGGAGGTTGGAGCCAGGGGGGTTCGGGCTCTGCTCCCAAGGAACAAGGGATGGGACATGAGGAAACAGCCTCAAGTTGTACCAGGGGAAGCTTAGGTTGGAGCTTGGGAAGAATTTCTCCCTGGAAAGGGTTGTCAGGGCCTGGCCCAGGCTGCCCAGGGCAGGGGTGGAGTCCCCATCCCTGGAGGGATTTCAAAGCCCTGGAGATGTGGTGCTGAGGGACATGGGGCAGTGGTGGCCACAGAAATTCTGGGGTAATAGTTGGACTAGGTGGCCTTAAAGGTTCTTTCCAACCAACATGATCCTCTGATTCTATGATGAACATCAGGTGGTGGCATAAGGTCTCAGAGGACAGTTTCCTCCAAGACAGCTTTGAGTTCCTGTGGTTGCCTCTGGGGAGGCCACTGCTGAAGCTGAGACCCAGACCACCCAAATTATTCCCAGGGTTGGAAGGGATTCATTGCTCCTTGAAACTGGGACCTGGCCCTGTAGCACAAACATAGCTGCTTAGTCCTTAAGAGTCACTGGATACAGGTTAGTTTGGAAGAGTACTTTGGAGTTATTTTGGATCCATCTCCCAGTCTGGAGTCTGCCTGCACAGGAATTCTGTGCAAGCGTGAAATGTGGTGCCTACAGTGGGACTGGACAAACCTGTGAAGGTGCTGAGTCTGCTCCTCCAAACAGGTAAAAGGCCCTTCCCCTTCAAAGCAATTCCAATAGAAAAGGGGTACCTGGAGAAAAAGTTCTCTCAGCAACCTGGGACCCTTTCCTGTCATGGGAACATCTCATGGTGATGCTTCTGTGACACTGCTAAGCTCAGGAAAAGGGCTGAAGAAAGAGCTGACACAAGGGCAAACTGTACCCTAGGATTATAAGGAATTAATCCTGCTAAGGAAACTGGATTACTATTCAGGAGAGATCCTGAAAGAAACCCCAGCATTTCTATTCTGTGGGAGACTTCAATGTTAGCCCCCACTCCTCCCCACCCCACATTTCCCTAGGAAGAACAAAAATAGCTCTAAAGTTTTCCCATGGAAATAAAATCCTCCCTGCTTTGCAAAAATAGGAGCATCTTATTTTCTGTAACTCCCAAGCAGAGTAATAGATATTCTTTTCAGCAATAGAGACAGAGCTATGGAATCCATTTTGGAATAGATGTCTGAGTGTTCAGGAAATCAGAGCAAACAGTGCTGGGGTGCTTGTTTTGGGAAGCTCTGTCAAAAGAAGGAGTGATTCCTCGTTGTGGTCCCTTTCAGGAATGCTGCATTCTCCAGTTGCTCTGCTGAAAGCATCTCAGCTGGCTCTGCCCTTCAGCCTGGAATTACAAAAGGAAGAGGCTGGGCAAGGTTGAGATTTACTGCAATGTCTGGTGCAGCTTCCCATGAAATCTTTGTCTCAGGCTGAGATTTTAACAGCCTGGGTTGGAAGGGCTGTCACAGAGACCAAAGCTTGCCTGGGGGGATTGTCAGCAGAGGCTGAGGCTGGGTGGGGGCAGAGCAGGGTGCTGAGGCTGTGCCTGGGGTGCAGAGGGGGATATGTGGCAATCACTGTTTCTTATTTAACAGCTTCATTAGTGAGGTGGAGACGGGCACAGTCAGCCTGTCAGTGAGGGGCACAGATGGTGCCACCCTGGGAGGTGTCACACACAACAAACAGCTCAGAGCCCAATGCCAAGGTTGGAAAATCAGGGACAATAGGGTGATGCTCAGGAAATGGCCCAGGACAAAGATGGCCAAGGGCAAAGCTGGAAATGAAAGAGCAATGAATCACAAAATCTGAGGGGTTGGAAGGGACCTCAAAAGATCATGAAGTCCAACCCCAGGAATCCCACAGGTAAGGGTGTGCTCAGGAGGGTATGTTGCCATTTCCACGTGTGCTGCAAAGCCTCCTTTCTTCCTCCAGAAGGGAGGAGGCTATGTCTGCTCTGTTTTGGTCTGGTGACACATGTAGTTGGAGAATTTCATCAAAATCCTGAAAACCTGGGAGCAAATAGGGCAGCAAGAAGGAGCAGCTGTGGGGAGAAGCAGCTGTGTGCTGTTTGCATTACTGGGGCTCGCCCCTTTGTAATCTACTGGTAAGAGGGGAGGGGACCATGAATATAGAAGTCCCACCTTGGAAGGACCAGTTTTTGTGGTGTAATACGTAGCTGTAATACCTACAGGGCTGTAGGATCATCTTGAGGACCCAGAGCTGGGGTAATGGATGAAAGTGATGGAATCTTTAAGTGCAGCTGGGTCCTGCCATGCTGGAGGGACTGTTTGCCACCTCCCTTACAAAGGTGAGTCCAGGCTTTTTCCTGTTGTTGAAAGTGAGATGGTGGATGGGACCAGCAGGAGTGTTCCAGAGCTGCCATGGAAGAACAGGGAACACTTGGAAAGGCAGGTCCAGAGCTTCATCTGCCCCTGTGCCAAAGCTGTGTGTATCAGGAAATGCTCTCCAAGAGGAGATCTCATGGTGAGACTCAGGAGCAGGGAGCTGAATGATGCCTTGCAAGCCAGTACAGATCCTTGGCCTTGATATACTTGTGAGCTTGGGTGTGGGAACACAGCTTGGATTTTGGACAGTTTGGCTTTGAAAGCAGCAGTGGTTGGAGGAGCTGCTTTTTTCCTCCACCCATTCCTGGTTGTGGATGATCTGTCTGACTCATCTCATTCCTGATTTGAATTCTCTGGCTGTAACCTTAAACCCCCCAGTCTTGCTTTGCCATCCTCTGGGATATTAAACATACTGTGACTGCCCTGTAGTTTTCTTCTCTGAAAGTGCTTGGGTGCTGCTATCAGGTCACCTCTTTCAGCAGCTCTTTAGAGGAGAGGAAGATCATGTGTCTTCAGCCTCACACCATTTCCCCTGGCTGTTGGTATTGCTTTAGGCTTTTCTGTACTCTCTGGTCCACCTAGTTGGGCTTGTGCCTTACTCTAAACCACTCTGGGATGTACTGCACTGGAGTGATGCTATAATCCTGCTTTCCTTTTGTTGCAGGATGGGACAATTCCACATTTCTTGTTCCAGTCCAGGCTGTGACTTGAGCTCTGAGACTGGGAGGACACTGCATTTTTGATGAGCAGGTCTTGTTTTCAAACATGTCCTTGGCAGGTTCATGACCTGGGGGAGGAGCAGTAAGAGTTGGGTCTGGTGCTTTGTGGGGACACAGACAATGAAATTTGGTTCCTTGATACCTCTCTGTGTGAAGCTGGCTGGCCTTGTGCCAAAAGCTCCTCTCCCTCTCCGTGGTTGCCCCATCCCTGGCAGTGTTGAAGTTCAGGTTGGATGGGGATTGGAGAAACCTGGTCTAGTGGGAACTGGAATTGGATGGTCTTCAAGATCTCTTCCAACCCAAACCAGTCTGTGATTCCATGATCTTCTGTGCTTGGCCACACTTTCTGCAGGAATCCCTTGCTCTACAGGTTTCACAGCACCCATATCAGACCCTGGCATGGTTTTCAGGCAAAGCAAGGCCAGGGTTGCCCTAGCAGCAAAGCTCTCCTAGATGCTGTAGAGGAAGACAAACAACTCCTTCCTCTCCTAATCTCTGCACCAAGCTTGTCTCCTGGGAAAAGTCCTCTCTTTAAATAGAAGGCTGAGTGTTTTTGGGTTAGAGTAGTTTTGCAAAGAATTGCATCAAGGACTCTTAGTGCTTGACCTTTCCCATCTTATGCAGTTTCTGAGTAGGAGGCTCAGGCTGTGAAGTGGCTGGAAATGCTGCTGACCTCAAGCAGCCTCTTCTTGGCTGAAGCCAGAGCTGTAGCTGCCTCCTGGGGGAGCTGCCACTGGTGCTTGTGGTGGGGCTGGTGGAGACCTAGGCTGCCCTTTGCATGGATGGTGCTGCTGAAAAGTGCTGCCCTCCCTGAGAGAGCTCTGGTACTGGGGTTAATTGAGGTGAGAGGCTGAGGGAATTGGGAATGTTTGGTTTGGAGAAAAGGAAGCTAAGAGATCTCTACAACTGACTGAAAGGAGGTTGCAGGGAGGTGGGTTCTGGGATCTTAAGTGGACGATGATAGGACCAGAGGAAATGGTCTGAAGTGGCACCACAGGAGGCTTAGATGAGATCAGAGGAAGAAATTCTTTACTGAGAGGATAGTTAGGCATTGGAATGGGCTGCCCAGGGAAGTGGTGGAACCACCATTCCTGGAGGTATTTAAAAACCATGTAGATGAAGCACTTAGAGACATGCTCTAGTGGGTGATACAGATACTGATAAATATATTTTATTCAGGGGAGAAATGTTGACAGTTGGATGCAGAAATCTTAGAGGTCTTTTCCAACAGTGGCAGTTCTGTGATTCTGTTTGTGCTGTTCCTGCACTGGGAAGGAAGGCACAGCATGATGGTGCTGGCTGGGGCGTGCTGTGGTTTCACATTTTGGGCTTGTAAGTTCCTCTGGTTGAAGTCAGCTGAGCCAAGTGGCACCTGAAATGCAGACAGTGCAACCTAGAAGAAGCAGAAAGCACCCTTGATCTGTGCAGGAGCAGACCTGGGGAACCTCAAACTGCAGGAGAAAGTCACACCAGTGTCATGCAGGAGACAGGACCTGTATGGGGCAGGAGGTGAGAGGGTCATCTGTCTGCAGAGGGTCCTGCACAGAGGGGGGAATCCCATGCCCACCATTGCTACACCCAATCCCTGCTCATATACCTGTCTTTGAGTGGCTGCTGGTGTACAGAGAAGACACCACCAGTGTGAAAAGAGTGCTTCAGACCAGTGGGCAATGTGTAGACAAAGGTTGGTGTCAGGAGCTGGATCTGAACCATGTGTCGTTACACAGATTGGAGTGTGCTGTGCCAAAGGGGGTAAAGGGTCTGGTGTCAGGGGACAGCTTTTTATGTTTCACTCTTGATCAGCTGTGAGCTTGATGCAGAATTAAATCCAGGTTGTCTTATTGTGTCTGCAATGCAGAAGGTCAGAGAACACGGCTGTCCCTGATGAGCCCAGTGAAGGCACACGCATCACCCAGGACACCATTCCTGGTCCTGCTGGAATATCTGGTGGCTCGAGTGAGCACAGATCTGCTGCAGGTGCAGCTTTGCAGAGGGCTGATAAAGTGTGTGAAACAGCAATGGCTGAGCTGCCCACCAGGGGCTGTTACGTGCAGAGAGATCAGGGCAAGCACAAGGCAATTGAGGGAGGGAAAAAAAAAAAAAAAAAAGAAAAAAATGGTTTTAAAATTTAAATTAGTTTTCTTTCTTTTCATGTTGCGAGTCTGCATTTTTCTTTCCGTCTTACAGGCTTGTGCTGCTAAAGTGGTTGTTTTGTACTTGTTTCTTTAATTAGTTTCTTAGCAGTTGCCCAGCTTTCCCATTGAGACTTTTTCTTCTGAAGAAGTTGATTTCTTAAGGTTAGTCCTGGAAATGCTCATCTGTTTTGAAGAGCAGTGCCAAAGCCCAGGGAAAAACTTGGCTATAGGAATGAAACACATTCAATGAGCACAAAACCCCATTTCTGACGCACTGAAGAGTCTCCCAGAGAGAGAGCCAAGGGCTTTGATTTGACTGCACTGCATCACTGGAGTTTGCAGGTTGAATTTACTGGGACTTCAGCTCCTTGAGCAGTTAAATGCTTTAGAAAAGCCTTCTTAATTCCCCCATGGCTGGGAGCGTGAGGCTAATTTCACACCACTTCATTTGGGAAATGTCAACTTGTGTGTGTACAAGAATTCCACAGCTCCTTTTTTTTCCGTGCGTCGAAAACCGAGACCGCTTTTTAATGTTAACAAGGAATCAATTTGGTTTGAATGTGCAAAGATTTTATGCCACACAGAGAGAAGGGTTTTTTAATATACATCTAATAAGCTGTTGGTGTTGTCCACATTTTGAGTAATTCTTGCCTTGCTTGCTGCTCTGCTTCAGAAAAGATGCTGTAGACAAGGAATAGCTTTTGGGAAGGGCAGCCAGGATGATCAGTGATACAAAGTATGTATATATATATATGTCAATGACTTTTTTACACAAAGGTCTCCACAACAATGAGTGGGGACACTAATTACTTGCTATTTTTAGCACTGGTAGCACTCAGTGAAATGGTGAGGCTGGAGTCTCATGGCACATCCGTGAAATCTTTGCCCTGGGATGCTACAGGAGTCAAAAGAGAGAGTGAGTTGAAAGCCCACTGGCTTTCCAGGATCCTTTGGTGGACACAAAGTGGATGGTTTGGATGCAGGCCTGATTTTAGAAGTCTCCAAACCTCTGACAGTGTGGAATGGAAGGGCTCTCAGATTCCTGCCCTGTTTCTCCTGCTCCTACCTAAGTGGAAGCTGATGCCTGTGTGATGAAAGCTCCAATCTTCTTTGTTCTGCTTCAAGATGCCAGTTCTTGTATTATAAAAGGAAAAAAAAAATCACAGGAGCAGCTAAGACCCAGATTCAGAGCTACTTAAGTGTTGCAGAAACAGGGATTTAACTTTTAGAATCTCGATATTTCTTTCCATCTCTTATATTATTTTTTTTTTTTTAATGCATCCCATGGATGTTTGGGTTTTGTTTGTTCGTTTGCTTGCTTTTTTGTTGTTGTGGGGTTGTTTTGTTTGGTTGGGGTTTTTGGTTGGTTGGTTTATTTGTGTGTGTGTGAAAATCCACAGTGCCTTGATGCTTAATTGATGCCTGCTTCATTTCCGAAGACAGAGAGATCATGCAGCTGCTTGGTAAAAGGCAGAGAAACCACACACTGAATATAAGTGGCCTAAAACATTGCAGATATTCTGAAACACCAGGAATTACCTGTAAACAAAAGCTCTCAAATAATAGTTGTGTTGTGCTTCCTTTCTTGTATTCTGACCTGTCAGGTGGAAGCTTTGCTGTGAGTGTGATGGGAACAGTCACTCAACTTCCCCAGCTGGTTCTGAGCTGGAGGGGCAGGCTGAATCCTCCCAAGGAGCTTTCCCTGGAGTCAGGAGAAATCCAATGATACCTGTCCACAAATTCAGGGTGACGCCAAGTGTCTGGCCCAAATTTCCTGACTCTCATTGTGTCTGCTGGGGTGGGATTCTCTCTGGCTGGACCCACAGGGACCTTCAGCAAGATGTTTTCACCATGGGACTCCTGTCCTGTGTATGCCAGCTTGGCTTCCACATCACACCAAGCTTCGATGGAATTAGAGGAATAAAATGGTTGATTTGAGCACAGAAGGATCCTCCTGCTTCAGCTTTTAGAAATGTTCTGCACCCCAGTAGCAGAATGGGCCATGGGAGTAGAGCCATCCAGCAAACCCAGCCCCACTCCCAGCTCTCAATTCGGATAACAGCCTCTGGCCTCTGCTCTATCACAACCACTCCTCCTGGTGTGCATTCCTGGATCTAAGGAGCCTGGAGATACCAGGAGCCTGCCTGGGCTTGCTGGTTGCTTGGATATGTCCTCAGCAGGGAGAACAACAGAGCTCAAATCCAGGATCCAGAGATATCCTGGGGACTCTGTAGTCATCTCCCCTCACATCCCAGACGCCATCTCAAGGATCTTTGTCTTCTCCTGCTGTTGGAGCTCCCTTAGATCGGGCTCTTGCCACCAGCTTTAGCCTTTAGCCCTCTAACAAAATGCTTCTAGGCTGATTTGAGGAGAAATCTCTTTGACGACCAAAAAGAGACCCTCAAGTGGGGATTTTCTACTTGGTCACCTCTTCTTGCTAAGAGGCAACTGGGTGGGAGTTTTAAGAACATATTGTAACAGTTTGCAAATGACACCCTGTAGTCAGTCCTTGGTGTTCTCTGGCTTTTTGAGCTGCTTTCGCTGTCCTTACTATTTAGCCTTGAAGCAGGAACCTCTTCATTTCTTCACACAGAGCTTAATAAGAGTATTTCAGACATCCTTGTTCTGCGTTGGAATAGTTCTGACAACCCTGGAATTCAACTGAAGTTATAACAAAGTAGCACAGAGATTGTTCCTGTGTTTTTTACAGTTTCTAAGTTACCTTCCCCGAACCCTTATTTCTTGTGGTTTGGTTTCTCAGCCAGGTCAGCAAATAGTTTGGCAACTCCAAAGACCTTGGAGTGCCCCAGGATTGAGTAACTTGGTCTCCATCAGCCAATGAAATCTGTTATTTGGATCCAAAAGTCATGGGCTTTGGGATAAAGGTATCTATATCAGTAAAGTCACCAAGTTCTTGGTCTAGACATCACCTTCTGAATGAGCACCCAGCTCCAGCAAAGCCTGATGGATGTTGTACCTTCTTCTCACTTCCCAAATCCCTTCTAAGCAGCTTCCACCTCACTACAAGGCCCACAGGGTTCTCTTTCTGTTCTCCTCCTTGTCCCCAAACACACCAGGCTGGGCATCAACACTTCCTTCAGGGCTTTTTGAGGTGTCACAGACCATTGGAGATATCATCCTCTGCTGCCAATATTTGCATTTCCCAAACCAGCACTGGCATCATGATGCTTATGATTCATACTGGGTTGAGAAGCACATTAAAGGATGCTCACCTCCTCTGTTCCTGCACTGACCTACATATGCCTGTCCCTTGGAGCAACATTTTCTGCCTTCTATGTTACTTTTCAGCACTTGAAAATGCATTTGTTGTATCAAGTGGGGTGCAGAAGGAGCAGCTGTAACATTCCCTGTGCCCTGTCCCACTGTGTGTTCTTCCAGCCCTGGGAGGGAGCCTTTCCCTGTGCCTCTGTGAGTGGTGGGTGCATGGTCTCTCTTGGGTTTGCAAGGTGGGTGAAGGTGTTGTGAACACGTCCAGCTGCCCCTGCTGAAGCTGGGATAACATTTTTGCACTCCCCCATGCTTGTACTTGAATCATTTCCAAGTGATTAGCAATAGATTTGTAGAGGTTGTGTCACCTCCCCAACAGCACTTGCTTTCTGGGGTGCCAGGACATTGCAGAGCACACACCTCAGCACACAGGGGAGGTGTCAGCATGGAGGATGGGGCTGTCACAGGTTTATCCCTTCCCCTTGAGCAAAACCCCCTTGGAATACCTGAAGGCTCACCTAGCAAGGAGCTTCACATCCCACCACAGAGTCCATGCCTTGGAGCTCTAGCACTGGATGTGCAAGGATGTGGATCCCAGGGATGATGCAGGGACATGAAGCTCCCTGGAAGACAGCAGAAGCCAAGAGGATGTATTTCCCTCTCTGGTGGAGCTCACCATGGAGATGGCACCTTGTCCTTGGGTGTGAAGAGCTGAGGATGCTGCGTCAAGACCGGCTCCTGGGAGAGCAGCATCCACACCCAGGGAATATTAATCCTAACAGGAGGAGACAGAGCCATTGTTTACCCCGCTTTTGTTAATCAGTTTGTTTCTATTCATGATCCTAAAATGAAATTAAAAGGCTCTGTTTACATTGCTGAATTATCATCTGCTCCAGCAGGTAAAGCACTTTGGCAGAGAATTAATGGAGCTGCAGACAGATTTGTGTCAAAAAATATATGCATATTTTGCCACTGAAGGATTTGTTTGAAATGAGCTGGAATCTCATGCCTTTGTGTTTAAATAAAACATCATCCACCAAACACCCACACATGCTGCTGGGATGCTGTGGCCCTGAAACAAGTTCACCTTTAAAAGAGCTGAAATGGAAGCTTTTCCCAGGCTAGTTTCAAAGGTGATTTTCCAAACCTAAAGATGGCATTGGAGGGTTGCTTAAGGATTCAGAATACGCTTGATGGAAAAATCCAATCCTGATGCCAAAGAAAGACAGGAGAGTGTGCACAGGGCTACAGCTTGTCCTCAGAGCTTGTGCTAAATTGTGCTGAAGGGGAGGACGTGTATTTCTGTCTCAACAGCAAGAGCCAAATTATCTTCCCTGATGCTGCAGTGCAGCCCAGCACAGAATGGGGCCCTTGCACCTGCCTCAAAGGGCTGAAAAATCCAATTTTGATCATTTTTGCTCCAGCAGCACTAAATTTATAATCCGGCACAAGGAAGACAAGATCTAAAAACCAATTTAGCAAAAAATAGCCTTTGCAACTAAAAATTAATGCTTCAAACTGCCTAAATGAAGCTTGAAAATAGCTGTTTTTCTGTTCCGACTGATGATTCACGTGCCTATTTGCAAACAATTCAAATGCAGTAAATTGAGAGGAAGTATAAATCAGGTTCCTAAGTGAAGCTGCATAAATCCAATAAATGATTGATGACAGAATCCTGCTTTAAGATGCTGCTGTCTTCTCTCCAGTGCTCAGGCAGAAAATAATGGGGCCTTCTTTGGGCTGAAGGAAGGGAGTTTGCACCAACCTCAAGGTCAGAGGCAGCTTTCCCTCTCCACCTGGCCAGGATGCCCAAAAAAAAGAACTGCAAATCAAGGCTGTGCTTCCCCAAGGACCTGGCAGAGGTGGGTACAAGAGCCAGAGCTTGCAGTGTAACCCTGCAAGGGGCTTGATTGTCCCAAAGAGATGTGGCTGTCGGCATGGACCTGGTGCTGCATGCATCAGAAGCATGGCTCAAGCCACCCAAGAAGCCTTCCCTCTCTATCTGGGTCCAGGGCAAAGGAACTGAGGCGTCTGAAAGCTTCTGGCTCTGCAGCTGGACCCTGCTGTGCTCCTCTGCAGGTCTGGGACTGGATGTGGCCTGGTGAGAACGGGCTCTTGGCCCATTTGTGCCCAGTACACATGGGGTCATGGATCCTGCTGCCACAGAGGAGGTCTCAGTTCTGATCCTGGAACACAAATGCCATGGGAAGGGCAGCTGGAAGGGTGTCTGGAGTGAATGTGTGGGAGATGAAGAAAAGCACAGAGACCTGAAGACATATGCAAAAGATCTCCCCAGGATGTACCCAAATCCAGCCAAGGCTCCCACATGCTCCAAGCTCTCCTGGGGCTACCAGCAGGGGATAACCCACTGGAGCTATTTGCCAGGGAAGAGGTTATGGTCAGAACACACTCCTGGTGTTGTAGTTCTTGTTCTCCATGTGACCAGTGCCCCATTGGTGACCATGCCTGGGGTTCTGGGAGGTGTGTGCTCTCTCAGCTGCAGATGGCCAACTCTGGGACCACCTTCTGCCCAGTGATGGATGCCAGCACCAAGCCTGCAGGGAGTGATGAGTCTGTACCACCCCACCAGCAGCAAACCACTAAGAGAAGACTGAGAAATGTGCCCGAGGGGGTGAGGGGGGTTGGTTCCCCATCCAGCTGCCAGGCACAGAGCTGGTGCCAGAACATCCCAAGTCCCCTGAAGGGTCGATTGCTTGACCTGATCAGATGGAACAGCCCTGAAGGGCTTTGCAGACACGGATGTGTCACATGCTGCTGATGGAGCCCTGAGGGGTGGCAGTCATGAGCAGCTTTTTTCCATCTACAAAGTGATGATGGGGGTGTTGGGAAAGGGACAAACCTCATACGAGCTGCTTCGCTCATAGAATATGAATACTCCTGGGGTGCCACCTTTCTCCTGGGATGGAGAATCTGGGAAACAGCAGAAGTCTGGGGACAGTGTGGTGCTGAGCTTTGCCCCACTATTCCTGCTTTGATGTGTCAGCTTGGGTTGGAGCAAAGCAAGTCATCCCTGAAGAGACCTTGTATTTCACCTCAACCCTTGCCCTCAGCCTGTCCCATCAGCAGGTCACTAAAAATGAGAGGAGAAACCACTTTGCTTCAGAAGGCAGCAGGGCCTCCATGATGCTCCAGCTGACAAGGTGATGGGAGGAACCTGAGCAAAACCCAGAGTCACGTTGTTCCCTGCTTTGCTTTGGGATTGGGAAATTCAACCACTTTTTTTTTTTTCCTTTTTATCCTGCAGCTGACAGGTCAAGACAGCTGCCACCAGCTCCTGCTTCCAGGAGCCTGGCATAAATCAGCATCAGTGGAATGAGGTGGCTTGTCTCTGCTCCAGGTTGTCCCTGTTTGGATTTGGCTTTGACACAGTTTTCATGAAAAATTTATTTTGTGAGAAAATGGATTTTCAATCGAACCAGGCACTTCTGCATGAAATATTGTCTGCCTTGACATTTCCCCCCCCCCTTTTTTTTTTCCCCCAATGATACAGTTCTACAGTTCTCTGCCTTTCTTCTCCCACCTTCTTCCAAACAGACAAGCACAAAAATAATTCAGAAGTGGTGTTAATTTTTCAGTGAAAGTGTCTGGGTTTGGGTATCAGAGGACTGCATATTTTTAGAGAAAATCAAATATTTCTCCTCAGAACTGAGGAAAAGTCAGTTTTCAGAAGTGAAACCAACAACTGTTAAAGTGGTGAGGAAATTGTAACCAGCTGGTGACTCATTTGCAGAGAGAAACTGGGGTGTGAAACTGGTTATCCTGAAGCACAGGAGGGACATATTCATCAGCAACTTGGGTGAGGGGACAAGGAGGACCCTCAGCAAGTTTGCCCATGATAAAAAACTGGGAGGAGTGGCTGATCCACCAGAAGGCCTTGATGTCATTCAGCCAGACCTGGAGAGGCCAGAGAGTTTGGGGACAGAAACCTCATGAAGTTCAATAACGGCAACCGTGGGGTCCTGCACCTGGGGAGGAATAATCCCCAGCACCAGGATAGGTCAGGGGTTGATCTGCTGGAAAGCAGATTTGTGGAGAAGGACCTGGGAGGCCTGATGGACAACCAGTTAACCATCAGCCGGGTGTCCTGGTAGCCAAGGAGGCCAGTGGCATCCTGGGGTGCATCAAGAAGAGCGTGGCCAGCAGATCTTACCCCTCTACTCTGCCCTGGTGAGGCCACATCTGAGAATTGTGGCCAGTTCTGGGCTCCTCAGTTCAAGAAAGACAAGGAGCTACTGGAGAGGGTCCAGTGAATGATGGGGAGGGGACTGGAGCGTCTCTCTTGTGAGGAAAGTCTGGGGCTGTTCAGCCTGGAGAAGAGAGGACTTGTCAGTACCCAGGGGTGGGTGTCAGGAGGATTGGGGTCAGACTCTCCCAGTGGTGCCCAATGACAGGACAAGGGACAATGGGCACAAAGTGGGCCACAGAAAGCTCTGTCTGAGCACAGGGAAAATCTTCTGGAGGTTGAGGCTGATGGAATACTGGCACGGGCTGCCCAGGGAGGCTGTGGACTCTCCAGCTCTGGAGATATTCAAAACCCACCTGGACGTGACCCTGTGCCACCTGCTCTAGGTGAGCCTGCTTCAGCAGGGGGGTTGGAATAGGTGATCTCCAGAGATCCCGTCCAACCTCCCCCACACTGGGATTCTGTGATGCTGAGTCCTACCCAGCCCCT
Source organism: Calypte anna (assembly GCF_003957555.1). NCBI lineage: Eukaryota > Metazoa > Chordata > Aves > Apodiformes > Trochilidae > Calypte > Calypte anna. Next base: position 11,030,837 of record NC_044261.1, read on the forward strand.
CAGCTCTGTCCCTGCAGAGCCACAGGGGGAGTGGGAACAGCATCAGTGGCCTCTGATCCCTCCTCTTGCCCATGGCCAAGAGCCCAAGATGCTCTTCTCCCTAGTGGGATTCTCTGTGACTGTCCTCCTGCTGGCAGCAGCCTGTGCCCAACCCTCCTTGCCATGCTAATGAGGCTGAATCAGACACCAAATTAATCTGCTCCAGTGACAAACAGCGTGTTGGGCACATGAGCAAGGAGGCAGCGTCTAGGGTCTCAGGGGACACTGGAGCTGTAATGGAGATGATTTCCACACACCCCACGTTGGCAAGCTGCTGCTGGGGACACTGCCAGCCTCAGGTGCCCTGGATTCTGCTTCTTCTGCCCTATTTCTGCCTGGCCTTTTGACAGGCTGAGCAAGGCTCAGGTTTCCAAAAGCTCTCTGTGACAAAAACCTCTTAGGAAGGCAAAATCTTTGCTTCCTCAAGCACTGGTGGATGGCCTCTGTATCCACCCAGGCCAAGTCAGCATCCCTCAGCAGGGAATGGCAGAGCCTGTATCCTTCCATACTTTGAGTATTTGGCTCTGCTGCTCCAGGGCTCAGGGTCAGCATGGGGGAGCCCAACCCCTGGGCTGCAGCCACCAGGAATCCACCCAGCCGCAGCTTCTGTGACCTGCAAAGTGTCCCACATTCCCACCCATGTGTTTTAAAGGAGTAGGGGGGAATGGGACCCAGAGATCACATCTCATCACACCCCCAACCCTTTGCCTTTATCACAGTTGAGCAAATCAGTGGGAGATATCTTTGAGGGATCCCCGGCTGTCCTTGATGAAGTTATCTGATGTTAACTCCTCATCTGTGAACCCACAACAGCCCTGGGCTTGGTTTCCACTCCCTGAGCTGGACCAACCTGGGAGGAAAAGGGTGCTGGGGTAATGGTTTTAAACTGAAAGAGGGTTGATTTAGGTTACATATTGGGAAAAAGTTCTTCACCATGAGAGTACTAAGACACTGGAATACATTGCCTAGGAGGTTGTTGATGCCCCATCCCTGGCAGTGTTGAAGGCCAGGTTGGATGAGGAATTGTGCAAGCTGGGCCAGTGGGAGGTGGCCCTGCCCATGCAGAGGGTTGGATCTTGATGATCTTTAAGGTCCCTTCCAACCCAAACCATTTATGCTTCTATGGTGCAAGGCTGGGGCTGGAGCCATGGTACATGGTAGAAGAGTTGAAGCTGTCAGGACACTGTGTACCTACTGCATGAAGGATCCTGCTGACTGCCCTTCAGAGGAGCAGATTTGGCCTCCAAAAGGCCTTGGTGAGATTCATCCTTCCAGCTGTGGCTGGCAGCTGGCTAGGCACAGGGCTTTGGAAAATTCTTGCCATTTTTCAGTTCTTGCTCTTTTGCAGGACTTGCAGAATTTGTCAGTGTAGAGACATTTGTCAATTTGCATAATTAAAGCCCAGCAAACCCATCCAGATTCACAGATCCCTGCGCTGGCTCCCCTGAGATTCACCACTCTCTCCCATGAATTATTTATTGGCAGCTCTGTTTCCAGAGGGGCCCCTTTGCTGCATCTGCTCCAGATTTCATCTCTCCAAGGTGGAGATGATGCTGTGGTTCTCTGAGGCAGAGTGGGGGGAAAGGATCAGCTCCCTTTGCCAGAGCCCTGCCTTTTCCAGTCATTTCCTCTGCCCATCAGGTGAGAACAAGGGAACTCCCTCAAGCTGTAGGGAATGACTGTGCAGAGATCCCCATGGAGCTGCTGGAGCTGGGCAGCCACAGCCTATGGCCAGGTCTGTGGTCATAGAATCACAGAATCATTTGGGTTGGAAAAGATCCTCAGCTCCAACCTTTACCCCAGCCACCACTAACCCATGGCCCTCAGCACCACAGCTCCAGGGCTTTAAAACCCTGACAAACCCTGACAGCCTGACAACCCTTTCCAGGGAGAAATTGTTCCCAAGCTCCAACCTAAGCCTCCCCTGGCACAACTTGAGGCTGTTTCCTCTTGTCCCATCCCTTGTTCCTTGGGAGCAGAGCCTGACCCCTCTTGGCTCCAACCTCCTCTTAGGGGGTTGCAGAGAGCCACAAGGTCTCTCCTCAGCCTCCTCTGCTCCAGGATCAACACCCCCAGCTCCCTTAGCTGCTCCTGGTCAGACATGTGCTCCATACCCTTCCCCAGCTTCATGCCTGTGGACACAATGTCAGCAGGACTCGGGGTGCACCTCTTCTTCTCTGCATTTGCCCACTTTAGGATCCTAGAGTGGTTTGGGTTGGAAGGGATCATCTATTTCCAACTCCCTGCCAAGGGTAGGACACCTCCCAGTAGACCCAAGTTGCTCCAAGCCCCATCCAACCTGGCCTGGAACACTTCTCTCTGCACAGGACATGAAGGCTTTGGGTGGGTGAGGTACTTGTTCAGCCCCAGATGCCCTGAGGAAAAAAAAAATGTTCCAGTGCAGCTCTCCTGTGTCTCCCCCTTCTCCTCGGCTGCTTTGCCTGTAGGGACAGCACCCCCCAAGTGGCTCACTTGCCAGAACCCCCATTTCCCTGGTTCAGGCACACTGAAAAATGACAACTAACACATAGAGACAGAGGAGGGTAGGAGGGGTGGGAAGCACAGAGAGCTGGCTCGGATTTGCAGGCAGCTCCTGCCAGAGTCATGTGTGTTCTTGTAAATCCCACATCAGTGGGATGCAAATATTTGTGCTGCAGAAACACTTCTGATGAAGTCCTGGAGCTCCCCTTTTCCATTCCTGTCAGGCTCCTGGAGGTCTGCCAGCTTCCCAGTCTGTGGGACCCCACAGCCAACATGGCAAAGCCCTGAGCACCCAAATGCTCCTTCCTTGTCCCAGGGCTGTGATGGCTCCTGGATAGCAGCACCCAGCCCTTGAGGAGCACAGCCCAGCAGAGCTCTTGGTGCTGTCCCTGCAGTGTTTGTGGAGCAGAGTGCGGCCACAGAATGAAATAAAATCATAGTGACCCCACTGCTGAGAAGGTCCAAGCCAGCGGGTACAGCTCTGATAAACAATGGTGCAAAATGAACCAAGGATGGAGCAGGCAAGTGTGGGACAGTGTTGGGGTAAGGAGTGGTCCTGTGAGAGGACTTGAGGAGCTGAGCTTTTCAGTCTGAAACCCCAGAGTGATGGTCCAGCCAGATGAGGGACTTGGCAGTTGCAAATTTGTAGAATTACAGAACCCCAGAGAGGTTTGGGTTGGGAGGGACCTTAAAGCTCCCCCAGTGCATTCCTTGCATGGGCAGGGACACCTCCCACCAGCCCAGGCTGCTCCAAGCCCCATCCAACCTTCAACACTGCCAGGGATGGGGCAGCCACAGCTTCTCTGAGAAACCTGGGCCAGGGGCTCAGCACCCTCACACCAAAGAATTTCTCCCTCAGATCTCATCTAAATCTCCTCTTTCAGCTTGAAACCATTCCCCTCATCCTATCTCTACCTGTCCTTGTAAAAAACTCCACCTCCAGCTTTTCTGTAGGAAAATTCAACCCAAAAAAGTTACAATCTGCCAAAACTCCAGATGCCTCTGCAGCTCTCGTCTTCTCCCCACCATGAATATGCATGTCCAGCAACGTGGCTTATAATAACATGAGCACTTGCAATTCCATCTTCTGGAGCTGAGCCAGCCCTGAGGCTGCCCCAGGGAGGGGGAAAGGAGGTGGTGGTGGTGGTGAGGAATGAAGTGGGATGAGTGGGGTTGGTGCTGGGTTGGCCATGGTTTGCTGACCTTGGACCTCTGGGCAGGGTGATGCTGGTGGTGGCTTCAGGGTAGGCAGAGCTGCAGGATTCCTGCTGGCAGGCTAGAGCTTTTCTTCTGGAGAGCCTCAGCTCTGGTTGTGTTCATCAGAAGGTGTGATCACACCTGCAAGCAGTGAGATCCACGTGTGTAATTTTCAGCTCCTCTCCCCTTCCTTAAATCAGATGAGGTGAGAAATGGTACAATGCAGTTGGAAGCTATTGTGAAAAGCCTCTGTGAAGGATTTTCACAGTGTGAGGGAAGCTCGAATATTCATCTGGGCTTTTTAGCTTCTCCATTTTGTTTTGGTTAGTGTTTTTTGGTTGTTTTTTTTTGTTGTTGTTGTTGGGTTTTTTGGGGGTTTTGGTTGTTGATTATTTTTTTTTCCTGGAGACTGCTGTTGCTGATGTATTATTTATATAGCAGGAAATTAGACTCTGAGGACTGAAGTATTCTTCAAATAAGCTTCCTAATTCTGTCAATTAAGAATGCAGAGGCTGCTGGGTCTCTGGCTTGGGAAGAGCCACAGAGGAGTTAAAGCTGCCCCTGGTCATTGCTCTGATGTGCTGCATTGATGGTGTGCTTCAGACATTTCAGCTGTAGGAAATCATAAAAAAGAGATTTCGGTCCCAAAATCAAACACGTGAGATGCTGGCAGCACTATCTGAAGCAGCTCTTCCCAATTCCAATGGGACAAATAGCTTCCCCATGCTCTGGCAGGGGAATACTGTGAAGCCCTGAATGTGTGCTGTCTTGTTACTGTGTTCTCTAATGAAATCTGGTGCTTTTCATTGCAATTCATGTCCCTGCCCATGCAGGGGGTTGGAACTACATGACCTTTAAGGTCCCTTCCAACCCAAACCATTCTCTAATTCTATGATTAACAAATGGCTGCCAGAGCTGGAAGACCACAGTGAAGAGTTAGGGGTTGTTACATTTCTAAGTAATGCATTAATTCTTTGTGTGCTCCTGGTGTAGTTCTGTAGCAAAGGAGTTAGAATCACAGAATGGTTTGGGTTGGAAGGGACCTTAAAGATCATCAAGATCCAACCCCCTGCATGGGCTGAGCCACCTCCCTCTAAATCAGGTTTCACCAAGTTTCATCCAACCTGGCCTTGAACACTGCCAGAGATGGGGTAACCCTCTAGGCAACCTATTCCAGTATCTAACTGGAGTTACACAGAGTTGACTTGCAATTAATACCCAAAAGAGCATTTTCCCTCCTTTCCCTCCTTTCCTTAACCAATGGACATTTGTCAATGGGTTTGAAGTCTCCTCCTGCACTAATGGGGGTCTGATCCTGGCCATGGAGGAGGGTTGAGATGGGGCTGCATGTTCCTCAGGATAGGGAATGTGATGGGGCAGAGGACAGGAGGAAGCAGGACATCCCTGGAATACATCTGGGCACAGGGCTGTGTCACAAGCTGCAGGCACCAAGCAGGGGAACTGAGTGATCCCTGCTACCTGCAAAAGGCTCAGCTCTGAGCTGTGGCCAAAGGTGTTCATTATCCTAGCCAGGAAAAAACAGTGGGGGGGGTGTTGAGGAAATCCTTGCAGGCACATTTCAAAATGTTTTGGTGCATTTTCTGCACAGGGATCTCAGGCATAAGAAGGGCTGAATGCTTGCCTTCCCCTTGGTGTTGCTCTGAGAAATCTGACAGCTCTCAGAGGACAATCCTCTTGTCCCCTCCTGACACTTATGGGCTGGGAAATTTCCCCTCTACCCACCCACAAGCACCTTGGCTGAGAGAAGGACATTTACGGCTGCAGCACAGTTTTTCTTTGCTATGAATTTAATGTCCCCTGCAAATGCAGATCTCTCCATCTGGAGGAAGAGTAAATGCCTGCACTGGCTGCTCTGCATCACTGTGATAACTCATTCTGCAGGACAGGGACACATCACCCCCTGCAGCACTTGCACAAGTCCTGCCAAAGGGTTCTGGAGACAGGACTGGCACTTAGGGGACAGCATCCTCACACCCAGGGTGATCCCTCTTCTCCTGGCTTCCTCCACTGTACTGAAGAGCAAGGACCAGTCCAGAAAAAGATTGATTCCTACAGCTGGCTCCTGTGCAGCCTGATGCCCTCATCACCCTCCCAGTCCCCAGAGCCTTGCAGATGACACTGAATTCACTGACTTCTTCCTACCCTGTGTGAAATGAGCTGTGGATTCCTGGCTGAAGGGGAGGAGAAGAATAATATCACTTGCTTTCTGTAACCCTTTGTGACCTTGGCAATGTGTCTGTCTCACTCTCCTTTTGTCAGCTAAACAAGTTTTCCCTTACAGCCTTCTGTAATACCATCCTTTTGTTGAAAACCCTGTCTTATGGGAGCATAGGCTTAATTTGTAAAGTGGTTTATAGTCATGATGGCTGTAGAAAAAGGATAAAATACATCCTTTTGGCCTCACACAACAGAACCACAAATCAACAACCCCACAACCCTGATTAGCTGGAAGAAATACTCTATGCTGCTTTAGTGTTTGTGCAGCACGTGGACTTGTGCATGGGAGGCTGGGCATGGGAAGTGTCCTTTTCACTGTTTCCATGCATCTGTGCACCCAGAGCCCAAAAGAGGGCATGTCCCTCTGCAAGCAGCTTTGCAGGACAAGCAGAGAAACTGGAGGGTGAGTGTGGTCCCTTTATGGCAGCTGTAGGGTGGGAGAGCATTGCCAGTCCAGCCAGTCCAGCCAGTTAAAGCCCCAGGCAGAGTGCTGCAGAGCAAGGTTGAGACTAGCTTTGTAGATAAAGTTTCTCCACCCCCCTTAATCCATAGGCTCACATCTTTTTTTGGCCTTGGCAATGCCTAACCCACCCCTTTCTTTCCAGCATCTGGCTCTTAATCCCATGTGTCCCAGTGCTTTATGGCCAGGGTGCAGCACTCTTCTTCACCTCCATCTCATCTCCACTGGCTGCTCCTCTTGCCTGTGTTGAGTTTAGGGTGAGTTCAGTTTGATTTTGGTGTTGAGTTTAGGGTGAGTTCAGTTTGATTTTGTTCTTGTGCTGGTTTCTATCTCTCCTTCTCAGAAATGCTTGTGGGCCAAGGGCAGCATCTCCTCCCCCAGTGCCTTGGGTGACCACCACTGACCCTTCAACTGCATGAAGCCAACAGCCTGAGGAACAGGGAGGAAGGCTCAGCTCCCAGTCTTCAGCTCCTGTATTAAGGAAAGCTGCCAGCAGGCTATTCCTGCTTTGAAGAACCTCATGAAATATAAACCACACCTGGCATTAGACTTTTCCCTGTCCTTCTTGCTTATGAGGGAATGAATTATTTTCTTTTCAGCAGTAGTGAGTGCAGGGCTGAGCCTCTCCACCTGTAAATGCTGGGTTTGCTATGGAAACCATCCCCTCAGCTGACAGCTCTCCAGTCCTCAGCCAGGGAGGAATCAGAGATGAGACTCCTGGATTGGGAACAATAAAGATAAGAGAAGCACCAATCCTCATCTACACCTCACTGGGTGGAATAATTCCCTGCTTGGTGGCCTTGCTCACAATCTGGGAGGGCAGAAACAGAGAGGGGGGCTCAGCGTAGGGAAGAAGGAGAGGCAGAAAGCTTTCCCTTCTGCTCACTTCTAAACTGGTCCTTTTCCTTCTTGCTATTTCTATCCTCTGTTCTTTTTTCTTTTTCAGTCCTTCCAGATAGGAACACACATATATATAAGCCACAGTGTCTTAAAGAAGCAGCAGCACCCTTACAAACCTAGGATCTGTGTGGGCAAAAAGTTTGCACTCTGTTGGATTATTCTTTTTTTCCTACTTCTTTCCAGGAGAGCTGACAGCTGACTCCTGGGGATGACTCTGCTAGTCAGAGGGTGAGAATGAAAAGCAGGACAGGCCCAGAGGGCACTGGCCTCTCATTCTCAGACATCTCTGTCTCAGGTGTGATGCTCAGCAGAGATTCTGTGCAACCATCAGGAACAGAGGAAGCCATCAGGGGGGTCCTCCACACACTGCTCAGCCCCCTGCCCCTCCTTCCAAGGCTGTCCATAGCCCAGCAGCTACCAGCAGAGTGGGGAGATGTCAGAAAGGAGGGGCTGTCAAGCAGCAAGATATCCAGTGGAGCAAAACGTCCTACACTCAGGGTCCCCACAAATTCTCACTGAAGGCTCTTGCAGGAGGTGCCCCTTAAAAAAATGATGGATCAGAGGAATATTGATCTGTGCCTCTGATCTGGTTGTCCAGTGACATTTAATTGATGATATCTGAATGTCTGAATCTAAGCAAGTCATCATTACACTCTTAGCAGCCAATGGAGTCCTTGGTTGTCTTGCTGAACTTGCCTTTCCTCAGCTGAGTTGTGTCCCAGTCTCTGCAGCCCAGACTGATTACATCCACACCCCCAAACTAGAACAGTGACAAGCCCCTTGCAGACATCATCTGACCTCTGAGAGCTGTGGTAAACAGCAAAGCCATGCTTGGATCAGAGCTGGCCCTTAAAGAGAGAAAACAGGATCTGGACAGATTTATAGCTGCTAGGGTTCATCTCCAGGACCTTTTCTGGGGGGTCTCTGACCCTGACATTCTCCACAGTAACCCTTCAGCCAGTCCCCAGCATCGCTGCTGCAGGCAGGAGAGTCTCTGCTGTTTCTGCAGCTGACACCAGGTCTGTAAATCCCTGCAGCCCCTCCTGCCTGCCTGGCCTCCCCAGGAGTACTTAAATCAGCTCTAAATGAGGTCTTTTAAGGAAATGTAGGCAATCAGTGGTGAATTATTGCAAAGCACAAGGGATTTCTTAAAAGCCACCAGCATTTATTGGTCATCTAGACTCCAGAAGCTACAACCCTTTAAATCAAAACCCACAGATGGGTGTAAGCATCGCCTCTGCCACACACCTTAGAGCACAATCTGGTGGGTTCTCCACATCTTCCTCCTCCCTGCTGCCCTTTCAAAGCATCCTCTTCCATATGATCCCTGTGCATTCCTCTCTTTCTCAAACCAACTTTTGCTAACCTGTTTTTCAGTCTGAGAACAGTGTGTACTCAGGCTATCACTGGTTTGCTGTAGTCTACCTTGTCAAGCTCGTTCCATAATTCTCTTCTTGGAGGCCAAACTAAAATCAGGAAACCCTGGGAAATGGCACCCTGCTGCTCAGGAAAATACTCTCTTCCAGGGGGTGCTGTATTTCTGGAGTCTGTCACTGAGCTTTTCCTCATCCACCTGGTGTGCAAACAGCAGCTACAAACCTCAGCTTTGAATTGGGCAGGAAATTCTCTGAGAATGCAGTTTGGGACATCTCATTTACCTTCTTTCTGAGGTCTGGAGAGCCAGATGAATTAACATTTTAATCTTGTCTGCCAGAAAAGAAAAGAAATTAACATTTGAGAGGAGGCTGTGATGAACTCCTGAATCCAGAAGCTGGGACTTCAAAAAAAAGAGCTAAATAACTAAGGAGAAGTGATAAAATCCTGAAAGCTAGCAAGACCTACACGTCCCCACATATCTCCCTGCCTGTGATGGCCAGGCTGAGGCTCCTGCCCTTTTCTCCCCCCACTTTACCTTTCCCAAGCTGTCCAAGTGGGGAAGGCAATGGGATCAGAGCAGCTGATGTGCAAGATATTCATCAGCATCCTCATCCCCTCATTTCCATGTTGCAGTGAGTGACAGCTCCATAATCTCACTGGGGGAAGTCACTGTGAGGGTCATACTCCACCAAGTGCACACAGGTGATGCTTTGACTTCTTTTTTTGACTTCCCCTCCTTTCAAAGCATTTCAGAGCTCTCTCTTGTTTTGTCTTTAATGTTATAGGGTCAAGGGAATAGTGATAAAATGTCATCCCAACCCCACACCCAAATATTTTCCCTGTGGATGAAAGCTGTTTGAGTTTCTGAGCAGAGATTGGGTATTTTTGGGTGCAGAAAGTGGAGTTCAGCACGGGGCAGAGGTTGAAGTTTCACAGCTGGGTGGCAACTGTTTGGAAAACAATGGCTCAGGAAAAAAGGATGGCAAGGCCTTGGTGACCTCTCCAGGGCCTGACATCTTTTCACACAAGCATTTAGTAATTAGTTCACTACACAAAACCTCCCATAATTGGTGCCTAACCTTAAAGATACTTACCCAGCCCTGGAAACTTTACCAGCACCAATTCTCTTGCCTGCAGTGCACTGAGCCATAATGATGTTGGTTCTTTACTGAAATAAGTAAAATTTTGGAGGGAAATCACATAAGAGAGAACAAAAAAATGTAAGGGAAAAAATTGGCATGATACCAGACAGTAAGAATAAGGGAAAACCACATCCTGGGTAGTCAACAAACTATCCTTGAGAAACAGGTAAAAGGGATGGAAAGGAACACCCCATAACTTATCTTGGTTATAGCCTGGAGCACTGGGTATAAACCACTAATTGGACTCACCGTATTAGCATCTCATCAGCATACTGATGCCCTGTTATCATATTAAAGTACCCACCCATAGGCTAGGGGGACTCCTACTAACAAAAAGCCCCCTCCTCTTTGAGCACTTGTGGTGACATGTTTAAGCACTGTCACTTGAAATGGAAGTGAACTGGTTAATCCATCGTGTGCGAGAATTAGAGATAAAGTCATTGTACAGATCTCTTGTTTTGTGGAATACCACCTGCCTTTCTTTTCTCTGCAAAACTAGAAAATAAAGCAAATATCTCAGCTCTGTGTGTGGGTCTGTTCGTTGCACATTGGTGACAGACCCAGGGTTAGGGACACTACTGTGACCTCACTGTGTAATAGGGCAGAGCAGCTGTCCCTGCTGTTTAGGGGATGTGGCATCCATGTGCTGCAATCTTAGAGCTTCTTAGGTATTTACTGAACATAGAAAGTTTGTGAATCTCCTCACTTTCCTCTGTCTCGGGTGTGTTCCCATGGGGAGGTTGAAGCACCCAGGTTGCTGTTGGGTGTTGGGTGCTCCTGTGCTCCTGCCATCAGGGCTGAAGGACAGATTAAGGAGCCAAGAGGGAGTCAGACTGCCCCTTGCTCCATGGTTCTGGTTCCCAGGCTTTCCTAACCACCCCCAGGTGATGTGCTGGTTTTCAGGTGAGGGCTATGTGGGGGGTTCTTTTTCTTAGATCAGACACAGGCAGCAGTGCAAGGATCCCAAGAGAAGAAGCAGAGGACAGCATGAACTTATTGGCTGAGCTCACAGCAGGGAGGGAGCCCTGTCTCTTCCTCCCTCCTTGCTGGAGGATTTCTGGTTTTTAATTCCCAGATGTGTCACGTCAAATACAGAAGCAGTCCTCTGAGCAGGGACTGAACTAGACTTTCTCCCTTCTGCTCCCTGTTGCAGTCTCAAATTCATCTCCTGCCTCCTTCTTTGTCAGTATTTTGTTGCACTGGTCATGACAGGCCCAGGCTCAAAACATTTCATTTTCCAGTCCTTTCTGCTAAGGTTACTGCTCCACGCCTTTGCTGTGCTTATTGGTTCCTCCTGAAATCACTTTCATGGGGTCACAGTCTTGAGGGTTCAAGTGCCTGAAGTTGCCTCCCTTTCTCTGGAGTCTCCCACCAACCCTTGAGTTGCTGCTTAGGGATGCACCAGGATAACTCTAAGCCTGTGAATGTGCCAGTGAGGTGCAGGTAGAGACATTCGAGTTACACAGGGCACCAGGTCTATGCAGGAGGCTTTCCTTGAGCTGTGATGATCCTCAATTTCCATCATCATTATGAATCAATGCAACTGGTGTCTTTTCCTAAAAACTGCTGATTTTTAACCTTCCCATGGGATCTGTCAGCTCTGCTCCTATGATACATGTGCCTTGGACCAGCCCTGAGTAGCTGCTGAGAAATGGCTTTTCTTTCTTGGACAGATGTGTGGGGCCACCCTTTTGCTCTGTGATCTCACCAGTTTTCAGAACCTGGCCAGTCCAGACACTGTGTGTGAAAAGCATCATCTTGGGATGCTGCAATGCCAGCTTCAGCTTTCAGCTTTTCTGACAATCTACAGATGGATGTTCTTGGTAGGTAAAAGATCACAATATATACACAAGGGGGTTCCTTTCCACCCTTTTAAACAGCCTTTCAGTTTTCCTAGGGCCTCTCATGTTCTAGCCAATAACTCACTGTTGTTAAACGTATCTTAAATATATATACAGAACGCTTTGTATTTAAGAATATCTCATTCACTTCTTCATTTTTGGTCAGGTAGGCAGGCCCTCAACATCTGTTTTGGCTTGGAAAGTGTTGTGTTTGGCCACCAGCTCTAGCTCAGCTCTTCCAGAGTCCAGTCTGGCACCCCAGTGCTGTGAATGGGACTGGGACAGCACCAGTAGCAGTGACGTGGCCATTTCCAGTCAGCCTGCATTTTTGGAGCTGGGGTAAACTCTTCTTGTAATCTAAAGTTGTTTTCTCTTTCTAATGTCAGAGTCACTGCAGAGGCCATGCTCTGAAATGTCAGACTATTTGTACTTTCTTCTGGGGATAACGGGTCAGTGACTTCATCTGGCGTTCAGCTTAGACCATTTCTCTTAAAGGTTGGTCCCTCTCCAGGCCACGTCAGTGCATTCATTAGTTCAAATTTCATGCAAATATGATTTGAAATGTTCTTAATGATCTCAGACCAAGCTATGATACCTCTCCTCGACTTTGCATATTATTTCAAATTGTCCACAGAGACAGGGTGATGGCAAATTTAAATTGGGGGCCAGAAGACCTGATACAAGAAGGAAATGCAAAAGAGGCAGAGGTGATGATGTGCACCTTTGGGGATATGTCACTGGTGTGGCAGGCCAAGAGGGAGCTCCTGCTCCATCAAAGCCAATTCAGTGTGGCCTTTAAAGCACCAAGCATTCTCAATACCTTCCATATCCACCAACACAGAATAAAATTGAAGATTTTTGCTCTATCCCTGTTATCCTGAGGGTTTCTTCTCTTGGATCAGGTAGTTTATAACCAGCTCAGAAGTTAAAAATGCTGATTTCATGCTTTTTGTATTTCATTTGTCTCCTCTGCTGAATTGTTTGTGCGTGCACTGATCAGCCCTTACAGAATCTACATTCAAATGAATGGTCTGTAGCTGTCAGCCTTTTTTTTTTTATTATGTGTTTATATATTTGGGGTGTTTTTATATCAGTGCCCTACATCACCCATGTATTCATTTCTCCAAGGCTCTGCAAGTCTCAGATGCACCCAAGCTTACAGGCATCTTAGCAGAAACCTCATGTGTCCCTTGTTGCAAGTGCTTTTCAATTCTCCCTCTTTCTCATTTAGATTTTCTTCTCAGCCTCTTGTAAATGTCTTGCATCCATGGGCTTCCCTGGCTGTGACTGTCAGGATTACCTGAGCTCCCCTTCAGGCCTGAGGGCTCCCGTGGTTCTGCAAGCTGTGGGTCTGCTCCTCCTGACGTGCTGGAATTATTTTTGCCAGTGTTAGAGAAATTGCTTGGGTTTTCTGCATTAATTTTGCTACCAAGCTTTAACACTTTTTCTCAGGGGTCGCCATGTTTCTTCAGCAGCTGTTTTAAGCAGTCAGACTTCCACATGTCCCTTGAAGATCTTCTACCTCTTGTTTTGGTTTTTTTTATTTATTTCAGTTGTTCCCTTTAGAAATTGTTCTAGGTACACTTAGTCTCCCACTTTCTCAGAGTTTTGTCACATATTTGCTTCCTCTCCTGAGAGAAATTTCTTGTGTGTCACAGGACCTGACTTTCCTCGCTGTTACTTCACAGACCACTAGCACTGCAGCTGGGTTAAGTTGGCAGATTTTGATGATCTTCTGACTCATGTGTGGATATTTTGATATCCTTTTTTCTTCAAACATTTTCTCCTGGAAGAAAAAAAAAAAAAATCTCCTTTTGTGGAGCACGGAATGTCCTGCCCTTTCCTTACATAAGGATGACAAAAAGGAGGCCAAAAACCATCGACCTGTGGTGCTGTGCTGATCTGAGTGATGATTTTCCATCCAGATGCTCTGCTCCAATCTAATGCAGAAATCGAACTGGGACTATTTAATCCAAAAGTTTTTGGGTTTAGTTTTTTTTTTTCCATCTCTCTGCAAAAAAACCTGCCTAGGGTTGACCTGGAGTGGTTTTGGTTTGCTGGCTTTCTGCAGCTCTGCCTTCACATGGGTACCTCCTGGGCCCCCTGGTTTAGCCTGCCAATGTAAAGCTCAATTCTGAGGTTCACATTTGAACTAGAGAGGATGAATAACATGTTTTACCCTGTGATCTTTTCATATCTTCTTGTTCATGAGCCTTGCTATAGTGCCTGGTAGGGCAGTTGCTCCTCTTTCAGTTCAGTTAATTTGCTGTGCTACCTGCTTCTTCCTCTGTTTTTTCCAGGATTCTGCATCCCTTAGGATACACAATTAAGACATTTCAACCTGTGCACAGAGCTGGTCCTCCAAGTTCACTAGTGCAGAATGCTCTTTCTCTTGCCACTCGCATAAGTTCTGTGGTGTTTTGGTTAAGCAAGAACATCAGAACCTAAGAGCTGTTGTAACAGCAATCAGTAATAACAATTGTGTTCTTTCTGATAGTCTCCAAAAGCCCCAGACAAGAACTGACATTTGGCAATGCATGCACGGAGCAAAAATTCACTCCCAAGTAAACCACCTTCCCTTCTCTCATTATCAGCCATCATCTTGTGGCTCTCTGGCAGCTTCTCAGATATGGCTCTTTTATCTGTAGCCTTTCCCCTTCACACTGATTAGTTGGAAGGCTGATCATTTTCCCCAGAAGTAGCTGCATTTTTCTAGCCTGTATCAACCTGCCATTTTTTATTTTCCAACCCTCTCTGTCATTTACTTATCCTCACTAAGGCTGAAAATTTCTCCAGTTCAGTAGGGGCAAATTTACTTAACCTGTTTTTTTTTTCCCCCTCCTCATCTAGGTCATTAATGAGAGTGTCAAATGAGTCTAGGGCTAATGGTGGCCCCAGTGGCCTGTCACAGCACACAGCCTCCTCTCCATACATCAACCAGATAACCTTAAGCTTCAGTCAGGATCTTTCAGGCAGAAGTAGGATTGGATTCCTCCAATCCAGAACAAATTGCTGTCTCATGTAAAGTGTCAGGAGGGAGCTGGGCAGTGCTCTGCTTTGTGTTGTCTGTCTGCCTGCTTTGCCCAGTCAGCTGGAGATGAAGGTGCAGGTCTCTGCCTCCAGTCAGGCACTGGTGAGATCACAGAATGTCAGGGGTTGGAAGGGACTTTGAAAGATCCCTGAGTCCAACCCTCCTGTCAGAGCAGGATCACCCAGTGCAGGTCACACAAGGAATGTGTCCAGGTGGGTTTGAATGTCTTCAGAGGAGGAGACTCCACAACCTCCTTGGGCAGCCTGCACTCTGTCACCCTCATGGTAAAAAAGCTTTTATGTTTACACAGAACTTCCTATGCTCCAGGTTGCACCCATTAACCCTTGTCCTATCATTGGGCATCAGACTAGCTCCAGACTCCTGACACTCCCACTGTACATATTTATAAACATTAATGAGGTGACCCCTCTGTCTCCTCTTCTCAAGCTAAAGAGCCCCAGCTCCTCAGCCTTTTCTCCTAAGGGAGAGATGTTCCACTCCCTTCACCATCTTTGAGGCTCTGCACTGGACCCTTTCAGACAACAACCAGGTCTCTCACCCCATTTAGTTTATGGGTGAAACAGTTACATACATGTGAGCAGCCCTGCAAACCTCTCCATGCTCAGGTGGCCAAGAGAACCCCAGCATGCTGAGGTCTATCAACACGTGGAGGTGGACACATGGCAAGAAAACACCATCACCTTTGATGAGTCTGAGAGCTGCTGTGGCATTTCAGGTGCCACTGCAACACCTACCCTCACCCCAACCACCAGTACAACTTTGCTGTGTCACTCAGCTGGAGAGAAGGGGATGCTGAGCTGTGGGGACCAGCCAGGGTCCCAGGGAAAATGAACAGGAGGATGCTGAACTTGTTTGATTTCACTTCAGGCAGTGATTTTGAGCAAACCACCCGTGATCCGACACCCCCACCCCCCTACTCCATCACAGGGAAGCCCAGAGGGACCTTCCAAATCCAGGATTAGCCACTTCCCTGATAATAGCCTCTGGGCACCAGCAACTAACAGGAGGGCTAAAGGGGATGCGTCACCTTCAGCAGGATTTAAACACGTAAGAGAGGAGAAAGAAATAGCTGCTGGATTTTAACATTACCAAATGTCAAACCGTACATTTGGGAATGAAAAAAAAAAGCAAGGTGACCTCTAGATTGCTGGGGAAAAAAAAACCTGAATATTTTTGATAATAAAGGGGATTTAGGGTTTCAGAAGGCTTTATCAGAAGAATGAGGGACACATGGTGACTTCAGCAAAGGGCACTATCCCCTGGGAAGAATAAAGATAGGGAAGGTGTTTTATTAACCCAAGACCTATGTGAAACCACCAGCTGAAGGTAGGGAGCCAGGACACAGCCCTCCCCAGCAGCCAGACCCTGCAGATGGACAAGGCTTTGCCTGGGGCAGGGGTAGACTGAATTTTGTGGTGGTGTGAAGAAGAAAGTTTGGGCTGGGACTGTGACCAGGAGAGGGATTCAGGCACGAGACACATCAGCAGATAGCAGGATAGAAGTGATCCAAAATCAAGAAGATTCCCTCCTTGAGAAGCATCACAGGCTTGGTCCTCATAGCACTGGGAGGACACCCTTCCTTGAGGTGACAATTTATCAGTCAGTGTGAAATTTGACAATTTTATTCTCCCCTGGTTTGCTCTGTGCTTTCCTCACCTGCATTTTTTTTTTACATGATGTTGTTGCCTGATGGTCTCCAGCAGAGGAAGCTGTCTGGGGTTCTTTTCTCAGCAAAAGGTGGAGGTGGCCCCAAATAATATCTTGGAAGGAAAATAGCAAGAGGCCAATGGTGGTGCACTAAAACTGACAGCATCTAAATCTTAGGTGGAAATTGGTTTTCTTTAGTAATGCAGGAGCCCTTCTGTAATCAGCATGAGATAGTCCAAGTTTTCTTAATGCTGCACCTCTGAAAAAAATCCCTAGAGATGGGAAGGTAGAGACAGAGGCCCCAGAAGGAAAAGACAATCCCAAATTCCTAGCTTTACTCTGAAATATTTGTGTTTTCCTGGTGTGAGATCCCTGGCCTGAATCCCCACTTGAGGCTGGAGGGGATTTGCTGGGCTGAGGTGGTTTGCTGGGCAGTTTTTGTGGATTTTTGGTTTGGGGAGGTGAGACTACTGAAGAGGTTTGTATGCCAAGACTGGCACAAAGCAGACTCTTCGAAATGTGTTGTCTGGATAGTGCTGCTGGAACAGCCTTTCCTTGCTTTCCTTGTCCTTGCTCCTGTCAGAGGTTACACAAGCTATTTCCCCAGAGAAGGAAGAGTTTACTTCCACTTTGGCACGGAAAAGGAGAGCACAGGGAAAATGAAAAGTAGTTTTTCTCTTTCTTCAAATCCACAGGATTTACTCTTTTTTTTCCTTGGCTTGCACCAAGTGGGAGAAATCCCAAAGAAATTAACAGTGAATATGCTGGAATGAGCTATATGGAGGCTGTAAGAGTTGGGATATTTTGCTGGTACATGTGTATGTTTTGTATCGTGCTGTCTTGATACCTGATGTTCTCTCTTTTCACCAGCAGAACTGAGGTTCCCAGGTACATTTTTGTGATCTTGATGTAATTGCTATTTAGGCTTCAAGCAATTTCTTCCTTTTCTAGATTTAGTTAATTCCTATGATGACATGTTTCATATTTCCCCCAGATCAGCAGTTGGACCTTGCTCCCCCTCTCAGGGGTTGAAGGAGGTGAATTAACAAATAAAGATGGCAAACGAAATGGGGGAAAAAAAAAAAAAAAAAAAAGCTTCACTTAGTATCATGAAATATTAATAACCACTTAGTATTAGGAGGAATTAGTCCTGCTACACTAAACCTGCTCCGCATGGTGTGACTGAACTCTGTCCTGGCTATAGGATGAAGATTGCTTTCAATGAGCTTCATGGTTTGGGGCTTTTAATTAAGCAATATGCTTCAGGGGCTGAAGCAAAATGTGTTGTTATGACATCCCCTCCTCAGAGCAGGTCAGCAGTGGGATAGCAACACCTTTTTGCTCCCTGTGTAAGGAAAGGTCACTGCTTTGGCAGGAGGGTGGTAGAGTGCCATAAATACCCAGTCCTGGAGAAAAATGGAGTCAGTATTAAGGTAATCTTTTATTTACTCTGAAATGATCCTGAGTGCTTAAGCAACTTGCCTGTGGAGGCTGTGAAGCAGCATTTCCAGAGAGGGATGCACAGCTGAGGAGAGAGCATCAGGAATGCCTTATGGAGAGTGAAGGTAATCCAGACATGGATGTGCAAACCTCTGCTTCACAGTGTGTATGGCAGAGCTGGATGACAAGGTCTCAGTTCTAATTCTTTATAAATATCAGAAAACCAGGAAGGCCAGTGCCCACCCCTGGTCTTAAGCAGCAACTGGGAATGTCCAGGAGGAAAGGAGAGGCTGGTGATTTTGTCACGGTGCTGTGGGAGAAAGAGGAAATATTAACATAGTTAAGATCATAATATACCACTAATTTCAATAGGTAGATTTCCCAGAAATCATTTTTAAAGCCAGTCAAATCCTCATTTTTTTATTCTGGTACTGGTTTTAAAGATATTTCTGTCACTATTATTTATTAATTATATTACAGTGCCAGCAAGCCTCAGGCATGGACTAATGTCCTGGAGTATTAGATACAGATGAAGAAAAAAAAAAGTCTCTGCCCATGTATCTGGATTTTCATAATATATTTAGACTTACGTCAGGCACTTGATTTCCTTGGTCAAAAAAAACCTCTCGAATCAATGAACTGTTATTAAATGGATTAAGAAACAGACAGCTAAAAGCTCTCAAAATGTGATTGTTGTTGGAGGATCACTGCTGAACAATCTGCCTTCACAGAAGCTTTACAGGATTCAGATTTCACCCCGTTGCGTTTCACTATTTTCATGAATGATCTGGAAAGCATATATATATATATACACATATATATATACACATATATATATATATAAATTAGTTGCCTGTAAAGTTCGCAGCTAGTTCAGATTTTTTCATGATAAATAACGATGAAGGCAAGTCTCTAATGCAGAGCAATTGCAATTGCTTGGTAGACTGGCAACAGTGAAACAACATGAATTTTAATACAGCTAAATGCTCAGTCATCCATCTCCCCAGGCAGAATGTAGGCCACTCCGTCAGACTGGGAGGCTGCCTGCTCCAGGGCAGCAGCTCTAAAATTGATTTAAGGGCCATATTGAGTAACAGGTGATTATGAACATTTAATGCCCTGTAGTGGTAAAATGGATGAACATGAGCTGTGGATAAAGAGGGGAAGCCAAAGTCTGAACAGGAAGGGGTTTTTATCCACTTTGATTAAAAAGCAGGAAGGTGCTGTGATTTACTGATGCTATAGTGAGACCCAAAGGCTGGAAGTTGAACTGAAGGCTTTGGGAAGGGGAATGTGGTGCAGAAGATTCCTAGTGGGCCACTATGTGGTCTCTGAAGTCAGGGTGGACATTTCTTGTAAGAGATGTCGGTGGCTCAGCCAGGCTGGGATCCTTTCCCCATTGTTCCCTTCCCAATTTGCATGCAAGCAAGAAGAAGCATCGTTAGCATCCTGTTATATTCCTGTTTAGCTTTGCTTCATCGAGCCTGCACAGCTCAAAGAAATCTGTTTGTAGAGTTGTGGGTGTCATGTTTCTTATCTGGTAAGAGTGGATGAGGGAGCTGCAGAAGGGCAGGCAAGCATGTCTAATGCTGAAGCTGCAAAGGAGACAAAGCCAGCACACCCGATAAGGATGAGGAGGCAGTTGAATTTGCACACTTATTAAAAATCAGCTTTTATCTGGGAATGAAGGCATGAGCCATGTGAACACAGTGGGGATGCCTGCCAAGCAGCTGGGAAGGATGCCAAGAGAAATGGGGAAAAAGAGGCAATGGGGGAGTACGGCTATGCCTGGCTCCTTCCCACCATATGGATGGAGGGGTTGGGTGTCCAGGGGGGTGCTGAGGAACACCCTTTGTCTGTGCCACCCAACTTGCTGGAAGGCAGTTCCATGGCAGAGACCTTAAATGTCATTGCATGGCTCTGCTTGCTGCTCTACAAGGTGACAACTTCTGGGGTAGGGTGGAAAGCTCTGGTCACCCAGGCTCAGAAAAGACAGCATCAAGTTGTGAGCACAGCAGAGAAATATGATCTTCAGCCATCCGTGTCTGCTGTCATCTCTTCATTTCTTGTTGTTCTTTGATGAGGGGGTTGTGTCTAAAGCTGAAATGAAAATGCTGTCCCTCTGCCCCTTGTCCTTGTGCTGCCTGAGGCATCAGCTCCCAAGCAGCAGCATTGACCCTGTCCATGAAGACAACCAAACTGAGGTCATGGGAAATTTTTGGAGCAGCTTTTCTTTCCAGACTTTCCTGTCTAGACTTCATTCCTCCAATCCACATTAGCTGCAGATGCTGGCTCTGGAAGAAAAAAAGCTTTCATTTTAGAGGAAAACTGAGAAAAATTCTGCTTAGTGAAATGGGTCACTTCCAGAACTGAAGACGTAGGGGTGGAATTTGCAGCTGGGTGCAGTCCCAGATGGTTGGGGAGAGCAGGTGTAAATGCCATCTGGAGCTTTACCTCTCCTTTCTGTGAGTCACTTCTGCACTGTACTTGCATTAGCACCAGGTTTGGATGCACAGGAAACTCCACTTTTTAGTAATAATGTTTTGAAGCATTCCTGAGATACTTTGGTCTCCATGGGAGATCTAAGTCATCTCAGGAACCAAAGCAAACTTCCTTTGGACACCTTTTTATCCCTGATTTTTTTTATAAGTATGGCACAGATAATACCACCTTCTGGAGGAGCTGGTTGTGATTCACAATGCATATTTTCTCACTTCACTCTTCAGAGGATGAGGAGTGAATGGTGGTGATGTCACAGATGATTCTCTTCATGCAATGTGCTGGATGCATCCCATCTGGATAAGATGGAAATGAGGATTGTGACCACTTATGGTGCCCTGACCCACGTGCTGGGGACCAGTCACAGCATCTTTTGGTCTCCTCTCTTAGGCAACTGGGGTCTGCCAGGATTTACTGGGCTGGGTATGGATTTAGATAACAACATTTCTTCAGCCTGCTCATCCAAGGTGAACTCATGAGAGGTGGATTTGGGGAGTTCCACTGCAGGTTTTCATGGATGCCTCTCTACCCTTGTTCTGCTGAACCTCCTGCAGCAAGCCTCCAGCATTCCTCTTCCTTTTCCTTCCTTCATGCTCAGCTTTCCCAGGGATGCCACAGCTGCTCCACATGCTTGTTCCAGACCATGTGCAGTTTTAAACTCCAATTATTCCATCTGAAAAGCCTTCCTTTGGGCACTGGGCATTTTCTGCAGAGACCTCTTGGCACTCATCTGACCTTTCCATCAGATATTTGCCTAGGATGTCTGCCTTTGTCACAGACTATCCCAACACTGGGTATCTGCAAAAGATTTTTGCCTCCCCTAGAGTTTTTGCTGTTATGATTGGTAACTGGCAGGGGATTAGGTCAAGCCGACCCGCTCAGAGCTGATGCAGAGGCTGATTTTGAGATCAGCCTGGGGAAAGGTGTGATGTGGGGACCTTTGTGGTGTCACACTGGTGGAAAGGACACTAGAGAGGGCCAGGAGCAAGGCCAAGACTTTGCATTGTGTCTTCAGGATTGCTGAAGATGGTCGTGTTTATTCCAGTGTGAAGCCTCCATACATGATCACATACTGAAAGGGGACACACTTCTGCTATGGTGAGGAAACCAGGTCACCTCTGAGGAAGGAGAAGGGAATATGGGAGAGTCTGGATCACAGAATTAAAGAATTACCACAGACCTCTAAGGTCAATGCACAAGTGGAATACTCAGGTGCATCAAGCAGGGCACTGCTAGCTGGTCAAGGGAGGGGACTGTCCCACATCACCCTGCACTGGGGCAGCCCCATCTTGAGTTCTGTGTGCAGTGTTGGGCACTTCAGAACAAAAAGGACACAGAGCTACAAGAGAGTGTCCAGAGGAGGGCTAAGAGGTTGGTGAAGGTTTCAGGGTGAAGGTTTTCAGAGGAACTGCTTCCTCAGGGAAACAGTTATGGTACCAAGCCTGCCTGGGTTCAAGAAGCATTTGGTGTGATTCTTGGGGTGCCCTACACAGGGACAGGAGTTGGACTTGATGATCCTCATGGGCCCCTTCCAACTGAGCAGATTCTATGATTCTATAATAACTGTCAACATCCCCCCCAAATAAAACACGTATGTAAATATCTGTGTCACCCACTGGAGCATGTCCCAAGTGCCTCATCTTTAAAAACCTCCAGGGATAGTGACTCCACCACCTCCCTGGGCAGGCTGTTCCAATGCCTAACTACTCTCTCAATAAAGAATTTCTTCCTAGTATCAAGACTAAACCTCCTCTGGGCCAACTTCAGGCCATTTCCTCTGGTCCTATCATTATTTACTTGAGAGAAGAGGCCAAGTTGGAATGGATGAGACCTACATTATCTGCATGGAAAGGAACAAAGTTGGAAAAGTCAGGCCTGAGACTGACTGGTGTAAACCCACGTAAAAAGTCATTTCTACAGGAATCCTCCATGGTTTTAATGTTAGATCATAAGCTTTTCCTTTTCCTAGATGCAGTATGTTGTTTGAAACAGGACAGTTGGAAAACACACAGATTTATTACATCTAATATGAGAACAGCTCAAAATTCTGCCTCTTCCGATAGAACTGATTCCGTTTGAACACAAGAGGAAAACTTTTCACTTTGAGGACACTCAGACATTGGAACTGTCTCCCAGGGAAAGTGGTGGATTCCCCCACCTTGGAAAGTTTTAAATTGCAGCTCAGTGGGGTGCTGAGACATCTCACATCAACAACAGGACCAGGTGATTCTTGAGGTCTCTTCCAACATTCTATGAACTGACAGAGCCTGAGTCCCACCAGGGGAGGTGGCAGAGGGCAGGGCTGGCAAAAGCACCCACAGAAGCACAGCCCAGGGTATCCATTGGTATTTCCTGTGCCTATCACTGGAACCAGTGGTAACTAGGGCAGCTTTTCATTGCCTAAGAGAATAACCTCATATCAAAAATGTGAGCAAAGTTTATGCTTCTTCTTATGCAAACCATTTGAAGAGGCATCTTTAACCTGTGTTAGTAGGTAGGGATTACCGGGTCCTTACTTCTGTGGTTTGCTGCTGCAGCTGGGCTGCTGGCTCAGGAAGGTGCCACTGCTTACAACCAGCTTCCATCTTAAGTTTTGGGCCCAACTGTCAGAGATGGTTAATATTTCTGCTGGAAGGAAAGTGGATATTTAGACAAGTGATTTGTTGCAGCAAGGGGTTTCATGGTGAAATTCATAACCACAGACTGGATAGCAGATGCAATTCAGCATTTATAAGCACAAAGTAATGTACACTGGCAAACAGCCCAGACCCTTACCTAACCAAACAGAAGGATGGGCTCTACATGAGCGATTGCCACTCAGCAAAGTGAGCTTGGGGACTTTGTGCAATGCTCTCTGAAAAGCTCAGTTTGAGGCTGACCCATGGCAGGCAGGGTGGAGAAGCTGTGAGATCTGCAGTAGGACATCTAAACCTCTGCATTAAGTTCATGTTGCAGCTAAATCCCAAGTGTCATCCACCCACCTTTGCAGGGAAGAAGACCTGGAAAAGATGTGAAGTAGAGCAAAAATGTCTGGAGCAGCATTCATACAGTGACCCAGGGACTGGAAAAATACCCTGAGAGATTGGAAAGAAGGTTTCATAGTCTGTTGAGGAGACAGAGAAATGGTGCCTCAGGCAGGCCCTGGGCCACTTTTTGCCCAGGGCTTGGAGAAGGTGCCAGGACAATGCTCACACCATCCACTTCTGCTCCTCCTCACTGGGCCTGACCCTTCTCTCATTTGCTGCAGCTCTTCTCACTTTCTTATATTATGATAAGGGGTTTTTTCTTTCTCATTTCTTGGTCTCCCCAGGCATTACTAGACTGTAATAATCAATATTAGTGTTATCCTTGTAGAGGGACCTAATGACTCCTGTATTTAAATCCCTTGATATTTTCCCCTGTGAAGGCTTTTCATGACCTTTTCTTTGAGACTCTTTCACACCTCTGTGGCTTTCAGTAAGCCACTGAAATTCATTAGGAGGAAAACCCTCTGGCTAGAGAGGAGACTTTTATCTATCTATCTATCTATCCATCTTTTTTTGGTCCTCATCAAAATATTCCTATTCGAATTGGCTAAAATAGAAACTGTTAACTATCACCTTTTCCTGTCTCTCCCTGATGTTGCTTGAGGGAAATGCTGGCAAGCTACCAAAATCATAACCCTACCTAAAAGTTCTTAGGCTAAACCAATGCTAAACCAGTGCTGAGAGCACTGGGGAGCCCCTGGCAGGGATGGGGATCACTAGCAGACAGGATCTTTTTGGGCACGTGCCTGTGGGCTGATGGAGCTGCCCTGGTTAAGGTCTGTGCTGCACTCAGCTCAAGTAATGAGTCTTGTAGTTCAGCCCTAAGTGATGCTGAAGAATCAGCATTCAAACCCCTCTGGAGATCTGTGAAGATGGATTTTAAGAATTGCACATGATATAAGTGGCTTTCACTTTCTTGTCTTAAAAATATCCCTGCAATATTAAGTCAAAAAAATCACATTAAGGGAGGATGATTTAGGTAGAAGAGATGAACACCTAGAAGTTAGGAAATGTCACATCTATTGCCTCCATCTCCTGCCTGGATGTATTACAGAAATGACCTTTCATTTCTGACCAGATCTGGTATTTTTTCTGCTGAAATCCTGTCTTGTTCAGGGTAAAAGCTGGATACACACAAAAGTAGGACTGAAGTTGTGCTGCCCAAGGGAATGCAAAGCATCTCAGTCCCAAAGGTTAATGGATCTGGATGCAGTCCCAGAACAAGTGGGATTAGAGTCTGTACCTATAGAAGTTGGGGTTCAGGTGCCTAAACATTGCTGCTTTCTGCTTCTATGAGGTCAGGCTGGGAAACTTGGGGGTGTTCAGCCTGGAGAAGGCTGTGAGGAGACCTCAGAGCAACTTCCAGAATCTGAAGGAGCTCTGGTAAAGCTTGGGAGGGACTTGGGACAAGGGTCTGGAGGGATGGGATGAGGGTAAATGGTTTCAAACTGAAAGAGTGGAGATACAGTTTACAGATTAGGAACAAATTATTTGGTGTGAGGGTGCTGAGCCCCTGTCCCAGGTTGCCCCCAGAAGCTGTGGCTGCCCCATCCCTGGCAGTGTTGAAGGTTGGATGGGGCTTGGAGCACCCTGGGCTGGTGGGAGGTGTCCCTGCCCATGGTAGGAGGGTTGGAATGAGGTTATCTTTAAGGTCCCTTCCAACCCAAACCAGTCTGGGATTCCATGATTCTGTGACTGACAACACACCTGGCTCCAGCTGCTGGAAGAACACAGGTCTCTTATAGGAGCTGTGTCAAATCTGACAGCACTCATGTCACTATCTCAGACTCTGAAGTGTCTTAAAGGTGCCTATTTTTAGGCAGTGGGATGAGGAATTGAAACAAAGTGGAGACAGTTTGGTGTGAGCCAGAACTGTGATCTCCAGCCCTGGGCAGTGGAGAAGAAGCTGGCCCAGTCAGCTGAGCCTGGAGAGCAATGAATCCCCCTGGAGCAGACATGGAGATGCCATCAGCTCAGTCTCTCAAGTGACCCCACTGACTGTTCCCCTTTAGAGGGGTACCTGACACCCCAACATCCCCACAGAGCTGCAGATATGTCACAGGACCCCAAAATGTTCTGCTGCAGCTGGTTGCCAGGTGGCTACCAAGGGGCTTGCAGTGGGCACCAGTGGGCTGAGACCTGATCTGCTCATCCCCATGCTGGGTCCTCAGTTCCCCAACACTGCTGCTTCTCCCAGGTGCTCTGTGGTGATAGAACATCACTCCTCTCTTCTCCTTCTCACCCTAAAGCCTCTCCAGCTGCACCATCCTCAACAAACCTTCCTCGAGGCAGCAGAGGGAAGGAAACTACAGCCTGGGGTGAGACATCCAAACCACTTCTTCCTCATTCACCTCTCCATTCACCTTAGGCTTGAAGTGCATAAAAGTGCTGCCCTCTTCCTTCTGATGCACATTCACTCACCCAAACCCACAGGACAAAGCAGGAGAGACTGAAGCTGCTTTGCAGAGTGTCTTTCAAAGCCATGTGCTGAATTTCAAACAAAACCCCTTCAGACCAGGGAATTAAGCAGCTCAAGTATCTCCCTACTATAAACAAAGGCAAAATGCTGTGTGCATCAGCAAAAGGCTTTGTATTGTAAAGTACTCCCTTTATGTTCAACCAGGAGAGAATTCAAATTATTATTGACCCTTCACTGTAGGAAAGCTGCATTATAATATCTCCAAATCAATAGAGACAAGTGCAGAGCAGCAGAGAAAGGCCACGGCTCTGAAAACTGCCGAAAATTGCATTTTGCTTTGGCCTCTTAAAAAGTTTGCAAAGCATCTATTAGAGGCTCCCAGAGCCTTTTCTATCTAATTGCCATGTTTGACAACGCAATTGCACAGGGGACTGGCGGAAAGACAGATAATGGACCCACTTTAATTGCTTCCCAGTTCCATGAGTCATAACACTTGTGAGATGGCAAAGGGGAAGTGTGGCAGTTTGACTCCAGGAGGTTTCTGGCTTTTAAGAAAGCTCTGGAGGAACAAATGCTAAGCTCAAAGCCAAAGTCTTGGAGGCATTGAAAGTTCCAGGTACTGAATTTCCTTTCATCTTTTGCTTCTGACTCCAGTTAAATTTTAATTTTATTCTGGAAGGAGTGGGAATGGTTTCCTGTCTAAAAGTCAAAGGAATGGATGTCACACCAAGACCCCCATTTTCTCCAGAATGGGCATGAAGGTTGAGTTCAGCAGGTGGTGGAGGGTTCATCTTGAGTTGGTCAGCATTGGTGGTGAGAGCACATTGTGTACCTGGAACTCAGGATGGATTTATCAGGCAGGTCAAGGGAAGGACACTGTGCTTCTGTGGGAACACAGTGGGCATTCCACCTCCTTCCTTCCTATGACACCATTGAACACCTTCTGTATTTCTGACCTAAGGGAAAAGTGTATTTATCCCAGAGCTCGGGATGAACCCTGTCCTGTGCTCATCCTAAAGTGGTCATTTGGCACCTGGTCAGAAAAAACAAAGTAATATTTCCCTGGAATTGGATGTGTCAATCTACCCTGATGCAAGGTCTGGATGGATCATGGCACTTGGTGGCCACTGTGGTCTGGGACACCCTGACACGAAGCACAGTTACAAGGGGAACACCAGTGATGGAGAAGCTCCTTGGAGGAGCAGAGGAAGGCCAAGGCATGGTCCCTCTGGTCTCTGCTACATCACACACCAGGCTGGCTCGGGAAGAAAGGGTCTGCAGCATCCCCTTGACTTCCCAAGATTGTTTACTGCACCCACTCCTTCATTTTCTTCAGGCCCTGCTCTTGCTGGGGCTTCTCTGATGACTGCTGAATGCTGAGCTTTGTCATGGATCAGTCAGGACATGGTTGAGTTGCACAGTAGGAAACTTACAGGGAAATTGCTCTGGGGGATGATTGACAGGGACTGTCTCCAGTGGAAGGAGCTAATCCAAGCAGCTCAAGAACACCAAGTCCCTAATTAAAGCACACAGGCTAGCTCTGCCTGTAATTAATTTCCACCAGCAGCCACCTCTCATTGCCACTGACTCACAGCTTCCCGCAGCCTCGGGTGTCAGCAGCAGGAGGAGAAAAGCCGAGGTGCAGAGCAGAGCAGGATCTGCCCCTTCCCCTTCACTGCTCCACAATGGAGAGATGCCACAGGGTGTCCCCAGCCCTGTGACACTGGGACAGGACCTCATGTCCCTCGGGCAGGGCTGGTGGGGCACACTCAGGGCACGAGCCAGGCAGTGCTGCAGAGGGTGCAGGAGCTTGGCTGGCAGGAAGGGGTGACCCAGGGCACTGAGGTTGTTCCCTGCTGCCTGTTGTCACTTTCTCTCCCCGTGTACACAGGTAGTTATTATCCACTTGCCTTCTCTGGATGGGAGCACAACACAAATGTTTTCATTGTGTTTCCTCTCCTCTGGGAATGGTTCTTTGCATTCACCCCTCTGTGAGCATGTAAGAGATTTACAAAATGGATGGGATGCATCTGGATCAGGGTTGAATTTTCCCCCCTATAGATCTCCTTGGGAAGAACCAGGGAGCCTGCAGGGCTTGGCTGCAGCCCCAGTGCTGTTCTCTTGGCGTGAATGTTGTGTGGAGTGAATCCCATTGCTCCAGTACCACCCTCGCCCCCCATCACCTCAATCATGAGACTGAAGAAAGAGCCTCCAGAAAGTCCTCCTTCTCTGGCCCCGGATTTTTCATTATCAGCTGGAGAGGAATCGTGCTGGTCAGAGAGTTGCCAGCATTGTTTTAATTTCCCAGGAGGCTACTCTTGGTGTGACATGTCTCTAGCAAGGGATTTCAGTTGTCTCGTGTTACTTTGCTCCATCCAATGGGACATGATATGTCAAAGCATGACAAGCCAGCCAGAATGTGTCATAATACTACACTCAACACACTGCCTTCCAGGGATGCTCAGCAGATAATAATATCAGGCTCAAATTATCTCTGCATGCTGAGCTGTTGATTTTTTTCTCCCATGTGGACTATGCTATGGAGGAGGTTTCCTTCCCATATTGGACTGTTGGATCACCACAGATTTATTAGCTGCACACAGTGAATTAATTTGACTAGAGTGAAACTCAGGCCTGGGAGCCCAGCCTACTGGTAGAGAAAAGCAACCTTCCCATCTTGGCTTCTCTGAT
Source organism: Calypte anna (assembly GCF_003957555.1). Lineage (NCBI taxonomy): Eukaryota > Metazoa > Chordata > Aves > Apodiformes > Trochilidae > Calypte > Calypte anna. Next base: position 11,059,286 of record NC_044261.1, read on the forward strand.
ATCTTTGTTACTGCTTCAGTGCAGAGTCTGGTGAGATTTCCATATCATTTATTCCCTTATCGTTGGGGTTTGAAGTTGCTTTTATGTGGAGATGAGGTGATGTCATTAGCTCCATAACAGTTTCCTGTGGGGTGCAACCATAATCTCCAGGATTTGGCTCCAGTGAGCTGCACCATGCACACGACTGGAAGCTGTGGGCTTCTCCCAGTTTCCCCCAGTTTCCCCATTCTGCATCACTGTCCTTTCCTGGCTGACTTTTTGAACTCTGCTGTTTCCTCTGAAGGTGTAATGAGGCATCGCCGTGCCTGAACAGCATTTTCAGGGAAGAAAAACAAATCTCCCACAACAGTAGAGAGGGAAAGCTTCTGTTGGTCCCTGGGCTGGGGATCCCCAGTGATGAGGAGGTCTTTTTCCAGAAGTGCTGTGATGAGCTGGGGAGGAGACACACGTGTCCCTGCCCTCACGTGGGGTTTCGCAAACAGAACCTCCTGCTGCTGTGGTTGCTGCCTGTTCATTTAAGTTCCCGTGTGGGGTTGAGAGAAAGCAAGCTAATTAGTTGCTGCTAATTGCTGGGAAAGCACTGCTGAAACTGCCTCTTCTCCACCATGGGGAGGAAAATCTCTCTGCAGATCTCTCAGCTGGAGGTTCAGCTCCCTCCCAGCTCCCCTTTCAGGAGATAATGGTGGCTCCACAGCCTCTGCCTGTCCTTTCCTGCTCTTTCCCTGCAGCACAGGGAGGGGAAATTTATGGGGTGATAACAGTAAAAAAATTTTTAAAATTATTTTTTTTTTTAAACCAGAAGGTTTGGGAATTTATGAATATCAAAATGCTTCCTGTGATTCCTGTGCAACCCAGCTCCTGGGGAAATGGGTTGTCACCACCACAAAAAAATGTTCCTCTCAGGGGCTCTTCAACACTGGTGGGCTGCCTGCAGCATGCCTGGGACACAAGAAACATAGTTCTGTCTTGCAGATTTCAAGGAATCCTTGAATCAGGCCTTTTGCATTATTTTCTCCCAAAACAGCACTGTTCTTTGTGGAAAAAAGATGCTGTTTTCTCCTCTTTTTTGGTGACTGCACAGGTTCAAAGGGAAAAAGAGGAGAGAGGAAGGCAATCAGGAGCACATGGCATAAAGTTTTGGCCCAAAGAAGGAAAAGATGCTCTTGAGACATCTAGAGGCAGGTCTGCCCTAAAAGTTATTTTGGGAATCCCTCACAGTTGTTTCTTACAGGATGACCAGATCAATCAGAAATTGTTCAAGGAGAGTCACAAAAGCCATTTGTAGTGCAATCTGTGCATATCTGCTAGTTTTCTGGACCTGTTCAGTGATCCCCAACAGCAAGGAGCTGGTGGTATGGCTGGAATGGGACATAGAGGCTGTGTAGTACAACCCCATGGCTGCAGGCACCAGCCACAGCTGGGCAGCTGTTTTCCCATAGCCTGAACTGTGCTAAACCTGCCTGTGAAGAAGACAAGTGCTACTCCTGAGACAGCCCCTCTGCTCAGAGGTAAGCTCTTTGGAACAGGGCTCATGGTGGATGAGTGTTCAGGATGGTGATTGCTCTCTTTCCCCACCGAATTTGGAGGTCTCCCAAGCATGAAAGGCTGAGGAGGTGCTCAGGCTTTGTCACTCTGAGTCAATATTGATCGTAGCTGTTGCCTTGAGTGGTAGGAGCGTTTTTAATTCTGCATTTTAATGGTTTGTCTCCCCTGGCATATGTTGTTTGTGGTGTGTGTTTCAAAGCAAGACACTTTGAAAGGGTGATTTTCAGGCTCATCTATTAGCTGCAACGAAAAGTGCTCTCCCATGACCCTGCCTAATTTGCATACTATTTTTGTTATCATTTAGGAAGCAAACTGCTGATTTTGGTGCTTTGCTTGAACATCCAGTCAGAAGTGGAGTCTTGCCCCGGGGCATGCGTATGCTACAGTGAACCGAAGATCACGATCAGTTGTCAGCAGCAAGGACTGACAGCAATCCCCACCACGATACCCATCCAGAGCCAACGCATCTTCTTGCACAACAACAAGATAACCCTGGTGAGGTCCACCAGCTTCACCTACTGCCGCAACATGACAATTCTTTGGATCCACTCCAACAACATCAGCCTCATTGAGCCTGGGGCCTTCTACGGGCTCAACAAACTGGAGGAGTTAGATCTGAGTGACAACACGAACTTGAAGTCTATCAACCCTGTCACTTTCCGGGGTCTCGTTCACCTCCACACTTTACATCTGGATCGTTGTGGGCTCCTGGAGCTTTCCACAGGGCTTTTTCGAGGGTTGTTCTCCTTGCAATATCTCTACCTTCAGGATAATAATCTTCAGAATCTGCTGGATGACACCTTCATCGATCTCGCAAACCTCACCTACCTGTTTTTGCACGGTAACAAAATCAGAAGCTTGTCAGAGAATGTCTTTCGTGGACTGATCAACCTTGACCGGCTGCTTCTGCACCAGAACAGGGTCAGTGTGGTTCACCGGCGCTCTTTCCACGAGCTTGGGAAAGTTATGACCTTGTATCTCTTTAACAACAACTTGACGGTGCTCACGGGGGAAACCATGGCTCCCCTGGTGTCCCTCCAGTACCTGCGCTTGAATGGCAACCAGTGGATCTGTGACTGCCAGGCTCGGTCTCTCTGGAATTGGTTTAAGCAGTTTAAAGGATCATCTTCAGAGCTCGAGTGTCACCTCCCCCCTCGCTTGGCAGGGAAAGACCTCAAAAAGCTGCAGAGCGCCGACCTGGAAGGGTGCGTTGACTCCTTCAACCAGATACGAACAAGTGTTTTTAGCACTAAGACCAGATCTGGGAAATTGCCAACTGGGCTCCCCCCTCTGGGCTCCCATGATGGCTCCTCCAAGTGCTGTCAGCCTGAGACAGATAAGTCTTTTATTTATGAAGCTAAAGGCAAGGCAGGTCCTTCCTCCCACAGCAGCCGCCCATCCTCCAACAACCCTCTCAAGGATAAGGAGAACATGTCCAAAACCAAGTATGTTGAGACAGACCTTTCAAAAAATGGCAGCAACAAGCAGATAAATGATTCCCCCTTTGGGACCTTCCCCAGCATTGTAGACCCTCCATTGACCAAGTTGAGACCAGAATTTTTAGAGCCTATTGGACCTTCCACAGTCCCAACCAAAAAGAGGCAGGGATGCTCTAAAAAGAACAAATCAAAGTCCCAGTGCCGCCTCACCCAGCCAGGAAACAGCTCCACGTTACAGCTCAGCCTAAGCCTTTTGATCCCCCCCTTGGTGTGGAGCTTACTGTTATTCTGCTAAAATTAACTCTTTTTCCTGGGTTGATGACACTTTAATACTAGACTTCTGCTGACCTCCATAAGTGTTGCAAACAAAAAGCAAAACTACCATCCACCCTGAGAAAGCTTTGTTACACAAAAGTTAACTGGATGCCTTTGTAAAAAAACAAAAACAAACAAAAAACAAAACAAACAAAAACAAAAGAAAAAAAAAAAGACAAACACCGAGATGTACATAATTTATTTGTCCTGAAACCTGTGAATTATACCTTTGGTCTTCGGAACTGCACTTGCCCACAAAGCAGCTTTAGCTACAGCAGATGGTAAAGAAACACGGTTTATTGACAGGAAAAAAAACAAAACAAAACAAAACAAACAAAAAATGTAAGAAATGGTATGAAAAGAATGTCTAAAATCTGTTTGTAACTTGACATCCCACTGAACAATATTACAGGTTCCCATTTGCAGAGGTAATGAATTTGATGCTGTTTGAATCCTATGTTTATGAATATTGCAGTTTTTTCGGTACTCATTCCATCACACCATGTTTACGGGCAGTATTTGTTAAAGAATGCTGCCTTTTCCTTCACAAGATTGCAGTATATATAGATATGCATTTTATTTTACTTGTGTACAAGTATACAGAAAAAAAAAATAAAGATTTCTTTTTCCTAAATAGTTGTCATCTGCGAGGGGTGTAGCGTGCTAACCAGCTAAAAAAGCTGAAAAACTAAAAGGCCATTGAGTAATCCCTGATCTGGAGGCAAGCTGAGTATTTAACACGACAGTAATAAATAAGACATACTTGGAATGGTTATGTAATCTTTAACTGGTACCAGCAAAGGGTTTCCTTGCACGAAACATTCTCTGCTAATGCTCCTGGTTCCCTCCAAACTGTCACAACAGCTCACCCAACATCAGTCATATTTCAGGCTGCTCAGAACAGCAGCAAATATCAGCCCAGCCCCTTGGAGCTGAAGGGCCAGGTCACAGGTAGAGGAATGAATATTAGCCAGCAATCTGTTTGGTTTTTTCTTTCCTGATACGTGGAGATAACTCAGCTCACCCGTGTGACTAATGAACCAGAAGGTGGTTCCAGAGTGGGACAGCACTCAGGCTTGCTCCTCAGGCTTGGAGGTTGGAGGAGATGGTCTTGAAGGTCTCTTCCAACCTAAGCCATTCCATGATTCTGTGATATGATGATGAAATAGGGTCTATCTCTCCAGCCATGCATCTCCTGGCCTTGCAGCTCAGGCTGGAAGTACTGGAGAGCTGGTGTCCATTCTTGGCTGTGCCACCAGTGCTTCATGTGGACACTGTGCAACAGAGTTCCTCTTCTATACATTCCCCATTTTCTACATCAGGATGCTCTGAAAATAGAATCATTGATGTCTGGTTGTCCCTGTACTAAACATAAAGCACCTGCCTAGATCCAGCTGTGATCTGCAGGCCACCACTATGGGTCCGTTCCAGGTCATGGCAGGGTTGGGCAGAGAGTTAGACACAACCTTGCCTTTTCTTACTGAAATTTCTTTTTCTGTGCTCCTCTCTTCAGGAAGACTATTGAGGTCTGTGCATGGAAGACCAAGCTGTCACATGCAGGTGACAAGTTATGTTGTATGGGAGGGCCTCATTATCAGGTGTTGGCCAGAGAAGAGCAAGAGCAATGCCATGGATACACCAAGGTTCTGAGAACCTGCAAATCAGGCTGAGGGTCTCCAGGCTGCATCATACACCATTAGGGTCCATAGCACTGGGACTGGTGCTCAGCTTCATGGAACAACCCTGTATGGAGGAGAGAGGGCCCATGACCAGCCAGGAGTGAAGGATTTCAGCAGGGCCATGACTTAGTTCCTGGTCTGTGTCTGAGTGTTCATGAGAGGAAACAGTGACCATAGGAAGGAGCAGGGGAGGATGCTTGGATGGTTCATATGCCAGAAGGATCAGGATGCTGCAGGCTGGGCAGCCAGCTTGGCACTATCTGACAGCCACCTGCAACAACTTCATGAGATATTACAGGGTACTTTCTACCTGTGCCACAGTCAGCTTCCACCTGTGTGAATGACTGGCAGGGCAATGGCTGAAGTGCTGTATTTGTGATCTGTCTCCTCCAAATCCACCATCAGGGCTGCTAAAAAGATGTGGCACAGACCTGTAGTAGTGAGCAGCTTTTTCTTGGCCCTTTTCTTCCCCCTGAGATAGGGACTGATCAGCCAGCTACAGCTGGGCAGGAGATGCTGTATCCCCAGGTTCCCACCAGATCACACTGCTTCCATCCTAGCTCCATGATCAGAATCAGCCTCTGCTGGGCTTGTTTTTTTGTCCTGCACAAAGGGTGAAGCAAGGAGTCTGTGCCCTGTGCTGGGGGAGCCCTAAGTGCCCTGGTAATCCAGACAGAGCCTTGACAATCCTGATGCCTGCTCATGTGTCCAGGCTGTGTGTGTACTTCTCCACACACAAGGATGATAGAGCAGTGTATAATCACCTGCTTTCTGCCACACTTGCTATGATTTGTCCCCTTCATGCCACTGCTGAAGGATTTTCTAAGGTCCTGCATACCCAAGGCAGAGCCTGTCCTCTCCTATCCATACAAATCATCATCCAAACTCTTGAGAGATCCAAACCTACACCTGAAGCTGAAGCACAATCACAATCACAGAGAGCAGCTCAGCTGGGCTTGGTCAGGGGCTCAACACCACTGAAAACCCACAGAAAAGCCAGAAGAAGGAGAACTGCTGGATGCTGTGAGGAGAGGCTGTGGAAACTCCCATTCTGGTCATCATCTCAGGACAAGTTTCGTGTCTCTCTTGCACAGCAGTTAATGAGTCTTGTGGTCAAAATGCTTGGGCCAATGCCCACTGGTCTATGGGCATGAGGAAACCAGACGAAATGGTGAAAAAAAAAAAAAGGATGGAGCAGCAGAAATACTTCCTGGTGGTTCCCCACAGCAGGTAAATGGGGCCTGAGCAGAGCTGAGATCTGGGCTTCTCTGTGCCCAGATTAGTATCACAGGGAGCTTGGCTTTGATGATCCCTGTGGTTAACACAAAGTAGAGTAGCACATGGCTGTCACTTACCCTGACTGGCCTAGGAGTCTCTTTATGCCAACCCAGTGACACTCTTCCTGCTTTCTAGAGCTTCTGCTGTTTCAGTGGCTCCTAGGGCTATATATTGGCCACAAGCCCAGAAGAGTCCCTTGTGCTAATTCCTAGATTTCCTGCTGTCCAGATGCCAATTTCTATGTTTACAGGCATTTGAAGGCCACTTGAATGACAAATCACTGAAGACAGGGATGCAGTGGACACCTGTAGGAGGCTGGAAGAGGCAAAGGGTGAGCTCTGGTGTGGGTGAGGGTAGGGAGGGTCTGAGGACTTCATAGCAAAGCAGTTTCCCTTCTTCTTTGTGCTTTGCTGGGGTTGTCACAAGTCTTCCAAATACTCATAGACTTGTCTTACACTCAGATGTCACCGAGTTAAATAGGATTTCCCCAGCAGGGATCAGGACCTTATTGACTTCCCCATCCCAGGATACTCACTCTCTTTCTTTCTTTCTGTGCAACACACAGACAATCTTCTGCTCAGATCCTTGATGCTGGCATTTAAAAAATCAGACCTAGTCAACAGGGAGGAGTCAGAATGGCTCTGTATGGATGAGGGATACAGTCCAGGCTGTCCTGGGAAGAATGGGCTCCTCATCACAGAGTGCACAGCTGCACAATTGAGTTCCCAGTGTCTCCTGTGCATTGTCACCATGCAGCCCCTTGCTAATGCAGTGCCTGCTGTTGTAGATGTAGTAAAAAGACCATCCCTTAAGTAGTGGTGGAAAGATATTGTGCTCATGTTTGCTCCTCTGGCTTCCACAGATCCACGCTCATCCTTTGCTGCCAGCTCCATGCTTGTCCTTGCCACAAGCAGGAACAGTACCAAACCAAAAACTTTTTCCAGGTTTTCAGGTCCACCTCTAAGTACTGCTGGGCTCCAAGCTACGAAAGGAGACAATTCTCCCTTTGTCATATTAACATGTGAAGTGCCCTGCTCATCCCACCACCTTCCGAGCCTCATGCAGGGGGAAGAGCACTGAACCTCTTCCTAAGGATGGGGCAGTGGAGCCCAAAGGCCTATGTCCCCAAGTGGTGATTTATCCCATCATAAATGACATGATTAACACAGATGTGGTGAGCCTCCCTCCAGAGGTCCTCATTTCTTTCTCAGCTGCAATGCCTGACATGGGCACAATTTATGTAAAAGTGATTTCATCAAACTGGATTTGAAAGCTTTTTTTTTTTTTTTTTTTTTAGTGGATAACTGTGATTCATTGAGATCAAATATCTCCAGAGGGATGCTGTGGCTTTGATGCCATTCCTATCAGCAAGACCTTTTTCATCAAAGCCAGGGAGGAAGAGAGACTTATGCAGTGTGAAAGAAACCCCACTAATGATCTGGTTCATAAGCACAGATGTTGTTTGGGAAGAATGTAGATGCTCTGACACATGTAGCTCAAGCATTTCTAGTGTAAGATACTATCTCCTGAGGATTCCTCACTTTCCTGGTCCAGACCCCTCCAAACTCTCCAAAGATGAACTTGTCTGTGCATTTAAAGCAGGTCTGGGTCTAAACCTCATCACTATAGGTGCTGAATCAGCCCTGCTGGAGGCACACCATTAACCAGATGATCAGGAGAGGCTAGGAGCAGGGCAAAAGCATCCAAAGGTGACCATGGGCAGGCACCTTGGTAGCTTTGTTCTCTACCCATCACAATCAGCAAATTGTGTTCCCAACAGCATTTCAGGAACAGTTACTTTGGTGCATGCAGAGATCTAGAAGCACCCTAAGTGAGACAAACTTAGGCAGAGCTAGTGGCTTGGCTTTGGACTTCTGGAGTCTACAGTTGCCTTAGATGAAAGTTGTGGTATCTGCTTTCCTCCCCTCTCACCTCCCTTACACTGTCCTGTGCTTCCCCTGAACCAGAGAACTCCCATTTCCAAACTGGTCCTCCAGACAGCAGAGCTCGGACTCTCCAATTGCTAAAAAAATATTATACATGTCTCCAAACTGAAACGAGTTTCAATCCATAGGGCTTCTTAATGAACCTCATTTAGGTTCTGCTTAGCTGCATAGTGGTTTTGGAGACCATGTTTCCAAGCTTTCTTCATCTGATGCTGAGGTCTGCCCACTCCTCCTCTGATTCAGGGAACCTATCAGAGAACACCCAGATCTCACCAGACTCAAGACAGTGCTGTGAGGACTGGCAATGCCACAGCATCAAGGACTGGAACCTGCTTCTGGAAGTAACGTTTGGAGTTACCTGCTTGTAGGCAGAAGTACCTGCTCGTATCCCTGGCCCTGGGCTTCAGGCAGATGGCAGGAATTATTGGGCATCTCTGCCTCATCTCTCCCCCATAGCTTACAGAAGATCCTGGGAAAAACCCCCAGCTGCTTGGGATTGAGGTCTCTGCTCCTAAGCAGAATCTCCTACACTTTGTGAGCAAGAGAGGTTTTCTCGTCTCTCTGCTCTGATGCAGAGATTATCTGAGCTGCTGAATTGTGCTATAAACAATCACAGTGCCCAGGAATAATAAAGTTTGGAAGGTTTTAGAATTCCAAGATCTGTTTCTGGATTAGTTCCCTATCACCAGAGAATGAGGGAGGAGAGCTACTGCTCTTCTTCCTCCCTCTCAACATTGGAAAAGGATAAAAAAAAACAGTAATTGGGAGATGGAATGGATGGGAGAACAAAGAAGAGGCAAGACGAGCAAAGATTTTTTTTTAGGGGTGATACTCGACAGCAGTTTCATGATTGCCCATGGGGAGCTTTGGAGATAGCACAAAATCTTGGTACAACAATGAGGGCACGGAATCTGTGAAACTATGCAGAAACCTTCCCTGTAAAGCCAAACCCAAACATTTGAATCTGGCTGGGGACAGAAACACTCATTAGAGATCTCTTGATTTGTGCCATAACTAGGGCACAGCACCTGGAAATGCTGAGGCAGGTGAGACTCAATGGAATTGCTTCCCAGGCCACTTATAATTAGGGAACATGGAGACCTGGGAAAGGAGAAGCACAATGAAAATAAAGGTCTGCACTGCCCACTCACTGAACAACGAAACACTTCAGATCTTTCAATGACCCACCTTCTGTACAGCTTGAGAGACCTGTTCTAGGTCAGCAGGTACCAAAAAGGCCCAGCTGTCATCAAGCATAAAAACAGTAACACTTTTGGGGATGAAATCACAGCTTTTCATAGGCTGCTGAACTCCTCATGGCACCAACACGAGCTGGGATGAGTCACAGGAAGGGCCCTTCACAGTGTTTCAACTGTGGGTGGCTCCATCTGCTGTGCCTTACTTGTGTTTGGTCCATCTGCAGAGGTTTGCTTGTGTCAGGTCCATCAGCAGTAACTTCATGTCTGGATCCATCCAAAGAAGTTTACTCCTGACAGGTCCATCTGCAGAGGTTTATTTGTATCGAGGTCCACCTACAGTGGTTTCTTGATACCTGGGTCTATCTGGAGTGGTTTCTTTGTGGGTTGGGTCCCTTGGCAGTGGCTCTCTCATGGCTCAGCTCCTTCGTGGTGCTGTGGTTGTGCTTGGTTCTCACTTGCATTTGTTCTTATGCGGCTGGGTTTGAGTATAAGTGCTTGGATTTAAAGCAGCAAGGGGACAACTGCATGGTCTGGAGTGAGGAGGTAACTTTGCCATGTGAGGGGGTAACTACACATCTCCAAACAGTGAAGCTGCAGCTGTTGGCCAGTTGTGCACAGGGAGGTTTAAAGCAGCACTTTGCCCAGGGAGGTGGTGGAGTCAACATCCCTGAAGGAGTCACAGAACCATGTAGGTGTGGCCCTTCAGGACATTGTTTAGAGGACATGGTGGTGTTGGGTTGACAATTGGACTTGGTAGTCTTAGAGGTCTTTTCCAACTTTGATGATTCTATGATTCTGCAACTCACTGCCTGAGTGTCTGCTGTTGCCTGGGCTGCAGGACCCTGCTCTGCTTTCTGCACAAGCTGCTCTAGCACAGGTTGATCCCGAACTGAGAGAGAAGGATCAGGAGCTTCACCGCATGGACAGCTGCCATGGTCCTGCTTGTCCCTGGGGTAGGCTTCCCAGGACCATGGCATTTGCTGCCTGATTCCTCCCATCACCTCAAGGTGCCAGGAATCTTCCCTGCTGCCCATGAGCAGAAAGGTGCCTTATGCAGCAGTGTGTCTGTGTCTGGGAGCACCAAGCACAACATGAGACCTCAAGTGAGTCCCTTAACCTCTTTCCCTGTCTCATCCCTGGCAGTATTGAAGGCCAGGTGGGATGGGGCTTGGAGCAATATGGTCTAGTGGGAAATGTCCCTGCTGATGCAGGGGGTTGGAACCAGATAATCTTTAAGGTTGTTTCCAACCCAAACCAGACTGGGGTGCTGTGATTCAAAGATGTCTATCTGGGTGTGGAGGGGCTGGTGGTAGGAGACTATGCTGGGTCTTCAGACACATCCAAGCTTCTCCTTCAACAGAAGGGCAGGATCCTTGACTCCCTTTTCTCTCCACTGGAGCAAAGCCCAGGATTCTTATTCAGCTGCACACTTGCTAAATAAGGGCAGATCTGCTCTTTTCTCCCCTGGTATTTCCATTCAAACCGCAACAACAGTGGCAGCAGGAACAGCCGCTCCCATGGAATATTTATAAGTTGTTTGCAGAAATGTCAAGAAAAGCCAGTGGTTATATTAAAACACTCTCAAAGCAGCAGCCTTGGCAAGTTATCTTCTGTGATTCTTAGTCAAAGTGCTTTCTGTAATGGTTACAAGCGCTTACAAATCCCAGTGACATTTTCTTGCTTCTTGACAAACATCCCTTCGGTGTCCTGACACCCAGACAGGAATCAATCACTTCTGCTCCTTCATTAGCTGCCTCCAGCCTCCCCTCCACGCTGCAGGGAGACTAACACTGAGTTACCTAGAAGGCTTAGTCCCTTTCTGCATGACAATTAGAGACTGAACTCCACGCTGATGCAGAGAGGTTGAGGAGCCCGAGTGCTCCTCACCCGGTGGTGTTGGACATGCACGAGTTTCAAGCTGACTTCAAGAGGCTGGGCATAAATGTTCCCATTTGCTTTGGGCAGTAAAAGTGAAATTTTCAAAAGGTTTCCAAGCACAACTACTAATTTCTAGATTTTGCTAAATGCCTTTTTGTTTGTTTTGCTCCTTACTGCTTCTCCCTTGTTGTCAGAATATCCTTGCTGGGACTGGAGATAAGGCTGGTGGGGACAAACGGTGTTGGAAGGAAAGAAACCTGAAATCTCCCAAACAAGGATGGCTCAGAAGGCATTCATGTACACACCTGATTTCTATGAGTTAGAAGTGGGACTGGAGAGTAATCTGGGATGTTTAACTTTACTGTATATATTTTGAGGCTGTGTATCCCTTTTGGGAGTTTCCAGCAACTCACCAGGGGGTTTTAATACAAAAGTCCTCCAGTTCTTCCAGCACTGTTGGTTTGGTTGGACCTGAGAGATACTCTGGGCTTTGACCAGATTGTTCTTGGCCAACTTTTGTAACCTGGAGAGGCCAAGAATATTTAGATGCCATCAGAGGAACACTTGGAGTCTGATTTGTTTCCACGTTTGGAATATATTTCTTATTTTCACCATAGCTATGGTCTTCAATCAACCTAAGAGATTATTTCCAGTCACTGGGTGAAACATTGTTCATCTCAGAAGGAAGGAGTGTTTTTAGGAAAAAAAGAGATGCTGTTCATTCATCTTTCCAGGACCCTGAGTTACCTAGTAGGCCTAATGGTCCTGACCATCCTTATTTGGAGTCTCCACCCAAACCATGGGCTCAAAAACTCTATTTAAGTTCAGCCTGGTGCCTGCAGTCCCTCTCAGAGCCATGCTGGAGGAGCTGTGAGGTCTACAGCTCATTCACAGTGATGTCTGTGTCTGGCTACAGAGCCCTGCAGCTCTGAACCTCAGCTGGGGACTGATTTAATGGCTTCACCTTGGACATGTCTTCTTACTGTGGACACTGTCAGGCATCACTGGACCTAGTCCTGACATTTGCATTGACTTTTTGGCCCCACGCTGGACCTGCTTCATTGCTGTGATATTGCTGTGTGATGTGAACTCCTGGATGAACCCACCCACCATCTCTTGCTCTTGTTTCCTCACTCAGGTCCTGTGGGAGAGGTTGTGGCTGGTGGGGTCCTTTCCAGCTGTGGTATCTTGCTCAGATCCTTTATTTCCTTCCCTGACTCAGTATCCCAGTTCTTGCTGCTCCCCTGCACATCTCACAAAGTCATAAACCTAGACATAAATTATAATCATAAATCATAAAAAGACATCAAAATCAGAAATCATAGACAGCAACTATATGATGAGGAGGGTCTAGCAGAACAAAAGGCAACCCAGGAGGTCTGAATCTTGTCTGAGGTATGACACCAGTCTTCTCCAGAGTTACTAAAATTCCCTGCTTACAAAACCTTTTGTGGGGCTGGAACAATTCACATAGGTTTAAGGGGGGTCTAGTCAAGCTTTATAGTTTTCAGGTTCTTTCTGGTTTACTTGAAAAAACTAAAAAAAAAAAAAAAAAATGAGGAGGAGGGTGGGCTCCTAACCATGGACCAAAGACTGGAAAGGAAGCATCTGGTGTGACTAGGGGTTGTCATAATGAAGATGAGTGTCACATAATAATGATGGATTCAGAAACTTTCACCTTGATTTCCATGTCTATTTGAGCTTTGAAGTGAGCCTCTAATATTATGTTAGCAGTTTATTGTGTGTGCTTCATTAAAAATACATCATAGAGTTTTTTGAGCTAGAAGGGACGCAAATTAGGTCATCGAGTCCAACCTCCTGCTGTTCTGCTAGGACTCTGATCTTGCTAATGACTCCAGCCCAGCCCTGACAGGTGCTTGTCTGGCTGCCAGTTGAAGCTCTGGGCTGACAGGGGGGAACAAGGCTCGATCTGAGAATATCTCACTTTTTGAAAAGTTTCAGCCTTCTTGTTAAATGGGATTTTATTTCATGTTTCCATACGCTCGCTTGGCCAGAGCCAAGCTGCAGGGAGAGCAGCTCTGTCTCCTCTGATGTGTTGCAGCTCCCCTCCATGCTTTGAGCTGGGCACATTCGGCTGCTTCTGCTGCTGGGGAGCAAGAGATGGGTGGGACAGAGAAGCTGCTCACCTGGGGGAGTTCTTCTTGAATGCATCTCCCCAGCTGACAGCACTTGGGTGGGATGGTGGCTCCAGGACCAGAGCTGCTGTGGTCTTTCCTCCTGGTTATTCTCAGCACTGATCCTCTGGGGTAGTGGTGCAGGTAAAGGTGTTAAGCTTCAGCACTGCTGAGCAATGAAGAATCTCTTTGGCTTTTCTTCCATGTTAGATCTGTAGAGTTTGCCTCAAATTGTTTTTCAGCCTGAGCTGCAGGACCCAAGAGTCTGAGAAACACCAGGGCAAATCTAAATGAACATACTGAGAGGCTGCCATCTTATTGTTGTCTTGGACTGATTATGGAGTGGTGCAGCTCCTGAGGTTTGCTGGGACTTCATCATCCCATGGCTTGCTTCTAGGTTGTGCTACAAGTGTCTGTGATTGAGCCCCATGCAGCCTCCTGTCTGCCTGTCAAGGGAAGACCCAATAAAACTGAGCTAAGTGCTCAGCAGTGCTGCCAAGTGCTCACAACCAAGGAGGCTGCTCCCATCTCAACTCAAGAACTACCTCACCTGCCACCATAAGCATATGTGTGGAAGTGAAGTGAGATCCATCCCCTCCATCAGCTCTCCTGTGGGCATCCCAGAACCTCTGTACATCAACTGAGGCAGATGGAGCTGCCAGGTCTCCCATGATGTGGCTCTGTTCTGGCTCTAACCAATTTGAGAGATGCATCTGAGATGTGTCCTAGTGAGGAAGATCCTACCCCAGCATTTTCTGCTTCCAGAACAAGTGGTTTGGCCAGGGTCAGCATGGTGCTGGCAGCTCCTGGGGGAGAGACAGCATGAAAAATGGAAGGGAGGGGACCAGTGGTGAAAGACCATCATACCACAGCATTGCTGTGCTCTGAAGTGAGGTCTACAAGCAAGGTGCCATCTTGTGGGAAGATGTCAGCACATGGCTCCCCTGGGAGCATGGAGAAACCTCTCTCACTGCCACTGCAGCAGGACACAGAAGTCTAAGCAACCTCATTTGGCCATCCCTTGGTTTTGAGGCTGGTTCCAGCTTGAAGATGCTCCTGGATTTTTCCCAGGCTCCATAGCTCCTCCAGGAGAAGGAAAACACAGACCATCAGCATCTGTAAAGACTCTCCTGCCCTGGGCTGTGCAGTGCTCTGCAGAGCTCCGTGCTGAGCATGACCTAGAAAAACCTCTTAATATGTTGTTCATTTTGAAAGGGGCCATGGTCTTATCTAATCACAAACCACATCCTTCAGCACCAGAGCCACTGCAGTCAGGTTAATTCAATTAGTAAATCACCATGCTGAACTATTTAGAGACAGTTTTTAATGGCTCGAGCAACAGGAGGATAATAATGTAGAAACAAAGTGCACTGATATGCTGGGATGGGATAACTGGCATCCCTCATCTCCCCTGTAGGGCCTTTGCAAGACTCTGCTGTTTTATGGGGCTTTCTTAGTGCTCTGGAGGTCCCCTCCCCAGACCCCTTCCCTGGAACTCCTTCTTTGTCATCCCTGCAGCCTCAGAGAATCTCACACATTTTTTCAAGCATACAAGTTTGAGAGAGTGCAGAGTGGGTTTATTTTCTTTTTTTACTTTCCCCAACAATCTTATTTTAAGACTGTCCTCCCCCTCTTCCCTCCTCCAGGTCTGTTTTGCCTTGTGTTAGCCCACTTGAGATCTGGGCACCTGAGCTCAGAGGTGCTGGCTCCTTTTTTTGAAGGGGGATGGAGGCTACCTGAGACCCAGGGTACAAACCTATAACCTGCAACGTCAAAACTTAGCCAAAGCAGGGAGTTGAGAAGAGGAACAAGAGGTACTAAGAAAGGCAGAGATCCTACTCAGTATTTCTCTTCCAAACCTCCATCTCTCTGGGAAGGGCTCAGCAACATATTGTCATAATCTGTGGGAGAAATGGAGGCTCTGAGTGGGTTAAGGATGAGATTTCAAAAAAAAAACTTGCTGTTTCTCTCTTCTTCAATATAAAAAGGGCATGGAGTTGTTGGAGAGAGTCCAGAGGAGGAGATGGAAATATCAGAGGGCTGGAGCAGCTCTGCTCTGGAGCCAGGAAGAGCGAGTTGGGGGTGTTCAGCCTAGAGAAGAGAAGGCTGCAATGGGGAGACCTTAGAGCACCTTCCAGTGCCTGAAGGGGCTTCAGGAAAGCTGGGGAGGGACTTGGGACAGGGAGGGATGGAACAAGGGGGAATAGTTTCAAACTGGAAATTAGGAGATGTAGGTTAGATATTAGGAAGCAATTGTTTGGTGTGAGGGTGCTGAGCCCCTGGCCCAAGTTGCTCCAAGATGCTGTGGCTGCCCCATCCCTGGCAGTGTTGAAGTCCAAGTTGGATGGGGCTTGGAGCTACCTGGGCTAGTGGGAGGTGTCCCTGCCCATACAGAGGGGTTTGGACTGCATTATTTTAAATTCTCTTCCAACCCAAATTGTTCTGTGATTCTATGGTTTTCATCCAGGGCTCATCAAATAATACACAGAAAGTTTAAATCCATAACTGAGCAGGAATCAGCATCTTTCCTGAATAAGTCTCTGTAGAGAAACAAGATAAACCAGGTGCCTCGAGTTGCCAAAGAGTGGGTGTGAGTCCACCTGTGCTTGGTTAGGGCAGGCCCCCTATTACCAGGGGGCCAATAAAGGTGGGACACACACCCACAGAGAGAAGCTCCCTCCTGTGTGAGGTGATGGAGAGGCCAGCAGCTCGTCGAGCCCTAGGAGCAAGAAAGGCTCCTCCTGCTACAAGTCTCAACACCGAAGTTCACTTATAGAAAGCTTCTTCATTGCCTCCAGTCTCATGTTTCCCTAAGAGTGGAATTTGGATGCTGTGAGTCAATTTTGAAGACAGTCATTCCCCTCCTCCCCACAAGATGAGCACCTGCACCTGGAAAGCCTGGCTTGAAGAGCAACCTTCTAGTAATGTGATGCTCAAAGCAGCCCTTCCCATGCAGTGTTGCTGCAGACTCCTTGCAAACATGCTGTGGGCTGATGACCTAAATGATTTCATCCTTTTCCCAGCTAGCCTCACCTCACTCAGCCTGGAGAGCACTTGAGGTGGGATGACAGCTCCTTTCTGCTTTCCCCATGAGCTACTTAATATGTGCCCTGTTTTGCCTAACACTGCTCTGAAAACAGCACTGTAAATGGTCTGGTGTTTATTGCTCTGATATCTGAGTGCTTCACAGCCCAGTCTGGATGTTTTCAAGACCTTTGTAAAACAAGGAGATGGTTTTAACACCACTGTAGTGCTTTCCAGGTGTTTGGAGAGCAGGATCTGATGCTGCTCTGCTCTTATCAGCTCAAAACACAAGTGGGTCTGGCTTCTCAGTGCCCCTGCCAGAAAGGAGCTCCCAACTACCTTCCTTTCAGCAAGAAAAATTTCTATATTTTCACTGCTTGGAGGATGCTAAACAAAAAAACCAGACAACACCCCAAATTGTGCTGTTTCTGTTATTTTCCTTCCCAAACTTTTAGCTGTAGGAGGCATTTCCCAACCACCTCTCACGAGAGTGGTGTAAATAGTCCCAGTGTGCCTATTTGAGACATTTAGTACCCAAAAGAGTCTGGACCCAACAGAAATGTCAGTGCTTGATGCTTTTTTTTTTTTTTTCTTCCCCCCCTTCCTCCTCCCAAGATGACTGAAAAGAGGAAGACAACAACAGCCTCTTAAACTGGTCTTATTTCAGGTTTCTACAGTGGAAGAAAAAGCTTGGAAATAGCAGCCTGAACTTAGAGAGAGGTCCCCAAGAGAGCCAGGTGGAGGTCATCTTGCTCCATCTTGCTTTTCTATTCACCCAAGTGACTGTGGCTTTCCCACAGGATGCAGCCATGGGTCTTGCACTCATATCCAACAGTGGTTCCATGTCCAGCTCTTGACTCCCTGGTTCTTGGTTCATTCCCTTGCACTTGGATCCCACATCTCTGTCTTCAGGATTTCTGTGGCTCATGGTGAACAACAATGTCTTGAAGATTTGGAAGCCTTTTTGCCCCCAGGATCATCCCCAGGGTAGGCTGGAAAGCTCAGTGCTCCAACATCAATCTCAGGGAACTGAATCACAAGAAGGCCAAAATCAGAGTCTCCAAAATATCTCAATTACTTTCATGAGCTTCTCTTTCTCAGCTTCAGGAAGGTTTTTCAGTGCTGGAGATTCATGTCAAAACCAGCCTGGGTGCCTCATGCCTGAAATCAATTGGCTGTTGATCAAGATGGAGCTGAATGAAACAGTCCATCATCTCCCAGAAAAACTGGCTTTTTCCTCTAATGCCCATTTACAGCTATATCTGTGCAGGTACCAGTTTTCCCTGCTTTTCCTCAAGTTTTTGCTGAAAACATTGAAACAGGAATATGCACTACAGCTCTTTAGCTTTCACAAGGGGAAAAAAAAAAAAAAGCAGTGTTTGAAAACTGAAAATCTTAGTTGAAAATGGGAATTCTTGGCTGGTTTCCTTTTCCAGGGGAAATTTTGCAAAAAGTCACTTTTTTTTCCCTAGTTTTTCTTTTTCTTTTTTTCTTTTTTTCCCCTGCAAAAAAAGTGTGAGCTTTGCTGTTTTTCCAGCAGCTGTAGCATGAGCTCATATGGGCAAAAAAGAACCCTAGGCTGTGCACTGGGGGCGAGAGGCATCTGGTGAAGAAGAGCAGATTGTTACACCAGTGAAAGGCGTTAAATTCAACAAGTGAAAACTGACAAGCTTGAGACAGAAGCATGGAGGGAGAGGATCAGGTTAATTAGCCTCCCAGGAGAACTGAAGGCCACAAGCTCAGCAGAAATTGGTGGAGAAATTAATTAAAGGTTTGTTGGTAGCTGAGCTTGGATGATGCAAACTAAAAATCCCCATGGCAAGTGCCTATTGCATCCTGATTCAGGGAGCTGCTCCTGGACTGCTGCCAGGCACTGACACAGCCACTGTTTACACCTCTGAAAAGTCAGTGGACAGGAGGGAGAATTAATTGGCCTGAGCCCAATCAAGGGAGACATCAGAGCTGCCTTCATCCCTCAGTCTTGGTGGGTGGTCAGGAAGAGTGAGAGCAGAACTTCACAGAGGGAAGAGACCCTACCGGGCTCTATAAGGCTGGAGGGATGAAGGGATGGAGCAGGCATCACTTGGTGCTGTGATGCTGTCAGGGTCAGAGTCAGGAGGACTTTGGGGTGACCTGCTGAGCATTGTCCCTGAAAAAAATCCTTTCTCCTCTACCTCTGGGTAAGCCATGCACTGTGCAGCACAGGGGCATGCTGAGAAAAGCAGCAGGAGCAGGTCAACATCTTGCAAAAAGGTTGAGCTACTTCTTGAGAACCACAAGGCTTCCTTCAAGAGGGGCAGTGTCTGGGAACAGAGTCACAGAATGGTTTGGGTTGGAAGGGAACTTAAAGATCATCTCATTCCAACTTCCCACCAGCCCAGGTTGCTCCAAGGCCAATCCAGCCAGGACTTCAACACTGCCAAGGATGGGGCAGCCACAGCTTCTCTGGGCAACCTGGTCTCACCACCCTCCCAGCAAAGAATTTTTTCTGAATGTCTAACCTAAATCTTCCCTTTTTCTGCTTTAAAGCCATTCACGCTTGTCCTATCATTTTATGTCCTTATAAAATGTCCCTCCCCAGCTTTCCTGGAGCCCCTTCAGGCACTGGAAGGTGCTCTAAGGTCTCCCCATTGCAGCCTTCTCTTCTCCAGCCTCAACACCCCCAACTCTCTCAGCCTGGCTCCAGGAGCTCTGCTTCAACAGGACAAATCCTCAAGTCAGAGCAAATTCCTGTTCAGAATGAGATGATTTGACCTTAAAGTCTGAAATTTCTTTCTGTGCTGTTTGATCATGAGATTCAAGGACCTTTGGGTATGGCATGAAGAAAGCAGGACACACTGACAAAATAGTTGGGCTTCATGGCACTGAAGCCTCCCCCAGCATGGAGCTGACAGATACAACCCATAAAAGGCTTTTGGAAGGGATCTGACATCATATTCTGTTTTTAAACATTAGTATAGAGCATTACCTAATCCATGTTAAATGGGTTGGGAAGTTACAAGAGGCTACAAAACTCTGGTAATCAACACAAAACTGTCACTGAGTGGGGACATTTCTGTCGGGATCTCAAGGAAACAGCGAAGCCTTTGTACTTCTCAACATTTCTATCAATTATCTAAAAATAAATCTCAAATTTGCAGATAGCATCCAGACTCTCAGGATGGCACAGACAGATAAAAGCAAGCAGATTTACAGACTTAGCTAAATCCCTGGTTGAGTGGGGCTGTTCAATTAAAATGTGTTTTCTCACAGCCTGATGAGTGTTGGCTGCTTGGGTACAGGGCAGGCAGGAGCTGCTGAAGGCATCAGCTCTGACAGAGCTCTGCAGAAGGTGAGCATTGCTGCCTGTCATTCCCAGGCCAGCAAACTGGAGTGGGATTGAAGAGACTTGAGGACAGGATAGAGAAAGGAAATTTAACTTTGATATAAGACTCTTGATGGGACTGGGAGAAAGATGCTCCCCCTTTGATACTCTCTGCTTAGGAATTCCCAGGTTTCTATGCTGTGGGATCATTGGTGTCTCCCTGAGCATCCTAACTGGTGTTACTGGTGCTCACAGCACATGGACCTGAACAATTACAGAGCTGGGACATTGCAGCCACCCCTCCAACAGTTGCTGGGGTGTTGCAGTCCTCTGTAAGCAGAAGATTCTAAGGTGGCTTTAAGCCCCAAATTTTTGCCACTTGGCCATGGAGGCCCGTGATGGCAGTTCCAGAAGAAAGTTTTGTCCTGTCTCTTTTGCATTTGGGTAATTTCAGGTTTTCACCTAAGCAAGAAGATCCCTGGCTGAAGTTGTATCCCAGGGCACCCAGGTCTCCTGTAGTTTTTGCAGTGGGTTTTAAACCTGGTTCTGCACCAAGAGAGGTTATCAATGTCCCATGAGAGAGTTTAAGTGCCATTAGGAACAAGTTGCTCAGCTTTGAGGTCAGAACTGGATCTCCACTCTGTCTGACCAGCATGTGGATGGAAAGAAACTGCCATTTACTGTCATGGATTTCCTTACAATGTCTTAAATGTGTTCTTATAGGGGTGTGCCAGGTGACAGCTGGAAAGGAAAGAGTACAAAGGCTTCTGAAAGAGAAACTTGAGTAGAAATATCACTTTTTACAGGAACTGTCCCCACAGACCCTGAAGGCAAAGATTCCTCCTTCATGTATAGAGGTGTAGGGGGATCAGGGTCTGGTTGTAACCACTGCCATTGTGTTTGCTCAATAAAACAACCTTTTGCAAGCAAGCAAGATTGAAAAACAGAGAGCTGAGGCCAGAGGAGAGGAAGATGGGGATGGTCTCACTAGGGCACTGGTGCTGGGCTGGTTTCAGAGGCAAAGCTTCACAAGAAGGTTATTCTCAGGGATCTGTGCAGAACTTATGATAGAGCTAAAGCTGGAGTTGAAATGTTATACGAATTCTGAGATCAGAAGGAAGATAAGCAGATGTAAACATCTTAGATTCCTGCAATAGGGGGATTTTTTCCAAAGGTGATGAAAGAAAAGAAGAATTTTACCAGCAGCAGCAAAGCTGATTGGGGGTGAGAAAGCAGCCCTGAGCCTCCTGAGATAGGGGAATTTATCTAGAAGACAACCACAGGCAAATATGGGTTTCTTTCCCTGGCTTTTTGATGGGGAATATTGCTGGAATCAGCTCAAGGGAGTGAGGCTTTGATCTTGCTTTTGTGGAGCAAGAAAAGCTGCTTTGAATTCTGGCATAAACCAAATCCCAGGAGGCATTGTGTGTGTGATGTTCACATTGGTGTAGAGACCCCTGTCCAGGGGATGGGACCATCCAGGGACAATGACTGTCCCCTCATCACATTTCACACTTAAAATAGATATCCATAGGCAACAAAAGCACTGATGAGCTCACAGTGCTGCTGAGGAGCTGAGAAATTAAAGGCAGTTGCCCAGATTTGAGCTGCTCCCTGTAGAGGAACCCAGAGCACCAGGATGTCTAGAGGACAACCCTTACAAACCATCTAAATACCTATTTGAAGATAAAATGAGCTGCTTTGGGGCAGCGTGCATCCAGCTGCCAAAATGAATGCAGAGGAACCCAAGGTCAAACTGCAAATCCCATTTGCTGTTGGAAGGATCAAGGCCTCCTCCTGCTCTTCTGGGGCGGTGTGGTAAAACCAGTGTCCAGATGAGGACGTGACTGTGGGATGGGAAGGAAAAATAAAGGGGGGCAGATACGTGGCAGGAGCTGTTAAATCTGTTTCTGCTAAGCATGCCAGGAAATGGAGTGATATCAGCAAATGTCTAAGGAGAATTTATCTGCTGTGTTGAGGCTGGTCATAAATATGCTTCACGCAGGAAAATGCCATCAGGAGTTTTATATAGTGACATTAGATCTGCTAAAGGACAAAAAAGATCCATATCCAAAGCCATAGCAATGTGATAAAAAGAGTAGGGGTGGATTTGACTAAGTTTATCCCATACTCAGAGACAGGAGTATTTGTCTAGATGGTGTTAATTGGAGTATCATGAAAACATTCCAAAAATAAGGATCTTTTTTTATTCCAGAAACAGTGTTTCTCTGAAGGAGATTTCTTTTGAAGGAGTGACACTAATTTTCAGTGACTTTTTGCATTCCATGCTTCTATTTTTAAGCAAAATGTTTGAGAAAAAACTTCTTTACAAGACTTTGAAAGTGCATTTAGTTGAGTGTGTGGATTTGTCTTCCCTTTGGCCACTGAAAAATCTATGGATGGAGAAAACTCAACGTCTCCCATGTGGATTTTGGGCTTCCCTGATAAAACCAAACCATTTCCAAGGGTAGCTTTCTCTGTCAGACCATGTGTAATTGAAAACAAATCTTTGCCTTCTAAAAAGGAAAAGGTCTCTTCCACTTGCCCATGTGTTTCAACTGGACAAAGGTCAAATGAGGAGGAAAATCATAAACTCTGAGCAGAGAAAATGAAAACTTCACATGGAAGTAATTGTAATAATATTTCTTTTCTTCCTAAACATACAGGGTTGGAAAACAACCAGACATGTCCTTAGTTTCCTTAGTATTTTTAGTATTATTATTTCTCAGAATCATTTTGGAAGTTTTTTTTCAGACCAGCAATGGAGACAAACCAAGGTAAATTTATTCCAAACACCTGTACAACATGGCAGGAGCTGTAGATTCCCTGATAGGCATTTGAGATAATTACTATGGCATCCTTTCTTTTCAGTAGAAGGCTGCCTTGGCACCCAAGCTCTCATCATTAAAACACATTTGTCTTCATTTATCTCTATCTTCCCACACCACCCTTTCTTGTAGCTGATCCCAGCCTGGGTTTGCAGCTTGAAAGTGTGCAAAGAGAATCACAGAATGCCAGAATGGTTTGGATTGGAAGGGACTTTAAAGATCACCCAGTCCCATCCCCTGCCATGGGCAGGGACACCTCCCACCAGCCCAGGTTGCTCCAAGCCCCATCCAACCTTCAACACTGCCAGGGATGGGGCAGCCACAGCTTCTCTGGGAAACCTGGGCCAGGGGCTCAGCACCCTCACACCAAAAAATTCCTTTCCAATGTCTAACCTACATCTCCTAATTTCCAAGGGAGAAACCGTTCTCCCTTGTTCCATCCCTCCCTGCCCTTGTCCCAAGTCCCTCCCCAGCTTTCCTGGAGCCCCTTCAGGCACTGGAAGGTGCTCTAAGGTCTCCCCTTCTCTTCTCCAGCCTGAACACCCCCAACTCTCTCCTCCTGGCTCCAGAGCAGAGCTGCTCCAGCCCTCCCAGCAGCTCCAGGGCCTCCTCTGGACTGGCTCCAACACCTCCCTGTCCTTCTGCTGATGGGGACCCCAGAGATGGACACTGAAAGTGCAGATGCTCCAGGAAGCCCAAGGACTGCAGCCCCACAGATGCTTCCATCTCATCCCCCAGCTGACATTACCTCCTGTCTCCAAACTCTGCTCCTCCCCACTTAACCTTTCCAAATTCCTTTCCAAATTATTTCCAAACTCTGCTCCATCAGACCCTTCTCTCAGGGATCTGCTGAGTCCCCAGGCTGCCCATCCCCGTGGCTCTGTCCCCCAAAGCCCACAGAATTTATGCT
The DNA here is from genome assembly GCF_003957555.1 of Calypte anna. Taxonomy (NCBI): domain Eukaryota; kingdom Metazoa; phylum Chordata; class Aves; order Apodiformes; family Trochilidae; genus Calypte; species Calypte anna. The sequence continues at coordinate 11,082,766 of NC_044261.1, forward strand.
TGGCTGTTTCTTTTGTTCTCTTTTCATCTTCCCTTTATCATCTCCAGCTCCTGTTTGCAGTCAGCCAGCACTTCCAGCCCAGCAATTAACAGTTGCAATTAAGAGGTGCAGAGGTAGGTGTTTTCCCTCCAAAGGGACCTGGTGTTCTCCATGCTGAGCATGAGACAGATTCCCACTGAGGGAGCTAATTTGTGCTGCCTAATAAATATAGCTGAACGTTGTCCTTTCTATAATCTGCCTTGCTGCAACTAAAAAATTGCAAAGTATTAAATCAGGTTGGGGTTTTTTTGTTGTCTTTTTTTTTTTCCCCTCACCATCTCCCTGCCAAAAATGGAAGTACTTGAATTTTAGGTGATTGCTGCACAGTCTGTGCTCCTCAGAGCTGCTGAGCAGTTGATAAAATCAGACAAACAATGAGGAAAAAACACATTTACCCAGTTACCAGACTTTTTTTCCTCCATCCATTTAAAGGAAAGGGTTTCCATGTGGAAGGTAGAATATTAGGGTTGTCCACAGGCATAACAGTAGCACTGCTAAGTATATGGTGTATCAAAAAGTTTCTGTTGAGCTCTCAAATCCTTTCATGAATGATAAAATGGTAGAAGCTGTGAAACAGTAAGAAAATATAATCCAGACCTGAATGGGAAAAAAAAAGCTGCAAAAATCAAAACGAACAACAGTGACACAGGATATTCACTCATTTTTAGGTCCTGAATCCAGACAAGCTACTGGTGCCCAATAATGCTCTTTTATGTTTGGTGCAGTGAATGTCAGTATCAAATTAGCAGTGCAAATCTGTATTTCACAAATAAGACAGTGCCTCAATACCTGCAGGGGAAGAGGTATTTAGATCCTGCTCTGGTTGTTGCTAAAAGTGATCTAATGCTGCAGGTGAAACAAGAAAAGCCTCCAACAATGTCTGACTGGTGATGAGAAATGATTAATATAATATCTGCTGGAATAGCTTTGTCAGCATCCCCAGGACAGCCACTGCACAGAGATGTAGCACTGTGCAAATAAAATGATAAAAAAATAAGGAAATGTTATTGATGGGAAGTATTTCTCCCCTTACTTGATCGTAACAGTTTTATATCTGCATAAAAATGAATTCCAGTTTGTAATGTGGTCTCTGGGAGTTGTATTTATCCTGTTTATTGGCATCAGGAACTTATCACTTTGCATAAATTATTCATGTGAATTAGACAGACCTGTGATACATTATTTGTGTTTGGGTAGCAGAAAGCCACTCTAATATTTTTGGGAATTTGTTGTAGGGTTTTGGTTTGGTTTTGGGCGTTTGGGGTCTTTGGGGGGTTTGTGTGTTTTGGGTTGTGGTTTGGGGATTTTTTTTGGTTTTTTTGGTTGGTTGGTTTTTTGGTTTTGTTTTTTTTTTTCTTTTTGAGAAGGAACACTTGGGAATCATGGGACACGAGCAAATCCCAGTGTGAATGGTATAAAACCCCCGTGTATCACACCACATAAACCATGAGGCTGCAGCTTAACTACCCAGGGCCCAGCCCAGGGCAAACCTCCCTGCAACAACACTGGTGGATCCTGAGGGGTCCATCCCAGTGTCACTGGTGGAGCCTGAGGGGTCCATCATGGTGTCACTGGTGGATCCTGAGGGTCGATCCTGGTGTCACTGGTGGATCCTGAGGGGTCCCTCCTGGTGTCACTGGTGGAGCCCTGAGGGGTCCATCCCAGTGTCAGTGGTGGATCCTGAGGGGTCCATCCTGGTGTCACAACCCTGGCCATGCAGGGAATTATTGCTTGGTGAGTCTCATGGTCTCCTGAGAGCTGCATCTTGTTTTGTGTCCTTGTTTTCCCTCCTTGTATCTTTCTTTTATGGTCCTATTTAGTGAGATTTAGAAACTGGGGTCTGGCACAGTGTGCAGAGGAAAGAGTTATCTTCTTTCCAGGAAACAGGACAGGTATCCAGGGGAAAGAGGATATTTTTTCCTTCTCTCCAGCTCCCCTAAAAAAGTTTATCTGACAGCTTTTGAACAATTTTGGGTAGATACAACATTTGGGTGAAGATTTAACATCTTGCTTGAGCATCTGCTCTTCTGTAGCCATGAATGTCTGGAAGGCTATTGCTCTGGGAGCAGCAGATCACAAGAAAATCAGCATAACAGCCTCCTCTGGTAAAGAATATGTATCAGGGAAGCATAACCATTTCCTTTGCTGATCTCCACTGGCTGTAGAGAAAAGAAACAAGATAAGCCAGGTGTAGATAAACCAGATGCCTCGAATTACCAGTGAGTGGGTGTGAGTCCACCTGTGCCTGATTAGGACAGGCCCCTATTGGGCATGAGTAAGACCAGGGGGCCAATAAAGGTGGGACACACACCCACAGAGAAAAAAAAAAGCTCACTCTGGTGTGAGGTATGGAGAGGCCAGCAGCTCGTTGAGCCTCTGGAGCAAGAAAGGCTCTTCCTGCTACACTTCTACCCTGGAAGTGCTGTGTGGTGGCTGGAGTCCTGGAAGAGACCAGCAGCTCGTCGAGCTTCAGGAGCAAGAATGGCTCCCCCCGCTATAACTGGCAGCTGTCAGACAGGAGGAGCCCATAAGATGAGTTACAAACCCTTGGGTTTGTGCCTGTGGATGCTGCTTTACCCAGGGTTCACCCATCAGGGCACATGTTGGGTACTTGGCCTTTCCTAGGGGGTTCTTTAGCAACTCCATTAACTTCTATTTCCCTCTGCAGTGGGTATTTGTCTTAAAAACATATTTCTTTCCTAACCTTGCCTGAATTTTGATTAAAATACAATTCAAGCTTGGTCTTCACCTTGAGATAAGAAGTGGGGCTGCTGTGCTGTATCCCCTGCAGCTGGAAGGGGCAGCTCTGCTGCTGCACCCTTCTCCTGGGCTGCTTTGTTTTTTTCCTGGGGCTGTTGTATCTGCACAAACCTTCCTCCAGGTAGTTGCTGTGGTATTTCATTTTTGCAGGTAGTAATCCAGAAGACCTGGCTGGCATGCACTTTTTTTGGAGTGTTCCTGGAACCGCTGGGGTGTTTTTTGTGTCCCTCTGAGCCCCTTGCCTGTCCCATTGCAGCTGAGTCTGCATTAATCACCCCACCCCAGAGGGGATGCACTCAGCCAGCTGCAGAATGGTTTTACTGCACAGCCTGTCTTGCTATTCCATTTGGAGTAAAGCTGGAAATTCTTCTGGTGCATCTTTCCCCAGCTGCTGGATGAATTTTCTGTAGAGCATCCCAGTGTCATGCCTGTGTGGTGAACACAACTCTCCTGTTCCCTTGGCTGGGGTGAAGAGCAGAGAGAGCCCTCCCTGAGGCTCTGGTAGCTTTCTGAAAGGAAAGAACAGCTTTCTGTAAGCCCCAGATTGCAGCACCAGAGGCTGGGTGTAAATTTTTAGCTCTCAAGTGGCACAGTGCTCCTCCAGGAGCCTGAGAAGCAGCAAGTCAATGGGCCGGGTGCTCATGATTTGCTCTTCTCCAGTGACAAGGGAAGAATTGAGTACTCTGCCTAAAGCCACACTTCCCTGATGATGGAAAACATGAGATTGTGCAGTAACCAGCAACTTATTTCTCAAAGCACACAGAAACCACTTAAAATCCTCCTCTCATCTTGATGAGGAAGCTGGTAAGGCAGTCACTTGCTTTCCCCTCTGGTGTCATCCCACTTGGGAAATCTTGGACCATGGCAGGCAGCAAAACCTCCAGCCAGGCTGCACAGCCTTAGCAGAGTGAGGTGCCCACCAACCTGGTGGGGTTTGTCTTCAGCCCCAAACAATCCAACTTCTTCCCATCTGAGCTGGAATGAAGTACAGCAGTGCTAGAAAACTGGAGAGGTGGCAGGGAGGGGTCAGTCCCATTCCCACAGGAAAGCAGGCTCAATGTACAGCTTAACCCAGCAGCCACAAGGACTTAAATTTAGGCACAGAGAGCACAGATAAGAGAAATGTGATAAGAGAAATGGTAAAGCCATTGAATCGCTTGGAGATCATTTGAGAGAACCAGCTAATGGAAACTCACTCTAAGATGGGGAAACTGGGATGCTGAATATGAGCCAAAACCTCATTCATAGGGAAATGTTACTGGCTGTAAAGAGGTGCTGTGGGTTCTGCATACAATATCAGGGGGAGCAAGGGAAAGCACTGGATTTAGATCTGATATCCACATTGTTAAAATATGTTGTTAAGCCTGGAAATGTAGACAAAGACTTGCAAGGATGAGTCAAGGTTTGGGAAACTTGCCTGAGTGTGACAAAGTGCTCTGTTGTTCAGTTTATTAAAGTGGAGTTTATGAATAATAGTGGCAGCATAAAATTCCACCCAGAGCGTGCAGATTCCTGATAGCAAAACAGTGTCTAATTTTGCAGATAAGGACAGATCAAGTTCCAGGGGTAGGAAATTGCAGGCATGGGAGACTGCGTCGGAAAATGAGGCACAGGCTGCAGTTTATGATAATGTTGGCTATTTAAGGGCTGGACTTTGTGCTAGAATCAGTAAAAAAAATAATTAGACATGCTGAAGCTCTGCACTGTGGGGTCCACTTGCAGAGAAATCCAAAGCACTGTGACTGCACAAAGTCCAAAGCATTGGATCTTCTTGGCATCAGCCTGAGGTGGCATTTTAGGACTGAAATTTAGGCTGTATGCTCCTGTGTTACACCCAGAGTCACACCCAACAACCACGTTTTCTGGGGGTGTTGCCTTGGTGGACCCTAGTTCTTCAGTCTGCTCATGGGAGGAGGAAATGCTAAGCCACAAGTTCACATATCAGGAAGAAATAGGTTCTGTTTGCTTCTTTTACTCTGGGTCCCAAATATTCCCTGCTCAGTGGGTGCAGCCTGCTGTACAATGTGCCATCATTTCACAAGAGAAATCAGCTCCTGATCTCAGAGATAACCACCAAGGGCAAGAAAAGACCAATATTGTTGTTCTTATCCCTGTCCTTCCAAGAGATGATTTGCTTCAATTTATCATCCTTTTCCATGGAGGAGGAAATTGCATCAAAGATAACAAGGGGCATAGTGGAAACCACAATGGAAATCACCCCAAGAGTGATCATCCAACAAAAAAAACCAAAATTCCCATTCATCCTGCCTGGAACTACATAACCTGACCACAACTTAGCAAGGGATAGGTGGCTTGAGCATCATCTGTGCTGTCTGCAGTTGTGAATCCTCTTGTGTAAAGGAAGGTTGTAAAGTTTGCTGGGAAGAAAAAGCTATGAACCTGCACCTAATAAAAAAAGCACCTCTCCTTTATTATGCTGATTTTGCAAAGCATTTGCTTCCCATTTTCTGAATTTCCCTGACCTAAGTGCACTCATTTACTAAAAGAAATGGCAGCAACAAGAGTAGAGCTGTCCTCCCATGTCTATACTGAAAAAAAATAATCACAAGAACGCCTCAATGAAACAGCAAATATTTAATCACCGACATCTTCAGGCCAGAATCAGTCATTATTAGATCATTGCTGTAATAAATTTAATTTAGAACAGATCTTGATGGAGGTGCTGGACTCTCATTCAGCTCATGCCTACTCATTTTCCTAGAAATATCAATGCCAGCTGTGACATGTGGGTTTGTGTAGAGAAACGAGATAAACCAGGTGCCTTGAGTTGCCAATGAGTGGGTGTGAGTTCACCTGTGCCTGGTTAGGACAGGCCCCTATTGGGCATGAGCAAGACCAGGAGGCCAATAAAGGTGGGACACACACCCACAGAAGGCACCTCAGCTCACTCTGGTGTGAGGCATGGAGAGGTCAGCAGCTCGTCGAGCCTCTGGAGCAAGAAAGGCTCTTCCTGCTACACTTCTACCCTGGAAGCGCTGTGTGGTGGCTGGAGTCCTGGAAGAGACCAGCAGCTCGTCGAGCTTCAGGAGCAAGAATGGCTCCTCCTGCTACAGGTTTGCTTGCATTTTGGTTTTGTTCTCTAATCTCTGGACCAGAGCACACTTTGCCATGAAGCCACGTGCATTCCCTGAATCACAGCCACATCCCTGCCTCGCTGCTCCAGGGAAAGCAGCTCAAGAAATAATTAACTTTACTGCTTCCTCTAAAATCACTTGTTTTGCTGGGCCCTGGAAGGCAGGATCTGGCAAGACTGCTTGTATGTTAGTGACAGCTCAGATCTTTCACCTCTTTCTGCTGTTTTTGCAAATGGAGGGCACAACTGCAGTGTCTGATTGTCACAAGCAGGGATCCACAAGTGATTCTTTTCTGGAGTTGGCCAATGATGCAGAAAAAAGTAATTGTTTGAACTTGGCCCAAACCCCACAACTTTACAGAGTTTTGGTAAAGTGAAATGGTCTGCACTGGGTTAAAATGCCAAATGAAACCCTTGCTCTGACAAGAAGTGGTGTTATCTTGGAGGAGTTGTTTTTAATCTGATTTACAAGAGGGGGGAGTTTTGCTCCATAGCTGCTCACTTGGCTTGTGTTGTAGTCACTCCTGTGACTTGAGAGAGAGCTAAAGGATGAATGGACACAACCAACAGTGGCAAGAAAGAAGGAGCCTTAACCTCCTGAACTCAGCCAGCATGCTGAGCCATTAATCATGGGAGGCAGAGTGCTCCCTCCTGCAGCACAGGGATCAGAGGGACTGGGAACCTGGCAGGATTCAGCTGCTTGAACACTGATGCAGAGGAGAGATGGCTCCATCTGAGTAATCATCTGGAGTCCCATTATGGTCAACAAGTGACAAATCGTCTCTGCCAGAAAGCTGTCAGTCTTGCTTTAAGTGAGATATCTTAGTAGGCAAAAGCAGTGACTTGCATTCTGAAACCTCAATTCATTCTCTAGCTTGACTGCATGCATCTAAACTCATCTGGAAAAACAACTGCTTGTCTTTTCTCAGCTGGTACAATTCACAGGTTTCAAGTAGGCTTTATGGTGTGTCCCCCAGCCCTGGACAAGGTCATCATGGTCAGTCAGAGCACTGGGGTTGTGTCCTCACCATAAGTAGCACAGTTTATCTGACTGTAATCACAGTCCCAAAGCACAGCCCATTTGTAGGTGTGGTTTGGAAGCTCTTCTTCTTCCTCTGCCACTTGGTGGTTGATTCAATTAATTCTAGTCATGACTGTTGTTTCCTGCTTGGTTTGTTGGGAGGGTTGGGAGCAGAAACAAGTTGTCTGCCTCTGGGGAAGGAAAAAAAAAAAAAAAAAGATTTGGTTTAGCTTCTCCCCACAATAAAAGTAGAATGAGAACCTTAGCTTAACTGGTCTGGAATAAACTGGGTTGGAAAGGACTTGAGGGATCATGGAGGCCCAGCCTCAAAAGTTGGGAGACACGACCCAGATGGGACTTGAACCCACAATCCCCAGCTCCGGAGGCTGATGCCTTATCCATTAGGCCACTGGGTCACCCAGTAAACTCATTTTTTTCCTTCCTTTCTTCGTTTTTTTTTTTTCCTCTTTTTCATTAATATCTCCCCTCCCATAAAAATGTTCTTCTGCCTTCCTGAGTGGTGGAAGTCTTATGGGAATGGATGGGATTTATATAGCAATATGAAGACATCTTGGGCACTGTCTCCCACAGCTCTTTCCCACCTATCCAAGATGCTCAGCAGCCCACGAGGGAGAAGTGAGGGGTGCAGTGAGTAGTGCCAGTGATGTTGTAGCTTTCTGCCTTGCATTAGGCAGTGGTTGCAGTGGTCTCCATCAGTGAGACCACTGTATTTTTGGCTCACAGGGTGCTCACCCTCTTCCCTGTCCTTCAGCACTAAACGATTCATTCTTAAAGACTTCTGATTTCATAGAATCATAGAACTGGCTGGGTTGGAAGGGACCTCTGAGGTCATCAAGTCCAACCCTTGATCCACTACCCTGTGGTTCCCAGCCCATGGCACTGAGTGCCACATCCAGTCTCTTTTTAAATATCTCCAGACACGGAGAATCCACTACTTCCCTGGGCAGCCCATTCCAATGCCTGATCACCCTCTCCGTAAAGAAATTCTTTCTCATCTCCAACCTAAACCTCCCCTGGCACAACTTGAGACCCTGCCCTCTTGTCTTGCTGAGACTTGCCTGGGAAAAGAGCCCAACCCCCCCCTGGCTCCAACCTCCTTTCAGGGAGTTGCAGAGAGTGATGAGGTCTCCCCTGAGCCTCCTCTTCTCCAGCCTGAACACCCCCAGCTCCCTCAGCCTCTCCTCATAGGATCTGTGCTGGATCCCTTCACAGCCTGGTTGCCTCCTTTGGACCTGCTCCAGCACCTCAATCTCCTTCCTGAGCTGAGGGGCCCAGAACTGGACACAGGACTCAAGCTGTGGCCTCACCAGTGCTGAGTACAGGGGCAGAATCCCTTCCCTGGACCTGCTGGCCATGCTGTTCCTGAGCCAGCCCAGGATGCCATTGGACTTCCGTTTCACCCCCACAGATCCCAGAAGGAAGCCTTCATCAAAGGCATCCAGGTGAAACATTGCTCCAGCACAACCATCCCAAGCTCATGGAGACTGCATTTGGAAAGGGTCCACAGCAAGGCAAGCATGAAGAAAGTAATAAAACAGTGGGAACTCAATGAGGGGTATGCAGAGGTGCAGCCAACACACAGCCCATCAGTAGAACCTGATAAAATATTAACCATGTGGCTCTTCCAGCATGGAAAAGGCTTTCAGCAGGACTAAGTAGCTGAGTATGGAGAATGCCCTTAGATCTGTCCTTCTGAGCAATGACTGGTTGAAACGAAGGAGTCAGAGAGTTGTAGTCAATGGGGCAGAATCTGGTTGGAGGTGTGTGACTAGTGGAGTCCCTCAGGGGTCGGTACTGGGACCGGTGTTGTTCAATATCTTCATCAACAACTTGGATGAGGGTATAGAGTGTACCCTCAGCAAGTTTGCTGATGACACTAAGCTGGGAGGAGTGGCTGACACACCGGAAGGCCGTGCTGCCATTCAGAGAGACTTAGACAGGCTGGAGAGTTGGGCAGAGAGAAACATGATGAAGTTCAACAAGGGGAAGTGTAGAGTTTTGCATTTGGGGAAGAACAACACAATGTCCCAGTATAGGTTGGGGGCTGACATGCTGGAGAGCAGTGTAGGTGAAAGAGACCTGGGGGTCCTGGTGGACAAGAGGATGACCATGAGCCAGCAATGTGCCCTTGTGGCCAAGAAGGCCAATGGCATCCTGGGGTGCATTAGAAAGGGTGTGGTTAGTAGGTCAAGAGAGGTTCTCCTCCCCCTCTATTCTGCATTGGTGAGGCCGCACCTGGAGTATTGTGTCCAGTTCTGGGCCCCTCAGTTCAAGAAGGACAGGGAAGTGCTTGAAAGAGTCCAGCGCAGAGCTACTAAGATGATTAAGGGAGTGGAACATCTCCCTTATGAGGAAAGGCTGAGGGAGCTGGGTCTCTAGTTTGGAGAAAAGGAGACTGAGGGGTGACCTCATCAATGTTTTCAAATCTGTAAGGGGTGAGTGTCAGGGAGATGGAGTTAGGCTTTTCTCAGTGATGACCAGTGACAGGACAAGGGGTAATGGGTGTAAATTGGAGCACAGGAGGTTCAAGTTGAATATCCGGAACAATTTTTTTCCTGTAAGGGTGACAGAGCCCTGGAACAGGCTGCCCAGGGGGGTCGTGGAGTCTCCTTCACTGGAGACATTCAAAACCCCCCTGGACACGTTCCTATGCGAAGTGCTCTAGGTGGCCCTGCTCTGGCAGGGGGGGTTGGACTAGATGATCTTTCGAGGTCCCTTCCAACCCCTAGGACTCTATGATTCTATGACTTCTGCGGATTTCATCACAAAAGGACTTTCCACTTGAGAGGAAGAAGAGAGGAAGAAGAGCTCATGACTAATTCACTGTCTATATATTGACCAAAACAGATTTTTAGCAATAAAAGTTAAAAGCTCCCCAAAGTTAGTATCCAAATTGAAGACCTAGAAAATACAAAAGGAGAAGTTCCGGTGAAAACTCTGCCCTAGCTTTTCTATAGACCCAGATTTTCTCATAGAATCAGAGAATTTAATTCTAAGCTAATGCAAAACTTAAACTGCAATTTCTGGAAAAGCAGAAACTCAAAGAAGAATTTGTTCTGGGTAAAGTGAAAATTTGTTTGATAAATCACAAACATTTCAATTTCAAATTGGAATATTTTTTTTTTTTAATTAACCTCAAACTAAAAAAAGCACAGTGATTGAAAACCAAAGAATATGACATTGCCCAAGTGTCTTTCATAAATGCACAAGCTGCAAAACAAATATGGATTTGCAAAACATTTTGTTGCTAACACATTTGCATTTTCACTGACTAAAAAAATGTATTCCTACCAAATTCCAGCCAGTCCCCTCTCTAACATTCTGCTGCCTTAATGCAATCATTTAATACTGATTTAAAGGCTGTGAAATGAAGGATGAAGAGCTGATATTTCTCTATAACCTTTGATTTTCTATATTCTGACTTCGGTCCATTTGATCAATAACATCCAGATTTCAGTAGCATAAGGGATTTTTTAAAATTTATTTTCATAATTTAATGTTTGTTTTAGAAAAAAGGAGGGGAGGGAAAGCTTCCAGAGCTTAATCATGCAGCAATCTTGAATCTTACCATGACTGGGGGAGGAAAAGAAGGTTTGGCATCTTTGCTGCAGTGCTAATTTGCATTGAGGAGGATCTTTACCCTTCACAGCTAAAAAAGATGAAGTGCTAACTTCCAAAGTGACATTTTGGAATTTGTGTGGAGGTTCTCACACTGCCGGGGCTGCTTTTAACACTGTTTCTTTTATTAAGCCAGAGATGGCAAATACATCCAGAGGAATAAATGCTGAGGGGGGCGAGGTGTTTGTGGTGGTGTATAATTCAGGAAGGGAATTTATTCCCCAAAATAAATCGATACGGGAGCAAAAGCCATGGCTTGGGAAACCTGGAAGGTGGGAGGCATTAACCACCAAAGCACATGGTCCTCAGCACCATTCTGCAAAGGTTCCCTGATCCCCCACCCTCTCACCCTTCTGGGCTGAAGTCAAGACAGACAAAAAGCTGCAATTACCCACAGGGAGACCAAGTCTCTGAAGTCTGCAGCTGGGGCAGACAGCTCGATTCCTCAGTGTTGGGACATTTTCCTTCTGCTCCATTCCATGGCATCTGTGACCTGTGTGGACAGCTAAATCTGCTTGCAGCCAAAGCAGCATCACTCACTAACCCTTTGGAGTGAGCCCTGTAAAACACATCCTTGCTTTCCAGATCTACCTGGGGAAGGGTTGGATGGAGCTTCAGTGGTCAGACCTCTGGAATATGGTTCCCCCTGAGAGTATCCTGGGAGGTGCCCCTCAGCATAGTGCTGGGGTTCTGCACGGTGCTGCCTTTGTGCTGCAGGGATTTCCACAAACTCCTGGCTTTGCTGATCAATCCCCAGAAGCTGGGATGTGAGAATGTGTGATTGGAAGGTTGGGAAGATTCTCCCCCTATCTGCCTGTGCTGCTGCAGCTCTGGCAGTCTCCTTGGAAATCCAGCAGGCTGGAAGCTCAGGACAGAGTCTTTAATAGTCCAGGTGGTTTCTTTTCAGTGACAATTCTGTAAGCATTTCTCTTCATTAAACAGTAATGAGGAATCTGAGTAATGATTATCCTTGTGATGCCAGCATGGTGCAACTCCAGGCCCACAGCCTTAATTCCAGGTGTTTGTGCAGTGTGCTCAGCACCAGGGTTGGAGGGACTCATGTGAGACAGCAGAGCACGAAGCCACTGTCATGGGGAGGAGTGAACAGGGCTCATTTCTTCCTAGAAACCTCATAAGCAGGTGCAGAAAGCTTCTCTAATAGTATTTATTTGCGGCTTACAAACTTTGTGCACCAGAAAGACATGGCCTTGGATAGAAAAGGAGGTCAGAGTTGTGTTTTGAACACTGTTTGGTAGAAGAGAAAGGTTTTTCCAGCCTTTAAAGAACTTTGGTCATTTTTAGAAGTACCATGATGGGCAGAAAGGCCAAGCATGCTGTGGCACTGGGATGTTGGGTTGCAAATATAGTGCTTCAAAGCTGTATTCCCTGTTCACTTTCCCCCTCAGCCAAGCTGGAACTGAATACACACTGTCTTGTGATAAGGAAACCATTTGGTTTTGATTTGTAGCTAAGTCCAGGCTCTGCTGGAAGGAACTGGTCACACGCAGGTTGTCAATGGGAACAGGTTACATGAAGGGGGAAAATATCTCCCCCAAGGCTTTGTTGAATTTAAAGGGGGGTGGGGTATGTGTGGGGGGCAAATTCACAACTCAAAGACAACTCCATAGGACTCCTTAAACTCTTTTAAAAGCTCCTGTCTACCATATGCTTCGTTTCCAAGCCTGGACACCAGGGACTGGTAGGAATTCTAAGCAGATGATATAGCCTGTTTCTTTCATGCCTGATTGAGGCTGTCTCAGCTGGCAGCAAGGACCATCTTGAAGGAACTATTTTCATACAGCTCCTCATGGGGACACACTATTACTTGTCTGAGCATTAGGATTCACATGGAAAAAAGGCAGAAAAAGGCAAAACTTTCTCCAATCCTTAGCTCTCCTCAGTCCCAAGAAGTCCCAATAACCCCTGCCATGAAGGTGCTGAGACTTTCCACTTATGATGTTTTCACCACCATTGTCTCTGTGTCACGTAGCACCCAGGTCCTGCTGCATGCCTGGGGCTCCTGGCACTGCACAGTCCTCCTCCTACTACTACTTCTACTCGTGATAGTAGTCAGGCTCTTGCAGGGAATGACATTCATTCAAACTGAACTCATGCTGAATGGGATTCCTGGTAAACACCCTGCTAGGGAATCTCATTAGCAACCACAGCACATTACCCCAGCAGCAGCAGCCCCAGCAGCCACTTCGTGGGGATGTCAGATTAACTGCTTAGCTTTGTAACAAATATATCATGGCTCATTATCTTTTATATGAGTCCACCTCACCACTGCTTTTAAAAGTGTGTTCTACCTTGTAAAAAAAAAAAAAAAAAAGGAATTTGCTGTTTGCTTTTTGTTCATGTGGCACCTGATTCTCTGACTCTAGATGTGAATTGGAGTCCTCAGACACAAAACCTGAGGCCAAAACCCTCCTGGTGCAGGGCAGGGGGCTCCAGTCTGACCAGCCCTTCACCTCTGGTGGCAGCAGGAAACTGAGTTTTCCTCATCAGCCCCTGCTTCCCTTTTCACCAAAAACTAAGGATGATTTTGCTCCCAGAAAAAGTCAATTAAAGAAATGAGCAAAGAGTCCCTTTGATGTTAAAGGAAACCTGAAATGTTGCATGTGGAGAATCCATGTGGATTCTTTCTAGGGACAGCTGAGGGCATCTTTGCCATTGCCTTGGTGTCCTGGGAACACAGCTTTGGTATTACAAGAATCAGGCCAGACTTAGATGCTGGGATCAGGAAACCTCTGAAAAGCCTAAAATCTCTTTCTGAAGCTCTCTTGCTGCTGTCCCTGGTGTAAAGTGGTCTGAAGGTTCAGAGGTATCACTTGGAATACACCAGCTCACACGTTGCAATGCATCATTGCAACCAAACCAAACATTTATAATATTCCATCAATTATTCTGTACACAAAGCAGCACCCAAAGATTTGTAGCAAAACCATTTCCTTCAGGCCTGTTCCATTAATATGTAAATAATTTGATAACAATCAACATTTGAGGGTGACTATTGCAGTCATTATAGCTCTTAAGCCCAATAAATATGGGAATTCCATGGGCCTAACTGCAGTCCACCCAGAGGGTGACCAGGCTCAGAAGGAAAAATAAAACAAAACAAAACAAAAAATGCCCCCAAAAACCAAACAAAAAACCACCACCCCCCCCTCAAAAAAAAAGGCCATGACAGAAAAAAATAATAATAAAAAGAAAACAGCTAGGAGGGCAAAAAGACCAAGAACTACTTAATGACCTCTTCAGGGACTCCAAGTATTTCAGAACAAATTCAGCAATTTCTCTGATGTGCAGAGGAGGAATCTAGAGGAGAGGGGGAGTTCATGTCACTTGAAATGTGGAGAGAAAGGCAAGTATTTCATGCTCAAACTGTTTCTGGATGGAAAGTTGGATTCTTGACTAAGCCAAACTGATTTCAGAAAGTACCTGATTCCTGTGAGGATACAAAATCACATTTTCAATTGAAATTTTTTGGCAGAAAAAGCTTGAGTTTTGATGAAAAGTCATCTCCAAGAAATAAGATTCTATCTGCAGCTATTTCCCTCCTGATCTAACATTGTTACAGCTGGTTAGTATTTCCCCAGTTAAGCTATATTTTGATGGAGAATTGAGTATTTTTTTACTAAACTGCTTTCCTCTTTTTTTCCTTTTCTTTTTCAAAGTTTCTCCTTATTCAGACTGCTGAACTTTTAACAAAAACATTTCAGATAAACCCCTCTTTTTAATTTTTCAATACAGAATAGCAAGTGCTTAGGGAAACATTAAAATCCCTTTCCATCAACATTCCCATTCAGAGGAAACCCATCACTCAACCACCCTGAAAGCAAGATTTCCCTTGCTGCTTGAGCTTCTTTAGGCTCTATCTTGCTATAAAGTGGGTACTGCCTAAAAACCCCCAAATCCCAAAGACCCTTTGTGCCAGGCAAGTCCTGATGGACCCCCAGCCAGTGGGGAGTCTCCCATAATTTCTCTTCATGAATGCAAAGGATGCACATGGGAATTCTGAAGCTACCTGGAAGAATCTGCACCTTGCTCCAGCATTGGGAAAGGATTGTGTGAGTGTAGAGCTACCTGCTTGGCAGGTGCTCAGCAACCTGGGGAACTCTGTACGACATCAAGCAGGGTTTCAGCAGCTCTGGAGATCCATCCCTGAGGAACTTGTTTCGCCAACAAGCAAGGGGAAAAAGCAGATGATGCGTGTGAAGATGTGAGCTACAGAAGAAGCCCCCTTGTGGCTTTAGGAGTTACCAGACAACAGCTCATTTTATTGCCTTTTTTTTTTTTTTTTTTTGGCTTGCTCTTTGACCTGCCAACATGGTCAGACTCTCCTGGTGGGCAGTGTAGGAAAGATGGTTGGAAGGACCTGTTTGATGGGCTGGGAGCAGGGTGGAAAGTAAACAAACATAGGACAGGAAAGGCCAAATCTGTCCAGACAAAGTGGGAGATGCAAGGCAGAGAAGCCACCTCAGAAAAGGGCAGAGAAGATATATAAGATATAGGAGATACAGAAGACACAGAAGTGAAGGCACAAGTGAGACATAAAGAAGAGAGGAACCAGCTGGTGAAAGGAGCAGGGAGAAGAGCAGGGGAGATCCTGGGGTTTCAGGACAGAGTTTGCTGAGAAATGATGACAAAAATCCAGTGGGCACACAGACCATGCAAAGGAGGGAAAGGCAGCAAGGGGGCACGAGGGAGCCTTGCAGCAAAATCAATTAATATTTGAGCAAGTCAGCTGCTATTGAACGAGATCTGAATTTCACACCATTGCTGGAAACCTCAAAATAAACCTTTCCCCTTCCCAGTGCCTCAGAAATTCTGCCTTAAAAGGCAACATCACCTGCTGGATGCTGTGGGGGCAGGAAAGGGAGAGAAAATAGACTCCAGAGGCCCCTCTTTTCTTGTGTCTCTCCAGCCCTTGACCTTTTTTCTAATCCCCAGGTCGAGGTGGAGCTGGGTAGGGCTGTTTTCACCCAGCGGATGGGGGAAGGATGCCCATGGGATGAAGAGAACAGAATTACAATTTCTGATTCACTGCCTGCAGTCAACTTGTCAGCAGCAGGAAGGGGGGAGGCATCTGGCTGGGGGTGCTTTGCTCTGCCTTCCCCAACCAAACTGCTGCAGAAATCACAGCTGAGGACTGGGAGGCAAGGGAAGGCAGAGAGGGGGGAGCTGAGTTCCACTGATGGTTTGGGCAGACTGAATTTCAATG
This sequence comes from Calypte anna, assembly GCF_003957555.1. NCBI lineage: Eukaryota > Metazoa > Chordata > Aves > Apodiformes > Trochilidae > Calypte > Calypte anna. The sequence goes on from NC_044261.1 coordinate 11,098,543, forward strand.
GGAGTCAGATGCTCTGCAGAGCTGAAGGGGGGGAGGGAGGGGATGTTTATAATGAGATTTAATGAAGCAGAGAAGCGGTGTTGTCCTCTGCATCAAAGGGGCTTTTGGTTACAGGGGAAAGCCAAGCTTTTCATTACCAAATGAGCACAGAAATACCTGCCTGATTATCCTCAGCTCTTAGCAAGCACTTCTTAACTTCAAACAGCTTTGCTAGCCCCAGAGAAAGGTCTCAGAATGCTGCCCAGAGCCACTGGCACTTGGCATTGCATTTACACCTGGCACTGACGCCAGGGATTGCAGCTATAGGGCACCCTGGCTCATCCTCTGGTGCTAACCCAGCTCAGGAGGCTTTGAGCCCTGCTCACTACTCAGCATTTTTTTCCATACCTCTGGCTCCTGTTGGGACACAAGCAGTGGTTGCAATATTGCACAGCTCCCAGTTTTAGCACTGGATGTCTGCAAATCTGCCCATCCACACTGAGCTCCCAAATTTCTGCTCCCGTGAGATGTTCCCAGCAGGGGTTCTTCCAAGGGTTAGGTAGCTCCTGATGAGGGACTGTCCAGCTAAACATCTCGTACCCTTGAAAGAAGCATTAGTTCCAAACCTCCTCCCTCTCACCTGGATTCAGCATCTTTTCCCGTGCCTGATGAGAATATTTCACCCCTGTAGAGATGTTTTTTCTGTCTCATCTAAGTAAAAAACACAACTTTTTGTCATGTCTAAAAAAACTGAAACCTCTCTGAACTTGTGGAAATCTCCTAAGTGGAACTGTTGAGCTGAGAGAGTTATTGCTTCTGCAGCAGATTATTCCAAGAGAGTTTTCTTCAAATGCAGAGGGGTTAAACACTTACCCCCCACTTACCCCACTTACCATGTGCTATACCACAGCCCCTCCAGGCCCTGCTCTACTATGGATCCCTCATCCCCTTCCAGAGGAAAGGACTACAAGGTTCCTCCTCTGCTCTCCCAGTCATGAGGGCAAAACCTGGTGTCTTCTAACAGCGTTTCTTCCATTGTACGTGGAAGCAGATGCACTAAGGTTGGCCACATTTCTCCTGCTCCTGCCTTGATTCATTCCCATGGGGTTTCATGGGTCCCTCTGCACTCCCTTCCAATCTCCTCATTGCCACTCGAGGTCTCCATCCTCCTTCCTAGGTCTCATTTGCCCTGGTAGGCAAATGCAGTGATGGATGGATGGATGGATGGATGGATGGATGGATGGATGGATGGATGGAGAGATGCAAGCTGACAGAGATCATTATCTGTCCTCATGATGCCAGACTGCAGTTCAACCATCACCACCTCTTTGTTTCCTGAGCAGAGTGATGTGGTACCCCACACCTCAGCTTGTTTAGCAGTTCCAGCCAAACCATTTCCCAAACATCATATGCTGAAGTCACAGGGTTTGCTGAAGTGGAAGCCAACCAGCAGCTTCCCATCACCTGCCTGGGAAGCACAGAGGCAACCTCCCTGCCCAGAGCAGAGCAATGCCCCTTCCATGGAGAAGCACTCCATCCTTCCCCCTGGAGCAGGATCCATCCTGGGATGCTGAGTGACCTGCAGGCTGAACATGTACTTCTCACTTGTCAGCTGTTCACTTTTGGCCAATCCATCCTTCCCTTAATGGTGATTTATTTCACAACATCTCTGCATAGGTAATTTCCATATGGCATAAACTGCTGGAGTGGGCATTTTTCATGATATTTAGAAGCCAAGTCACTTCAATTTGCATAATACTCAAATGATGTCTAATTGTTGAAAACAGTTCACAGGAGAAAAGCAAAAAAGTTATTCATAAATTCCCCATCTTTTCTCCTGCCTCTGAGTGCAGGATCAAGAGTCACTGGATGCATCCTGGGTTCCTGCTGGGACAAGAAGATGAGGTCTAACCTGGTGGGAAGGGGTCAGGAGAACCTGGTGAAGAGGGAAGGTGCAAGCCCAGCTTTGTGTGTAAATCAAGGTGTTGGGTATCAGGTTGCTACTACCCATCAGAAAGGTTGTATTGATCCGGAAATTCAGCACTGTTCCCTCTACTCCTAGGGTGATGACATGATGACCCAAGAGCTTCATCCCTCAGTCCCTTGCTGTCTACCCTGGTTCATGCTTTTTTTTCTTTGGTTTCTGGTTTGCTTTTTTTTTTGCTTGCCTGGCCAGCCCCTCTGAACTGGGGAGCTATGAAGAGGGAGACTGGACACCTGGCTTCCCACTTTAAAGCTTCTGCCCAGGGGGGGGAACAACCCCATGTGCAACAGGAGGTGACATCCCTGGTCACCACAGGAGCTACCAAGGAAATACAGCAAATTCCACATGGGATCCCCACCAGGGCCAAGTGCTGCAGCTGCAATCCCAGCTTTGCTCCCTGGAGTTGATCTCTACAGCAGGCTCTAATCCTTCCTTCAGCCTATCTCTCTGCTTAAACTAATTCCAGTCTGGCTCCTTCCTCCCTGTGTATTTCATCTGAAGCAACCCTTTGTTTACCTTTGACAAATATTTGCAGATTTAGTGGCTCACATCCTTGGGAGGGATTATCTAAAACCCACTGTAGCCCTCGCTGCCTCCCATATAGGGTTCATATCTGAGATCTCCTAACAAGATCAGACCTCCTGCAAAGCCTTTAGCTGTGTTTTACTTTAAGCATCCTGCACACTCCTGTGATTACCCCACTCTGCAGTCCTGGGAGATACTGGACAGAATTTATCCCTTGGCTTAGCTCAAATGGTATAAATAGGAAGACCAGAAAAAGACCTCATATATTTCTACTGCAAATTCTTTTCATCCCATTGGTTTTGAAATAGATTCAGGAGTTGTTTGCTTTTTAATTTTCCACATTAAAAATATACATGATTTGAGGTTGATTTTTTTCCCCCCTTCTCTAATCCTCTCTTCCCATGCCTGGTCTTTAGGCACTGCTTCACAGCTGGTGGGAGAAGGCAGGGAGACACTTGAACTTTACCAGTCACCAGGAAACATCCTCAGATAAGGGCTGGGAAACTGAGGCAAAAAAGTGGGAAGCAGGGAAGATTTGTCATGACTCAAATGGGAAGCACCTTGGAATGTTATCTCAGCATCATCTCTGGTTTTCTGTCACATAAATAAGAGGCTCATTCCTAATGACTCCATCCTTGCTAAGAGGAAGCTCCATCTGGGAGCTGTGTGCAGCCACTTAACATTCAATCTGCATCTTGCTGCCTGGGAGTTTGTGTCTCTTTGATCCCAGGATTCTGGAGAGGATAGTGCTGAGCATGAGAACCTCTCTGCAGTTCCCTCCTGTAGCATCCCAAACCTTCTCTGTCTTCTGGAAGCCTCATTGGGGCTGGGGGTTGTGGGCTGGCACCGAGGGATGTTCTGAGCAGCACCTCCAGGCTCTGGCCAGGTGGTGCCAAAGTCCTGAAAGCTGGAGCACCTTTTCCATCTGCTTTCTGCAGTATGGATGTTGAGCATAGGGAGAAATGCTCTGCCCCAGATAAGCCCATAGATCAGAACATGTCAACTAGAGGAAGAACACTTTGAGGACCCAGTTGGGCTTTCCATGTCCTCAACACATGAGAATGATGCAAAAGGCACCTTTGGCATCACACTGCTGTGCAAAACCACAGTGGTGGTGACCCAAAATATGTTCAGCTCACAGCTCCATCCAGGCCCAGACAACCTGATTGCACCCTGTGGCTGGCTGGCTGCAGCCATCTCATCTCTTTTTTCCATACTTGAAATTCTTTGGAGAAGGAGCTGTCTTGTTTTGTTTGTTCAGACCCCAGCATAGTGGGATCTTGGACCATGAGTGGGACTCTTGCATGTTCCATGAATACAAATGTAATTAATTAATGAAAATAACCAGTGGGAAGGCAGAGCTCATTGCTAGAGGGATTGATTCAATGAAACAGTCTTTCTTTTATTCATTCCAAGCTCTTCTGTGCAGGAAGCAGCTCTGTAGCTGGCAGGGATGTCCAAAAAGGCTTCCACCTAGTCTCAGCATTAACCCTTTCCACTCTGGCTTGGAGAGTCAAGGGGGATCCCCACTGTCTGCCTGCTTGGATCTTTGGAAAGAGGCTGCAGAAGGCTGAAGGGTCGCTTTGGCATCCCCGAGGTGGGCAGGGAAGAGCTGCAGGGCTCCTCATCAATCAGCCAGCATGCAGGGAAAATGCAGTGGCTTCTATCAGGCTTGTCCCACTGCATTAGGAAGCAGCTGCCTTTTAATTAGCAGATAGCTAAGTGCTACCTTGTGATCTGTGAGGTTATGCATATTTCATAACGCCAGCTCCCATCTGCTGTTGCCTAGTACTGTGTTTTAGGAAGTGCAGACTGGAGAGTCCCCTTTGATGTTATTTTATGCTGGCTGTTCTTAGAAACAGGGAGAGCGCTGCAACTGGGAAGCTGAGGAGGAGGCTTCAGTCATCCCAAAAAAACCTCAGGGAACCCCTGTTGTGCAGGGAGGTAACTCACCTGATTGCATGAGGCACTGATCTGGCTGCTTTGCTGAAGGGGGAAGAGGCTCAGCTGGAGCAGGTGTTGTTTCTGAGCTGTGCATCCTCTGCATGAGGAGCAGGACCCACCTGGAGAGGGGAAGGGAAGCAGGACACTGCCACTGCATGTCCAGATCCAAATAGAGACAAGACAAAGTGAGAGACAGGACCTAGAGACAGGACAAATAGGCTGGGCTTGATCTCAGAGGTCCTTTCCAGCCTCAATGATTGTGGGATTCTGTGAAATCCAGCTGGGCTAAGCTCTGCTCATTGATTCCTTTGCTTGCTGCTGGTGGGGGGACAGGTTGGAATGAGTGGAATGAGCCTATCTGAGGAGAGGTTGGTCCAGTGCCACAAAACATTGACCATCCACGTGTTTCCATCAGCTGCACTGTCACTTTGGCTAAGCCAGCAGCAGCAGAAGGTGGGAGGAAGAGATGCTGAAGCTCTTCCACCAGGTGCAGCAGGAAGCACAGAGGAGTTGTGTCTATTACTGAGCACTGGAAAACCAAGTGGGTCATGTTTCAGCCCTTGGTAAGGGTGTTTGAGATACTCTTTTCTCTATATTTTCTACTTTCTCTTCTCTTCTGTGTTCTCCATGTAGTACTCTAGATAGTTCCACATCTATCTCCTTTATTTCTTGATCCTCCCTGAGGCATTTTGCAATTATAAATTACAGTGCTTTGGCACTGAATTGCTCTGGGTAGTTTGTTATTTTTCCCTCCTTAGATGTCAGGGAAAGGCTCCACAATATTTAGATACCATTCCAGTATAGGGAGCCACCCACAGAGGAGGAAATTTTCTCAGTTGCAAGTGAAACCAAAGTTGGAGCTCAAAGAGACTGAAAGAGGAAAAAGCTCCTGGCAAGATCAAACCTGACTGCATTATTTTCATTGTCTGACATGAGGGAAATGCAAAATTATAATAAACAGTGGGAAAGAAGGAAGCATCGGGCTTTCACAGCCCTTCTGCAGTGTGGTCTTAGCACCACAGGCAAAGCAAGCAGCTCCATCTCCCAGTGGTGCCACACCAGTGTCCTGTTCCAGCAGAGACATGTCCTCGAAGTGTGACACCAGGATCATTCCAGGTGACACAAAGAAGCCAGCACAAACACTTGCTCTTTGAACCTTCTCCCATCCTGGCTCAAAGGGGGAGCAAATACTGGTTTGAGCTGATAGGACCTCAAGATGTGCTGGATCAAGCCCAGCAGATGTGTTTGTGACACTGGGGACCAACCTGGTACCTGCAGCTGCCAGTCCCTGGCTCCCTAAGGACTCATCCCTCTGCAGCAGTGCTGCTTGTGGCATCAGTGCCTCCTTCTTCTGCTTCCAGAACCCTTCAGACCATTTTTGGGTTGGAAGGGACCTTGAAAATCATCAAGATCCAACTCCCTGCATGGGCAGGGACACCTCACACCACCCCAGGTTGCTCAAGGCTTCATCCAACCTGGCCTGGAACACTGCCAGGGATGGGGCAGCCACAGAATCCTTGGTCAACCTGTTCCAGTGCCTCACCACCTTCACAGTAAATAATTTCCTTCTAATATCTAATCTAAATCTCCCCTCTCCACATTTTAAATCATTGCTCCTTGTCTTCTAGCTACACACCCACATAAAAAGCTCTACCCCAACTTTCTTGTAGGTCCTTATCAGGTACTGGAAGGTTGCTAGAAGATCACGTCCTAATCTCCTCTTCTCCAGGCTGAACAACCCCAAGTCCCTCATCCTGGTTTCACAGGGAGATGCTCAGCCCTCTGAGCATTTTCTTGGCTCTCCTCTGGACACTCTCAAGGACCTCTATGTCCTTCTTATGCTGGGGACTCCAGAATTGGATGCAAGTACTCCAGGTGGGGTCTTAGAAGAGCAGAGGGGGAGAATCACCTCCTGTATCTTGACTCATGCCCTGACCCTCTCTCCCTTTCCATTGCAGAAGAAAAGGAGCTTCATATCTAATTCTGCCAACATTTCTCTTGGAAAAAACAAGCTGGGTGGGGAGAGCTGTTTCCATGCACTGTAGGCTCAGCTGGCCATGGCCATGGGTGCAGGCATCAGGGTTGGGTGGGAGGTGATGCCCAAGGGATGCAGCTGGTGTTGAAGGGAACATCGTGCCCAGGGACCAAGTGCTTTGCAATCCTCCCAGCTGCTGCTGGCTTTGAGTGGAAGCTCAGAGCTCCTGCTCAGCCCCTTCTGTGCAGGAATTCAGTTACTATTTCAATAACAAATCTCCTAAACTTGGGCTCCCCATGGGGCTGGCATTGATGACTGATCCTCAGAGCTTCACTTTCTTCCTTCAAATCTTCCCTAGGCTGGAAAGGAGGCTGCTTATTGATATTCCAAGGCAAACATTGCTGCCTTTCAAACCCTGCCAGGCTTTATGAACAGATGTTAATAAAATGGATTTACCCAGAAGCAAAGCAATGTGTAAAAAAAAAAAAAAAAAGGCTGGAAGGAGGCATAAGGGGCATTTCCAGGTCGCTGGGTGCTTTTCCCTACACTGCCTCCAAGGTAGTGCTTTTGTTCATCAGGAAGAATTTCCAGGCCAGGCTGTTGGTCTTTTGCACAGGAGCAAGGAACTTCTGGTGTAGATGTCTGTCGAGTGCTGCAAGAGGCTCAACCTGAAGAATTTAGATTCAAGCATCCTCAGATCTTCACAATCTAGTCCCCACAGCCCTTCAACTTAGCAGTTGACCTCTGAGGATCAAGATTGCAGCTGTCTGTGACACTTGTCCATCATGGGAGTAGATGTTTCCTAAAGCAAACCTTGAGCAGCTCTGAAGCAGCAAAGACACCAGATTCTACTGGTGGGGCAGAGGAACAGGAACCTCAACTACACTCTGACCAGCACAGAGCACTGCAGGTGAGGACTCAGTAACACTCTGTGCTCTTTTCTACACATCTCTGCATTTGCAGGAATAATGTCCCATCTGCCAGTGCACTGTGGGACCATGGAGAAAACCTCATGGCAGCTTGGTCAACACTAATTCCCAGAAACCCTAAGTTTTGGGGAACCCAAGAAAACTCGTTCATTCAAAAGAATAAATTTGGAAGAATCTCCTGGTTTGGGCCAGGATGAAACTAATTTTTTCTCTTGTAATTTTGCTTTCTGCTAAGTCTCTTTAAGTAGCTGCACTTGCTGATGTGAACAGCAAGTTTCTCAGTCTCTGCTTCTAGGACTGATAGCACACAATGTTTATAGTTACAGCTAGAGAATGCTATACAGAACCGAGGCCACTGCTCAGGAACATCTTATACTCCAGAAAGAGAAAAGGAGTAAAGAGGTCACACCTGCAACCTCCTTTAGGGAGGAGCAGACAAGATAAATGACCCAAATTGGCCAACCAGAGTATTACATCCCATGCGTGTCATACTGGGTATAAATTTGAGGGATCATGAGTCAAATCCATTTTACTCTTTGGGCTTTACCCTTTTGCCTTCTTCTTCATCCTTCTTCTCCTCAACCTTCTTCACCTGTCCCTGTTTGCCCTGGGAGGATTTTGTCCATTCCTCTGCCTTTGCTCCTGATCCATCCCAGCCTGAATCAGTGTGTTCCTGCCTCCAGCTCCCCACTGCTGCTGACTCCAGGATTCCAGCCTGGATTTTCCCAGGGCTGCTCTGCAACCTTGGTGCCAATGTGAGAGTTACTGGGGGGGAGGAACTTGGTATCATTTGTCTGTATATTTGTATATACTTAATAATTTTCCCTTTTTATCATTACTGTTTCATTAAAGCTGTGTAGTTTAATTTCCAGCCCATAAGTCTCTCTCCCTTATTCTCTCTCCTTTCTTTATCAGGGAGGGGGATTAATAGAGTGCATCTGTCATTCTGTTAATTGCCAGCCCAGCATTAAACTGTGACAAAGAGAATGTCAAAGATAATGAAGACATTCAAGTAATGCCTGAGATCAAGGCAGTCCTGAGGTGTTGAGAACAAAGAGGAAGGATACTTGGTCCCCAGCAGCTGGAGAAGATATCTGAATATGGTCTCTTTCTACTTCTGCAAGAAGTGCTGCAGGTTCCCCTGCCCTGAGTTTTCTGGTCACAACTTTGTTGAGGATCTGCATGAGGAGTGGTGGTGCTGGTGGTGGTGGGGATCTCCCCGGGGTGATGGACTGGGGTGCAGTTTCCAGACAGGCTATGAAATGCTCACACATCTCTGGGCTACAGCTGCTCCTTCTGGGGACTGATGAGACAGTGTACCCTCTGGTGTCCTCTCCTCTTCAGCTCTCTCTCACTTGCTTGGTGTTATGTGCACCATGGGTCCCATCTGCTCCTCCTAATTCCTTGTGCTGGGCAGGAGATGTTGGTCACACAGATTTGTTTGGAGGTCAAGCATAAAGAACCATTACCCTTCCAGTCCTTACCACAGTGGGGGCTTTGGAAATGCCACAGCTGAAAAATTGTGTCCAAGGAAAGAGTGATGTATGGTGGAGCTGTGTGTGTCTGTGAGGAACCTTATTTGGATCCTTGCACAATCACTGCCTGTGCAGTCCTTGCTCTCCTTGACATTGGCATTTGTGGTGCAGTCACTACAGGGCTCTTACCTGAGCTGCTACATTTTGGGAGGGAGTGACTTGATTTCTCAATTTGGGAAGTCTTTTGGGATTTTTTGGGGGCTGGATGACTGTTGTTTACTTCAGGTCTGCAAAGGACATCAGCAAATACAAACACAGGGCTGTCCAGGGAGATTTACTTGGACATGTGGCACTAGAAAACAAAAAGTCTGGGAAGCCACAAAACACAGAGTGACTCATCCTGCTTCAGAAATGACTTTCAGCATCCTCAAAAGTCCCCTGTTGCTTGTCTTCACTTCTGGGAGGGCTGAGGTTGTTTACATCAGGGTAAAATCCTCAAGAAGAGTTACAGGGATGATGTGGCAGTTGAGATTTTTGCATAGGGTGAACCTCTGCAGCCAGCCCTGCTCTCCTGCTTCCTGAGCCTCACAGTAACAGGGTGGTGGGGCCTTCACATCCCAACCATTTTGTTTTGGAAGGGCAGAGAGTCATTAGAGACCATTGGAATAAAAAAAAAAAAATTAAAAATTAAAAAATTAATAATAATAAAAAAAGACTTTCCAAGTGGTCTGCTGAGCTTCTGACCCTTAACCAGCCCCACGCACTGTGTCAGGTCTCTGCAGGGCAGCCTGGGCTGGGATCTGCACCATGCTGATACCAAACAACCCAGCACAGCTCCAGCCACTTGTAGTTGGAGGCTGAGGGAGGGGGAGGCAAGAGGAGCAGAGATGACATTTTCTTCCAGCCCAGGACCAACTTATTAGCAAAGGACATTGTTTTTTAATGTCTGGAAGCTCAGGCCACTAGAAAGGTCAGAGATGCCCGACAGAAACTCCTCCTGAGCCCACCCTTCAGCCCACGAATAGCTCGAGGACATGAGAGGTCACATCCATAGTAATCAAATGAGCATTGCATCCAGGAGCCCTGGAGGGGGAAGGTTGGACTATGCCCTGGGAGGACAGGGTGTGCAGAGGACAGAGGTGGAGGGAGTGGGGGAGCAGATGACAGGAATTATGCACCACGTCTCATCCCATGGAGCCTTTGACCTGACTCCTCTCAGCATCTTGGTTCCATTTGCACATTCACTTTTAAAGGGCAACTTCATCAAAGCTGTTCTGTGGCTGAGAAGCTGAGCTCAGGCAGCTGAACACTGTAAAGGACCCCTCTGGACTTCTGCAGCAGACAGGGATGTGCCATCACCCAACAAGGTGTCAAGGATCAGCTAGATTGATGTTCCATTATTTAGATCTCTCACTTTATTATTAAAACTTGGTCATCCACCCTCTTTCTTAAGATCTCAGGGCATGTTTGTAATCTGACAGTTTTACTCAAGGGTTTGGGTTTTTTGGGGGTTTTTTTTCCTTCTTTTTTTTTCTTCTCCTTTTTTGTTGTTTATTTTTGGTTGTTTGGTTTTTGGTGCTTTTATATCTGCATGTCTTACTATTTTTGAAGGGAAGTGACTGGACCTGGAAGTGCTGATCAGCACCCAGCTGAACATGAGCCAGCGTGTGCCCAACTGGCCAAGGGGTCCACCAGCACCCTGGCTTGTGGCAGCACTGGTGTGGGCACCAGGAGCAGGGCAGGGAGAGGGCACTGGGGAGGCTGCACCTCCAATCCTGGGGTCATTTCAGGGCCCCTCACAACCAGAAGGACATTGAGGGGTTGGAGTGTGTCCAGAGAAGGGAATGGAGCTGAGGAAGGATCTGGAGTACAAGTCCTGTGAGGAGAGGCAGAGGGAATTGAGATTCTTTAGTTTTGGAGAAGAGGAGGCTGAAGGGAAACCTCATTGCTTTCTCCAGCTCCCTGAAAGGAGGTTGTAGGGAGGTGGGTTCTGGCCTCTTTTCTCAAGCAGATAATGATAGGACCAGAGGAAATGGCCTGAAGTTGCACCAGGGGAGATTTAGATCAGATCTAAGGAAACAATTCTTTACTGAGAGAGTGGTCAGGGCCTGGAAGGGGCTGCCCAGGGAGGTGGTGGAGCCACCATCCCTGGGAGTATTTAAAAACCATGTAGATGAGGGACTTCAGGACATGCTCTGGTGGGCATGGTGAGATATATTTTTAATTTATTGTACTGTATTTTATTGTTTATTTTATTTTACTTTCTTTTATGGGCAGGAGGGGTGTTGACAGTTGGATGCAGTGATCCTAGAGGTCTTTTCCAACCATGACAATTCTGTGATCCTGTGACTTAGCATACCCAGAATCTGTCTCTTTCCTCTTTCCCTCAGCTCTGACACCTCCAGAGGTGCAGCCACTCCCCCACTTTCTTCCCATCTCTGCTCCTGGGATCTTCCTCCAGGATGCTCACACCTACACTGCAGCAGTTCTGGCAGCAGCCAGCAGGCTGCTGTATTTCCCTGGAAATCCAAGAAAGGGGTTGCATATGCATCAGCCTGCTGGGTTTCTAGGAGGAAGGGCACCGGTGAGCACTAGAGAAATGTTCACAAATATTCCCCTTGCTCGCTGTGCTGAGCAGAGCTCCTTGCCTGAGCCTGCACTGAAGGTAGAAGCTCAGCAGGAATTGCCTCACAGCAGCAGACAGAATGACAGAATTGTCATGGTTGGAAAAAACCTCTAAGATTATTGCCTCTAACCATCAATATTTCACCTCAAAATACATTAAAAATAAAATAATAATAATAATAATAATAAATAAATGCATATTTATCAATATCTGCATCACCATGCCCACTAAAGCCTGACCTGAAATGCCTCATCTACACAGGTTTTAAATATTTCCAGGGATGGTGATCCCACCAAAGAGCCTTTCTGCTGTTAGCTTCCCCTTCCCTACAACTCAATGCTTATTTTTTTGCAGATATGTTTTTTGGGCTCCAGAAAAGGACTTAATGCCTACAGAAAAGCTTTATTTAGCCCCACATCATCGTCATTATTATTAAGAAGTCAATATCTCCCGATGTTGCAGTCAGTTCCTCTAGCTCATGCCATGTTTTGTCCCATCAATAACTTCTTCCTTCATAATTGACCTTGGGAAGCTCTGAGAAACAGGCAGTGCTGCCTCTCAGCACTCTTCATCTGAATTCGACACATACCAAGCAACACCATTTATATGAAAAACCTTGAGAGGGTGGGTTTTTGGTTTGGTTTTTTTTAGTAATAATAATGCTTTTCATAAGAAACAAATATTAAGCAACTTGGTGATTAAGCTTTTATATGTTAAGCATTTCATAAAAAAACAACAGCTCAAGTAAGCAGCATGTGTGAATGCTGCTCAGAGATAAGCCAAGAATCCACTATGAATATGCATCAAAGGGTCTTCATGTTAGAGCTCCATCATTAAATTGTGTTTGTGAGGCTGTTTGAGAAAGTAGCCATGGGAAGGCAAAAAGTGCCAGAAAAATGATTCTGAGCATGCATTCTAGCTTCCTTGGCTGAGTGCATCCATCTAAGAGGGACCAGAGTGTAGTGAGACAGGACCAGGTGCCCTGAGTTATTGATGAGTGGGTGTGGGTTCACCTGTGTCTGGCCTCCCTCCTGAGCATGTGCAGGAGCAGGGGGCCAATAAGAGAGCAGCTGACACCCACGGAGAGAGCTCTCACTCTTCAGTGAGGATGGAGAAGCCCACAGCTCAAGGAGCAGGCAAGAAGGGGTAGATCCTGAGGCCTCAGGAACAGCCCTAGGACGTCGTCCAGGAATGGGCTAAGCCCCGAGGCCTCAGGAGCAGCCCTAGGAGCAAGAATGGCTCCTCCAGCTACACCAGAGGAAATCCTTTTCAGAAAAAGACATTGGGAAGTTTGATGATAAACAGTCATGGATTGTGTGACATCTGGGGCCATGGAGATCAGTGTAGATATTGGTGGTAATCATTTCATCTTCCTTTGAGAACACTGGGATTCCAGTCATCTTGCTATGGAAACTACAAGGTTTGACCCAGCCCCTGCAAAATGTGAGTGGTAAGGCTGGGACTTCCTTTCTAAGAGCATCTCCATCAGGATTTGGGTTCTCTGAAGGGTTTTTAAGATCATTGGCATGGGGGCTGAGAAGTATTGTGTGTAATCTGCACTTCACTGAGGATTCTACTCATAATACCACCTTTCCAAAATACAGAAATGTCATAGAATCACAGAACGGTTTGGGTTGGAAGGGACTTATCCAGTCTCACCCCCTGACATGGAGCAACCTCCCACCAGCCCAGGTTGCTCCAAGCCCCATCCAACCTTCAACACTGCCAGGGATGGGGCAGCCACAGCTTCTCTGGGAAACCTGGGACTGGGGCTCAGCACCCTCACACCAAAGAATTGCTTCCTAATCTCTAATCTAAATCTCCCATTTCAACTTGAAACCCTTCCCCCTCATCCCATCCCTCCAGGCCCTTGTCCCAAGTTCCTCCCCAGCTTTCCTGGAGCCCCTTCAGGCACTGGAAGGTGCTCTAAGGTCTCCCCATTGCAGCCTTCTCTTCTCCAGCCTGAACACCCCCAACTCTCTCCTCCTGGCTCCAGACCTCAGACACCTTCATGACCTCAAGAGCTCCAAGAGCAGTATGATCTTCATTCAGTAAAGTTGTTCTGCTTCCAAAAAATTGGCAAATTCTTCCCAAATGTGTGTTTAAGCACTTCCCCACACCAGCTGCCTCTGGCTCCTTGGGATCTGTGGTCCATCAGGGGCTCAGAGGAGAACTCAGCACCAGGATGAGGTGGAGAAAACAGCTCCCCCAAGCATCACACCTCCTGACCTGGGGGCTGAAGCTCTCCTTGCCCCCAGCATCCACCCAGGAAGTGCTCCTTTTTGTATTCCCCAGCTCTGACTCAGTCCTGCTTACCACATCCTATGCATACGTAAAAGCCTGTCTGTGTTTTTAGCAGGTTTATTATTTTTCCCCCTCATGTTTACACCTAAACTAGGACAGTTGTTTTATCCCTGAGTGTACTGGTTGCTCTCTATGTAGGTTAATAAGGTTTTCCTTCATTATTTAGAGAGGGTTTTGTTTGTTTGTTTGCACTTCTCCAAGGAATCCAACACCATAAAACGCTACCAGGAGCAACGAAAAGTACATTTTAGGTTTCTTAAGGGAAAAAAAAAAAAAAAAAAAAAAAAAAAGACAATTAAAAAAACAAATCTGGAAAATGATGTTGCCAAGTAAAACATCGGCTAATGCAAAATTAAGTCCTCAAGGAGCCCTTGGTCGCACAGAACAGCAGAATTAAGGTTTGATGTTATTTCAGAATATTTTCTGCTGGAAGTCAAAAAATCAGCAAATTTTTTTTTCAGCAAAATCTACAAATTTCATTTGTAGAAATGTGCACTCTGAGTCACTCCTCTGCGTGCCAGTCTGAGCACTACAAAACCCTTTTACTACAGCTGAGGGATAAAACCCAATATGTAACACTAATAATCCTAAGAGATATTACTGTTATCACTACGAAATAGGAAGAAGGGAGCTGAGGTTAACAACAAAGAATAAGTATTGAGAAGTTGGGTATAGCTAAGGAAAGCTAAAGATGATCTGCCAGGATGATGAAAAAAAATCAGACAGACTAAAAAAAAAAAATGTATCAGGACCAGAAGAAGGTCTGGCAATCAACCAAATCCTTCACAGACAGCAGTGATGAAATCACCAATGATGGAGTAAAACAAGCCAAAGTGTTAAATGTGTGCTGTGTTTGGAGAGATGATGGAAGAGGCTGCCAGGTTTCATAGACCCTGAGTTTCTCTGTCCCATGGCAGCTGAAGATGATGTTAAACAGCAGCAGATAAAAGTAATACATTTAATCCTGGAGGCCCAGGTCACCCACACTGTCAGCTTGCAAGACCTGGCTAAGGCAGCCTTGGCTCAGCTGATGTTAATTTTAATGAGCTCTCGTTAATTCTAATGAACTCTTGACATCTGGGGGATATTCCAAGGGATGGACTTCTCCAGCTGTATTGGTGCAAAGTGGATGGGATGGCTTGGGGAGGATGGGGAATGACATTGCCCTGGTTGCAAGTAAAATAATTGGATTCTTGTTGTATGCTCACCAGTTAGGAGATAATAAAATAAAACTACTTCAAGTTCAACTTACAACAACGTAATGAGGTTGCCCAGGGAGGTGATTGAGGCCTCATTCCTGGAGATATTCAAGGTGAGGTTTGATGAGGCTCTGAGAAATCTGATCTGGTTGAGGGTGTCCCTGCTGAGGGCAGGGGTTGGACTGGATGATCTTGAGAGGTCCCTTCCAACCCAAATCATTCTATGATTCTGTGATTCTATGGTTCTAATGTTAATTCATGCACCAAGATCAAACTCTGCCCCTCTTTGCTGGTGATGGGGTAGAGAATGGGGACTCTTTTGCTCTCATGCTCATTGCCTGCCCTGGGATACAGACATCGAGCCCCTGCAGGGAGCCTCAGATATTCTCTTAAACCACTGCTCTCAAGTAATTAATATCTCTGATTAAAATCATGCCTATTCTTTTCAGAAAATCGAAGGCTCAAAGAAAATTTATTGAAGTCTCCATTTTCCTGCACATATTTCAGAATCTGATGTCCCAGAAGTTTAGCCAAGGCACATCCTCTGCCACGAAGCTTTTAGTGCTGAAGAAACTGACAGCTGGGGAAAAGTAGCTTCTGCCTGGAATGGTGAGACCTCCAATGGTGTCATTTCACTTTCCCAGTCCCCTGCTACTGCCACCTGGGAAGCTGTTCCAGAAAGGGATGCAGAATGGGGGAAATGTCCTGGAAGGATGTGTAGTCTAGGTGCCAGGGTGGAGAGTGGCACATGGAGAGCCCAGGAGCAGAACATTCTGGTCCAGGTAGGATGCTATTCCTAATCCAAACTGAGTCAAGAGAAGACAGAGATAGAATCCTTCCAGCAGGAAGGGCATTTACTTCTCTTCACATCTCAGTTATCCCAATGTTCAGAGTGTGGAAGCTGGCCAGAGTGACTTGGATCAGTAGAGGAGATGCAGAGAGAGGATCAGTAAAAAGGCAGTGACCTCAATTCATGGTTCCTGGGATCTGTGCCAGCCCCTCACATTGAAATAAGTTTTCACATCAAGTAATCTGGGAAATTTTCTTGATGTTCCCACCACATTGCACTGAGAGGGGTTGTAACTTGACATGGAACAAGGATCCACTCAACCTTTCTTGCCTGCAGTTACTGGGGACAAGTCCCAAGGACATTTTCCTGTGGTCTAACAGGATCTTCACAGCAAAAATGTGCAAGTCACCTTATGGGCTGAACAGCTTCAAGGAATTTCCCCTGGATCAACTGGACCAGAGGAATGATTGACATTTACACCTGGAGTCCACAACACACATTCAGTGACTCAGCTTAGTTTAGCCCTGAGTTTTAGAGCTTTAGCTGAGCTTCATCATTCTGCACTCAACAGCTGCCAGCAGAAACACTGATAACTCTTGGCTCAGAAAATGTAAGATAAACTATTAAGTGTGTAAATGAATCAAGATTGCAAGTCTGAAATGTTGTTTTCAAATGTGCTCCTTGAGAAATGGGTAAGCTGAACCACTCCAGGAACAATGAAGTTTCTCTGAAACTCACTGCAAACAAAAGGAATCGGATTTTTTGCACATGGAACTGGGTGCAGAAGTGGGGGTTAGGAGCAGAACCATTATTACCTGTCTATGCTGCTACTAAACTTCCCAGATGTATTTAATTTTATGAGAAAGGAATCTCCGACCCTGGTCACCTGCACGTACTCACTTAAGATGAGACATGGTAAGAGCTATTTTCAGAGGGTGCAGAAACATCAGTAGGGCAACATAAACCACAAGGCAAGATGCTTGGGGAGAAACTCCCAGGAGACGAAGCAGTTTCCAGGGTACTTCTCTAGCTCCTTGAATTCCTTATAATGAACTCCATAAAGCTATATGCAAACAATAGCTGCAGTCAACTACCACACCAAGTTATTTCCACAAATTCCAGGGAAAATATTGAGCTCTATGCACAGTAATAATTCCTGAAGTCTCTAGCACTGAAAGGGTTAATTTATATACACTATTAAAAGCCACAGATCATCCAAGGCTCAGGGGAAGGAGTTTCTTGGGCTATTTTCAGATTGCCCTGTGAAGCACTGGTAGGCTAAGAACTGATACCCCTTTGATTACCAACTCTTCCATAAGAATGCTTTTTGGTCAAAAGGGGCAAACAAAGAGAAGAGAAAGTATTAAAGTAATAACAGCCTTGGTGGAAAGCAAGAACTTGGTACCTTCCTGGGAAACCAGAAGGGATATCAGCTCCAACAAGGACATCAATGAGATGGAAAGGGAATGAGCAGGGACAGGAGATGAGCCCCTTCAGTGAGCAAGACATGAATGAAAAGAGTTACTTTAATGCTGATAAATTATTTAGGTCCATCACTGTTAAATTACTGTCATGCCAAGCATCAATTTGTTCCAGGTGAAAGTCACCCAAAAAAATGATACCAAGCAGCCTGGGAATCCACTGCATGGTACCAGGAGCAAATAGCAAAAAAAGCAAACCACTCATGGATGCTGCTTTGTCCCACCCTCATCTTCTCTATCTATGACAGTCTCTCACTCTCCCTGAGTTTCTCCCAGCCAACGTGCAGCTGCAGGACTCCTGAAAAGGCAGCAGTCACTCCATCAGCCTTCAATATCTTCTGTCTTCACCTTCAGGCAAGCCCAGACATGCTCCTCAGGTGGGTCAAGGTTGCTGTAAAAAAGCCCAGACCTCCTCCTCCTCACTGTCTCCTTGAGAGTTATTCACAGACAGGAGGAAGGGCTGACTGAAGCCAGGATCTTATTTCTAAATAATAATTTGGCCAAATTCTAATTAGTAACTATTGAAAAGTTGTAAAGAACTGGTAGGCTTTTTTGTACAAGAGCTTGAATGTTCCTTGCCTTGCTAAGACTCAGTGTCAACATTTTATATCTGAAATAAGAGATTATGAGGGTAATCATCATCTGCTTCTTAATGTTTGCCACTAAAGTTTTATGAGTATTTTGGTGATTATTTTTAATGGTGTTTATAAGTAATGTTACGTGACAGAGATGGCTCTGGTGTGACCAAGATGCTAACAGGAACAGCCATGTTAAAAGTTACGAAGATTGAAAGGTGATTGCAACTTCTGTAACTTTTTATTTGTTTAAAAGACTATTTTCATACACATTGGTGATTGCAGCTGTGCATTTTTGTCATGGCTCAATATGCTAACATGGCCCTCTCAAAGACTTGTCCACTTCTAGAGCCTCCCCAGCACCTGAAGGACAGGGAGGTGTTGGAGCCAGTACAGGGCAGGCTCTGGAGCTGCTGAGAGGGCTGGAGCAGCTCTGCTCTGGAGCCAGGAGGAGAGAGTTGGGGGTGTTCAGGCTGGAGAAGAGAAGGCTGCAATGGGGAGACCTTAGAGCACCTTCCAGTGCCTGAAGGGCCTCCAGGAAAGCTGGGGAGGGACTTGGGAAAAAGACCTGGAGGGATGGGACAAAATGGAATAGCTTCAAGCTGCAAGAGCAGAGACAGAGATGAGATCTGGGGAAGAGATTCTTCCCTTTGAGGATGCTGAGCCCCTGTCCCAGGTTTCCCAGAGAAGCTGTGGCTGCCCCATCCCTGGCAGTGTTGAAGGTTGGATGGGGCTTGGAGCAACCTGGGCTGGTGGGAGGTGTCCCTGTCCAATGCATCAGGGTTGAGATGAGATATCTTTAAGGTCCCTTCCAATCCAAACCAGTCTGTGATTCTATGGTTTTGTGCCCTTCTTCCTATTGCAGGTAAGATTGCACACAAAACTTCTGCCCCTGAAGGGTCTTTCCTTATGTGTACAGCCTTTTCTCTGGAGAAGGTGTTTTCATAAACATAAGTTAAAAAAAAAATCCATCTAGCTGGGATCTATGCTTACAGGGAGCATCACACAGCTGATGATGGGAGGTAGCAATTGCCTCTTCTCTGATACAAAAATTGACTGGGGATGTGGGAGGTGACAAGGTGTCTGCCTGACTTCCCTCATGCTGTTGGCAAGCTGAGGCAAAAAGGAAGGATGAGCAATTTGTTCCTCCCATGGAGGCAGGTGATAGAGAGAAAAAGATTATTTTTTTTTCTCTGAAGTGTAAGATTTTTGCCAGTTGCTTGAGTAAATACCTGTTTCAAAATTAACTGCCACTGGAGGTGAGGTCCTACTTGGATTACTTCTCCTCTTGGAATGAGAGGTTTTTAGACACCTCTGCTTTCCCCTGGTCTCATTCAGAATCTGCTCCCTGTGCTCAGTCAGGGAGCTGAGATCAGGCTCTGCAGACCCCTGCCATGCCAAGGGACAAATGGGGGAGGTGGTGTGGGTTCCCTGACTCCTGGGGGCTTCTTCCTGAGTGGAAAACACTCTGACATCTGTCCTGGGGAACATCCTTCTCTTTGAGTCATCTTTCAAGTACATTTTCCGATGAAATCTTTTGGCACAGCACTGCCACACAAAATGTCCTGGGCAATGGCCCAAGTTAGAAGGTTCCCAGCCCTGGAGAGGAGGTAATCCCCTTCTTCTGGGTGCAATCCCAGATCCTGCTGACCAGCTCTCCAGCTCTGTTGAAGCTCCTCAGGAGGCTTTTTCCCTGTGCACTGAGCTGGGAGAAGTGAGTGGCATCACCCTACTCTCTCCCTTCCAACCCTTCCTCGAGCTTTTCCTTGTTTGAGGCCACCTGGGATCACGGTGGTTCCCACCCTATGGCAATGTGCAGCCTCAGTTTTGAACATCAGGTCTTTCTGCAGGAGGCTGAGTGCAGAGCTCCTGCTCTGCTCCCATCCGCAGCACCTTGCTGAGATGCTGCTGGGCTGGATGAGAAGCCACAGAAGGCAGAGGCATCATAAGATAAATTCAGGTAGAAACCAGTGGCTGAGCCCTACTCTCAGCCTCAGCAGATGCAAAGGGACTTTCAGGCAGGTATGTGCAGAAAGTTGTGTTACTAGAGAATAGTCTGGAGAGCACCAGAGTGGGAGGTTGGCCCTGAATAATAGCCCAGTTCCTGGCGTCTCAGCCTTGCAAAGCCTCTCCTGTCAGCCAAGCCACATGAGACTGCAGCTGGACCCTGTGCCAAAGAAAGGTGCTGTCTCACTGAAGGAGAAAGCCAAGAAGATATCAAATTATTAACACCAGAATTCACTTAATCTTTGGCCCATGGACCTCCCTGTCCTTCCTGATGAACAGAGAGGGTGTTGTGATTCCCTGAGTGCACTCAAGTGAATAACCACCCAGTTCACAGCTTCACAGGTGGCACTTCCACTGCTTTCAACTCTTCGAAGCAGTTGGCTGGAAAGCACATTAGAAACTTTTCCTTCTCATTTAGCCTTGTCATCACCAGGAAGCAGTGAGCAGTAAGGACAGCCCTGGTATATCAGGAAAAAGGGGAGAGCGGGTGCTCTGGCTGAAGTACAAAAGGCATTCACAGTCGGGTTGGACTCGTGGGTAAGCAGGGGGACAGCTGAGGATTCATGTGTCGCTCCAATCTTGAAGAAAAAGTGAGGGTTGGGCAGAAAAGCTGGAAAAAATACAAACCCAGAAGCTAAAACACAGTACATACAAGAGTATGAGCATGAATTCATTCAGGTGAGGTAGGTTATGAACTTGCAGAGGTTTGGTAACACCATGGTTTAAACCCCAAAGCTGCCCCCCAATGGATAATGTGATGCTCTTTCAATGAGAGCAATACATGTTTGAGAAGCTAAGTGTGTTTGTGTAGGTGGGGAGGATGCAGTAGTTGGAGTCTTCCTGCCAGCTCTTCCCTTTGGGTGATAAACTACCAATTTTAACATTCACCTCCCATTCTTCTACTTCGGGTGGCAACCCACTGAATCCTGGATATGTAATACACCCTTGCCTTACTCATCCATCCGGAAGAGTTGGTAGGTGCTGACATGATGGGAATTCATGCTTCAGCTTGTGGCATCTTGTGGTGACACACTCCCAAATAATGTGGGCAGTGGGAGAAGCAAGCACCAGAAGTCCTGGTCAGATGGAGATGCTTAAGCCAGCTCCAACTGAGCTGATCTGTCAGATATCAACACAGCTTAGGATCACTTGAGTGGGGTGCTCAATTTTGACTCAGCAGGTCACTGTCATGACTGCACAGCTTCCAATTCTGGTTTTGCTGCTTTATGCCCTAAAAATTCTGAGATTTGGCCCTTCTTGAGATGTTTGCCTGTAGAGGCACTGCAGGTCTGTGGATCTTGGCTGAGAACTTGTGGAGACAAATGTGTTGGGAATATACAGAGCACTACCCAAAGCACTGCTTACTTGGAGATAAGGGATTCTTTGCAGCAGGCTACTGTTGTTAGAGTGGTTTAGTCCTTCATGGACCCAACACCAACACTGTTATTAAGCCAGCATAATAATGGTCTGGTGGTGCCATAAGGGCTTGAGCCATAGGGAAACGGTTGACTGTTGCAGGTTGGCGGGGAGCAGAATGATGTGTACCCATGCATTCACCCTGAAAAGGAACAAGCTGGACAATTACTTCTGTAAAACGAAGAAACCCAGAGACAAACGAGAAAAGATCAGAGAAAGTGACACCTGGAAGGTCAGGATAAAGACAGGGGAGATGGAACTACAGGAGCCAAGGGCTTACATTAGAGGATAAAAGGAACAAGAACTGAAAGGCTGTTAGAGGGTTTTACAGCTCCATTTTTCCCCAGTGATTAACACCCTCTCCCCTTGGCTGCCTGCAGCTACTCCTCTGCACCATGCCTAGCCCAGAGCAGAGGCTTTGCAGCTGCCTCCTGCACAGAGCCATTAACTCACCAGCTCAGGGGCTGAAGACTCAGATGTCTCTGGTGTCTCCCTCCTCCAAACCACTTACTGGAAATGCTCCTAAGGAACCGCTTTCCCTGCAGATCTTGTGGGATGAGGATTGTTCCTCCTGCCTGATGCTGAGATGACATCGGGCAAGTGCTAATGGAGACGAGGAGGGAGGGAAACTGTCTCTGATGATGCAAAAGGGGAGAAGTGAAGGGCTACTGGTAAAGGAAAAGGACTGAAATATTGTTGTGGGCTCACTCAAACTCTTTCATTCAAACAAAAAGAGAAAATTTTGTCCTTTCTGTTCAGGGTCTTTAAAATAAAACGGTTGAGTAACAGGGAAAATTTTGGTCAATTTTAAACAACAAAGAACCTGTCACTTAGAAAGAAAGAAGTCTGAGTGCTGTCACATGGGAAATATCAAAATGAGGCATTTTCTCATTTTCAAAAGAAAACATTTCCTTCTAGAAAATGTGAAAATGAGGTGTTTTGACATGTTCAGAAAATTCTCTTTTACTACCTCCTTGGCTGAAAGCATTTGGCAAACTCAGTCAGCATCGACGTTATAAAAGTTTCAGTCCCTGAAACTTCCAGCTTGGAAATACTCGTGTTCCTCAGAGTGTGGAGCTCAGCTTCTAGGCTCCTGGAGAATCAGAGGGTTTTCCATTCCCTAAACACCCAGCTCTGCTCCAGCCTGGAACACCCCATTCTGTTCCTCCCATTGGGAGTCTTTGGATCAGGAGGAGAAGTCAGGCAGGGGTGTACATCACCTCCAGAGCAAAGGTACCTTCTGCCCAGTGAGGAGGAGCCACGGTCCTGCCCTCTGCTTGGAACCAAGCCCATGCCTTGCAGCTGCTATCCATCCACTTATTAGTCCCACATCAAATCCCATTTGTTTCTTAATTCTTTTGAAATGGGATAACACGGCAGTTAATTAGCACATAGGAAAACACAGAGTTCTGATGAGAAGGAGCTGGTTAACATACCAGCTACCAAATGTCAAGATGCATTTTTAACACTGAATGGAATTAATTTGCCTGTGTTCCCTTGTTAAATGTCAGGTCCTTATGACTTGTATACATTAAACAATTCAGGAATTGGAAGGCACTTGTGTAATCAAGTTAAGCGAGAGGCGGGCAGATTTCTTTCACCTAAACAAACCTGAAACTTTCCTTTTCCAATTAATATTTCATTTTATAACCACCACCACATTCATTCTTAATTAAATGCTTATTTGAGACACTCTGCTGATTACTGTGAACTAATAGGGAACAATATGAATTGTTTATCCAGCTTCTGGTGATTTGCCTTCGTAAAAGGAAGGGTGTCGGGATGATTTCTTTCAAGTCTTTCTATGCCCTAAAATGACTTCCTTGCCAAAAAACTTTCATAGGAACATCACCAACTTCAGCCTCAGGAGTATTTGCTGAGGCTTCAGTCTCCTGAGGTGCAGGCAGAACTGTGTACAAATCACATCTTTGGGGATGAAAATGAAAGTAAGTCCCAGTGAGTGATCCTGCTTTCATGACAGGGAGCCTTTCTTCAAGGAAGCCTGGAAAGATCAAAACCACTAACAAGACCTCATGTAAAAAGAAAAAAAATAACTAGATGTGGCTGGGGGAACTGGTGTGTTCAGGCTGGAGAGAAGTAGGCTGAGGGGAGACCTTCTCACTCTCCAGAAGTACCTGAGAGGTTGGATGGAGGGTGGGTCATTCTCATCTCCCAAGGAACAAGTGATGAGATGAAAAAATAGCCTCAAGTTGTGCTAGGGGAGGTTTAGATTGGAGCTTGGGAAGAAAAAGGTTGTCACCCTCTGGACCAGGCTGTACAGGTCAGTGGAGTTCCCATCCCTGGGTGGGTTTCAAAGCCATGTAGATGTGGTGCTGAGGGACATGGTTTAATGGTGGCCTTGGCAGTCTTGGGTTGGACTGAATGATCTTAAAAGTCTTTTCCAACCAAAACGATTCTGTGATTCCATTATTCTGTTTTCAGATGTACACATCCACAAGTCGTGAGTCCATTTGATCATCAGTGTGTAGGCAGATGGCCTCGAGAAGATGTTTTGATGATTCTGGCTGATCTGCTTTGCTCCAGGCAACCACAGACTGGAGACTTCTTAAACACAAGTTACTTATACACCTTCCTACCTAACTCCCAGCAAAAAAGTCTTGAGCATGAACTTGTCTTTTCAAGAAAATTTTCAGCTCATCAGACAGCAGCCAAAAGTAGAGACGATGATGCAAGCTGGGCCTTGCTTTGCTCTCCCACGCAGAGGCTGTGTCACACCTCTCGCCTCTCTCCAAGCCTCTCCCACTTCTTCTCCATCCCTCTGAGCCAGAGGGAGCACAGCCACATGACACATGAGCTTTGGATGTCCCATGGAGTTGAAAGGTGGCAACACACAGCTCCTTGTGGCACGGGTTGTCCCTTTCTGGATAAATCTGAGAGCATCTCTGAAGGTTTTGTCAGTGCTGAGTGCTGAGCAGATGTTTTCACTTTCCCCGCTATCCAGATCTATTTCATTCACACCTTGTGATTATGTGTGTACAGTCAGGGCTGTTTTTCCTCTACATTTATGACTCAGCTTTTATTGACCATGAACTTATTTCTGGCATTTTATCACTTAATCATTCAGAATTGTGAGATCTTCCCTCAGGTTTTCACAAGCAGCTTTAGGTTTGACTGTCCTAGAGGCTTAGTTGTTGCTGTTGATCCACAGCAAATTTTAGGAATTTGATAACCACAAAATTTTAGGAGTTTGATAACCACAAAAAAAGTCCAATAGTCTCTTGTGTAGTAAAGGGGCTCATGTTTAAGCCCAGATCCTTGGGAATCTCTACTGGCTTTTTCCCCACATAAAAAAATTCATCATCTACCTCAAGCACTAGATCACAAGATGCACCTCTCCTCCCTCTTAGTTTCCTTAAAAGTTATTAGTGAAGAGACCTTACTGAAGGTCTGGGGTTTTTTGGGGAGGAAAGACCAAGATCAGCTGCATCTATCACCTCTGCACCTATTGACTCCTTCAGAGATCTCTCATTTTTGAAGCAAGACTTCACTTTATGTCTATTTAATTGTCATTTTGGCCAGTTTTACCAGTCTGTGATCAAGCCTGTATTTCTCCAGCTGCTTTCCAGCTTCCTGTAAAAGCTGGCTCCTCATTTGTTGTCTATAATATTGGGACTGATTTAAGTGATACTTTGCACACAAAGAGGAGTTCAGCAATTTCCTATCTGAATTACTTTAAACCTCTTGGGTGAATGCCATCTGTTCCTGCTCATTTCCTACCACTCATTTTATCATTTCTTTAAAAGCCTCCTCCTTAAGCTGTGATGCTTGGTCAGACTTACCCCATGTAAAAAAACCAACCCAACCCTTCCTTAAGCTTTCCATAGCTTTGCATCAAAGCAAAGAATCTTTCCTTTCTTCTGGGCCCCTTCTCTTCCTGGAGATGTCCTTTCAAGACTCTATATATAACAATTTTCTGGTAGGCCTCCTGATCATGCCTTGGAAAAAAAAAATATATATACCTTTTTTTTTTAAGCTTTAGTTCTCTAGCAGGTAGTTTCTCAGAATCTTATTCAACTTACAATATTGTAGTTTAATATTTAAGTGACAAAAGCTCTTCCCCATTTTCATTTTCTTTGAAATTATTTCCTCTTCTGAAATAATTCCCATTTAACTCCAATAGTTCCCTTTATCCTGTTGATAAACTGGTGCTCCCTATTTTTAGGACTGCTTCTGTCTTTTTCAGTGGATGATATGCCCTTGTTACATATTTCTGATGTTGTATCTCTAAATAGGTTTGTGTCACTCCAAAATACTTCACCCCTTCTGCTGCTCCTTTTACTTTCTCTTAGCAAGATTTCTCACTTTTACATCATTATTCTTACATCATTTCTTCTTAAAGTAAGGCTTTATTAAAGGGAATTTTCACCTGTGAATTTCTCTCTCACAAAAGGCCATGCAAATACAAATATATCATGATTACAGACTCACTCTTTGATGGCTGGATCTGGAACGATATGATTACCATACCCAGGATTAAATCAAGAATTTCTTCTCTTCTGAAGGGATCCCTGAGCTTTTGCTCCAAGAAGTTCTCATCCAGAGTGTCTAAAAATTGATTTCTACACCTTAGCTCATTCTACTGTCTAACATCTCCACATGGACAAAAGGAAAGGCTCCTATTACATTGTTTTTATTACTCCCACATCTTCACTCTCCCAACATTTTAATGAGCTTCAGTCTATGCAAAAAAACCATCAGAGCTTGCATTTAGTGGTAGGAGGTTATGATTTTCTGGCAATGCAGTGCCATGTGCAGCCTTTTTACATCTTCTGTGCTCCTTGGTGCTTCTCTGCCTTATGCAAGCTTCACCTGCAGTGACTCAGGATTTTCTTTCTGGACATCAACAAACAGAAAACATTGCTCAGGTCAAAACTCACCACTAACAAATGTCCAGAGGATTTTTCTCCTTGTGGAATTTTGCTTCAGTACTGTAACAAAACCAAACGTCAAATACATGAGGTGCAGACTGGAAGTTATCCCCTGAAAACAGTGTCTGAATTCTTCTCACTTCTCTGCCCCAACTCTGAAACCAGAAACTCTTTCCTCAAAAAATCTCCATCAGCAAAAGTGGCATTTCATAGAATTCATAGAATTGGCTGGGTTGGAAGGGACCTCAGAGATCATCGAGTCCAACCCTTGAACCACCGTTGCGGTTGCTAGACCATGGCACTGAGTGCCACATCCAGTCTCTTTTTAAATATCTCCAGGGACGGAGAATCCACTCCTTCCCTGGGCAGCCCATTCCATAGCCTAATCACCCTCTCCGTAAAGAAATTCTTTCTAATCTCCAACCTAAACCTCCCCTGGCACAACTTGAGACCCTGCCCTCTTGTCTTGTTGAAAGTCATTTGGCAAAAGAGCCCAACCCCACCCTGGCTCCAACCTCCTTTCAGGGAGTTGTAGAGAGTGATGAGGTCTCCCCTGAGCCTCCTCTTCTCCAGGCTGAACAGCCCCAGCTCCCTCAGCCTCTCCTCATAGGGTCTGTGCTCGAGTCCCTTCACCAGCCTGGTTGCCCTCCTTTGGACCTGAGGAGACCTCTTCTCTTGAGGAGACCTGGAGACATCCCTGAGGAGGGTACCAGGGGTTCATTCACTGCACATGGTACTGCTGAGACACCTCTTAGACCCTGGTTAAAATCCTGACCCCACTGAATTCCATGTTCAAGACCTTTTGTACTTCTGTGAGGCTGCTCCCCAGCTCCCTCCTGTTCCATGTGGCCAAGCCTGGTTCTGGCCCTGTGTGGGCAGTTTGCCTATGGTGGGATAAGCAGATGCCACATTTGGAGCTTGTCAGGCTAGCTGGATTATTATTTTTTTATCTTTCCTTAGATTTCTCAACTCTCCTACTTGTGGATGGTGTCTCTTGCCACCCACTCCATTTCTATAATCAGGGGAGAAGCAGTAGTTCATAACAAATTCTCAAAATGGATAAATCTTCTTCTCTCAGAGCTTAAGAAAGCATCTGGAGTGTCCCAATTAAATTTTTTACATAATTAGTGCTGGTCTGGGGGGGGGAGGGGGCTAAACTTCAGGCAGGATTGTACAAGCATATGAAAAGAATCCTCCATGCAGTTTTCCTGGCACAGCCAAAGGGTGCAGGCAGCAGGTGCTGGAGCCAACAGGTTGGGTCAACTGGGCTGAACAGGGAGATCAGTGAGCAGCCCGAGCTGGTGCTTCTACACCACAATGTTATTTAGTTGTAAGAGCAGAGAAGAGCAAATATGAGAGAGAGAGAGTGTGAGAAAACTATGAAATTTGGGGTTTCTGATGTCCCTCCCCAGCAGCCCCTCCTGCAAGGGCAATTGGCTGTACAGGGGAAAGAGCTTTGGCAGAGGGGGCTCAGGGTCAGCAGCAGCAAACAGCTCCTTCTCAAATGGAAATCTCTCTCATCTCTGACCTGATGGACTCTCCTGCAGATCCACCTCAGGAAAAGGAACTTAGCAGCTGAGGCAGAAATTTGCCTTTAAGGCAGATACTCAACTAAGTTTTGAGAAGAGAAATTTCTCTTACCACCCCTCTACCCCCACCACCTGTCAAAGGCTCTGGTTTCAGTGACATATTTCTTAGGGTTTCTTCTTAAATCCCTGAATGTTCAATTTTTATTTTTTTATTTTTTTATTTTTATTTTTTTAAGACAGTGCCAGAGTCTTCAGAAAAAATATTTAGTAAATCTAAGAGCCTGTGTTGTTTCTATCACAAGTTTTCATGGCAAGAAACAGCAGTTCTCAAGAATCTCTGTAGAGACACAGTGAGGATCCCATAGAGGCACATGTCAGATAAAAAACACATAGTCCTTTGCAGCTGCTCCTGGGTACCTCTAAAGGTCCAGGGGTCCCTCTCCAACCCAGTAATGGATTCAGGCTCTGAACATTATTTATGATAATGCCAACAGTGAAAGCAGATGTAGCTTTATTCTGCTGTCACAGGTATCAGGCAACTTGTGTCTGAAGTCCTCAGCCTGTTTATTCCTTTCTCCTGTGTGTAAAAAGTGAGCAGGCACAATGATGTGCTGGATGAGCTTGTGTCTTGTAGAACTGTTTCCCATCCAGAACTGAAATTAATATGTTTGGGGGATTTCTGCATCAGCAGTCAGGCAGTAGGGCCCTGTCCTTCATCAGGAACTTGGGGTCAGCACTGGTCAGCTTCAAAAGTGAAGTGTGAGGTGGCCTTGCTCCCTCCTGTCCCACACCAGACCCTATCCTGAAGGACATGAAAAGCCATCTGTGCTCCACTCATGTAAATCAACTCTATCAGAGAAGCACCTTGGCTAAAAGGGATGGGAGACATAGGGATTATGTCAGCCCTCAGCTGGGCTTTCACTCTCCCAAAGCTACTTTACATAGGTAGGAGTTAGCAATTCCTATATTCTCTTCAGGGATGGAATAAGAATGGGATACAATTCCTGCTTAACTGAAACAAATACTAAATAAGAAATGGGATCAGTGAGAGGGATCAATTCTTCCTTTTTTTTTTTTTTTTTTTTTGTCCTTTTTTTTCAGAGATGTAGGGATTTGGAAAGCAGCCTCCATCATCTCTACCCCTCTCTGCATAGACAGGATTGTGCAGATGGGGGCACTCTGGCTAAATCCATTCCAGTGCTGCAGCAAGGCAGAAGGTGAGGGATTCCTCTCCAGTGTTGATGCTTTAACCGTGGTGCCTGCTTGCATCAGGACAGAGGGATGCACGGGCCACTCAGATTGCTGGGGACTGATGGAAAAATAACAACCCAGCTAGCCCAGGGAAGATTGATTTGTCCCTAATCAAGCCCGGGATGTGTCACATGGCAATTTCTGTGCAAGGCATGTGAGCCCACAGCCCAGCCCTGGGGGTACACACTGAAGTGTGGGATCCAGGCTTGGGATGTATCAGTCAGGGCATCTTGGGATGGAGGCTGTGGACAAGGTTAGCACTGCATCCCTGAGCCCCAGGAAGGGCTCATCTCTTACTAAGCTGGAGTAAAGGTTTGTGAATTACTGCCAGGGCAGAGGATTTTATCCAGCCTAGTTTGCACAAATCAGTTACCCTGTCCTTATGTGTCTTCATTTTTGTCTTCAGGAGCACCATACAAAGGGTATCAGCTTGGATATCTCTGAAATAATGTGAACTACTGAGTTCAGGAGGAAAAGCTGCCCCATGTACTGGATGGCATACCCATTTCATAGAATCATAGAATAATTGGGGTTGGAAGGGACCTCTCAAGGTCACCCAGTCCAACCTCTGCACTCAGCAGGGACACCCTCACCTCCATCAGGGTGCTCAGAGCCTCCTCAAGCCTCACCTTGAATATCTCAGGGATGAGGCCTCAACCACCTCCCTGGGCAACCTCTTCTGTTTTTTCACTACTCTCACAGTAAAGAACTTCTCCTAAACATCCAATCTAAACCTTCTCTAATTTAAAACCATTGTCTCTCATCCTATCACTCCAGGCCCTTGCAAACACTTCCTCTCCATCCTTCCTGTACCCCCTTCAGATACTGGAATGTCACTGTTAGATGTCCCTGAAGCCTTCATTTCTCCAGGCTGAACATCCCCAGCTGTCTTCCCAGGAGAGGGGTTCCAGCCCCCTGATCCTTTTCGTAGCCCTTCTCTGAACCTGTTCCTGGTCCAGGTCCTTCCTGTGTTGAGGGCTCCAGGGTCACAGTTTGCCACAGTTCAAAGCAAACCCAGACTCCAAGAAGCAGGAATTCTCTGGTGCACAACATCATCTCTGTTCTGTACACAGAGGTAGGCTTTCAACTGCAGTTGGATCTGAAAGAACCTTTTTTATCTTCCTCCTCCTCTGGGTCCCACAGATTTCACCCTCACTCTTTTCCAGGGGATGCCCAAAGCCTTATGCTGCCCTTTTTCCTCTGAAATACCACTATTATTTTTTCTTATTTCTGCTTGTGGGAAGCTGAAAGGGGACATCAGGGCTACTCTGTTCACACCTGAGGAATCCACTGCTGGCTGCCCTAGGAATTCCTAGGGAACTTGGACCCTTTCACCAGGAGATGTTCAGCTTAGCTCTTCACATCTGTCTCCAAGAGGAATTCATCCTGGTGACAAAATGCAAGGCCAAACCTCTCAGTTAAGGAACTCAACCTAGAAAAATCATGTTCATGACAGGTGCTAATTTTCTGTTATTAATTTGAACAGTGAATTTATCATAACTATGGGTTCTAGTGTTATTATGGCTATAATCCTACTAACAAGATGAGCTGCCCAGCTGGTACTTAATGTGTCTGAAACTGTGAATTATACTGCTGGAAAAACAAGCCATGTGGAACAAGAGCAGGGGCTGGCTAACGAACTTTAAGTCTTGTGCATGGAACTCCAAGGAAAAACCTGAGACATTGCTGGACCAGCAGGGAGAGGGAGAATTTAGGTTCAAGGGGTTGAAGTTTAATGAAGGGAAGTTTGGGGGGTTTCCCCTATGATATGAAGAGAAGAGAGATTTTAAAGCTATGTAACTTCTTCCGGATTAAAAAGGACAAACTCTCTTTATTCTTTATGAAGATGGTGAAGCTCCGTCCTGTTCTTTAGGAGCCTTCCTGAGGGCAGTTCTCTTTTTCTTCCTCTAGCACGTTTCTCAGACTGAGATTTGAGGCCAAATTCAAGTCCAGGCCTGTGGCTGCAGACTCACAGTAGAGACACAGGGTTCAGCCCAGGGATGTCAGATGAGAATGCAGCCTTTCTGCTCCATTTTCCAGCCCAGGCTGGATCCAGAGAGAATGAACATTCAGTTCCTTCTAGGAGAGAGGAGAGCTGCTGTCCCACTGGGTGCTGGGACAGCTCACCCCCAACACAGTGACAGAAAAGCCTGGAAAAGTGCTCCATGGATATTCTGCCTCTCTTCTTGCCCTGCAGCTGCTGGCTGACCCTTCAGGCACCTTTGGTGTTCTATGTCATGGCATCTGCTTCCATGAGGCATTGGAAAGATCAACCAGAACAATCCCTGCTGAAACTCTATCCCACCAGCAAACATTTAAAGCTTTCTGCCACTTTATCCTGCTCCACAACCATTCATTTGGCTTGCAAGGTCTTGGATTTTCTCCTCATTCTTTTTGGGTCCTGCTGGACCTGGACCAGCTGATGGGACTCTGTGACACTTTTGTCTTTGATGAACCCGAGACTTACCTGTTAGATCAGTGCTGTCTGTAAAGTTTCTGTGCTCAGTGATGATCCCAAGCTTATCACTCTGTCTATTCTTCAAGTCTGCTGAGGGTTATCTTATTCATTCAAATCCCATATCCCAGGAGGCCTGATACCAGCTTCCCATCACTGCTTCTAGCTGGTCTCAGCCACTGGGCATGGAAGCTGCTAATTTGTGTAGGAGCATGTTCACAGCTCAGTGTGTGCCTGTCTGCATTCATCTAAAGGCAGAGGCTTCCCCTCAGGTCCTGCAAACTCTGAAAAGACCCCATGGTTTTGCCATCTCTAAGCCTTCCTCCTGGAGTGAGATGTCATGTCCACCAGTTTCTCTTATTGCATTCACATACAGAGGTAGCAGTAAGATGTATTCTCTCCAGCTATTAACTTATTTGTAGAATGAATGCTTCTGGAGGTAAATATTTATAGGCTCAGAAATGCTTAAAATCCCCTTTGAAAGCTGATCCTCATGGAAAGGGACTCCTGCACTGTACTGAAAGGCTTCTCAGCTGGTACAGAAAGTACTTACCCATCCCTGATCAGCAGGAGACTGCATTTCTAGAGCATCTTTGTACACCAAGCATTATACCAAGGCTGCTAGATCATCTTGATTAAATACTGAGACAGAAATTTATGAGAAATCCCGAGGGATATACATAAATATATATATATATACACACACAAACACTCTGTGGGATACCTGAGAGTACAGTTACAACACGCTGAGCTTTGCCCCAGGTAAAGATGCCTAATGGGGGAGCTGATTCCCAGGGAAAACAGTTTCTTTAAAAAGTCAGACCCCAACATCTCTCAAGCTGTGAAAATTAACTCTGTTTCTGAGTGAAACATGAAATACATGAATCACAATAGAATATCCTTGTCAAGCAGTGGCTGAGGTGTGTTCTTGTGCTTATTACCCAATGTGTGACTCCAGATCCAGCAGTTTGCTTGCCGGCTGTGATGGAAACAACTTGATGCTTCCTGAAGACCCTCTGATACAAAGAGTGGTTTCCAATTTTTTGTCAATTGTCCTCCCATCCCCCAGGAAATGACAAAACTGCTTCAGGAGCTCTGACTACCAAGAGCCTGGGACACCCACTGGACATGACACGAGGACCTGGATGCAGGCAGGTGACACTGGGACCTCAAGAGATACAGAAAAGAGCTCTTTGGATATCTTTGCAGGTGGCAAGAAGGTGTAATAAGTTTGCCTGGATGTTTCCAGAGCATTCTTCTGTTTAAAAGGAAATCAAGAAGCATGACAGCTAACCATGGTATTGACAAAAACAAAACACCCTTTTTTTTCCTGGTCTGGAGGGGAAAAAAACTCCTATGTTTTGTTGGAGTTTTTATTGCAAATCAAAATGTTTTCTGAGAATAAGTTCTTTTTCTGAATCATGGAGAGGCTTCTTCAAAGGAAAGGCGTTCAAAGAAGAGGTGGGAGATGTGAGAAGAGAACTGAGGTAGAGTAGGAAGGATGCATCTGGAGCAAAGAGGATTACAGTGAAGATTAAGTTCTGCACCAAAATGTTTCTAAACATCCAAATTAAGAATTTTCTTGCCCTGAGTCAAGGCTGTGTGCTGTGGAGAAAGCCATCCTGTGGACACTGGTACTCCAGGTTGGGTGTCCCCAGTGTCTGTGTGGATATCATGTCATAGAATCATAGAATCCCAGACTGGTTTGGGTTGGAAGGGAGAATAAAGCTCATCCAGTGCCATCCCTGCCATGGGCAGGGACACCTCCCACTAGCCCAGGGTGCTCCAAGCCCCATCCAACCTTCAACACTGCCAGGGATGGGGCAGCCACAGCTTCTGGGGGGCAACCTGGGACAGGGGCTCAGCACCCTCACACCAAAAAATTTGTTCCTCAGATCTCATCTCAATCTCCCCTCTTCCAGCCTGAAATTTTTCCCCCTCATCCCATCACTATTTTTCAGCCCTGCTGAAAATATCACAGTGCTCTGCAGCAGAGAGAGGCTGAATTGGGTCCTGGTGATGCTGGGGAGAGGCTGGGAGGGGCTGAGCATGCAGCACTTGGTGAGCAAAGCTGTGCAAACAGCTGGGATGCAGGCTCCAAGCTGGGAGATTCCCATTACTCTGCTGAACTAATACCTTGAGAGAATGCCCATACAGTCAAGCAAGAGGAAATAAATATTGGCTGTTTTGCTAGTATGCAGAACTGTCTGAAGAGCTCTCCAGATCTCTGGGAGACAGGAGGCTGTCTATCACCAGCAACGTTTTCTTAGCAGAAGAAATTTCATTTGAGGCTGCAAAGCACCAAGCCTTTTGAGCAGACATCAATTAGCTTTAAGCTGAATGAGTTGCTTCAGGAAGATTAGAGGCAGGATTCAGTATGCTTGAAGTGGGTGGCAGCTCCTATGCCTTCCAGAGTCAGTTTTTTAAAGAAGTGTAAAAATAAATAAATAATAATAATTAAAAAAAAAATCACCAGCATTTAATGTGCAGGGGCTGGGTAGTATTTTCAATTTGGTCTCCACCTCCTAGAAGCAGTCTTGCCTGGCTAAGTTCTAGAAACTTTTCCCCTGCTGAGTCCTGCAGGACCAAGGGTCAGGTCCTTCAGAACATTCAGGCATCCAGCAATGTCAACCTGAGTGATGTGGCTGAGCAGGAGAGGCTGCTCATGGGGTTCTAAAAGCCTGAGATGGAGCATTTGTGAGGCAGTCCCTGAAAGACACTTGGTCCCTGTGTTTGCCTCTGGACCTTCTCTGCAGGGGTGGTTGCTCAAGCCCAGCTTTGTGCTGAGGTGACCCCAGCTGGTCAAGCTCTAGAGCTACCAGAGCTCTCCTTGTGCTACCAGCAATGGAGTCAGTGCTCCAGGAGGGCATTGGAGCCTTGGAGCATCTCCAGAGCAGACTGTGCTATATGACAAAACAACCTCCTCCAGGAGCTGGGGTCTCGCCCAGGGACTTCATGCTGGTGCCTCACCCAGGGTCCCAGCAGACAGGAGAAAAGTGATTCAGTACCCTCAAGGACAACTTTTGGTGTCTTCAGCAGAAGGGCCCAGAAATCTACACCAAACACAGCATCCCTGGTCACTGTGGGATTGCCACAGGAGGGAACTGAACCCTTCTCTCCACACATTATGCACACAAAAGGTCCTAAACTTCTAGAGCCACCCACATGAAGTCAAGAGGAGAGCAGGTGAGCTGGGCTCTGCAGCTCACTGTGCAGGAGCTCAGCCAGGGAGGGGCAGGCCCTGCTGTTTTGTTTCTTCTTCCATTTATTTCTGGGGCTTTTCATTCATTCCTAAAGACCACCTAATACAAAATTTGTCTGGCAAGAGTGCAGGTCACACCAAGTTCCCATCACCTCCTGTTCCAGTCCCTGGAAGCATTCCCACTGACTCAGCCTGGAGCTGTCTGGGACCTTACCCGACTGCTGTTATTAAGATGAGATAATTAATTAATGTATGTGCTAAACTACAAGCCTTTGCCACCCCCTCTGCCAAATGCAAGCTCAAGAGCTCAAGAGCTGTCAGGATCAGCCCTTCAGGATCCTTGACTCCTTCCAAGGATTGTAAAATGGCTGAGGCTGCTTCAGAGCAATACCTACCAGTGATGATGAGGTTGTCTTAGAGCCCCACTTTATCAGTACAAATGACAGTACTTACCCAGCTGACTATCGGAATTTCTGCAAGGGGAGTGATAATTTGTTCACATTAGTCTCAAATCAAAAGTTGAGGAAGAAGTCAATGCAATGAAATGAAGTCTGGGCTGCAAAAAAGTGTGGGAGCTGATGGATCTCATCAAGGGAAGAATTAGCACTTAAGTGTTGAGGAAGAGGTGGGTCACAGGGGTCCTCTGCCTGCCTGGACTGGGGAAGAGGATTAGGACAGAAGATCATCTTCCAGATTGCAAAGCCATGCCCATGGCAAAAGTAAAAAGTTTGCTGTGCTCTTGCAGAAGTCCTTTGCCCAAATCAAGTCAGATGAGGAAGAAGCCACTAGTTTTTGGTTCAAGTCCTGATGAGCTATTTATTAGACAGTGCCCAAAACTGCAACTCAACACTCCAAAAAATGCCACAAAAGGAGATTTGGGGTGAGCTCTCAGTGCATGGGGGGGACACCAGCACTGCCAGCACGAGGAATTGCACTGAGACAAAAGTTTCCAAATTAGCATTTGAACGAATTTAAACTGTCACTTCCTCAGATTAAAACATTTTCTCTGGGTCAATACTTCCTTCCACATTTGGTTTTTATCTTAACAAGGCCACATTTCTCATAATATTCAAACTTCAAGTTTTGTTGGAAGATTTTCAGCCAGCTCCACCTACTACTGCCCATAGTGCTGACACTTCAAGGCTTCATGACTGCTGCTGCTTCTCTTCCTCCCAGATGAGAATATGAAGCTACTTTACAGCAGAGGTGGGTGCATCCTTTTCCAGACCAGGACAGCAAAAAGTGAAGCACCATTCTTGTTTTTAGGACATTCTCTGACTGTCCCCTGGCTCCATTCCCAGCTACAATTTTTCTGCCACCCACAGTCTACACCAGCAGCTGTTCTGTTGCAGATGTTGCAGAGCTGCTTCAGTGTCCTTCCCAGCAGGGGAGGGTCCTCTGGTCCAGAACATTCCAGGATGTTCTCATGCCAAGTGGTCATTTTTCAGGGACTTTGGCTGTATTTTTAAGGGAATGTTTCTGGCTGAGGTTGGACTTGGGCTCTGCATGTGTCCTTTACCTCCTTTACATCTTCACCCTCCCCACCTACTGACTATGAAGAAATGGTAATCCAAGAGACAGCACACTGGCATGTGCCCTTCTCCATTTTCTCCTCTGTGTTCACATAACTCTCCATAACTGATGTTTTTACATCCCATGGGACGAGTCTCTCCAAAGCTCCCTCTGATCCTGAAGAGGACTTTGAGACCTGGAAGTTATTTTCCAAGTTATTTTCATGCAGATTGGGGGAAAGTGTGGGTTCTTTGTGAAGTTTATCCTGCGCAGACCCATGGAAACACAGGGAGGTACCCTCAGCTCCCCAGAGATAGTTCTTGACAATTATCACCAAACTAGAGACCTCTTGTACTGTCCTCAGTGAAACTGGGTGTCCCCTATCATGGTCACCTACACAGAAGGTGGCTCACCTACCTTCTTCCCATGTGCTCCAAAAGATGAAGACCACCTCACCTTTCTGGCCTATCTCAGGTACCTGGATGGAAAGATAAGCTCCACTGAATGTCAGTTCATTCTCCACCAACACCTCCAGTGTCAGTTGTGTTTTTTTTTTCCACCCACAGAGGGCTGGGCCATGGAGTCACTAATCTGCTCTTGGAGATGATGGAAAAAGGGATCCCCCTCCCTCCCTCTTGTGTAGCCTGATCCTGTGCAAAATGATCCTGATAGCTGAGTACTTCTTTAATTTCTAACTTCAATCTCCTCTGCTGTGAAGGAGGCCAATTACCCAAGGAGGAGATGGAGAGCAATTATTCACTCCTTGCTTCCAACAACCTAGTACATATTTTACACCATTCTCACAACCTTATTTGGCAGCTTTACTCTTCTCAAGGGATAAGAGACCGAAGCAATTTCTTCAATCTTTTCTCATATAACCTATTTCCAGCCTTTGTTCATTCTCTCCTTTTCCTTTCAGCACTGTTTTGTCTTTATCATTCTTGCAGTGAAGTGCTCCAAGTGATGATCACCTCCTTGAAAACCCCTGAGGATCCCTCCTGCTGCTACGTGGGGCAAACCTTGCCCTTCCCTTTTTGTAGGACACCCTCTAATGCCCAGATCAGTCCCTGGAACCATGCTGCCACTTGTTTAACTTCATTTGGGATTTGGTTTCTCCTTGTATTGACTTCTCCCTCAGATTGATTTCATCTGACCAGTTTTGCAAGACCTTTCCAGTTGAACCATGTGATGGCATCATCACCCTCACCCCCAGGTTTGTCCTCAATGCTGCTGGGAGATTTATTCAGTTGGGACAATGTAGTTTGTGAGGGGTATTGGGTATTGGTGTATTGGGTGTATTTCAGGTGTATTGGGTGCTCAGGAGGATGTGGTTCTACTGCCAGTCCTGATGTGGGGCTCAGAGGACAGAGTCCTCTGCCTGCACCCTGCCAAAACCAACAGCTGGAGGCCAGATGGGATACCCAGGGGCACCTAAAATTGAACAGATGTCCCTATTTAGGTATTTAGCTGTGTCTGATCAGTTCCATCATCTCAGCTGTTAATAAAAAGATTGAAACAAATAGCTGTCTCTTCAATCTCTATGAAAATATGGCACTATACAATCTTGTAAATTACACAGCTGGAATAGTTCTCTGGGAGGTCACACAGATAGAAAAGAAATAAAGATGAAGTACAATCAGGAAACCTGTTCACCTACAGAGACAAAAGTTTACCAGACAATAAACTTGTGTCCCCATTCTTGCAATATCTGGATGAAATTCTGTTACTCATTAAAACTAAAATGGTTCCTTTTATGTATATATACATAGTAAGTATATTATTGAATGAGACAAACAATACTTCATTAATTCTTGATACATATTTTTGGCATATTTTCTATCTGTAAAACAGTATTAACATCAATACCACAAAATTCTTGTATATTCTTGTCCACTCTTTGTGGACATTGGCCTGACTTTGTTGGGCTCCTGGAATTAAAAGTTCAAATATTTTTCCATGAACTGGGCCCAGGACAGAAGCCTGAAAGAAGTAAATCCCTTTCCTTGCCTCAGAACAGATTTCTGATGTTAAATTCAAAGTCTAATGTCTTTTAAATTACCCCTATGCCATATGATTTACTTTCAATACTATTTCCCTACTTGGAGACTCTCATGTCAGATTGTGTCAAAAGCCTTATGAAAGTCAAGGTATATCATATCTATCACTTTCTTCTGTCCATAGGCCAATGACCCCATTAAAGGAAGAGATTAGATTTGCTTGATATGATTTGTTCTTGACAAGACCACTGCCTTTCATCCTCTAAGTGCTTACAAAGTGATTGTTTAATAATTTCCTCCAGTATCTTTTAGACTATCAAAGTCAAGCTGGGTGCTCTCTGATTCCCCAGCTCATCTTCTTGCCACATCCCTCTGGTGAGACCTGAAGCTTACAGGGAATTTGCTTCTTCTTGGAGAAAAATAGTTCCCTTTTATGTTCCATGATGTATAAGAGCCAGAAGTGTAGGAAAACACTTTTCTAGTACCAGCCTGTTTTGTGCCTGCAAGCTGCCTACACAGCTTTGGACACATTCCCATTTGGGAACAAGGAGAGTGGGGGTCAGGGACATTTCCACCTCCCCTGGGGAGATGGCCCAGGACCCATGGGAGTTCTTCTGCTCTACTGACAGCCCTGGGAGCCTGAGGAAGTGGCTGCAGAAATCAGCTGCAAAGCCTCCAGGCCTCCTCGTCTTTTCCCATTCAGGCTGCAGGTTGAAACTGTGCATCAGTGATGCTGAAATCTCCAGAATTTTGGAAAGTGGATGGTGGTGTGAGGCAAACAACATCTTTTCCCAGGATTGATAGCTCAGCTGACTTCGTGCCAAACAAACTACTGCTTCTCCAGATTTAATTCATTCTCCCCCCCCAACTCTATCTCCACACTATCCTCCAGCCATTCCATAACCATTCCAGCACCTGCCTCCCTCTGTCCAGCCATTTGCTCTGGCAGCCAGACAATATTCCAAGCTGCTAAAGGTGAAGTGTCCCTGAAAAATATTCTACTCCAGCAGCCAGGCAGAGGCAGGGGCAAGGCTGGAAATCAAGTTCAGCAGGCACTGGATGGGAGCTGCCCTGTATATAGCCAGTCCCTCATTCAAGGGAATTATGCAAGAAAGTACAGTTTTCTCTCTTCTTCTCTGCTGTCTTCAAGTCACATTGAGAAAGGTGGAGTTGGCACAGGATTCAAGTTGGAATCCTACTAAGATCTCATCCCACCAATCCCCAGCTCCCAGTGCCAGGCAGAGCCCTTCCAGCAGCTGAGGATTACAAGACACATGGACTTCCAGCAGTCATGAAGGGACTAAATCTGGATTTGTCTGGGTCTGTGAGGCTCAGGGTGGCACCTGTAGAGTCAGAGAATCCTAGAATGTCAGGGGTTGGAAGGGACCTCTTTAAATCACGTCCAATCCCCCTGCCAAAGCAGGATCACCCAGGGCAGGACACACATCCAGATGAGTCTTGAAAGTCTCTAGAGGAGGGGATTCCACAACCTCTCTGGGCAGCCTGTCAGGTGCAAAATATAGCAAAATAGTTTTTCCTCATGTTGAGGAGGATCTGTAGGTCTCTGTGTAAGTTCAAGTGGAGCACAGG
The DNA here is from genome assembly GCF_003957555.1 of Calypte anna. Taxonomy (NCBI): domain Eukaryota; kingdom Metazoa; phylum Chordata; class Aves; order Apodiformes; family Trochilidae; genus Calypte; species Calypte anna. The sequence goes on from NC_044261.1 coordinate 11,138,177, forward strand.
AACCCCAGAACTCATGGCTGGAGCTCTGATGGCACCTGGGCTGCATCCCCATCTGGGGGATTGACTGGGGCTCTGAGAGGGGACAAGGCTGGTATGGAGCCACAGGGAGAGGGACCACAGGGATGGTAAAAAAAATGTAACAGTCCCCATGTCTTTCACTGGAGGGGACAGGGAGTGGTATTTCAGGAAGGTGTTAAAGTCTCACCAAGCATTCTGCCTACACACACACAGACACGGAGTCAGGGATGGTTTATGGCTAGATTTTCCTTCAGCTCTTCTTAATAGAGAAAAATAGCAGGTAGAGTGCTTCTGCAATTGCTGGCAGGGCTAGCAACTGATGAACAGATAATGAAAGCTTTATTTTCCGTTTGTTTAGATGTTTAGGAGGGGAAAAAATGAGCGAGAGTTTGTAGAGAACTAGAGACTTGCTTTTGGACATATGATAAAACAGATACTATCAAATTCCTCCTCAGAAGCTAATTCTCTGTGGCAGCCAATTGAAACAAGAAAGTTCAGAGCACCCTTTTGTAAGTTATTTAGTCTCCAGGAAACACCTTCTGAGCCATATACAAACCTAATCCTTTTAATTGGAGCGCACAGTAAGCTTCCGAGCCACCAAGGCATTTGACTGCTTCGTGTTGTAATCAAGTTTAGTCATCATTATGCAAAACTAATTAGCAAATCAGAATGGTTTTTTTTTGTCATCACGAAACCATTGCTGCATTTAGAAATGAGATCCCCAGGATCTTCCCTTTCCCTGCCCTTTTCCGCTGCTATTCTGGAATTAAAGCTTCTCTTTCAGTCACGACAAAGGATGTGAATATAAAAAAGCCTTCTTCAGCTCTTTCCTAAAATGTCAAAAATCTGAAGACTACTTCGGTTTCTTTCCCAATTATTCTGTTCTTGGCATTCATTATTGCAGAAAAAAAAAATTGAGATGTTTTGAGCAGCTTATATGACTTCTGAAAAAAACCATATTTACCCCTACAATCTTGGGCAAGCAGGATTTCCAATTTGACAGCAATGTTTGCTCAATATTTCTGTTTCCAAAGTGGACTTAACATTGTTTGTCTGTTTTGCAATTCCCATGAGTCAGAGGCATTGTGAAAATATTTTACAAAGATTTAAAAAAAAAAAAACCAACAATAATAATAATGATAAAAAATCCCTTTCCAAACTAAAATTTACTCTCAGTCCCTGCTCAGTATGCATCTTCCTTGCTGAGCACAATGATTCCCCAGATTTGTGAGAATCAGGGTTTGACCACCAAGGTCAGTGTCCCAGCACCAGGAATTCCAGGAGCCCAGCCCAACCTGCACATCACAGCAGCAGGGATGCTCAAAGAGAAGTATACAGCAACAAAACCCTGTGTGCTGGGGAGAACTCACAGCCTGGGGTTTTCAGGTCACCTGCTCAGTGAGATGGCTCAGCTCCAGGCTGCTGCACTGTGCACCAGGAAATTCCATCAGGATCTGTTTCATTAACTAAGAGCAGATGTTTCCTGCGTCCCAAATTCTTGGATAATGATCCTTGTGTGCTTAAAACCCGGGAGTGTGGAACCCTCATCCCCTTTGCTCCTAAGCAGTGAGCCTGCCTAGTCCCTGCAAAGCCCACAGGAGGACACCTCAACCACAGGGAATTTCCACTGTTGTTCTGCATGGAGCTGAGGGATTCCCATGGCTGGTTCTGGAAACTATTTCAGTCTAGTGTATCTTTCCACAGTCATAGGGTCTGTGGGTTCCACTCAGTCTTCTCACTTCTTGCTTTCTGAATTACTCCAAGGTTTGCAAGTTGTCTTCCTGTTAGCTCCTGGGAGCAGAGAGCTTGATCCCATGTGGCTCCAAATGCTTGAAACAAGCACAGTGACCATGACAGAGTGATCCAGGACACTCTGGGACCAGCCTCTGTCTCATGGCCCCAGTCCAGGGATGGGTGGGTGTAGCATTAGCAGCTTTCTAACCAAGGATTTTATTTATCTTGGGTGAAGGGAGAGAGGAGGAATAAAGGAAAGATAAAAGCTCAGAGGATAATTCAAGATAGAGGGAATCACTGGGAATCCTTTGCTCCAACTGCCTGCTCAAAGCAAGATCACCACTGAGGTCAGAACAGGTTTCTCAGGACTTTATCCAAGGATGAAGACAACACAGCCCATCTAGACAACCTGCTCCCATTCTTGCCTGTCCTCCTGGTGGGAAGGTTCCTCCCTGGGTGTCTTGCAGTGGACTGGCATAGTACCAGACTGCCAACATTCCTTAGGGTGTACAAGCTTTGCTCTTGCCTCCTGTAAGGAAGGACAAACAGTATTTTGGAGGGCAGGACTGGAGGTCTGGAGAGAAATGATGTGGAAAACAGAGCATGCTGTTCAGCAAAGGCAAAGGAGGAGTCAGCACTTGGATGTGCAGCAACACCAAGAGGGAGCAGGGAATGACTGACTCCACACCATGCTGGGGAAAAAGACTTGAATGACAGGAACTGGGGATGCTGATGTAAAAGGAAGTGAGTACTGTTCTGGATATGTTCCCAGGAGACCATCACGGGGCATATGGGATCTGGTCTGGAGTGTTACAGTTCAAGAAGGATGAATGAAACAGCTGAGCAGTGAGAATAAGAATTATTAGAGGAAACCTGCAAAGAAAGGTTGAAATAATTGGAGTTATTTAGTCTGCTGAAGACTGAGGGGTAACATAATAGTCTGCAGTTACTTTAAAGGTTTCTGTGAAAAGGAAGAGAATAATTTGTTCTACATGTTCATTCTTCCTACGGGATGGGGTAATTAAAACACAGGGTAATTCAGATTAGTTATTGAGAAAAGCCCTTCTAACATAAGGAGAATTAAACACTACCACATGCTTTTTCCCTGAGTTGTGGAGTTGCCATTGCTGGAGGCTTCTAGTAACAGTATCATTTCTACTGATACCTCTCCTGAGGACTGCACATCTTTCCTTGGGCCAGGGTGGTGGAAGAGGCAATCTCATAGAGTCATAGAATGGCTGAGGTTGGAAAGGACTTTGGAGATCATCTCTTCCAACCCCTCTGCCATGGGCAGGGACACCTCTTATCCAGACAAGGTTGCTCAAAACCTCATCAACCTGTGCTTGAACACCTCCAGGGAGGGGACAGCCACAGCTTCTCTTGTTCCACACTTGTACTGAAGAACTTCTTCCTAATAATCTCACTTCAGGTCTGTTCCAGCCTGATTTTCTGTGGGTCTGTGGTGCAGGTAGGTGAATCTTTTTTGAAGACCAATCATGACTCTAAAGATCCCAGTACCTTTAACATGTGGATATTAATTCCCTGCTGAAAACAAGACAGTACAATCATGATTTGGATGAATCCAGCCTGTTGACCAGCTCCCTGACACAGGGCCAAGCCCTGCTGTGGTACAAGGGCCACACCAGAGCCACAGCCAGCACAACCCAACAGTCTAACAGGGCTGCTTATTCCCTACAAAAGAAATCTGTGGCAAACTGTCTCGTGTAAAATCCATTCAATCTTTAATTCTCTGTATCTCTTCATGCTCACTGCAGCATTTATCTGGGCACTAGCTGGGCAGCTGATCACCATTTTCCTACTGTGAAACCATTATTCCAGCATCACCCTGCAAGCTGAGGACAGACATGAATATATCTATTGCTGTGAGAAGAGAAGAGAAGAGTAGTAACCAAGGCAACTCAGACAGCTCTGCAAAGTAATGAGGACTTGCAGTTCCCATTGCCTGTGTGTGGCAGTGGTAATAACCTAATAACCACTCTTTTTGGCTTTTGCTTTGGTGTCACATAAGATCCAACTCAGCTAATTCCTCTTTCTCAGAGTGCCTGTCAAAAAAAAAAACCAAAAAAACCCCCCAAAACTAAAAACCATACCTATGTAGGCTGGACCAATCCCTCCACTCTCAGGCTGGATTCAGACCCAAACCTTTTCCATTTTTAATCAGCTCAAAATAGATCTGACAAATGAAGCAGTAAATGTGTTTCATGTATCTATCTGTGACTGTAAAGTAAGTGACCTGAGCTAGGGCTTGGCACTCTCCTCTACAATTCTGCCCAGGCAACAGAATGTTTCTATGATGACAGCTCCTGACACAACACATTAGGTCAGGGTTCTGACAGATGGTGGGGTTGTGGTCTCTATATAGAGAGGCTGATGTGGGTTTTGTAGCTGGAGCCCCATGTGTGATAAAAAGACACAGGGTGGCCAGGGCTTTCAGGAAAGGTCCAGCTCAGAAAGCTTGGCTGCATTGGTGCTAGAAGACAAGGTTCCACTGCCAGATCCTTGACCAAGCTTGAGGGACATGTAATAGTGTCTGCTTTCTTGGTTATAAAAATGAACCTCATGATTCAGTGCAGAAAGGCTCTGAATACAACTTTATCTCTAAATCTGCCCTAATTGCTGCAGCATCCACCAACTCACAAACTCCAGAAGAGCTGCAGCTTGGCCACTTATTTTAAACCCTGGGTTTCACAGGTTGCCTGTTTCCCAGCATGCACTGATGTCAAACTTTTGATGTGAGATATCTAACAGGGAGAAGAATGGCATGTGTGAGATTTGCTTATGGTGCATTTTTTTAGACTGCCATTAAACTGATCTATTGCTGGAACAAACAATAAAAAACTGATTAAAACTCAGTCCTTCATAAATTAAACATTGTTGTCTCTAGCTGGCAAGCCTGCCACTTGGCAGAAAACTAAAACAATTGAACTTGGTGCAATGTGTATCTACAGAGTGACAGGCTGGGGGGATTTATTCCCCTTCCACACCACATTACCAAATAAAAGGTACATGGGCAAAATCAGAAAACTCCTGAACCCTGCTGGGCTAATGGTATTTGCAAAATACCTGTCCCAGGTGAGCTACCTTTCAAGATGATAAGCTATCAAACTGCCTGCTTGAAGGGTTGGGGTTTTTTTATGAATACAGATAATTTAGTTAGGGTGATTTGTATTAACTGTGAATGTTCTGCTGGTTGAATAAATGATAAATACTCATGGCTGGTACATGGTGTCCTCAGAGTCATTTACAGCATGAAGCTCTGGGCTAAGCAGTGCAAACACAGGGCTAAATCAGAGCTCCTTTTCAACATAATTTCATTCTAGGAAAAGGCAGTGATAGGGAAGAGCTGTGAGCACTTTTGTTCCTGTCCTGGTGGCAGGAGTGTGCTGCATCCCCACTGGGCACACCACAGCTTCTGCTCTGCATTTCCATGTAGATTGAGCCTCAGGTATCATGTAAGGATGGATTTACATAGATCCCTTTCTCACCCTTGTCTTTTTTTTCCTCCCACTCCACTTCCAACTCTGGGAAACACTAAGAGGAGGATGAGGCATTTTTCAAAGCTGCCTTCTGTGCATTCTCAGACACCTAAAGGTGGCTCAGCCCTGGGGATACAATTCCCACCCCACTGCAGTCAGCTCTGATGATGCTTCCAAGGGCACTGCAAGAGATGCTTCTCTGCAGCAAAGGATCCTTGGAGCTTCAGTGTCACCTTCTGATTCCCAGGGGCTTCCTTCCCTGCTCGGTCCCTGTGCCTGAGGCTTTTTCCCAACAGCCTCTCTTACTCTCCCAGTCTTCTTTCTACAAATCCTTCATTAGGAAGGATGGGCCTGTTAACCCATGTCTCACTTCATCCTATGGGCTCTTGTGTATTCATTCAGAATACTTATTGCCTCTTTTGCCAGATGCTTTTTGGGCTTGTAATGCATGTAAGAACCTTAAGATATTGGACCTCCTCTCTGGTACTGCTGATGGAGTCAGCTGCAAGGAAACAAATAACTTCAAAGCCTTGGATTCAAATTTGCACAAGAGGGGAACAAGATTTTGGATGCTCCTCCTGAACTAATCAGAGCATGGATTGTCCATACTGACCTTTCATGCCTTTTAGGAAAGACATTTAACCTGGTTCAGTGCTCAGTTTATCTTTTTATCCTTCTCTTTCTTTACTTTGTGTCTTTGTCTGAGCTGCCCTATGTCACAGCTCCTGGACATCAGGGATGCCCCATCCCTGGAAGTGTTGAAGGCCAGCTTGGATGGGGCTTGGAGCAACCTGGGTTAGTGGGAGGTGTCCCTGCCCATGCAGGGGGTTGGAACAAGGTGATGTTTAAGATCCCTTCCAACCCAGACCGTTCTATGGTTCTGTGGCATCCTCCACATTGAATAGATGGCCATGGGCTCAGCATGTGGCTTTTCTCCCTTTTTCAGAAATTTCTTCTTGCTCTCTGAGTGCAGTGGGAAGAAGAGAGATCTTCAGTGGCTGTGCTTGCAGTTCTGGTGGTGGCACATGAGCAGAAGCTGATGAGTACATCCCAAAATGCTCTGGTTTTGGATTGATGAGACTCCTTCTGACCAACAAAAACTGGTCTCTCTATAGGGTTGTGAAGAATGGAAAAATAAAAAAGAAAATAATGAACAGGAAATGAAAGCCAAAGACATGACAGGAAAAGTTGTATCTTAAAGATATCCGGAACCAAATTCCCCTGGGACACTGAAGAACCAAAGAGTAACTCCCAGTAGGAATAACCCTGGCATTGGTGGGGTATGGGATTGCTCTGCTTGTCTGAAGGGAAAACAGGCTTAAATGCAGGAATGTTCTTTATCAACATCTCAACCAAGATAAAGCATTTAAAGCAGCAATTGCTGCACATTTCTTCAGCCTGTAGTGACATCTGTAGACACACAGACTGCTCAGAAAAGAATCCATGCTAATAAAAACCCCTTAGAATTCATGCCTTTGTGTCTTCTCACTGCTCCTTTGCAATTTCTTTTTTCAAACTTACTGTTCTTGGGCTGCAGCTAAATAGCTCCAGTCTAAAGGATAAGTCCTGGAGATCAATTCTGACTGCTTAAACTTTGTTATTTCATTCAATCTCTTGCTCAATACTTTACCACACATGGACACCCTGGGCTGCATATTTAGTCTTCAGCTATTATTGGTTTGATATTAAATGGTCTGTTTCAACAAAAAACATACACAATATTCATCTTAATTTCTGGAAGCTAAAGAAGTACAGAAGTAGATGACATTTTGATCAATTAAGCTGTCTCCTCTTTCTTCAAATTAGCTTTCTACTAATGGCTTCTGCAGTAAAGCAATCATTTCTTTAGGAAAAGAGGGGAGGAACTGGGAGTAGAAACTGTGTCACTGTACTGCAAGCAGCCCCTGGCCAGCCTGAGACATCAGTAAGTGGCTGGTACCCAGGGCAGCATGGACCTTGGCTCGGTTCTGGACACACAGGTAAATTCCTACGCAGGATCATCTGGTCTCTTGAAGCTCCAGATAGACATAATTTGGCCATAGTTTTCATACAAAGAATTGGAAAAGCTTTATGGAGTTTAGTTTGCTGAGTCACCAGTGCTTTTTTTAGGAACAGATGGTGAAAAAGGAATCCTGAAAAGGGCTGGGGAGATGTGACTGACAGCACTTAGATCCTCACTCTGGGTGAAGATCTGGTGAATAGGGCAGATCTCCTAACACCCAGGTCTCAGGGAAGGCTGTGCTGTGGTATCAGAACTCCTTCTCTGGGTAATACCCAGACTGAGTCAGAGTGGCCTCACCTCATGTCCTTCAGCACATGCTGAGCGCTGGCAGTGGGTCCTGCTCCAAGCCCCAGTCCCATGGGTGTGCAACATGCCAGCCATTCCTGCATAGCATCCCAGGACAGGCTGGGAGCTGGCTTCTAGAGACAAGAAGATATTTGTATAAAACCACCTCATTTTGATTTGAAACCTTTGGGCTTTGCCTGGTTAAGAACCATGGAAGTGGGGAAAATAACAAAACCTGAAAATCTTCTTTCCATCAGAAATCCAAGTTCTTCCTAGAGATGTGTTTTGCACTGGCCAGTTTTACCAAGCTCCTCTGTCACTGCTGTAGTTATTGGGGCAGAACAGAGCTTGTGCAAACCTTGAGCTGTCCATGTGGCTTTCCATGGTCTCCAGTGACTGCTGTCCTGCAGACCTCTTCTTCATTAACTGTCCTCTCCTCTCCTAAGACAAGTGGACATGTTAATGATCTAGTTCATTAGCCAGTGCCTTCCTCTGGGGTCAGGGGAAAGGGCAAACCTGCTTATCTCCCCCTCAGCATGCTGACATCTCTCTCCTGCACAGCTAGAAGGCAATCAGCTGATGCAACTTGGAATGTCAATAAAGCTCCTCTGAATCACAGCCTTGCCTCGCCACACACACCACCCCTCAGCCCCCCCACCCCTGATCAATCAGGGAGAAAAGGAAATGCTTCACATCAACCATTCCCCCAAAAGGCTTTCTGAGATTCTGCATGCCCTGAATGTTGGCTCTGCTCCTCCTCTCTCAGGTCCTGGAGGTGATGGTAAAAGCCCCAAAGCCTTGGACAAGCTCAGAACTGTGCAGGAGGGATGCAAGATGTGCCTATACCATGGCCTAAGTCTTTGGGAACCTTCTGCTTGTAGAGAGGTCCCTACAAGTCCCACAGTGATGAGACATCCAGACAGTCTTTCACCCTCTCCCAAGGCTGATGTCATCTCTCCTCACTGATTATAGAGGTGATGATAAGTGGAGAGAGTCCTTCTAAGGCTGGCGAGATGCACTTCACCCTTACAAACATGGATTATTTCTGGATTATTTTCACACCACCACACAGGAATTACAAAGTTTTAACCCACTGCTGCACTACTGTGGTGCAGAGATGGTTGTGACCCAGGCTGTGCCATGGGGACAGGTCTGTACCCTGCTGTGTTCTGCAGCATGGAGAGGATGCCCCAGCATGGGATCTGTGCACATCCCTGGGTTATTGGATGTTTTCTTGCTGGCCATTGTAGAGAAGCATATGAAAATGCTGTGTTCATTAAGAAAAACCACAGTCCAGGATATAACTGGTCTGATTGATAAAAATGTTTTCTAAAAATATAGACTTTTTTGCCTGGGGTGTTTGCTTAAACAGATCTCAGACTCAGAGTGACTCGTTTCTGCCTTGGTTTGAAAGTATATTCCTTGTCAGTTGTGTAAAATAATGTACCTGTAGCAGGAAGAGCCTTTCTTGCTCCTGGAGCTCAACGAGCTGCTGGCCTCTCCATTGCCTCACACCAGAGTGAGCTTCCTCCTTGTGGGTGTGTGTCCCACCTTTATTGGCCCCCTGGTAATAGGGGGCCTGCCCTAACCAGGCACAGGTGGACTCACACCCACTCTTTGGCAACTGGAGGCACCTGGTTTATCTTGTTTCTCTACATGTAGCTACAAATATCATACCTGCTATGCACCGATAGCCACTAACACAATTTAGGGAAGAGACCAATGACCAATAACAAGCCATTATAATGAACTTTTAAGTTAATAAAGAATTTTACTAAACCATGATATTTTGGATGTCACAAATTTCTTCAGCCAGACATAATAATTATCCTGAAAATCTCTTGTTAGTTCAAATATATTGAAATATATTTTGAAGAAATCCTGCAGGACTTGAGCCTTGGAGATAGCTTGAATGCAGCTCCAGAACAGGGGAAGATCTTGATCATTGCAAGGAAGGAGAGCTGAATATGAACATTAAAGCCTGAAAATCTTGCTGTCTGCTACAGAAAGCCAGGGAATGTGGCTGGAGGATGCTTCAGTCTCATCCCAAGCACTGAACTCCAGCAGAAATGTGGAGACAGGCTGGGAGCAGCAGAGCTGGGAATGTTGGCCATGGCAGGGAGGACCACATGAGGCCAAATATCTGTTAGTACACACCGTGGCTTTGCAGCATGCAGAAGACAGAGGAGGAACAGAAGTTTTGACATTAATACTAAAAGAAACAGAGAGATTTGAGTCTTGCAAAAGCTGTCATGGACTGCCATTGGCATTCAAGCACTGCTGTAATGAGAGGGGACTGAATCCTGAAGTCTGAACCTGGTATCAAATTTAAATGCAAAACAAAAAGAAGGAATTCTGAACTGGTGTTACAGGCCAAGCTATCATTTGCCACTGACAGTGACAAGCAAAATTTCAAGTTAAATCCTACATATACAGAGCTGAGAATTTCAGAGCTAAAATTTAATCATGTCTTAATTCTGTAATTTGTGTGTAGAGACTTTTGTAACACAAGCTCAAAATGTCAAGCAGCAGGACAGATCATTTGCAAACTCATACTGAATGTATCTAAGTTTTAATCAAAGCTAACTGAAGCAATATATCATAGAATCATAGAATCACAGAGTGGTTTATGTTGGAAGGGAGAATAAAGCTCATCCAGTGCCATCCCTGCCATGGGCAGGGACACCTCCCACCAGCCCAGGGTGCTCCAAGCCCCATCCAACCTTCAACACTGCCAGGGATGGGGCAGCCACAGCTTCTCTGGGAAACCTGGGACAGGGGCTCAGCACCCCCACACCAAAAAATTCCTTTCCAATGTCTAACTTACATCTCCTGATTTCCAAGGGAGAAACCATTCTCCTTTGTTCCATCCCTCCCTGTCCTTGTCCCAAGTCCCTCCCCAGCTTTCCTGGAGCCCCTTCAGGCACTGGAAGGTGCTCTAAGGTCTCCCCATTGCAGCCTTCTCTTCTCCAGCCTCAACACCCCCAACTCTCTCCTCCTGGCTCCAGAGCAGAGCTGCTCCAGCCCTCCCAGCAGCTCCAGGGCCTCCTCTGGACTGGCTCCAACACCTCCCTGTCCTTCTGCTGATGGGGACCCCAGAGATGGACCCAGCTTTACCCTCGGGGAGGGTGTTTTCACCTGCCCATGTTCTGTGTCTCAGGATGAAGACAAAAAAGCACCAATGCTGAAGCCTCTGCTGGTCCTGAAGAGGTCCAACAAACTATTGGAAGGAAAACAGCCTCAAACCAGGAGCTGGTGGGGATTCCCTATGCCATGAGAGATTTTTCCCTGGGGGCTAGTCTTTATATGCCTGCCCTGATCCTGTAATCTTGGCTCTGATTGGTGATCCGAGGCTCAGGGAAACCTGACCCAGGACAACCCCTTGGATGCTCTGAGCTGCTCAAGCACATTTACCTGACAGCCCGTGAAGCTGCTCAGCAATTCCAACGTGATGTCTGGAGCTGTGCCTGCTGCTGAAATGCCCAGATATCAATTAGAGTGAACTCCCTGCCCATGGGAGCTGCCCTGGATTTACACCAAAATCAGGAGTGAAGGGGAGAGCCTGTGCTTGCCTGCTTAAGCCAGGTCCACGTGTTTTAAGGGGATACGAGCAGAAAGAATGATGTTTAATAGCTGCTAGACATACTGACTCCTTACCCTGCACCTTTATTTCGCCTCCATGAATACATCACTACCAAAATTAAGCATCTTTCCTAAATTTTTAATAATCCTAAATGTTTATGCAAATACCCAACAAATAAACATGACAAATGCTGGGAGTCAGATGAGGGAAAAGATAATGATAATATTTGCATATGGAAAATGAAGAATTTTGAGTTAATGAGATTTATTCTTGTCTCTGACCATTCTAGTGGGATATTTTTTTTTAAATCTATTAAACTCAAGATTTCTGCATAAACCAATACAAAACACTACAAGAAAGACATTACAGTCAATCTATTCCTCATGCTGGTCACAAAATCAATTGTGTTTATTGTTCAGAAAAATTAAAATCCTTTCTACATTTTATTAAAGTGCACATCTCAAGCATATAGGGTGATAAATAATTGATAAATTCCAAATACATCACCTACAAATATTTATTGGAGAAAAATAACTGGTTTATCACCCATTTGCTGCAATAACAGGACTCTGCTGTTATGATGTTTAAAACTTTAATGGCTTTTTTTTTTTTTTAAGCACAAAAACATGCCAGCTGCCTTTTATTTCATTGTACTTAACATTATTTTATAACAAACCATCAAATTTCCTGAAGATAAAACCCATTAGCTGAGGAAAACTGTTGTACACCACCAGGTACAGCAATTTGCTTCTCCTTAGTGTGATAGTGCTTCAGCATCTCTGCATCAAGTAATGTATTTTTGCTGCATGGAAGAGCCTATTGGTTCTTAAATCATGCCTGGGTGTCTGTCAAGAGGATTTGTTTGAATCCTCCTCAAGGAAAACTGTTGGGCTTGGAGAGTTCCTTGCTGTGAAATGCAAAGGTGGCAGAGATGTTCCTTGGGGCAGCTGCTGGAGGATGCCCTAGGTTCAGGGGCTCAGGGAAGCCCTCGGGGTAGTAGAGCTCCAGCCCCACCTGCAAAAGGAGCAGGAGGATGTTCCTGGAGTTCTCAGGTCTCCCACAGTTTACTCACAGTTTACTCACTCCTCTCATGGCAGCAGCAGATGTGGCTTCTTACCCTCTCCAAACCCAGGTTTCCTGAGGCCTCAAGAATGGTGAGAAGGAATAAGTGACAGCCCCATGTTGTACCTGGATGAGGAGATCATAGGAAGCACTACTAGGACACCTAGCAGGAAACCTAAGAGAGCTCAGGGACATCCTGAGGTGCTATCTCAGAGCTAACTACATAGCTATATATAAATATATATATATAGGAGGTGCACTCCTATATCATCCAGATCCTGCCAGCAGCCAACCAGGTCTTTATTTTTCTTTGCCTTGCTCCACTAACTCTCCTGGAGCTCCTCTGCTGGGCAGACATGCCAGCTCCCTTGCCATCAGTAGTAAAACTGCCTGGACTGTATATTTCCCCTTGTGCTGAATGCCCATGGAATATGTTACTTGGTCCTTCCCCAGGCTCCTTCCTCATCCTGCTGCTTTCCCTGTGGCTGATGTGCCAGACTGAAGAGCTTTCGCAGTTCACAACCTTTCTTAGCACATTTAAACCACCACACTGCTCTGTCTCATAGACAATATTTCTTCCCCCATCACTTGGATGAAGGCATTGCTGTTGCCCACACCTGAAGGTTGGGAAGCCAGCCCCAGACAAATCAAGACATCCAATGTCTAACCTACACATGGAGCTCAATGTTTTAGCCAGATCATGCCTTGATCCAAGGAATTCCAAGTTGTCTGGGAATGTGCTGATATTTCCTTGATAAAGCTCTTTGTACCATCTTGTTAACCTTGAGTTTCTTAAGAGATCAAAGGGATTGGAAGGGATTCCCAGTCCCTGATCCCAGTCTCTGCCTTTTAGAAAGCAGCAATTACTTTTCTGGTTAGGAACTTTTTGATTACTAAACTAATCTCCCCGTATTCATGACCAATTAGTTCACCATTTCTTTTATGTTTTGTTTTGTTGTGTGTTTTTTGGTTGGTTGGTTGGTTTTTTCTGTTTAAAACTTGCAGTATTAAAGGGTACATTTGAGAAAGAAAAGCTGAACTTATAATTTGCTGTGTCTCTGAAGGGTTTAATAACAACAGAATTTAGACTCCTGGATGGTGCTTATTAAAGAGCTAAATCTTAGACCGTGAGAAGTTACAGCATATTTATTGAAAGCAACATCCAATTAATAAGTAATTAATAGTTTAGCAAAGTTTAGTGTATTGAAATGGGTTTGGAGGAACATTCTTGGCATCAGGAGATGCAGAAATACAATGAAAATCACAGAATGTCACTCCAGGTTGGGCCTTACAAGGGGTAATAAGGGCAAAGAGGTAAAGTTACTTCTACCATTCAAATAAAAATGAGCACAGAGAAATGTGGCTGTGATAATGGAGAGGCAGGGATGAGATAAGGGCAGGTTCAGCATGCAAAATGAAGCAAGTACTTGGTGTTCAAATGATGTAGTAATTACTCACTGTAGGATGGCCAAAGGGAATAAAGTCATTGGTATGAGAGGAGGTCACAATTAAAATGAGCAAATCTCAGAATTACAGAGATAATAAATTCTGGAGAAGGGGATTTGGTAACCTCCATCCAGAACTTTGAATGGCTTAGCATGCCCAGCCACACTTCATGTAGCAAATGCATTCAGTAGATTTATCATGTTTGGGGTGACTACTGGGTATGAGTGCAGAGTAACAAGTGTAGTACCTACATCTGAAACAGAAAAAAAAAAAAGAAAAATGCCTCTGGCTCGTTATTGTGACCCAAGGATTAATAAAATCAGTACGAAAAAGGTTGAATGAATGAAAAATATCAAAACCAGGTAGGTAAATGGCAAATGAAATTGCATATATCATGATCTACCACTGGTAAATGGTGCCAGAAAAATTTGATGTAGTTCTGTGATGAGAAAACTGCTTCCCTAGGTGAAAGAATGAAGGATAACTCCCCAGAGATATTACTGGGAGTGGAAGTGAACTGTCTTCTGCAGCAGCAAGATGGCACATCCACCTTTCTAATTCAAAGCAGAAAGCTTCTATTTTACATGTTCACAGCTCCAAAAAAAGGCAGACTGGAGCCCTGTTTGGAGCTTTGTAGATTAAACACCTTCATGTTCAGAGGAGTCACATTGGTTCATTGCCTTCATTACAGCAAGAATGTTTGTTTGGCACGCCCAGAAAAATAAGCCAATAATTAAAGCAAATCCTTCTGTTCAGATTATTGCTTGATACACAAAAGACTCTTCACTTCCTAAATCATACAAAACCTTTACCAGCAGTGGGGATCTCCCTTTGGGCTCTGCTGTGATGCTGAGAACATTTGCCAAGAACATAATGGGAAAAAAAAAACCCAACTGTGCTGGCTTTAGTAACATTGATTTTTTATTTGCAGCCCTTATTATTTGGCTAGTATAAAACAAGTTACCTTGCACATGCAGCTCTCCATTTCCCAGGGCAATGGAGAATCAGGACACCTTGGATAATGAAATGGAAAGGATGACACCAGCACACTGAGGGGTTTGATGCTGAGCTACTCAGAGACATGGGTCCCACCCTGCAGAGTCAAATCAGGGTGTTTTCAAGTCCCCCACAACCTGTGGCTCCCAGGGCATTAATTGCCTTAACCACAGAAACTGGATATTTGCAGTAAACCACATTAACACCAGGAACCCCTCTCAGAGATAAGGGAACATGCTTCAGAAATACCAGTCACTGCTTCTTCCCCTTGGCCCTGGCAAATCTGTCTCCTTCCTGGGCTGGACACAGCAGCATGGTGCAGAGAAACACAAAGTGTCCAGAATAAAGAGGGGTAATGTCCACAGTGCAGGAAAAAAGAACAATTTGGAAGCAAGCTGTGCCTGGAAGCACACTTAGACCAGCCTAATGCTAACAGCACAGGTAATACACAGCATGGAAAATCTGCCTATCAATGGAAGGTGATATATATCAAGTTTAAAATGCAGCCAAAATTAGAATATTTAGGTAGCGTGGAAAGGAAATGCTCAGGGGAGTTTTCTAACCTGCTTAGTAACTCAACTTAATGCAAAATGTAACCTTGGAATCTTGAAATTTCCTGAAGAATAGAAATTTGAGCTCTATACCAGTTTTTAGTGTATTTTCCACCCTGTGTTTTGTTTCTCAGCTTGATTTAAAGCAGGCCTTCAGAAAGGAGACACACTATTTAAGTTTAAAGACTCCCATTGATCCACCACATGCTTCATTGAGTTATTGTTGAAAACGTGTACCTTATCTCTAATCATTCCACCCTGTTCTCTATTAAAGGGCAATCCATGTTCAGGCAGAGAAAGGAGGGATGTGTAGATCAACAGAAATGATTTTGCTATGAAATCAGCTGATTTGGGAAAGCAACTTTTGCTTCTAATTATTTTTGGTACACTTCTAACGTCAAGAATTCCTTTGGGTTGAATCCTCGTTGGCACTGTCATTAATCGTGATTAATCTTAGTTATTGAATGCTATTTCTAATGAAAATTTTCATTACCTTTGAAGCTGCAGTTTGCTCCTTCCTAGAACCAAAATAATCACACAAGGGCTTGGAGTTCAGAGCAATGGTCTGTCATATTTTATAGCTCTTGGATATCATTAACAAGCTATTTGATAATTACTTCCTAACAGGTTTTGAATCCTTTGTTAAAATCATTCATTTAAAGTTCATAAAACTGTCAGACAAACTGTGTTCTTTAATGTTTGAAAGTTCCATTTGCATGAATAAAAGATAGACACATTTAAGAGTTCTCAAGTCTGTACTTTAAAACAATTAGAAATTCAACAAGTTCATTAAAAGTATGATCTGAGGAACTGTTCAACTGCAGTGAGTTTGCTGCTGTTACTTCTGGATTTCTTCTTCATGCTTTCATGCATTGCAACTCTGAAATGCAAGAAGCTCAGGATGTCCTTCAAATGTGAACGATGGTAACAGCAGCATTGTTTTCACTGGGTCACTGTGTCTGAAACACCAAAGTCTTAAACACCAGGTACACAATGTATGAAAAAAAAAATACCCCAAACATTCTCTCCTTTTCCCTTTATTTCTACTGGATGTTTAAAGTTACTTTACTATGTTGCTTCAAGGGAAATGTTAGAACTCAGGAAAAAAATTGCTTATAATCCAAATAAAGGTGGTGTGCTGGCCAGTGCTTCTTCCACTAATGCTTTTTGACCCCCAAATCCTGACTGCCTTGCTGTAAAAGCAGTAGGCTTGGGGTAGCTTGCAAGTCCAAGGAGATGGGAACCAGAAAGAAATGGGCATAAAAATATAAGACCACATCTACATTTCATCTACCTCTGCCTTGCCTCACATCCCTAGACTAGAAAAACTCAGACCTTCTCTGCTCAAAGCCACTCTCCTTCTTTAGTGAACTGGGACATCAACACTGGGCTGCACTTGCCTTTCCTTCTTATTATATGGTCACATTGTGGTCTGAAGACTCCAGGGTTTGCTTGGAGGGAGGGCTGCAGAGCAACTGAGAGGGGATCCTATTCATCATGAGATCAGGGTGACCTGGTGTGCACCCTGAGGTGAAAGTGCAGAGTGGTGAGAGAGTGGCAGTGTTGGATGGACCACATACAACAGAGGAAGCCAAAAGTGCTCTAGGCAGGATGGAGATCCTGTCTATAGGAAACCCCAGGGATCTACACCACCTCTGACCTCAGACTTGTATCTAAGGAACTGCAGGCAATGCACATAGGGATGTAAGCATTCCCTGGGTGAGAGGCACCCATGTGAGTGAAAGGTGGTGAAAGGGATTCCTCAGGGGCTTACATGGCTGAGACATTTGTTATGTACTGAAGGCAATTCTCTCCTCTTGAGACAATGAAAAAGGGATTGCTCCAAAGAATATTCAGTAGAATATTCAAACCCTTCTCTGTACCCTTATCTGCAGGAAAAGTGCCAGGTGTGTGCAGGTTTCTAAAGGCTAATGTGGCTTTTACAGGACCTCCTCCACTGTTCACCCACCTGATGATGTAGCAGGACGTGTAGCAAGACGAATCTTTCTTCAGGGATCGTTGCCTCAAGTCCTTCTCAGTGTCATGATATAGACTCGTGAGCTGTGCTCTAAGTCTATTGCTCACAAAGTGGAACTAGCAAGATTGGTCTGCCACTCAGTGAGCTACCAGCACACTCTCTTGACTAGCTCAGAAGTGAGCTACTTGGTAGGTGTGAGCCTCACCTTTTATTGGCCCCCTGGTCTTGCACATGCTCAATAGGGGGCCTGCCCTAATTGGGCACAGGTGGATTTGATACCGGCTCACACCCACTTCTCGGTAATCAGAGGCGTCTGATTGCTTTGTTCCACTACATGATGACAAGATGGACTCAGGACCAAAGAACTTCTTGTGATGGCAGTGCCTGAAATCTAAAGTTCCCTGTATCCAAACAAGCTGTACATAGGTCACAGGGCATGGCTGACCACAAGGACTTCACTGAGATGTTCTGCTGAAACATGCAATAGAGACAACTTTGGGTTTGTGCACAGAGTGCCGTGGGGACAAGATATGTCCAGCTTCCATACAAATGACAAAATAATTTCCATAGTAAAGGAGGTAGGACAACCTTCCAAGAGCTGTTTTTGATCCTCAGCCCTAGCTCAGGAGAGTTGATATACCCATGACAGCAAAGGAGCAAGTGCCTTATGCTTTCCTGGTCACTGTGTCCCAGCACCTGGGTATTTTCTCCAACATCTTTCCTGCTTTTCTCTCAGCCTGCCCAGAGGCCATCTGTTTGTATCATGGAAAGGAGGATATCAGGATTTGGGGGTTTTTGCCTTAGCTTTGAAGCCTGAGGTTGTAAGATGATTTTATTCCATCCAGGAAGGACTGACTAAATGCAGCAATGAGTAAGGCACAGCAGGATGCTTGATTCTGAGGTTCAGTGAGTCTGTTCATTTGTTCCCCACTCTAAAGGGTCTGAAGGCTAAACTAATCTGTCCTCAGTCTCGAAAAAAAAAGAATTTGGACAGCACTTGAAAAAGAAACCATGCCCATTACCATGATCCATCTAAAAGACTGACCTAGATGGCAGCTGTCTATACACACAGGGAAAATCCACATCTTCCTCAAAGCCCTCTGTAGCCCTAGGACCAGCATTGTTTCTCCTTTGACCTTTCCTGGGAAGGAGTTCTCACTTGTGGATTAGTCTCCTCTCAAGCATGACACAAGGAGAGTAAAAAAAGCTGCTCAGTACCTGCCTTGTGTAGAAGCTGCTGGTATCAGCCACACCATTTGCAGAGCCTGGTATTCACAAACCCTGTGCACAGGACTGCTGTGCATTGCCACAAGGAACTGCCTGGGAGACTGGGGCATTTGGAGAGCTTGAAGCCACATCAGACAAAACCCATTGTGCCTGGAAGGTGTGTTTGCCTTTGGACTCCTCTGGATGGAGGCTGATGATGTTTCACTTGGCTGCCAGCTTGAGCAGCTCTCCACACTCAATGCATCCCACGCTCTGTTTTATTACACTTCAAACCCACTTTGTTTGCAAAGGAGGAAAAGCTGTCAGAGGCCATTAATCCAAACAGAATTTAATCTCTCAAACAGCATTTGCTCAGGCAGAGCTGCTAAATCTATATATTAAAAAACTGTTGACAATTAATTAAAATGCTTCTCTGGTAGAGTGTGAATGGGGCTGCTCTGCAGAGAATTGTCATGTGTTCTCAACATCATCTCCCTGGGACACACATCCCCTCCTATTCTTGGATTAGAGACAAAGCACCCACCTTCTCTCCAGGCATTTCTGTGCTGGCAGCTCTGCTGCACCCTGGCAGCAGGACGACTGTAAGGATGGGCATGGGAAGACAAAACTCTGGATGATACAGATGAGGAAGATGATCAGAACTCATTACCCTTATATTGCAAGATTTCAGCTTGGAAAAGGTGAGACAGGAGCCCAGAAGCTTATCTGTAAGACCTGGACAAGCCTTAGAGGTGTTTCCCAGTCAGAGGTGAGAACATTCAGTCCTACTATAGCTCTTAATGTGGCAAGATATGAAGCTGGAAGATGCTGTGATTAAGTCAGTGATGAAAGGAGCAGCTGTGTGCATGGCCCATGTAGAACACCCCTACAGGGTGTGTGGGAACAGGAAATAAAGAGATGACATTTTCAGCTGGTAAAAATACATCCCCATGATTGTCCCGTTGTCATCCCAGGGATCATTTTTCCCCCACTGACCTGAGGTATGTGACATTTCTTTAAAGTGTAGGTCAGACTATTTTTGGGGTTTTTTTACAGAAGGCAGAAGCAGCTATGGAATGATTATTGTCTACACTGCTTCTGGTGATGAAATGCTGCTGTCCAGAAAGCCAAACTCATAAAGATCAGAAACACTCCAAGGACAAGGAACGGGGCCTGGAATGTCCAAAGCAGGATATGGGGCACAGGTGGGCAAAAGTACAGGTGGAGAGGACATAAAATGCTTCACTTCTTTCCTCTTCAAACAAGAGGAACAAGAGGACCTCATGAACAAGGAGCACAATCCTTTCATGCCTTGTGTGTTGTAGTGGTTACCACTCAGGAAAGGGCCTAGAAGATGTCTCATGTCATCTGGTGCAGAGACATTGAATCTGACAGCTCCATGATCTAGTAACCTACAGCTCCTGATCTAGTAACCTGATCTAGTTGAGGATGTCCTTGCTTACTGAAGGGAATGACCTTTAGAGGTCCCTTACAATTCAAATTATTCTATGGTTCTATGATATTCCTCAAGGCTGGCTACCTCCTGGCTGGGTGCTGTGGACTGCAGCCTACCAGGGCTAACACATGGAGCTAACACTACCTCCTCCAGTTCTCCAAGCACTGGCTTTGTGCTTGGAAATTAAGAGCTACTCCTACTCCAGTTGGCTGCAACACCAGCAGTGCCTCAAATAATGCTCCTTGATTCTGTCTTTCATAGAAGAAGAGACCAAGAACATCTGAGGCAGGATTTTGCCATCACTGTACATGGGTGGACAGACACTGCCTGACTCCCTTCCTCGTTTTCCTTCCAGATACCTCCATAGACAAATAATACTGGGAGGAGGAACAGACAGTGTGTGCCAGACTGTTCTCACAACTGATCCTGTGGCCTTCAGTGATGGTACAGTCACACAACCTCTGCTGTGATGTTGGAGAAGTCTAGTCCAGAGCTCCTGAAAAGGGGACTTTCTGCCCTTTTAAGCCCAGCAATTTTTTGTCCCCATGCCTACTAAATAGCACCCTAGGTCTCTGAGTCAATATTTCTGTATGTGATGTAACTTCTTTTCTTTCCCTTCATCCTCAGTGGCCCTTCTCTGGGGAGCAGCTCCTGCTTTGAAAACTCTGAGGTGGGAGGTGGCCACAGATGATGACCCAGAAGACTTCATGTTCCAGCTACCCCCAACTGGGCTTCTTTTCTTGGCTGCCATCAGCAGCTGCAGCATCTTGCCAGCAGTGATGGAATCTCTGCTCTTGGGCCATTGCTGGTGGAGACCTCAGGTGGTCTCTCAGAGGAAGAGTCCCACACCTACTAAGAGCAGACAGATGATGAGGGCAGATTCATGAGTTCGTTTCCCATTAGGACTTGTAGCAGGAAATGTTTTAGATTGATGGGACACCACAAAGTCATTGTGTCCCAGCTTGTCCTGTCTTCTGTTATGAAAATCCATTCAGATTCCCAGAGCCTCCCTGATACCTGGTGCCATAGGAAAGCTGTAACAAGAAACAGGATTACTTTTCTTCCCTCCTCTATTGTCTGCAGAGCCCTTGAGAGAGGTGGAAATGAATGCTGCTTCCTTTTGGGGAGTTTGCCCTTCAGCTGGCAAACCAAGATTGAACTGTTCCTGGGGTCTGGAGGAAGCTGAAATGAAAACACTTAATTTTAATATTTGCAGCAATTGCAGTTCACTAACACCTTTTCTTGCCAAAACATCTGGGCTGATGGATGCCAGATCAGCTCCCTGGTTTACAGCAGCAGCTGGAGGAAACCATCTTTGGAGTTTTATTGGAACAATGTGACTAGCAGTGCAGATGAGAGACCTTTCTGCTTGGGTCTATACCAATACCTGTGGCACTGAATTTTGCTTTTGGGAAGAGAATATTGGGTCCTAAAAATCTCCCTAAGCTTGATCTTTATGGTCTCAAATATTTTCTTCATCACCTTAAGCTTCTCCCAGATGTGTCTGTTTATAAATTTCACATAGCATAAGATGAATTACACATACTTCATATTATTATTATTATTAAATCTTTTTTCAGGTTGGAAATCTGTTCCATTTCTGTGCATCCACCTACATGTCAGGAAGGGTCACTTCATGTGGAGTGATTTGGTTTTAAGTGGGTGAGTACTTTGATTATTATTGAACAACATCACACAGAAAGCAATCTGTGGCTGGGCAGCTTTCTATCCTCCTGTCACTCAGCTTAAACTTTGCACAGGAAAAAAAGGAAAAAAGAAAAAAGAAAGGAAAAAGAAAAAGGAAAAAGAAAAAGGAAAAAAGAAAAAGGAAAAAGAAAAAGGAAAAAGAAAAAGGAAAAAGAAAAAAGGAAAAATCAGTGCTATGTTTCTGAAAAAAACTCATTATAAAATTCAGCTCAAGCTTTCTAAGAAGCTGGGCAAGTCTCAGGAGTCTCCCTTCAGAACTTGTGTATCCACACTGACATTCCCTTCCCTTCCTGAAGGGTTGTTTCCACCGTCTCTGAGTGGGTAAATCCCTCACTTGTTTCACAGGGAGGCAAATAAACCCATCAATATTTTTTGCTCTTAAAAATGGAGATCTGCCCTGGTTTGCTTTGCTTGATTCAAGCAGCCACTGGTAACCAGTTCCCCAGCACACCCATTGCTGGCCATAGGATGGAGGTAGCACAGGTACCAGGAGCGCTCAGCATCCCTAGGAGGGATTTTGGCAGACACCAAGCTTCAGGAGAGTTCAAGCTACACAAGAAGCTGTGTCACCAGCTTCAGGAGATGCAAGAGGATGTAAACAGACTGCACAGTGTCAGGAAAGACGATTGATGGGCTCTTTGCAGAACTGCTGCAGAGAGCCTCAGGGTGAGGCTCTGGTGGTGCAGCCGGCTAAGACCCAGTACTGCAATGCCGTGGCCCCGGGTTCTGAGACTCCTCAGAGCCTCACCCTGAAGGCGATGAGCACTAGTGGTGCAATGAAGGTACTACAGTGCTCTGAGAGTGACTGACCTCTCTGCAGACCTGCTCAGGACTGAGCTGAGCCTGTGCTTCAGGACTCACCTTTTATTGGCCCCCTAATCCTGCTCATGCGCAGTGGGGGCCCGCCCTAATTAGGCACAGGTGGGCTTGACACAAGCTCATGGCCACTGCCTGGCAATTAGTGGCACCTGGTTGTTTTGTTACACTACAATTGCTGTTTTTTATGGAATTGGATATTGAATGGGGGAGAGTTAATGTTTGATCCAAGCCAGTTGTGAGATGGGTGAGATGGGCACTTCTAGGGGGAAATGGTTTCATCTCTGTGTCTGCACTGACTGTGAAGGGAGCTTGGATGACTCTCAGATTGGACATCTGATTTTTGCAAGGCAAAGTAGGTGAGGTGAACTCCATTTCAGCTGACAGCCACTGATCTCTGAAGCCCCCCTGCAGTTTTGACTGTACTGAATACAGAGCAAGGAGACTTTCCAACATTTTTGAGAAAGTACATGAATATTTTCCACTTTTTCAGACAAGCCTAAGCCAGTATGCAGGTTGAAATGGGAAGTTTAAAGCCAAATAGCAAAGAACCAAAATCCATGTCCTATGTTGGAGCTTGGGGTGACCTTGCAGTGTGAGACCAGGAGCCTGTCTCCTCTTTTCCCCTTTGAGCTCGATATTAACTATAAAAAGAAGGTCCAGCCCTGCTGCTCCCCGTAACTTGGTAAGATGAGCATGTTGGTCTCTACAGAAAAGAAGGCTCTCATGTCATGGAGCATCTCTTGCACAGTCCCAGTCATTGAAAGCAGGAGAAAGCTTGGTTGTCATCAGCTCAGGACCATGCATTCATCATCTCTCCATGCTCTGGTTCTGCTCCACCTCCCCAGCCAGGTCCACATGCCCAGCCCATGGCCCTGGAGGGTCAGTGCAGGAAGCCTGGTTGGACAATGCTGATTTGCACCATCCTCTATGACCTCCAAGATCTCAGCCATTCACTGCTGACTCCAAAGATTCACTGAACTGCTGGTCTTCTACCACTAAATGGGAAGAGCAAGAAAGGGCAAAGAGGTAGTGACAGAGGTGAGGACTGGAAGTGCTGACAGCCTGAGAAAAGGGTAAAAACCAAATGCAAGTGGTGACACAGAGCACTTGTTTTAGAGCCACGACCCTGGAAGCTATTTAAAGATGAAGTTTCCTTACCTAGAAAATCTGTGCCAGACCTCTGGATAAAAGAGCTACAGCAGTGCAGAAGAGCAGCTCAGCTGCTGGGAGGCACGGCCACCAAGGGCAGCAGAGGAGCTGCTGGCAGGGGAGACCTGACCTGGGACAGTCTATGGAGCACTCATATAACCAACTGGAATGGGTCTTCTGAGAAGCAAAGTCCTGTGTGCTTGTACATGATACATTGAGCAGCCTCTGAATAAGATGCAGAAAGGGAATCAGGAGCACAAAAGCTCCCCAGTTCCCAGAGGTTCCCTATTTCCCAGGTCTGTTTCTTCATTCTATCTCCAGCACAATGACTCTGGTTACACTTTTCTGGATTGAAGCTCAGCTTTGAGCTGGTGGGACTAAAATGTAACCCCATCTCCATCTTCTGTGGATCCATCAGATCAAACCCACGTGCCCACTTGTGTAGCACTGGGTTCTTTTGAAGAACACAGTTGTGCCCTTCCCTGCCTTCTACCACTCCTCAAGTGATAAAAGCAGCACTCAAAGTGGTTTCAGAGCAGATATACCTAGGGGAGCCACCACCACGTTGCCAGGGTGCCTAATTTGAGAGTCTTAAATAGCTGGAAGGTGGAGACAGATGGTAAAGGCTCAGTGCAGCTGCAATGAAAGCCTGTTGCTTTTTTTACCAACAGACTTCAGGCGCCTGTGTAATTTATCCATCCCAACAGTGCTGGTAAAGCACCATGAATAATTTTCCTTGTGTTGACCTCACTTGTATAACTTGAACACAGAATTATCCCTTTTGCCTTTAAGGCAACTGCTGCAGAATCCTTCCCAGGGCGTTTTCAGCATCAGCAAAGGTGTCTTTTCAAGGACCACTAATTCCTGGAAGCAGTGGTATAAGGAGCCTCATTTCCTAACCATGCAAAAGCTGCACGAAGGCAATGAACCTCCTAAACATGAACTGCTGAGCTGGAGTGGCTGGAAAGGTATCATTAATTAGGAGATGTGCTGATTATACCTTGTTCTCTCAAGGCCACAAGCAGGGCTGAGCAAAAATTAATCATTCCATTAAATAATTAATTTCAGCTGAGTTTGTGCTATCCGAATGCAGGGAAAAGATCAGATTGATCCCATCCCTAGAATTACCCAATTATGGTTTTAAGTGGTTTTGTGCTACTGGAACTTGATTCCTGTAGCTGAGAACCAAGACTTGACACTTTGCTGGGACAGGTGACATAGCTGCCACCTCAGTGAAAGTGTTGTTGAGGCATCTGCAGATGTAATTTTTAGTCTTAGAGCACCAATAATAAAGACCAACAATAATTTAAAATAATTTTTTTTTTGCATGTTTAGGATTTTCTCATAGAAAAGGGTTTTTCCTGGGAAATCTCCTGGTACCAAATGCCACTATTCACAAATTTATAGCATGAAAAATCTAACATGTGGGGTGGACAGGACAGTGAAGATTCCTAAAACTTGCTTTCTCCAGAAATCTTCCCAAACCTACTAATATAAATGACTCTATCTGGGCCTGTTGAACTGTACATGTTGAACTGTAAGAGTGAGTCTTTATATCTACTACAAAATATATTTCTCAAAAGTAGAGCTTTATCTAAACCTGGGTTTCAGTTTTTTCTCCTGTGGAACTTCTTTATTTCCTCTTGTTTCAGTCTCCAAATTAATGCATTTGTTCCTTAGCTTTTCAAGAGCCAATATGAAATACAAATATACTCAGAAAATTAATTGGTTTTTTTCTTTATTATTACCACCATTCTGGTTTAGAACAATTTATCACCTTACTACCTATGGATTTATGACCAACACCCTCAATCTCTTCCTTCTACAACACTGGATTCCTGTTATTTCCTGGTATTTTGGGCCTCCATCTTTTAAATTTATCTGTTTTTCTGAACCAACACAGAGGCCACGGTTGGGTGTGTTAAGCAGGCTGTCGGAACAGGTGAGAGCTGAATTTTAACTGTGTTTATGGATTTTTCCTGAGCTGCTTGTTGTTGAAACCTCTACTTCAGTTTGCTCAATTGCCTCCTCTGTTCTCCAATAATCAGGAAAGGGAGCTAAGAGACAGAGAAGTGAACAGACACCCCACTCACACAAAGCTCATTTCCCCAGGTAATGAGGCTAAAAAGTGAGGCTTTTCTCCCTCTTTTTTCTCCATACCTACCAAAGCATACCTACCAAAGCTACCTACCTCCATTCACTGGCTCCAGTGCTGAATGACTTTCCTGATCATCTGAAATATTGAGGAGATTGTGCCATTCACCAGCTTGAAATAACCAAGTGCAGTCTTCAAAGGGGTGAAGGTTTTTTCCCAGTTTCTTAGTGCCCTTTCCATTTTATCCATAACAAAAAAAATATGGAAACATGTAGTGGAAGAAAGCAATCAGACGCCTCTGATTACCGAGAAGTGGGTGTGAGCCGGTATCAAATCCACCTGTGCCCAATTAGGGCAGGCCCCCTATTGAGCATGTGCAAGACCAGGGGGCCAATGAAAGGTGAAACTCACAGCCACAGACTAGCTCACTCCTGAGCACTGTATTACCTTTATTGTGCCACTAGCGCTCATCACCTCCAAGGTGAGGCTCTCTGTGGAGTCTCGAACCCGGGGCTTCCGGCATTGCAGTACCGGGTCTTAACCAGCTGCACCACGAGAGCCTCACCTTGGAGGTGATGAGCGCTAGTGGCACAATAAAGGTAATACAGTGCTCAGGAGTGAGCTAGTCTGTGGCTGTGAGTTTCACCTTTCATTGGCCCCCTGGTCTTGCACATGCTCAATAGGGGGCCTGCCCTAATTGGGCACAGGTGGATTTGATACCGGCTCACACCCACTTCTCGGTAATCAGAGGCGTCTGATTGCTTTCTTCCACTACAGAAACATCTACTCTCAGCCTCCAGCAAGGCACAGGAAACTTGCTCTGTCCCCAGTAAGGTTCAGCTTCTTGCCCTGTTATGGGAAAGTAGCAATCCCTCTTGTTAAATAGTGTTGAAGCTCTGAATTGACATGCCCAAGTTTATTAATTTTTCTTCTAAATGTGTTCTTACACTCTGATCAGCACTACCATGTGCCAGTACTACCCAGTAATGCATTAAGCAGTTTGATGAATAGTCATGTGTTGTTTATTCTCTCACTTATGCAGGGGGAGATGTGTGTACTTTGGAGTATATTATTTTTCATAGAGTTCTGCTTTAGTCAATAATATACATGCTTGGTGGGACTCTAAGTCTTCCAAAGCCTTGAAATGGTAATTCCCTATATTCTTCTTAAAGTCAGAAGACCAAAATTACAAAAAAAAAAAAAATAATAAAAAGGCTTCCAGTCTGTAATGCCATTTTTTTATTCACACACAAAGCACAAGGTAACTTTTGAAATGGAGAACACTCAGCTTCACTGCATGAGGCAGAATTTTAATAAAGAGGCTTGAAAACAAATCTACTCTTGTGTCATGCTGATAACCTGGGAAATCAGATCCCACCCCTGACTGGGAGGTGGAGACCCCATCAAGCTCCTTATTGACAGGTTTGTGACAGGGAAAAAGCTCCTCAAACTTTGGAGGTACCTCTGGGAACCTGCAAGCTCCAGCCTTTTTGCATGACTGCAGATGCTGGGGAAGAAGGAGGAGAGTAGCACAGGGAGTTATAAATAAATAAATAAAAACTATAAAACTGAAAAGGGTTTAAAATATGCTGGAGCAGTGGGACAGGCAAGCACTTGGCAGGGGCCTGTGGACAGGAAAGTTAATGTCACTGTGTGACTTCAATGATGCCCAGGGGATAAAAAAATATATTCCTGTGATCAACTTTCCAAATAATATTAAATTCATGAATAAATTTGCCCACAAAGGGTGGAACAGAGGCACAGGAGCCACAGAGCTCTCTGAGGGGAGTCCAGAGCTTTTACATCCTTACAGGATCAGCACAGATGCTGCTGTTGGGACCAGCACCCTGGTGCTCAGACTGAGCAGGAAGAACCTCAGAATTCAAACCTCAGAATTCAAATGGCACCTGAGCATTGAATGGTTTATTTTTATATTTTTTAAACCCTAATTTTTTTTTTTTTTTTTGAGCATGACTGCCTGGAAGCAGGGATGAGTGTCTTGTTAAGCTGTGGGAGTCTTCTGGCAGGTCCCAGAGTTTACTCCTTCCTCCCACAACAAGGACCCCACGTGTGAGTCCCAGCCAGCCCAGCACTTTTTGCTTTGAGGCTCATCTTGCCCAAAGGACTCTCCAGAGTGTCTCCCAGTCCTTTCTTTTTCATACTGGTTTGGGGTATCAAAATACCACCACTGCTGAAGTTCTCTGACAGTCCTCAGGTATCAATCAAAACATGCACATCACCTGCTCTTGCCAAAACCTTTTCCCTTTGGTCTTGTGGCTCTGGACTATTTTCATTTGCTCAGCTCAGCAGCTGTTGCTCATTTGTTCTGCTGGGAGGATGCCACTGGAAGGAAAATGAAGGGGGAAGGGAAAAGGGGAAAGGGAGAAGGGAAAGGAAGGGAATCCATGTTGGTTTCACAGTAACTTTGATTTTAATCCCTAGGGAATCAGGACTGGATTCCTTGCTCCCACAATACTGCACATGCCTATTGCCCAACATTTTCAACAAAAAATACAGCAAGAAGGGTGGGCAGCCAATACCAAACAGTTACAATTCTTCCCACAGAGCCTCTCAGATCCAAGTGAATGTGGACACTAAGCCAAGGCAAGCTCAGTCCCTGAGACTTCATGTAGGAAAAGCTCCAAACTCTCTGGGATTAGAAAGAGGAAAAAAAAAATCAAAATTATTTCAAATGTAGCAAAGCTAAAGAATCTTTCAAAATTCACATGAAAAGCCAAGACCTCTGAGCAGAATTTAATCAAATATAGCAAGAAGGCACTCCAGACCAGCTACTGTCTTGGACAACTCTCTCATCACACAAGAGGCTTGTTAGAGAATACAGAGTCCAGAAGATTTCTAACAATTATATTTCCTAGTTCTTAACACACTGTGCTCAGGAAGGCAGCAGGAAACCTGTGATGTGGGAGCTACTGAAGCATTTTATCTTCCAAGTACCAGCATTGTTTCCCAGGATGACCTCCACTTCCCTTGTCACACTAGGTTAGAGTAATTTCATATTTAACTCTGGGATTTCTGGCTTAATTCATCTGTGCATTTGAAGTCTGGTAGTAATTTTTCTTTTTTTTTTTGTTTTTCTCCTCAGTTTTTTCCCAAGATCTGTATGATGCCATCATACAAAATCACAACATCAAAAAAGATTATGATCCATAAAACAGCAGCACATTCCACAAACAGTAAAACCAGGTAAAATTCAATATATAACATTGCCAAGTAATTTCAGAAGCAATTCCAAATTTATTGTCTTGCTTATTTATTCGATTGGTGTTAACAAACATCCCCATTCTCTGCTGCTGATAGATATATCTCTCCACGAATTTTCTGTTTCTCTTCTCGGGAGGATTGCAGGGTCTCCAAAGGCTTGGTGACATTGTACCAGATTCAGTCCTTAGCAGTGCAGGACCTGCCATACACTTCTTTCCCCACCAAGCTGAGAGCTGTACTAGAACTGGATCAATATGCAAGGTACAGCACAAAGCCAAGATTCCCCATGCCAGCTTTCTGACAGATGGGCAGGTGGCTGTGCTAAAGCATTTTTTAGGATTCAGGACAGATAACTGCAGTCAGAAAACAAATTATTAAACTCTCTTCCTTTGAATGAGAAGAGACCCCAGGGAAAAGGTTGGTTTGGGAAAAGTGAGCTGCTGTCTGACTAACACTACGTTTGCTCATTGCATTACAGAGGAGGGATACTGCAGAGGAGGGACATTGCTGTGGTTGTTGGGGTGTCAAGGCTCTATGGTAACCAGGGGAGCATAGAATCACAGACTGGTTTGGGCTGGAAGGGTCAGAAAATTCATCCAGTCCAACCTCCCTACCATGGGGAATTTGCTGTGTTCCACCAGGTGGTTCCAAGCCCCATCCAACCTTCAACACTGCCAGGGATGGGGGCAACTTGGGACCTGGCCTCTCAACCCTCATTTCTTCCTAATATCTCACCTCTTTCAGTTAAAACCATTTCTCTTACACCCATCCCTCCAGGCCCTTGTCCCAAGTCCCTCCCCAGCTTTCCTGGAGCCCCTTCAGGCACTGGAAGGTGCTCTAAGGTCTCCCCATTGCAGCCTTCTCTTCTCCAGCCTCAACACCCCCAACTCTCTCCTCCTGGCTCCAGAGCAGAGCTGCTCCAGCCCTCCCAGCAGCTCCAGAGCCTCCTCTGGACTGGCTCCAACACCTCCCTGTCCTTCCTGGGAACAGAGCTGGACCCAGCACTGTAGGGTGGTCTCACCAGAATGCAGTCATCCAAGGGGCCAAGACCTCTCACTGTAGGACTTTCACTGAAGGATTTTGTTCACAGTAGAGCTGAAAAAAAAATAAAGTGATGTTCAGACAAGAACAGCACCATGGTAGTGAGGTCTCTAAGCTTGTCCAGGTCCTGCTGCTGATTGTTGGAACTTGCAGCAGATTTCAGTGACCAGAAACTGAGGGACAGAAGACAGCATTAAGGTTTGTAATGAGACATAAGAAGAGCCAATCTAACCACATTCCTTTGGTGGAACCCCCACCCCTCTGAAAGGGTCTGAACCAAGACTTGATGAAGGGAATGCTGGAAAAGGCTCTGCAGAATCACTCCCATTTTCCCTGAGTGAGTGGTCCTGAAATAAGTGTAATAATTCCATGTCCCTTGGCTTTTTGGAGGGATTTACAGTAATCCAAGGGGTCAAGACCTCTTGCTTCAAGGCCTCACTTGGGTGCTGGGTCATCACTTAGGTAGGTCCTGCAAGAGCTCACCCACAGTAAAACTTAAAATAAATTAAATAACACACAGGATTTTTTTTTTTTTTTTTTTTGAGAGTGAGGTGCAAAAGGTCAAATTCTGTGCATTACAAGGAGGACTGGGGTAAAAGGCAGCAGTACTGCTCTTGCATTCTCTGTAAGTATCCCAGGAAGAGTGCAATAAACTGCTGTTTTCTCTCCCACAATACTAAGCCTTTAGACAGTAATTGTGAGTACCCCAGAGCCTGAATGCACCACAGTTACAGCCCAGAAACACTTAAATTTGCATCCTCCTAGATAAAAACATGGCAACTCAGCAGCTGATTCAGCTTTTAAGTCATTCCCAATAAGTTATAAAAAGAGGACTCGAAACCTGCATTTTTTTCTCATTCCTACCCTTTCCCTTTTTTTTTTCCCTTTTAATAAAACTGTGTTTATGATAGTGGATAAAACACTTCTGTCATCTTTACTAAAACCCTTTACTACCAATCAAAAAATGAGCGATGAATGGATACACTGTATATCAAAGCACAGCTTGGAAACTGGGCATTTTAGCAAAGCAACATTTATGAGAGCTGCTGATGATAGGAGATTACATTTTGTATCAGAACATATTTAAATTTAGCTAGAATTAACCCTGCATCTTCACTTTAAAATCTTACAAAGGCATCAAGGCTCTTTGATACATATCTGAGCAAGGAAACTTGCCATAAGGAGAGGGGAGGTTATAGGGAAAAAAAAGAGCTGAAGGGGCAAATTTGAACTGAATCTTTCCTATGGAAACAAGCTACAAGTATTCTGATTGGATCAGAATTAGGAGATGATTTTATTTTTTTTTCCCCCTGTAATTTCTTAGTTTCTGGAAGATGAAATGACAATATTTCAGGAACTGCACAAGCTGCTTTTTGCTGTAATGAAAACATTTCATTTATTTAAGTATTTCTGGCTGTGCCATGAGAATATCTTTCTGCATCTTGATGTCTGGACACTGAAAACACTGAAAACACCAGGAGCTGAAAACACTCTTGGTGCCAAACAGTTGGTTGTGCTCTACCCTGCAAAGAGTTCCACAGCCTCCAATGGGAAGGATGGGGTTGGGTTTTTTTTGTTTTATCTGCAGGTTGAAAAATATTCCTGCAAAGCCAGACCAAGTTTGAACATCCACTCAGACACCCAGATACAACAAGATTCGAGGCACCTTGTAGTCAAGACAAGAACAAAAGGTGAGGGCTGGGTTTCAAATCCATGACCAATGCCTTGCAAAATATCCTTCTCAGAGAGGACTAATTCTGCAGCCCTTGATCTACCCAAGTCCTGTGTATTTCAGTTATTGTGTATTTTATCAGTAACTCGACTAAGTCAGCTCCTTCCTCATCACCCCTCATACCACTGTGTTGTCAGATTTTTGCTTGGGAATCTTCAAGGAGCCATCCAGAGGAGAGTTCCTCCTCATTCTGGGGTGTCAGAGCCTGTTCATGAGCTACCTGCAGAGGACACTGGGTCTGGAATGATTTGTGGCTCATTGATCTGCTTGATCACTCAGGTCAATCATTCTTTTAAGCCTTAATGGTTGCTTAGGGGGCAATTGGAGACCAAGTTCCCTTCCCATCACCAGCCCTGGCACTTCAGGAAAATTTCTGCTTCCCTTGGAAAAAATGAAAAAAAAAAAAAAATAAATTCAAAGATCTGAGTGAGATCCTGGTGAGGCAGCTCAGAGGAACCAGAAGATCAACCTCACCCTGGCTTTAATGACTCTGTGATTGGGTGCCTGGTAATTAAGGCCCATGCTTGCCTCTGCCTCCACAGATGTGGCACTGCCAGTGGCACTGGTGGTGCAAGAAGCAGCTTCCCTGCACATCCCTTTGATGTCTTTTCCTTGATGCAGGAAAGCCTTGTGTGAGTCAGAGGGGCCACCTCCCCCCTCCTTCATTAAATCACAGCCCTCATCAATAATTCATTCCCCTACTCCTACCCCAGGCCCAGGAGAGTCTATTTGTAACTCAATAGTGTCCCAGTCAATAAGCACCTGTGGTTATGTATTCTTCTCCTCACAAGGATGTACAAGGCTGTAACTACAGGAGGGAAACCTCGGAAGGAGACAAGACACAGAGGCTGAGCTGAAAAATTGCCTCCTCTCCAAGCAGCACAAGGAGCTCCAAGTGCCACAGGTGGGGGCAGGAGAAAAACCCCATCTGCTGCTCTCTGACTTTGGATCATCCAGCAAGAAAACCTTCAGCCTCAACTGGAGGGGATTCAAAGCATCTTCCTCTCTGAGCACTCTTGTGCCTTTTTTTTTTTTTTTTTTCCCAGGCTAAATAGTTTGGCCATGAAATAATACTCTGTCCATCATCAGTGAGGAGCAGGGGGGTGCAGACCCCCAGCACTACCCCTGCACCATCTGGGAACTGATGAGAAACAGAGAAAGTGAAAGCCACTGTCAGACAAATTCCAGTGACACCGAGTTCAGCTCCTCATATAAATAAGGGTTGAAAGATCAAGCACCCACTGAAGATTAAGTTTTGCATCTTGCACATGAGCAATTTAAATATGCTAAGAAGAGAGTAGAGGGGTAGATAAAGATAATTAAGTGTTACTGTTGTGATCCATTTGACATGCAGAGAATAAGAAACCAGAGTTATTTTTTAATAAAAATATAATTCCTGCTGGATTTGATCTTGCTACCTTCAAAACCTTAAGACAAATACTGTTGGTGCTAAATTAAGCTAGAAAGTCTTTCATTAAGCACCACCCAAAGGAATGTAAAGATGTTCTTGGAGAGTGGAAAGAAGCAGCTTTGCTCTATGGATGCAAGAGAATCAGTAATGAAAATATGGAGAAATATATCCAAGACATATAATCCATAAAACAACAAAGGCACTCTCAGCGGGTCCAGAAAGCAATCACAGACAAAGCACCACAAAACAAACCTGGTGTTACAACATTATGATGTAAAGACAATGATTGTCTTCATTAAGTGAAATATAGCTGCAGGTAAGGAAAGAAGAGAGTATCATAAACAATGAGATCCACTGCAGCAGCAGATGGGAAAGTTTCTGTGAAAAAAATTCAAGCCTAACTCAGCAGACTAGAAAGCATCTCTACCAGGGCTCAGTCACTGGGGCTTTTAGGAATTTTCCCCAAATATCTGAAATATGCAGGAGGAAATTACCAACCGTGAGACAGCTGCAAAGCAGGGAAAAAATAAAATAAAAATAAAAGTGTAGTAGCTACAGAGTGAGGCTGTGTGCCTGGCTGTCAGCCATACACACCTGGTCTCTGGAGTCTGAATAACACCTGTACAAGTGCCACAGAACTGATTTAAATTGGCAGCAGGGAACATCCACACCCATCCTGCTCCATGCTCCATGCGGATACAAAGCTGTGGATCGAGCTATCCAGGTTTTCCTCAGGAAACTCTGAAGGCTTGGCAGAAACTCAAGAAAGATTTTTTTTTTTTTTTTTCCTGCTGGAAAAGAAGGGAAAAGTGAGTTTGGTTGTGTACATTTTTGAAAATAGACTGTGGCACTTCTGACAGGTGAATGAACACAAGGACATGGAAGAGGGATGCTACTGTTTCATCAGAGAACTAGAACTGAGTGGTTTTCCTGCTGGTGGGGCTGTTTGCTCCCTCACAGAGCAGTTCCCAGCTAATGGAAGCTTGTTTTCCCATTACAGATAACACTGAAACCCTTAATTTCAGGGTGGCTCCAGGGGAAGGCATTGGTGTTACTGTCAGTATTAGGCTCTGCAGCCATGAGAAGCCCAGTGTAGAATTTCTGACAAAGCAGATTATGGAGAAACAGATCCAGCCTAAACAGAACTGAGGCTGACAGAGCAATTTTCACTCCTTCTCTTATAATGCTCCTTTCTAATTACAGTCCCTGCTGTGTGTGGTTTTCTTCTTGATACTCAGAAGGAGGAGGAGCTCCAGGAGTGGAGCTGGAGCCTTTTTACATTCTGAAATATTTGGTTTCCAAAGATTAAAATCAGTCTGACAGTCTCTGACCTGTGCTGCAGCCAGGACCATTGGTACCTTCAGGGCTTTTAAAGCCATCACTGAATCCATGATTTCTCTCCCAGTTTGTCCAGAGCAGGTAATTTTCAGAAGTCTCTATGAGCCCCTGAGGAGGGTTCCTGAGTGGAACATGTGAATCCAGCATGGTGGTGCTGGAAGAGAACTCAGGAGCCAGGAGGTTGTGATGTGGAGGAATGGACACATCAAAAAGCACATCACAGACTCTCCTCAGCTTCTGGGAATGGAGATTTAGATTTTCTAGGTAGGAAGGGAATGTGTAGGTGGGAAAGAATGATCTCTGGTAGTGCAAGAGTGTGTTAGACTCTTTGTATCTTTTCTTACAATAAGGGTTGTGGGGAAGCTCAGCCTAGAGGACCTGAAGGGCTGGGTGGGTAAGGATGGATGAGACCCACAGAGCTTTGGAGATGAGACCTTTTCGTAGCTGGTCAAGGGGAGATTGGCAGGAGGGTCTGAGGAGGCCAGAGCTTTGATCAAAGCTTTCCTGCAGGCAGACCAAGCTGAGCCTTGCACCTCCCTGCCTGACTCCACAGCTACCATCTCTAGATCTGTGACACACACCAAATGTCTGTAAAAGAACTTGCCACATAAGAGCCACCCTACCCCACACTGGAGTCACCTGAGCTGGATGCTGGGCTGGGGAGGAGAACAAGCTTCTACAAGAAGAGGAGAACAAGCTTTGATCCACGGCAGGAGACCTGGTGCAGAACATTTAACAGTCCAGCAAGGACACCCCAGGTGAGACATCCTAAGGGATGGTCTAGATGCTGGGATAAGAAAGCTCTTATCACCAAAATGGGGCTGGCAACAGCCTGAGAACCACCTGAAGCCATTCAGATCAGGCCCAGTTTCCAGTTTCAAATGGGCTTCCTTGGAGTATTTACTAAAGCTTCACTGACCCTGCTGGGAATGCTCTTGCTGATGCAACCTCACTACTCATTCAGCTTCTAGCAAAGCTGCTTTGTCCCCAGGGCTGAACCCCCTACATCCAGCAGCATTCACACCTCATCTCCATCATGATGCACTTCATCAAGTAGAGGAAAGCAAAAATGAGCAGCCTTAATTTTCATCTTCAATATTCTGAATGATGCACAGGCTGCTCTGGATCCACCTGCCCTCACTTGCCTGATTAATATTAAAAAAAAAAACCAAACCAAACCAAAAATTCATCCGAGATATATGAAATTATAACTCTGCTCCCATTTTGCAGGGTTCAAACCAGACCTCATTGCTGTGCTCATATATATATAATATATATGATTATATATATCACATATCTATTAAAAAAACCAAAAAACCAACAACAAAACCAAACCAACAAATGAACAAAGAAAACCCAACCAAAAAACCCCAACAAAAAACCCCCACTTCCATCATTCAAGAAGCTACCTGTATGATGGAGTTGCTACCAAATGCTGCCAGGCGATTTTCGGGGTTATAGAGGCTTCTGAGGTTATAGAAACTTCATCATATCTCTGCTTCTTTAGGCATCTACAGCCCTTTGAAATTTTTCAACAGATGGAGGATGAAGCCCTGAATCAGTTGGTCCCAAGACAGCTAATTTCACAGGGTTTGTGTGGAAATTTGCAAGTCATGTTATTTATAATAAAAAGCCTTGGGATATTTGAGCTTTTGGACAACCCTTCCTTTGACTTTTTATGAGAAAATTGATAGAACAAGACTTAATGATATTATTTCAGGCATCGTTCTGATGCATGTTCAGTGTTGAACACAGTGGAGAAAAGAGCCCTTGTTCAAGGGCAAATTTATTTCCTGGCTAACATCTGGCCACAGACTCCTCTTTCCTGCAATTTGCCAGTTGCTGGCATGAGTGAAAAAGAAGATTATTGAGCTCTTTACCTGCTTGTCCCCAGTTAGGCACAGCAAAAGCTGCTGAAGGTAACAGGTATGTACTACTGAAAGGTGCAAATGCTTTCCTATCTCCTGGCCCCATCTTGGTGCACATGTTGGCACTCAAGTGCGTGGGAGACAACCACTGAGATGACCTCAGGTTATCCATTCCAGCACCTTATTTTCTTAAGCAAATACTTAAAGTACAAAAAGTAGAAGAAGTAGAGATTGTAGTCACCTGTGATACCCTCCCTGCTTCAGGCACTCAGCATCTGGGGACTACAGAACAGACCATTTCAGGTGGAAGGGACCTAAAAAATCATCTAGTCCAACTATCTCAGCAATTCAGAGCTGGCCAAGGTAAAGCACAGTGTTACAGGCATTGCCCAAATCCTTCTTAAACACTGATAATCTTGGGGCATCAACCACCCCTCTAGAAACCCTGTTCCAGTGTTTGACCACCCTCTCAGGCAACAAATGCTTCCTAATGTCCAATCTAAACCTCTCATGGAGGACCATCTCTGGCAGAGCCGTTTCCACCTGCTCAGACCCACAGACCCATTACCCCATTTTCCAGGTAGGTCCTGGATCACTGGGCAGAGTCATGGAACACCTTGAAAGATAAGGAACAGCTCTTTGTATCTATAAATCCTGCATGCTTTACCTTTATGTAAGGTCATAGTTGTCCACAGCTCCATCAGGAATTTTTCCTCTCAAGGAAAGACCCCAGGAAATAAAGAGGCAGAGGCTGAAGCAGCAAACCCAGATGGTGCTCTGTGATGCAGGTACATTGCTACAGTGTGCATGGTTTATAACTTCCTTCAGAGCCTTGCTCCTTCTAATCAGATTATGAAACCTTAGAATCAAGGTAATGCAAACAAACAGATCGTGCAGAGAGCAATAAAACTAAAATATCGTAATAAAAAACCTAAATAGAGAACATATTCAGTAACAAAACGCTGTAAACAAACTAATGCGTCTCTCTGGGACAGTATATGGGGAGATATGTAAGATCCAGGTGATGCTCCAAGCCCTCTTCCAGGTGAGACTCAAGGCAAAATGATCAGCTGGCCAAAACAGAGACTACCAACCAGGCTGCTCCCCTGGCCATGGCTCTGCAGCATGGGGTGTGCTCAGCAGGAACAGGAGAAGAAATTCCCATTGCAGCATCTCTTGCAGCATTTCTGAACTTTCTCTTCTCCATGAGCCACATGGATGGGTTCCACAGCTCAGGCAGGTACCAATCTTCTCCTCTCTAGCTCCTGGTGGGGAGGAACCAGGCAGGAGGACAGGCAGGGTGATGGGCAGCAGGGAGCGAGGGAGCAGTGCCAGGTTTCTCTGTGGTTCAATGCTTGCCATTAAGAGGAGCCAGAAAAATAGGAAATCAACTTTGGATCAGACAAGAAATGTTGGGATTTTTATTTTACAGGGAAACATGAAGACTAGCACTGAAAGGAGATTCTACTTGATTTCATCTGGGGCCTTGGTTCCAGTTTTTTCTATATATACATATTTATATATATAAAGTGCCTATCACCATATGGATAAACATTCTTTGGAACCACTCTGAACCAGTTCTTGGTTCCAGAAGCCAAGAACCTAGAAACTGGGAAAAAAAAAGAAAAAAAGAAAAAAGCAGCTGAGGAAAAAGGAGGAGAGAAAGAGAAGAGAGAAGAGAGAAGAAGAGAGAAGAGAGAAGAGAAGAGAGAAGAGAGAAGAGAAGAAGAGAAGAAGAGAGAGAAGAGAGAAGAGAGAAGAAGAGAAGAGAGAAGAGAGAAGAGAAGAGAGAAGAGAAGAGAGAAGAGAGAAGAGAGAAGAGAGAAGAGAGAAGAGAGAAGAGAGAAGAGAGAGAGAGAGAGAGAAGAGAGAAGAGAGAAGAGAGAAGAGAGAAGAGAGAAGAGAGAAGAGAGAAGAGAGAAGAGAGAAGAGAGAAGAGAGAAGAGAGAAGAGAGAAGAGAGAAGAGAGAAGAGAGAAGAGAGAAGAGAGAAGAGAGAAGAGAGAAGAGAGAAGAGAGAAGAGAGAAGAGAGAGAGAAGAGAAGAGAGAAGAGAGAAGAGAAGAGAGAGAGAGAAGAGAGAGAAGAGAAGAGAAGAGAAGAGAAGAGAAGAGAAGAGAAGAGAAAGAAGAGAAAAGAGAGAAGAGAAAGAAGAGAAAAGAAGAGAAAAGAGAGAAAAGAAGAGAAAAGAAGAGAAAAGAAGAGAAAAGAAGAGAAGCTCAGCCATGGATGGCCAACCATGAGAGCTGCTGGGCTGCAGGAGGTTGCTTTTACCATATGTACCTTTGGGTAGATCTTAAATCTCTTCCAGATGGCTGCTGATGTTCTGCTTAAAACATCCCATCTTCTGGGACAGCTTAGGAAAAAGAAATAAATTATGCTCATGGATGCTG
Source organism: Calypte anna (assembly GCF_003957555.1). NCBI lineage: Eukaryota > Metazoa > Chordata > Aves > Apodiformes > Trochilidae > Calypte > Calypte anna. The sequence continues at coordinate 11,176,764 of NC_044261.1, forward strand.
TGACAAGAGACCAGCCCAGGCACTGCAGCCTCTCCAGAGGTTGGCAGGGCAGGGATGATCAAAGCAGGGATGATCAGACCACCCGACCACTTCAGGGTGGTTTTCACATGATTTTTTTTTTAATTGTACAACAAAATATGATCTGGCATTGTTGTAATTCTTGTCCAGTGATAGATAAGAAAGAGGCAAATAGAATGATGGCAGATGTATTCAAAGGGAAAGAATTCAACAACCACCTTGTTGCTGTAGCAGTACAAAGAGGTGGGTTTTTTTCCTAAATATGTGCTTTTCCCTAATCAGACCAATTTCTGTTCGCAATAGAGAGAAATGTAAAAAAGACCATAGAGAAAGAAGGCCTCTGAGATATCAATCTGTGGAGTGGGTTTGTATGATATTCTAAAGCTTTTAGTATTTGGAAAGGAAGATCAAATTTCTCTTCAAGCAGTTTTTTCTAACAATGAAAATAATTTGCTACAAAAATCAGCCCATTCTGAACTTTCTCTCAGCTCTGGAATTCTGTGCTACATGACTCAATGCTGTTTTCAATTATCTCCCTTTGACAATGAAGCACAGAATTCTCCTTTGTATCAAGGTTTTGACAAGAGCCTTCACACTTTCATGCTGCAGTTGCAATTCAGATGTTTTCTTTTGCTCCTAATTTTTTAATAGACTCCTCCACTGAGCCCATCTCAAAATGTAATGAATCTAATTTAGATTCAAACGGATCAAAATGAGACTTTAAAGCTTTTTTTTTTTTTTCCTGAAGAAATCTAGCATCAAGAGGAGTCTTTGAACATAAAGGTATCCCCAGGGGAAGAAGATAATTTTGGCAACAGATTGTGCCATGTTCAGAGGACAAGGCCTTGGGGGTGTGAGAATGCATTTCTGCTGATAGACATTGTGGAAGTATCTAAAGCAAATGCCAGTAGTCTGATCTAGGAATTACAACCTTTTTTTGTATCAAGAATGCCTCTGAATGAAGTAAACCAGAAGCTTCTGCCTCTGGTTCCCAGTGACAGCTGAGTGAGCTGGATGCTGAGTCCTTCTCTAACCTGGGGAGGGGTCATTATGGAGACAAATTCAAAACACAGCCTGCAAAGATTCAAAAAGCATTTACAAAGCTGATGGAGCAGACCCATTCCCAGCAGTGGCAGACTGTAGCAACAGCTACAAACTGTGAGCTTCCTTTTGGACACTGGTTGCCCAAGGAGGTGGTTGAGGCCTCATCTCTGGAGATATTCAATGTGAGGCTTGAGGAGCCTCTGAGCACCCTAACCTGGGTGAGGGTGTCCCTGCTGAATGCAGGGGTTGGACTGGGTGACCTTGAGAGGTCCCTTCCAACCCAGATTATTGTGTGACTCTGTGGTTAGGCAAATCCTCTTTACCAAGAGGTTGATGCAAGCATTGGGAGACTTAAATCAATATCTGTATCCTCAAGCTCACTAGAGCATGGCCTAAAGAGCCTCATCTCTATGATTTTAAATACATCCACGTCAAAGACTCCCTGGCACTTGAGAGCAGAGCATCTTGCTCAGGAGCTGATGAAGTCCAGGAGCTGGTCTGTCATTCAGCCCACCACTTCTGATGGACTAAAATACCCCCCAGAGTGGCAGATCCCAAATACAGACCACCAATTAGAAGCTATTTTTGCCTCTTTTTCTTGGTTAACTTCCTGACAGGAGGTCACTGCCTTGGATAGCTGAGGGAGGTTCATGTGGAAGACTCAGGATTTCCACAGCTATTTCTCCATTGCTTTTTCTGCTGAGCACACCCAAGAGGTTGGCTTGGCCATCCAGACCATGCCATGGTCTTCACCTCCCCTTGCCTTGGGCACGTGCTGACCCTCACATGCCACTGTCACCAGGAGCTGCCATCGTAAATGGCTTCCAGCTGCTCCCTGCTGCTGTCATCATGCATGGTGACAGTGGCACACATGGTACACAGCAAGGGAGGCAGGTAGAGCCAAACATGCCAGCACTTTGCAGAATGTTTCTTCTAGGGGTTGAGACAAATGGTGTCATGGGCAGAGACAAGGAGCTTCTGAGTGCCCTTGAGGCACTTTGCAGTACCCCAAAAATGTGAAAAGTTATGAAATGTGAAGCCCTGTAGGACTTGGGATTTCACACCAAAAATACTGGCTGGCCAAACAGGTCTTCTCTCCAGTCTCTATGCTCTGGGCACACACAGCTTGCCTGAGTTCTTCCTCCTCTCCTCGCTCATTCCAACTTTAGGATCTTTCTGCCTTTGCGAGCGTTTCTGTTGCCCTCGTGCTTCAGAATTGTCACCTGAAGATACAGATGGACAGCAGACAGAGAACTCCCAGAGTGGTAAAACTTCATCATCCCCGTAGGAACAAAGCTGAAAACCTCTGGGTACTCACGTGTTACACAAAGGAATCATCTCCATTGCCATTTTCAGGGAAAATGGCTTAAAACTTCTTCCTATCATAGCTGTTTATTATCCTAAGAAGCTTTGTTCTGTACAGACTCTTAAAATAATCAGCTACTGCCAAAGTCTTCAGGAGAAAAAAAAAATGGACTTTCATAATAAAGAATCAGCAATTATGGAAATAGCCTGTTTGCACTGACAAAGTGCTGATAAGAGCAACAAAACCAATTTTGCCAATAATTATCACATCTAGGCTTACTGAGTTATTATTCCAGTGTTCCACATTCCAAAGAAAAGGTCCTGTCGGGTGTGTTGCAATTTGGCCACCTAGAAAAAAAAATACATTTTTTCTGTAAAATGATTTTCACCTGAAAAACATTTAATAACCTCTGCTGATCTATTTTGGGTCTGTAAGACCCAGAGAGGTGGTTGTAGTCCATTCAGTAGCAAAACCATCACAACACAATAAGAGGGAGCAGAAATAATTGAGGTCTGGAGGGGCCGAATGGAAGGAATGATTAAAAGAGATACTCATGCATAATGACTTGAGATGGAACATAATAAGTTTCTTGGAGGGTGCATGTAACAAAAAGATGGGATTTGTTTAGTGTTGCACACTGGGGCATAATTAGAAGTAATAGGATAAAATTCATGCATGAAAAAATAATCTGATTATCAGGAATGCAGCTGTGAAAAAAAAAAAGTTGTATCTGCAAAGGGTTAATTGGTGTTTACAAGCTGCAGCATCCTCCTTGCAGGCACAGCTCTGTCTCCAGAACTGGAGTCCTTCCAGCAGGTGTGAGAGGCCTTTGCTGTGGATCCCTTTGGATAGAACTGCTCCAGAAGGCTCCCTCTTTGCCACTGTAGCTTAAATACTCTCTTTTTTTTTTCAGGAACATCACTGTTTCAGTGCAGAGAAAGTTCTTCCTCTCCAGTCCTGCAGAGACCACAGCTTCATCAGAAGGGGATGTCCTAGGAGTGGGGCTGAGCAAAGGAAAAGGAAGAGAGAGAAAGGAAGAGAGGTTCAGGAGAACCAGATCCAGAGTGCTGATGCAGCTGCAAAGTTTGGTGGGAGGGAGAGCATCCAGTGGAATGAATCCATAACTCAAGACATACAAGATGTTTCTACCAGGAGGTGGATGAAAGCTGCTTCTCCTCCCGAAAGACCTTGTGGAAGAGGGTAAGACAGTTGAAACTAAATTTAATGGTCTCATTAAAGTGCTGAGTGATATTTATTCACCTAAGAATTATGTTCTTACTGAAATACATTATTATTTCCAAGACTGCAGGCAACAGCAAGATGAAGAGATGTCTGAATTTCTAACAAGCCTGAGAGGCTTCACTTGGAAGCACACATCCAACCTGACAGCAGAACAGGAGCTCACTGGTTTGTGTATGTGTGCATGTATTAGTGAAAAAATGCAACAAATTGCCTGGTGAAACCAGAAGGAAAGAAACGTGGCCATTTTGTGTGAGCAGGAAAAGAAAAATTATTCCCTCTTACATTTGAACCTCAAGTCAAGCTCTGGGTGATGGATTGACTGGGATGGACCACCTGGGCAGTGTCCTTTCTCCCCTGATCTCTGGTAGATTTATTGCCAGCAGACCTGCCTCTCAAACCTGGAATCATCAGATTTTTCACTGTGTTTGGGCCATTCCTGCCCACATTCCCCCAGGTGAGAGATGTTTGTGGGATACCTGCAGCAGCACTCTGGAGGCTGCAGGCTCCATTGCAGCCATCCTAAACCCCAGGATTCTCTTGATGATGTCTTTCCTTACTAGATAGAAAAAAACCCAAAAAACAACCCAAGGTCAGCTGTCTTCCCCAATCACATCACCTCCCTGTCCTCCTCCTAATGAGCCAAAGAAATTGAGCTTGGAAATAATTCTGTGTACAGCATTTACTTTAGTCTTTGAATCTCTGTGTTTCCTACAACCTTCCCCATATTTTACAGACTTTTAGAAGGTCAGAGCTGGAACTGAGGTGCATGGCAAGAGCCATGGGGGAAGGGGAGATGTGCAAGAGCTGTTGTGATCCCTGCAGAGCAACAGGAATGCACTGGGTTAATAGTGATAGCTCCAATGATCTGAATAATTGGAATTACTGGGTATTTTCAGCTCACAGATATCAACAAGGACGATGTAAAAGAAAAAATGAAGATGTCCACTAAAGGATATTTTTCTATTCAGGAATATGCAGGTAAAAGTGTTGAAGCTCAGAGATGGACACCTTTCCAGTTGGCAGCCTTGCTGGAAGGAAAAAGCACCTGTCTGAAAAGGAAAAAAAATTAAATTCTCCATGCCAAGATGATCTCTCACCTATGGGATGCCCAAGAGGCCACTGAGCTGCTTCCCACAGAACCCACCTTAGAATTTTGTAATCATAAATGATGCCTAAGTAAGAGACAGCTACCTGTAGCAGGAAGAGCCTTTCTTGCTCCTGGGGCTCGACGAGCTGCTGGCCTCTCCATTGCCTCACACAGGAGTGAGCTTCCTCTGTGGGTGTGTGTCCCACCTTTATTGGCCCCCTGGTAATAGGGGGCCTGCCCTAACCAGGCACAGGTGGACTCACACCCACTCTTTGGCAACTCGAGGCACCTGGTTTATCTTGTTTCTCTACAGCCACCTCGTCTTGTTATCTTCCAATCTCACGTTTCTTCATGGTGAGGTTATCCTACATTTTATTGAATCAATATCCCAGGGTGGGAAGTATAGATTTTGCTGGCTTCAAGAAATAGGAGTCTAGAAGCAATCAGAAGAAAACAAACAGTGGGATTTACTTTCTCTTCTGGGCATTCATTTTTAACTCCAAGCAGCACGTTGGATACATTCTGTTGAATGTTATGAGTAACGTTTTTTTTATCTATTGTTTCACCTTCTCCAAGGCATATTTTATTTCAGAACAATCTTATTTGATATTTTAGAGGTCCTCCTGGCAGGTTGCTGAGATGAGGCACATCTTTGTTTAACTATTCCCTTTTGAGACAAAAAACCAAACCAAACCAAAACAATAAAACCCAAGCAAAAATCCCCCCAAACTGCCTTGGGTGAGGTACCACCCTGTGAATTTTGGGCTAATATTTACTTCATTTTAATTCATTGACACAATGGAAAGAAAACCACCTGCATTGTGCCTCAATGTTATTTTTTTTTCATACTCTCAGATATAAAACTACACTTTGTGTCTCTTTGTCTTTCACTTTTTAACATTGGGTGAGTGTTAGTGACAATTTTCCCCCCCCCTTGCCCTATGCCCCCCCTTAGCTTATTTTTCCCACCAGTGTCACAAGTCCCCTTCAGAGAGGCCTTTGAGCTTTCAGAGAGACATTAATAATGAAAGATCTCAGTTAAATTCTAAGTACCACCAGCATATTACTTCATGAACAGAAAAACTCACACAGAAAATCCTAACTCTGTGACAGTAACTGTGCAAAACAGAACCAGTATTCCCAGAGGTCCAATCAGAACCTTGAGGAGTGGCTAGCAGAAAGTCAACCTTTTTTTAATTTTTATTTTAGTTTCAGAAGAAATGTCATGTTTGGCCTGAGAAATGACCCTGGCAAAACATTCAGTGAAATGGATTCTTTTCCAAGAGCCAAAGAAAAGAAAAACCCCACCTAGTGAACTAGTGCTACCCCAGCCTCTCAGAAAAAAAAAGTTGTGTTATCTTGAATATAAATAAATTTGTGAATATAAGTATTTTCACAAGTTCATGCAATGGTGCTTGGGCAGCCCTGTGGAAAGACACAACCTCATTTTACCTGAGAATCAAACTTTTTATAGAGAGAAAGGGAGGGAGCAAACAGCTTGGTCATAGGATAAATTGTGGTACAAGGAGGAAGGGAACAATCCCTCTCCCATAGTTTCATAATAAATTTGGGTAAAAGGCACCATCAGCATCATGGGTGACAGCAAAGGCTGCAAAGGTCTGCAGATATGCAACAAACAGTAAGGGTTTCATCTGCTAAAAAATATTAAACAATCTGTGACAGGGGTTTAGTGCTTGGTTTGGAACACAATCATCATGCAAGGAAGGTTGTGGGAGAAGGTGGGAGAGAGGTGATTTGGAGATGAGGGTGAAATGTGCATTCAGCCAGGTGGGAAATGAGAGGAGTTTGGGAAAGCAGCTGCCCCAGGGGTCTCCAGAAGGGAAAAGTTCAGAAAGTCCTGAGCTGATAGGGTAGGAAACCACTCTGGAGTGAGAAAGGAAAAATGTCAGAGGCTATTAGCCTCTGCAGGGCAGAGAAAGAAAAGAGTCATTGCTATTTGTGTTACAGGGAAGGGTCAATAGGAACAAGCTGGAAATATGATGTCTCCTCTGCGTCCCTGATTTTCAATCACCAGACGAGTTATGAAATTTTAGTTCCTTCCATTTTCCTTGTGAAGGTTTCAGTTCCTTCTGCAGACTGGGACAGAGAGGTCAAGGATGGAGTAGTCATCTTGGGAAAAAATGTTCTCGCAGTAATATTTTTTTTTTGTTACCTGGGCTTCATAGATTTCTTGTTTGAGTTCATTCTGGTGGGTACTGGTTGACTTCAGCTCTAAGAGAGCATCTGGGATGCAAGGCAACACACATCACTTTATTTTGGCATTGGGGCATGCAGGGTTCACAGTGATCATGGAGAGATACGGAGAGATTTCAGTATTTGTACATTTACTGCATTAACTAACTTGATGCCACTAGCTATTTCTTGGTCTACAGAAAGTTTGCTGCAAGTCAGAGGGGAGCCTTTGTTTGAACCAGGGAGAAAGAGTCTGGGAAAAATAATTTAGTGTCAGAATCTCCTCTTGGTGTAGGCTGTAAATGTTTACAGCCATAGACATCTGCCTCAGACTGTGATTTTTCTTCATGGACTCTGCACAGGGCTGAGTGAGTGACAAAGAGATGTGCAGTTGGAGGGGTGGGAGCTTCCTTTTTTATTGTAATAAGTTTCTCTGAAGTGTCTCAGGAACTTGTACATAAATGTGATGGATTTCCTGGGAGACTGTCTTACACACCGAAAACCATCTTCAGTTTGGTGAGAACTTGCTAATTCTTCTCTGAGCAGATGTGGTGATGTCTGCAGGCCTGGCTGTACATCACTGCTTCGGGTACTTCTTGCAGAGTTGTGGGGTTTATGAAGCATGTAAATGGGCTTTTTGTAAGAACTAAGTTGCAAGATACTGTTTTCATACATCACTTCAGTGTAGGAATTTGCTAGAAAATCACTCCCTGGAAGCAGTGTAGCTGTTAAATCTGTCTTGGAAGAGTGAGAAAGAACCCAAGTCTTAGGCCCAAGGAATGCACAGACTCATGTAGGAGCTGTGAGCACAACAGGCAGCTGCTGGAGATGGCATGATGAATGCAATCCCAAAGTACAGTAACCAGAGCCTGGTAACTCACCATTGGGTTTCTCAGTCCCAATCTTGGTCTTACAGCTCATGCCCAACTACACAACCTGACATGGTCCATATTGGAAAAAAAAAAAGGTCCAGAAACACTCTGTCCATAATCCTACCCATCAGTGGAGGCTACAGAAGGGTAAAGAGATTCTCTTCCATAAGAATCCCAAAGGGATTATAAGAAGCTCAGAGCTCACAGTTCATTCAAATAAAGGAAGGCTGATGTTGGCATCTCTGCTAGGGAAGAGGCTGGAAGAAGCTGCCACTGCCATTTTTATTTGCAAAACTTTGCAGCCATCTATTGGCCTCAGGATCACATGTTGGTTTTTCACTCTTTAAGTTCCTGTATGGAGAGTATTCTTCCCTGCTAGCAACCCTAGCAGGAAGAAAGGATGTGAGCTACTGGCTGATTAAGGAAGTTTAAAACTTACAAATATTTTCTATATTTTACACTCAAACCTGCTGTAGGCAAAAGGGACCATGAAACACAAACGGAGCTAAGAGTACACTTAGAATAATCAATGTTTTGACAGCCTGATAGTCCAAATTATCTAATAATTGCAGAATAGCCACGTTAACAATGCAGTAAAAATAATTCTATATAAACATCGTGCTATGTGCCCCTTTTCTCTGGTGTTGTGCTCACCCTCACTGGGTAGCAGCTTTTCCCTTTCCCAAGGGCAGTGGATGGGCTGTGTCCCGAGTCCTTTAGGATAAATCTGATATTCATGGTGGGGTTTCTTTCTTCTCCAACCTTTCTCATCACACCCTGCTTCCTCATCACTGAATAACAGATAAAGTTTGAAAGCTGCAAAACAAGATGGGGCGAGGGGTAGAAACTTTTTTTCATTTCCGAATAAAATGTCCTGAAGGATTTGCATGATCAGAAGAGGAGGAATGATATTGCCTCAAGCCTGCCCACCTATCTATATGGATGTGTATGAGAGGGGGAGGTGTCTGAGCACTGCCAAAAAAGCCAGATTAAGAGATCAATGTGTCTGGATCAGCTCCTTTGCCAGGGGCAGATGATAAAGCAGCAGCAGGGAGCTGCCTTGCTGGGCTGCTGGATGGGGCAGATTTAATCACCTGCTCCTCCAGGCTGCCCAGGTCAGAGCTTTCTGAGACAAAAGCAGGCAGACTGTTGCTTGGTGAAGGAGATAATTTAGAAATAGCAGAGCACTGTCTCAGTTTTTGCTCTTGGAAACCTGAGTGGCTAGAAATAAAACTTACTAAAAATGTTCCGTGCTGCAGTAAGAGCCAGGCTGGGGGGGGAAGCACAAAATCTGTCCCACAATGCAATACATCAGTGTGACCCAGGCATCCCACAAGCTGAAAGGAAGAGATTTGTGGAAGAGATATTTAAGGGACTCCTAATATGTTTCATGAATCACAGAAATGGGTATTTCTATCTTTGGGTGGTCGTGGCAGTTTAACAAAGTTTTGGCTGAGGTTCTAATGGCTTATCACTGAAATGTAACTATTATAACATCAGCTTTAGAGGTCTTGGCCAGATGAAGAGGCTGAAGTTGGAAGTACTCTAGGACCATTGATCTGAAGCTAAAAGCAGCTCTTGTGGTTATGAGTCTGGAGGGAGTCACTCCCCAAAATTTGTTGGGGTGAGCAGCTTTTCCAGGATGTGACTGCACTTCTGGAAGCAATGAGAAACCTGGACAATGACCATGTCTTCTCATGGCCCCCCAGGTTGCAGAACACACACTCCACCACCTGTCCTGCATTTTGCAAAGTTTCTCCATTATATAGAAATAATTTTTATGCCTGAGGGAAGAGCCAGGTTCTTGGCTATGTAAATTTCAAACGAAGGATTCATGGGACATCAGAGAAACCTTTGCTTCTAGAGCCTTTCCTTACGAGAACTATTGCCTACCTAGGTTAAGCATATTTTATTTTTCTTTTTCAACAGAAAAAGACATTAGTTTCTGGTGAAGGGAGTTCTTTCAGATGTACAGGACTGCATCATAAAGATATATAAATATATATATGCAACTTTACAAAAATGTTACTACAGGTACAATTTTTCTTTCCATGCCTTTGCTGTCATCACTGGAGATACTCAGTGTAGGTATGTGATAACCACAACACCAATGTTGGCATCTCTGTGATAAGGTGCTCCAGATATCCTTCTCCATCTAGATTCAGCTTCCTCTCCTTGTGGAAGCAGCCACTTCCATCTCCAAACAAAGCAGGACACGATGCCCTCCTCTCCTGGCAGTAAGCACCTTTTCTCCTACAGCAGCTCTTATCAACCTCTCCAATATTTTTCTGTCCTAATTTCCACACTGAAATGATCCTGAACACCAATCCAACGATCAGCATTTTTCTGGGAGCTGCTGCATTGGGTAAGAGGATCTTAGTGGATTTTCTTCGTTTAGCAGGTGTACTACAACCCTGGTGTTATTTCTCATCCCTGAGCAGTTGGCCACATCTCAGGGTATTTCTGCAGAGTTCTCAGAGTACTCTGGAGCAAGCCCAGTCCCACCAGCTGCTGCTAAGAGGTGTAGTAGGAAAGACATATCAGACTTTAAGTCCTGATGGAGAGAGAAATAGTAACTTTTTAGGCCATGATTTGTTTTTTCTGAACATAGATTTCCAGAACCACCCAGACAAATGGCTTCAGCAGTGCCTTTTTCTCTCCCCAGCCCCCTGTAGGAGCCAAAGGGATGAGCTCAGAGGAAGAGCTCGGGAGTTATTCCTACACACTGCCTGCCTCTGGCTTTTAGGGACTGATTTCAGCAATAACATTCAGGGAAATCTGGTCTGGGTGCCTGAGGCTGAAGGATGCTGGCATGGCCAAAGCCAGAGCTCCAGTATGGGTCAGTAGGGAATTGCTCACATCTTGGGGCTGGGTGGAAAAAGAGGTGACTGGGAGTGGGACTGGGGAAAGCATCTGGGCCAGCACTGCATCCAGACACAAAGAGGAAGAGAAGAAATGAGGCAGGACCAGGAATCTCCTGGGCATGACTGATGAACACTTCTCTTAACTTCTTTAATAGAGGGTTCTTTTTTTCCATCTTGGTTTTGGTTTGGTTTCTTTGGGGCTTTTTTGTTTGGTTTGGGCTTTTTGTGGTTTTTAGGTTTTTCTTGTTTTTTTTTTTAATAAAAGATGTTTTAAATAAAAGATCTTTCTTTCTCTGGGCTGAGATAACCTAATCAAATCCTGGAGTGGTGCACAGAGAAAACTGCTGGGGGTTCATTGCATGGGAAAATGAAACCTTGTATCCCTCATGAAGCAGCACAGTATGGCTGACAGCTAACAAGAAATTAATTTGGAATGCTTTTACTGCTTATTTCCCTGCTTGTCATCCTTACTATTGCTGTAGCTTCCTGTTGGTTTAATTTTTTATATTCTTTCATCTCAGGAAATAATTTATAGGATATTTTTTCTTTTCTTTCCACAATACCCAAGTCCTGGATTCATGTTTGTGGCTTTGATCAAGGCAGAAAAGGTGGAGAAGGGGGTGGTTCCAAAGAGGGTATGTTTTGAGATTTGCTTTTTTGGGGTGTAAAACTCTAATTGTGACCTTAGTGTGTCCTAGAGGTACAGAAAAGAGCAGGCAAGGAAAATGAAACTTTAAAATATTATTAAAAAAAAAATATCTTGAAATGAAACTGGGATTCTTCCCTCTGAATGCTAGAGGCTGGTTACACTTGAGCAGTCTCATCAAGAAAAATACCATGGCCTTTTATCTCTGCCAGTGCTCTCATCAATAAATTCAGGAAAGACAAGCTGGGACTGTAGTGGATGCTGGAACTGAGCATGTGCAGAGTGTCCTGGGAAAGCCTTTTGTTAGGATCTTGCTGTGAAAACGAGCAGGGAAAGTCAGTGGAAGGCAATCCTGTGCCAGCAGAATTACCCCAGCTGACACCTCCCAGCTTAAACCCACTCACACCAAGCCCCAGCATCCCCCATCCAGCAGGGCTCAGGCAGTGGGGAAGAGTTAGCAGTCCAGAGGGCAGTGATGGGCACACTCTGGCTCCAGCTCTTCCCTCTAGGCCTCTGCTTTACCACAGCACTGGGGCCAGTCAGCTAGAGCCAAACTTCTGCCAAGATAAGAAGAAATAAAAGGGATTTATTATTTTTCCTCCTCTTGCAAAGTCTTCTTGCAGCTGTTTCTCCCCTCAGCAGCAGGACCTGAGGGGCTTGGCTGTGGGATGGGGTTTCTAGCAAGAAGTTTAAAGGTGGATAGCTCTGAGTATATGTGCCCAAAGGAGGTAAAGCCAGGAAAAATTGCAGCTTTTAAGAGGTACAGTGAGTATTTGTATAGAAACCAAGAAATCTGCTTGCAAAACTTTCACAGAAAATACCCCCTTGCTTTGAATAATGAGGAAATCCATGTTTGAGCACGGATTAGAGCAAAACGTTGGAGCAAGAGGTTGGGGCACAGGGAATTTGAGGGTGTCCCTCTGCAAGGCTGTGGGAGGAGATCTGGATGGGGCAGAGAGATGTTTGTGTGTGTACTGGAGGTGTGTGCCAGGAGCCAGGCAGTGTCAGCACCAAAACCACCTTTGTGATGACCAATTCCATCTGGCCCCTTGAAGCAGCTCTGTTCTGGAGCCAGGCTGAGAGAGTTGGGGGTGTTGAGCCTGGAGAAGAGAAGGGGAGACCTTAGAGCACCTTCCAGTGCCTGAAGGGGCTCCAGGAAAGCTGAGATGGGGCTTTTCACCAGAAAGGGTGGTGACAGGACAAGGGGTAAAAGTTTTAAACTGAAGGAGGGGAGATTTAGGTTAGAGATTAAGAAAAAATTCTTCACCACAAGGCTAAGACGACACTGGAAGAGGTTGTTTGGGGAGGTTCTTGATGCCCCATCTCTGACAGTGTTTAAGGCCAGGTTGGATGGGTAGGAGGGTTTCCCCACCCATGCAGTGGGTTGGACTTTGATGATCTTTAAGGTCTCTTCCCACCCACACCATTCTGTGATTCCATGATTCTGTGATATGCTTCCCCTGTACAAGCAGCAGGTTTGCCCTGTCTGTCTGCTTGGATTGATCCTCCAGCCCTGGATAAAAGCACAACAGTCACCTAACACTGATTTTTTTTTTTTTTTCCTTTTCAATTAGTTTAGTAAAGCCCATAATGAGCAGCAAGGAGCAAGCAGCAAAGGCTGAGCCTCTCCAGATGTAGGCAATACCAGCAGAAGCAGCCACAGATATCTTCACTCCCAAAAACCATCCACAGAGCTTCCCCCTGCCCATCACAGAGTGGGGAAAGTCCACACACTTCATTAAACCCAACCAAGCCTCCCTCTGCCCTTTTCTTCTCCACTGCCTCAGCTCTTCTGAAACATCAATCAGTGCTGCTGAGCTCTGGATAAAGGTCAGGTTACAGGGCTTGTCTGCTTTGATCCCAAGGGGTTTTTTGGAGTAGATACCACAGCAGAACAGGCTGTACATACCCCCCACCCCAGCCCAGAACCTCTCCCTGTAAGGTGTATGACATCAAACCATAGAATGGCTTGGGTTGGAAGGAACCTTAAAGATCATCTGGTTCCATATGTCCCTACCCTGCAGCTCATGGCCACCTCTGCTCTTTCAAGTGACATCCCACAGCCAGGATATCCAAAGGGTTTCTCAGCCACGTGCAGCCTGCTGAGAGGGGGGTGAGGAGCACATTCTGCTCTTTGGGGGAAATATGTCCCATGCTGTCAACCCCAGGTGCAGGGGAAGACGGAACCCTTGGGGAAACCCCTGCATCCCATCAAGGGACAACATGGCAGAGGAGCTCTGTGGAAGTTATCCTCTCATGTTTCACAGGTGCAGGGTGAAAAACCCTCCTGGTTTATCCAACCCAGTTCTCCTGTATGGGACCCAAAAGATGCTCCTATGAAAAAAAAAAATCTTAAAACCATACAGGTTTCATACCTTTGCACCTTTTATCAGAAAATTCTTCCAGGAGTATATTAGAAAATTTCCCATGGCAACTTCAGGCTTTGATTTCATGGTCCCAAGCAATGCAGCTCCTAGGACCTTTCCTTTGCAGGAGGCTCCCAGCCTCATAAATCTCAAAGACTTTAACTACTACTTACCTTTATCTTGGCTTTCTTGATATTAGACACTTCTTATTCAGTCACCTTTCTCTGTTATATTCAATGATCTTCCTTTTTTGGAGCCAAACTTCCTCCAAGTCTTTGTTCTTGATGCATATTCAGATCTATTCAATGAATATTGGCAAAAATGGTCATTTCACAGTATCATTGGGATAATGCTGCTCTCTTGTGAAGCCTCCAGTTGTCTGTTACAGGTGTTTTGAGTCACAAACCACATTGCAAAAAGTCATTTTTTTTTTTTTTTCCCTTTTTTTTTCTTTTTTTTTCTTTTTTTCCTCTGACTTGGAAGAACTGATCTGGGAATTAATTTCCTTGCTTTGTCACAAAATACTTGTCCCTTTGCCTACACCTTTGTGCTTTACCTGATTTAGCAATTCCTCCCCTTGCAGTGCTCTTCTCCCTTCTATGGTACAGTCCAGGTAGGAAGGGATGAGAATTAGCAGGATACTAAAAAAAAAAAATTAATCAGTTAATTACCAACTTATGACATAAAAGGAGCAGGTACATGGCAAAAATGTATTTCAGGGAGCAGAAGTGAAAACAGACATGTAAGGAGCCTGGGTTCTAGGAAAGATCAAGCCAGGAAGTGCCAACTGCACATTAGCCAGGGTAGCCCAGAGGCAATGCCAGTGAGACCCAGAGGTGTCACCCAGAGGTGTCACCCAGAGGTGTCTGTAGTGGGAGGAGCCCTTCTTGCTCCTAGGGCTGCTCCTGAGGCCTTGGGGTTTAGCCCATTCCTGGACGATGTCCTAGGGCTGTTCCTGAGGCCTCGGGATCTACCCCTTCTTGCCTGCTCCTGGGGCTCCTCAAGCTGTGGGCTTCTCCATCCTCACTGAAGAGTGAGAGCTCTCTCCGTGGGTGTCAGCTGCTCTCTTATTGGCCCCCTGCTCCTGCACATGCTCAGGAGGGAGGCCAGACACAGGTGAACCCACACCCACTCATCAATAACTCAGGGCACCTGGTCCTGTCTCACTACAGGTGTCCTGTCACAACAACCCCTCCCTTTGCACCCATTCAGCCCATCTCTGACTGAGCCAGACAACCAAACAAAGGGATTCCCCTTCTCAGAGGAGGAAAAAATAAATAAATAAAGGCATTCCCTTTCTCTGTAAATTAACATTCCTGTGGCACTGAAATCCCAAACTTTACCAAGAGTGGCATCCTGGGGTGGCCTTGTTTCTAAAAACGTTCTCTGTGCCTTTGTCCCTCAGAGGAGCTGCTCCCCTAACCCCACTCCTGGTGCCCCTTGGATCCAGGGAGCAGTTTTCCTTCTTTTCCCTTTGGCAGAGGGTTCAATAGGAGGGGGGCAGTTCAACTTCCCTCTTAGCAAAGCAAACACACCTGTGCACAGGTTCCACAGGGGGGTCATGAACACTTTGTCTCTTGCTTTTCATCTCCAGGATGTGGAGCAAATTCAGCAAATTCAGTCGATGTGTGACTGAACCCTTTTGGTTGGGTTGTTTTATGTTGTTGGGTTTTTTTGTGGTTGTTTTTTTTTCCCCCCTTCTGTACGTTGAAAGCTGATAGGGAATAAAAGCTCTTTGTATATGGAAACATCACACAAGGGGATTCTTCAGGATAAAAAGGTAGAGGAGAAATGTAAATGTATTCTTTGGATGAGCCCTCTGGATTAGCACGTGTATTTTCAATTGCATTTCCCAGGCAAAGCTCTGAGCTCTCAGGCTCTCTGGTGACACTAATTCACATGTAATCTCTGTGTCAGACCCTGCTCCAAGGCTGGGAGATCCCACCCTAGCCAGGCTGCTCCCAGCCCTTCTTTCCCTATCCCCAGAAAAGAGACTTTGGGAGCAGTGATGCTGCGTGGGCAAAGGGGGTTTGGGTTGCAAGAGGAGTGCAGCAGTGAGATGCTCTCTGACTATTTTGGGATGGAGAGGGGAAAAAAAAAAAAAAAAAAGAAAAAAAGAAAAAAGAAAAAGGGAAAATAAAAGAAAAAAGAAAAAAAAAAGGGCAGCTTTTCTGTTTGTTCTCAAATGTAAAACAAGCTCAAGCTTAAGCAAATAAACAAAGCTGCCTATTATGCAATCTGCTTCTGCTCGGCATCTGTGCTTCAGGATACAAATCTTGGGAAGGCTTTGATTGCAGAAACTGGGGCACTCCCATCCCTGGCAACAATTTTGGACGTGAGCTGAATACAATGCACACCAACGTGAGCAGAAACTGGATCCCAGGGGGACTACTTGCCAGGCTCTCCGGGCTCTCAAGCTCCTAAGGTTATTTCTGGGTACCAGACCTGCTGGAAGTGGCTGGTGATGTTACATTCTTACATTTTAATGAAAGGAAGAGTTTAAACTAAAGCTTCTGCTCTGTCTCCACAGAAGTTGCTCAGAGCCCCATCTGAGCTTCCACCCTCAGCAGGATTAAACTCAGGAACACATATATAAAAATGACATTGTAGCCCTGGCCATAAAATGCAAATATACAGCTCTCCCACCCTCCACCTGACCCAACCACTCTGGAGCTAGCTTGGGTAAGCTTTCAGGAGTGTTCTGCTGAGGACAGAGTCCTGTCTTGGCCTATTTTGTGTATTCTACCTCTGCTCCAGAAGTTGGGATCAGCTTGCAAAGTGATTTAAACTTACTTTTTAGCTGCACCATTTTCCATTTTCCTCTTTAACTCCATAATTAAGGTGCTTCATCCATCACCTTTATGCCCACCATCCATCCTTGTTTAAGCTGAGCACGGCCTCATGGATAAGCATTGCACGTTAGCAAATGCTGACCAAGGGGAAACATATGTCCAGCTGTGAGCAGTGACTCCAGGCAACCCCAGCTGAGGTTTCACACCCTTTGTTATCCCTGACAATAAGTGTATCCCATTTCCCAGGCAAGCTGAGCTGTCCCCTGGAAATGTCTATGTCTTCTCCAGAGACAAATCCAATTTCTAAAATTAATCTGTGTATAGAACACTTCCCTGACCTTAAATCTGCCCTGACTTATGTTGACCTGTGTGCTGTGATTAACCTATTTCAGTGCCTGTGGTCCCAAAGGAAAGGAAGCAAACTAATTTTTTATCATGGGGACCCCATTCAGGATAAAAAAATCTCTCCCAGACTGTTTAGAAACCAATTGGTCCTTGTAGTGGGAGGAGCCTTTCTTGCTCCTGGGGCTCAACGAGCTGCTGGTCTCTCCATGCCTCACACCAGAGTGAGCTTCTCTCTGTGGGTGTGTGTCCCACCTTTATTGGCCCCCTGGTAATAGGGGCCTGCCCTAACCAGGCACAGGTGGACTCACACCCACTCTTTGGCAACTCAAGGCACCTGGTTTATCTTGTTTCTCTACAGGTCCTGATCTCTTTCCCTGCAAAATGCTGGGTTTAGTACAGCCAAAACCATCTCTGTTTCAGTTTTTCTTCTTAATCTGATTATTCCCACTCTGCTCCAAAAAAAGCAGATGTGAGGCTGCTATTACAGTTCCATCCAATGAACCTCACTGATCAGAAGTCACCTCACTAATAACAACTCCCATGCACTATTTTGTCACCTTGAACACCTTTGCCAAAAACAAGACTCGGTTTTTTCCAACTGTCCATGCAGAGCATGCGTGTCTTCCTGCAGCTTCATCTTCCCTCTCTGGAGGGATTGAAGCCTCCTCCCCAGATCCCTACCTGGCTGCAAACCTCTGATCCACAGGATTAGAGACCCAGGCACTGCCTTCTCCTCTTCTCCTTTCCAATGCCATCAGTTTGTTCCCAGACCTTCTAAAGTCCTTTCCCATCTTCTGCCATGTCAGATGGCACCTAATGGGAGTTTTACCACAGCTCTTTGCTTGTTCACTTGGGGCCCAGCATCTCCTTCTCAGCCACATCTTTACAGTACAAAATATCCCACGGGGAAGATTCTCAAGGGTTCTTGACTTCAGCTCTGCTTTTGGGGGACCACAAGACTCCTGTCAAGGAGATCCCTGTTCCTCCTGCAGAGTCCCTGCTGTCCTCCCCTCAGTGAAGCAGGGGGGAAACACTGCAGCTCTTTTATATTCTAGATTTGAATTTCTTTTGCAAGCCCAGATTGTGGCTGTATTTGACAACAATTTATTTGATAGGAGAGCAATTCTACCATTAACATTACAAACCAAGAACCCTGTAAATCCCCGAGCTTCCATCCCAAAGCCTTCAGGAGAAAACCCATGGAAGGGCAGTATCCTGTGATGCCCTATTAACATCTCATCTCATTCAACCCAAACCAAAAGAGAGCCCCTGGGCTCCCAGTCAGTTACCCTCCAGCTGACAAGCACAGCTCCTGTTCAGACTGGTGATGGCACTGGAGGTATCTTTGGTCATTCCAGCTCCAGGCTAAGGAGAAAATCCCTCCAGTGCTCCTGGGGCTCTGAGATTAATACAAGGTGACCACAAGGGGAGATTTAATTAAAAATGCACACACTGTGAGCAGCTGTGCAGTCTTCTGGCTTTGCTATTCTATCTTCTTTGTTGTTCTGGCACCAGTCTGCTGCCCTGCATCTTTCTTTAAAATAGAATTGTTTGGGAAAAGGGTATTGTTTTTTTCAATGCCTGTCAAGTCCTTATCATGTTTTCATGTGCTTTAAAGTGAGTAACAGTAACAGGAAGGACTCCCTGATACAAAGCATGTGAGTAATAAAAACTTCATGCTGCTCAAATAAATCACCAGGAAGCTGTAATGTAGATCTATGAAAGGCATGGGTTTGATTATTACAAAATGCCACCACACTGTGATGCATAAGGAGTATGTGCATGGAAGGCAGCTCAGGGGAACATCTGTCCCCATGCTCACTCCCAGGAAGAAAAGGAGGGAGCAGACTTGGAGCTGACAAGGAGCACCCTGAGGTTGTGACAGGGTGTGAAGGACACACAGAAGATCCTAGGTGGGCTTATGCCCACTGTATTTATGGACTTCAAAGCAAGGCAGTGTGTCTGAATCAGTGGTTTGAGGCTCAGTTTAGTCCGTGGTAAAAAACAGGCTTCTCCAGGTGGGAATCATAGAATCATTTAGATTGGAAGAGACCTCTAAAGATCATCCAGTCCAATGTCACTGCAGGGACACGCTCAACCAGATCAGAGTGCTCAGAGACTTCTCAAGCCTCACCTTCAGCATCTCCAGAGAGTCCTCATCTACCTTCCTGGGCAACCTGGATTGTGTGTGAGCTGCCTGAGAATGGAATAAATCACCTTCTGCTTTTGTATGGGAAACCAGATGTGTTTTGTAGACAGAGCTATCTAACTTTAGTGCCTAAATGGAGACAAAACTATTCCCTCGTGGGAGCCCATAAAGATATCACCAAGCCATCAGGCTTTTGGTCATCCTCACAGAGCCCACTGGGGAGCTCCCAGTTATCACCTCAATCTTTGCTCAAGGGAACTGAGGATGGGTTGTTTCCCATGTGGTTTGTGAATCAGCTGCCAGGAATGAGGAGAGCAGGAACATCCCTGCTGCCTCCAAGGGGAGCTTGGCCACTTTCCAGTGCTCAGCAGATTCCCTAGGTTCACTGATATCTGTAGTTAATGAAAGGACAGGGATCTACAGCTCTTCCAGATACCTCCAGGCACACACAGGCAGGAATGCAGGACACACAGTTCTAGAAGGAAAAAAAGAATTTAATGATCCCCACATAGAAAAAAAAAATTAAAAAAAAAAAAAAAAAGTGATTGTCTCGCTTTAGAATAAGGGAAAATATCATCAAAAGAGGGTGGATGGAGAATGTTTTGGTGACAACTGTGGCTCTGTGTCTTCCTACATTGAACCAGACACAAGATGCCAATTGGTGGCATCTTCAGCCCAGCTGAAGGCATCGAGTTTGCAGCAAGGACCAAGGAATGGCCCCACGAGCCCTGCTTTGAGCTGCCCCACACAAGGGAAAGGCAGCCCAGTTCTCAGCTCACCCTGTTCCTTGGGGCTGCTCCCAGCACTCTGGGGAATTACTGACAAGCTTAGGGACAGTGCTGCAGTTTTTTCCCCACTGCACAAGCTTAAAAAAAATGTAGGTGAAGGAAAAGAGAGATTAATGGAGATCCCTCCAAAGCCAGAGTTTTACCCAGGGCTGGGCTCCTACTAGATCTGGACTGTTTTCAGATGTATTTAATGCACAGATTCAATATTTGAAATATGGAGTTAGTTCATAAACTTAGCAAGCACCAGCACATGAAATGTGAACACCAGAGCTCAGTGAGACAAACGTTGAGAAATGAGAGGATAATGAAGCCAGACTTGGTAGGACCCCAGACACATTGTACAGACAGACCCAGAGCCCAGATGCTGGGTTTGGAGCCAGAAGTGTGGTGATAATAGAAACAAGAAAAGAGTGAAATAAGGAAAAGCTGAGAAGGGCTAAAAATGAGACAGCAAAAGTGAGGCTTTTGTTATTTTGGCAAGGAACAAAAACTAGAAGAAGTAAGAAAACTCAGTGAGGAATAATAGCAAGGCCTCTAGACAAGGTAATAAATATGTCTTATGAACAATGCAGCTCCAGCCAAGAGGAGACAGGAGATGGATACCATTTTCAATTCAAAACAAACAAACTAGAAAAGCAGGAATAGGGGAATAAATTGTTACACTGGAGTGCAAAATTCTGGCAGCCACACACAATGTTGGGTGTGGAAAAGTATCCTTAGTTAAAGGTAATTTGGGGGCATATAGTTTCACCTTTCAGGTAAAAAGTGGTTTGAAGAAGCAAACTGAACTGCAGGTGTGGTGCCTGACTGCACAGAGCTGAGCTTCCCTAGGAAATAAATCAGACTGTAGCAAGGCAGGAGAAATTTGAATGGGTGTCCTCCAGTGCCCTCCAGTGCTGGAGGGTGACAAGGGCACAGGAGACCAGCACAGGCAAACAGCTGAGGCCATGGTGGGTGCTGCAGAAAGCATAAAAGGAAGAAAAATGCTCATCCTGCTTGATGCTGCTTTGAATCTGGCAGCAGGACAGGCAGCTGGGTTTCTGTTAGAGATTTTCCAAGTAAATTCAGCAGATCCAACCTTCAGAAGGCACCTGCCAACCATGTGTTCCTTCCCTTTGGATTGGTGATTGGTCCCTTACCCACTGGGCTGCAGAACCAGCTGGGATGTAATTCCCACAACACCTGTAGATTGAGAGGAATATTAATTATTTCAAGTTTCCTCCATCCACAAAGTAATTTTTCCAAAAAGCAGCCACAAAATGTGGTGTGCTGCTGCCCAAGAGATGTCTGAAAAAAGGAAAACCCAACCCTGAGCAGAAAGATATTGGTGACCAGTGCTCAAAGGGCAATACTGGGACATAGAAACATAATGGAGAAGGGACCTGTCAAGATGTAAAACAGATGTTAAAGCAGTATTCTGCAAATGGGTGCCAAGCAGACAAGCAGAAGGCAGAAATAGACCCTGATGCAGCCTACAAGAGATCTAGAACAGGTTCTTCCACGAGAACCAGTCAAGGAGGAACTGGTGAGGCTTCTGCCTGAGTCCTCGTGACTCCCATGGAAATCACAGAGTGATCAGAAGCCAAAGAGCAGTGAGAAAACATCAGGTAACTGAGGAGCTGATCAGTGGGAAGCTACTGAACAAATAAAGATGAACTTCATCTCCAGTGCCTGGGCACCCAAACCTATGTCTCCCAGGGCTATGCTTCCAAGGCAAAAACTACAACCTCACCTGGAAGGAATCTTGTTAAACATGATCCAGGGTTGTATTTCTTTCTCCTTTTCATTTTCCTTTTCTTTTCCTTTTTTCTTGGGGGGGGGGGGGAGAGGGGGGACTCAGCCTTTTTTTTTTTTGTTCGCTTGTTTCATTTTGTTGGTTAGTTTGGTTTGGTTTTTTTTTTCCTCTGGACTTCATTTCACCTCAAATGTCTCTAAATTAGATGTCCAAGACTGATTTCATCCCCCTCAGGCCTCTTCAACAGGGAGAGATGGACAACTCTGCAAGGTAATTCCTGTGACAAACCCTTTGCTCCTGCCTGGGGGAGAGAGTTTCCATCTGCTGTTTGCAAAGGGAGCAGAAGGGCAGAGAGGAGCAAGGCAGAGGTGATGTTTCCAAGGCTTTTCCTTCATGAGAGACAGGACTTGAATGTCTTGGCAGCATGTGTCAAACTCCTGCCAAAGAGCATTGCCCTTTGCCCACTGCCCACAGAGCTTGCAAGTAGCACTGCCACTGGAATAGGACAAATTCAGGGAAAAAAAAAAAAAGAAAAAGAAAAAAAAAAAAAGAAAAAGGAAAAAAAGGAAAAAAAAAAGAAAAAAAGAGAAAAAGAAAAAAAAAGAAAAAAGAAAAAGGAAAAAAGGAAAAAAAAGGAAAAAGGAAAAAGGAAAAAGGAAAAAGGAAAAAGGAAAAAGGAAAAAGGAAAAAGGAAAAAGGAAAAAGGAAAAAGGAAAAAGGAAAAAGGAAAAAGGAAAAAGGAAAAAGGAAAAAGGAAAAAGGAAAAAGGAAAAAGGAAAAAGGAAAAAGGAAAAGGAAAAAGGAAAAGGAAAAAGGAAAAGGAAAAAGAGAAGAAGAAAAAAAAAAAAAAGAAAGAAAGAAAAAAAAGAAAGTAGTGCATCAGCCCAAAAGTCTTGCCTTGGAAGTCAGGACTTGCAGTCACATCTTTATCAACCTGGCCACCTGGCCACTGGGCCTGTGGTTGAGGAAAGAAAGATTTCAAAGTTACATGTTGAAAAAAAAGCAAGGTATTATAAACCTCAAGACTTTTGAGATATTAGGCTGCCAGGCAAGTCAGAGAGATAGCCCCAAAGATTTATTAACATGATCTGCTACACAGCTCCTGATACAGCTTCAGAACTTGTGGGAAGTCTTATTTATCAACTAGAGGGAAAGGACAAATGTAAGAACAGGCCATGACAGATAATAATTCAATGTTCTGGGTGAACCTACAGAGACTGGCATTTTTCATTTCACTTCTCTGTTTGCAAAGAACTTGGCACTGGTGTTGTTTTCATTTAATTTCTCTGTTTGTAAGAGATTTGGCCATTCATTCAGGCTAGAGATCTGATAAGCAAAGCTAAGGAAACACAAAGCTGTGCTTCAGCAGAGTCAGGGAAGCTGCAAAGAAAATAACTTTTTACTAACAACTTAAATATTGACTGGGTGTTGCAAGGAGGGAAGGAGGAAAAACATGTTCCAGAAGTAACCTTCAAAGAATCCCAGGCTGTTGGATGGGAAGTCTTTATCTACTGTTTTTTTGCCTTGGTAAACACAGTGTTCTGCTGGAAAATGGAGAGCAAAAACCAGTGGTCAGGGTGGGAATGGGCACAGGCAGATGGGATGTGGACATCTAGAGGAGGCCCCATGAGTGGAGTCACAGTGATTACCTAAGGTGGCACTGGGGACACACCAGTACAGCAGACAGACCTCAGAGTCTATCTGATAGACCTCAGAGCAGATGTAGAGGGGTGAGGGTGGTGTGGCAGGGTTGTGTCAGAAGGACCAGAGCGTGGGAGAAAGAGCAGCTCTGGGTGGGAGTAAGGAGATGCTACAGGGAGCCATAGAGCTCATAGAGTTTCATGGAATCACACAGAATAATTTGGGTTAGAAGGGACATCTAAAGGCCACCTAATCCAACCCCCCTGCAATAAGCAGGGACACCCTCCACTAGATCAGGGTGCTCAGAGCCTCCTCAAGCCTCACCTTGAATATCTCCAGGGATGGGGCCTCAACCACCTCCCTGGGCAACCTGCTCTGTTTTTTCCACCAGCCTCATGGTAAACTTTTTCCTAATATCAAGTCTAAATCTACTCTTCACTAACTTAAAGCATTGCCCCTTGCTCTGTCACTACAGACCCTTGCAAACAGTCCCTCTCCAAGGGATGGAGAAGTTTGTGGGCATTGGGCTGCAGGCACCCAAGTGCAAAGGCTGAGGGAGTCCACAGAGACCATCCTGGGGCTGGGAGCAGGAGAGACTGACAGGCTGTCTTGTTTCCTTCTTCCCACAGTGCAAGAAAGTCACAGGAAAGGACATTCTTCTTCTGAACCAGCCAGAAACAACCCTGCACTTTCTTTCCTATCAACTCTTCCTCTTTTTGAAAGTGGTAGGAAAGTAGGGCAGTGAAGATGCAGCTCATTAGGCATTGCCAGGCTCAGATCTGGGCTGATGTCTGACATAGTTTGCACCAGAAATACCCAGCCTCTCAGCTCAGACCTACAGGGGCAGTAGCTGGTGATTGACAGGCGAGGGACTAAGGATGGGACACTCTTGATGTGGTGACTGATGTAAAGAGAAGTGCCCTGCAGACAGGAACTGCCAGGCTCAGAGAGAACCAGACAGGGAAAGCAAAGGGATCTTGCATGGGAGCAGTCACACCAGGATCAAAAACTGGGCCAGCTGGGGAGCCTCATTCCCAGCAGATCCACTCATATGTCCTGGAAAAATATTCAGCAGCTGCTTGTCTTTGGGAAAGGAGAAAAGATGAGTTAATGGTTAGAAGCCTTCAGATATGGTCTATCAAAAAGCACTTTTCTGCCCCACATTTCTGCTGGCATCTGGGACAGCAGTGGAGTGGAACAGGTCCTCCAGAGAGCTCAGTGGAGCTTCCCTGGGGTGCAGAAGGTAAAGGAAGGTAACCTGATACTCATCCAGTTTCCCATGCTGTTTTATTTTTCCTATGGGTGGTTTCTGCTCAACCTTTTCCTACAAAACACATCCCTGAAGATAAAGGACTGAGGGAGTTTAGAAATGAAAGCAGGTTTCATTGGAGTAGAAACTGGAAAAGGCATCTTAAAACAGAGACCAAAAAAAGGGCAGAGCAAGAGTAAAAAGGATTTGTAATTAAATTTGCCTCCTGCCACTGTGTCCAGCACATTTTTTGCAGTGTGTCCACATCAGCTCTGGGAAGGTTGGTAGGATTCATGGAAGGGATGCTGCTTCTCCCACCTCTCGGGGTGGTCACTGTGTGCAGTCTGCTCCCTGGTCCCCAGCTGTCCCTGGGTCACTGCTCAAAAAGGGAAAGCAAAAAGCACAAAGATTACTATGAGAACACCCCCAATTTGCTCAGTTTTGCTGGACTGAATTTATTGGCATTTTTTGTCATCACCAGAAATATATTTTCTGGACATATTATTTAAAATATTTTTTCAGCTGCTTGAAAACTGAGGGATTATTCATCTACTACCCCCTATCCCCTGCACCTTCTCACACCCCCTATCTGGAAGTAAGTTCTCAAATGTAGAAGAAAGAAGAAGAAAATGGAATAGATGAAGCATAGTTCTACCTTTGCTATTGGTCGCAAAAACATTCCCCACTGGAAAACTGTGTAAAAATAACATTCTACTAGAACTGTAGCAAAATAAAAAGTTATTTTCATCTGGGATTCTTGGTGCAGGAATGGGTTAAGAGGTTAACTCTAAAACCTTCTTGTTTTTTTTTTTAAGTCCTTGCAACCTACTAATTTTGTCTCACATAAAAATATTGTTCATCCTTTTCTCAGCCAGAGCACTTCTTTTCTCATGGCTAAAAAAATAAATGACAGCTTTCCTCTGAGAATCTCTATAACCCTTCTGGTATTCAGCCAAACCTGGTCATTTGCAGGAAGTGTCATTCTGGTGTCTAGCAGACACTGTGCAGAATTAATGGACAAGTTCACTCCTTTTTGGTCAAGTTAAAGTCTATTGGTAGGAATAAAGCTCTGCAAGTAGCAGACAGCAAGTGTTTCATGAGAAGTTGTCCTCCAGGGAGTCTTGCAACTAGAATGATGCCTGTGCCTATTTGCCACTGATACATTAGGTTCTTGTTTTGTTGGGTACTTAGACAAATAAAGCTTTGAAATGTGTTAATTCCTAGGACTGGATGTGATTCAGCTCTTCAATGAGGACATTTTGCTGAGGAATGTCTGGTGTTGGTTATCCTGATGGTGCAGATTCTGCTGAAGGACCAAGTTTAATAATGTTTTGTGTAGCAGGAGGAGCCATTCTTGCTCCTGAAGCTCGACGAGCTGCTGGTCTCTTCCAGGACTCCAGCCACCACACAGCGCTTCCAGGGTAGAAGTGTAGCAGGAAGAGCCTTTCTTGCTCCAGAGGCTCGACGAGCTGCTGGCCTCTCCATGCCTCACACCAGAGTGAGCTGAGGTGCCTTCTGTGGCTGTGTGTGTCCCACCTTTATTGGCCCCCTAGTAATAGGGGGCCTGCCCTAACCAGGCACAGGTGGACTCACACCCACTCTTTGGCAACTCGAGGCACCTGGTTTATCTTGTCTCTCTACATTTCCCCCCTTTTTTTTTTTTTTTTTTTTTTCTTACAGCAAAGCTTTCCCGGTTTGCCCTAGCTTACAAACATTTTAACACTGATTACAACTTACAGGATTTAACCCTAGCTTCTCAGGCAACCATTCAATGTCAGCCCAGGCACTTTTCACAAAGTCTCTACCTTTCCGACTTGAGTTGTTCTTCTCCCTCCTGTATCTGCTCTTCTCTTGGCTTCCCTCTGCTCAGGGGCTTCCAAAGAGATTTCTGGTTCCTCATGGGTTTCTGGTTCCTCCGTGGGATTCCATACCATGGGATTCCATCCTCCTGGCTTCCCTCTGCTCAGGGGTTTCCAAAGAGAGAATCCTTATCTTGGCTTCCCTCTGCTCAGGGGTTTCCAATCCAAAGAGCTTGCTGGTCATACCTTTCAGGGAGAGTGTTAGCCCAGGCATTTTTTCAAATCAGGGATTATGTTCCTGTTGCCAGCTCCTCACACTGCTGCTGCTTTAGACATCTGTATGTTGCCTGCATTCTCCACCAAATGCAGCGGGAGGAGCCATTCTTGCTCCTGAAGCTCGACGAGCTGCTGGTCTCTTCCAGGACTCCAGCCACCACACAGCGCTTCCAGGGTAGAAGTGTAGCAGGAAGAGCCTTTCTTGCTCCAGAGGCTCGACGAGCTGCTGGCCTCTCCATGCCTCGCACCAGAGTGAGCTGAGCTCTGTGGGTGTGTGTCCCACCTTTATTGGCCCCCTAGTAATAGGGGGCCTGCCCTAACCAAGCACAGGTGGACTCACACCCACTCTTTGGCAACTCGAGGCACCTGGTTTATCTTGTCTCTCTACAGTTTTGAATGTGGCAGTGGTGCCAGTGCCCACAGATTCATGATAGACTACAGGAATATGGTACTTCAAGTGTATTGCATGATTTATGGCAATGTAGAACTCAGAGTAAACGTGGGAATAAAATGTGCTGGGTTTTAAGTTACCAGGTCTTTGGTGCCTGCTCCATAAAGGTAACTTCACTAACTCCTCCAAGTTTTGTTCTGCCAGGCCAAGGCAGTAGAGAGCATGGAAGGGGACACCCTTCAGTGACCCATGTGACACCTGACTGGATCCTTTCCCCATCCTGGGGATGCAGAAGGTCCTGTCACCTGGTTACTCTGGGCAACCGGTCACACTACAACAGCGTTCTGCAACAGGCGGCTTGGAAGTGACTTCCCAGACTGGATTGTACTGAATAGATGAAGGAGATAAAGCAATCAATAGCAACACAGAACTGTTTGGACAAGAACATGCAAGTTTTCCACGCTTTTTCATGCCTGTGTCCCTAGTGATGCAAAGCATCCGATCTGCACAGCAACCACGCTAAGTGTGAATGGAACCCCCCACACACAGGTACACTGCTTATCCAAAGCCTGTGGAGCAGCAGATGGATGTTTGGTGGAAGCAGAAGCTTTGCTTGTTTGTGTGTGTAGTTATGCAGTGCAAACCTTCACAGCTTCACCACTAGAACGGACATGACATCTAGGATGCCTTACATTTAGTTGTCAGGAAAAGGTAAAGATGAAGCTACCGTGGCAGGTTTGCCCTGCTCCTGCTTTGGAAACAACTTCTCAGCAATTTCCAATCAACAGCAGTGACCCAAGCAGCCAACTCTGGTCCTTCATTAATCAGTGTTAAAGTCTGCCTGGAGCTTGTTCTAATTGATTTAGAGCAGAGCTTCCATTCTCCAGAAATGAAGAATAAAACAGAGGTACCAAGATGAACTCCAGTGCATCAGTCCAATCTCCAGTGCCTCTATGGCTTTATTTCCTTGAGTAATTTTCTGATACTCTCAGCCTGGTAGTGCAGGAGAATATTGCTGAAACACTACTTCAGGTGTCTGCATGAATGCCAGCAGGGCTGTTTTACCCACCTCACACCAGTGTGTTTGCCAGAGTAAAGATTTTTATAAGTTACCCCTTCTGTGGTGTGATGTGGTTCTTAGATCAGACTACTGGAAGTCTTTCTCAAAGATCTGAATGAGCCACGTTTGTTGGGATTTTTTTTTTTTATTTTTAATTTGTTTGTTTGTTTTTAATGTCTTTTTTTTTTTTCCTAATCTGGTTTGTTTAGGACTTGATTTATAATTTAATTTTTTGAGGACTGTGAGGCCTCTTGTAGGTCCAGGTTATTATCATATAAAATTCCCTGGCAAATATGAGAGGATGGGCTTCTGAGAGAAGGAGGGGAAGGGCAGTGGAGAACCTTGCTCACTCATCCTTTTGCTCTTTCTCTGCTCTCATGCAGGCATTGGGAAGTTCCTCAGGGACTCTGAGTGAGTCCAGAGTGACTCTGCCCTGCTCCCATCTGAAGAAATCCCCATGGGCTCCCTGCTCCTGACGTGACCCCTTCACCTGGGGACACCAGCACTGATGTGGAGCACTGGGTAGGAAGTCACAGAGATTAGTTACCTCCTGAGAGAGGTGGAGTGAAAGCACAGCCCAAATAGCAAAACCTATTCCTGCAGAGTTCATCAGCCCTATGGTGCAGAGTTCATCAGCACACCCAGGCCCTGGGTGGTAGCAGAGGAAAGTTACACAGATGCTACAAAGTGAGTTAGGATTTAGGAGAAGCAGCACTTCAGAGTTAAAAGTGGATATATTGGGATCAGAGTTGAGAAATATCCATTCAGCTCTTCTGCAATGTAACTTTTGATAATGTGACCCATAAAGGTTTCCTTAAAGTTCATATTTTTTCTTTTTTTTTTCTGATGCTGCAGCCTCTGAACATAAAATTCATTTGCTCCTTCGGTGTGCACAATTTTTTGGAAGAAATGCCATCCCATTCAAGCAAGGAGCAGAATTTGTCACTGTCCCTGATTCTGCACCAAGCCACCAGCAGTTTGCATTCTAAATCACAATGTATGAGCATTTACAAGGAGACATTCCTGATTTGCCTCCTGTGTCATATAATACTGGGTAACAGTGAAAGTGTAGGAATGAAGTGTTATCAGATGAGGACTCAGACTCTATAATCCTCCCAGTCCAAATTGGATTAATTATTTACAGGAAGGGCTAAAAGTGGTCGTGATCAAGGGCTAAACTGGTTGAAGTGGGTCGTGGAGGAGTGTGTTAAGCAAAAAGGGGATTTGTCAATGAGAAAAACTTTATTAAAACAGCTGCTGATTGCAAATGAAGTTGCTAAGAAGCTGTCTTCAGTCTGAAGAGATTTTTAT
Organism: Calypte anna; assembly: GCF_003957555.1. Lineage (NCBI taxonomy): Eukaryota > Metazoa > Chordata > Aves > Apodiformes > Trochilidae > Calypte > Calypte anna. The sequence goes on from NC_044261.1 coordinate 11,205,938, forward strand.
GCCTTTTTATAGCAATCACCATTTAATTGAGTCCCTTAAACTCCTGGCTGACAGCACATAAGATGCAGCTCCATGCACAGCCTGTCGTCCTGAGGCACAGGTGAGCAACAAAGGGTCCCCACGGGCAGAAAGGACACCAGGAATCCCACACCTCTGTTCCATGAGTGGGTTGGACACAAATATAGAGATATTGGCATTGCTACAGTAAGCCAGGGAAGTCTATCTGGGAGGCATTCAGCTGGGCAGCTGCAGTCATCTGAGGTTTGTTGCAATGCAAAGTTCCATGAGTTGTGAAGGGTCCTGAAAGCATCTTGGGGTGTTCATCTGACACAGAGGAGCCCAGTTTAGCTCCCAGTTTCCCCCATAACAGGAAAGCTTTTCTGCTGGGACATTAGAAGGAGTTGTTCCCAGAGGGGTGAGGCTGCTCTCATTCAACCCTCACAGGTTTTGCTGAGGGTGCTTTTGGGGGGATAATGGTGGCAGGGGCACTGCCCTTGGCAAAAGGGTTCATTCAGCATTACAAAGAGCTGGATTTGGCTCGTGCACATTACACCTTACCCTGCCTGAGAACCCCAACACTCTGCCACTGCTCCTCAGTTCTCCACCCCACAATGGTTGCTTTCCCCCCCATCTCCAGCATTTTCCTTCCACCAGATCTCACCCCTGGCCTTCCAATTCCTCCATGCTCCCTACTGAAGTAGCATAAGTCATGGTTGTCAGCTCTTCCTAAGGCATCTCTTCACCACTTCTCCCTTTTCTCAGCTTCACTGGTTGCCCTGGATTGTGTCCTCATTCCAGTTCCCTCCCAAAACTCTGTTCCTGACTCCCTCCCCCTAAAGAGAAATTAAAAGAGATTTAATTTCTCTTCCTGCAGCTGAAACTTTGCCCACCCTGCATTCTTTTTCTCTCTCCCAGTGAGACAGACTTTGCTCAGCCCAGCAGCAGGGCTCATCCCAAAGCTCGTGCCCCATCCCCTGCCTGATCCACTCCCTCTTCCCCCCTCCATGCTTCTGCAAGGACGCTGCTATAAATATTAATAATGGTATAAAATGCACAGTATATATATTGGTATAAATATCAATAATGATGAATTATTAATTGCCTTAGTGCTGTTTAATAATTTAGTCATTATTTTAGGTTCTTCCAACAGTTTATTAGAGTCCAATGCTAAGCTATAGAGTTTAACTTTTTTGAACATTCTGTACTGTATTAATTAAAACAAAATATAAAAATAAATCAGAAGAGGAAAGTATAGAAAAATAACATAAAATTGTTCTGAGGAAGGAATATCGAGCAAATGTCTGCATTTAAGAAGGGTGATTTAAAGTTTTATCTGGAGAAATAATAGAATGTAATAGAATCCACAGACAATAATCAGGGCCTTATCTCCCAGTGCCAATCTTACCTCATTTGCTATTCTGGGGAAGATGACTTTGTTATCAATAATGAAGTGGATTGGTTCCTTCATTTAGAACCTTGTTAATAGCACACAGGCTTTTCTCTGTCCATTTCTTCAGTAGTCTTAACCAAAAATTAATTCCATGGCTAAAAAGGAAATAAGTTCCTTAAACATCAATTAACTCCAATGTTGTCTTTGGGGACAATGAGCACCTGGCTGCTCTCTCCTCCTTAACACACTCTTCAGAGCATCTCAAAGGAAAGGAGAACCAGGCTGAGTCCATCAGGCCCAGGCCTCTTGGTGAAAAGTTTTCTTTATGGAAGAAGACCCTCTGGAGCCCCTTTCCAGGTAAAGAAGAACTAAAGCCAGAAGCAGGAAAGTTTCTCTTTGGGGTCATTTAACCACATCCCACATAATCACAGCAGAAAAACCTTTCTCAGAGTTGGATCCTCTGCTTGCAAATCCTGCAGCTCCTCACCTAGCAGACATCCTGGTGCCACAGTAAATCATTAAAATAGGAGCTCAGAATTGCTCTGTCCTGGGTTCAGCTGCCACCTATTGCATTTGATGATGGAGGCAGCCTCAGTCCCCACCAAAGGGTGGGTGCAGAAGTGCCCCAGCCATGGTTACTTTCTCTTAACTCTCATATGCTCATGGGTCAACAGGAGGGAAATGGCTTCAAAGAGCAAGAGGTAACAAGTGCCTTGTTAAGCTGCTCTTATTTAATTTACCAAATGATCTTCCTAGAATTTCATGGTCCAAGAAGCATATAAATATCATCATTGTCTTAACTATTCGCATGCCAGAGCACCAGCATCTACCCAGAAATGCCAGGGATGTTTCACTATTCATGATAACCAACAAGAGCTCTGTCCCAGCATTAAAGCATCAGACACCCATGAGCATGAGGCACTGAGGACAAACAAGACTTTCATGTCCATTTGTTACATTGCTCCCCCCATAAGGAGCTGAGGAATGAGACTGGAACAGAGCTCCAAGGACTTTGTGTATCCCAGAAGAACATCCATATCTCAAAACCTCTTCTGGAAACCAGACAAGATTCCCCTGGACTGAGCTGGACATTGGATACAACCTGACCCCTTCCTCCCCCTCACCCTAGGGTAGTTTGTGGGTAGATGTGAAGAGCTGAGCAGTATGGAAGGGAAGCTACAAGAAAGAAATAATTTGGGAAATATCTTACTCCTTTCCAGTAATATTTTCCAGGTTACAAGTTGTTCTCCCTAATTAACATGTCGTTAATGACTGCCCCAGGAGCAGCACCAAGCAGATGTAGTGGTGAGGAAGGTGACTGCATCTGGAGGGAAAAGAGTGGGAGAAATGGTGCTGCCAGGAAAGAGGGAGCAGATCAGGAAATCTGGGCTGGAGCATTCCAGAACTGAAGAGCCAAGTGAGAGAAATTGAGTTTGTCTCAGTCAAGTGAGCTTTTCATTTTACAAGATCAAAACCACGAGATTTGTTTAGAAGTGTACACTTAGCTGAAAAAAAAATAGGGAGAGATGGTTATCAGATGGTGAGTAACTGAAAAAAACTAAATGGAGTTATTCTGCACAGCAAAAAAAAAAAAATAAAAATAAAAATAAAATATATTTCTTGAAAGTATTGAAGGGCAGCTTCACAGAGTGACTCTCCTGTCCCCCTCAGCATGGCTGGCCCCAGGTGTGCACATTAATGTGATACCCAATTTACAGCCAGGTTTAAGAGAACAACTTGTCCATTAAACACAGGCACATAGCATTCAGATCATACATCATCCCTAACAAAGGTGGCTGTGAACTACCTGAAGAAGATAATATTGGGTTTGTTTGTTTTTTTCTTTTTCTTTCCCTTGCTGAAAAGCAATGTAAGCACTAGATCTTGCTATAGGAGGACGATATTCCCCAGGGAGGGAAAAAAAAAAAAAAAAAAAGAGAGATATAAAAAAGTAGTAAATGAAAGTGTAGAAGAAATAACAAATAAAAAAAAGAACCAAGCCACAGCAAACCAAACCCCACATCTGTCTAAAAGTCAAAGGATATCTTCATGTAGGATTAGTCCTTTTTTAAAGAAAGAAAGAAAGAAAAAAATACAAACTAAAACTACCAGCGTGACCAGCTGCAAACCTTAATAACATCAGGCATATAAGCACTGTAAAAGAAACATTTTAAATGAAGATTGCTGGAGGCTGGCTTATACCTGACTAGAACACTGTGCTACAAAGATAAACTACTAAGCCCCAGATGTAAAACTAATATTTGCCACATAGTGAATACTTGTTATCTTAAGGACAGACAATAGGCACTCAGATTAAACACAGGAAGTCTGAATACTTTATACCAGGTTATAATTGAACCAATCTGAAGCCAGGATTTAAATAGTGCTGGAGAAGAGGGTGCCAAAGAGCAATGTCAGATATAGGGAAGGCAAAGTGATCTCCTGGCTTTCCACAGGGAAGATGGATTTGTGCTGCTGCAGCCTTGGGAGAGGAGGGGTCTCCACAGCCTGAAGCAGGGGAAGATTTTCTGAATGTCACAGCAGGGAGCAGCTCCCTGGAGAAAACAGCAATCTGGTGGTGACATTCACCTGCTGTCGCTTGGAAAGTTCATGGGTTCAAGTCTATACCCATCACTGCAGGTTGGCTCTGTGATTGGTACAAATTTGTGGCTATTGTAGCTACAAAGAAGGTGGAGACTCCCAATTTCCAAGGAGTCCCATGGACAAGACAAAGGGCAATGAGCACAAGTGGCTCCTGAGGAGATTCCAGTTGGACACAAGAGGAAAATTCCCCCCCCTGAGGACAGTCAGATCTTGGAATGGTCTCCCAAGGAGGGGTGGGTTACCCCACTGTGGAAAGTTTGAAGTCTCAGCTCGGGACATATCACATCATCAATAATATCAGAAGGGTTGGACCAGGTGATCCTTGAGGCCCCTTCTAATCTGCCATTCTGTGATTCTGTGGTTCCATAGAGAAATCAGACTGTGACCTGGATGTCACACACCAGGTGGATGTGGTGTCACCACTGGTTTTACAGGGCATCTGGCAAGATGCTCAGATTTTTTTGGTCAGAGCTAACTTACTGGTTTCAGCAGGCTAGGATTAAATCCTTTTTCAACCCTAGACTTCAAGAGGAAATGAAGGCTGAAAGAGCTGAGCAATCAACCATAATCCATAACTACTGCCTATAAAACTGCCTTTAAAACTCCCTCTTTAAAACTGCCTCAGTCCCAGGGAAGTGAAAAGCAGTAAATGTGATCCCACTTTTTAAAAAAGGTCTCCTTGGAAGGTCTGAGAAGCAGAGCCCTCTCTGTGGGTCTGGCTGAAGCTACTCTAAAGAATGGGATAAATGGACATTCAGTAAATTATGTCATGAGAGAGAAATAATAAAGAAAAAAGCTTCATGATTTATTAGACTTTTATATATTTATATTCATATACACACACACACACACAAATATGGAATAGACTCACTAACACTCTCCTTGGATTTCCACAGCCCTTCCAGAAATCTCACTGGTGATAGCTGAAGAAATGCAGCCACCTTGGCATAATTTGCCTGCTCCTGCCATAACCAAGAGTTGCTGGAAAGAGAGGAAAATAGCAGATCAGTGGAGGGAAATCACCAGTGGCTCAGGCTATCTGTAAATGATCTGAAAGGACCATGTGCAGTGAAATGATAGCACTGATGACACTCAGTGATTCAAGACTGAAAAGGGAGCTGACTGCAAAACGTCAGAGGAAGAGCTGCCAACCTTGGCAAGAGGAGAAAATAACAGCTGAAGTTTGGTGTAGGTAAACATTTACAACAACGTTTGCAAGGGATTATGCAACAGAAGGAAAAGAGCCCTACAGTTACAACCATAATGATAGGGTTCGATCTTGCTATTACTGCTCAGAGTTCTTGCAGTGTTTCCAGAGATTTAGGGTTTTATAAAAGATGGTCCTATGGAAAAATCAGCTCAATCAGAGAGAAGGGAAATTGATGCTGGAATGTACTAAGAAAGCAAAAGAAGGTAAAACTGAAAACAGAGGCATGCCACTGGATGAATCCCTGATGGATCTGTAGTGTGAACAACGATCCATCCCCTCAGAAAGGTCAGTGCAGTTTTGTAAAAGGTTCAGAGAAGAAAACACATACAGTGTCTGGAATAAGGAGCAGAGTATATTGTTTCATTTAGGGAAAAAAAAGGAGGGGAAAATAGTGCAGATTTTGGAGTAGACTGGAGAGGATATAATAGATAGCTTTTCAATGTGGGAAACAAAGGGCATCAGGCTGGGATAGTGGTGGCAGCATTAAAACCATCGGAAGATAACAGATGGACTCTCCATCACTGAATCCCACAGAGGCTGAAATCCAAAGTGAATCTTTACATAAATAAGCAAAGCCAGGGATGAAAAAGTTATTCTAAACCATCAGACACAAGGGTACCATCCATTCCCATAAGGTCCCTGTGCTGTGAATCACCAGGACCTACAAGGACATATTGGACAGGTATTACTTTTCTTTTTGTCCTCTTTTGCATCTCCAGTGGCTACTGCTCTGAGCAGAAGCACCCTGTGGTCCTGCCTTGCCTCCAGGAGTATCATTCAAACACAGAGAAAAAGCCTGCAAGTAGTGAAAGCAAATAATTGCAAATCTATCATTTCACAGAACCTGAATCCATCACCAGCAAGAGCTTCATATTTGATTTTTGTTCCTTTCAGGAGAGCTTTTTATATTAAACTATTTTGTACATATTTGATCTCTTCTACTACTTTAAGGGGCTACTAGGCTGATTTAACAGTCATTTACTGTAGAGATAAAAATGAGGGCAAAGCTGATTTTTAACACTAGAATATTGCTGCCTGGATGTGCATAACCAAGAAAAATTATGAGGTGTGGACATAAAGTTGTAGAGTTTAAGCCTAGAGGTCAATGAAAGATGCCTGCACAAAAATAGCTGCAGTCTGTAAGCCATGCAGGCAGCCTGGGGAGAAGATAAAGTACACCTTTCAGGAGCTATTCCTCCAATTACTTGCTGAGATAGAAATATCTCTTCAGAATAAAATCCAGACCCTGGGTAGATGTTGCACTGGATGTCCACATTCAGAACATTTCCATCTGATTCCTAAATCTTTTTTCTTCTTTTTCAGAAGTAGAGTTTGCCATGTTCCCCATCAGTTTCTGGATGGATAGGTTTGAGATGCAGGTTCTTTGTTTGGCCAGATCATTAAGCAGCACCCAAATTCCCATAAAAAACTTAGCACTTACCAATTATTTCTAAAGACATAATTTTATAAAATACTCAGAGATTACCAAAGTGTCCTACATTGGTTATATTTATTAAGCATGGATGCTGTACCTCCTGCTTTCATATAAACACCAACCAAAGACAGGCTCCACTTCTCACACAACTACTCTTCCTTTTCCCCAGAGGGAAAGCTTTGGGGTTTGGGTTGCTTTTAATCATCTACAGTCATAAAATATGTCTAGGAATTGTCATATCCTATTAAAGAAGAACTATGGCCAGAGATCAAACCCACTTTTTCCTGGCATGAGTGTATTTTGTACCTGAAGTTGCCTGGTTTTCTTCTGGCAGATATCCCTTCAGGATTTTCCCTTCCTTTGCTTTGCCCAGATTTCTTTCCCCAGGGTGTGAGGATCCCACTGAAGTATCTCACACTCAGCCTCAGAGGTTTTCTGTGTGTTTTCTTCCTGCTTTTATGCCAATAAGTTACCCCCATGAAAACAGGAAGCAGATTTGATTTTCAAAGTCTATCTGTGAGGAACTTGAAGCTGCCAAGAGAGTGACAGGCAGCAATCTGCTGAGCAAAGCAGTTTGTACCTTCTTTTGAGCCCCTTACTGCTATCAGAAAATTGGTCCAGCATATCAGGTCCAGGATATAAAGAAAAATAAGCAGAAATACAAAGGTACAGTGCTGCTCTTCAGAGCTCACTCCTCTTCATCATAGCTTTGGGCATAAACCTGAGAGAAGTTTTTTTTAGGCTGCTGGGCCTCAAATTAGGGAGGGAGCAGAGGAGCCCTCCCTCTGGGGAGCTGAATTACATTCTGACATTAGATGCTTCACCATATCCACTCACCAGATTTCATTGCTTTCCCTGTGGTTTCTCCAGTTGCAGCATCTTCTTCATGCTCTCAGACATCCAGGTGAGGTTGTGTCAGTGATGAGAGAGATGTTGTCCCCATGAAAAGCCCTCTGGATCAGGTGCAAAAAGGCACCAGGGTGTGTAACAGTTCCAAAATCTCCGAGAAAGTGCTGAGGTTTAATGCTGGAAGGATTCACCATCTCCATTCCACATTCTATCCTATTCTGAGGAAGCCTCACATGCAGAAGGAAGAGCTCTGGGGAGGCAGGACTAGGGATTTGTCATGATCCTTATGCTATTTGAGACAGGATTTTCTTGTCTTCATTTTATACAGGTATTAGATAATACCTATGTAATGGAAGTGTTGAAGGTCAGGTTGGATGGGGCTTGGGGCAACCTGGTCTACTGGGAGGTGTCCCTGCCCAGGGCAGGGGGTGGCACTGGATGATCTTTAAGGTCCTTCCCAATCTAAACCATTTTGTCATCCTATAATGAACAGCTTTGCAGGTTGGGTGACTGGAAGTGACCACCAAAAACTGGCTGATGGAGCAAAACATTGGAGCCCATGAAGATCTGGAGTCCAGGTAGAATTTTGTCAAGTAGTTCATATAGATACAGGGCAAGTCTATTGGTACATCAGTAACAGGGGTGATGAGCAGTGACTGAGGGCTTTGCTGAACCCATTACCACAGACAGTTGGAAAGAAAGAGCTCCCCAGGAGCCAGAAAGGCTTTCACTGGGGAGGGGCTGTGTTCAGTCATGTTCTGCTCATGTGCAGATCACAAAGCACTTGGCAAAGAGAGAACAGGGAAGAGAAAGGCATTTTCCCAACATCTCCAAGCATTACAGAGCTGGAGCAAAACCAGATGCAATATTTGGTCAATACCAGCCCAGCGTTCTTTGTGTAGCTTACACAGAATCCAGCTTATAAATAGCAAATACATTAATTGTTTTTAATAAAAATAGCTTCATAAAAACAACTGGTAATGGGGTCATGCTCAGCGTTGGGGAGTTTTGTTTGCAAAGCTCTTTACTCCCCCCCTGCTCCCAGTATGTTATGAACATTTGTCACACTGTGAAAAATAAGGGTTTAAAAATTGCAGTTCATTGTTTCGTTGAGTGTATCTTTCAGTTTAATAATGTTTGTTTGGTCAGTTTGTTGAGGCAGTTTGTTGTGTCCTGTTGTTTCGGGGTGTATTTGTAAGTGTCCTTCAAGGAAGAAAAGCCAGAAGAACAGGAGGAGTGGCCGACCGCAGGGGCCCGCCAAACAGGGACCTAAGGTGAAACCATTCCCTTCAGCAGCAGAGCGAAGCCTGCGAAACGTGAAACCGTTCCCATCGGCAACAGAGAGAAGCCTGGGAAGCAAGAACCAGTGCTGGGAGAGCCCTCGGGATGGGAACCAAAGATGAACTGATGGGAGACTGAGGGGAAAGGCTGTATGAAAAGTATAAAGGGCCGGCTTCACCTTACTGAAGGTGCGAGCTGATGGTGGGGCTGCGTCCCCCCCGGCCGCCCAGCTTGCTGCAGCACGCTGCTTTACTTCTCTCTCAATAAAAAGTTCTTAAACATGTCAGCGGTTTTGACACCTTTCAGTATAATAATGTTTGTTTGGTGAGTTTGTTGAGGCAGTTTGTTGTATCCTGTTGTTTTGGGGTGTATTTGTAAGTGTCCTTCAAGGAAGAAAAGCCAGAAGAACAGGAGGAGTGGCCGACTGCAGGGGCCCGCCAAACAGGGACCCAAGGTGAAACCGTTCCCCTCGGCAGCAGAGCGAAGCCCGCGAAACGTGAAACCGTTCCCATCGGCAACAGAGCGAAGCCTGGGAAGCGAGAACCAGTGCTGGGAGAGCCCTCGGGATGGGAACCAAAGATGAACTGATGGGAGACTGAGAGGAAAGGCTGTATGAAAAGTATAAAGGTCCGGCTTCACCTTACTGAAGGTGCGAGCTGATGGTGGGGCTGCGGCTCCCCCACTGCCCAGCGTGCTGCAACACACTGCTTTACTTCTCTCTCAATAAAAAGTTCTTAAACATGTCAGCGTTTTTGACACCTTTCAGTTTAATAATGTTTGTTTGGTCAGTTTCTTGAGGCAGTTTGTTGTATCCTGTTGTTTTGGGGTGTATTCCTAAGTGTATGTTTAAGGAAGAAAAGCCAGACAAACAGGAGGAGTGGCCGACTGCAGGGGCCCGCCAAACAGGGACCTAAGGTGAAACCATTCCCCTCAGCAGCAGAGCGAAGCCCGCGAAACGTGAAGCAGTTCCCCTCAGCAGAGCGAAGCCCGGGAAGCGAGAACCAGTGCTGGGAGAGCCCTCGGGATGGGAACCAAAGATGAACTGATGGGAGACTGAGGGGAAAGGCTGTATGAAAAGTATAAAGGGCCGGCTTCACCTTACTGAAGGTGCGAGTCGGTGGTGGGGCTGCGGCTCCCCCACTGCCCAGCGTGCTGCAACACGCTGCTTTACTTACATCTCTCTCAATAAAAAGTTCTTAAACATGTCAGCGTTTTTGACACCTTTCAGTTTAATAATGTTTGTTTGGTCAGTTTGTTGAGGCAGTTGTATCCTGTTGTTTTGGGGTGTATTCGTAAGTGTATGTTTAAGGAAGAAAAGCCAGACAAACAGGAGGAGTGGCCGACTGCAGGGGCCCGCCAAACAGGGACGTAACATGAAACCATTCCCCTCAGCAGCAGAGCGAAGCCCGCGAAACGTGAAGCAGTTCTCCTCAGCAGCAGAGAGAAGCCCGGGAAGCGAGAACCAGTGCTGGGAGAGCCCTCGGGATGGGAACCAAAGCTAAACTGATGGGAGACTGAGGGGAAGAGGTTTATAAAAAGTATAAAGGGCCGGCTTCACCTTACTGAAGGTGCGAGCTGATGGTGGGGCTGTGGCTCCCTGGCCGCCCAGCGTGCTGCAGCACGCTGCTTTACTTCTCTCTCAATAAAAAGTTTTTAATCATGTCAGCGTTTTTGAGACACGCTGAGTTGTTTGCAAATGGCTTTCTTCTGGTTGATTTAGGATCTCACCACAGGGAATTATAGCACTATATTTATATCATGCTTAACCCCTTAAAAAACAATTGGGAATGGAAAGTCCAGGGAAGTGAACTCGGTATCTTTGGCAAATAAGATTTTGTGGGGGGAAAAAAAAAATGATTGAAGGAGACCAGGAACTTAGGAAAAAAAAAAAAAGACTGAGAAATGGCTTCAATGCCAGAGGGAAAAAAATTGTTCATAGAGGAAACTTGTGGCTGCATTAGATAATTTTAAGTGACTTTAAAACAAAAAAAGGAAACATCACAAATGGAAACTAAGTGTGAAAATGTATTAGTGGAAGGCCAGTATACAAGAGAAGAGAATGAGTTCTAATTAGTAATGGACAAGAAAGTAGCAAGAAAACAAATATTTTAGAATGAGGAAAATGTAATAAATCCTTGGATAATTCCACACAGAGTAAATAATAGATGATATAGAAAAAGCGTAGAGTATTGAGGGCATTCCTCACTTAAAAATAAAATGTTACTTTTTTAGCAATTATTAATGCAATTAATTTTAAGAGAGGAAGAAAGAAAATGAGAGTTCATTCCAGAGTGCTGAAGGGAGCAGCCTCAACAGCCCCAGATTGATTCTGGTTCACCCCTGAGAGCACATGGAAGGAGAGGGACATCCTAGGAGACCAGGAAGGAATAAGTTAAACATCTGCCATTAAAAAGGAGTAATTGAGGATCCTAGGGAAATCCAGACAGGTCAGTCTAGCCTCAGTACCTGGAAAAAATACTGGAACAAGTGGTTAAGCAGCAGGTTATAGGCACCTGGGGGATAATAAATTCATAAGATAAGAGCCTGCATGGATTTGATGGAAACAATTCATGTCAAAACAATTTAATTTTCTCTCCTTGGCAGGATAACTGGTCCAGGGGATAGGGAGGGTGGTAGCTGTGATAGATGTGGGCTCTATGAAGGCTTTTGACTTCGTCCCACATGGCAGTGGGCAAGTGGGCTTGGGAAATTGAGTCTGCAGGAAATTACCATAGAGGATAAGCAGCCCTGGAAGCATGGATTGGGCACTAGTCAGAGGTGGTTGACAGCCCACTGTGGAAGGTTTTTTTCAGACATGTCTCTGTCTTGTGCTGCATTCTAATGAATATTTTCTTTTATAGCAGAATACAGTAAAATTTGCACAATATATTCTGGTAACTCAGGTAGCATCCCAACAGGTGAGCTGCATCCCTGATGCCTGCTTATTGAAAACAGAGTTGATTTGTGCTTGTGCCCTCCCCAAACCTTGGAATTATCAACCCAGACCTTCTACTGACCTTCCACAGCCTGGCAAAATGCACCTCCTCACCCTGCAACTCTCCCACCCCTTCCTTGTGCCCAGCTCTTTGGAGTGCCTGTGCTGGGAGTCTGCATCGACAAGAAACTGAACATGAGCCAGCAGTGTGCCCAGGTGGCCAAGAAGGCCAATGGCATCCTGGCCTGTATCAAAAACAGCGTCACCAGCAGGTCCAGGGAGGTGATTCTGCCCCTGTACTCAGCGCTGGTGAGGCCACACCTCGAGTACTGTGTCCAGTTCTGGGCCCCTCAGTTTAAGAAGGATGTAGAGGTCCTGAAACAGGTCCAAAGGAGGGCAACCAGGCTGGTGAAGGGACTCGAGCACAGACCCTATGAGGAGAGGCTGAGAGAGCTGGGGCTGTTCAGCCTGAAGAAGAGGAGGCTCAGGGGAGACCTCATTGCTGTCTACAACTCCCTGAAAGGAGGCTGTAGCGAGGTGGGAACTGGACTCTTTTCACAGACGACCTTCAACAAGACAAGAGGACACAGTCTTAAGTTGTGCCAGGGGAGGTTTAGGTTAGATATTAGAAAGAATTTCTTCACGGAGAGGGTGATCAGGCTATGGAATGGACTGCCCGGTGAGGTGGTAGATTCTCCGTCCCTGGAGACATTTAAAAAAAGACTGGATGTGGCACTCAGTGCCATGGTCTAGCAACTGCTCCGGTGGGTCAAGGGTTGGACTAGATGATCTCTGAGGTCCCTTCCAACCTGGCTAATTCTATGATTCTATGATTCTATGATTCTTTTTGCACCTCTCCAGCTCCTCCTCTCCAAGCTAAGAAGCTTCCAACACAGCAAACCCATCCAATGTCAGGGGAAGGTTCAGAGGAGTAATTACCAGATTTGGCAACAGAAAAAAGATGGCTAGTGAAAGAAAACACAAAACACAATTGAATTTGTATTGAGTTACAAGGGAAATGTCTATTTGTTTCCCCCATGTAGCTCATACCCAATGAATAGTGGAGTGAACACTGTAGGGAACTGCTTCATGACAACAGTCTCCAGCTGGTCCATCCCCATGATAACACTCTTACTTTTCCCTCTTTAGATGCTTCATCAAATTTTCTTCCTCCTCTCTTAAGAAAATGCATTGCCTGGAAAAAGGCCTGGGAAGGAGCTAAAGGAGATGTGTGCATCCTTCATTAAAACAGTAAGACCTCTTTTCCCAGACCTCCAATGGTGGAGTTGCCTCAGCCCTTGCATCCTACATCTTCTGAGGGCATCTCTGTCACATTGGGTACCACCTCTATCCATGTTCTTTGTAGGAAGCCCTTACATTTCAGTCTAAAGTGTTTCCCTGTCCTCTTTGGCAGGTGACTTGTCACCTTAACACCTTGTGAGCCTTGTAAATATGCCAAATATTTTACAGGAGAAAATACGTATTGCACAATTCCTTTAAACACTGTGACCTCTGGTGTGCTCTCAGCTTTCCACAGAGTTCACACACAGCCTCTCTAAATAGTTCAGGAGGGAGATAACAGGCAGGAATGGGACCAGGAAGGGTTTGAGACACAAGCACTGGGAAGATTTCAAAATACTCTGGAGGATGGGATCAGAACCAAGCATCAGCTTGATGAATTGGTGACATAACCCAAAATAAATGCCATCAAATTTGACAAACACAAACAGCTCAGTCTGGGATTTAGGCAAGGGAGGTCACTCTTGCCATCAGGTTTGCAGACTTTCTGTTCTCCCTCCCATGTCAAATCTGCTTCTTTCTGCCTTAGCATCCGTTTGTTGCCCTTTTAGGTGTGATGCTCAACTGTGGGGCTGCCTTACAAAATGCTCCCCAAAACAACCCTAAATAAAAACACCTTCTTTCTTCAAAAGGTGTTAGACCTAACCTGCTTCTGTCCTCTGCTCTGGTTCACAGCACAGCCGTGCTGGATGTGTTTCTGGGGGAAGGAATCTGCAGCAGGGAGACACAAATCAGCTGCCAGGAAGATGGGAGCAGAAATTCGAGCTCTGAAGCCAGATTTCCCTCAAGATACGTTTTGATGGAGGAGAAATCAGATGTGCAAATACAGGCTGGGGAACAGCTTGTCAGCAACAATGCAGCAGAGCCTCAGCTCAGAGTTAGATCTACCCCAAATGCAGCAGGAGCCTGTGGTGTGTGATGTCTTTGCATAAAATATACAGGGGAAGAGCAGCCAGCAACAGAAATCTGATTCTGGAATGCAGTAGCAGGAGATACTATAAGTTGGAAGGTCTTTTTGCTGTGGCTTTTCCTGTCAATGGACTTTAATAATTGTGCTGGTAGCTCAGAGGGAAATCAGAAAGACAAGTCCCAGGAAGAAAAAAAGGAAAAAAAAAAAAAGAAAAAAGAAAAGAGAAAAAAATAAGAAAATAAAAAGAAAAGAAAGGTAAAAAAGAAAAAAGAAAAGAAAGAGGAAAGGGACAAAATAAAATAAAATAAAAAAAGAAAAGTAAATTGGACTGCTAAGTTTTCTCTTCCTAAAAAGAGGGGAAGTGAGGGAAGCCTACCAGTCCCCCAACCCAACATGAAAATATTTATAAAGAGAGCAGCAAGAATTTGCTCTCCATCTTGTGTAGGGTGAAAGAACAAAAAAACCTGAACAGCTGATTTTACATAAAGAAAACTCCAGCAATATACTAAGAAACAAACCCACTGCGTATTAAGAGAACAGGGACAATTATCCTGGAACAACTGCAAGAGAGAATCATATTAAAACATCTATTAAGGGTTGATCTCCAGCTGTACTTCAGTTCAAGTGGTAGATTAAATGATCTCCTGAGGCTCCTTTAAGTCTTGTACTCTATGTGTAATTTTTTTTTCCATTTTTTTTGAGTGTTGTGGGAAGTTGTTTCCAAAAAAAGAAAAAAACCAAACCAAAACAAAATGAAATAAAACTGTAACAATGACAGAGCATCTACAAGCAAGGTGACCTTATCTTGAACTCTGCTTGGCAGCAAATGAAAGATAAGGCAGGAATAGAGGAGGCTGCAGGAGCAGCTCACATAATGATTAGAGGCTAGGAAAACAGCAACAAGATTTTTATGCCATATCTGGAAGGAGATGAAATCTGGGGAACATCCCACTAAACAAACTGGAGGACAATTGGGTGTACTCAGGATCTTGACTCCAGCTTGTACAGAATTAGACTATTGACATACATCAGATTGGAGACCCATGAAGCAGCTCAGGCAGAAGCCCAGACTGGATTTTGTTTGTTTTATTGTAATTGGTTTCCACAATTGATGATTAAGTGCAGAACTGATTGCTATGAGACATGTCAAAGACTGAGGACTTAACCAAGGGGAGATAGAGAAGGACAGGTGTTAACAAGAAAGGAGAGAGAGAATATGTATTTAGGAGGAATAAATTATTCCTCCTCCCAGATTGAAGCAGCCACTAAGCCTGATGGACCTGAAAGCCAGAGTTTTGTAGCATACTACTGAACATCTGCTGATTACAGGCTTTTATTCTATATGGTGCTGTCCACTATATCTGGCAGAATAAGGCCCCAGGCAGATTGTGTCCCCTTGGTTGTACTTGTGTTTCCACAGCTACAGAGGAATAAACCTCCCGCAGGCTGGAGGCTGACATTGGCACTTCTGGGCACCAAGAAGAGAATCTCTTCAGATCTTAATGGTATCAGTCAAGTGCTAAACTGGTATTCTACTTGGGAATTCAGGCCCTGGAGGAATGTTAGGCCTGGAGGAAGAGTTCCCCTGGCACAGCAGTGATGAGTTTATCCAAAACAATTCCCTCCCTCATTGAAACCCTCAGAGGCTCAGCAGTAAGAGTCTAGGGAGAAAGAGGCAGATTCAGGCCCTTCAAAGCCAAGCAATGGATGAGGACTGTTTAACTGGGCCTTCTTTGAAGGATACCTAATGATAGCATTGAAGGAACTGTAGAGGAATACATTGATTTTCAAAGTTGCATGAAAAAAGAAACATCATTGCTTAATGCTTAAGTACACTGCCTACAATAAATACCTTAATGTGAGAAAGTACCCCCCCAACCTGCTCCCCAGCTTTGCTTGTGGCAGGAAATCAAAGCAGAGAGCAGGTCCATTGAGATGGGTCTTTCATGAAAGGGTGCTTAGAATGTGATAATAATAAGGAACTGTGTGATGGGGAAGGAACTTCTGATGGAATATATATCTGAAAATTGCATCCAGCAAAACCACTGAGCAGGAAAAAACAATAAAACGTAAAACCTTCCTTCCCAATGTGTTTATTTTATTTTTATTTTAGGTCTTTTTTGCCCCTCTAGCAAAGGTCATAAATTATTTAACTGCTGCAGCTCAGACTTCTCTTTTTTACTGTCTAATAAAATCTGAGAAATATAAATCTATTTTAGGTCTTTTTTAAAAAAAAATAATTGAGACTGGTGACAACCCAAACAGGAATTGAAGCAACAATTCAAGCCAGGATGTCAGTGAGTTGTGAACACACCAGGAGTTTTCAGCAGAAATCCTATGAGGAGGCATTTTGTTTCTTTCTGGCCAAATACATCTCATCTCCTTCTTAAATTTAATAATTTATAGATTCAACATTTGTTTTTTGTCTCCTGACTGCATGATTCCTATTAAAGACATAATTCAGGTGGTTACATTATTATATGCTGGGCTACTTACTTCTCAGCCAAATGATGTGGAAAGAGGCAGTGACAACTTCATGGGAATGTAGCAGGCTGTGGAATTGCTGCAGGTGAGATCAGATCAGCCTCTGATTTCCCTGCTACTGAGATTTTAAATAAACAGCAATTTCTCAGATATGGGCCAGTGATTGTTTGTCACTTGGAATTACTAACATTTAATATCAGTGACTATAGACATCAGAGGAAGAAGCAAGGTCAAGGAAGAAGTTGGCAAA
Organism: Calypte anna; assembly: GCF_003957555.1. Classification (NCBI taxonomy): domain Eukaryota; kingdom Metazoa; phylum Chordata; class Aves; order Apodiformes; family Trochilidae; genus Calypte; species Calypte anna. The sequence continues at coordinate 11,222,585 of NC_044261.1, forward strand.
GGAGAAAAAAAAAAGTAAAAAGTAGAGTGCAAAAAGACTCTGGACACTTCCCAAGTGCCCTCCTTGGGATGCACTGCAGGAAGCTGAGCAGTCTTGAAGCTTTTCAGATTTGCACCAAGCTGCTTTCATCAGCCCTGCTCCATGCCCCAGTCCCTGCTCTGCACAGCATCATTTCAGGAATCTCCACCAAGATCCATCCTTTCAAACCTTCTGGTGTTTCTGAAAGGGTTCCTGCCCCTCTGATCTCCCAGCTGTGATCTCCTTCACCATGTGGGGCTGGTTGAAGCAGAGTAATGGATATTTCTGTATAAGAAGAGATTGCATCCTTACAAATGAATTGTTTCAGGTTCCTCATCAGTTCTAGCTGAGCAACAAATCCCACAAGCAGCCCCTGATGAGCTTTAGCCTCAAGTTCCCTCTGCAGAAGAAGGGGAACTTGAAGGGCATGGAGAGCCCACTTCCATCCAGGCTGGAGATGAGGTGAAAGAATTAAAAGGAGGAATTAAATGTGAAGAAGGTCACAAGCAACACAAAACCTGTTTCAGGTGTCTGATGAGAGGCTTGGGCAGAATGGATGTGTTATTCTGTGAAGAGCAAAGGAGGAAAAATAATTCCTTTCACAGTAGGGTAAAGGGGCTGAAACATCTAAAAACAGGATCATTAAAAAGTAGAAAATATATCTAACGTGCCAACAGCTCCAAGACTGACAGAAGGAAGCTGAGGGTGGGAAGGGAAATGTACTTTGATGTAAAGATTGTACATTGTGTCAATGATTGTGCAAATGGGTGACTGGTGTGTATGCAGGCCATGTCCTGCTCCTGAGCAGTGCTGCCTGTCCTGTCTGTGTATCAAACACCATTTCTATTTCTCTGGGACTTCATGTGGAGTGAGTGGAGGGTGTACCAGCAACTGGTGTGCAGCTGGGGCCTCAGGGCCTGTCCAGGTGCCAGCAACTGGGCAGACTGGGATCCCAGGGCATATGTCTCTATGTGTCTGTGTATATATATACGTATATATGTATGTGTGTGGTTGTGTAATATATCTGTGTGTTTATGTGCACGAGCATACTGGGAATACATGCTGAGCCTGGCCACTGCCTGGAGATGGAGCATCATCAGCTTCCTCAGCCTCTTGGATCTGGTATGATCCCCTCAGCATTAATATGACATACTAATATATAATAAATATAACAATAAATCTAATAAATGTAATAATAATAATAATACATATTCTCTTAGTGTTATAGACATAGCACATAGGGATGTGACTTAGAGACCTGTCAGTGTTAGGTTTACAGCTGGACTTGATGATCCCAAAAGTCTTTTCCAGCCCAGGTAGTTCTGTGATTATTTCATGTGTAGCCTCCTGTGGAAGAGCTGAGGAGCAGTTTGTGCTCCTTCTGCTGTGGGACGTACAAAGTTTTTAATAGCCACAGCAATGATCTGGAGCTCATGGGAAGACTGATTAATGTAAAAAGGAGTGAGCTAATAGTGGGGAAAAGCACCAAATCCACAAAGGACCAGGAAAAGTATAACACTCATTTGCTATCTTTCTGTTTTATCACTGAGCACCTTGAAGCAAGGAAAGAGGACAAGGGCCCTGTAACCTCGAGAGCAGAGGGGGGGAGAACATGTGGTATTAAATGCCTATTTGATAAGATATTGGGAAATAGAAGAAACAGAACTGAAAGGAGAATGACTCCATCTCAAGCAGAGGCACAGGGAAAGACAGAGCCTTCCAGGAGGCCAAGATATTAGAATCACCTCATCTCCATCTCAATCATCTGCTGCCACAGCCATGGGTGAACAAACTCACACTCCATTTCACCTCCTTAGTTTTGAGTGAGATTGATTTCACCATTTCAAGTGGATTCATTTTTGCTATCAAAAAGCTCCATGTCTCATTTGGGCTGTCTTAGATTCCCCCTGTACAGTCAGCAGAGGGAGAAGTGTTTCCACAGCAGCCCATCCTACCTTGAGATTGGTACCCAAGGTTGTTCATAATTTTTTCTAGAGGGCCTCTTCTCTCTCTGCAGACAGTAAAGGAGCCCAGAGACTTACCTGAGCCATTCTGCCTGCATTTTATGTCACCAGCACTGCATCAGAGGACTCCCACAGTGTTTCCAATTTTGTAATCAAGAACTGAATTCCTTACTAGGATAAATCTGGGGAATGGAAATCACCTGATGCTGAGATGAAGGATAACTCCTACAAGCAGGAGAATACTGTTCCTCTGGAAAGGGTTCAGACAAAAATGTTTTTCATACCTCGAATTGGAAGTGAGTTTGGGACCCTAAGGAGCTGGGAGCTCTCAGGTTGGAAATATGGAGTGCCAGGAGCTGGAAGTTCCACAGAGGTTCTGACTCCCCAGGCACACACCACAATGGGACACAGACTGTCCTGGTGAGACATCTCCCCTCCTTCTTTTGTCAGGGCTGGGTAGCAGATGGACAGACTGCCTCAGTAAAGCCATCTTGGTCACCCTGGCTGCTCATGTAAGAAGTCCTCCTGACTGCATACACCATGTTTTAGCACTCAAAGAAGTGTGCTAGAGCTCCTTTGTGTTTGTAGTTGTGCCTTACAGCATGATTATTGTGTGATTCTGTGATTTTGTTCAGCTACCCAGGGGTAATAGCACTGGTGAGAGATTTGAAGAATTAGTAAGAGAATGTCTGGCAGATGCTTTCCCTACTACAGGCAGCCTGGATCAGCTGAATTCACACTGTGGATTCTTCTCTGGATACCCCTGGACACTTGCAGTCCCTGCCTGGGTTGGTTGATGGGTTTCATTCTTCAGGAAGGCTGTGGGCAGCTCCACATCCTGACCACTTCCAGCTCTCCCTCCACTTGTCCTACTTTCCTGTTTTCAACCTTTTGTATTTATTGCTTTGCACACAAAAGTGACTGAACCATAACACTGGCATTTTCCCTGATCCATCTGTGACTTTGCTTCCTGCATCCCTTCAGCCTGAGCCTTTAGCGTGGTTCTGCTCCAGTAGGTGCACAGAGGGACCAGGGGCAGCCACACTTTCCTCTCTGTTAATCCTCTGCAAGGACAGTTCATCTGTCCTTGCTATTTGGAGGTATTTCCTTAGGGATAGATCTGTTTCTCTGAAAAATCTCTCTTGTAATTAGGAGTCACATGGCCTCATTCATTCCAGTTGTCTCTCATCTTCCCCACACTGAAATGATTTTAGAAAAAAAAAAGAGTGATATTGTTCAGAAATCCAGCCTTCTAAGCCACTTACATCTGCCCATGGTCTTCCCTTGTTCTTTATGTAGGTGATACTTTGTTTTCTCCCCTGCTGTGGGTTTCATTAGGCTTAACAGCTGCCACCAGGTACATTTCATAACGTGCTGGTACCATAAAAAAAAGCACCTCATGTTCCTAAAATTAAACTGGTTCTTCAGCGAGGAAGTTATCTATAGAGTCTAAAGCTGACTGGGAGCTGCAAGGTAGAAGTGGCCACATGCAGAGGAACTGCAGCCCCCATCTCCTCCAGCTGGACATGCAGCTTGCATCACCTTTACACAGACCCCACATGGTCACAGGGGTGAGGGAGAACACAGATGCCCCCTGCCAAACCACACGTATAGGAGAAAATGGATGCCTTACTGGAACCAAATTTCCATTTTCTTATTCACTAATTTGACTTTCTTTTCAGTGAACAGTTGAGGTTAATTGCTGGTGACAGTTAAACTTGAAGTGATTTTGCATCTCAGGTAACAGTGAAGAGCTGGTCACTGGTCATTGAAATCATCATGTTTCCCCTGGTTAAAAATTCAGGATTTTTTTCTCTCCAAGTCATCATCTCTTATCATCAACATCACACCACTTCACTTGCTGTTGTATACATCGAATTATTATGCATTGTTGTCACTATTCCTGAGTTGGAAATTTCCCATCTCAGGAGAGACTTTTAACCCTCCAGATGCTGACACAAGTGCCCAGCTACAGTGCTGCTTTGAAGGTTCTCCTAGACACCTGTAACAACAGACACAGTTAAATGTCCTTCACGAGGCTGTTGTTGCTCTTACTGAATGCAAGGAGCCACCAAACATTTATAAAAATATTTCAATAGTACTTGAAGTTCCCTCCACATTATCCATCTCAGTATTCAACCAGCAAATGCACTTCTCTTGCTCTGAAAGAACCAGAAAAAAATAACACTTCATTTTAGCTATGTCTAGACTGATGTTACTAGAGCCAGCTGTGGTCTCAAGAGGCTCATTGCACTTCATTTGTACCACACCAGCTACAGCAGCTTCCCCACAACCCTTTGCATCTTCCTACACCCATCACCTTGAGCACCCATCACCCCAGCACCTGGGGTAAAGCACCACATTACAATGAGCCTTCAGCTTTGCCAAATATTCACCACTTCTATTCCAGGCTGCTGTTGGGAGCATTGCAGAACAAACCTGTAATCAGCAGACTAAATTTAGGCTTTCCCTGCTCTCCATAAACAACCTCTGAAGTGCAGGGTTTAGGGCTCCAATCCCTGCTCCATCCCAGACACCAGAGACCTTCAGCAACTCCAACCAGAGGGCTGTGCTTTTCTCCACCCTCCCCCCCAGAGGATATGAGACAATCTCTACAGAAAAAAACCTTCTCATTCTCTGCCTTGATGTGTCTTTTGCCAAAACAAGCTGCAGCCACAAGGTAACTGGTTTCAGAGCAACGGGGAGCTAGGAAAGTAAAATCTCCCAGTCACAAATAAAGGGTGCATCAGATGGAGACAAAGAGTCCCTGGCTCTCTGCAGCCCAGAAGTCCTCCTGTCCATGCTCTTTCTTCTCCTAGAGAGAGAACATTGCTGGCAGAAAACTGTAGGCCATGGGAACAAAAATCAAAGTGTTACAAGCCCTGAATATTGCTGAAAAAAACCCTAAAAACCTAGACCTTGAGCAGTTGAAATGTTTTCATGCTCACTCACTCCACTGAAGGGCCTGTCTGTCTTCAAATGGAAATGGTGGAAGTGGAAATAACAATAAGGGGAAGGGGCATAAAGAAAGAAATGATGAATCAGAGCTTTGATCACACACACTGTCATCCCTCCATGGAGGTGATGTCCCACTAATCCCTGCAGGACACAGCTCAGCTCAGAGCAAAGCTCTGGATAGCTTTTGGTTCTCACCAGCCTTTAGAAAAATCAGTTCTACTGCCAATGGCTTACAAATATTTGTAAATCAGGTCAGCAATCCCAACTTCAAATATTCCATCTTGGCCCGGGTTTGTTTATGCAATATTTTATCAGCATGGAATAGAAAAAAAACCCCTTCATACTTTCATTTCCTCACAGGCAGCAGGCTGAAGAACACGGAGTTTAAGAAGCCCAAAACATCTTTCTTTTTCAGCTCTTTATTTAAGTCCTCATAGGAACTTTTTATAAACAGAGAGAATATTTAACTGAAGCCACTTCTTTGCTCCACTGAGTTTTGATATTACCCTATGTTTAGGCCAGCTGGGACATCTTTTGGAAAGCGGTCCTGGATTTATTAATGGTTCTCAGAACCTGCCCCTGAAAAACAACTTCCCTGGTATGGCAGGGAAGCCAGCATGGCAATAGGTCTGGAGGTAAATGCAGGTTTTGGACCCTATTTGTTTCTAATATTCAGCTTTAAGAATCAGATTACATGTTTGTTCAATACCAATAAACTTCCAGAGTTTTATAGAGTCATAAAAACACTACAACTGCTTCCATTTATGGCCTGTATATAATTTACTTGGGTAGGTTTCCTCTCTAATGGTGCAGTGCAAGTGATTTGAGTTCTATTAGCTGGAAACAGTACATCTACATTTGCAGAACTCTCATAAATAATTCTGCCCTGTGAATGGCATCCCATCCAGACTGCTGGGGGAGGAGGGGCTGGCAGGGGGCAGGGGCAGGAGAGGAGGGGAGAGACAGTACACATAGAGTACAATAGAAGGCTGTTCAGGCTTCACACACCTTAGGAATTCAGGGATCCTCTTTTTCACCAGCAGTAGCAAAAATCCCATTTTCCTGCTTAATTTGTGTGATGCTTTCAGCTTGAAATGTAACCACAGTTCACTGCAGGTTGAACTCATTTGGAGCTTTGCAGAGGCATTCGTTTGAAATGGTATTTCCCAGGACACAAAGAATTCCTGAGCAGTCTCCAAGATGCACTCAGCTCCCTGGAAGCTTTAAAGCAAGCAATGAAATGTTAGAGTGACTTACAGCTAAGTGAATTACTTGGTCTCAGGTACAAGCAGTGGAGAGCTGTATCTCAGGTTTAAGACCCTTCATCCAGAGCAGGGAAGGGGGCAGGGGGTCAGCCTGCACTTAGAGAGGGGATGTATCACTGTGCTAACACCCAAGCCAGAGGCAACATCATCTTTTTTGTCTCGACAGCAAGTAATGGTTAACTTACTCTGTTAGGACACTGACTGTAAGTGGGGCAGTCTGCCATCTCTCACTGCAAATGGCATTACAGGTAATGCGACTTGATTTTTCACAAGAAAACAAATCAATTAAAGAACATTGAGTCCTCTTCAAGAGAATCATGAAACAAAGGATTAGCAATCGTGGGGCACATTTCTTTAATGCAGAACTGGAGGATGCTCAAGGATAATGAAGAACTGGTATAGATTTACTCTTATTTAGGCTATTAGCCATGGGATTCTGATATGAAGTTCAGAGCTCTGATGCTGCTGCTTTAACACTGAGCAGAAGACAATCAGACTGGCTCTTAAATACAGACTTCCTAGCACTGACTTCAGTGGCTTCAGAAGCTCCCAGACCTATTTAACCCAGCAAAACTATGAGCTTGTATCATGGTTCTTTAAAAAATGTACCAAGTAAGTAAATAACAACTAAAAAGGAATTTGCAAGTTAGAGGATGATGCCAGAGAAAGGCTGAAGGGGTCATGAATAAATTTAGATTAGAAGGTAGAAAAAAAAGAACCATAAAATCATGACAGAATTATATCCTGGGATTACATTTCAAACAGTGCAGCAGGGGCAAGAATCTTAAATTCTTTTAAGGTAAAAAAATTTAGGAAACCTTGTAAAGCAGGATATGGGTCAGCCTAGAGTAATAAATGAAATGGGCAATATGAGTTCTTCTGTGGCTCACCTTGACACTTACTGGAGGAAAGCAGAGGATGGGAAGAGTCTGGATTGCTGCTCCATGATTGTATTTATTTGTTTCATTTTTATTCTGTATTGTATACATTGCAAACTGAGCTGTCCTGATGGGTATTTTTGTAAGCCTGGCTATTCTTTTCATTACAGCAAAGCTTGTATAATGGAAAAAGGATTTATTTCCAAGGAATTTTATGACCAAAATGGAATCAGACAAGGTTTGTACCTACTTTGTTCAGCCTCCTTTGCTCAGGACTGCTGGTTTAAGGTTCCTAGATCCTAAGAAATATTATCCATTTGCTAATGGCAATTGCTACATGCTGCAAGGCCCTAATTCTTTCACAGCCAGAAAGATGTCTTACTATCAGAAGCAAGAGGTAATTTTCTTCTTCTTCCGAGCTGTCCTTATGGTGCCTGGGATTAGTCTCAAAGAAACCCATAAACTAACATACATCAGCATTGTTCTCTCTGAGCTTTTCCTTGCTCTGATGTCTTGGATAAATTTCACATTACAGCAGGATGCCAGTCAAAATGGAAAAATCAGTCAGAGGAGCTGCCAGAGGAAAACCAGTTCTTAACTTGGTTGCATCCAGTACAACCAGCACAGGGTACTTGTAAAGCCACCTGTAAATCATCAAAAGTGCTTCTGTTCAGCACCTTTGTTGGAATAACAAAAATAAAGAAAACCATTGTAATGTGTTTGAAGTTTAAAAATAGGCACTAAATGAAAACCATTCCTTGTTATCTGTCTTGGATTAAAAAAAAGAATAAAAGGAACAGTCAGAAGAGGAAAAGCTTTATCCATGGTGTAGAAACCAGAGATATCACACTGGGGCTCTGAGTAAACGCAAATCATTGCCCAAAGGACCACAGAAAGACCAAAAGAAGCCTGCAAGACTAATCAGAGAGGCAAAAATGGGACTGGAAATAAAAAAGGATAACCTAGGTTTTGAAAAATAAGTGCACAGCAAGGAACTGATACGATTTTTGCAGCTGTTTTTACCCTGGAAGAGGTCAAGGAGGCTCCTGCACAGCTACTGATTCTTTGGGGGACACATCAGAGGTTGGCTCTCATGTTGAAAGGAGCTGGTGAAGCATATCAGAAGGTATTATAACAAATCACCCAGACCAAAGGATAGTCTTCCAAGAGTACCTAACGAACTCCACTGTGAAATTGCTGAATTAATAACTGGTGTGCAAGCTGAAATGTGAAAATGTCTCCATGTCAAGATACTTGAAGGCAGCTAATATGGTTTCAATTTTTAATGAGGATTCTATGTATGGTTCAGGAAACTACAGACTGGTAGCTCATCTGTAGCAGAGTAATTGATAGAAATTGTAATATGAAAGAGGATCCATGGATAAATAAAGAATAATGGGGAAGAGTCCATGCAGCTCTGTAAAGGGAGCTCATGCTTCACAGCCTGGTGTAGCTCTTTGAAGGAGTCAATAGACATGGGGCTAAGAGAGATCCAGCTGATAATGTATTTGCATTTCTAAAGGCCTTTTACAAAGTCTTTCACAGAAAAAAAAAAAAACCTTTAAAAAGTTAAGCTACTACAGAATGAGAGAGAAGGTCCTCACATAAATAAATATTTGTTGCAAATGTACAGGACACAGGTTCAAAACTGAATGATCAACATTCACAGGTAAGGGCAGTGGCTACTGGAATCAGCTTAGTGAATTGTAGTGAATTAGATTACCCAAAAAATGTCTGAAATTATTATGCCAACAAAAGACAGGGTGGCTGTGACAGCAGCCATAGCCATGCTGCAAGCACCTGCTGACCACTCTTGCAGTTCTGGTCTTTAATTCAGAAAGAAACACTAGAACAAAAAAAAAAAAACCCAAACAAAACCCACAAAACACACAAAAAAAAAACAAACCCAAAAGACACACACACAGAAAAACAAACAAACAAACAAATTTAAAAAACCCAGAATGGGCAGCAGATGTGATAAAAGGCTCAAATGTGTTTCTATTCCAGGAAGAGGTACATACACTGTGATCCTTCATCCTTCAAAGAAAGATGTTTGTATGAGACAAGGCACAGAAAAGGGTAGGAGAGATGTCTACAGAAGCAGGAGTGAAGGGAAGGGCCAAACAAGGAGCGTTTTGTAATAATTGTTCATTCCCTCTTCATGGCCAATTCCAGTCTGTCAGCTGGCAGGGTGTAACCCAACCAAAGGATGAAGGTTCTCCAGGTAACACGGAGTCCTCTGGGCAGTTCCCCAAAGGCAGCTGCAGACAATGGAAATCCTGCTCCTGTTCTAGGTGAAACTGGGAAGGACTGGGAAGATTCACACTCCCCAGAGGGATGTGAAATGCTATGGTACTATGTAGCAAGACTAACCTCTTTTAGGGTACGGCGCTTCAAGGTCCAACCAGGTGTTCCAGCAGAGACTCACGAACAGTGCTTCGAGCCTATAGCCCACAGGGTTGACTAGCCTGGATCGGTGCTGTTGCTCTGAGAGCGACTGATCTCTCTGCTGGCTTGCTCAGGACTGAGCTGAGCTTGTGTCTCAGGACTCACCTTTTATTGGCCCCCTGGTCCTGCTCATGCGCAGTGGGGGCCCACCCTAATTGGGCACAGGTGGGCTTGACACAAGCTCATGGCCACTCCCTGGCAATTAGCAGCACCTGGTTGCCTCATTACACTACAGTACTACCTTGGCCTCAGTCCTTCTGGAGCCACAGGTAACCAGGGATCTGCTCCACTGTCGCACCCACCCCTTGGCACCCATTAGACCCCCACTAGGAAAGGGCACTCGAGGTCAGAGCATTCTGAAACTGTAAAGTCCTTGTCATAGGTGGTTATCAGGAGCAAATGATGCTCTTCAGAGCATTTACCTGTCCTCACTCTCAAAATCAAGTTGGTCATGAGCTAAGTATCTATACAGACCACTACTATTTTCTGTCTTCTGTGGACCCAGGTGTTGGACATGGTGAATGTTACACAGCAAGCTGAATGTTACACAGCAAGAGCATTGAAATGATGCTCTGCCCACAGGGGGAGACATGTGTGTGCCATGTAAACACAGGGCCAAACACAGAGGGACAACATCTTGCAACAGACTCACTGATCACACTTCCCTACTGCCGTTGTATCAGAGCAAAGATCAGAAGATCTCCAGCCAGTCCTTTACAGACAAGTGGCTTGATATAAAAAGCTGCTTGGAGAAAACTCCTCCAAGTGGGGACTAGTTTAACAACACCCTCTGAACAGTCATTAATGCTTTTGATATTAAGGAGTAGAAAAAGCTTTAGATCAAGACATTTGAGTCAAATCTATTTACGATGCTCTTATCTCCTTTAAGGCAAAATTAACCATACCAGCTGGGAGTCCACAGAGAATAAATGGCTACATCACATCAAAGAAATTATCTCCATCAGCTATGATGGACTAACCTTTATTGTTTGAATCATCTCCTTCAGAACTTCTTTGGTTGCCTGCCAAAATCATGAAGGTGTAATCTGCTCTTGATTCATAACCTGGCTCCTGAGAGAATGCCTTTTCCTTCTCCCTTCCTTTGAAGCACTGGGCAGAGAGAGACACAGGCAAGCCAGGAAGTTTAGCAGTAAACCTGCTCTAAAATTGCACTTAAAGCAGCATTAGTAACTTTCATTTCCAAGTTCAGCATTTCTTGCTCTTAGGTCTCAGTAAAAATCTTTGCCATGGAGCCTGCTGGAATCTTCCTCAAGATCTTAACTCTGGATGCTCTTTGGTGTCTTTTTCTCCCTTCTCCTCATCCACAGGTTACATTTCACACCACGGATCATAAGAAAATTGCTCACAAGAGCTTCCCAGCTACAGAAGGGACTTAAGGCTTTAGCCAGTCCTCTCATCTGCTCTGATCTCTTCCTGGAGATAATAAAAGTGTGGCTTTTACATCTTTGCTTTACAGTACTGGGCAATGTTACATGGGTTGTGAAGGAAAGCATGATAGGGGCACCCCAAGGACCCTTCTCAGGCAATATCAGGCAATAGGAGTTGGTCCTTTGAACCAACCTCCTGGTTCAGCCAGCATCCTGTCAGTGCCAGAGAGATCAGTGGGAGCTCTTGTTTTGAGTTGTGTGATAATTAAAGACACATCAGCATCTGTTGATCATTTTATCCCCCTAAGTCTACAGGAATTCTTGATGAGGAAGAATTTCTAAATGAAGAGATTAATGTGCAGTGCAAATTGCATGATAAAGCCCTGCAGATGATACCCATAATGCTGGCTGGGATTCTCTTGTAGTGACTGGGACATTTCTTGCAATTGCTGCCTCCAAACCAGCCTTAGAGTGTCCCACAGACAGGTTTTTCTTATTTCATTACTAAGTGTTCCAGCACAATGAAATATGAACAGGTTCAAAAAGATCCATCAAAAATTTTGGCAAGTGTGAAAAGAAGTCAGGTACCTGTGGCAACTCTCTGACAACATCACAATAAAACACCCGAGCAGTTTATTAACACCACTAGAACTACACTAGCAATGGGTGCAGTTTTGAGAGGTTATACCAGAGCCCTTACACCAAGGGGTAAAACCTCTATTACAAGTACTCAACTCAGAAAATCTCCTTTTCCCACTCAGCATACAAGATTTCAGCGTGGTCCAGCCAGATAAAAAGAGTTGTGTGTGATCTTCAGATAGATAAACAAAGAATTATTTGGTTATTTTACATCTTAGGCAATGGTGAGACTAATGTTGGAATAGTGCATTTAGTCAAGTGAAAAATTGAAGATAGTGCAGCAAACAGCAATACAATTATTTGAAAATGAGTTTTCATGAAACACTGAAGGAGTTCAATACATTCTGACTGGCAAAAAAAACCCAGACAAGACTGAGAAATGAGTTGTTATATGGTGTGTAAACAGCCTCCAATGGAAGGAAATGAATAGGTGCTCACCAAAGTATTAGAGGAAGTGACCACCAGCTGGGAGGTAAAACTGCAGAAATTCATAGAATCATAGAATCATAGAATAGGCTGGGTTGGAAGGGACCTCAGAGATCATCGAGTCCAACCCTTGATCAACTACTGCCACAGTCACTAGACCATGGCACTGAGTGCCACATCGAGTCGCTTTTTAAATGTCTCCAGGGACGAAGAGTCCACCACCTCCCCAGGCAGCCCGTTCCAATGTCTGATCACCCTTTCCGTGAAAAAATTCTTTCTAATAGCCAATCTGAACTTCCCCCGGCACAACTTGAGACCCTGCCCTCTTGTCTTACTGAGAGTTGCCTGGGAAAAGAGACCAACCCCCGCCTGGCTCCAACCTCCTTTCAGGTAGTTGTAGAGAGCAATGAGGTCTCCCCTGAGCCTCCTCTTCAAAGCAGAAATAAAAGTATTGACAACTGGAAGAATCTCTGGTGGCTCAGAAGTTCAGGCCTCACCTTACCAAATAAAACCTGGATGCTACTCTGGGTGGAGCTTTGGCCAAACACAAGTTATCTGGGTCAAGGGTTTTTTTTTTATCTTGGTTCAAGGGTTGGACTCGATGATCTCTGAGGTCCCTTCCAACCCAGCCAATTCTATGATTCTATGATTCTATGATTCATTCTTCAGCTAACTGGGAAAAAGAGTCTGTCAGCAGCACATCAAATCAGACTAAATACCACAATGCTTCTTCCGAGCCAAAAGCTGGGCATTTGAAATCAAAAAGTTATGTTCAAAGAAGAATAGCACAGCTCATTCATGCAGAGAATGCTTAGAAACCACCAGAACTGGAGTGTTATTCTCTACGACATCATCTCAGTCTTCCTGAGCACATGCATGAGCTTTAACAAAATGATCACTCTGGTGTTTCTTTCCCACCCTGTTGCTTTCTTCCTCAAATGTTGTTTCTTTTCTTCAAGGACAGTGTCAGGTTTGCTGCCCCTGCAGTGCCCCATGGGCATGCTGGTTAAAACCTATTGGTCTGGCAGCATCTGCACTTGCTGCCCAGCAGGAAATTCTGATATTTCAATCCCTGTTTTGTATCATTTGGAGATGGAGTTTTTAAGGGAAGGTTTGTGTTCACTGAAATATTGCAGAACAACAGGAACCTGAAATGTAGAAATGCTTTGGATGAGGCTGATGAAAGTATCCTGCTACAGATTATTTGTCTCCATTTGGGTGAACTAGACAAAAATATTTCTCACTGTTCAGTTCAACATAACTGCATTTTCTGGGGTTTTTCCCTATTTTGTGAAGGCTGAAGAGCTTTGTCTTCCGTGCAGCACAGCTGCCTATCCGTGCACCAAAAGCAGTAATTGTACTATATATATAAAAGAGAAATTAGCTTTATAATAAGTGAGTGAAAAGCAATTATTTTGGAATTAAATATTTACTTCTGCAAAAAAATTTTTCCTGATAGAGATCTTGACTTTGTGGAAATAACCCTTGAGCTGACATTTCTCTATATCCACACCCTGGCACATCTGAATTCAGATGGTCAGTTCATAGGTGCTCATCCTAGAACTCTTTACAGCTGCCAGAAGGCAGAAACCTCCCAGGTGTTTCAGTCCTTTCTAAAACAGCCACTTTGCAGGTCTCAAGAGAAAGAAAGCATTTCCTGCTCTCTCTGTGATGTACACACAGAATCATAGAATCCTAGGGGTTGGAAGGGACCTCGAAAGATCATCTAGTCCAACCCCCCCTGCCAGAGCAGGGCCACCTAGAGCACTTCGCATAGGAACGTGTCCAGGCGGGTTTTGAATGTCTCCAGTGAAGGAGACTCCACGACCCCCCTGGGCAGCCTGTTCCAGGGCTCTGTCACCCTTACAGGAAAAAAATTTTTCTGGATATTCAACTTGAACCTCCTGTGCTCCAATTTACACCCATTACCCCTTGTCCTGTCACTGGTCACTACTGAGAAGAGCCTAACTCCATCTCCCTGACACTCACCCCTTACATATTTGAAAACATTGATGAGCTCACCCCTCAGTCTCCTTTTCTCCAAACTAAAGAGACCCAGCTCCCTCAGCCTTTCCTCATAAGGGAGATGTTCCACTCCCTTAATCATCTTAGTAGCTCTGCACTGGACTCTTTCAAGCACTTCCCTGTCCTTCTTGAACTGAGGGGCCCAGAACTGGACACAATACTCCAGGTGCGGCCTCACCAATGCAGAATAGAGGGGGAGGAGAACCTCTCTTGACCTACTAACCACACCCTTTCTAATGCACCCCAGGATGTACTCTTGTTCCATTGCTAAAATCTGGCAAATTACCTCATCCTTCCATAAAATGGAGCAAAAGGCTCCCTAAGTAGATTTGGCTGAATCCCCTTGTGGCTGTGAAGTTTTGGTGACCAAGTCAAGCAAAGCTGAGCTGTAGCAGTTCAAAAATGTGAGGTGGCTGTCATAGAGGGTGGGCACTGAAAAAGACTGAAGGATGTTCCCTGGGCATCATCTGGGAATTCCGTGGCACGAGCAGGAACTGTGTCCCTACACAGGATCAGCCCCCACACCATGACCTTGAAATGTCCATCTGTCTCACTCACCCAGATTCCCATTTCTGTAAAACAACAGCCACAGGATTGCTTGGGATTTTTTGCTTATTTATTTTACAAAAGTATGGGATTAACCAGTGAAAGTGAATCTAAAATGATTTCTCTGCTTCTCAGCTATTTTCCTTGGGATCCCTTATTCCACATGGAGAATTCATAGAATTCATAGAATTAGCCGGGTTGGAAGGGACCTCAGAGATCATCTAGTCCAACCCTTGACCCACCGGAGCAGTTGCTAGACCATGGCACTGAGTGCCACATCCAGTCTTTTTTTAAATGTCTCCAGGGACAGAGAATCTACCACCTCACCGGGCAGTCCATTCCATAGCCTGATCACCCTCTCCGTGAAGAAATTCTTTCTAATATCTAACCTAAAGAGAGAAGCAGGCACATTCAGGATAAGATAATCAGGTCTGGGTTTCATGTGAATTTTAGGGTGAGATGATGCTTGAAACTGCACTTACTCTACCACCTACCTCTCTGCTGACTATAAACACCTCCAGTAAGATTAAGCTTGTACAGGTAGGTACTTCTGCAAGTAGTAACCACACAGCAGCAAACAACAGCATCATGACTTGCTCTGCAAACACAGTGCTCAAGAAAGTTCTGTCAGAGAATCCCCATGTAAACTAAAAATATCAGTTGATACTTTGGATTTGTTTTACTGTAGGATGTGTGCATGGATCACTCCCCCCTTGGTAAAATGAAAGCTTCAGTACTGATTCACCCCTCAGCTCTATTGTGAAGATATATTCATTAAATCTGGCAAAGGAGGAAGATTTTATGGTGAACCACAAGAGAAAAAACCCAGCAAGAAATTAATAATTCTGTATTCAGTGCTGTATGCAGTAAATAATGCATGGAGCCACACACTGAACGATGAGACTAAATGAAATATTGAAGAGCTGCTCATTCAGCAAGCAAGTCTGTTCTGTGTGCTGAATGAGGCAGGGATTCTGTCGAAAGAGAAGTGATAACATATTTAAGACTGTATTAGAGTGCAGACACACAGGGAGACCAAATGAAGATTGTGCAGATACCCTTAGATCTGGTTCTTCCTAAATGGGGTGCTTGACTTTGTGACCTTGAAAATGGCTTAGTAAAATATTCTTGGGTTTGGCTTATTTTTTTTCTTTCCTGTTATTTTCCTGTCTTAATTTTTTTAACACCTGTTTTACAGATGGTAGCTGAGACAGGTAGTCCTTAGCTGAGACACTCAAAGAAGGACAGCTCAAAAACTTGAGCTAGGTGGGAAGTATATAAAATCAGACAAGAGAGAGACATCTGTCAGACAGAAGAATGATGATATTCTTTGTATACAGATAGACAACTTTTCTGCCTGCCTTGGTCCAGCATCAATGACAAAAAAGAGGCTTGAAAGCCCCCAGAATCACAGCAGAGAACCACCCAAATTCTTATTAGACACTTTTCTTAAATGTATAATCCTGTTCCCAAGAGCACACAAAGCCTGACATGCTGTAAGACTGAACTTTTTTCTCTGGAGTTCTGTAGGCACCAGGTCTTCAGGGTACTCTCATTTTTAAAACAAGTGCAAGGCTAATGCTTGTTTGGGACTGTAGAACTAACACATTAGGTAGGCTCAGTAGTAATCTGAATGCTATTTGTCTAAATAACCAGCCAGGGAACTACACGATTTCTTGCCTTCACCTTCCAAGGTGATAAATGCTCTTACATGGCTCCGAGATTGCTCTTCATTTTTTAAGATAAATAAAGGTTTGTGAAGAAACATAAGTTTTTTATGAAAAACTCTGGTTTTCCTTTAACTTCTGTCATTATTTCATTTGTGCTTCAACTTTGTATTAAGCCTCTGTGTTACCACACCACAGCCCATTACTCATCCTCCCACACATGTGCAGTCAGAAAAGAAAGAGCCCTCTCTACTTTCTACATTTCTCCTCCTCTCCCCCTTCTGCATTTTCTCTTGTTCTCCTTTGCATGTTTGCTCACCTCCCAGTTCTTACCCCATTCACATTCTGATCATTTACAGTCACTACGCAAGCCCACAGTACCTGGACACATCCATTGCCTTCTGGAATCCCACCTGGAAACCTCTGGGATGGAGCAGCAATGGTGTCAGGATCCTTGGCTGCATCCAAGATGTATGAAGAGATCCTGGTGTTAAAGACAAAGAAAGAGGAGTGATTGCTTTTTCTCTTGAGCCTCTAAAGGCTGTAGATGTGTGTACATGTCCTGCTCTTCCTCCCTCCAGCTGCCCTAGCATCTCACCCATCTTCTTCTCTTGCTATTTCTTGTTTTGCTGTAAGGATCAGGTCTCCACTGCTGGTATTCAACTGATCAGCATCTGGATCTCAATAGATCCAGTTGGCTTTCTCACTCAAAACAGAAGAGCCTCCAGGGGGGTAATATTCCACTAGGATGACTTGAAGTCAGGCTCTGGGACCTGGAAAGACACATCCGTGGCAGCAAAAAGCCATCAGAGAGATGCTATCCACCACTTCTTCCTAATTCAGAGATCTGGCTGAGTCAGGAGGCCACAGCAACACAGCTTACATTTTATTCCTCACTAAACATTCCTCAAACATCCACAAAATGGTTCATCTCAACTTTCTGCTGTCCCTTCCTCCTCAGGGATGTCTGTGCATATCCCTTGTGGACCACCACAGGGGCTCAGGCATCTATCACCAGAAACACAGCTCTGCAGAGCCTCATCAGCCTTGAAGTAATGTGTAGGAGATGTTCTAGTGGTTAGGAAATAAGCACCATATTCATCAACCGGAGTGCATTTCTTCTCCATATCACAAATATCTCCTATAACTCTGGACAGGAATTCAAGCAAAAACCATTAAATAACTTTCTCTTTTCCAGAGACCACAAAGGGCTGTGAGCAAATAGTCTGATCTCACTGTTGTGTTGCTAAATGGGTAAAACAAGGTAAAAGTAATATATAACCCTTGACATTGCTGTGTCTCAGTTCCTCATCCCACAGAACTAAGTTTTACAGTGGAGCAGGGGAACTTCAGCTGGGAGGTGTCCTGCTCCTGAACACAGCAGCCCAGACTGAGATAGATGATCCACACTGAAATACATAACCATTAATTTAAAAAAGGAAAATATCACATATTCATTATTTTTCCTATCATGTTTCTCTTCCAATACACACTCATAAATAGAAATGAAAGAACAAGTAATGTGCCTTTAGTTACTGTGTTTGTCTGTTTCCCAGTCATAATTCATGACCTGCTTCACCAAACAGGAGAACAAATACATTTGCTTTTGATAAATTAAAATAGTTTGGTGTATTTCTTTACTATAGTCCTCCTTTTTTTATTTTTTTATTTCTTCCCCCCCTTTCTTTCTCTTTTGTAGTGCTTTTCTTACAGTGATTCTCTTCGCTTGCTCTGCTCCAAAGACCACACACTGAGTGTAATCCTGGTACCTGTGACACCACAAGTGTGTCAGAACAACTCCCCTAAGTCTTAATCTGGTGTTTAGCATCTGAAAAGAAGCAAGACTTTATGAACATGAGCACAGCTGGCAGGAAGAATGGGAGCCTGTGGTCACCCATGGGGAGAAAGATCCCCACCAGTGATGCTCAGACAGGCTTGGACAGCCCACCTACCAGGCACTTGAGGGCATGAACTCTCCAGCATTTGAAAAACCCTCCAGAATCCTCAGTGCAGACCATCTCCCAAAGGATCTGATCAAGAACCCTGTGTTGTGCAAAGCAGACTGGGACAGAGGTGGATGGCAGGGACAGGGTCCAGTGCCTCAGCTGGGAGATTCAGGGTGACAGAATGCATTTGTAGGTGAGGAGCTGCATCTCCAGGACTCAGAAGTTTTGTGTTTGAGAGGCAGAGGAGCCTGGGGTGATCAGTATTCAATGTGGAGAAAGCAGTTAGTGGAGATTTTATGTTGGATAGAGACAGAGGAAATTATCTGCATCATGGGCACTCAGGAAGGGATTAATTTCTCCTAATTTGAACTGTCTATCAGGAAGACATCTACAGCTAAATAGTCTGTTGTCTGCCTTGAGACAGAAGGAGGGAAACAGGCATTTTCAGGGTGTGAGCCAACAGTTTCAGATACCTCCTTGAGGCTGAACTCCAAAATCCACAGCTCTCACCAAGTCTCCCCTGAGTGGCTCCTTTAGAGTCATCTGCACTTGGTGGGGTGAATCCCACCCTCAGGTCCTCATGCAAAGGCAGCTCCCAGGAACCTTGAGGATTTCTAACCAAGTAGGTGATCCAACATTATTTCCATTAGAATTAGACACAACAGGACACTGGGATTCAGAGCCTGGGGGAGCCCCACACTAATTGTTCCAAGTCTGGAGCAGTGGTGTGTAGAAAAACCACTAGATCCAGAAGTGAAGGAGAAAAAACTGGATACCTTTCCCTGCCAGAAACTTCTGTTAGACTGTTCTTGCATCAAGGAGTTATTTTTTATTAAGCAGGTGTCATTCCAGAACCATTTCTTCAGTAAGATTAATCATGCAGAACAAGAAGAATATATAATATTCTGCTCCAGCTGGAATTTGCCTTGGCTGCAGCCCATCTCTGGAGACAAGAATAAAGGGAATCATGCACAGGGGAGTGAGGAAGCACAGGAGGAAGACAAGAAAACCATGCAGGCAGAGTGATTACTTTCTTCCTGCTACTGGCAGAATACTGAGCTTGTTGTCCAGGTCTTCAGCAATCAGGTACTACTGAAAGTAGACGCTACCCAGAACTATGAACCCAAGGTGCAGCAACTCCTGGAGCAGTGGCTGGCCCCAGGCATGGAGGCTGGGTGCAGGTGGGCTGAACTTGTGAAGGAGTTTTGTTGGTACCCCTAAGGTCTCTCAAAAATTAAAAGCTGTTGACCAGCTGCCTAAAGGAAGGGTGTGCAGACATCCTAGAAGTCAATGTGCTCCACGTTCTGTACATATCTTAAAAGTCAGCAGCAAGGACACTTTTCAAGATGGCCCAAAACCCCATAAATAGTAAAGGAAACTATTTCAGGCAACATCCCAAAAGTGATTCATACCTGAGGGAACAGCAGCAGCTCTGCATGATACCTCAGCTGAACAGGACAGCAGTAAGGCAGGTGCAGAATTTGCTCCAGGAGTTGCTTGAGCTTGCTCCTGGCAAGCTCAAGAGAGAGCTGTGCTCTTCCAGGAAAGGAAAGCTATGAGTCTCTGGTTGGAGCAGAGCAATTTCACCAGCTGCCTCTGGGAACAGTGTAGATTGTAAATCAGCATGAAGCACCACAGAGGAAATTGCTAAGTACACCCAAGTGGCTGCAGCACAGCCCCAGCACCATCCTGCTGGTAGATTCACTGCCTGGAGATGGATGGATGCTTCAGAGTGTGCACACAGGGAAGGCTGCAATGAGAACAGCAGCAGCCATGGGGAGGCTTTGCAGATCACAAACTGGTTGCTAGCTGATGAAAAGCACCTGAGAAGACCTGTCCATTCCCAGTAGCAGGAACTTGGGCAGGTCAGGGATCTGGGAGCTGGTATCTGAAGGACATTTAGTGCTGACTGACTCAGCAGCTGGGTCTGATGGGCAGGGGGCGAATGTGCTGCCTTAAAGTACATCCATTTTCTGCTGGAACATTCCTCCACTGGATAATGTCACTTCTTCAGTAGGTGTATTAGCTTCAGCAGAATTGTCATTGTTTTCTCAGGACTGAGGTGGCATTTCTGCACTGAGATAACTCTGTGCTCTGCAGTCACTAAGGGCACAGTAGTTAGGACACTCATGCAGACTAGAAAGGCTGAAAGGCCAGATCCTTGCTCCAGCTTTACTCACTGGCCTGGGACCCAAGAGAATTCACAGCTCTCTGAAGCAAAACAAAACCAATCCAGCTCAAAGTGGGACTCCGCATGAGATGCTGCTCCCCAATACCACAAACCAGCAGGAGAAAGCCAGTAGGGAAAGTAAAAAAACATTTAAGAAGGTAAAGAGACTGGAAGTTATCCTTGCTTGCCAGCTCTGGGGTCATTTCTGCAAAGAACAAATGAAAGATCCAAACAGAGACTGGGGGGCTGGCCAGGTGGGACTCTGCTCCCCACAGAGCCACCAGCATTGTCCCCCTGTCAGGAGACCCCAGAAAGGGGTTTGCAGCAAGCAGGACCTCTGGCCCTTGGGTTTCAGTGTACAAGGGGCAGACACTGATCACCATGCAGAGGAAAAACACAAGTGTGTGCCAGCAGAGGGAAGAGGAGAGGTTGGGGGGGAAAAAAGAGGCCCTGGGACATCTATATGTGTGTGGTTATACTGTTAGCTACACCTCTCACTGCTACACCTCTCACTACTACACCTCTCTGTGGGGGACAAGGCAAGGGGAAGACTGTTCTCAGCAGAGCAAAGAGGAACAGAAGTTTTCTGAACCACTACGATCTCACCAAACAGAACTGGAACTCCCACTACTGGTCATCAACTTAGGCAGGATGGGAAAAAACTCCATTAATAAATATATTTTTTTTTAATAATGAAAAAGAAAAAAAATAAATCAGAATGGCAACAAACACCCTCCCATCTCTAATGTATGATTACATTTCAAATGTAATTACAAATGTTTCCAGAGCATGCAGATGTATTTAGGCTCACAAAGCAGAGCTAATTTATTCATAAGCAGATCTGCAAGGCTGCCCAGGCAGCACCCACTCCATATTCAAGGGGATTATTAAATTGGTGGGTGTGAAGGGTTTTTCTTTGCAAGAGTCTCCAGTGCATAGATGCAGCAGGCAGGCAAATGAGAGAAAGACAGGAACGACAGGCAGGACAGGCAGGCAAGAGGGACCTATTTTGCATTACGAAAAAAATTGTCACAATGACAGCCCCAAACTGGCAGCATTGCCAGAGGGAAAAAGACTGCAGAAGGCTGGAAGGCAAACAGCTCTGGAAAGAGGGAAGCAGCCCAGCAGGGACTGGTACCTTGGCAGGGCACATCCATGCTCTGGGTCAGGCTGTTGTCTCTCATTTGGGGGATGTCTGGGAGGTGTTCCTGCTCAAGCCCCTCTGGTACCTCTGGAAGCCACCGAGGGAGAGAAAAGCAACAGAGAATCAGCTTCTCCAGCACCTGTGCTGCTTGGACTGCCTGCAGAAAAAGGGAGGTGAGAGGTGATAAGATTTTTAATCTGCACCTCAGCAACTCCTGATCCCACTCATGTTCCTATTTTGCTCCTGTCATTAGTGATTTCAGGTGCCTTGGCTGATTTTGCATTGGGGCAGGATGATGGATATGTTGGAAGGTGCAGGGGTAATGAATGTGAAGTGGTTGAGTGGCTCCTGCTGCCTCTCTCTGGGTCAGGGCCAGCTTCAGAGTGATGAGAGGCTGCTCCTTGCCAGCTCCTTGGCTACTGAGGTCCCAGGGCAGCCATAAAGTGACCTGGGCACAGCAGCAGCAAGTGGAGATCAAGGCTATGGGACCTGAATGAGGCAAAACATAACCCCAGAAGTCCCAGGTGGCTTGTTCAGAGGGGCTTCTGTCCCACCAAATTAAACATCAAGCTGTGCCAGGGCTTTTCTTGGTTTTACAGGTGAATGGAAAAAAAAAATTAAAAAATAAAAATAAAAAAATCAGTATTTTTCTTTTGACCTTTCCTTTCATTTTTCCCCTTTTCCCCTTGCAGTTTCTTGAAACTTTCTCGACTTTGGGATAGCAGTGGAGCTGTAAGAGAAAAGTGAATTTGTCACAGTGTCACTTTCATGAATCAGAAACATTTGTAAAGTTAAAAAGTAGAAAAGGGGGAAAAAGGGCAAAAATCGCTTTTCGTATTCTTCAGGAAAGAGAGGAAGAGGAAAAAAAAAAAACAACAACCAAACAAAAAAAACTAAAATCAACATGGCATGTGTTGAAAATATGTCTTGTCAAAACCAGAGATGGAGAGGAATGATGGATCTAACCCAAATTTCTCAAGGGAGAAACAACTTCACCGTTTCCTAACTTCTCATAAAACCATTTCTTTGTTTCCCAGAGCTCTCTGGTGAGCTTGGATCCGCTCACAACTGCAGAGCTGGGGTGAAACCAAGTAGATCTGCAGCTCAAAACTGTGTCTGATAGCCCAGGGGGACAGAGGAGGGGCCATCCTGCTACCTGATGAGAGCAGATGGGATGCACCTGCATGTGGTGAGAGGCATTGTGGGAGTATCATCTTCTGCTGAAATCCAGCTAAGAGCAGAGCCCCAGGGGGCATTGATGCTGCAGCTACGAGTGGCCAAAAAGCTGGGATGAAGAATGGAGATGAAGAAGCCCTAAAGCATCAGGGATGGGCAAAAGGCCACCAAGCAAGGAAGAAAGGAAAGAGATGTCATCCTAAGTTTCATTTTGATGAGTTTTGTTTTTTCCAGTGAACACAGGGCAGTGGTTTTCTGGTGCCTGAGTGCTGGCCTGGCAAGCTGAGGGACAGCCAGCAGCTCTGAGCTCACAGCAGCTGCAAAAGCTGGACCCAGCCCTGGGGAGGCTGAGGATGGTGCTGAAGCATCAGCCTGTTCCTTTAGAAGTGACAGGTTGGAAACCTCCTGGAAATGGAACACCTTTCAAGGAGCAGAAGCCAGAGGGCAAACTCCCCCAAGCCCTGTATAGAGGTGTGAGGGCACAACAGGGGTAGCAGGGCAGGGACTGGTGACCTTGGAATGCGGACAGGGAGGTGAGAGCAAAGAGATGGAGAGCTACAAGGATGCTGAAGGGACTTGAGCATCTCTCCTGGGAAGAAAGACTGAGAGCCCTGGGGGTGTTCAGCCTGGAGAAAAGAAGGCTGAGAGGGGATCTAATGAAAGTCTGTCAATATCTGAAGGGTGGGGGGCAAGAGGAAGGGGCCAATCTCTTCCCAGTGGTGCCCAGTAACAGGTCAAGGGATACTGGGCTGAAGGTAGAACACGGGAAGTTCCAGCTCAACCTGAGGAGAAACTTCCTGACTGGGAGGGTGAGGGAGCCCTGGCCCAGGCTGCCCAGAGAGGTTGTGGAGTCTCCTTCTCTGGAGCCTTTCCAACCCCCCTGGATGTGTTCCTGGGTGCCCTGCCCTGGGGGATCCTGCTGGGGCAGGGGGGTTGGACTGGATGTTCTCTAGGTGTTTCTTCCAACCCCTGACATTCTCTGATTCTAATAGTCTCTATTTCACTAGGCATGCTGATGCTCCAGTGTTTCCTTCTCTACACAAGGAATTTGCTTTACATCCCCTTTACACCCTTACCGGGGAGGGGAGATTTAAACAGCCTAAGCCACATGGCTTTTGAGTTTTCTAGGACCCCAAAAGAGAGTTTTTTCTCATGCCAATCAGCAGGGAGGGTACCAGGTTCCATGACAGCCCCTCCTGGGACAGGGTGTGCTCTGAGGGGAAGCTGTCCCTGTTCCCCTTGGCTCTCCCAGGAGCTCCTGGGAATGTTCTTCCTCGGCTGATCTGCCACAGAGGCCTGAATTAGCCACACATTTACTTCGTCAAGCAATTGAGCAAAAAGTTCCTGGGGAAAACTCTATCTCTGAAGTAATTATACTAATTAGAACAGTGATTATTTGCATGCTCTCTACTTTGGCTGAACACTGGAACTAAGTCAACGTCTTAATTTGCCCTCCTTGAGTAACACAGAAAAGCAGTCAGGAAACCCAGAGCCCCTTTCTGCCCAGCACCCCAGTACCCTCCTACCAAGACACAAACACACTCTGTGTGTTCATGGCAGGAAAGTTCCCTTCTCTCTGGGACCTCTGGAGGCACAAGAGTTTTTCAAGTTCAAATCAATTTGGAGGCATTTAAATCCAGCGAGGACCAGGGAGAGCCAGCAATGCTCAAAGAGCTGCATCTTCCAGGCAGGTCCTGATGGGTTTTCCTTCCTTAAAAAAAAAGAGAACATGTTCAAAGGAGAATGAGCCCCTCAAGGTGGCCAGGAGGGCAGCACCGGGCACAGAAGCAGCTGCACAGGGCACTTGGATATGATGGTGCCAGGATGTTGTCACCTGCCATCCTTACACAGGGGACAAGTGACATTATCCCTGAGTGGCCAATTTCTCCCTTTGCTCTTTGCTTTTCAAGACCATTCAGGTGAGCACCCAAGGACACACAGAAGTGCATTTTCAAACTACCTGCCTGAATAGTCACAAGGCTTTATATGGAACAGCATCACATGGAAGTATTTCTGCTGGAAGCACTTGCACAGCCCCCCGGTCAGGGATGAATCCTCCATCAGCTCAGAGATCACTGCTGGGGCTCAGAGTGGCAGTGGTTTGGAGAATTGCTGGTGGCTGATAAATAGGAGCTAGAGAAGGTGATGAATTCACTAAATAATTTTCACTAGTGGACACATCTGAAGGATTTTCTACCTTTTTCCTTACATTCCAAGAGCAGAAAAGGCAGCTGTGTTTTTCACATCTATTATTCACCCAGACTTCATCCACTCCTCTCCATGGACTGAAATGGCTAAAGCTTGCACTTCACTTTGGAAAACTATTTGGTTTCTTGGCTTCAGTTTTCAGGAGTGACTTCTGATCTGAGACAGTACTGCAGTCACAGAGAGAACATGCAAAGCTGTCTCTTCTGTAAGGAAATGGATTGGCTTCTGACAAACATCAGCTCTGTCAAGGTGTATCTAATTGAACCCCAAGGCATGCAAGTCTCATTTGGAAATATGGTTGGGTGTTTATTTTCATTGCTGTTTGGCCATAGTCTCTGCCTCCATCATGATTTTACCTGGAATTACACTAAGGGAACTGCATAATCCCATGTCCTGCACATGATGCTTGTGGCCTGTAAAGAAGTCACCCAGCTGCTTGCCCACTCATGCAAAAAACCCATCTTGCTCATTGAAATATTATCTTTGATGCTGCTTTCTTGTGATGCAACATACAGGGAAGCACAGAAGCCAAACATGAGCAACACCGGATGATTTTTGATGCTAGTAATAGTGCAGTAGAATCAGTCAAAATGCTGCAGTTCTTCAGTTTTTTAGGCTGTGCAGTCTGTGAGCCAATCCCGACTGCAAAGAAAAAAAAGTCTGGATCTTTCCAGCAAAGCAAGGAGAAAAAATAATCAGTTAACTTACAGCTCCTAGCCCTGAAGTAATTGTGTATGACATGCAGACCCCTCCTCCCTCAGTCCAAGGCAATGGTATTGCTTTCCAATTTGATCTTGACTGCCATAAATTGATTTCAGAGCTCTGGCCCCTTGCTCTGTCTGAGCTGCTAACAAAGCCAATCAAGCTCTGGCTGTTGGTTACAGACGACCTGGTGGGGATAATTACATTAGAACTGTCAGGCTCTGGAGGGACATGGCACAACTTCAGAAATGTTGGAAAGCCTTCTGAATATCAGACATTGGAGCCCAAACTCAGAGCTGTGACCGCTGCCTTGAAGTTTGGCAGAATCTGTTTTGAGCAAGTTATGGGACTGGAGTTTAAACTCTCCTTTGGTGAGGAGCAAGGCCAGAGAGAAATAAAAAACATCCTCACATCAATCCCATTCTTTGTGTTTGGTGATGCTCAGAGGCCTGGGTTTCATATGCATGGTGCATTATCCACAGGCAAATATGTGCAAGAAAATTATGGCAGGGAAACACAACTGAGACTGCCACAGGTACAGCTTCAGGGCATCATGTAACAGGGAGCACACAGTTTCCAGCACCATCTAACACCCTCAAGAAGGGGAACTGAAAGACCACAAAGTGGTTGCATCCAGTAAAAAAAGAAAGGGAAGGTCAAAGGTCTTTCTGACATCTTTACCCCAGATGCAGAAGCCAAACAAATGGGGAAACAAAACCCAGTAAATTTAACCACCAGTCACAGAGGAAAATTTATTGCCTCACCTGAATTTTGATCAACAAAACCTTAAGTATGTGAGTAAGACCCAGGAAAGCCATTTGCAAGATTCCTGAGTTTCCTAGGAATACCAGTAAACCATGACATTGCCACCATTGTTTTTGTCCATCTCTAATGCTCCAGCTGAACAAGTGGATATTGCCTTATTTTTGTTAGAATAAGGAGAGTTCTTAAACATTCCTTCCTATCTCTTAGTGCTGTAGAAGCCAAGTGCCAATAAACCTCTCTGCAGGCGTGCTCAGAAATGAGCCGAGCCTGTGCTTGGAGACTCACCTTTTATTGGCCCCCTAATCCAGTTCATGCACAGTTGTGCCCACCTTAATCAGGCACAGGTGGGCTTGACACAAGCTCATGCCACTCCCTGGCAATTAGTGGCACCTGGTTGCCTCATTTCACTACATCTCAGTAAAGAAATGCTTTTTAATATCCAACCTAAACCTCCCCTGACACAACTTGAGACCCTGCCCTCTTGTCTTGCTGAGAGTTGCCTGGGAAAAGAGCCCAACCCCCCCCTGGCTCCAACCGCCTTTCAGGGAGTTGTAGAGAGTGATGAGGTCTCCCCTGAGCCTCCTCTTCTCCTGGCTGAACAGCCCCAGCTCCCTCAGCCTCTCCTCATAGGGTCTGTCCTCGAGTCCTTTCACCAGTTGCCTCCTTTGGACCTGCTCCAGCACCTCAGTCTCCTTCCTGAACTGAGGGGCCCAGAACTGGACACAGGACTCAAGCTGTGGCCTCACCAGAGCTGAGTACAGGGGCAGAATCCCTTCCCTGGACCTGCTGGCCACACTGTTCCTGAGCCAGCCCAGGATGCCATTGGCCTTCTTGGCCACCTGGGCACACTGCTGGCTCATGGTCACCTTCCTGTCAAGCCAGACTCCAAGGTCCCTCTCTGTCTGGCTGCTCTCAGCCACTCTGTCCCCAGCCTGGAGCTCCCCATGGGGTTGTTGTGGCCAAAGTGCAGGACCCGGCACTTGGCCGTGTTGAACCTCATCCCATTGGAATCAGCCCAACTCTCCAGTCTGTCCAGGTCCCTCTGCAGAGCCCTCCTGCCTTCCAGCTGATCAACATTCCCCCCCAGCTCAGTGTCATCTTTCCATGCAATGCCTACATGACACTCCAGAGCAGTGCAAAACCTCTGAGCTGGTGCCAGAAGCTGCTTGGTTTCTCTGAAGAGTAAATTAACTTCTGCAGAGTTCCCTGATGTCCCACTCTGCTAAACATCTTAAGGTATTTCTTGTTTAATTAAAGCTTTTAGCAATAAAGCTTGTGAAGGATTAGGAATAAAAAAGCAATTAGACTGGTGAGAGACCTAGCTGCTAGTTTTCTTAACTTGCATGATGTGTGTGTGGGAGTGCTTGACACAGCAGAAAAGAAAAGGGCAGGACCTTAGATGCAAGAGGGAAATGCCTTACCTCTAAGAAAGGGCACACGTTTCTGTTAATAAAAATAATAGACCTTGTGGAGATAGATTTGAGATTTTGGAAGAGATGTAAAGTGAGTAATAAAAAAGCATCAAGCATAAAATATAAGATATTTTTTATATTCACTATATAAAATATAGTGGAGCTGTCAGTGTGCTGTGTGGCACTGGGTGGGGGTGAGTGACAGTCACTCTGGGGCAGATGTAAGTTGTGGAGAAGGTTTACAAATAGACATACAGGCAGGATGGCTTAGACATAAAAATAACACGTTTGAGAGACAGAAAAGAAGTTGTTTCTAGACAACACAATTGCTGTTCTTTAGGCTTTAAGCCTGAGGAAAACTGGAATTTCTTAAATTGTTTGTAATCATGCAGAAGAGAAACACCAAGAAACTCCACGTGGCTCATGTCTAACAGCATTTTCCATGATCTTAAAGCTAAAGTATTTGACAGGCCTACTTACATGATGGTGCAAAACCCAGTTCCCTTTTAGTCCCCAGCTCATTCATAGCTAACTTTATGCAACAAAAAACAAGTCAAGCATCAAGCAGCCTGGTCAGCTACCTGCAACAGAGCTCCTGCAAAGAGAACCTCCCAGCAAAGGCACAGCCTCTTCCTTGGATTCTGCATCTCTGTGCTGAGAAACCAGGCTCTGAACCTCCTGAAGTCATTTGCAGCCACAGAGGGTGAGGTGTTCATCAACCAGAGCTTCCTGAAAGAAGCAAAAGGTTCTGGGGTCTCTACAGAGGAGGACTCCAGAGCTCCTACTTACAGAGGGCCAAACACAGGGGATGCCTTAGGGGGAGAGCTGGGTGGATCCCAGAGGAGAGAGCTCCCACCCTGAAGAGAAAAAACACCTTCAGCATTTTAAAAATGCATCTTCATATAGCAGCTTGCTAATGGGAAGCTTTGATCTAAAATTAGAAGTAACCTGGAACGAGATCAGACAGATGAGCATAAATGATGGGAGCCTGGACAAAGGTCAGAAAGCAGGAGGAAGCAGGAGGCAGTGGGTCAAGCTGATAAACATCTTTGATGCTTTGTGTTGGTTTAAAAAGTCCAAGACATGAGCAGAAGGAACTCACAGAATCTGAAGTCATGCACAAAAATATGATTTAGCTTTGGAAAGGCACATTTTTGAAGGTCTTACATATGGGAAAAAAGACTCAGTGCTTGCCACGTGGTTGTATAGGAAGCCAAAAAGGTAGAAAAACACAGGAAGACTAAAAGTCTCCAGCAGTGATCTGCAAAAGCATTACACCTATAATAGTAATAATATATAATACTCCACACCACAAACCCCCAAGGAACTGAAGCTTGTGGTTTCAGGTCTTAAACAACCCTGCTGATTCTGGGTAAAGTATGCAGCAGGGTATAAATTTTCCAGAGGTTCTTTTAACATAAAGGAAACAACTGGATCGAGAAGTGGAAAAAGCCACTCTGAGGATACAGTGATTGTGTTTGATCCTCATTAATAAGGAAAGTGGGAGAGAATGTGGCTAGAAGTGTGCTCTTAAATGACAGCAGTTAATGATCCTTAGGAGATCAAGAAAGGAAGCAGCAAACTACAGACTAACTTTTAAGGAAACAGGTTTAAGAACTTCAGAGTACTGAATGGTGTTAATCTGACCAGAATAGAAAGTTCAGGAGGCTTCTCAAGTCAACTGACAGCAAGGATGCAGGTTCAATTTACCCCTTGTAAGAAATTCCAGGGAAGAATCAGGAGCAGCTTGGCTACATCAGTAACAGCAGAACAAACAGATAAAAAAATAAATGTGAAAAGTGGGTCATTTTGCTGAGGATAATATCATAGAGCAGATTACCAGAGCCAAAAACAGAGATAAAACAAGACCAAGATAAAATATTACTAGTAAGGGAGATGAGGAGACATACTGCAAGCACTTCAGAAACAGGAATCAGAGCTTGGAAAGCATCAGTTTCCCTTCCCACCAGGGAGGGAAAGCTCCTGTTAGTAAAAAAGATGATCACTTCCACTACAGTTGATTATCTGACAAAGGCATTAGATTGCTCATGAGTGATTTCAAATCATCCTGCATTAATGGGATTCACTCTGATTCAGCCAGTTCTCTGAGGGCTGTAATCTCAACACACTTTTCGTGGTTTATCTTTGGAAGGAAGCTGGGGTGGCTCTCAAAAGGATGAAATATGGCAGGCAGAGTATCTGTATATTAACAAGAAATATGAATCAGAAAATTACAGCCTTATCCAGTCCTAGAGAAATGCAAATCAAAATACAATAGAGTAAAAATTTTGAAACCAGAAGACAACAGCAGCCAACAGATTTGTAAGGAACAAATTATATCAGACTGATGCATTTTCCATTTATGACAGAGTAGCAGGCTCTGCAGAGAAGGGAGAAGTGTTAAAGATCATATATCTTGATTTTAGGAAGACTTCTGTCACAGGCTTGTGTGACATTCTCATCAGAAAGTTGAGCAAACACAGGCTGGGCAAAAGCTCTGCTAAGAAGTTTAAAAGCTGCTCTCTGGGAGCAGTTCTCAACCCTTCACCATTAGTCTGGGTCACTGATTCAGAGGGGGTTGTGTGGTCACCTGCCCTGGATCTGATAGGAGTCAGTGTTTTTATTACTAGCTTAAATAATGTAATGAAAAGTGTGGTTATGGTGTTTGCTCATAAAACAGAAGGGGCTGGAAACATTTTGGTAGAAAGCATTAAAATTCAGAATGTTCTTGAGAAATGAGAGAAACAGGGAAAATCAGTTTGCATTTCAGGAAGGACATATACACACTTTTAAAGCTAATGATTTAATAAAAAAAAACCAAAAACCAAACAACAAACAAATCACATTCCCCCCTGAGTAAACTCCCACTGCTGTTGGGAGCATCGCTCCAAGAACTGTGTGGAGTTCCAGGCCAGAAGCAAGAACAAGAAGGCTGGAGGTTCAGAAAGATGACTCCTGGTTCTTCTGTCATTATTCATTAAAATAACGATTCTTCCAGCATTATGATTTTCTATTTTAATAATTCTTTTATCATTAAAACTCGAAACTTTGCCTGATCACCAGTCAGTCAGTCTCTCTCCTGGGGTTTGTTATCACTTAACATCCTGTAGCAGCCTGAGCAGAACATCAGCTCTTTCAGAAGAAAAGAGAAGCACAAGAATACATAAAATATAACACTCCTACAAAAGGCATAAAAGAAAGGGAGGTGTTCACAGGGGCTCATGAACAGACCCAAAGATCAGTGAGCAAATGTAGGTCCTCTGCCTGAGTGGTGAAGGCTTCAATGAAGACATCTAAGATGAAAAACCATATGAACGTGGCTTAGGAACCAGTCACTTCACCCTGATTTTAGTACCTGTAAGGCTGGATGAGTACTTTAGCCCTTACTGCTCACTTTAAAGGGAGGCCAGGGTGAGCTGCTCCTCATCAGTCCTCCTCCCTGAAGTCATCTGGCATTTGGGTTGCTTAATGATGCTGAGAGTCCCACAAGAAGATAAAATGTTCTGGCACTTTGCCCACGCTCCTCTCCTAGGACTCAACACATTTCTTAGGAGAGA
Source organism: Calypte anna (assembly GCF_003957555.1). Lineage (NCBI taxonomy): Eukaryota > Metazoa > Chordata > Aves > Apodiformes > Trochilidae > Calypte > Calypte anna. The sequence continues at coordinate 11,253,887 of NC_044261.1, forward strand.
AATAGATGTCTCTTGACTTTCTGGGAGATAAGAGGAAAGCATAACCAATGTCCTTGAGATCCTTCTAAGAGGAAGGAGTATCTATTTCTTCTAACTCCACAACTCTGTAGCAAAAAAATCTGCTGCAGGAGGTGTGAAGGGGTGTGTAACCCAGACTCTGCAGGAACACCCACCTCAACTGCTCAGCCACGTAAAGACAGCTTAGACCAGCCAGAAAACACATACAGCAACACAGCTGAAACTCAGAATTGTCTGGAAACAGGGTATCCAACAAGTTATTGCATTTGCTGGGTTTTTGGGAGGTTGGTTTTTTTCTTGTTGTTTTGGTTTTTTTTTTGCTCCTCCCCCCCCCCCCCATCAGAACTTGTAAATCTATTGGAGTTAAAACACTTCCAGCAAACAGTTCCAATCAGAGGAAACACCAACAGGACTCCCACGGGTTCCTTTTTTCTCTTCTGATTCTCAGGGGGATCCTCAAAAACCAAGGCTCCCTTTCTGAATGCTTATGGGAGAACTGGTGCCTAGAAGTCATAGGAGTGCAGCCTCCCAGGATCATCCAGGCTGCTGCCATGGGCAGGAGGACCAAAGATTTCTGAATCCACTGGCCCATGCCACCTGCTCCACTGCAGAATGATTCTCATCATCACAGCTTGGGAAAAATTACCATTTCCATTAGGTTTTTAATATGGTTACTTGTTTTGTCTGGAAACACAGCAAACCCAGAATTTGAAACAACTGCACAAAATGGAATAAACTTTCTCCACTTGTAGTTTCCCCAAAAAACAAAATAAACCCTTCCAGGGTATTTTTGCTGGAGTGACTCCATGCTGGAGCTCTTCCCTCACCCCTGTTGGATGAAATCTGAGGTTTTCCATGCCACCATAGCTGCAGGAGCAGCAGCATCCCAGCTCCTCACTCTGGGGTTTGAGAAAGTAACTACTAATAGCCAGGGCCAGACTCTTTCTCCTGCTGAGAATCAGGCCCTTGGATGATGGAGCTGAAGAAATGCTGCCTCCTGCACTGCCCTTTTTCTCCCTAGGACTCTCTGCTAAATGGGACCAGACATCTCACATCATCCACATGAGTGGATGCTCCTTTCCCCTTTTCATGTTGCAAACACCTTCTCCAGGGTTGCCAAAGGGGAAAGCGATTTGTTTTAAGGGCCTGCAAGCTAAAAGCAGGAATAAAATTACTTTCCTTGAGGATGTTTTCAAGATCCTGAGGCAGGGAAAAGAGATGGCCCCCTGCTGCTGCTGCCTCTTGAAATATCTCAGCTGAACAACTGGTGAGGAAAGGTGGGAGTCTGCTCCTCTTTCTTCTTTGTGATCAGAGTATCTTTTAAGACTTACAGTAAATGATGCTGCTGGGAAATATTCTTCTGTTCAGCACCAGGACACTGCTGTTCCATACGGAAGAGCAAAGCTCCCTGTTATTGGTCTGGGGGAATAGCCAATTTTTCAGTTTGACAACAAAATTGAAAAATCAAGTGGAAAAAAGGCTTTGCTTGGATCATACTGGAATATTACTTTTCTTGCTAAACCAAAAAAAAAAAGTTCAGCATGAAATATTTCATAAAATCCCAAATGAAATGCTTTATTTTATACACTTGTCAGAAAATCCAAGAACCTAAAAGGAAAGATTCACAAACATCATATCAAGCCAAAGGAATGCACAGCCTTTACTGCTGGGAGATCCTGTTCTGCCTTTGAAATGTCTTGCCCTCCCCCAGGATGAGAAATCCACACTCTTTTTGCACTTGAAATCCAGTAGTGTTCAGTACTCACTTCTGCAGTACAGAGGGTAAGCTATGAACATCTGGGTATTAAGAAAATGGGCCCATTCCTCAGTGGTTGTCATTTTCAAATGCCCTCAGGATATCATTCCAGCTATTGGGATAAGCTGGCACATTAGCAAAATGCTTACAATGAAAATGTATATGTATTTTAGAATTTTAATTTAAGCTTATGAGAACATTAAAGAATTGATAAGGTATGAAGGTATCATAATAGTTCACTTTTTTCTCCAAATTCTTTATCTAACCAGAGGCTTCTGTGATAAGCAGAGGCATCACCTCACTTAGTGAACTTCTGACACTCTGTAAATGCAAAATACCTTAAACTATTAGGAAAGATAACATCTTGACTTCCCATATAAGTTTCTTAGATAGGAATTACAAGGACAAGAAAGAGGAGAGAACAGTGTCTTTTTTTTTTTTTTTCTATCCTAGTTGGGAAAGCTTTGAATTCATATTCAACACAGTCAAAAAAATCCAAGAGCAAAGTTTAAGAGATAATTAGATAGCTAAAATATGTTAATATTGTCCCCAAAAGAAAGAATCAATAAAGGACAACAGCAGCTAGGAATGTGAGGGGAAGATAATGTAATATAATCAAAAGAGAACTGAACAAATGAGAAACTTCTAGAAGTAGCCCAACAAATCTCTGTGTACCTCTGTGAGGGAGAAACCTGAACTATTTCTGTGCATCTGAAGGTGAATATTACTCTCTGTGCCCCAGGAAATGAGTAGCCATGGATGGAACTACTATTCTCTATTTGTAATTCACAATTTAAGAGGAACAGAGATGTTCTTAATGAAAGAACCAAAAGAGCACAAAATAGCAGTAGCAGAGTCACAATGAGATGAGAGTATAGAGGGATCCTGGAGTGTTCAACAGGAAACCAAACCCTTCTCTTGGCCCAGGCAGATGGACAGCATCCTTCTGACTGCTGGCACTCTGCAGGCAACAGCAGAGCCTTAGGCTTCAGCATCCTTGAGGATTTTGTGAGTCTGTCTAACCCACAGGGAGCAGCAGCAGCAAACCCTCCTCTGATTTGATGCACAGTGTCAATGGTCAGGCAGTAACACCAGGAATACAGCTCCAAGGCTTCCACAAGTTCTGGACATACTTAGAGACTGATACAAGTTTGAATGGTTCTCTGGAGGCCTCTGGTCCAACAACCACTGAAAACAGACTTTGATAAAGGTGCTCACAAATCTGTCTGGTGTCTCTTGAATAGGAAAAGATCTCCTGCAAAAAATCCTTTTCAGCTTCTGCCATCTCCTGGTCCTTGCTCCAAAGAGCTAATAAGTTGAAGAAGCTGCTGGGAGCAGCAGAAAAATCTCAACAAGAGTCTGCAAAGGTGGAAAGCATGGCCTGGCTTATAATAGGGAACAGGACTGCCCTAGAGGAAGCTTGGCCAACTCTTGCCTTTTTCCCCTCTTCAGCCCAGAGCAACAGTTATTCCAGAAAAAGATGCTGCTGGAGTCCAGGAATGATGTCCCCAATGTCACCAACACAAACCCTGTTCAGGCTGGGCAGGGAACACACATCTACAAAGCTTTTTGGGGTTTTTTTTTTTGGCAAATTCTTCCTGGAGCAGAGATGAGGCAGTACAAGTAGTGCCCCAAAATTATAAATTTTTAATTGAAGAGCTCATAGAACAAAATTTCCCATTGGTCTGGGTCGAGACAAGTGAAGTGAGGTCAGTAATTCAGCAGAACCCAACCAGAGTTGTGGGCTGTTCTATCAGCCATGGTCCCTGTTTGCTCCCAGCTCAGTGCTTTGCTCTAAACCCAGAAGCAGGTACAGCTATGAACAGGTCAGTGACACCTTGCAGTGAGGTTATCAAGAACCTTTTCCACCTGCTGGTGAAAAGAATTCTCCATACAGAGCTGCTTTGTACTGGTCAGCATCAATGGAAGATGCTTTCCTTGGAAAACTGCCTAGTGAGAGAGAGAATACACTGCAAGGGAATGAAAAAAAAAAATAATCCCCTCATCAGTAAAGGAAAGAGCTTTTTCTCTCTTGACCAGTCTCAGAATCCAGTGAGCAGCAGAGGATGTCTGGCAGTTTCAGACTAACACACAAACCATAAGGATCAGCCAACAGATGGACCTTCCATTCTGCTCGGGTTTAGCTGAGCTTAATTGGATCATTCATTTTTTGCAATATTAACATATCAGGGCTGCTGCTAATCCCTGGGGAAGTCCTGTAAGGTTGCAGATTAAAGCACTTTCCACAATCTGCAAGATATGGTTGGCTAAACAATATTAAGAAACTAAGTCTGCAAACACTTAACTTCTAATTTAATGCAATTTCACAAAGATGGATGCTTTCTGTGGGTTCCACTGAGATGCATCAACCCACGAGTAAATTCATCACAATAATCTACCCAAAAGAATCTACATGTTCCAGGAGATGCCTTACTTCAGTTTAAAATACTGCTGCTTTACTGCAGCTGGAAGTTCATTATTGAGATTGATTTTAACAGAAAGAAAAAAAAATTCTTTGAAGTGTTCTTCAATGCTGCTTTCTCCAAGAGTCCACACGCTGTGCAACAACACTCTGCATCTCCAGGCTGCTTCTGGATCCTCACCAATGACCACATTATTTACTTCCTTGGATCTACATCTTCAGCACCAACAAGCCTTCATTTAAAAACTGATATTGGGATTCAAATTCTCCCAAATTCAGAGATATGTTGATTCAGATCCCTATCTGCTCATTGTCAGACTCCAGCAAAAGGTCAGAACAGACTCTGGTGAGTGGCAAGCTGGACAAGGCATCAGGCAGTGCTTGATGAAAGCCATTTCATGCCATGGGAGCACTCAATCCATTAGTAAAGTGTGGAAAATTAAAACCAAAATCTAATCACTTCTTTGAGCTCCCCCAAAAAATGCTGATTATCACAAGTCGGTTAAATTGGTCCTGGATAACCAGTAAAAAGAGGCAAAGCCTTAAAAGTTGTCACGGTTTAACACTGGCCCGGCAATTAAACCGAATAACAGAAGCTCTCTATTAATCTCTCTCTCCTTGATAAAGAAAGGAGAGAGAATAAGGGAGAGAGACTGATGGGTTGGAAACTAAACTACACAACTTTAATGAACAGTAATGATAAATAGGAAAAATTACTAAATATATACAAATATACAGGAAAATGGAAACCACATTCCTCCCCCCTCTCCCCCAATAACTCTCACGTCACCACCGAGGCTGCAGGGCAGCCCTGGGAAAGTCCAGGCTGGAATCCTGGAGTCGGCAGCAGTCGGGAGCCGGAGGCAGGAACACACAGATATGGGCTGGGATGGATCAGGACCACAGGCAGACGAACGGACGGGATCCTTCCAGGATGCCGGGTGAAGGAAGGGAGGAAGGGAAATCAGGAAATCCAGAAGTCTGGAAATCTGGAAATCCGGAAAAGATCTGGCTCGGCCCTCGTGATGCCTCAAATTTATACTGAGTGTGACGTATATGGGATGGAATCCTCTGTTTGGTCAATTCTGGCATCTATCTTGTCTGTTCCTCCCCAAAGGAGGGCTCAGGTGGGACCTCTTTATCCTCCTGGACAGTAAAATGTTTTCCTCAGAGCTGAGCAGTGTCCTTGGCTCTGCACACCAGTCTCTAGCAGTAACTATAAACATCAAGTGTTATCAATCCTAGAAGCACACACTGTCTGAGAAACTTGCTGTTAATTTCAGCAAGTGCAACTACTTACAAGAGACTTAGCTAAAAGCAAAAGTACAAGACAGAAAATCACCTTTATCCTGGCCCAAACCAGGACAAAAGTAAATGCAGATTTTGCACTGCTAGTTACAGTGGTTTAGGCCCTCAAACACTTCAGTGTTAGGAGGTGAAGGTTTATGTGTGCAATTTTAAAAACCTCACCAAAAAATGGCAATTAAAAAAATATTTAAAATTGCACAAGGAGAAGATCAATGAGCTGGCCACTGAGGGCAATCCAATACTCTCAGAATTTAATTCTAATTACTATAGATTTGTGGTACCAACTAGTCATCTCGCCTCCATCTCAAAATGTATCTTTGCTACAAATAATTACACTGTGATAATTGTAAAGGTTCCTCATTATTAACTCCTGTGGGTCTCTGCAAGGAAGCCAGTGGGATAGGAGGCTCATATCATGGCCATATTGCTTAAATGTGTAAGGAAATAAGCCAGAAGATAATGCAGTTGAGTATCAGAGATATCCAGCAGCCTTGTGCTTGATTTCCCTTAGTATTTTAGACACATATAAATCATCATACGAATCCTTCTGAAGTCAACCTGGGGCTAATAAATGGATACAATTCCCTGGGCTGATCAGTGCCTTGCCCTGAGCAAAGCAGGGCAACAGGACTCCCAGGGTAGGGCTTCTTCATCATGACAACCACTAAAGAATGCTAATCTGCTAATAGGCAGAAACAAATGGAGCTTTCATTTCAAAACAGTGCAGAGAAAACATCATGCTACTGGGTAAACACATAGTGTGCTCACTTCCTGAATATCACCTGATGTCCCTATTTCAGGAACACTGCTAGAAACCACAAAAGAGGCCAGCAGAAAGGATAAAAAGTACCAAATGACATCTGTGTACACAAAGGGTAAAAAGGCCAAAAATCTCCAGCCTGGAAAAGAACCAACAGCTGGTTGTCATTTCTTCCACAAGTTCTGCAGAACACAGAATCCCAGCCTAGTTTGGGTTGGAAGGGACCTTAAAGCTTCCCCAGTGCCACCCCTGCCATGGTCAGGGACACCTCCCACCAGCCCAGGTTGCTCCAAGCCCCATCCAACCTTCAACACTGCCAGAGATGGGGCAGCCACAGCTTCTCTGGGAAACCTGAGCCAGGGGCTCAGCACCCTCACACCAGAGTTTCTCCAGATAGGAGGCTCAAAACAAGCAGAAAGAAAGAGCTTCTTCATACAGTATGTAAATTGTCTGTAGAATTTTCCACAGGTTATGTTCAGTGATGGAAAACAACTTGTTCTCTTATCCCCCCTACCCTCAGAGGTGAAGGGGAGTAAGGAAGAGAGGCTTTGATGCTGAAGAAAAAAAAATAGAGTGGGTGAATTTAAAAATGAAGGTAAATCTAAAATACATGCAAATATGCAACTACAGAACCCACACTCATCAGTAGTTAATTACTTCCTCACCAGAAAGATCCCAAATTGGACTCAGTAGAAGAGTGCCTGAGTTCAGGGTCCCAGGGAAAGTCCACTAAATCCTCACCAGTCCTGCTCAGGGAGAGTGACCTGTCTCTACGGACAGGTCTCCATGTCTTCTCCAGCAGGAACACAGGATTCAGGAGCCAGGAGAGTGAGTAATAACAAACAGACAGACAGACAGACAGACAGACAGACAGACAGACAGACAGACAGAACCAACCAACCAACCAACCAACCAACCAACCCCTCCCCAGCCAAAGAGGGGAGGAGAATTGAAGACATTTTATACCGAGCACCATGGCAAGGAGAACTGGAACTGATCCATTGGAGTAACCCAACCCCCCCCTGTCCTGCCCACAGTCCCAGCTGCCTCCCTGGGTTGGTGGCAGCTGCTGGGGGGATCCCAGGTGGTTCCAATTGACTATAACCATAGGCAATTTTTATCCTGGTCCCCTCAAAACAGGACTCAGCTGCTGAGCAAACAGGAAAGGAGAGTGATTCCCCTGGTTATCAACCAAAGGAAACCTCAGCTGCATCAATGCGAACAAGCCCAGGCAGCCTGGGACAAGTGGGATGCTGGTGCTTATAAAACCAGAAAGAAGGATTATAACCTTTCAGCTGACTTCTCTACATAGCACAAGCCAGGAAGAGGCTCTTACTACCCAAAGAAAGTCCCACTTCTAATATTTTGCAAAACCAGATTCTCTACCAAAGCCTGTGGTGCTGCCATGTTGAGAAAAAACTCTCACCTATTCTTAAGGATGAAAGCCTCTAAGCAGCATATTCCAGGCTGCAGAACACTGGATCTGTGATATAACATGTTCCTTTAGGCTGAATGCAAACCCTGTAATGACCATAAATCTTCAGGCCCTAAATAACAGGCTCTTTTTTAACATCTTATGGCATGTGAAGCCTACATCTGGGCTGATGAGCTGAAGCCCAGGATGACATCTCATGTTTCTGGGCCTCATCATCCCCATCCTGGGCTCCACCTGAGGTGTTCTGCTGTTTACTATTAAGCACAGCTGCCTCTTTGCACCCTTCAAACAGTCCAAGGGCATCACTACACACCAGGCACTTTCCTTCCCCCAAGGGAAACTCTTGCCCCAGGGTCCATGACAGTGCAGTCCTCCTGCTGTCCTCCTCCCCATCAGCTCCAAATGTTTCCCCCCCTGGCAGCACGAGGCAGTAAATCAGCATTCTGGGCTGGAAGGAGCAAAAAAAGCATCACACAAGTGAGCTGGAACAGTTTGGGGTGATTAAAGTTATTACTAGGACACTCAAAAGAACATAGGGATTTATCAGCTGGGAAATGTTGGATTAAGAGGTCCCCAAGTTACCCGCTCCGTGCCAAGAACCTTTTAGGCCATATGCTGCAAGGACTTGGGCAGGGAAAGATTAACTGAAAGCAGGCTTGTGCAGTAAGTTAAAGTGAAAAATCACTCTCTAAATGAGGGAAGATCCCAGGGAGTGATTATAGACACTGGTGCTTAGCCTCTAATTCAACAGATTCAGGCTTTTCTCTTTATTTATAAGGCTAAAGCTAGACCTCCCCTCACCCCCAAACACAGTAAATTAAAGCTGCCAGAATCCCTCCAAACCTGGAGCAGCCCAGTTAACCCTTCAGTGTGCAAGCTCATGGGGGTGGCTCAGCAGTTTGCAGCCTGAAGGAACTAGGAAAATAGAGTTATCTGGTTTGAAGGTGTCTGAGAATTTGCTGGGGGTAGGAAACTTGGCCAGAAATGGCACAAGCCATTGGCAGGGGGTTGACTTTGCCACAGGTTAGATAGAAATGTTAAAGAAAGGGGTAGAATTGGAAGTAGAGAGACTGATGGGGAGGACTTCTGGGTCCCTGGCATCTCACTTGTAAGCTGTGCATTGTTCTGTACTTTGAATTATTTGTTTTGCTTCAAGTTGCTAAATAGGATATAACTGTCCAGTCCACATTTTCCTGGAGATTCACAAGCTGTTGAAGATTTGAGGGATGGAAGGACAACTCATGGAAGAATCCAGGACTTTTATGGCACAGATTCCTTACTGCTGGGAATGTAGCTGTCACCTTCATATTCCAAGTGCTCATGAAAGACTGGAAAAGAATCCTTTATCCCCCTGAAATCACTGAACCAAGATTTGGGAGCTGGGCAGTGGGAAAGGAGAATGAAAACTCTGGTAGACTTTTCACAAGGTCATGGAGTGATAGGAGAAGGGAGAATGGCTTTGAACTGGAAGAGGGGAAATTTAGGTTAGAGATTAGGAGAAAATTCTTTGGTGTGAGGGTGCTGAGCCCCTGGCCCAGGTTGCCCCCAGAAGCTGTGGCTGCCCCATCTCTGGCAGTGTTGAAGGTTGGATGGGGCTTGGAGCACCCTGGGCTGGTGGGAGGTGTCCCTGCCCATGGCAGGGGTGGCACTGGGTGAGCTTTAAGGTCCCTTCCAACCCAAACCAGGCTGGGATTCTGGGGTTCTGCAGCTCTGCAGCCAGAGAGCTCCAGCAAAGCTGTTGAAGAGGAGCACACCCAGGTAGGCTTCAGGAGAGTGTTGTGCTGAAACCCTCCACTTCAGGAGTTCCTTCCTTCTTGTTCTGCACCCACAAGGACCTAGAATCCCTGCCCTGCTTCGTGCTCTCTGGAAAAAAATGCCTGATCTCAGCCAGGTGTCTGCTTCTCCTGTTCCTCTATGCATGTAAGGGTGACAGCAACTGAGCTCATCTGTGCTGAGCAGTGTGTGTGCAAAACAGGGTGGGTGGGATCAGGCTGTGGTCCCACCACCCTTCTTCTTGCTGGCTGCCAGACTTAGGAGGCCGTGTCCTCTGCTGAGCCTTTGTTCAGGCTGAAAAAAACCTTCTGTTCCAGGACTTTATCGTGCAGCATGTGGAAGGACTTTGCTTTATTAAAGTAGAGATTTAGGTCAAAAAGAGTCAAATAACTAATTCTCAAAGCTCTCTATCCTCTTATTGGACTTTTGCTTTTAATGCCATTTCTCTCTCCCTTTTTGTTTCAGCCAACTTATCAGGGTGTTCCTGATTACAAAGGGTTCTCTGCCTGGAGCCAGCATTTCAGACATCCCTGGGTGGAGTTTCCAGAATCAAGCATGGAAAGACAGACCAAAAAACTGGTATTAAAAAACTAAATTAAAAAAAACAAATCATAAACAAATAAAAAATACCCACAAGTGCATAAGAGTAATCTAAAGTATAGACATGGCTGTAGCAGATAAGGTGCAAGCCTCCCTCCAAGGATGGGACACAGAGAATTAATGAGGCAGAGGATGCCTGGATGCAGGGGCAGATGGGAGGCTTTTCAAATTTTGTTCATCAAATTGTGTTCATCCCTAATGACTACCTTGCAAACCTCATTGTCCAGAGCTGTCACTTCTAGGGGATTATTTATGTGTAACATCTGTGGAAGACATTTATTTTCCAAGAAGCTGGAGGTTTTTCCAGCCTCTCGTTGTTCTCCTCTCCATACTCACCACCACTAAGTTCCAACAGAAGTAACAACTCTCTTAGGAAATAAATAAACAACAGCAGCAAAATTCTGTTTCCCTCATAATAGTCTGAAATTCCATAAGCAATGTAAGATTAAAAGTCTTATTCATCTGATCTTATTTTTCTCTTTCTTATGCCACATTGTCTGCTCATTTGGTTGATGCTGTTTGAAATAACCCTGATTCTGGGAGCCAATTGGGGGAGTGACATTGAGTGTGTGGCTCTTGCCACAAAACATATGATTTCAGCATTTGTGAGAACAACATAAATCCTTGCCCACAATTCATCCTAAAGGCTGCAAAATCTGCTTGCAGGGCTCTTATCTCAGTGGATTAGTGAGTTATCAGGGAGCATCGCCAGCATCTGAATGGAGATAACATGAAGCAAATCCTTCCCTTCTGCTCTCTGACACACAGTATCAGCCCCAAAGAAGAAGGCCAGGAGCAGAGAGAAATCAGCAGCCCCCTGGGGACTAAAGCTAAAGAGGAATGCATTAAAGTGATATTCAGCTCCCTGCACAAAGGCAGAACAACCCCCCCCCTGTGTTGCTCTTTGAGGTAGATGTTGTAGTGGGTATTGAGCTATCAGTTGTAAGGAACATGCACGTGCAACACAAAGTGTCAGCATAGACTCATAGAATTGGCTGGGTTGGAAGGGACCTCAGAGATCATCAAGTCCAACCCTTGGTCCATTACTGCTGCAGTTACTGGACCATGGCACTGAGTGCCACATCCAGGCTCTTTTTAAATATCTCCAGACACGGAGAATCCACTACTTCCCGGGGCAGCCCATTCCAATGCCTGATCACCCTCTCCGTAAAGAAATTCTTTCTAATCTCCAACCTAAACCTCCCCTGACACAACTTCAGACCGTGCCCTCTTGTCTTGCTGAGAGTTGTCTGGGAAAAGAGACCAACCCCACCTGGCTCCAACCTCCTTTCAGGGAGTTGTAGAGAGTGATGAGGTCTCCCCTGAGCCTCCTCTTCTCCAGCCTGAACACCCCCAGTTCCTTCAGCCTCACCTCATAGGATCTGTGCTCGAGTCCTTTCACCAGCCCAGTTGCCTCCTTTGGACCTGCTCCAGGACCTTGGTATCCTTCCTGAGCTGAGGGGCCCAGAACTGGACACAGGACTTGAGGTGTGGCCTCACCAGAGCTGAGTACAGGGGAAGAATCCCTTCCCTGGACCTGCTGGCCACACTGTTCCTGAGCCAGGCCAGGATGCCATTGGCCTTCTTGGCCACCTGGGCACATTGCTGGCTCATGTTCACCTTCCTGTCAATCCAGACTCCAAGGTCCCTTTCTGCCTGGCTGCTCTCCAGCCACTCTGTGCCCAGCCTGGAGCTCCCCATGGGGTTGTTGTGGCCAAAGTGCAGGACCTGGCACTTGGCCATGTTAAACCTCATCCCATTGGAATCAGCCCAACTCTCCAGTCTGTCCAGGTCCCTCTGCAGAGCCCTCCTGCCTTCCAGCTGATCCACACTTCCCCCCAGCTTAGTGTCATCTGCAAATTTGCAGCATCCTACAAGAGCTGCTGTCAAGGAAATCTGGAGTAGAACAGATCCAGCTTGGGCACCATGTGCATCTTCCATGCCATGCACCACGTTGCTTTGGAGACCAATGTTGGCCTTCAAAAGAGAACTTGCTGGCAGAGGAATGAGAGAGGCCAGATGGCTGCTGACAGCCAGGAGAAGCCCCACTGCTTGTCAGTCCTGTGTGTACAGGCCTTTAAGGTATGCAAAGTATCTCAATAATGAACTACTGGAAAAATAAAAAGCTGGCCTGCCCTATGGAAAGAGACTTCCAGGAGTGAAGTTTCTTTCTTTTGTTTTTTTTCTGGCCCAGTTGTTACCACAGTTACATTTGGAAGCTGTTGACTTGTGTTCCCTGAGGTGCAAGGGGCAGACAGCATCCCTACAAAGGTGACAGCATCACCTTTGGGGTGAAAGGAAACCAGCAGCAGCTCCCTACAAGGTAGAAGCTGCTGCTATCATCTCGCTCCCCAGCTCTGGATGGGGCCAAGCCTTCAATGCTGGATCTTGCCTACACACCTGGATCTTGCCTACACACCTGGATCTTGCCTACACACCTATTCATTCCCCCAAATTCTTTCCTTCATCTTCCAGTCCTTCAGTTCCATTCTCTGTTATTAAAACATTCACCCTCTGAAACTGCAAGAAGTGCTCAGTACTTCTATCATTTCTTAAACATATCCTGGTGTCCCCAGCATTCTTCCTCAGCTGGCAGGATCTGGTCAAGCTCAGTTACACTGCATTTCAGGAAATGAACTTAAAAACAGCTCCCTGACACATTTTTTTCTGAGTGATATCCAAAGTGTATTTCTTTTACTTCCAGTACTACATGATCTATCATTATCTTGATCGCTGCTGCAGGATGAAATATCTCATAGCCAGTGAAAAGAGATGGCCTCTGAAATTTCTACCCTATCATCTGTTTTTAGATGCTACCTCAGTTAAAAATCATAGAACTTAGACTTTTAGGTTATTACTATCATCTTTTCATCTGTATTCACTTCTGTCTGTACCCTGGGGATCAGGCTAGGGCTGGCCATGCATTCTCACTTCTATAAGAAGAGTATTTTTTTCAGCAATTGGATTTTCTGCTGAGGTATATAACCTCAAAACTCTCCTCACTTTGTTCTGCCTTGAGCCACAAAGGTTCATCCCCTAATATCAGTATCAAATGGCTCAAAAGCAGTGCCTGCCACAGCTCTTTTATTTATTTCTTGGTGTATGGGTCTTGAGCAGTCCTTAGACCATGCTTTTCTGATTGTAAGTGTAAATACTACAGCTAAGGCACAAGATTCCACATGTCTGGTCCATCCTTTATGACTGTTACAACTCAAGAAGCCAAGTCCAATTTCACGTATGAGATTAACACTTCCAGAGCAGAGATGTATTGGTAGCAAAAGCCTGTCCAAAAGTGTCATTGAGTGCTTCTGGGGACCCACCTCTTCTGTGCTCATACAGATAGCATATGCCCTGATCTCCCTGTCCAGAACACACATTTGGACAACAGGAATTCCCTGCATTCTGCTTTTTCCTGCTCTATGCTGCAGTGATGTGGAGCTCAGGCACTGCTGACAGCTCAGCCTGTTCCTGCAGGCAGCCTTTGCAGCAACACTTTCCTATCTACCTGCTGGCTCTGGCTCTGGTCATACACTGCAAGAGAACACCCCCTGCCCAGACAGACCACTTCTTAATTCCCATTTCTCTCACTTCCCCTGGGGCTCCAGCCAAGCACCTGTGATCACAGAATGATGGGGAACTGCAGCTCCTCTCCATGGGCTGGACCCAAAGTCTGTGGTACGTGTTCTCTCTCTGTTACTTCCATGCATGTTTAAGAAGATAAGAATAGATAAAGAAAACCCTGTCCCAAAGCACCCTCACTCAAGAGGACTGACAGAATAATCTTAAACGTGGACAGAAAATTCACTCCATAGACTTTCTGTAGTACCAGGAGCCAATGGTGTGGGCTAAAAGTGTTCCAATAGGTGACATCCAGATCCAGAGCAGAAAGGTGGCTCCTAACCTGAAGAATGAGCAGGAAATGTATACAGAGGAACAAGGAGGAATGGAGTAATGCTAGAAGATTTCTGTAAGGCTTTTTGCATTGTGCTTTATCAGATGGCAATATTCCTAGCTTAGGTTTCCCTAGGTCACACCAAAACCCATTGCTGAGTGAAGAACAGAAGGACTGGTCACAAGTGAGTGGTTATAGAAGGATACACCTTTCAGAGCAAGAACCCATTATTGGGTAAATCCATTTACCATTCTTGGGTAAAATCAGACGGGGTGTGGGTAACTAGAAAAGCTAGGCTGAAGTTTATACCTGATCTGCTCAGAGTGAGGACAACACATCTGGTATGTCCATTTATCCCTGTAATGAGGCAGCTTCAATTAGGGACTAAGATATACACCTTTAGCTGTTCCTCAGCATCATCCAGTGGCCAGAACTTGCTCTGTGCTGTACTCACTGATTCAGCTGATCTTTCCATTGCTCTAGCAGGCTATAGCAGCAGATGCTTCTCTCTTTGTGGTTTGTTTTTTTTTATTATTTTTTCTCACCACAGTTATAACTCATAAAACCAAGAGAGTTTGCTCACAGGCTCTGAACTTCGCTGTAGCTTGCCACAGTTGCCACTGAATCTGCTGAAGAAATGGCAGCTCCTAAATACCACCCTCTTTTTTTCGTGCTGCACCTTTTCTGGTCTGTAAAGCAGTGGTCCCTGGGCTCAGAGCAATGTGCTGTGGAGTGTCTTCCATGCTACCTAATTCTGAGTCCATTAGGACTATCCATAAAACTGCTCCCTAGCCTGCAGATAGGTTGCAGTCTCTGAGCCTCCAGTTGCATCGCCCAGTCACAAGTGCCAGACCAGTCAAGTCAGCAATGTGAACATTTCCCATGACAAGCACTCAGGGTTTGTATTCAAAGCAACGTTTTCAATATGCTTTTTTTTTCTTTTTCTTTACACACATATTTGTTTTGATTTTATGGTTCTGTTCTATCCTTCCTATCTACTATCTTCTTATGTACTTCATTCTAATCCAAACTATTCCATTACACTACAGATTTCACACTAGTTTTGATTCAGTAAAAGCTGCTAAATTGTCAAGAAATCTTCAGGGACCGTGTGCAGGTAAAAATATTGACAGTCTGAAGTAGAGTCATGGTGCATCCTGCTTAGCAGTCTCTACCTCTGATCACCCAGCAGGTAGCTATGAAATAAAATGCCTCGTGTGAAGATCTTAATCCTAATGCTAAGAGTTTAAAATGGATTTAAACCTTGAAGCAAGCAGTTTTATATTAATTCCAAAATGCTCTTAACACCATCTGAGATAACTGGGCCTATTCTTGTTTTTCATATTTATTCCAGACTGGCTTTGGAAAGCAGTTTATCTTCTGCCTTCCGTAATGTTTTGTGGAAATGAATTCCACAGTTTAATATTCCAAGAAAAAGCTCAACTGACCAGGTAGGTGTCTAATCTGTGCTGGCCTTCCCAGTCAGTCTCAGTATCAGTGGAGATGCAGTCGATGGACTCAGCAGAGCATGAGCTGTGAGTTATCCCTCCTGCAAATGGAGATTCGTGTTTGGTCAAATGAATGGCTCCCTCAAAGTGCCTGTTTGCCCTGCTCTCTTAAAGAGAAGCCTGAAATAGCCTCTTCAGGAGCAAATGTCTGTGTTTTAGATGTCTCTGGCTGGTGAGCTGAATCCTATCTCACTGAGCAAAGGAAAATGTCCTTTCATCAACTCTGGATTTGCCGTCTCTCAGTTTAATTGAAAAATATGCTGCTGCCTGTGTCATGAGGTAGAGAGGACTTATCTGTACCTGGCTGTTTTACAGACAGTTAAAGCACCCTTTTTTATTCATCTGCTCACCCTATGAGTAGTTCCTAATCTTTTCCAGCCTCTTTCAAGGAGATTTTCTGCAGCCCTTCATCACCCTTGGTGCCCTCTGCAGCCCCGGCCCTGCCACCTTTTAAAAATCCTGTTACATCTACAAGACCAAAGCCCTTTCAAACATCTGCCCCTTTGCTGGGACTCTAGATAAGAGCTGTGCTTCTGAAATTAGACTCTGAACTTCTGTGTCTAACTCCCAACACCCTCTCAGCCTCTTGGTGCTTGTAAATCTGATGAATCCCTTCAAATCCCAAGTACACAACAGAGTCCTCTCTTTCACTGGGGCACTTTGTACTCCTGGTGCTTTCTCTCCCTCCCCCCTTGGCTTTGCTGTGAAGCATCCTGTGTTTAGGTGGTCAGCCTCCCTGGGGATTAGCTCTGGGGGTCCCTTGGGTGTACCCCAAAGGGAGCAGGCAAGCAAAGGACGTCCCTGGCACCAGGTCCTGCACCTGCAGGTTTCCACTCCTGGCCCCAAACCAAGAGAAGCACCAGCTGGGAGTTGCAGCTCCTCTCCCTGCTTCCTGCAGCCCAGTTCTCTCCAACTGAATGTCAACAAGGCTGTTTAAACAAACAGGTGGCTTATTTTTCCATTAATATGCAAAAAAGCCAACTCCAACATAGAGCAGCTGAAACAGCAAGACTGTCAAGCCCTTTATTTACAATCCTCCACTCTTGTCACAGAGAAGCTCCCAAAGTTAGGAGACAGCCTTTCTTTTCTTTCAACTTCTGATTCCATTCACTAAGCATTGATTTTCCTTCTCCTTACAACCAGCAGAGCTTGAAATTAATAATTTCTATTTGATTTTTGTCACTTGTGTATTATCAATACCAGCGAGAATGGACAAGGACACACAGAGAAAGGTTCAGGGGGGTGATCAGCAGCCTGGGATCAGTGAGCAGGCCATGGACCAGACCAGGGAGTGTTCCTGGGGAGAAGTTGGACATTCCTCCCTCACTGGCTGCCAGGTAGGTGACTTACTTTCATCACTGTTCCTTTGCAGTGTGTCAGATCCCATTCCCAATACTTGCAGGGAGAGACTTCCTGCACTGTAAATGCTCCACTTATGTCCCTCAACGGGACCTTCAGGGAAGGATGGTAAACAATGTGAACAAGCATTTCCACTGCTTTCTTTTCCTGGTCTGTAGGTTTGTGTGAGCATAAAGGTGTGTGTAGGTTCCACTTGTTTCTGAAGTGATGCTGCAGAGAACACCTGCCTGTCCATGGCACCACCTTGTCCTGGTTGCCATGTAAAAGTTTTTTCAACCAAATCTTACAGATGATGGATACCCATTCTATCATCTGTGAACAAAATGTCAAGGTGAAGGAGCTCATCAACACCTCTACAGCTACCTGAAAGGAGGCTGTAACAAAGTAGGTGTCATAGAGCAAAAGATAAGCAACTCCAAGTTGTGTCAGGAGAAGTTTAGATTGGACATTAGGAACAATTTCCTTCCTTAAAGTGTTGTTAGGCCCTGGCCCAGGCTGCCCAGGGCATTGGTGGAATTCCCATCCTTAGAAGGATTAAAAAGCACAGAAAAAAGCAGGTCTTGGCTACATTCAAGCACTATCTGCTTGGCTTTTCTATCTTTCAGAGCTTCTCAGGAGAGAGGAATTTTGCAGACAGCCTCCTTGGCAAACACCAGCACAGGACCAGATCCTGTTTTGCCTGTAACAGCCCTTCTGAGACTGAGGCTGAGCCTGCCCAGCTGGTGCAAGGGTCAGCACAGACATCACTGACTGGGACTATAAATGACAGAGCCAGACCAAGCATCTTTTCCCAATTACATCTTTATCAGGGGGGCA
The DNA here is from genome assembly GCF_003957555.1 of Calypte anna. NCBI lineage: Eukaryota > Metazoa > Chordata > Aves > Apodiformes > Trochilidae > Calypte > Calypte anna. The sequence goes on from NC_044261.1 coordinate 11,271,534, forward strand.
CCTTTTAACCCACAGATGTGTGAGATGGGTCCAATGTAGCCTGAGAACCAATACCAGCATGGAACTGGGACCAGTGCAGGACCCAATCTCAGGGTAGGCATGTTTGCCTCAGAAGGGAGCACGGCTCCTGGATGGAGTGGCTGTTGGACTGAGCCCCACGGTTCTCACGTTGAGATTTGCACTCTGCAACTCTCTCATCACTGACTTATTTCTTATTGACTTTTTCATGAGCCTGAGACAGGAGGTCTCCTGTCTCCTCTGAGAAGGAGTGCCCTTAATTTTAGCAAGGCCACAGTTTCATGATTGCTAATAGTGGGTCTGAGCACAGATGTTCACCTGGCAGAGCAGACTTCAGATGGCTCAGCTCAGTGGTGAGATCACTTTTTGAAAGGAAAATGCTGAATTAACTCCAGCAGATAGAATTGCTGTGGAACCCTGAATCTCCCCATCAGCCCTGGGGGAGCTCTATTTCACTGATGTTTGCTCTATTTCATGACTTTGATGGCCCCAGCAATGATGACTACAACTCGTTTACAAAATAAGAAGGCCCAGATTTAGGGGAAACTAAGTGCCAAATTCATATGTCCCCAGCCTTCTGTGGTTCTGTCATCCCTGACCCAGTGCCCAAGACACAAAACCCTGACCGATCAGATCTCTCCTAGCTTGAGACTCAGAACATGGAAATGGTTGTCTTGAAATTGAATTGATTTGATTGAAAGATCAATGGAAAGAAGATGGAAATTACTGTCTTCAAATTGAATTGATAGATAGGCTGAGGAAGTTGGGGTTGTTCAGCCTGGAGAAGAGGAGGCTCCAGGGGGACCTCAGAGCAACCTTCCAGTATCTGAAGGGGCTACAGGAAAGCTGGCAGAGGGCTTTTTGCACAGTTGTGTAGTGAGAGGACAAGGGAAAATGGTTTAAAACTTGAAGACGGGAGATTTAGGTGAAACATTAGGAAAAAAATCTTTTCTGTGAGGGTGGTGAGATGCTGCAACAGGTTGTCTGTGGGAAAACAGTCTGTGGAGGCTTAAGGATCCCATGTGCACATCAATATGATCGTATGAAATCGTTTATTAACAATCTGCACTCACTTATATGGAGAAGCCTTGTTTACACCATCTTATCACACAGGTGGCTTTGTATTCCAATTGCACATTCCATTCTCATGGAAACACTCTTCTCACATAATTATTTTCCTCTTCTGTTGCCATTTAACTTATCTCTTTCCCATTAGCTCATTCTCAGAAAGCCTCTAACTAGGCCTTAATAACCATTAACCCAATGTGGCCTAAATTGAAGTAAGTCAGGATTGCTCACAACCTGTACATTTCTGAACTGTTTCCCCAACAGTTGTCCAAGGAAGTTGCTGCTCCCCCCTCACTGGAAGTGGTGAAGGCCAGGTTGGATGGGGCTTGGAGCAACCTGGTTTAGTGGGAGGTGTCCCTGCCCAAGCAGGGAGGTTGGATCTAGGTTATCTTTAAGGTCCCTTCCAATCTAAATCATTGTATGATTCTGTGAAAGGGTCCACATAAGGACCAATGTAATCAAATCAGATGCATTCTGAGTATGGAGCCATTACTCCATCTGCTCTTTTCTCTGTCCCTGACCCACAGGAGTATCAGAGTCACATAACATCCTTCTGTGCATCCCTCCACCCCATGCTGTCCTAGCACACTCCTGATCTGCAACACAGGTAGAATGAGGCAACTTAATTCAGGCAAAGCATCCTTCTGGGACCCATTTGTGTCAGAGACTGAAGAGCCACATACGACTGGGCAGAAGGAGCAGGAAAGGTGCCAGAAATCTGCCTTGCACACAGCAGCTTCTGTCAGATCACCACAGGTGTCCATAAACCACTTAACTGGTCCTTCCAGTTCAGAGGGCAGATAGAAACTTGTGTTGCAGCACTTGGCCCTTTGACTTCATACATTTATATTCAGCAACCAACAACAGAGGAGCAAAGTCAAACCAGAACTAGAGGAGTCCTCTCATCACAAACATCCCTGATCCTCTAAGCTGTCCTTTGGATCTGGGGACAGCTGTATTTTTGCTGCACATTAACCTACAGCTGATTCAGTACCTCCTTTTCTCTGTTACCATGGGCATGGCAATCCCAGCTCCCTGCACCTACATCTGCCCCGCTCCCCTGCCTTAGTACCCACACCAAAGAACTGCTGGGCTCTGAGCTCTGGAGGAACTGAAGCCATGTGGCATCTGTCACACAGACACAGTCAGAGCCTTTGGAGAAAGGCAAATCTTTTGGATATCAACCTTCTTTTCCTCCTCAGCCAAAACAACACTCACATTTGCCTCCTCGTTTCTTATCATGAGAGGGGTGTCCACAGATGAAGCACCTGACTTCCCCATCACCACTTTTACCTGTTCCAGTGGAGGGTGTTTGAGATGAAGGACCCATTTATATGAAAGATTAGCTGGATCTTGAAGCTTTGTTTTCCCTTTTCATGTCTTCAGTTTTATTTTTCAGACAGTTACAGCCTTTGTTGTGCAAGTCCATGCCACCTGGGAGGTGCCCCAGACATACCTGTGCAGGAAGAGGAGGACAGATTAAAAGGAGCCCTTTGAGGACTGGATGTGTTAAAAAAACACTGTTGAAGCTTAAACTGCCTGTGTTTAGTCTCTGAGGCATTCCTTTTTGTTAAAATTGCAACCTCTAGAAAGAAAATGGTAAGATTCTAGGAGTACAGAAGCAGCAATTATTGTTGATGTACATGATCACTTTATCCTCCAGTGGTTTTTGGGGTTTTTTTAACATGAAATAAATACATCCAAGAAGAGCAGACATAATTCCCCGTGCTACTTCCTCAGATAAGGGTGATGTGGGAGGTAGCACAGGTAAAACCAGTGGAGTTGGAGCTTGATGGCACAGATTGGAAAGGTCCAGGTGCAGGTCAAAGCCACGCAAGTCTCAGCATCTAATCCAGGTGTGAGACGTGGCAGAAATCTAGGGCTGAGCTTCTGTCACTTTAAATGAGCCCAGTTTTAAACTCCAGCCTGCTCTGCTGCCTCCACAGCCATGAAGAGTTAAGCCTGCTTTCTCTTCCAGAGGACCAGCTTCCATCAGTGGCAAAAATGTCTCTCTGATGAGCAGGGAAGGGGATTTCTGTGCTTGGGGTGCTGGGCTGGGTTTGCTGCTCATCCTGCAAGCCCTACTGCAGATGGGTTTCATTTTTAATACCCAGCAGCTAAAAGCAAGCATTGCCCCCTCATAGAATTCCCTCCAACAAATCTCTGCCTGCAGCACACTGGCACCATATTTAGGGACTCTTATCAAAGTGCAAGCTGAACGTGGTGCTGTTTAACAAAAGCAAACACATCTTTTAAGGAGGCAAAGACCTATGTTTCCTAATTAGCCAGTGGAATCCAAGACAAAGTGAGCAGTGATCTCACTCCAGTGCCTCCCAAGCTGCTGGGCACAGAGGGATCATTAAGACAGAGCCCAGCAATAGGATCTGCTCCCTTTGCCTGTTCTTCAGCTGCTGGCTCAAACCCCAAAACGCTCAGCACCTTCTCCACTGCCAAGCCATCAAGGTCTCATTGCTGCCCCCATTAGAGCTGAACCAGCCTGTGGCTGACCCCACACCTCAGAGCTTCAGTGGGAAGGACCTACAGATCCCTCCTAGCGAGAGGAGAGAGGATGTAATCAGAATAGGGTCACCAGAGACAGGAAAGTAATAATCAGAATAATTGAAGGAACTTCAGAAGGTGTCTGGTCTAAACCTGCTTGAAGAGCATGTCTAACACAAAGCCAGGAGTTGTGTAACTGAGTCTCAGCATCTCCAGAATGATTCTGCAGCCTTTTTGGGTCTCTATTCTAGCACTTACCCACCTTTACCTTGGGAAATTGTCTTCCTGTATTTGGTTTGAATTTCCCATACTTCCACTTGCATCTGATGGCTTTTATCCTGTCCCTGTGCACCTCTGAGAAGAGCCTCTAAACCCTCCAATTAGAGAAGTGGAGGTAGACATTAAATCTCCTCATCACCTTCTAACTCTCCAAGCTGAGCACAATCTTTTTAGCATCTTGTGTAGCCCACCCTACAGCCCCTGACCACATTGAGAGCTGGCCTGACTCCCATGTGCTTCTTTCTCTGGGGAACCCCAAAGTGGACACAGCACAGGGGATGGGCACCCAGACAGCAAAATCCCCTCCCACACACATCCATGCAGTCACACGTGCACACTCACCCACTGAACGTGATCCTGTAGGAAACAGCACACAGAAAAGTGGTGCCCACCCCTCTATAAGATCTGGCCCACAGGTGTCTGTCTGAGGGGTACCTGTCCCATGTCCCTAGATCATCTCTCACTGGGAGGCATTGTTAGTTCACAGATGAATGGTCCCTTGGTGGAGACCCCTGAATCTATACCTTGACCTTAATATCAGTGAAAATCCCAGGGATCCTCACAGTCACCAGGGCATGGCAGCATCCTTCTGATGAATAGGGAATACCAAGGGTGAGACAGGGCCTGAGTCAGCTGCCCAGAGGAGAGATGGCAAAGAAAAGGACCCGAAGACAAGAAATGGGCAGGGGTAGGAGGGTGCAGAGTGAACAACAGCCAAGGGATGAACATATGAGTGGGAGGCAGGAAGGTCAGGGATGGAGGACTAGGACAGATGTTGGGTGGAGTGGTGCAGGACTGGGAAGCGTGTGGGTAGAGCTGGGAGCTGGGGGCAGGAGGAGGTCGGGGGGGGTGGGAGGCTGTGAGCTGGGCAACACGTGGAGCAGAGATGCTGCTCTCCTAAAGCACATTTTGCAAATCCAAAAGAAGATAAATGTGATTTTCTCTTGGTTATTGTATAAATTTACAAGCCCGCTGACACAGGGCAGAGCAAACAGCACCAGTGTCAGCCTCTAATAGAGATGAATGCCAAACATATTTAATGAATAAAAAGATGATAAAGTATTGCTGACAAAGCAAACACCCACACATTGTGCAAACTGTCACTGATCTATGTCACACAACAGCTCTCTGACACAGGCTTCATCACAGCACTGACAGCACCCAGCACCAGGCAGCCCCGTGGGGGGCTGTGGAATGAAGTGGGACACACAGGGGATGGGCTCAGGGCTTTTTGGACACTGGAAGTGAGGGGAGCTGAGGTAACGTGGGGCAGCTCCATGTGGAAGGTTCCTCCATCTCAGGCACTGCAGTTTTTATGGTGGGATATTCAAGCTTTTCATAGAATCCTAGCATGTCAGGTTAGAAGGGACTTCAAGGATCACCTGCTCCAACCCTTCTGATATTATTGTTGATGTGAGTTGTCCCAGCACCCGTTGAGATGAGACTTCAAACTTTATAAAGTGGGGAACCCACCACTTCCCCTGGGAGACCATTCCAATGTCTGACTGTCCTCAGGGGGAAAAATTTTCCTCTTGTGTCCAATTGGAATCTTCCCAGGAGCAACTTGTGCCCATTGTCCCTTGTCTTGTCCATGGGACCTCTTTCAGGAGTTTCCATCTCCTCTGTAGCTCCCTTTAAGCACTGGAACATGTTAATAAGGTCTCTCCTGAGCCTTCTCTTCTCAAGGCTGAACAAACCCAGATTTCTCAGCCTCTCCTCATGTGGCAGGTGCTCCAGTCCTCTGATCATCCTTGTGGCCCTTCTCTGGACCCTCTCCAGCCTGTCCACATCCTTTTTGTACAGTAGGGACCAAAACTGAATGCAATACTCCAGGTGTGGTCTGACAAGTGCTGAGTAGAGTGGAATGATGACTTCTTTATCTCTTATTGATGCAGCCCAGCATCCTCGTGGATTTCTTTGCTGCTGGAGCTCACTGTTGGCTCACGTTGAGCCTGTTGTTCCTCCAAGACCTCCAGATCCCTTTCTACAGGGATGCTCTCTAGCCAACTGGATCCCAGTCTAAACTGCACTCCTGGGTTATGTGTTCCCAGGTGCAGGACCTTACATTTCTCCATGCTGAACTTCATAAAGTTCCTGCTAGCCCACTCCACCAGCCTGTCTGGGTTACCTATTGATTGTTTTCATGATTGACAGTCAGAGATGACCCAAGCTGGAAGGTCAGAGAGGGGAGGAATAGATTTTCTGATCCATCCTTTGTTTTGAGTATTCAGCTGGGAGCTCAGTGCTGAACAGTGTTGCTGCTGAAATCCAGGGGTAAGCAGGAAGAAAGATAATTGGTTCATGGCCTGGTTATATCTAGGCATTTAGGATTGGATTGTTCTGGATTTCAAGGTTAAAGACAAACCATGTTTGGTGATCATATTGGATTGCTGTAGGCTAAATAGCTCTAAACTAGGCTCAGACAGAGGTGGAAGCTCTTGTATGATTGCACATTACGCAGGCTGGGGGACCACTTAGCTCCTTGCTGTCCCAGCTTCTCCTCTGAGCACTCGGTGTCACTGGGCCCTCAGAGAGGTAGTGGGACTGATTGTGCATCAGCCTCCTATCTTTTCAGGGTGTTACTTCCATGTCTTAGATCTTATTCGCAGACTGACCCAGAGGTAGACGGAAGAGAATCAGGCATCTGGAACACGGAGCAGAGAGAAAGTGGGAAGGGAGAGGAAGGCAAGGACTGGTGATCAATATGCTGTTGCTTTTACTGCTGGAAGCCTTAGTCTGGATTTCAGACACAGAGCTTATCTTTTTAGCCCTCCTCCTATCCTGGATGGAGGGAGGGATCACTCTGGAGTCTTTTCCATTTTCATTTTTAATTGTGCCTGCACTACCTCCTCCTCTTACTGCCTGTTCAAGAGAACACAGGTTAGAGCTGCCCTGCACAGAAATCATTAACAGAAATCATAGAATGGTTTGGGTTGGAAGGGACCTGAAAGCTCATCCAGTTCCAAGCCCCTGCATGGGCAGGGACACCTCCCACTAGATGAAGTTTTACAAGGCCCATCTAACCTGATCTTGAACACTCCCAGGGATGGGGCAGCCACAGCTTCTCTGGACAATCCATTCCAGCATCTCCCCACCCTCACAGGAAAGATTTTTTCCCTAAGGAATAGCCTAAGTCCCCGGGGCATTTGCAAGATGGGAGATGCTCAGCAGATGCTTCTCATCCCTTTGATGTAGAGGCAGCTCCTCCAGCAGCCAGCACTTAGGAGACAGATTGTTCCACAGCACCTGTGATTTATTAAGCTGCCTGATGGAAAGCAGTGCTGCCTGGCTTTGCTGGGGCTACCTGAATATCTGCTCAGTGAGAGCACTCAATAAAGCCTGCCTATAAATATAAAGGCCAGAGGGGAACATGCCCTGACAATGAAACTAAACAAAAAAGGGGAGGCTCTGGCTTCAGGACATGAAGGGGCAGAAGCAGAACTCAGAATCACAACTCAACAGAGTGGTTCTTGCAACTGTGCTGTCAGGCTGGGTGCTTTCAGGGGGACCCCAGTAGGAGTGAAGTTCTGGGCAGTGATTTTTCTGTTAATGGCAGGGATGATGAACTAGAGATGGGCTTGAAAATTAGTGGAAAGACCTTAGTAGGAAGGAGTGAGCACTTCTGAGAGCAGGGCTGGGATTCAAAACTAACCTCAATAGGGAAAACCTTGCAAAATGAGTAAGAGAAAATCCAGGAAAGATCAGTGTGAAGTGATCAGCTCAGGAAAGAGAAAACAAAGGTGAAAAAACAGAAGTAGAATACCTCAGGAGGCTGTGATACAGGGAAGGGGCTGTGGCAGGGATGAGCAAGCACCTGATGTGCACTCCAGGTTTCCTACAGAAAAATCTGTTACCTGGTGCAAGTATCCCAGGCTACAATTCCCCACTCATCCTCCTCAGAGCCCTGCTTCCCCTGGGTCAAGGCTTGCAGCTTGAAAGCACCATTACCTTGCTAGTTGTCTGCTTGGGCCATGCCAACCCATCAGGTCTTCAGGAGGATCCCCCTCTGTGAGTTTTCATGTCTGGATGGGCTTGGCCATGCAAGGTGGTAAATAAAGCATCCCTACACCTGCATCCTTCATCTGCTGGACCAGGAACAGCTGCAGGACAGGGGGCAGGGGTGGGAATACTGAGGGTAACGTGTGCTGGGAAAGTGTTGTGTCCCTGCTGCATTTGCCTAGGTGGTCTGAGAATCAGAGATCTTGTTTGCCTTTAGTGCCACCCTGGAAAAGCTGGCATGCCTTTGAGAAGAGAGCAGGACTCTGCTCAGTGATCACTGCAAACTGCTCTTCCCAGAGCTCAGGAGCCAGGATCAGCTGAGGAAATGGAGCTCTGACTACAGGATGAAGATATCATGCAGGGAACCAATATTTAAATGCAGCCCCCACATTAATCAGGAGAGTATTTCCAGCAAAAAAGGTGTAGCCCCTCTCCTCTATCTGCCTCTAACTGGGCTCTTTCTGGTCACTCTGTTTCAAGAAGGTCTAAAATGACAGCAAGTAATTCCTGCATGATGAGCAATGAAGAAAGAATCTTAGATGATGAGGAACATAAAGGGTTTAGGGGTGCTTGTTTATTTATTTATTTATTTTTAATATAGTCAGGGTAGGAAGGAGGTGGCTTGCTGTAAATTCACCAGAGGAAACAGAGGAGGAAAAGAGCCATTTAAGCTAGAAGCAGTATTACCACAAGAGTCTGTGGCTGTAAACTGACCAAACATAAATTTAGACTGGAAATTGGAAGAAGCCTCCTAATAGCTGGAGGAATAAAGCTCTGGTACAGCTTCAGAATGATAGTAAATAGAAAGAAGGGGAGAAAAGCCCAAACAGAAACCAAAAACAAACAAACCAAAAAAAACCCCAAAAAACCCCGAATAAAACCCAAAAAAACCCCTAACAAACAAAAAAGCAAAACCAAACAAGCAAAAACCCCAACATGGTTCTTGTTCATGAGTGGGATATTTGTGGAGAAAAGTAGATAATCCAATGCCTGAGATGTCCAGGGGCTGGAGGTGATGACACGGAAGATCCTTTCTATATGAACAGAGAGGATTTCTGGCTTAGAGCAGAGATCTTTCAGTCCTGGGTCCATTCTTGGTGCTGTTGAGCAGCAAGTGCAGAGGTAAAACATGTAAGAAGCAGGGGGGCTGCAGGAAAAACTGCTCTGAAAACTCCCAGCTCAGGACACTCAGAACCTACCCTTTCCTGATGGTTTTATGTGCAGATCTGATGGGAGCCCATCCCAACTCCTGGCCTCAAGTGTCTTCTTTTGGTACTCATCTTCTTTCTGTGCCCCATGTGGGACAGCTAAATCTTTATTTTTGTTAATTCTGCAGTTGCCTTCTGTTCATTTAATTCCATGTCCTCTCTCTATTCCCCTCTTACTTATTACTCTTTATTCCCCTGATAATTTTTCTCTGTCTTCTGTTATTCCTGTTGCTTATTTCCCAGACTTTTTCCCACTCTCTTTGAGTGCATTCTTGAGCAGCTTGGTCAAGCAGTCCTGACACCTCAGCTCAGTGTCCTCTTGAAACCTCACACCTGAAGCCACACACAAAGGACCAGCTTTGGAAGAAAGAAGTAGGTTTTAGACCACCTAGAGAAAAGCAGCTGATACCTAGAGCACAAATACACCTCCTGACACAAAACCCTGTGCCCGTAGACCCTTAATTCCCAGATGCCATTTTCAGTTCCTCTGCTTCAGCAGCAATGCAATGAATTACAGATAACTTTTTAACCATAGAAGACTGAGACAGAAGCTCAGGTTGCTCAGATCATGGTGGGTGTCACTGAAGAGCAGTTTAAAGGGAATAGCTTTCTGTCATGGACACCTCTCTTGATCACAGGCTAGGAAAATCATGCTATGGGCTTCTCTTAGAAGAGAATATTTGTCTGTGGTACCAGCCAGACTCTGCCAACGTCCCTACCAGTGTTAAACTCAAGGCAGAACATGGTCTGAAGAAGAGCAGAGGAACAGAGCAACCAAGAATCCAGTTGGGGTGGAAGGGCTGCATTTAGGTACCTTCTGCAGGGGATGGGCAAGTCAGAGAGATGAGCAAGACAGGGAAGGAGTAGCTTGTCCATGCAAGGTGAGCACCAGGGATCATCACAGCAACACTGGTGCAAGCCAGAGATGGGCTGGTGGCATCTTCCTGCTGGTTCTCCCTTGTGGATTTCCAGGATATTCAGTCTTGGATGGAAGTGTTTATCCACAAGATAGCTGAGCTCTCTGGAGCAGAGGCAAGCAAACACTTAATGCCTGTGCTTTCAGACAGACAAGTGCTTTCAGAATCAGCCAGATATCCACAGCACTGCTGATACAACATGACATCCATGTGCCTGAGGAGCAGTATCATGTGGCCATTAAATCATCTCCTGTCTTCAGTGCCAGGTTCAGTTCCCAGCACAACACCTGATGCAAGAAAAGGTCCTCACAAGCCATGTGCAGCTGATCTGAGTGCAAGCAGCTGTCACTGCCACATCTCACCCATCACCGGCCTGGTTTCTCCTATCTCAAACTTCACTTCCACTTGCTAAATCCATGATTTCTGTAGCTCTCCTTCTTTCTGTAATTTCATACAAAGACTTCATCCCTGACAGAGCTGCCCAAGGGCTTTCCTGTTCCTCCTGAAAGTCCAGGACACAAACAAGAAGCTAATTTGCCCTCCTGTTCAGAGACATTTCCTGAGCAACTGCCCAACATGGAGTGCAGAGTGGGGACACAGGTCATGGAGAAGCCATGGAAGCTCAGAGGAGAATTGTACTCTGAGCCCACAGCCCAACTTCACAAGTACAAGCTGTTCCAGGGAGCCTGAGGTGGCAGTGGCACCAATTTATTAAGCTCTACCAGGAGTTCTTGCTATGAGTTAGGAAAGAAGGCTCTAGATACCCAGTAATGCACTTTACAAGCATGGGTACAGCCCAAAATTCCCACAGAACCCCTGGAGTGCAAGATGGAAAAGCAGTCCCCTCACCAGGAGCCAGAAGGCCATGTGCTCTGGAGAGTCACATCAGATAATTCAATGATTATTGACTTATTCTCAGCTATGATGCTGAGAAACACTCGAGCCAGGGAGTAGGATGAGGGATGAAACTGCTGTCAGGAGGCACTGAAGTCGTTGCAGCCTTACAGGAGAGTTGACCAAGGAGTTCCTGGGTGTTCCTGAGCTCCGCTGACACTTGACAGAGAGGCTGAGACATTCACACAGGGGAGATTGATCCCCTCTCAGCCCCATGAGAGAGCCCCAGACACCAGCTCTGCATCCTCCCACTGGCCCAGCTTTCTGTCTTGTTGGCATGGCAACAGCTGAATTCCTTGCTTAACAGAGATGCATGAGCATGGCCAGATATTGGCCTCCTGTTTTAAAACTGCACAGTAATATAAATTACCCACCCATCTCAGAGGCAACCCCATCCAACAGCAACATCTCCATCAAGTTGGGCTTTATAGCACACAACCAGCTTCCATTTTTTCTCTTTGCTGCTTCTGCCACAGAGGAGCACAGCTAATTTATGGAGGAAACTACCCTTGAGTGGTGTTACTAATGCTCATAAATGACTTTAATAGACAATGGAAGTACTTGATGAAATAGGCTTTGAAACTGGAGGTTTAGTGTCACTGAGATGTGTACAGATCTGTACCTGTGTGCTTTCTCATTTATTTTCCATATACAAAAGGGGTGCTTTTCACATGTGTTTTTCTATTTACTGTAAAAAACAACCCAAAACAGCAAGAAGGAAGGCTAATAGGGCTGAGTATTGAATAGTGAGGATAACACTGTGTTTTATGTCCTCTGCAAAAAAGCAGAATCCACTGCAAGAAGAAAATGGCTGCAGGCTCAGCAGGCAGACAAAGTGATGGAAATGTAAACCCTGAAAAAAGCAAAGCCCCAGCAGTTTCAGATGATGTGTTGTTACCAAAAAGGCTGGTTAAAAATTCTGTCTCAAATGTGTTTTGAAGGAAACTTGGGGGTTTGTCTGAACCAACATTTCGTGTACATGAGAAGTGCATATGCTCCATGGAAACGTGATGAGCTCCAACTGCTGAAGTGTTGCTGCTGAGTTGCCTCCAGTGCTGGAGCAGTTTCTTTGTGTCCCCAGGTCACAGCTCCTCCTGCCACCCTTTGCCTGTCACCATGGGAATGCTGTCATGGATTGTGGCTCCTCTCCTGGGACACTGCAACTTCCATGGATATGAGACCAACAACCTAAAGAACATTCCAGCACTAGGAGAAAAATAATTGTTGATAATTGTGTATATTTTAATCAGTTAAAATTTGCTACTGAATTTGTCAAGGTGTTTGGGGGTTTTTTTGGTTGGTTTGGGGGTTTTTTGTCATGATTTTCTGCTGGAAGAGGATTATTTTCTAGTTGTTCAAATACTAAACTTTTTTACTTCTCCCACACCTCGTCTTCTCAGGGCTGTTTGACCACACATGAATTACTGATTTTGATGGCAAAGCCTCTTACACCACAGACTATATACAATGAATTCCCAGATAGACCTTGGCAGCTCCTGGGAATGACAGACATCTAACATACTTCCAGAGCTTTAGAGGTCAGAATTTCAGCTTCTCAGATATTTGATAGGAACACTCTGTCAAACTGGGGAAACAATAATGTGTCTTTCAAGAGAGCTGAAGCAGCCATCACTACTATACATTCACCTCCCCCAATACTCCACCTAAAAAATGTCTTCTTAATATGTTTTCCTATAATAAACTTAACCTCCTCAGGTTTTATTTCCCACCTGAGATCTAAATCATCTTTGCTATAAATGTAAAATAAGTAAGCCAATTGTTTGGTAGTGCAGGTTTACAATATATCATTACAATCATAATTTAGAGAGCTGGGAAGTTTTCTTGGCTATAAATTTGCTCAGTTCATTACTGAGACCAGCCTGCAAAATAAGTAGATTCCCAGTGGATAAATGGTAGCAAGTGGAAACCCACCTGAAAGCCACAGCTTTCTTTTTGATTGTTCACTACACTCCAAAAAGATGCTTGTTTCAGAGAATGCCTGAACCATACTGAATCACCCAGGAAAGATCCTGAGTGGGTCCAAATTAGCCAGGCCGTGTGGTTCAAGATCTCTGTTGTGGAGATGGAGTAGTCTTGTGTTTCCTATCCCTCTGAAGCCTTCATCTCCTAGAGCTTTCCTATCACACAGTTCCCATCGTGTGAGTAAATGATGTGTTCAGGTGGGAAACTGAGGCAAACAGACCTTTGCTCAGTGTGGCAGGAAAAAAACTAAGGAAGACAAGGAAAGCTGAGGCACATCAAAGACTAGGATCTGTTTATGAACAGGACATTAAGCCATTCTGGAAATAGAGGTGCAATTCAGATCCACTAGGGCAAATTGCAAAGAGGGACTCAAAGCCAACATCTAAGCTTCAGAAAACCAAAAAAAATCAGTGGAGGCTGAGAAATATTTTAGTCATAAGGCTTTCCAAGTTGTACAAAACTAGGAGGCAGATACTTCACTCACTACATTCACTATTCAGTATTATAATGAAAATGAAGGAGCTCCCAAACTTTTGTCACATCCTAGGGTGTTAGTATATGGAGAGCTGCTGTTAATTTTAGTTATTGCTGGAATAAATATTTTTACAAAGCATTTTTGGGGCTAAAATAGAGAGGGGCAAACAAGGTTTGAGCTAAAAGTGGGCTTTTTGAGGGAGGAAAGCGTGGCTCAGGGACTGCTTTGTCTCCAGGGTTTTCTGGTGGAGTTTGGAGCTGTGCCTCATCTCCATGAGCTCAGTCATCTGCTGCAAAAAGAAATCACAGGGGGAACTCTACAAAAGGCTGAGGAAGAGCTGAGAAAGGTCTGTAAGATGGCTGCTGTTATTTGTGTCATTTTTCTTGGAAAATATTGACAACCCTCAAAGAAAAGAGATGTGCTCCTTCAGACAGCCCCGTGTGCTGCTGTGACATTTACGTACTAACAGAATAAACTCCAGATTCACACAGCAGGAGAAGGACACTCTGAAACATTCATTACTGACTTGTGCTCAGCTCTGAACCTTGAACTATCCCTGACCACCTCAAAGTCCCAGGTGTGCCCATGGTGCCCCATCTCGAGTGACACTACACAGTATGTGACTCCCTACTTGTGTTCTGGTGCTTTGGTCTTCAGTCCAAGAAGACCCAGACCTTGTACTCAGGCCCAGACAGGATGAAGGTGCAGCTCACTCCAGGACTGTCCTCTGCTCCCACAGCCTCCTGTGACTCTGCTGGAACTCAGAACCTCTCAGATTCAGCTGCTTCAATGGGAGAGTCAGACTCAGCTGAACACCCCCAGCTCCCTCAGCCCTTCCTCACAGGAATTCTGCTGGATCCCTTCACAGCCTCCTTGCTCTTCTCTGCACCTGCTCCAGCACCTCAATCTCCTTCCTGAACTGAGGGGCCCAGAACTGGACACAGGACTCAAGCTGTGGCCTCACCAGAGGAACAGGATTATTTCCCTGGACCTGTTGGCCACGCTGTTCCTGACCCAGGCCACCTGGGCACACTGCTGGCTCATGTTCAGCTTCCTGGCAATCCCAGGTCCCTTTCTGTCCCTCTGTGCCCAGCCTGGAGCTCTCCATGGGGTTGTTGTGTTGAACCTCATCCCGCTGGAATCAGCCCAACTCTCCAGTCTGTCCAGGTCCCTCTGCAGAGCCCTCCTGCCTTCCAGCTGATCCACACTCCCCCCAGCTTAGTGTCATCTGCAAACTTGCTGATGATGGACTCAATCCCCTCATCTAAATCATCTATAAAGATATTAAGCAGAACTGGGCCCAACACTGATCCCTGGGGGACACCACTGGTGACCGGCTGCCAACTGGATCAGCACCATTCAGAACCACTCTCTGGGCCCGGCCCTCCAGCCAGTTCCTAACCCAGCACAGGGTGCTCCTGTCCAAGCTGTGGGCTGACAGCTTTTTCAGGAGTATGCTGTGGGAGACGGTGCCAAAGGCCTTGTTGAAGTCCAGGTAGACCACATCAACAGCCTTCCCCTCATCCACCAGATGATGATAAATGATCGGGTTGGTCAGACAGGACCTGCCCTTTGTAACCCCGTGCTGGCTGGGTATGATCCCCTGTCCATCCTGTATGTTGTTCTGGAGTCACAGACAATGCTGAAATCATGGCTAACCAAGAAGGGTTGGTAGAACATCTCTTCATAAGCCATCAACCACCAGAGCCAAACAGTGCTCCTCAGATTAGATATACAGTGGAAGAAAGCAAATCCACCTCTGACTTCCCAGCAGAGAATGTGCCATTACCAGCCTCCTGGACTCCAGACATTGCAGGGAATTCATGTCAATTAATTTCTTAGAAGTGATATTAAGAAATGGACAGTTCCATTCTGTGGAATTAAAACAGAACTGCAATAGTCCCATTTTCTGTTGGAGAAACTGTTACCTCAGCCATGAGGATCACTGCAGTCCAAGTGCAGAAGGAAAGGAAAAAACCTGCAGCAAACCAGATGTGTGTCTGGCTCTGAAGCCAAACTATGCGGCCAGCACTTTCAGTGATTCAGGGGTTAAAAAAGGACCAGAAGACAAGTTGTGACTCAAGGAGTAGACGAGGCTTCCTAGGCCATGCAAGTGACAAGCAGAGGCCTGAAATTTAGGATTAATGTGATATAAATATAGCGCAGGCAAATTCACTTGGCACACAGTGATCAAATCTCCATCCACTGGAATAGCAATAAATCACATGCCCAAGGCCTTTAACTTCCAGGCCCAGAATTATTTCCACTCTATCAAACAAGTCCTTTCATCAACAGCTCCATCTTCATATAATTTATGTTCCCTCCCTCCTGTCTCCCCTTACTCATCTCCATATAGACAAATGGATTTTGGAAAGCCTTCGAGATTTTCGCTTTTTGGATAGTTAAAAATCTTCTAATTTCTAGCCTCACTATGCTCATGACTGATTTATATCTATTTGATCTATTTCCATGTTATTCCTTAATAGCTTTTCCACATTTGATATTATCCCCTGGATGTATTTATATAAAGAATCATGACCTAACCCCACAAAGTCACTTCGCAGTATTGACAAAGCAAAGCTTTCAAAATATGTTTTCCTACGACAGGTACTCCATTCCCCAAAAGAGCCCAATTCAACAACTTTCCTCTTCCCTAATGCAAACTGAAAACAATTATTTTCACCAAACCCGTACACAACAGTTCAAGCAAATTCTTACTCTTGCTTTGTATAGAGTAGCAATACTTCTTTAGATCTGCTGCAAATAATTCCCAAGAATTACGGGGGCTGTTATCACAGTTTCATCACATCAACAGAGGGATGTTAATCATCACCAATGCACTCTGATGTTAACCTCTTCCATTATTTCTAATAGGTGGATCCTCACTTAACAGGAAAAAAGCTCCTCCTTTGATATATAAGGGCAGGATTTTGCCCCATAAGATATTAAATCTGACCTTTTTTTTCTTCATCCCATGGGTTAGATAACCTGATTCTTCATGTGATGATGTGCTCATTGTCTGGACAAATGAAAAATCCTGCTCTCCCATCATCCATTCAGCTTTGTATTCCTGCAGTATTTATTGGTGATGACACCTGGCTTTCTTTCAGAAAGACAATTTCTGATGGGGGGGTCTCTCTTTATTCTTTGATAGCCAAAGAAATTGGAGTAGAATTCTGTAGCTGCATTTGGAAACAGCGGGTGAGCATCTGAGGGGTGGAATATTCAATTTTTTTGGAAGTAAAACAAACCTGTAGACTTATTTTTGTGGAGCTGTGGGCAGGGTACCATGGGAGGGTGAGGGCCAAAAGAAGTTTTCAGTGGTCACTCTTTGTGTTTGGAAGTCAGTCCTGTTTGCTTGGAATTCAGGAGCCGAATTCCACAAGAGTGAGAGAGAGGGAGAGGGGTCAAGTGGTTGAGGTTTTGGGTGCTAAAGCAAAGTCGTAGCCTGATTATTGGTGGTGCTGTGGGTAGGGTTCCCTGAGAGAGTAAGGGCCAGTAAAACTTTTCAGAGGTCACTCTTTGGGTTTTTGAGCCAGGCCCAGTTGTGCAGAATTCTGGAGCTGAATTATGCAACAGTTGGAGAGAGGCCCTGGGGTCAAACGGTTGAGTTTTTGGTAAAATGCAAATCCATCGCCTGATTGTTGGTGGTGCTGTGGGTAAGGTCCCATGTAAGGGTTAGGGCCAGCAAAAGTTTTCCATGGTTATTCTTTGCATGTTTTTGCCAGTTTTGCTGGTTCTGAGTTTTGGGAGCCCTGTTTATCCATAGAGGGAGTGGCCCTACCCACAGCACCACCAGAATCAGGCTCCTGGTTTTCTCTTTTAGACAAAAGCTCAAATATTCAACTCTTCAGCAGCTCTCCTTTTTATTCATTTTTTTGCCAATTCAGCTTCTAAATTCAAAACATTTACACTTGCCTTTCAAACACAACTAAAAAAAGGTCTTAATTTATATAATTTTGTCCTAACTTTATCAGCAGCTCCTCAAGAACACTTAAAAACTATGAATATTCATTAAGTAAACCACTCACCTGCTATTTGTAGTATCTTTTTCTGAAGCCATCATCAAGTTTTTTGGGCAGGAAGACAAAGAGTTTCCAGACATCTTGTGAAAAACCCAGCCCCTAAACCCACATGGATTCTTATATGCAATTCTCCTGCCCCACCTCTTTCCAATAATCCCTGGAAAAACCACTCCTCTCCTTGACTGTCCCCATCAGGGATGAAGGACCCTTACCTGCAACATATCTGAAATCACCACACCCTAACCCTAAATTCTCACCCCACCCCTCACCACTCCCCCTTCCCACAGCTGCAGTTTTACCCCTGGGGCTGCAAAAAGACTCATGACACAGAGAATCAGGAAATGTTCACACATCAGAAATTCACAGCAGTGAGATGTGGACAGTGTTCAGAGCAGAATAATATGGATGTATGAAGGCTGAATTTAAGGTCAGCTGCACCATGGATGGCCAAAATCAGAAAGGTGCAACTCTGAGGAATTGTCATACTTCCTCTGGCATGCCTGTTTCAATCCCAAAGTCTCTGGTAATGTAAGCTTTATAGATTTCTAAAAACTAACACAAATTCTATGCAACATTTTAGGCTGAGGAGCATCTACATATATCCATAGGCAGCCAAACTCAGACAGTTGCAAATATTGCAGTTGCACTGTCACATATTCCTTCCAAAGACTTAAAAAGTTAAAAAGTCCCTAGAACTAAAAAATATATGATTACACAAAACCTATGTTACAATATTCTTCTCTGTAATTTCAGCTCTAAAACCCAAAATATCTGGACCTGGATCTCAAACACAAAGAGTGACCACTGAAAACTTTTGCTGGCCCTAACCCTCATGTAGCAGGAGGAGCCATTCTTGCTCCTGAAGCTCGACGAGCTGCTGGTCTCTTCCAGGACTCCAGCCACCACACAGCGCTTCCAGGGTAGAAGTGTAGCAGGAAGAGCCTTTCTTGCTCCAGAGGCTCAACGAGCTGCTGGCCTCTCCATGCCTCACACCAGAGTGAGCTGAGGTGCCTTCTGTGGGTGTGTGTCCCACCTTTATTGGCCTCCTGGTCTTGCTCATGCCCAATAGGGGCCTGTCCTAATCAGGCACAGGTGAACTCACACCCACTCTTTGGCAACTCAAGGCACCTGGTTGACAATGTCTCTCTACACCCTCACATGGAACCCTACCCACAGCACCCCCAACAATCAGGCTACAGGTTTGCATTTTCCCAAAAACCTCAAATATCCCAGCCCTCAGTTGCCACTTTCCACTGTTGCTCAGCAGGCCTCCCAAAACTCCCACCGAGCAGGACTGGCAAACAAATGCAAAGAGACCACTGAGAAAAGGTTGGGTGATTGGTTATGCCAAGCAATTCCAGACCTGCATTTTTTTTGCACACCCTGTACTTGACCTCTCCAGCTCCTCAGGTCCTGCTCTCCACCAGCACCATGTATCCTCCAGGACAGCATCTCTTGACCCACTGAGAAGATAACACAGGCACTCTGACTGTTTTCATTTGGGGTGAAAACCAGCTGGAGAAATGTATTCAGTGAGATTCAGTTTTTCTGGAGTTAAATTGGTGACTTGACACCTTGTTGCTCCATTCTTATGATGGAGCTGTCAGAGGACATGTTAAGCAGAAACCAAAATTCTGCCAAGTCCATCAGGACTTTGTGTAGATCCAGTGTTTGCTTGCAGAGATGGCTTCTGAGTGAAGTCATCCTCAAGGTGAAGTAGTGTAGATCCTGAAGGAAAGGGATGTGACCATAACAGTTGTTGAGCTGAAAAACTTCTGCTGAATGCCTTGGGACAGACTCCTAAATTAAGGGCAGAGAGGTGCTGGTGGTGTTTTCATCACAATTGTTATTCACACTGAGTGACACTGTATTCCTGGAGCATGTAGCATCCTTTAGAAGTCACCCCTCATTAAGGGGCTTTGGACCAGGCTCTCATGAACTTGATGACATACACAGGTTTACTCTCCCCATAGGAAGAACATCTCATTAAAATGAGTATGGGACAGCCCAAAGCTGCTAAGTTAATGAGAGAAATGAAAGGGCTCGTAGGGAAGGGTAAAAGAGATGTTTTTACATGCTAGAGGGAGAGGAGCTGAGCCTGAATGATGACACCAAAGACCACTGTGTGATTTTTCAGACTGACTCATTCCAGTGCCAGGAGACACCTTCCTCTTAGAAAAAAAGCAGAAAGTGTTTCAATCAGTTTGTGGGGCTTTTGAAAATAAAACAAAACCATATAAAATCCTACAGAATGTAAAATACTTTGTTCAGTTATTCTGTAAGACGTTGACAGCCATACATATTATCCCACTATTACTGCTCTGTCAAGGAATCATATAAACTAATAGTATTAAAATGAACACCCTCTAAAGTGAGGTAAAAGTGAGATGCAATTCACATTGTGAAGTGTGGAAATTCAAGACAGTTTTAGACTTCTGAAAATGAAATGTATTCCAAAAAAAAAAACTTTCTCTGGGGAAGGGAGAGGTAGAGAAGTGAAAATTGTTGCTTCACTGCCACCCACAGAAAGCTGGCAGATTTTTCTACTGAAGAGCATTCACAGGCTGCTTGTGGCAGGAAGGAAGAAAACCCAAATAACTTCCTCTGCTGTGGTCTTTGCTTCTTCTCCCTTCGTATGCTACTTGTGCCATCCAGGTGCTTCAAATCCCTGCACAGGTCAGCCAGTGGAAATATCTACTTTAAAAAACTCTGGACAAAACTGAGACACCAAACTTCTGTTCAGCTCAGGTTTTTTTCAGCTTCAAAAGACATAGCAACCTTATTAATGAGAGTCTGTAAAGTGTGAGATAGAAAATGCAGATGTTCTGCCCAGACATCCCTGACTCTGGTCCTAAAGCTGAGGGCCTGGTGCTGGAGCAGGCAGCCAGCCTCCAGAACCATGTCCCCAGCCTGCAGAACCATGTCCCCAACCTGCAGAACCATGTCCCCAGCCTACAGAACCATGTCCCCTCTCTGCAGTACCATGTCCCCAACCTGCAGAACCATGTTCCCAGCCTGCAGAACCGTGTCCCCAACCTGCAGAACCATGTCCCCAGCCTCCAGAGCCATGTCCCCTCTCTGCAGAACCATGTCCCCAACCTGCAGAACCATGTCCCCAGCCTGCAGAACCATGTCCCCAGCCACCTAGAGGAGCCAAGAGCTCCGCAGCTGATGCCTGGTGGAGCCACAGAGTGGTGGCTTTGGATAAGGAGCTTGCTCTGCCCATGGCTCTCTTCCTCCTTAGCACTGGGATTGCCACACAGGGAATGGTCTGAAATCAGCTCCATAAGCACACAGGAGCTGGTCCAATGCTCTGCAATTAGGGGATGTAATTGCAGGCAGGGTGGAGAGGAGTTTGTGTGAAGAGCTGTGACTTCACATCACTATTTACCATTCAGTACCTCCAAACATTACAGCCTTGTTTTCCAACACTTCCTCTCCCAGGGCTGTGTGGGCTCTGCACAGTCCTTTGGGTCTGACAGACTGCTCTTCCTAGCTTGAGATGAGTTTCTCTGGAAACACTTTTTACTTGTTTAATTTGCATCTTGTCACTGCATAACTCACTTGCCTCTATAATTTTGGTATTTAATGAGGGGGTTTTTTGATGATTGTATGAATTATGCAGTCCAAGAGACATCTTCAGTTGGCCTCTAGGGTCTTGGAATGCAGTCTGGGTCAGACAAGACGTGAGCCAGCATGCAGTCTCATCCTAAGGTTTTTTTCATCCACCCTCTAAATTTTCCAGCATTCTCATCTCATTTAAACATTCCTCCCAGTTTGAAGACTTTGAGATTAGCATTAAAGAGTAAAAAAACCAAAATGTAAAATCAAGAGGACAACATCTAAGCAGCTCTACCTCTACCTGAAGCAGCTGAGGACTGAGCAGTGACAAGGTCCTTGGAGCTGGTGGTGCCTTTGGGTACAGCTCACAGCAGTGGGATCCATCTCTGCTGGTGGTCACTCAGCACTCTGCTGACATGGTCAATGATGAAGAGTTTCCCCTCCTTCATCCCACACCAGGACATCTGCAGCCACATCACTGGTGGCAGCCTCTCCACCCAGGGGTGAGCTGGGGCAAAGGCAGGGACACCTCCGTCAAACTGGGATGCTTTCCCCTACAGGTGATCTTTGAACTCACTGAAAGCATCTCTGTCAGTCCTGACAGTGCAATGGATGCTAAAAAGTACTTTTTCATCTCCCAGGGAGTTTCTGCCAGCTTTGGTAATCCATGTGGGCACTGGCCCAGAAATGTCACTTCAAACACCACTTTTTCAGTGACTTTACTGAGCTGTAAAACAAGTGAGGGAAGAAAACCCTAAGAATTGATCTTTATTCATTCAAAAGGGAAGATGCCTTGGCTTCCTTTAAATGAGGCAGCCATGCTGGGGTGAGGCATGGAGGGGAAAAATCATGGGTAGCCAGGATGACCAAGGTGATGAGGAAATGGTCCTTCAGTGCTGCATCCTGGGGGACATCTTGGGTGCTGCCATTTGTCTGAACAATGGGAATGGGCATTTTGGTGATTGAAATTCAGTGGTGACAAAATCAATTTGCATTTTTTGATGGATAAATACCTGTCCCTTCCAGTCCACCCTGCTCAGTCTCATGAGGTTTTCCTGAGCTTCATACATTCCCATTGAAGCTCCAGATAATCTCATCCTTCTACAGCATTTTGGTTTTTTCTGAACTTCAGCATTAAGGGCTAAGTGGGGGAGTTTCTTCTCAAGCAAAGAAGCCTTCCTGGAAGAGCTTTCCTGGAAAGGAGGCTGAGGGATGTAACTGGGGAGGAAAAGATAAACCCAAAGACCAGGGCTAAAGCTTGGGCTCTTGAGGCTGGATGAAGTGTTTTCAGGCAGTGTTTGCAAACCCCTCTGGCTCAGCCTGTGATGCACAATTTGCAAATATTTATGTCAGGAGGTTTGTGTTTGCTGAGATATTTCAGGAGTGGCTGTTTGCTTTTGTTCATTCATGAATTGGGTCTTGTGTGCCTGACCAAATATTTGCTTTTCATTATTCATTATTTGCAATTCACCTGTTGCTGTTGGTAATTTCTGTACTCTCCTCTCCTCTTTAAAAAGTTCCACTCTGTATCCTCAGAAATTGAAGACAATCCTCGGGGGCAGGTTGTACACTCAGTATCAAACAGCTGGAAAAAAAAAAGAAAAAAAGAGAAGAAAAAAAAAAAGGGGTGGAATTTTTAGAGAGAGTTCAGAAATGGCTATGAAATGATAAGTGCTCCTTGGAGGAAATGGAGGAAGGATCATGAAATAGGATAATGGCCTGAAAGTAAACTTGATAAGTAAGTTTTTGTGGGGAAAAATACAATCTAAGGAGAAAAGCACTGGAGAGCACTTGTGGTAGCACCACAAGTGAATTTTATGAAGTGTATTAGGTCAAAGTATCCCAATGCAGAGAAGCTGCTCAGTGACAAGCAGGAAGAGTAGAAACTGGGTCAGCTTGGGAAGGAAAATAATGTCAAAAAATAACAGGAAAATTTACAGGTGTAAAAAAAATGGGCAGGACCGAAAAGGAGAAACAATCAGGGGACAGAGAAGCCTTTCTGGCTCTAAAGGAAAAATTGGCCTGCTACTCAGTTGGCAGGGAAAGCTCCCAAGAGGGGACACAAAGCAAAATGTTTAATGCCCTTCCTCTGTCTTTATAAAAAAGCTGAACTGCTCAGGCAGCTGACCAGTCTGGTAAAGCTGCTGGAATTGGGCTAAAATAGGGGAAAGTATTGAAGAGTTACATAAATTTGTCATTCCAACATCATCTGAACCTGATAAAATTCAGCCCGGAGAGGTTCAGGCAGCTCTGAGCTGTCTTGGAGCTTCTGATTCCTCCAAGAGCACCTGGAGAAGGAGTGGATTTCTGGAGGTCTGGAAAAGATGCTGGCAATGGCCTTGGAAGGAATGATAACCACAGAATCATAGAAAAAATTGGCTGGAAGGGGTCTCAGTAGGTCCCTAATCCTACACTCTGCTCAAAACAGGGTAAGCCACAAGATCAGAGCAGTTTGGTGAGGGCTTTATCCAGTTTGGTCTTGAAAAAGACTCCAAAGATGAAGCCTGGGCAACCCCTGGGCAACCTGTTCCACTGGAGTGATCAGACCCACAGGACTCAGTTGTAATGATGTTGAGAAATCTCATTTGTTGTCTGGCACCCTTGGGGGTTCACAACCCCAACCAGTGTTTCTGTGGTAATTTGCAAGTGATTATTTTGGGGTCTAAAATCTGTAGTTTGTGGATTGTGTTTTGGGGTTTTTTGGTTATTTTACAAAGCCCACTTATGTATTGTGGTTTGTTTTTTTTTTAATATAAAGCCCTCTTATGTATTGTGGGTTTTTTAGAAAGCCCACTTATGTATTGTGATTACATGATAAAAAAACCTGTGTTTCCAAGGGAAGTTTCCAGGGTGCAGCCTCCATACCTCAGGACGGGGGCACTCTGAAGATGTTCAAGTGTGCATTAATCAGCAACAGACACTTGTTTGAATCAAAATGCAAAACCAAGTGCTACATCCATCAGATTTCTATCAGAAATAGATTAAAACAGCAAGGAAAGTGCACCTTTTTTTCCATTAAAAAAAAAAAAATCAAGTTGGGCTTTTTTCCTAGTTTTTTTTTTGGCAAACTTTGTAAACATCTACAAAGCCCATCTCTCCCACAGCGTGTTGGGCTGCAGGCAGACCTGAAGACAATCAGCACCAGCAAGCTTTTCTGAGGTGATAATTCACTGCAGGAGTCCCTGCTCACATCTCAGGTGCTTTGTTTCCCCAAGCAGCAGCAGAACCTTGCCTTGCTTCCCCTTCAGTGACAGTTTGTTTCACAACAGAGAGGAAACCAGGGAATGTCCTCCATCTGCATCCTGCTGGGACTGCTCCAGATGCTCCCTTCAGGAGCTGGCCACCTTCCAGCCAGCTAGGATTCTGTCTGAAGTGAATTAGCTTGTAAAAAAATAAAACCAAGCATCTGGTTGAGATTATCCAATTTAGATCCCCCTTTCATTTAGCAGACAGGATCTCTGCAGGCTGGGCCTTATCAATTGGAGGAGCTTTGACTTCCTTTAATAACCCTTTGGGATGGGGTCATGGGTGCTCTCTGCTTGCTTTCTGCCCAGCTCAGTATGGTTTGGGACTGAAGCAGTTGCTTGGGACTGGATGGCCTCCCTGCCCTGCCAGCAGGAACATCCCAGAACAAAATTATTCTTTTAAGCTGTGAGGAAAACAGCAAAGTGGTGGATACTCTGCAAACTCCTTCCAGGGCTTTTCAGCCTGGCCTAGCATTAACCCTCCTGCCTGAACAGGTATTTCTTTTCTGTGCTATCTTACATAGAATCATAGAATAATTTGGGTTGGAAGGGACCTCTCAAGGTCATCCAGTCCAACCCCTGCACTCAGCAGGGACACCCTCACCTCCATCAGGGTGCTCCTCAAGCCTCACCTTGAATTTCTCCAGGGATGAGGCCTCAACCACCTCCCTGGGCAACCTGTTCCACTCCTCTCATGGGAAAAAACTTTTCCCTAACATCCAATCTAAATCTCCTCTTCTTCAATTTAAAGCCATTGCCCTTCACCCTATCACTCCAGACCCTTGCAAACAGTCCCTCTCCAGCCTTCCTTCTCTTCTCCAGGTTGAACTCCCAGCTCCCTCATTTGCCTTCATAGGAGAGGTATTCCAGCCCCCTGATCACTTCCACAGCCCTAATTCCATCCCAGGAATTAAACTGCATCTTTGCAGCAGTTATTACCTCAGAGCTTCGGAGCGATGTAGTCAGAGCCCTGCCAGCTCCTGGACTGTTTCTCCTGGCCTCACGGTGGCCTTTGGCATCCCACACAGTCTTGTTTGCTCCTCAACATCCACACCGAGGACTCAGAAATGTGCTTACATATATTTAGAGGGGCTGCAGTGTAGCAGGAAGAGCCTTTCTTGCTCCTGAGGCTCGACGAGCTGCTGACCTCTCCATTGCCTCACACCAGAGTGAGCTTCTCTCTGTGGGTGTGTGTCCCACCTTTATTGGCCCCCTGGTAATAGGGGGCCTGCCCTAACCAACACAGGTGGACTCACACCCACTCACTGGCAATTCGAGGCACCTGGTTTATCTTGTTTCTCTACACTGCAGCTCCACTGCTGCCTGTAGCTTAAGCCCAGCCATGAGGTTTTATTCCCCAACCCCGTCTTCATCACCTCATCTTCAGTGGCATTGCCTTCACAGACTCCATCACCTCCCCCCATCAGCCTTTTCTGAGCTCTTGCTCTTGGAAGGAGCTTTTTAAAGTTCATTTCCACTGCTTACCTGTTTAAGGAGCATTTCTGAGGAGCAGAGAAATGTGAAAGCTCCTGAACACCAGAACAGTTAAGCCCCCACACAGTGTGTTTTATAGCCTGATGCTGGCATGGGCCCATTCAAATATATCTTGACATACAACATGTTATTCTTTCCCAGGCAATTGGTCTCTATTTATTTAGTTAGAGTGAAGGATTCATTCCCCCACTGACTAACAGGAGACCAAGGATTCCCACGTGCAGCTGAGCCCCTGCACTTCATTCTTTGCTGTTGAAATTGTTTTCATCCATTTTGGCGCTATTGCACTTCATTCCTCACCAATATATTTTTATTTGTATATAAAATAAAAATGTGACAGCGCATGGAAAGTTAAGAAGTGGATAAATTCATAAATTACTTTTAGACAGCCAAGCTGGGCTGGCTGTATTCCTCTGGACTTAACCAGTGCACAACCAAAGAGATGTTCAAGATGAGTTTCAGAAACACACTGCAACTGTCCAGAAGGGGTACACAAAGGATGATGAGTCTTCTCTAGCCTAAAAATCATTTTCTACATGCAGTTGTGTACAGTTTTGGATCTGGCAGTCAGAGAAGGAGAGTGGGGATGAGCAGAAAAGGGGAAAAAAAACTTCCCATCTCTCTGTTGCTGCTGATACTGAGCAGTAAAGAAAAGGTTGCAGAGAAAAGAAATGTGCCTAACTCAAAGCTCAGCAAAGACACCAAGAATCCATCCCAGCAAGGCAAAAGACTCTCAACAAGACAAGTTCATAACCCTGGAGTGGAAGAAAGAGCCCATTAGTTTTCTCTGAAACTGATGAGGCCATAGCTGACCCAAGGGGATCCTTGAGAAATCAATAGCACTTTCCTTGACTTTTTTGCAGCCGTGTGCACCCGCCTGGCCCAGAAGGACTCCAGAATCTTTCATCAGTTTTCCCTCCATAGCTCATGCACACATGTCTGAGTGGCAAAGGTCAGACATAAATATTACAGATGGGGAAATAAAAAGATCCATCTCTGAGATGAAGAAGCAGGATTCCTGAGGGACACTGGGCTTGCAAGAGACTTCTACAACATGCCTGCAGCTCAGGCACTGCACAGAGATGTGGGGTCTGGGGTAAAGGGGGTGTTGTGGGGCAGTAGCCAGACCCAGGGTGGGTCTGGGAACCCGACAGGAACCCCATTTGGTCTTCCCAGTTGCCATGATGTGAATATCCCTCATTCCTTCCTCAGTCCCTGAAAATGGAGCCGTCAGCAGCCCAGAATTTCACAGCAACCAAAGGCTTGGCAAGGGATGTCCTAGCCCAGGGTTAGCAGGGATGCTGCTCAACTCAGACTTTGAGCCCAACAATTCTTGCTGTGTTATGACCATGAATCATAGAGTAATAAAATGTTTCAGGTTGGAAGGGACCTCAGAGATCATCTCATTCCAACCCTCTACCATGGGCTAAGACATTTCCCACTAGACCAGGTTGCTCCAAGCATCATCCATCTTGGTCTAGACCATGATAAGTGAGTGTCCAAGGACCTCAGAGCAGGTGGGGCTGACACAGAGAGGAATCTGTTCCTATTTGGCTCATGTATTAACTTTTTCTACCCCTGAGCTCCCAGTGGACCCATAAAAGGAGCAGACAGCAGTGTTTCTGCCTCTGGTTAATCACACCCTGTATTAGGAATCATGAAAAGCTGATAGCTATGAAAGGGCTCTGAACCTCTCTTTTTAATGTTTTACTCTTATAATTCATGTACAGGAGCCCTGAGCAAATAACTGTCTTTAATGACCACATCATCATCCTGAGTCATTAGGAGGGGATGGGACCAGGGGGATCTCAGCTATGAATAACAAAGGGTTGTACAAAATGTGTCCTTTCATTACCAGATCAGTGGGTGCCAAGGCTGGTGTTGCCCACACCTCCTGTTTGCCTCCAGAGTGTTCAGCCCTTGGTCTGCATCTCGACACCTTCTATCCCAGCCAGGCTGCTGACATCATTTGGGGCATGTTTGTCATGCAGGGTGGCAGATGAGAAAGTGGAAATACAGGCTCAAATGGCAAGCTAACACATGGGCTTAAAACTGAAAGACCATTTTAGAACTAATTGATGTAATAGTCCTATCAAAGTGCCATTATTTAATAGCTTGGGTTTGATTGCTCCTGTTATTCCCTATTCTTCCATCCTCAAGCAAGCCAGGAACAAAAGCATGACTTTTAAACCTGCAGCAAATGGCACTTTCTGTCCTCTTTCCTGGGAGTGCTGCAAGGACAGTAAGAATGGCCCTGGACAGGTGTGACAAGGACTCTTAATCTCTTCTGCCAGCCTCACAAAGGTGGAGATGAGCTCCAAAGATAGCCACATGCATGACAGCCTGTCTGGAAGCACAAGCCACTCCAGCCCAGCTTATGACAAAGTACAACTTAGAGAGAGTGATCAATAATTGACTCAGGTTGGGGAGAGCAGAGAAACCACGTGCAGAGCTGGAGCCCGAGGTCCCTGCAGGGATGGAAAAGCACCATGCCCAGCAAGCCCATAAACTCCTGGAGCCAGGGGAGAGACATCAGGGGTTGAGGAGACCTCATCTGCCCCAGACATGAAGTATGTGCCCTGCCACTACCTGTGTATGAAAATATTTCATGGGTTGAACTTTGGTTTTAGACTCGAGTCAAGCCTGCAGAGGCTCCTTCTTTTACCAGAAGTAAAATTTTACCAGAGTAAAATTAACTGGTGTGTCTTTCAGCCATTCCTCTTATCAAAAACACCTTGTTATCAAAATAAGGGCATTTATCTTAGGGCTGCCACCACTGTAACTGTTGGGTTGCTTGCTCTTCAGAGCAGTCTGTCTTTAACCTCCACATCAGGTTGTAAATTGACCAAGGTGCTGGCCCCTCTTCATGTACATTCTCTGGGTTGTCACAAAACAGGACCATGAGACCTGCCCAAGGCACTGCTGAAGAAATCATAGAATCATCTAATCATAGAATGATTTGGGTTGGAAGGGACCTCCAAAGGTCACCTAGTCCAACACCTCAGGAACATCCTCATCTAGACCAGGATGCTCAGAACCTTGCCAAACACCTTGAATATCTCCAGGCTCCACAAAATGTCTGTCTCAGCAGCAGGGAGCTCAGCACCATGGGGAGAGGGGTTCTGCTCCATTTGTGCCCTATGGAGGAAGGAGATCTGAGTCCTGGGTATGGTCCCATTCCCAGTTTGGAGCTAGGAGACAGGGAGATGAAACACTTAGGAAGAACAAATTATTGATGGGGTCACAGCTTCCACTTGGACCATATCTCCTTTCCCTTGAATCCATTGCACTTGTGAATTTACAAGGCACAGAGAGCCAAGGGTGAGCCTTGCTTAGGCACGGTGCTGGTTCTGGAGGCTGCCCTGATGTCCCCAGACTGGATCTCCCAGTGGTGCTGGGGTGAGGTCTGAGAGCAGAGTGACTCTGCCCCCCAGGGCTGTGCCCAGATGAGTGCTGGCTCTTGTTTTGGCCAGGCTGGGGCTTCTTTTGCAAGCTTGGGCTTTGCAAAAATCCCTCTCCCAGAGGCAACATCAATCAGAGGGCAGGTGTAAAAGAGAGGAAGTAGGGGAGGAATCAAAACAACCCAAAAGGCACAATAGGAAATACCAGTGAGGGTCATAAAGACTAATGAGGTAACTTTAGATAATGAAATAAGCAATGGGAAAAAGACAAAAGAGACTCTTTCCTGGCCTACTGCTACTCCAAGGGGATGATGAAGTTTTGATCAATGATGCCTGAGACAAAGGAATTTATCCTGCTGGTGTTTCAGCCTTCACTAAAAGAGTTGAAGACAATGACACAGCTAACAAAAAGGTGACAAAGGGGCAAGAATTTACTCTGTAACAGAGAAAGAATGGGTCAGAGAGCACTTAGGTACATTACAGTGCCTCAAATTACCCAAGCCTGTCAGGATTCACTGTATGGTGCTTAAAGGAGGCTGAATCAATCTCAAAGCAGCTGGTTCTTATCTTTGAATGTGTGGAAAATGGATAAAATTTTGGAAGTCTGGAAAAATAAATGCAAACCCCATCATTATAAAAAAAAAAAAAAAAAAGAAAAAGAAGGGTGAAATAGATGGGGAGCTATTGACCAGCCAGCTGCCTGAAATACCAGGAAAAGAATGGGAACATATTATCTGGGAAACTGCTTGTGAGCACCTGGGAGATAATGAGCCAGGGAATTGCAGCCAAGTTTGATTTGTCAAGAACAAATCACAGAAAAAACAATTTAATATCCTTTCATGGCAGCAAAACTGGCTTGGGTGAGCAGTGGAGGATATCATGTAGTGTGATTGCAATGAAAAGGAAAAATCAGCTGCCCAGAGACAGGGAACACCCAGCACCATGGGAAGCCATCCAAGGGTCACAGGGGATGGGGAGATCAGCAAAGGAGTCCAGAATGTCACTTGGTGGTGGGGAAATCCACATTCTGGATGTGGAACACAAGCGTGGTCCCCAACCTGCCCTAATTTTGGTCCTGCTCTAGCAGGGGAGTTAAACTTGATCTTCAGAGCCCTTCCACCCCTGACACAGAGCTCTGAGGTGCTGGTAAGAGCTGAGTGTTGCTGCAGCTCTGATTTAGTCCTGCTTGCCAGGGTGATAAATTATGGGGAGATAGGAGAGCAAACTGTTGGAGTTTGCAGGTTGGTGAACTCGTGCTTGCCCTCCAGCAGAGAAAGTTCAGCGCTTCCCTGCACCTCCCACACTGTTGTGTCAGTGTTTCTTGGGGAGGCTGCTTGACACCTTCTGGTTTTTGTTCTAGGAGACAACATCTCATTCCTTTAGATCCCCAGGTTTCAGCAGCATATGACAATAGCTCTGGAATGGGCAGATTACTTCAAAAATAAATGCTTCTTCCACAGAGCTGCCTGTCTGGAAGGAACTGAACACCTGGATGAGCTTGGCAGGCTCCTCTGGAGGTCACCTTGTCCAACCCCTCCTGTTCAGGCAGGGCCAGTTGCCCAGGATCATCGTAAGAAGGAGAGAGATGCTTGACTGACATGACCACCACTGGCTTCAGGCTATCCAGTCCTCTGGACCAAAACCCAAACCCAGGACACCACCAATAAAAGGGATTCAGTCACCAAAGGTCCCTCTCCTGGTGCAAGTTCACCCTGGGCAGAAAATTCTAAAGGTTGAAGGAAAATCCAAGCTGAAAAGTTGGGATCATGGCCAAGTAAGCAGAGCAAAGAGCAGCAGGCTCCTTCTAGCCATTCTCCCTGACCATGGAGCAGTTGCCTCCAGATCCATTTCTTAGCATGCCAAAGGAAGGGCAGGAGAACATTGGTCTCACTGATACCCAGGGTTTTCTTAATGACCACACAGGAGACAAATATCAGACTACTGCTGCTGTTGAGCACATATCACCCTGGGGACACTGTGGCACTGAGAATTTGTCCCAGACCAAGAGCCCTCCTCTGTTTTCAGATGCCTTCTCTCCTCTCCCCGTCCTTCTCATCCAGCCCTGATGCTTGCAGATATTCCTGGCTGCTGCCTGGTGGATGGTATCAGACCCTGAATCAAGTCTAGAACATGAGAGAGAGATGAAAATCAGCTTTATACCATCCCCCCAGAGGGCTGCAGCCAAGTCCAGCCACCTCCTCCTCAAGGACACCCTCCTGGGGGATGGGAAGGATTCCTGCAGGTTCCCTGATCGAAGAGGCCAGGATGGCTCAGGGTGACTGAGAGGGAGAGAATAAGGCAGCAGTCACTATGAGGAGGTGTTAAAAAGCAGCAGACAGTGGGATTAGACCTGAGGACTTCCCTTTCAAGGGTCTACAGCACTGAACCTCCACTGGCTACCTGCTCCCAGCCCCAGTTAGGGTGACCAGAGGTGTCTCAGCCAGGTCAGGAAGGTGCTGGGGCCTTTTGCATGCCAAGGGGGATGCCAGGCAGTGGGATGGGTTTTTTGTTGGCCCTTGGGTTATTGCTGGAAGGAGGACACTAGGCTGGGCACTGCCATGGTTCCAGCAGCTCCACCCATCCCTCTTGCTGTGATCCCTGTGTTACGGAGGGCAGCAGCTCCATCACAGGGATGGGTTTGTGCACTCATCTGCCTGGTTGCATGAGCTGGAAACAAGGTTGTTGTGGTGCTGTGATGGCAGCAGAGCCTCCGGGGGCAGTCTGGGCCATCTGATATTGGGTTTCCACCTTCATTCTGTGCTGGTTCTGTATAGCTCAGTGCTGAGCTCACCCCTCAGAGGATAACACCATCCTCTCCAAAATGTGATTACAGCCCCTGCTGTGGGTTGAACAGCGAGGTAGCAGCACCAGCTGATCTGAGCCTTGTCACCCCAGGACCAGCATCCATGTACAGCCATTGCCCTGTCTCCCTCAGTGCCTGATGTCCCCAGTGTCCCCTCTCTGCAGGCTGAAAGGAAAGCCCCTGAGTCCTTCCCTGGGCATGGAGCAGGAGGGGGAAATGCAGAGCCAGAAGCAGAAGGGACTCAGCAGCTCTGTCCAAGGTGATTTTCAAACAGTCTTTTTTTCTTTAATCACAGAATCATAGGATGGTTTGGGTTGGAAGGGAACATAAAACTCATCCAGTTCCATCCCCCTGTATGGGCAGGGACACCTCCCACCAGCCCAGGATGCTCCAAGCCCCATCCAACCTTCAACACTGCCAGGGATGCGGCAGCCACAGCTTCTCTGGGAAACCTGCCTCTTTCCTTACAAACCAGGCTCAGAAGAAGTGCATTTTGCTAGAAGGTCACTCTCCCAGTTTCCCAGCACCATCAGCCCAGCAGAGCTGGCAGAGGAGCGGGGTGACCCCAGCCCTGAGCACATTGCAACTGAGGACAGGACACTGCCCTGGGCTCTGCCCCCTGCTACACCCTCAAGCTGGTTATGACATCTTGTAAAAACTGCTTCACCTTGCTCTGCACAGAGTGGCAGAGGTGTCAGAACTCTCTGCAAAGCCACCTCTGCTCCCTTCATTACAGTCTCACAGAAATACCCTGCTTGGGAAAGACCTTCAAGATCAAATCCAACCATATCCTAACACTGACAAGACCTTAACTAAATATATCCCTAAGCACAGTGTCTATACAACGCTTAAATCCCTCCAGTGATGGTGACTGCACCAGTGCCCTGGACAGCCTGTTCCAATGTCTTAGAACCCTTTCAGTGAAGAAATTCTTCCTGACATCAAATCCAAACCTCCCCTGGTGCAATACCCATTACCCTTTGTCCTGTCACTTGTAACTGCATTGGGCAGACATTTATTTACCCTGGCATTACAAATAGCACCAACAGCAAAATTCCTGAAATGTCTCTTGTTGGCTCCTGGTATCACCAGGGAGAGGCTGAAAACTTTTGGTCTGGAGGCAGCAAACCTGTGGAGAAGGAGTGGGTCTGGGTGATTGAGCCAGGGGCAACAAGTTACCTCCCCAAGTGTAACCATCGTTCCCATTTACTCTCTGACTTCCCCAGGAGGAGTTTCTGGGAATACTCAACTTCCATCTCCCTCTTTCTGCATCTGAAAAGATTCCAGCATCTTCTTAAGCCCTGTTTAGCACCTAGAGAAAGCATCTGGATACACAAAAGGCACTTGATAAAAGTGTTTCTCTTTACTCTGGAGCAGAAGCATTGTAGGAAAAATGTGTTCTGAATTGCTTAGAGACATACAGAAAAGTCCTTTATCAGCTTGCACTTTCTGTGGAAAACCTCAGAGAGAAGAATCACCACTGCATGCCTTCCTGAGAAAGGTATTTTTTTATTTAAGATACAAAACATCATTGTGTTTGCCTGCTGCCCTTCATCTGCATTACTCCACTTAAAATCACACTTGAGAAATATGAAATAATTCTGTTTTCCTTAAAGATATATAAGCCCTGTTCCCAGAGAGATAAAAGAGCAAGGTAAAAAAGTGACTGTTGTAGTAAAACAGCACTGCCAGGGGGCATAATAAATACATAAATTACTCCTAACCAGCAAGGCATGCTCACAAAGTGCAGACCAAGCTCCTGGAGGACACTGAAATACATCCATACCCCAAAGGAAAGCTCCCCAATAATGCAGTGCCTGGAGCTGCAGCCCCTCCATTGCCCCCTGTTCTCCAGAAGGACTCAGCAGTGTCTGTACTGCCAGGCTGGTGCTTTCCTGGGGGTCTGGAATCTCTGTCATACCACTTCCCTCGGCATGTCAGCCTCTCTTTTCCCAAACATAGCCCAGGGTACACTTGGTTTTAATTGCAATAAAAAAAACCATGGTGCTGGTTCATCCTCAGCAATCATTACAACCCCCAGACCCTTTGCAGCAGGACCAGTGAATAAGCAGAGTGTGATCCATCCTCCCAGCAGTGTAAAACCAATGAAACCAAGCTCAGGTTTCTCATTAGAGAGACTGAATTGGTCCCTGATATAGTAAATTATGCATTCATAATGGCTGTTGTCATCCATCATGGGCTGTTATGCTCTTTTCAATTGGTTAATGATTGTATACAGGCACCCAAAGTGCAGAAACATTGTAGTTGCTGTCAGCACAGTTCATCCCACATGGTTTGAGGAGCTGTATTTTGATATTTTCTGCCCTGTATATCTTTCACCATGCAATAGCCCAGGTGCCTTTTGTATCTCTTCATTGTCCTTTGAGTGATTCCCATCATCACTCCAGCTGATTATTACCTGTGCTTATCAGCTGAACTCCTCAGGTCCCCATCAATTCAGTGGAAGCTGAAATGATCAGGTTTTGTTGGTTTTTTTCAGAACACTTCTTGATCCTGCTCTGCTGACCTCTGAGGCTGCTTCAGATTTCTCTTGTGTGTTTGCAAAGGAGGCCTGGAGATGGGATCTACCCTTCTGCTGCACTACTGATGAAAAATAAACCCCAGAGGTAGGGCCTAAGGAATACCCATATGGGGCTGCAAGAAGGAAAAAGACTCTGAAGATGGCAGAGCAGAGGTGGGACATTGATGTCTCTGAAGTGCCCAAAGAGAACCAAGAAGAATGAAGGACATTGCACTAGGGGACCAGATCATGGCAGCTGGTGGCATCCACTCTCCATTGAATTGAGCAGCCAACTTCAGGCAGGTCATTCATCTCAGACATGTTCCTCAGCTGATAAGGGCAGTAGCAAAGTTGGCAAACAAGCTGAGAAACTGGCTCCCCACCAGGGAGAGCTTTGGGGCTTTCTCTGTCTTTGGTTCCTTGTTACCTGATTAATCTCCTTTCTCTTTATGGCTGAGCACCAAATCTCCCCATGCGTGCTGGTGTAGCATCACAGTAACAGGACCTTGGCATCCCAGCATCCCTGGGAGGGAGCAGAGAGCCAGGCTTTCCTCTGCACTCACCAAACACCACACCAGGAGAAAGGGAACAACAAGGAGAGTTCCTCCTCCCACTTCCATCAGACAGCCCTGGGCACACAGCACACACAGCCTGGCTGAGAAAGTCACAGGGATGGAAAAGGTTTAGGGAACAGGAGAGTTAGAACCTGCCAGAACAGCACTAACCTCTCACCTCTTCTCAGCTGCTTCCTCTCTGTGTTTTCCCCAGTAAAGTTCAGGGTCTCCTCTCAGCAGATTTCTTGGCACTTGTTCTGACATTTTCAGAGCAGCATTTTGATTGGGCTGCTCTATTATATCCTGGATGCAGAAAGGACACATTGAAGAGTCAGCAATTTCAAATGTTACCTTTCAGAGAGCATGCTTCATTATTATAAATTCTTAACTGCCTTCATTAATTTTTCTTTGCTGTCTCCTCTCCTCCACTCTCCTCTTTCCATCCATGTATTTAAGGTGTTTTCTTTTTAGCAGGTTCACCTTTCTGGGCTTCTGTGCATCCTTACCTGGCCAGTCCAGCCTGGGAATGACCAAGGCAGACAAGATCTTACAGAAAACTGCAGCAGCAGAGGGAAAGTCCTCCCTAAAAGTTCTACAAAAGGGGAAGAATCCGAGGTTTTGAGGCCTGATGGACCTGGTTTGGGTCATATGTAAACTGCTGAACTTGCCAGAATATTTTTTCAGAGCTCACCTTGGTGTTGTGGTGACAGTCTCCAAGAACTGCTTTGTATACAGCGCAAAGTCTTCCTCTGAAGGTATTCCAGGGTTATTTTTTCTAACAGAAGACTCCAAACAGAGTCTTTCAAAAGTCAGATACTTGAGAAGAGTAAAAATCCATATTCATATACACATGGTCCCTTTTGGCCCCCATGGTCCCCTATGTCACACCTAGGAATTTCTTCACTTTTGTCTGAAGAAGCAATTCTGACCTCTAGCCTCAGAGCAAAACCCCAGACTTGCATGAACTGAAACCACAAATGATCTGCTTACAGTCAATGAAGAAGGGGCAAAAATCTCCCAGATTAATTGAACTGCACTGAGGGCACCCCAAGGGCTTTGATCTAGATGAAGTGAGAGATGTGGGGAAAAAAACAGGTCTCAAGGGATTAGATGCACAAAATCTTTTGCCTCTAATACCACCTTGGCTAACCCACTCCAGAAACCTCACAGTAAAGGAACCTGTTCAGTTTCCAGAAGGCAAAGTTTAAGGAGATTTTATCCTTCCAGCAGAAGCAGCTCCCTTTGTATAGGAATTTTAGGGCAGGCCAAGTCATACCTGATAGCATAAGGTGCCTGCTCTGGCCCCAGGGCAGAACCAGGGACATCCAGATCATCTCATCCTCCTGAGATGAAGGGAGAAACTGATTTCCCAGATGAAATGGGAAGAAAATTAAAGAGTTGAGGGTTTCAGAGCATCACTCAGTGTTGCAGGAAGAACCTTTCTTGCTCCTGAGGCTTGACGAGCTGCTGACCTCTCCACTGTCTCACACAAGAGTGAGCTTCTCTCTGTGGGTGTGTGTCCCACCTTTATTGGCCCCTGGTAATAGGGGGCCTGCCCTAACCAGGCACAGGTGGACTCACACCCACTCTTTGGCAACTCGAGGCACCTGGTTTATCTTGTTTCTCTACAACTCAGCGCTGCTGAAGGATGGTTCAATGTCTTTTCTACCAAAGCCCAGTTCTGTTTGGTTCCACCACAGCTCCAAAAGGCTTTGGCACTGCTGTTGCACTGAGCCAGTCCTGCAGACTGGAACACAGGGGCTCCTGTCAAGGAAACTTCTGGCCTGATCTATAGTTTTAGAGGATTTGGGGTTCCTGCTGCAGCCTGGAAGAGCAGGGCTGGCCCTGCATCCTGATACCTGCTGTAGGATGCTCTCTGCTGTTCAGATGCAAAGGCTGAGGAGGATTTGAAGAGACCTCGATGTTGTCTTAGAATAAATAAACCCCTCAGCTGGATCTGTTTATCAGAGGATGTAGCTTAAGCTGAAATGCAAGCAGGAAAGGTATAGAGCAGAATGATAAAATGGCAAGAGCCCTCCCCAGAATCAGACAACATTCCCACATGAGCCCTGAGGAAACTCAAGGACAAAAAAGCTGTTATAGGCAACCTGTGGTTTAAAACCATCACAGGATTCAATAATTTTTTTTTTTCACCTTTTCTGGTTTATCTGACAACAAGTGAGCTAAAATTTCTTTCCTCATTACTGTCATTGTCTCTTCTTAGGAGGCTGCACTTGCTGAAATTAACAGCAAGTTTCTCAGTAAAAAAAAGAAAAGAAAATTTAAAAAATCTCTGCCCATAGAGGGGGGTTGGAACTAAATGATCTTTAAGGCCCCTTCCAACCCAAACCATTCTATGATTCTAAGCCTAAGAGGCCAGAGCCTTCAGGCATTTGTAGGGAAGTAGCTGAGAAAAATGGAATGAGAAAGAGTCAGAGCAGCTTTTCTCAGGGGAAGTCAAAGCACTGCTGAACACCTCCAAAGGAGCCCAGAGCCACATTCCAGAGGAGACCTGGTTGGCTCCATATTCAGAATCCATATTCTGAAGAGCAGACAGTGAGGTCCCTCACAAGAGGCTTTTAGAAAAATTCAGCTGCCCTAGGGAGCATCTTCATGTGGATGAATATGTGGCTGAAAGAAAGGAAAAGCTTAGGAGGAAATAAGCAGCCTCACAGTGTAAAGAGAGCAGATTCTTGCACCAGGGTCTGTGCTGCTCAGCTTTCTCATAAAGAATCTGGAGAAGAACATGAGTGCTCAGGGAGTGGTTTGCTGCTCAGGCACCATTGCTCAGGGGACCAAGGAGAAAGAATTATAGAAGCACAGTGTGATAAAATGGAAGGTGAAGTTTAATGTAAATAAGTGTAAAGTCAAGTGCATGGGGGAAATACTAATTATATGTCTCCAGTGATGGACTCTGAGCTGATTACTGTTGTTTAGGAGTGAGGCAGTGAGATTAGAGCAGCTGGTTCCATGAATACATTCAGCTCAGTGCACAGGAAAAAAAGCAACTCAAATTATACCATGAGCAGGACAAGGGAAGACAGGTACATAAAATATTTGTTATCAGTAAATCCATGACAAGCCTCCACCACAATAGTCTGTGCAGTTTGGGTCCCTCCTGTCTGAAAGAGGAAAACCAGGAGAGCTCTGGCTCTGTGTGGTGATGCAAAGTCCTGTGCAGCTGTCCTGGAAGATCTCTGCATTGCAATCCCTGCCCGTAGAGCTGGGACAACTGGTTAATGGGGCAGAAGAAAACTGGGTCTCCCTTGGAAATCTGGAACCATTCAGTTGCCCAGAGCTGGTGTTGGATTGTTAGAAGGTCCTTCAAGAATTTTAACATGGACTTGATCAAAACAAGACGTTTTCTCTTTTTTGACATTGATGGTTTTCATTCCAATGAGAGATGGAATTCCCTGGACTCAGGCCCTTCATGAGAAAGGCTTTGGAGATCCTGATCAAGGTGGGCACTGTCTGTGATCCCAGTTCAAAGCCTGCTAGAAGATGACAGGCACTAAATAAGGGGCCACATCTTTAGACCACCCAACCATGCCTGCAGTTTTCCAGGCAGAAACAAGGATTCAAAAGCAAAGTAGTTTTATCCATTCATTTCTCTTGCAACAGCAGTCAGGGTCCTTTGCTCTCAGAGAGGTATCTCAGGAAAAGGACAAACAGCAGCTGAGGAACCCATCCAAACAGAAAGTGAAATCATTATCTTTGAACAGTCTCTGATATTCCTGGCTGCTCTGAGCCAGTGACCTTTTCATCATGTTCCACTCTGCCCTGATAGTTGGCCAGTGGACTCCTGTTACTCCATGCCCATCTTTGCTGCTTCCCTGGCTGAGCATCCTCTGCCATTTCCCTGGGTGATCCAATCCCTTTCCCTGGGGCTGCAGTGTCCTCTTTGCCCCATGGATCAATATTTGCTCTGATCCTCCACTTGGGGAGAGCTCAGGGCTCTTCTCAGCTCCTAGCTCAGAACAGGAGGTAGGGTTTGAGGTCAGAAGAACCCTCTGGTCAAAGCATTACAAAACTCTGGTCAAAACTCTAGTCAACATTAGATTTCTCAGGAGTTTGTGATGGTTTTTCTTAAATTTCTTCAAAGATGGAGATCCCACAGATCTTCTATGTTCCTGTCCCAGTGCTTGAGGGCCTTTGGCACCATTTACATGGACATGACAAGGGGCAATGGGCACAAGTTGCTCCTGGGGGGTTCCAACTGAACATAAGAGGACAATTTTTCCCCCTGAGGACAGTCAGACACTGGAATTGTCTTCCTGGGGAATTGGTGGATTCCCCCACTTTGGAAAGTTTGAAGTTGAGACATTTCACATCACCAATAATATCAGAAGGGTTGGACCAGGTGATCCTTGAGGCCCTTTCCAACCTGGCATTCTGGGATTCTGTGATTTTAGGATTTACTTCAGTTACAGCCCCTTCCACCACCAAGTGTGGAGCTGCCCCTCCATCTGCAGATTCTTCTCTTGGGCCCAAGCTGAGTTTCAGTGCTGGGAGCAAAATCCTCTCCTGGCAATGACAAGGATGGGATCTCAACTCTTTCATTTGGAATGAAACATAAAGTTTATGTCTTGATTGTGGACAAATGAGAAAGAAAGTTCTGGTGAAATTCCAGTGAAGGTAATCAACCTGAGCTCACCTAATTTCCTCCAAAGCCTGAACTGAAGACATTATTAAGGAATAATTATTTCATTTGCTTCCCACAACACATCTCTGTACAGTGTCAAATTGTCATCCTCCAAGGGTGACTGAATTTCAGCCAATGGCTCTGTAATATTTCCTGGCTGTTGCCATGATGTAGCCCTTCTACAACAGATTTGGAGCTAAAATTTAATCCACTATGGCTGTAAACAACACACTCTGATGTGAAGCAGGTGTAACCTCTGTTGTCTGCTGAAAATATGAAGTAATAACTCTGAGAAAATGGTGAAAACCTCACAGTCTGTCTAGATGTGTGTCAGGGTGTAATGTCCCCTGCATCCTGCTTTTCCTGGGGGTGGGATTCATCTGGCCGTATGTGTGTCCCCCTCCAGGAACTGGAGCTCTCATCATTATAAGCAGCAGAGCTCAAAGCACCATTAATCTTGTTCTAAACTCCACAATAGGTCAACGAGCAGCACCCAAAAGTGCCACTTTCTCTCCATATATTATAAATGAGCCTTCAGAGATGTGATCAGACAGAAAGATTAAAAATTAGGATAAATAAATCCCCCCAATAAATATCTGAGCATCCTCATTGATCATTGCTTATGTTTACTCCAAGAACTAATGGCTCAAGACACAGACACTGCTAAATACTCCCTCCAGCTGTTTGTCTCATGAAGGTCGTGTCCTGGCATGTTCAAGCATCACTTGGATGTTCATTCAAATGAACTATGAGATGGTGAAAGGCCTGGGAAAGGTCTTCATCACTTTTTTCCCAGCTGAACACAGATCTGGGCAATCCTGTGCCCTTGGACATGGCCAACTTTTTCTTTGCTTTTATCTTAGATGAGCTGGAGATCCTCCTGAGGGAGCAGCTCTCTGATGAAGACAGGCTGAAGGTTGTTCAGCCTAGAGAAGAGAAGGCTCCAGGAGGACATTCCAACACCTGAAGGGTCCTGCAGGAAAGCTGGGGAAGAGACTTTCAACAAGGGCATGGAGTGAGAGGCCCAGGGACAATGGTTTCAGATTGGGAGATTTAGGTTAGAGATCAAGAGGAAAATGTTTAGTGGGAGGGTGGTGAGACACTGGAATATGTTGCCCAAGGGAGTTGTGGAAGTGCCATCCATGGAAGCATTCAATGCCAGGTTGGATGGGGCTTGAAGCAAACTGGGGGAGTGGGAGGTACCCCTGCCTACGTAAGGGGGGTTGGAACTGGATAAGCTTTAAGGTCTCTCCCAACCCAAAAACATTCTATGGTTCTGTGATCACCTTGGAGTCTGATGAGCCTTGGCAAGTGGGAAAATGAAGTCCAGGTAATCCTGGGTGGGCAGAAACTGAAGGGCAAAGTTTGCAGTGTTTGAATGCAGAAAGCAGAAGCAAGTCCTTTTTATCCCAGGAAAAGGTGGGAAGCAGAGAAGTGTCATCCCCACAGATATTCCCAGGTCTGGGTTCCTATCCCAAGTGACTCCACTGCCTATTTTGTGATCAGAAAGGGATGCAGAGCTCATTTTTCTCTCCTTACCTCCTTCTGCAATAAAGTGTCAGAGTCACACACCTGCAGGAGCTTTTCCACCCTGTAATATATTGCATTCAGCAACCAAGCAATTTTACTCAAGGAACAAACTGCAGGGATTTTTTTCTACTCACAGCCCGAATCTCTCAGAGAACAGCAATGGGCAGCAAGCAGTTCAGGTGGCCAGGCTGGACAGGGAGGAGTTCAATTTATTGCCTGGAACATAACCCAGCATAAACAGAGCTGTGATGGATACATGGAATGCATCCTGGCCAGGCAGGGAGAGAGGTTGTTAGGAAAATGACTTGGACCAGATAAGCTGCAACATTTATTACGTGTTGAGCAGAATTCACAACCCCCCTGTGAACCTGAACACCCTTGCTTTCCCTTCCCAGTCTTCATTCTGGGCTGCCCAGGGTTTGTGGGCCATCTGTGCAGCATTGTCACTGTTCCCAAGCTCCCCAACACAAGCATGGGGTGTTGGTTTCAACTGAAAGAGGGGAGATTTAGAGTAAATATTAGGAAAAAAACTGTTTACCATGAAGGCAGGAAGACACTGGACTAGGTTGCCTCAGGAGGTTGTTAATCCCTGTCCCTGGAAGTGTTTAAGGTCAGGCTGGATGATCCCATGGATCAC
Organism: Calypte anna; assembly: GCF_003957555.1. Lineage (NCBI taxonomy): Eukaryota > Metazoa > Chordata > Aves > Apodiformes > Trochilidae > Calypte > Calypte anna. Next base: position 11,313,287 of record NC_044261.1, read on the forward strand.
TAAATAGAACAGGAGTTTCCACAAGTCTTGCTGAAGCTTGTATAGAAGCAGGGTCTCAGCTGCTCAAGGTGTGTAATCAGCTATAAGGCAGTATGCAAATGGAGAAAGAACAAATTTTAAAATTATGGCACTAGAATTTTATTAAATATAATTACAAATTCTTTTTGTACGGAATTATTTTTCTGTAATTATCATGACACTTGTAAGAGAAGAACTCTGGAAACTTCTGCGTGAGGCAAATGAGAACACAGAAAATGACAAAGTAAATGCTGGAGACACAGCAGCACGTCAGGGCATTAGCAGTAATTATTAGTATGGGATTCATGACTGGGATAACAAATTAAATCCTTGCTTGTCTGTCTTTGCTTAGCAGCAAAAGGACAAATCCTGGTAGTGCAGAACAAGTTCCTACACTGCCAACAGCATGTTAGCTCTGCTTCCTCTGAGGCAAGTTATTAACTGAGGCTGGACATGGATTTATTTACTGCTGAAGCTTTGTGCTGTGGAACTCCCAAAGTCTGTTGTTACACATTACAACATTGTCATTATCTGCTTGATTCTATTCAAGATAAGAAAAGCTGCTGTCATGCTAATTGTGGAATGTTAAAAAAAAAAATCAAACACTTATAGTTTTTGGGTATCCTAACTTGTAGATTCTAGGCTAATATTAATTTTGGTAGATAGCATGACTCCAAATTAACAGGAAATGAGAAAGTGGATGTGTCCTCCCTTAAATACCAGCTTGTACAAAACAATAAATATCAGAGTATGCCACAGATACATCACAATTTTATCTTCAGAATCATCAATAAACCATTTAAGTCACTCTTCTTAATTTATGAAAGGTGTTCCACCAGCACAGAGCTCAGTCATTTGGCAACCTTGAGCACACAGAACGATTGAGGTATAGCCCCAGAAGTCTGCTTTATTTTTTTCTTTATACTCTGCAGCTCAAAAGATCATTAACTATTTTTACATTAAATATTCTTGCACATTAAGGGAGTACTTTCCACACTCCCTTGGAGCCAGGATGCATCCTGCCCTCCTCAAACCCAGCTGCCAGCTCCACCTCCCATTGCCAAGAGAGGGGTTTGCTCTCAGCTCCTCACCAGACACCTTGCACAGCACAAGACTTGGGAGAGAGAGAACAACCAAACCTGGGGCAGGTTATTTTAGCACAAACTAGTAACTGGGGCTTTGTTGGACTCCCTCATCCTCAGACTTTGTCTTGTCCTCTGTTTGAGTTCATTCCCTTTCCTTAACTGAAAAAAGAACTTGGTTATACAAAGAGAAATATTGTATTTGTCACCACCTTCCCCCACACACACCCCGACACCATGACACTGTCCCATCACCACCTGCAGAACATCAGGTGTGTTCTAGAGGGAAGAGACTCTTCTGAGACTTCTGCTGATGTTCTGCCCAGTGCTGGTAACAAAAGCATCCAATGTAATTCACCAGAGAGCAGCCAAAGGGTTGAAATTTAATGTTTTTAAAATTAAGGTTTTCAAAATTCAGCCAGATATTTGGGTAACTCTGAACCTGTGGGTTCAATCATTGGCCCTGTTGGAAAATACAGATATTTTGAAACTTGCTTCCTTTCACGCTTGCCTTCTGTAGATGGAATTTGAATGCATTCATCATGAGAAAAACAAACAAGAGCTACAAGAACCCTGTAGCAGGAAGAGCCTTTCTTGCTCATGAGGCTCAATGAGCTGCTGACCTCTCCATTGCCTCGCACAAGAGTGAGCTGAGGTGCCTTCTGTGGGTGTGTGTCCCACCTTTATTGGCCCCCTGGTCTTGCTCATGCCCAATAGGGGCCTGTTCTAATCAGGCACAGGTGGACTCACACCCACTCTTTGGCAACTCGAGGCACCTGGTTGTCTTGTCTCTCTACATTCCCCCCACCCCCTTTTTTTTTTTTTTTTTTACAGACATACACTTATAGCTTACAGGATTTAACCCTAGCTTACAAACATAATATCAGCCCAGACACTTTTCACAAAGTCTCTACCTTTCCGACTTGAGTTGTTCTTCTCCCTCCTGTATCTGCTCTTCTCTTGGCTTCCCTCTGCTCAGGGGTTTCCAAAGAGCTTGCTGGCTCCTCATGGGTTTCTGGTTCCTCATGGGATTACGGGATTTAACCCTTCCTCATGAGATTCCATACATGGGTTTTACCCCTTCCTCATGGGATTCCATCCTCCTGGCTTCCCTCTGCTCAGGGGTTTCCAAAGAGAGAATCCTTACCTTGGCTTCCCTCTGCTCAGGGGTTTCCAATCCAAAGAGCTTGCTGGTCATACCTTTCAGGGAGAGTGTTAGCCCAGGCACTTTTTCAAATCAGGGAGAATGTTCCTGTTGCCAGCTCCTCACACTGCTGCTTCTTTAGATGTCTGTATGTTGCCCACATTCTCCACCAAATGTAGCAGGAAGAGCCTTTCTTGCTCCTGAGGCTCAACGAGCTGCTGGTCTCTCCATTGCCTCACACCAGAGTGAGCTGAGGTGCCTTCTGTGGGTGTGTGTCCCACCTTTATTGGCTCCCTGGTCTTGCTCATGCCCAATAGGGGCCTGTCCTAATCAGGCACAGGTGGACTCACACCCACTCTTTGGCAACTCGAGGCACCTGGTTGTCTTGTCTCTCTACAGAACCCTGGCATTATTAGGATAAAATCCTGCAAGACAGGAAGATTTTCTTTGGGTTTGGCTCTTTTATTTTCCGACTATAATGAAATCTGTTCAGATTCTGGAGTAGGAATGAGTGCTTCTCAAAGGCACCTTCTTGTGTTATCCAAAGAACCTCACTTAATGTTAAAACACTGACCAACAAACCAATACCAGCAGCCATCAGGATCAAACCCAATACTCAGCTGGCTAGATTGGTTCAGTAGGCACAGCCATGGCCTCAAGGAAATGAAAAATGAAACACTTTGAGGTTTGTCCCTGCAGCCCTGCTTGGGTCTCCATGGCCAAGCCAGGAGGATTTGGGTCAGGCCATGAGGCAGCCTCTTTGCCCAACATTCATTTTCTGGGATTGCTGAGCACTTGCTATCAAACAAAAACAATAGTTTCTGCTCCTAGACATGTGTTGAGAGGAAGGTTGGGAGAAAAATTGATTTTTTTCAATTCAACTACAAAGTTGAAAAAAAAACAATTTATTTGATCCAAACTACAATGGTGGCTTTTTTTTTTTTTTTCAAGTTTCCTTGTCAAAAAGAAAAATTAAACAATTCCACTTCAGTGATTAAAAACAAACAGAACTTATTAGGGATTGGGCCATTTTGAAGAAAACACAGCTGCATTTTGAAAAGCAAAGCTGTGGCATCTTTTTACCCTCAGCAGCCCATTCCATCCAGCATCAGCAGAGCCTGAAACCTGGATTCTTCCTCAGCGTTCAACTTTCACATAGCAGGATTGGAGCATTTGCCATATGAGGAGATGTTGAGAAAACTGGGAATGTTCAGCCTTGGGAAGGCTCAGGGGAGACCTTATTACCATGTTCCAGTGCTTAAAGGGGGCTACAGAGAAGATGGAGACTCCTGATTTATAAGGACTCTCTTGGACAAGACAATGGGATGGGCACAAGTGGCTCCTGGGGAGATTCCCATTAAACAAAAAAAAAAAAAATTTTTTCCCCCTGAGGACAGTCAGACATTGGAATGGTCTCCCAGGGGAAGGGGTGGGTTCCCCCACTTTGGAAAGTCTGAAGTCTCATCTCAATGGGTGCTGGGACATCTCACACCAGCAATAATATTAAAAGGGTTGGACCAGGTGATCTTTGAGGTCCCCTCCGAGCTGACATTCTAGGATTCCATATTGTGTGTCCCGGGATGCTGGTGAGCAACCACCCAGCTGCACCTTAAAAAGTGAGCCCAGGGGCTGGAGCAGAGGCTGTTTGTGCTCTCTGGTTTTGTGTCTGCTATTCAGAGAGGAAACATTGCTTCCCGAGGCTGCCAGTCTATCACCTTTCATCAACACAAAGTACGTTTCAATAAAGAAATGAAATACACAAGCTGAGGATAATTGCAGGTTGAGATGGTGATAATAGCTGTGATTTGGCTGGTGGAAGTAATAAACCCAAGCTCAATCACTGGCTGCTTTCTTTGGGCAAGAGCCCATCTGAAAACAACCAAAAATGAAATGTTACCAAAAAAATATATATTTTTTTCTTTTCAAGAAAAGGAATTAGCATATGGCTGGGCTCACAGTGCTTCCAACTTTCTGCAGGCTGAGCCAAGATGTTTGCTTTCAGACAGGCAGCCTGCCCGGGGGACCTGGCCAAGGTGAGATCCATCACCTCTCAGGGATGGGAATCTTTCATTCTCCAGGATGAGTTTCAGCCTGGACACTGAATTTTTCAGCAGCTGAAGGGGGGGGGATAAATTATTTTGCTGTCATTTGATTGACAGGGGGTCATCAAAGAGGCGCCTGTGAAATAAAAAACCATCCCCACCAGGCTGCTGGGCTGGTGTCAGTGGATTGTAAAACATTTCTAATTGTGACTGCTCCTGCTGGCTGGCTCATTTCATGCTGCTCCAGTTTATGCCATGTGCTCAGCACATCATCCGATGAGAGGAAGATAAGGAAAATCCCATCTCTTTTTTTTTTTTAATTCGGTCTTCCTGGGTTTTGAGGTTTTTCTTTTGCTTTTTCTTTGGCAGTTTGGAGCTTCCTGACAGCTTCTCTGTACAAGCAACCTGCTCAGCTGCACCTAGGCTTGTTTTAAAAATCTCAAGTGAAAAAAGACCAAAAAAAAAAAGGATGCATTTAATAAGCAAAGTGTTCCAAAACATGAGATTCAGAGTAGATGAGTCCATTTCATTATTGATGAAATTTGGTGAGTGTTCTAGATGTAAAGGAATAGAGAAAACAATGCAAAATTGTTCCATCTGGACAGCTTCAAAACTGAGCTACAGGGATGCAAGAAAAATTTAAGATCTTTTTTTTTTTTAAATGAAATTACATCTTCCCAGTGTCAAAGTAGCCAGCATCAAAACTCGTGCATAGAATCAGGCAAATAACCCCAAAATAAACTGCACTCCTTATCTGCCTCTCAATGGGAACACTTCAGGCTGACCCAGAATGTTGTGGGTTTTTCTTTTCCAGACCCTGGCCTTTCCACAAGAACAACAGAAATTCCTCCCAAAGCAAACCACTGGATTTTTAAGCATGGTCACTGGCATGAAAACTTTATTATTCTCCCAGATCATATCTGAAGAACTGAAGTTTCAGTCATTTCCCTCCCAGAACTTCTTCCCCCTGTAAAATTGATCTCCAGGGAGTCTTTCCTTGACAGTCAGTTGAACCATCCTTTCTCTCATTTTCATCCCATTACTCCTAGGAAGTTATTTTCTGGGGGATGTTTCCTTGGCACTGTGCTGGGTGTGCCCAGACACACACAGGTTATTGCCCAGACACAAAGCAGAAGCTGGCACACAACCAAACACAAAAAAACCCCAAGCAAAATAAGTGTCCATCTTAAAAACTGCATTTATCCTTCCTCTTCCCCTGAAAAAGAGAATGCAAGGAGCAGGATGATGAAAGAGAGAATGGGAGTTAATCAGCAAAGAAGCTCTGGCAAGAAACCCAGGGACCTTTGGAGCTTCTTGTGATGGAAGGGAAGAATCCAAGGAAAAGGTTCAGCCATAAACGATATTGACAATGTATTGGCCCAAAAAAAAAACCTCTTCTGCAGGGAACAGCTCTTCACAGGCTAATTGGGCTCGTTCAGTCTTGAATGCTGAGGATACACCAGGGTCTGGTTTCATTTATTGGATTTAGAAGTATTTACAAATCTAAAGTTGTAAATCTGAGGCTTTGCAGCCTTAGCTTAAAGAGCAGCAGTGGAGTTAAGACTGATGTCAGGCAGGACTTTCCCTTCATCCAGTGAGCTTAAATGATTGATTGAGTTACATGTTAAAAAACATATATTAAAAGAAAACTCCCAACCTCTGAGAAGAACAGCCCTGAATGCTTTAATGGCAGCAAAAAAACAACAACCAGAACTTAGCAATGAAGAGAAAAAATCTACAGCAGCATAGACACCAAACAGGTAGAAATCATTCCAGTCAGAAGCCAAACATCCCAGTCTGCCTCTCCCCTTTCCCCGCTGGGCAGGAGCCCTTTGCTTGTGTGAACTCATCACCACCCCAGGAGTTTGGTGAACCAAGGTGGTGGAAGGATCAATCCCATGAGAAGTGATCATTACTCTTTCTGAGATCTGAAAAACTCATCAATTAATTCAGATTGAAAGGGATGTCAGGAGGTTTCTAGTTCAACCCCTTGCTCAAAGCATAGTCAACTATAAGATGAGATTATTTTGTCCAGGTTTGTCTTAAAAACCTGCAAGTCTGGAGACTCCACATCCTCCATGGGTAACTTCTTCCAGCCCTTGGATGGCCTGAGAGTGAAAAAAACATGCATTTGGGCTCTTCATTTTTGAGGTGTTACTTTTCAAAAGAGCAGGGGAGAGGGAGAAATAAAGATGGAGTGGACAAGAAAAGTAAAATACAACCTTATGTGACATAGTGGGTCTCGTACTAGGAACAGAGTTTGTTTCACCTTTTATTTTACATCTGCTCTGAGCTGGTCTTTCCAAGTTCCTCTCTCCCACCTGAGAACTGACACAGGATATTATTCAGTTTGCCATAGAGGAAAAATCTAATATTGCCCACAGGACCTCTCTATTTGGTGACTCTGACCACAGACTGACAAAGCAGAAGATGACACCTCCACTGGAATGTACAAAGCTCAAGCTGATACTCCCTGCCCTGCCTGCTTCTTTCACACCAGAACCTTTATACACTTCTCTTGTTCCCTTGTTACACTTCTTTTACTGCTTTCCCTTCTGTCCATCTAAAAGTTGCAAAGATGCTGAGAGAAAGATGGACCCACAATATCAACCTCAAATATTTGGCATATTCCTTAGAGGTGCAAAAGCCAAGGCATTTAAAGAGAGCAAGATGTGCTTGTAGAACAGCTTGGGGGAAGTGGATTTGCCCCTCAATTAGGAGCAAAAAAGGGGCTTTGGCCTCTCAGAGAGGGGATGATCCATGCTCTTTGTGTATGCTCTCCTTTATGCTCCAGTTTCCTCCTTCAGAGGCAGACCCAAGCCCAGCTGCTTGTGTTGGGTCCTCCAGGCTCCCTGCAACCTCTCAGTGAGCTTGGAAAGCCAACACCTTTCCTGGCATATGAAAGATGCTTTTGGCATCCAAAGCCCAGCCATACAAGGTGCTCTGACTTGCTTGGGGTACCACATGGAAATTCCTTGTAAATCACCCCAAGCATGCACAGGGAGCTGATTCACGGGGAGCTTGGCATGGACCATAAACCACGATTTGTCATCTAATTACTGCAGGCCATGGTGGCTTGTATACTTTAAAGGGCTCATTAATTTTAACCAGTCTCTTATTTAGGTGTTACTGTTCTGCAGCCTTGCTCATCTCTCAGGCAGGCCCCAATCTGCCCCATTAACATCTTGTGGTGTCACCATCCCTGGAAGTATTCATGATACCATGTAGGAACTTCAGGACATGTTCTTACAGGTGATACAGATACTGAGAAATATATCTTTGATTCTGGGAAGGGTAGGGGGGGATGTTGACAGTTGGACGTGGTGATCTTAGAGGTCTCTTCCAGCTGGGACAATTCACACTCAGGGCACAGGTGGCAGGCTGCAGCCTTTCCAGCTCACAGGGACCAACAACCCAGGCAGCAACTGGAGAACAGGATTAAATATCAGCTGCAAATGTCACTTCACCATTTTGGCCCCTGCAAGGCTGCTTCAGTCCTGGTAGCTTTGGGAGTGGTAAATCTGGTCTGGAAATGCAATTGCTCTGGTTAGGCCCTTTCTGCATTGTGCACAGAAAGGAGCAAAATGGTAAGAACATGAAACACAAAAATTGTTTGATGCAGTCCCCTTTTATTTTCCAGCTCATCTGTAGGAAGGATGGTTTGGGCACAGAGCAGGGAAGAAATTAGCATTGTTAATTTGATGCAAGCCAGGGTAGCTCTATGTGTTCAAGAAATGCAACACAATTAATTAGCCTCTAAAAAAAAAAAAAAAAAGCATTTGAAGTGTTTATTGCAGGATCAAGCTCCTGGTTCTATAAGCAGATGGGGAAATAAAGTGCTAGGAATGACATGGAGAAAACAGCTGCACTGGGACCAGCAGCCTAATTCATAATTCAGCAGACTAATCAGTGAACATCTTCTGCAGTTCCTCAGCTGTAATGGAAGAACGTGAGGAGGCAAACGATTAGGCTGCTTTATTTCTTAAAGAGGCTGCTACCAATTAGCTTGCTTCCTCTATTGCCCGTGTACAAATCTAATGATGTGGGCCATGTTATTAAAGAGACAGAGAAAAGTAGGGCAGCCCAAAATAATTGTCTTAGTGATAAACACTCCGAAGCACAATTTCAATACAGTTTGCTAGGAATGAGTTATAGAGTCAAGACCTGCTCGTGCTCACTTTGATGATCTAACCCTAACCCTGCATGCAGGGAAAGGGTTGTTGCATTCTTGCTGCTGTAGTTCGCTTCCTAATTGCCTTTCAGGAGTGACTCTGGAGTCAGCCATGGCAGGTGGTTCAGCTCCATGCAAATCCAACTGGTTTTTTGTTTGTTTGTTTTTTGGTTTCTTTTGTTCCTTAACTCTACCACCTCCAGAGTGGTCCACATGGGCCATCAATTGTGCAGCTTCCACTTCATGAGGCTGCAGTCCCAGGCCCACAAAAAGAGGACAGACCTGAGATATTTTGCAGAAGACACATTTAAAGGTAAACAACTCCTGAGCACACATGAAAGGTTTCCCAGCAATATCCCCAACCCATAAAACACAGATAGAAATGAAGTTGGTCTCATGGATACCCATCATTCACCACAATAGCCCTAACAAAATAACTTCCTAGAAGTAATGGGATGAAAATGAGAGAAAGGATGGTTCAACTGACTGCCAAGAAAAGTCTCGCTGGAGATCAATTTTACAGGGGGAAGAAGTTCTGGGAGGGAAATGATTGAAATTCCAATTCTTCAGATATGATCTGGGAGAATAATAAAGTTTTCATGCCAGTGACCATGCTTAAAAATCCAGTGAAGTTTGCTTTGGGAGGAATTTCTGTTGTTCTTGTGGAAAGGTGAAGCTGGCTCCTGCTTTAGCTGGGCAGTATGGGTGTCCAGTGCTTACTGGATACACCCTGGAATTTTCATTTCTTCACCAGTGAAGAAGAAGAGGCTCTGAGGTGACCTTCTAGTGGCTTTGCAATATCTGAGAGGGGATTACAAAAAAGCTGGGGTAGGGCTTTTTGCATGGGTGTGTACAGAGAGGACAAGGGACAATGGTTTAAAACTCAAAGAGGGGTGATCAAGGTTAGAGATTAGGAAGAAATCCTTCCCTGTGAGTGTGGTGAGACCCTGGCCCAGGTTGCCCAAGTAAGTTGTGGAAGCTGCGTCCCTGGAAGTGTCTCAGGCCAGGTTGGATGGGACTTGGAGCAACCTGGGCTGGTGGGAGGTGTCTCTGCCCATGGCAGGAGGGTTGTAACATGAGGAAAGAATGGTTTGGGTTGGAAAAGACCTTAAAGATCATTGAGTCACCGGTCCTGGAGCCCCTGTGCTGGCAATTGATCTCAGCTGGGGTGGGATTTTTCCTTTTCATGGGCATCCCAATTAAAATCTTCAAGTGCAGTTGGCAGAGTCAACACACACAATGGATGCTGTTCCTCTCACAGCTGTGAGAGCCTGGGTACCACAAAAATGAAGTCTGATGGCACTGGTCCTGCAGTTCTGCAAGCAACATGCAGTGGCAAGTCCTCTGAGCAGAGAAGAGTTGGTATCTCTGTTTGCGTGCTGAAACTTTTAGCACCACAGGACAAAACTGTAAAAATTCCTTTTGCTGAGGTTTCAATCAGCTTTGAAAAGTGGAACATTTGCCAACAAAATGTTTCACTTATTCCTTTTGAAACAGTAATTTGTCTGCATCTGCATTTTCAATCCACAAGTGCACACAATTCAACAAGGCACCTTGTCAGTTCTTCCTTTTTACTCCAGACCCCAAAACATTTTCAAGTTCTTCCAGGATTATTTTAAAAGTTTTTTTTTCAGTTTAATTTGATGCAAAAAGTCCAATCTTTTTTCCTCAGATCTGTCTGGGCTAAAAATTGATGTTCAGAGCCCATTGATATCATGAGGCTGCTCTGACATCTGTCTAGAGAGAGCCAAAGCTGCAGTCAAAAATCAGAGCTGCTGCCTGAAGAACAATCAGCTGAGTCCTCCCTTGATGGGCTCTTTGAAAGTGCCAAGCCTGATGCTTGGGTCTCTCTGCCTCTGAGCATCCCCTGCCAGCTCCAAGCTCTAGATCTGCTCTTTTGCCCTATAAGAGCTCCTCTGTTTCTCACAAAGCTGTTGCTTTGCATCTCCAGAGCTGTTTGGGGCTCCAAACGTGTTGCCTGGATGGGAGCTGCAAAGCTCCTGCAGTAGAGTTTTGCATCCAAAATGTGTATCTTCTTCTGTGGAGGCAAAACCTGCCCTTCTGCAAGAATCACTTCCTAAAAAGCTCTCGTGGAGCCCAAGGCTCTGATTAAAAGTCATTTTCCATGTCTCCATTCAAGAACTGTATTACTGAGCTTTTCAATAATTACTGTGCTAATCTGACTTTCATGATCCTCTCTAACAGATGGACTTGATTTCAGTCATTCTTTCTCTGCCATATAGAAACTGATTAATAAGATGTTACTTGGTGGAACACAGTTTCTCTTCTTCCCCAAGGACATTATAATTTTAGAAATACTTTAAATATTATAAAGGATAGCAGGTATTTGGCAGGAGCACTCATCATTCCTCTCTTTAATTCATGGACTTCCTTGTCAGTAGGAGAGGTCTTTCCCAACAGCTCCAGGACTATCCCAAACTTGACACAGGACTTGGGAGTGAGCAGCAAGGAGACAGAAGTCCTCCATGGATTTCCAGTTGCTCACTTTTGAGCAAGCATTCTGTGCAAGATCATGTCCTTTTCACAGCCTCCTCCTCGTGGGGACCACATGGATGCTCTTGTGGGGGATGTCCACCTTCCTCTGTACACCCCAGTCCAAACCCACACGTGTCCAAAGATGTTTTGCAGAATTTGAAGTCCCAAGCTGTAGCAGGAAGAGCCTTTCTTGCTTCTGAGGCTCAACAAGCTGCTGGCCTCTGCACTACCTCACACCAGAGTAAGCCTCCCTCTGTGGGTGTGTGTCCCATCCCACCTTTATTGGCCCCCTGGTAATAGGGGGCCTGTCCTAACCAGGCACAGGTGGACTCACACCCACTCTTTGGCAACTCGAGGCACCTGGTTTATCTTGTTTCTCTACACCAAGCCAATCCAACAAATAAAACCACAGCCACATTAATTGCATTTTTTTTAATTGCACACAATTCTAGTGCAGAGCAGATGATACAAGAAGGATTGAAGTGCTGACCAGAACAACTTCCCTCTGTTACAACTCTGGTGGGGGCTGCCTGGCCTTGTGGAGCTCAGCCTGGTGTCTTAGGTGTCTTAGGCCTGACAGCCTACTAAGCCTTGAGCCCCTGCTGTCTTTACAAAGAGAATATTAATGTTCCTGCTGCCACACCAGTCCCAGAGCTGCAGACCTCATGCAATTCAATGTAATTCTCCCAGTAGCTGTAAAATTAATTTGATACCTGCCTGGAGATATTCAAGGTGAGACTTGAGGATGCTCTGAGCACCCTGATCTGGGTGAGGCTTTCCCTGTTTACTGCAGGGGGTTGGACTGGGTGACCTTGTGAGGTCCATTCCAACCTAAATCATTCTTTAATTCTCTGATTCCCTGCAGCTTCACCTCCTGTGTGACAGCATCAAGATTTTCAGTGAGGCTTTTCCCAAGTTGACATTCGGAGATGAAAACAAAAAAAAAAAAAAACCAGCAGAAGTCCATGGATCCTGACGTTCTGCCTGCTAGCATCCGTAGAACAAATGTTATCACCAGCTGTGTGGAACACTGTCCACCACAGCCCAGGGGTGGGGACACTGGCAGGGTTCACTGTTGTGTCCCCTGGCTGTCATGGACAGAATTAGGGACTGATCTGATGTTTTTCTGCTTGTGCTCCAAAGAGTTCCCATTATCCTTACTTTTTGTTATGGCCCAGCTGATGTTAAGATATTTGGACTTTCCAAGAGCATTAGAGATCTTATTTGAGGGCCAAGGACATCTCTGGCATTTGCAGACATATTGGATTGTCCCACTGAGAGGTCTTTTCCATGATGCCAACAATCTGCCCAGCTAACCATTCTTTTTCACTGGAATAGAAGGTGTTTTGCAGAAATTGCAGATGCTCAGAGTCTGGCAGGGGTTGTAACAGGGCTGCTCCTCCCCTGGCCTACCTGGGAAACAAATATTTAAGGATCTGAACAAAAAAAGGGGTAAAAAGATATTAAAATCCTGACAAGCCACCTGGTATGTATAATGACAACTTATAATGAGGAGAGGTGAAAGCCATCATTACTGTGTGACAGAAACATGCTAATTGATGTAACAGGTACTGTTACAGCCTTGGCACACTGGAGATGGTACCTGTTTCCCTCCTCACTACGAAAACATCCAACACACGATTCTGTTTCCTTAACAGTTCATTAGCATCATCAGGAAAAGGGAGAAGACCTGCCAGGCTAACAAGCTTTCTGTATCTTTTAGACCTAAAGTCAATCAAATAGAGAGGTCAAGCATCATTTCATGGAATCACAGGATGTCTGAGGATGGAAAAGACCTCAAGAGATCATAAATCCTCCTGCTCAACCAGAGTCAGTAGTGCAGATAGTCCAGGACTCTGCCCAGTTGGGTTGTGAATATCTCCAATGTAGCAGGAGGAGCCATTCTTGCTCCTGAAGCTCGACGAGCTGCTGGTCTCTTCCAGGACTCCAGCCACCACACAGCGCTTCCAGGGTAGAAGTGTAGCAGGAAGAGCCTTTCTTGCTCCAGAGGCTCAACGAGCTGCTGGCCTCTCCATGCCTCGCACCAGAGTGAGCTGAGGTGCCTTCTGTGGGTGTGTGTCCCACCTTTATTGGCCCCCTGGTCTTGCTCATGCCCAATAGGGGCCTGTCCTAATCAGGCACAGGCGGACTCACACCCACTCTTTGGCAACTCAAGGCACCTGGTTGACAATGTCTCTACACTCCAATATTTCCTATTTATGCTTTTTTCAGTCAGTCTGTTGTGTTGGAAGTAGCAGAGCAGATCCAAACCAATCACGAGCAATTAGAGATTCCAGGGAATGATCTCACTCGAAGTGGCAGCAAACTTTAAGTAATTATGTTGTTACAGTTTTTTGTGTGTGTGTGAATTTTAAACTAATTATTAAACCCCGCAGAAGACCCTTGAAATAATTATTCTCATTTGGAGAGACATGCTTCAACTAATGACTCTGATTTGCAGAAATCCCATTATCTACCAGGCAAATTGGAGCAAAAGTGGGAAGATTCTGGTTTTCAAGACGGACTGGTGAATGTGAACCCCATCACTCACCCAACTTGCCAGAGAAGGAGAAGCTCAACTGGAGGAGCAGGGTCCCAGCCTAAATCCTCAGACCTGTTCTGCAGGGTCAGCACCCCCATTCAGGGCAGAGGGGGGGACTCTGCCCCATGCATCCAGCAATCCCTTGGGATTTCCTTGGCATACGGAGAACAACTGTCCAACACACACATGGAAAAACAAGCCCAATCCTAGGCTGAATTTCAATTCTGGGCAAAATCTTCTTCACTAGGAAGAGTGAAGCATGAGAACAGGGATGCTGGTGGAACATTTCTTTCTGCTGCTTACTCATCTCATTTTGCACATGGAAATAAAACCCCAGACTCAGCCTTCTCTCCAGGCAGGCAGGATGGGAAAGAGGTCACACTGACTGCACCAAATTGGTTTATGGATCTTGCTAAATCAGATTACAGGCAACAGACGGGAGATTTAAAATAAATTGAATATCAAAAATTTAAATATATTTTATGAATCTTCCAGCTCCTCTAAGAGTGCAGCATTCAAAATAATGAAGGGATGTAAAATAGACACACAGGAATGTTTTTACTGACTATAACCTTTAACAACATCCCTCCCTTTGTAGAGAAACTGAACTCATGCATATTTGCTGAGCAGATCCTTGTTGTTCAAGAAGCTGCCTGAGCATTACCCACCAGTGCTGCTGATTCATGTGCACCCAAGTGCCCCATTTCCTCATGCCCAGCAGCTTTCTGATGAGACTCATCACATATTGGCTTCTTTAAAGCTTTTTCTGAGAGATTAAAAAAATAATAAAACCCAAAACCATGATTAGGCTCAAGCAGTTCCCAAGAGCTACCTGTCAATCTTTTCATTTACAACATAAAAGCTCTCAGGTCTGTTTCTGAGGTTATATGGTCATCATTTTATGCTTAATAAAAACTAAGGGAGGTATTCTGATAACTATATCTAAAATACACCAGGGAGATGACACAGGAGAGGCCTCTGCTTTGTTTATTGCAATTTAACTAATAAGTAGGGAGATGATACACAAAAAAGAATGATTCCACGTCAGCTCACAGCAGCTGCATGGGATAATGCAGGGACACAAAAAGGATAAGGGGGATGGAACATCTCTCCTGCAAAGACAGACTGAGGGATTTGGGGTTGTTCAGTCTGGAGAAGAGAAAGCTCTGAGGAGATTTAATAGAGACTTTCCAGTACCTGAAGTAGCCTACAGAAAGGCTAGGGAGGGGCTGTTTGTCTGGAGTGATAGGATGAGGGGCAATGGCTTTACATTGGAGAAGAAGAGATTTAGATTGGATGTTAGGAAAAAGTTCTTTCCCATCAGGGTGGAACAAGGGTTGCCCAGGGAGGTGGTTGAGGCCTCATCCCTGGAGATATTCAAGGTGAGGCCTGAGGAGCACCCTGATGGAGGTGAGGGTGTCCCTGCTGAGTGCAGGGGTTGGACTGGGTGAGCTTTGGAGGTCCCTTCCAACCCAAACCATTCTCTGATTCCACATCAGCAGCTGCAGCAGTGAAGAAATGGGGAAAACCATGAAAGGAAAAGAGTTTCTTATTAATGGCCGTGGGTGACAGGAGGGTTAGAGAGGAGACCATTCCCAGGAGATCCTGTTGTGGGAGCCTCCCAGTGCCACCACAAGGAGTACGGAGCAGGGGTAGGCGACCACCTCAGTCCCTACCACCCCCATGAATCCTGTGCCAGGGCACTGAACCTCGGGAGCATCAGCTCCTCTTCACTGCTCATAAAGAAAGGTAGGGTGGGCATCACCCCAACAGAGATCCCCAATGATCACCACCAACATTTCTCTTTCTGGAGAAAAAGAAATCTGATGAGCTGACTCAGCCACAGGATGTGCCACAGCAGGTGACAGCATTGTCCAGCATTTGACAGCTTGGTGCACTGCACCAGGGCCCCGGGCAAGGATCTGCTGGGAGATGCCTGTTTGGGAATTTCAGTTTCTCTCCCGTGACAGTAAAACAGAATTCAGAGGGAAAAGCTAAGAAAACAACCAAAAAAAAAGTGACTGCTGATGCCCAAATTTTCCATGGTATGAATCCAAACCCTTACTTTTGAGAGAAATAATCCCATCTAGTCTGTGCTCTTAATTAAATCAATTATATTGAGTAATTAATTCAAATTAAGAGGTATTTCTACGAAGCCTGGTTATTTCAGGTCTTTGTGGAGCCTTTAAAGGAGCAAACCTTTCAAGCGAAAAGCTGCAGCCTGGAGCTGGGAGTGGATTTTGGCTCCACATGAAGACATCAACACTTTGGTGTCCCCACGTGGGGTGTGTCTGAGGCTGTGCAGTCTCTTTCCTTGGAGGTTTCAAGAGCAGATTGAATAAAAACCCTGAGTAGCCTTGCCTGACCTCAGGCTTGTCTTGCCCAGAGCAGGAGGTTGGTGCAGAGCCCTTCTGAGGTCCCCTTGAACCTCAATTTCCCTGCGATCTCATTAGTCATTAATGGGACCTTGGCTCCCCTGTCTCTTCCAGGTTGATTCTGCAAAAATATGAAGTATCTGTCTAGTGCCTCCTGTTAGGCTAACAGGAAACCTTTCCATGCTTTTTTTTTTTAATGGCTTTTTTTGTTTTGTTTTTAAAGGGGTTTTGAATTCAGGGCCCAGCGTTGCAGGAAGCAACAAACCCTGTAGGCACACACAAGCTCCCTGCACCACCAAGGAAACATTTCAGAATAAATAAAGCAGCACTTCAGGGTTTTTTCAGATGCTTGGAGTTTAAATAAACGTAGCAGCCCTTGCCATGAACAACAAGTATGCTGTCATCAGAGCAGTAAAGAAATACAGATTAGCACTGGGAGGGGAAATGTTCAGTTTGCCTGCAGGTTTAAATGTCTCCATTTACAACCTCCTCAAATGGGCCTATCCGTCCCTCATTATCTGGAGCAGGTTGCTCACCCCACGGAGCTGAGATAATGAAGTGGTGTCAGGGCAGGGATAATAGTACTAGTAATAGTAATAAGTAGTAGTAGTTTAATCATATTTAAATTAATCTAAATTTGACAAGAACCAAGCAAAAGAGCTGGGATCCTCTAGGCACAGCATCTGGCATGGAGCCTGAAGCTCTTTGATTCTCCTTTAGGTCTCTATTGAAATGCCAGGGAAAGGGAGAAGCCCATTTAAAATCTTTCAATTTGCTTCCCCTCCTCAGAGACCTCGCTGGCACAGCCTGGCCAGAAGAGGAAACAAAATCTCCTCACGTAGTTCCCAGTTTTACAACCGATTGGGGTTTAATAACAGGGGCTTAAAAGGAAGAGCAAATATTTGCCTCACGCCAGATGGGGATCAAAATCAGGCAGAATATTTGAGAAAGGAACAAAAAAATCTTTCAGCCATCCTGTCTCCAGCAAGAGGTTGAGAGATTAATACAGGCTTGATGCCATGGGATTATCCCTGCTTGGGTGTTTTTAATTTGCTCACTGTTATGGATAGGTGCTTTGAACATCTAAATAAATAAATGATCCAATTGCATAAATTCTCCATGAGGTTTAATTTTCACATATTAAAGAATTATCTTGTAATGCCATTTGTGCCCATGTCTTATTAAATATAGCTGAAAATTTTGGTGGGTTTTTTCCAGTTTTCCAGTTAAGAGACTTGTTAGGAACACAAAATGACAAACCAAGCACTAATGAGAAGGGAAACCTCGTGGGAACCGAATCTCACAGACACCATTGGGTACAAATGCTTGGGCTGAGCCTTCACCTGCACTCCCCAAATTACCAGTGTTGTGCCTCCTCTAGTCCCCATCGCAGTGGGAGAGAAGAAGATAGAATCATGGACTGGCTGAGGTGGGAAGGGACCTTAGAGATAATCTCCTCCAGCCTCCCTGGCCTCAGAAAAAAAAAAAAAAAAAAAAGAAAAACCACAATCTTCCAAATGTTTTCTGGCAACATCAAAAGCAGAAAATTGCCTTAACTGTCCCTTGCCTCCTGAGCCATGGTCCATTTGTCTGATGGCTGCAGACAGCCCCATCTGACTGCCTGCCCTTTGGCTCAGACAAGTGTTTCCTGGGAAGGGAACACACATAGAATAAGACCATCAAGTTGATCATAACGAGTTTTCGAGCTGTGCATGAAAGAATTCATTACAGAAATCTCCTACTAGGGCCCTCAGGTTTTATTGGATAATGTGCCCATGAAGCTGTGCCACCCGAAGGAGGGTTAGGGCTGCCCAGACATGGCCAGGAAGATGGTTGGCTTCTAAGATCAATTGGCAAGTCTTTATCTCATAATAAAAACAACATATTCTTAGGGGAATAAGAGCATGGGGACAGCACTATGGAGACCCCCAGCCTATAGAGACCCTGCTGGTGTCCAAATGGGTCATATCTGAGGGGTCCTGGGATTCCCACACCATTCGAGGCTGCTGCAATGCCCAGAGGATGGATGCTCATGAAGGAGCACGGGGAGCTGGACCAGGGACATGTCCCTGGGGACCAAGTCCTGGGAAAGCAGCAATGTTTTGGCTTGCTCCTGAAGATGCTAGAGAGAAAGGAACCAGAGACAGAGCCAAGCGGGATAGGGCCATAGCAACCTGAGCTGAGCTGTGGGACCCCCTCTCTGAGAGCCCTGAGAGGTGGTGGGGGATGGAGAGTGGAGAGGGGAGAGCTCCAGAGCATCTGTGCTCCCTCTGGACACAGATCACCCATCACAACCATTGTCCCTGAGCTTGTTCTCCAGCAGAAGGTTCAGAAGTGGAATTCCATCCCAGCCCTTCAGAGCAGCTTGAATGACAGACTGGCTTGGATTTGACCAACAGATTGTGTCATATTAATATATCCAGCATTTATCTGACAATTTGGATTTTCTTGCCTCCCAGCAGCAGGAAAAGGGAGCTCTGCCTCTTCTTCCTCTACCAGAAAAGAAGTGTTGAGCTGACACTTCCATGACTGTCCACCAGATCCCAGCATGCACTGACTGCCCTGTGTGTAGTCCTGTTGGAATTTCATCCATTAATGGACCTTATTCTCAGCTCCTCCATCACCCTGCAGGGCCCTACTCCCCCCTTCCACAGCAGAGCACCCGAAAAAGTCTCAGTCCCTGCACTCCAAATCAACATCTCAACAACATGGCCACTTCCTTGCTTTTCTGCCTTTTGCCACCAGGAAAATCTCTCTCAGATCCCTCCTGCCCCATCCTGCAGATCCACCAGGAGGATATGCAGCACATTTGCACTCTGAGCTCTGGCAGCACCCAAAACCAGCAAAGCTGGACCTCCCTTCCACTGAGGTTTTTGGTTTTTTCTTATTGACACCCTCTGCACTTGAATTTTCTCCATATTTAGCCCACAGAACTGTCATCTGATCCCACAATGGGATGCACCTCAATGTGTCCATGCAGGGGTTGCACAGAGACTTCCCACATCATTTTGCTCCTGGACCACGTAGGCTCCATCAGTGGGTTCCGGATGCTGCAGCTTTTGCCTCAATTCTGGAAAGGGATTTATCTGAAGTTTTGTAGCTCTCTTTAAAAGGTCAGCCCAGCTCTTGAGGTCTTCTCCTTTGGGAACATGGGCTCAGAGTTGGGAACTCCTCTTCTGGGATCCTCTCTGCAGATCTGCCTTTTCAATCCTTTCAGTCCTTTGGGGCTCTTGGGTCACTTCTGAATTTGGAAGTGAAGCAGGAATTTATGCCTTGAGCCACATCATGAGTTGGCCATGCACTCCAAACTCATGTGTAGCGGGAGGAGCCATTCTTGCTCCTGAAGCTCGACGAGCTGCTGGTCTCTTCCAGGACTCCAGCCACCACACAGCGCTTCCAGGGTAGAAGTGTAGCAGGAAGAGCCTTTCTTGCTCCAGAGGCTCGACGAGCTGCTGGCCTCTCCATGCCTCGCACCAGAGTGAACTGAGCTCTTCTGTGGGTGTGTGTCCCACCTTTATTGGCCCCCTGGTCTTGCTCATGCCCAATAGGGGCCTGTCCTAACCAGGCACAGGTGGACTCACACCCACTCTTTGGCAACTCAAGGCACCTGGTTTGTCTTCTCTACACTCATGCATTAAATCTTTATACATTATTTGCTTTTTACTGAAGGTGTTTCAGAAGTCTCTAAGCTTCAGAGTTAGCAACTTCTAGAGTTTTCTCCCTATTAAAAAATCTGTTTTGTGCCTCAGATTTTTCATTTTCCTTTTTTTCACACAGGAACCAGGAAACGCTGTCACTTCTACCTGGGTAGCTCATGAAACTGCAGTTCTCCCTGATTTTTATATCCCCTTTGTAAAACGACTTTGTGTTGTGTTTGCATTTTCAATTTCCTGGTGAAACAATAAGGTTCCACTTGGGTCAGAATTAGGGCCCTTATACTTTGATAAGATTTTATGCCTACTAAGAATAATTTTGATATGTGGGGACTGCAAGATTTATGATGCCCCTAACCATTCATTTTGTTGCTTTAAAGTGGTCAGTGTGCTGGATGCTGTGATAAGTAAGTATATTTTTGTCAGTCAGCCACAATAACTGGCTTTTGCAACAAAGACTTTGGGCTTTTGGAATATTTACAAGCCAGTTGTGACATTTTCGACAGATCAGGCAAAGCTGCTGACTTTAAAAAGAAAAAAAAAAAAAAGGAAAACAAAACTCATTTTTGAGACTGTCAGCAACATGACCTCCTTGGTTTGGAAACAAAAAAGAAGTGATTTTTCTGCTTAGAGCTGACAACAAGGTTTCGAGTTCTTTCCCATATTCACAACATATTTTATTATAACTCAGTAAGAGAAACTGCAATTAAGGGCATATATTTCCATTCTGCACATGCATCCAGACTCAGGTCAGGAAAAGATTTGGCTTAGGAAATGTGTTATGATCAGCAGCAGAAATAGAGTAGCCCAGGCAGCATGGAAATTCCCACTTCTCCCTAACATCAGAGGATTTGGGAAGGGTTACACATCTCAGTCACTGTCACATTTGCAAATGCTTTATGCCTGGTTGTACCACACACAGGAACTGCTGCCAATAATCAGATTTATTGCATTTTTATTTAAATTGGAGATGTATTGAATACTAAAACAGTTGTACTTCTGCCCACCTTCCTGACAGCCATCCCAGAGCTTGCAGCTGGAGATAGCCCCATTACATGATTGTGTGTCTATTTTTTTTTTTTAATGTGGTCATGTCTGAAGTATCTTTGTGAGCTGCCACACCAGACTACAACTTCTGGACATGAAATCCTTGATATTTTGTCTTTCATTTGCTGTGACTCTGTTCTGCAGTGCTATCAAAGTTGTGACAGGCACCACTAAAATGGTGGCAGATTCACATCTAAGCTTTACACCTCCAGCTCTTCAGGAGTCTAAAATCAGGACTAAAGTTCAGCATATCTTAAAAAAAAAAAAAAAAAAAACCCAAAAAAAAAACCAAAAAACCCCACTCAATTGAATTTAAGTACCAAGATGGAAATGACGTGGTGGTGGCAAACTGATATTCTAGGAGGTAACCATAGAAACGTTCCCAGTGGCATATGTGTAAGATTAAAAGTTGCAAGGAGGCAGAAAGATGCTCTGGATTAGCTTTCATTCGTGCTAGGGTATCACCCTGGTGAGGGATTATTAATTACATGTTCTAATTCTGCACTTCTAGGGAACAGCTTCCATGCAACTGCAGCTGCTTCCCAGCCAGATGGAGACCCCCCCCTTCCCGACAGGACAAGAGGAACACGTGTGTACACAAGTGCACGTTTTGCAGCTCTTGCCATTGCATGGTGAGGTGCAGACAGAGGTGCTGGAGGTCCCAGTGCAGGCAGCTCTGTAATGGCAGAGCAGAGCTGGGGTGGCACCTGGAGTCCTCAAGCTCTTGTTGAGAACAGGATTCAGCTTCCAGAGACAGGAAGAGTCAAGCTTAAGGAGAGGGACGGCTTTCAGGTATCAGATCATCATGGAATGGGTTGGGAGGGACCTTAAAGAGCATCCTCTCCCAGTGCCCCTCTCTGCACCAGCACAGGGTGCTCCAAGCCCCAACCCTGCCAGGGATGGGGCAGCCACAGCTTCTCTGGGAAACCTGGGTCAGGGGTTCAGCACCCTTATAGAAAAGAATTTCTTCCTAAATATCTTCCTAAAACTCCCGTCACTCAGCTTGAAACCATTCTCCCTCATCCCATCACTATGTGACTTTGTAAAATCCCTCTCCAGCTTTCCTGTAAGGAGGAGGAGAAAGAGTCCATGAAGGAAAGGATAACAGCTGAGCTGTTATCAGAGGTTGAGCTTGGTCTACTGAAGGTCTGGACTGGGCTGTGGGAGCCCACAGGACTCTGTAGAGCATCTGTTGCAGAAATACAGACGTGCTCAAGGCTTGGACAGTGAGGGTTTCACCATCCTGAAGGTTCCACCTTGGGTGTCAGTGACTTCCAGAGCATGAAGTGACCCAGCAAAATGATCAGAGCTGTCCTGGACATAGCCTTGGGCTGAAGGTAGGCAGTTGCCATCACCCCACAACCCCATAGCAAACCTCTGTAGGTTGGAATAGTTCATTCTGCTTTGCATCTCTTTGCTCTCAGGATCCACATTCTCTGTCTTCCCACAAAACCTGTATCATTTCTGTGAGATGCACCTGAGGACAGCATTATTTTTCATCAGCTTTGCATAGGTGCAAGAAAAGGCACAAGATTTGGGCTACATCACCATGACACCTGCTTACAAGTCTTTCTATTGAGCGACTTGCACGTGCGTGCAAAAACCAAATTAAAGCCATCAAAATCTATTTGCTGTACGAGGGCAGCCCCGTGCTCACTGCACTTGTTTTGATAATAACTAATGAATCATTAGGTGCAAATTGGAAAAGCAATCATGGCTTAAATTGTTTCACAATACTCCTGTAAGGTTTCATGAATGGTTTAATTATATTGAAAACCACAAATCATTCATGTAAACTTACTACTAGCTGTCACTACCATGACAAAAATAAATAAATAAGGAAAGCCATGTCCATACTTGACTACAGATTGACCCTGCAGGTAAAACTGCTAGGCAAAAGGTGTGGAGCTGCTTCACTGGTGCCAGGACAATGGTGGCTTTTCCCTCTACATGGAGCAGATGACTGAGAGTTGCAGGAAGATCTCTACTCTCATTTTCCATACCTGGGGGTTGGTGTCTTCTCCTAAGTAGAAAGCCAGAGGACAAGTGGAAATGGCCTCAAATTGTGACAGGAAGGTTTAGGTTGGATATTAGGAACAATTTTTTTCCCCAAAAGGGGAGCTGCCCAGAACACGGGTGGAATCCCTATTCCTGGAGGGGTTTCAAAGCCCTGGAGATGGGGTGCTGAGGGACATGGGGCAGGTGTGGCCTTGGCAGTGCTGGGTTAACAGGTGGGTTGGATGATCTCAAAGGCTTTTTCCAACCAAAACAATACTCTGATTCTACTGTTCAAGGGCTCAAGCTGTTAATCCTGTGTCTTGTTTTGGTTTCAACTTCCCTAAGCAGAGGCAGCAGGCCCAGAGCTGCAGGGGACACAGAGGGGACACAGAGCACCCAACCACCCATATGGGGCAATGTCAAAGACAAGGCTGGGATGCACTTGCAGCTCTGCTTCTCTGAGACAATTTGGGTGTAAAGCCCAGGCAGAGGAGCAGTGGAAGGAATGCTCAGGAGGTGTTTTCCACACAGACATCCTGTCACAGACATTTTCGAGAAGAAAGGATGGGGGGTCTAAGGCTTTTTTGTGATAATCCAGCTACAGGGATATAGCAGCCTTTAAACACAAAACCACACATTTTTGTGGCTCTGCAAACAGCCTGCTCCTTCCAAACAGAAAGGCCAGAGTCAACCTTCCTGGGTGGGATTTTTTGTCCACCACAGGTACAGTCAGGTGAGGGACATAAAGGCCCATCCTGCCCTGGACCTCTGTGCAGTGATGGGAGAAGTGATGCAGGGGTGTGAAACAAGGACCAGACTGAGATGTGTAAAATTTTTTTCTGCTTTCCCAGGGCAGATCTGGGTCTGTGGGACACTTGACGTCCCTGGAGAAAGTCCCTCTGAGAATGGACACCTGAATGTGCTGATGCAGGTGTACAGGCAGCCAGGCTGAGATCTTCTACCAGATGTTCCTGAGTGAATCCAGGTTTGGGTTAATGTCTGTGAGACATGAGAAAAGGCTGCAAATAACTCACTGCTGGGTGATGGGGATTGGCAGCTTGGCCATTCCGCTCCTCAGATCTCTGTAGGAGCTTGGGCTGAATGGAAAAGGCTCAACACATCCTGGTTATCCCTTGGTAACATTTGCAAAGGGGAGCTGGACAGGGGTTTGCACCATCCAGAGGGCATCAGGACAATTCCTGCTTCCATCTTCTCCCCATCCACCCAAAGTGCCCCCTGTCCTCTGCTCCTCTCACCTTAAAGCACTCTTGGCTTCAGGCTTGATGAACTCTTCTGCCCCTAGAAGCATTTGATTTTAACCATCAAATCTCAGCCTTGAAACAATAGATCTGCCAAAAAACTTCTTCCAGGCTCCATATAGCCAGATCCCTTTGACTTCAGCAGTTGTGTCCAACTTCATTTCCAACTATTTGAGCTAGGAACAAACTACTTGGGGTTTTCCCCATTGAAATCCATGGCAAGTCCTATTTCCCTAAGGAAAGCAACAAAACCTCCCTTCCTTGCCTTATGGAAGAGAAGTTTTGGGTCATTATATTTTTCTTTTTTTTGGCCACTGGGAGCACACAGCACAGAAGCTGAAGTCCAGAGTTTCATAACAAAGATGCAAGGAAATCTGTAATTATTGTCTAGAGAACTACATGATTATACTACAAAATGGAGATCTCCTTGTCTTTAGCAAGTCTCTCCATAGGCACTTTCTTTTACTGGGAAGCTTCGAAACTATTAGCATAATAAGCAGTTCCTCAAATCCTGATTGCTAATTAAAGCCATATATTATTGTCAGCTCCCCCATTGGTATGGGAGCCTGGTTTTACCTCATTATAGTGTAATAAATGAATATTTTTTTTTTCCTTAATCTTTTTGTTTCCTTTTCCTTTTTTTTTTTTTTTTTCAAGATAAAAGAGATTTGCAGCAAGGTTACCACTAGATAAAACTGAACTGTTTCTTTCCCTTCCCTCCTGGAGAACCATACAGTCTGTTCTGCACCTTTTTCACATCTTTTCCACAAATAAAGGAAGCCAAATCACTGTATTGACTGCTCCCAAAGACCTCACCCAGCTCTGGAGCTAATTAAAAGTCACTCTCTGTGCAATCACCACAGAACAGGGCAAGCCCAACCAAAGTGAACAGCAAAACACTCCAAGATTTTCCTTTGAAACTCAACCCCAGAGCTAGTCTGTGCAAATACTAAATGAGGAAGTTGGTTAAAAAAAAAACAACTACACACACAAAAAAAAAAAAAAAAAAAAAAAAGGAAAAAGGATGGTTGCTCCCCTTAGCACAGGGGATATTTAAATAACTTGTATCCCAGGAGGGATACCTGACCCAAAATTACAGCTACAAAAGAAGATGGAAAAAAGAAGCTGAGAAACATCTCCCTGCAGTGGCACCACAGCCCACGAAAACATCACTGGAAGTAACTGGGAAGCAGCAGAGGAATGAGAAATGTCAATGTGAAGCCACAAAGCACAGCTAAATACACACAGAATTGTTGTGGTTGGAAAAGACCTCTAAGAACACTGCATCCAACCACCAACATCTCCCTCAATAAAATAAAGAAAAACTAAAATAAATAAAATAAAAGAAAATATATTTACCAATATATAATATACAAACTTATATATTTATCTATATTTATCCATAATACACACAATTTATTTATGCTGGACAGACTGGAATTATTCTCTTTCCCCTAAAGCCATGTGCTTGTCCCAGGGATACAGACAAGAAAGTGCTCCTTTGATGGCTCCAGGATGTCTTTAAACAACAGCCCTGAGCTTCCCAGAGTGGGAATCCCACCTTGACAGTGCAACACATCCTGCTGGAACCCAAGTTTAACATAAAGGCAAATCCCTGCCAAAAAAACTGAGAGAGGGAAGTTACAGCAGGGTAATGGCAATGCTGAGGAGCAGAGAATTGGTTTCTCTGTGCCCAACAGCTACCCCACTGCTCAGGTCTTTGATTTCCACACATTTCCTCACATCCCAGCCTTGTCCTACATCTTTTTGGCCAACCAGAGACTTTCCTCAGTATGGTTTGGGGGTCCCAAGGGAAAATACAACCACTCCACAGTGAGCCCAAGGAACATGGTGACTCTTAATTTATTCCCATCCTTCCCATCTTCTTTGGTGGAGACCCATTCCTCAGAGATCATCACAGCTTGTGGCTGGGGAATATTTTCTGGAAAAGAGCAAGAAATCCTCAAGAAAATCCCAGGGTTTATTTCCAGGGGTTCTTGTGGTGGTTTGAACAGAGGAGAGGTGAAACTGGGAATCAAGGTGACCCAGGAAGAACCAAGCTCTCTGCTTGTCCTGTGCCTGTTGTCATTGCACCTCCAGACAGGAGCAGATGGAACCTGTGCCATTTGCAGGAAATGACACTCCTGAACTCCAGAACAACCCCGTGCTCTTTGAAATTTGTGCCCTCAGACTTGCAGATGTCTGTGCTTGAACTCAGACATTTTCTGGTTTTAGACATTTATTCTGTGAAAGAACAATGTCTGGAGGAGCAAACTGAAAAACCTGTGAGGATCCCTTCCCAAAACAACAGCTGGGGAACCCCTACCCAGGCGTAATGCCTCTTGGAGGAAGGGGAATTGCCTCTTTGAACTTGCAAAAGTGATGCAAAACACACCACTTAAAAAATAAACCTGGCATCAGGTCTTAACTCATTTTTGAAACCCCAGGTAAATGTTAATTTGGAAGTAAAAAACCTGACAGGTGGTAGTTTTTATGCAGGAGGGAATGGCTGTGCTTCTGGAGGGGACTGGGAGGGTTATGCATAAAGGACAGAATGAAAATTAATTGAAATGGTTTCCAACCTGGGGGCCTACTCAGAAAAGTTTCATTCATCAGTGAAGCGATAGAAAGGCTCTTTGAAGTAATCCCTAAAGATTAAACACTTAAGAGGAAGAATATAGTTGCTATAATGAAAATTTAGTTGACTCAAGCAAAGAAAATTCCACAGGAGAGCGATGGTCATCAAAAAAAAAGGCTCAGCCAGGGTCAAGCCAGGGGTCACAGCTGAATATTTAAATATCTGAATACTGGAGGTGAGTTCTGGTCTGGTGAGAAGCCACAGCCCCACTACCCTGCCACAGGAATTCCTGATCTGCTCCCTGTTTTCCCACCTCCCTGGAACTCACAAAAAGCAGCAGAGTTTCCACAGAAAGGAGCATCCCAAGCTGCAACAAGTCAAAGAGCTGGGACTCTCTTCTTGGTCACTGGGAATGCCTCTCTCATGGCCAAATGGGAATCTGGGCCAGAACTTCACTAACCTGAGGCAAACAATTCATCCCCTTCTCAGCTCTGCTCCTTAGTTCATGTCAAAGCTGTGATCCCACTTGAATGCTTGATAGAAACCCACTGGTGGGTGGCCTAGGAGGTCTCTCTTGGGACCTATGAGGCTCCAGACATTTGCAAGTCCTGGCCATGGCCAGCAAGGTGGGAAAACACCCGAGGTGGGCATCTGCCCTAAAATAAAAGCAGAAAAGTCCCACAGGCTCTGAAAAACCCCAAGAATGCAATGTGTTTGCATCTCACTTCCTCACCTAACCAAATTAAATTGATTAAATTGATTAAAAAGCATTAGCTGAAGTTATAAATCTCAGAGTAATTAATATCTCAATAGTTAAGAACTGATGAATGGCTGCATTAAGAATGATAATAATAATTATTAAAATTTTTACTGCCCTGTTATTAGTACTAATACTAATTAAAAGCCTTCCAAGTAAGAGGTGGAATAGAATCATCGAGCCTCTCCTGTGAGGAGTCAGGGAAGTGATAGACAAGACAAAGTTTTTGGGAGCCATGGGACTGACTCTTGATGGTGTCCTTCACTCCAGGCCTCTCCTGACCTTGGTGCTGCCATTTCCTGCTGGGAACCAGAGGGTCCATTTAGAAGGCCAAGATAAAACTGATCCAACAGAGCAAAACCCTGCTCCTGGTCATTATAGAAGGATCTTTCTCAGTGCACTGTCCTCTCTGGGACCCCTCAGCCAGGAATTCCTGCTCAGCTCCCTGTTTTTCCACCTTCCAGGAACTCACAAAAAAAGCAGCAGAGTTTGCACAGAGGGAAGTACCCCAACCAACAACAAATCAAGACCTGGGACTCTCTTCCTGGTCACTGGGAATGCCTCTCCCATGGCCAAGTAGGAAAAACCCAGAGAGGGGTTTTAGTAGATTTTTTTTTAATTAAATTTTGTTTCACAAGAGGGCTGAGATGACCCTGGAAGTGGTCTAGTAAAATGCAGAGGAATTCTTCCAGACAATGCTCTAGGCACGTTCAGAATCCACCCACTTGGCAAAACCTCTTGGTTTGGAGTGGGAAGGGTGTTTCTGGAGATTTTAAGAAAATGAGAAATACTCTGGGTTTGTTTCTTTAGCAAAGAGATGCAAACAAATTGCCTCAAAGGGGCCAACTCTTGTGGACTTCTGCACTACATCTCATGGTCCCCCTCAGATGTTTGCACCGGGATGAAGGCAGCAGAGCTGGGGCTCCCCCAGAATGGACTTTCAGGGCTGATTTGCCTTTGGGCAGATGGCAGAGAGGTTCTTCTCATGCACACTGAAGTTCTTGCAGTTCTTTGGAAGAAGATACCTTCCCAGGCAGAGTTGTAAACCAGAGAGGGGTTTTTGAGAGTCTGCATCCCAAAGCCATCCTTTGACATAACCCAAATCAGAGGCTCACCATGTTCTGGGTTTGAGTCCTTCCTCTCCCAGTGCCTTGTTCTCTCCTATGTGAGGAGGTGCTACCAGGCTGTAAATCCACATTTCACAGCAGATTTGCTTTCATTCCCTATATTGCTACAAACCAAGGCCTCAGCTGGAAATCAAACTCTTTAAGTGGGCTTCTGCTGGAGACATAGAAACCTGTTAGCTTCTTCAGGCAATTAGCTTAAAACTAGGTAGCTAAAAACATCTGCAGTGAAAGAAACCCTGATCCGATGGGTTTATAGTTAATATTTAATAATAATCCTTGCACGTAGCAGGTGGAGAAGCTAAGGCCAAGGCCAGTTGACCCGGTTGAGTATTTATGGTTTTATCTTGTGTTTGTGGATCAAATGCCTCTTCCACCCCTCTTGATTCCTGCATTTTCTGAGCGGGCTGAGACCTTCACCCTGTACAGAAGGAGAGGACAAGCAGAGACATCAAACCCTGAACTCGGAGGCATCAACAATTGGCCCTCAAAGGCCAGACATGGAGCACCCTGGAGAGGGTCAAATAAACCTCCAGCTGCCTTGTAGCAAGAAGGAAAGAGCAGGTTTATCTGCCTTGTGAGAAAAATGAAGACGTGTTGGCATTACAGAAGTATAATTTTTCTTGCAGTGCAATATTTCCCTGTATCCTTTCACCTTCATTGCCCTTTTCTATTTTATCAGCACATGCCTGGCAGTAAAGGGAAAACTGAGTCCTGGGAAAAGCCATGGAAGAGTCAGATTTGCCACTCCAAGTTCTTTCAATAAAAGCCAAGAATCCAACAGCATTCAGAGCTGCTTTTGTTGAAGTCCTTCACTAGTGCTGGTTTTTCCTGGGACTTTCAGAGCTGTGTTTTAGCATCCCTTCATGGCAGGAGATGCCTGGTTCTGAAATGCCCAGCTTATGTTCCTACACAGAGGTGTTTATTTTCTAAAGGAGCTTGCCATGTAACCCAACATAATATCATACCAGACATTCATGGCTGAGATAATGACTGGAACTGGGACCACAGAAACTGGAGAGGTGTCTGACTTGGCAAACCAAAGGAGCCCATTTCCACCTCATCCTCTCTCTTCCTCCTCGGAAGTTGAAGATGACAGCAAAGACTTAGAGCCAACATCCATCCCCCTTGTTGTGGGTACATCCCCAGAGCTGAGTCCTCCCCCCTTCTCTCCAGAAGCTCTTCCCACTCCTGCCATCCCATCACTGCCTATTTTCATGTGTTGTCCTCAGGACCTTCTCCAACATGGAACCAAATCCTTTCCTTTCTGGTGGCACTGGGGAACGCACACTGCTCCACAACTTGAAACATGAGGCAAGATGAGGACTTGTAAGAACAGGAGAAAGAACAAAATGAGTAAAAAACAGCTTAATTTATATTTCTGCTTTCTCCCAGGGGTGACATCATCAGGACTCACTGTCCACAAGGTCCACCCTAAACAGAGGTTTCCTACAAGGAACCCAGCAGCTAAACTATCAAAAGAATCATAGAATCCCAGACTGGAAGGAACCTTAAAGATCATCTGATTCCAATCCTCTCACCAGACCAGGTTGCTCAAGAAAAAGGGAGAAGTGGTCATCTAAGGTCAGCTGGAGCCTCCAGGAGTGGCACAGGCTTCACAAAAAGACAGAATTTATGTACATTTGTATTGATCTCCCAAGGCAACCCCATTCATTTTGGGCTCCAAAAGGCAGTTAATCTTAGTTAAGAATAAATATGTTCAATTATTGGAAAGGAAGAAATAGCAGTGTACTTTTTGTGAGGAAATCAAAAGTAATTACTCTGGGAAAAGTCATGTTGTGGCCTGGGAGTGCAATCCATTATCTGTCAGGATTTCCAAAGCACTTGGCAAAGACCATTCCAGCACATCCCTCCCTGTGACCCAGGACAGACTGTAGGAGCAGAGGAGTACAAAATTACCTTGCCTGGACCTAATGCTCTTATTTTTACACCTCAGATTTGTCCTGGCACTCGTGGCAGGAGGATCAGTGCTGCAGATCACACCCAGGCACACATTTCATCCCCACCCTCCCCTCCATGTCCCTCTGTGCCCATTGCTCTGGGGGAACCTCTGCAGATTTTGGGGGTCTTGCCACCTGAGCACTGCTCCTCTGTGGAGCTGAGGATGGAAAATCTTTGGCTTTTCTGCACTGTGGAGATGTTCAGGCTCCTGGGGACCTCTGCAGCATCAAATGCATTACACAGCATCTGCAGCTGCAGTTTTTCAGTATCACAGGGTAGAAACTTCTGTCCCACCTTGTTTTTCTGCTGGACCTCACTTGCGTTTCTCCTTTACCTCCTGGGTACCAGCACAATGCAGTTTGTCCCACCAAAAAGAACTCTTTGTTGCAACCAAATTTCAATGAACTGGCATCAACCCTCAATTATTATTGGTCTTCATTTAACTCTGCATTACTCAGCAGCCTGATTGCTTGCTGTGGTTTTCCCCATGGCTGGAGTTACCTGTAAAAGTCATTTAGCCATTCCCCCAGCCATTTCCCCTTGCTTCACCTTTACTGGAAGTCTCCATTAATGTTTCAGAGAATTCCTTTGCTTGATCTTCTTAAAAACCTTTGATGCAATTATCCAGATACACTGATTTGAAAATAATAATAATAATTAAAAACAAAAAGGCATTTAGCTATTGTTGTTAAACAACCCCTTTAAAATAATCCCTCTGCAGACAGTGATTCTCATCACCATTTTGCTCTTCCAGAACCCAACTGGAGAAATTCCCTGAGCACCATCACCCCCCAGCAGAGCCAGGCTGCAGGTTTGCAGAGAACAGACCTGGGGCAGGAACAGTCCCACAGCATCTCACCAGAGTCACCTTCTGTCCTCATAACCCAAAATGAAGGCAAAAGCAGACAGGATTTGGTCTTACACTGAGGGACAGTGGGGCAGAAGAGACAGTTCTGAGGAGCTCTGTACCTCCTTTGATGCTCTGATGGTGGTGTTTGAACCAATATAGAATCATAGAATCATAGAATTAGCCGGGTTGGAAGGGACCTCAGAGATCATCTAGTCCAACCCTTGACCCACCGGAGCAGTTGCTAGACCATGGCACTGAGTGCCACATCCAGTCTTTTTTTAAATGTCTCCAGGGACGGAGAATCTACCACCTCACCGGGCAGTCCATTCCATAGCCTGATCACCCTCTCCGTGAAGAAATTCTTTCTAATATCTAACCTAAACCTCCCCTGGCACAACTTAAGACTGTGTCCTCTTGTCTTGTTGAAGGTCGTCTGTGAAAAGAGTCCAGTTCCCACCTCGCTACAGCCTCCTTTCAGGGAGTTGTAGACAGCAATGAGGTCTCCCCTGAGCCTCCTCTTCTTCAGGCTGAACAGCCCCAGCTCTCTCAGCCTCTCCTCATAGGGTCTGTGCTTGAGTCCCTTCACCAGCCTGGTTGCCCTCCTTTGGACCTGTTCCAGGACCTCTACATCCTTCTTAAACTGAGGGGCCCATATGTGAGCATTTAAAACAAAGGCTCCTTGAGGTGTGGAAGTTTTTGCTGGGTCTGGAAGGAGAAGACGACCTTTCAGGTTCTGTGCTCACTGTCATAAAGATCTCACCTGATGCTTCTGACTGGGATGCTAAAGGTTTTGTGTTTGAAGAACGTGGCAGCTGAGCACCACAAAACTTCACTTTTGTTGAGTGAAAAGAAAATTAAAAAGAAAAAGGAAAAAAAACCCAGTTAGTTTTGTGAGGACAAAACCATCCTGCTTAAGGGGAGCTGCCAGGTTACCCTGGGATTGGTTACAGGGATGGGTACCCAGGTTACAGGTTGGGACAATAAGATACTGGAATAGGTTACCCATGTTCTGGCTGCTTCATCCCTGGAGGTGTTGAAGGGCAGATTGGATCAAGCCTTGTGCAAGCTGGGCTGGTGGAAGGCGTTCCTGCCCATGCAGGGGGGTGAATCTTGATGATCTTTAAGGTCTCTTCCATCCCAAACCTATGATTCTGTGGTTCTTTGAAGGTGAAACACACCTTCTGCACTGAAGTAGCAGAAAGTCCCTTTCAGGAAAATCCTGTAGGAATTTGTTTCTGCAGGACACCCAAGTTTGGGACAGAAAGAGCTGGGACAGCAGCTGTGATGGGTGCTTTGGAACGGTGCAAAAAAAGGCATAAATTCATAAACTGCAGTATTTGCTGCATTCCACTGCAAAGTCACATTCATAAAGCATGAAAGATGTTGTCACTGTGTGATGTTAGTGTCAGGGATGAGACTATTATTTCTAGAAATATGGGACTGGGAATGCCTGAATACCTACATGAGGCTCCTCTAAAGGAAAGTGTACATAAAGGCTGCAATAACATTTTCTTTGGCTTAGAATTTAAAGCTGTATTCTCCTCCCAGCCAGGCAAGGCTGAGATGAACAAACCTCTTTTGGAGTTAGTGCAAGATTTTACAGGCTCATCCCCCCTGGAAGCAATGGAGTTCAACAGGACCAGGTGGTCTTTGGGGAGGACAAATGTCTTCTCCTCCACAGAAACATTTCCAGCAGAAAGAAGAATCCACAGCTCTCAATGAGTTTCTTTGAAATTTAAGATTTGCCTGGGGGAGAGATTTGTGAGTCCTCACTCCCCCATCCTCATAGCAGCAGCTGGGAGCCCAGCACCAGGTTGGGAGGGAGAGATCAGAGAGGAGTCAGGAATGGTCCCCAGGTTCACAGCCCCAAACCTGGAGCTGGAACACAGGCTCATCCTGCAGAGCTGGGGCTGCTTTTAAAAAGAAACAGAAAATAGCAAGCAGTCCTTGCTGCTCATGAATCATTTGGGGTTTATTGTGGAGAAAACAGCCAAACCAGAGCACCACAACTGTGGGGAATTCAGGGAAAATGGAGCAGTGCTCCATTACCCAGCTCATCACTCAGTGGATGGGCAGCAGAGGTGTGGGATGGGAAGAAGGGCACAAGGAAGAAATCAGATCTCCTCCTTTTTTTTTTTTTTTCTTTCCCCATTTCTTGAAGAAAATTGCAAGAGGATAACCCTTACCTCCTGGCTTAAACGTCCAGAAGCCCAAGGGGTCACCGGTACAGACTCCCCCTCACTGCTGAATACAAAATCAACTGCAAATATTATTAATATTTAAGAGTGCAATCACTAATTATGTCATGCTAAGCAGTGAAAAACTAGCATTAAAATTAAAGATAGCTCAGGGGAATAACCACATGGACTGGAGTAACTCAGATTTATTCCTGGTTTCTACATTTAACCAGTCTTTTCCCAGCATTTCCTCTGATACTGGCTCTTTCTTCACCCTCATCTCCATGTCTCACTTTCAGACAAACAGGCAGAATCTTCCAGAAAAGTTTTTTTTTCCATCAGCTCTCACTGAGCAAAGGTGATGGAGAAATATCAGTGAAACAGGATGGTGTCTGGTTTTGAAAGTAGACACAGAGACAGAGGAAGAAAGGTATGGCCCTGAAGTGACATAGAAATCTCTGGTGGAGCAGGGAGAGAGCTGAGGAGCCTCAGATCTTGGTCAGCATGGTGTCTCTTCTTTGACCATGCCTGCATCCCTCTCCCAGTCTGTTCCTGTTGTGTTTGAGGAGGAAAGAGGGAGGAAAAACCCAGAGCCCTAAGAGAGGATCAGGGAGTCCTTCAATCCAGACCCACTTGGGACTTTCACACCAACCTGTCTTAGGTGGGCCTCCTGCATCATTCCCTGGAGAAGCTGGACAGATGGACTGGGTTTTTGACCTTTGAGGATGCATGTGCTGGTGTTTGCTCCTCTCCCTGATGGTTTTCCTTCATCCAGGGAACTCAGCCAGCACCATTGCCTTGCAGGGATGGAGCTGAAGCCTTCTGCTCAACTGCTTAATGGATGCTTAAGTGTTAAAGTGAGATCCTGTCTGGGTGCCCAAGCAGAGATGACTCCTCCATATTTTCAGCAAGAAGAAATTGCTCTTCCAGCCTGCTAGCTGAGACTTGATAAATCAGATTAACCTGTCCCAGCAATGACAGATTGGTCCTCCTATCACAGAGCATGACTAGAATTCAGATGTCCCTGCAGTGAGGGGCCACCTGCCTTGCCCTGGCCCAGGAAAACCACAGTCTGAGCCTTCCTGGGCTTTAGATGGTGGTTGAAATGGGTCTTGAGAGCATCTCCACCACCATGGGCATAGCTTGGAACCCAGCCAGCAGGGCAGTTCCCCAACAGATGGAAAAGAAACCAATGAAGCCACTCATGCAGAATTTAATGTCTCACCCTTAGCTATGCTTTAAATAATGGTATAAAATCTGGGCCATCAGTGAAAAGGAGACCTTCTCCTGAATCCCTGTGACTCTGCTCTGCCAGGGTGCTCTTGTATCCCTGCTGTCCTCACTCTCTCTGCTGGGGAGACATCAACAGCAGAGTTTTGATGTGCAGTTGCAACCCAGATATCCACCAACCCAGCCCATTCCCCAGAACATGGGTCAGGTACCTGGAGACATCTGAAGAGCTCTGGAGTTTAAAGGTCTGACCTCAGGGTTAGAACGAGGTCTTCAGGGTCAGTACTTCCTCACAGATTCTGCCAAGAAGAGATCAGAGAATGGTTTGGGTTGGAAGGGACCTTAAAGCTCCCCCAGTGCCACCCCTGCCATGGTCAGGGACACCTCCCACCAGCCCAGGTTGCTCCAAGCCCCATCCAACCTTCAACACTGCCAGGGATGGGGCAGCCACAGCTTCTCTGGGAAACCTGGGACAGGGGCTCAGCACCCTCACACCAAACAGTTGCTTCCCAGCATCTCCCCTCTTGCAGCTGGAAACCCTTCCCCCTCATCCCATCCCTCCCTGTCCTTGTCCCAAGCCCCTCCCCAGCTTTCCTGGAGCCCCTTCAGGCACTGGAAGGTGCTCTAAGGTCTCCCCATTGCAGCCTTCTGTTCCCCAGGCTGAAGAGGAGAAGATACCTGAACAAAACCTGACCAGTCACCAATGTCAGGTGCTGCAGCAGAAGTGACAGCACAGATGGACACCTTGCTGTGACACTGTGGCACCTGTAGCAGCAAAGCTGGCTCCAACTGGTGGAAACTTTGCGGGCTTTATCTCTCCCAGAGTGCCTCTAAGGGCTTTTGACCAATAAGGATGGCTCTCTGTGCATCGCTGGGACACAAAACCAGATGCTCAGTGCACACACTTGTTGGAAGAAGCATTTTTGTGAATTACCCCTCCCCAGTGCCATTCTCCTCCTCTTTGGTTGTATCTGCCCAGCACCATCACTCAGAGGTCCTCACCAGAGGAAGGAGAGATTAACAGCTTTCCAAGGGCCCAAAAATGAGTCTTACACTAATTAAAACAAATCAGCAGGTCTCACATATACGTCTCAGCAGCTTATTTTCTTTCTAATATTCCCAGCCATAAACTCATCTGAGAGTTATTTTTAAATAAGTTGCCAGCGAGCAATTGGAGAACTGTAGTGAAATACACCTCACATTAGGCAGGCTGAAGTATTTATTCAAAAGATAAGTATGAATCAGCTCTCCTTTGAGAAATGGATCTGCCTTTACCCTGAAATACTATGATCACCAGTACCAGCAGCAAACTCCTGAGCAGGCTGCAATACCTTTCCCACAGGTTTTAATCTGAAAGAGGGGAGTTTTAGGTTAGAAATGCAGGAGAATATTTACTCTCCTCTGCAGCTCCAGCCTTATAAAATTCTAGAAATTTGCCCTCCTTTATTGTAAATCTGTCTTCAGCAAACTTAAGCAATTAATATTGAAGGCAACCAATACTGAAGCCAACACCTTGGGGGTTTTCTCAGGTTTTGTAATAGGTGCTGTGCTGGCAGCATGGAGTTTGGTGATACTGTAATACAGCATCCTAAACCCACTGTTGACGTTGGGGCAGGCTATGAAACCAGCAGCCCTTTCCTGAGAAGCATTTAAACAGAAAATGTAGGATGAAATTTCATTGTGAGGAGTTGAGGGCTTTACTTTACACGTGGGTTTTCCCACCATCTCATCTTCCAGCCACAAAAGGAAATCCAAACGGATTTCATCAGTGCATATGAAATAAGAGGGATTCAGTTCCAGCCCTGTGCTGTCTGAAGATGAAGTGTTCATTGTCAGCACAGCCTCTGGTGCAGAGATTTTTCTGGGATACAGGTTGATTTCATCACCAACCTGCAATAAACACCCCTAACACCACAACATGGGGTGGTTCTTGGTCCTGCTTCAATGCCAGCAAAATCAAAATGTGGGATGAAACTACCGAGAGCTGGAATTACTCAGCAAAATATTTCTGCTTGTCCCAGATAGATTCGTGGAGAGTTTTCTGCCATTAGGCAACTCCAGGTCCCTGATGGAAACTCCTCCAGCACATCCTTCCTGGTGCCTTTTGAAATGACCTCTGGATGTTTGGTTCTGGGAAACTTTTCAAGAAATACTGAAAAATGATGAATTGAAAAGCACCTGAAACTCTGTCAGGCTTCTTTTGGATTTTGCATTTAATTGAATTTTATCCTGCATTGTCTCTAAGTGTCCCTGAGATCTGATGTGTCTTCTATAGCTGCTGTGAAGTGTTATCTTCCTGGAACAACAGAAAGTGTAAAGAGCCCCCCGAGATGTGCTGTGGGGGAAGACATTATTAAAAGCTCCCTGCTCCTTCTGATCTCTGGGCACTCCTACAAGTGGATGGGACCACTGGATGCTACCACAGCCCAGCCCTGAGGCTGCTGCCAGTCATGGAGCTTGAAAATGAGAGAAATTTTCTTCGACACAATAGCAACTCATTCAGAGAGAAATGTGACATTTCTTGCATCTTCTGTGTGACCTGATGGGTGATTCCCATCTGAGGTATGGTCTTTGTGTTGAAGAAGCCCAGGAGGTAGGAGGCTGCTTTGCCATTCTGGTGCCCTTTTCCCTTTCTTGGGTATCCTGTGCAATGTCAATAGCTGCACATCAGGAGTGGAGGAAAAAAAAATCCTTTTCTCTTGTGAGAAAGATATATTCTATTCTTCTTCTGTTTCTATTTGGGGATGATCTTATTCAAAAAAACCCCGTAACTGACACTCTGCTGTGCTGCTAGGGCTCCTGCCACAGCATAACAAGCAGAAGACAAGGAAATGCATTCCCTTCCCTTGCCCAGACCCCCCACATGAGTTACCCATCCCTGCCATGGACACCCCACAGTGAACAGAACCCTCTGGACCAGCAAAGGAACAAAGTCCTAAACAGCCTTTTGAGATCCGTCCCCAGCTGCAGCCTCTGAGGGGGATCCTGGGGAAGACTAAGCTTCATTGCCCACAGAGAAGAGAATCCCAGACTGGTTTGGGTTGGAAGGGACCTTAAAGCCCATCTAGTGCCACCCCTGCCATGGGCAGGGACACCTCCCACCAGCCCAGGCTGCTCCAAGCCCCATCCAACCTTCAACACTGCCAGGGATGGGGCAGCCACAGCTTCTCTGGGAAACCTGGGACAGGGGCTCAGCACCCTCAAAGGGAAGAATCTCTTCCCCAGATCTCATCTCAATCTCCCCTCTTTCATTTTAAAGCCATTTCTCCTCATCCCATCCCTCCAGGCCCTTGTCCCAAGTCCCTCCCCAGCTTTCCTGGAGCCCCTTCAGGCACTGGAAGGTGCTCTAAGGTCTCCCCATTGCAGCCTTCTCTTCTCCAGCCTGAACACCCCCAACTCTCTCCTCCTGAGGGGAGAGCTGCTCCAGTCCTGGAGCCCAATGATGGGAAACAGGGAGAAGAGCAGGGAGCAGGGGAGAGGGTGGTGAGATCTGGAGCCAGTTCTTGCACCTAGGAGCCCAGATGCCGAGGAGAGATGAGAAGTCAGGGTTTATTTGTGAAAGTTTAAAGCAAAGCTCAAGGTAGACACTCCACCTACCTACCTACCCACAGCTCCCCTTTCCCAGGTTAGGAAGCATCTCTGTTGGCATGGTCTAATGTAGCAGGAAGAGCCTTTCTTGCTCCTGAGGCTCGACAAGCTGCTGGTCTCTCCATTGCCTCACACCAGAGTGAGCTTCTCTCTGTGGGTGTGTGTCCCACCTTTATTGGCCCCCTGGTAATAGGGGGCCTGCCCTAACCAGGCACAGGTGGACTCACACCCACTCTTTGGCAACTCGAGGCACCTGGTTTATCTTGTTTCTCTACAGTCTGATGCTGGACTGATGCTGTGCAAGGCAGCAAAGTGCCTTACAGGAGTCCCAGGTGTGCAGCAGAGTCTCTCCAGATTAGTAAAGGTGTCCCCAACGTGGGCATCTCCATCCATGCCCAGGACCCTGTTCCCTTTGGGTGTAGCAGAGGCCATGAAGATGGCTCAGGGTGATCAGTGATGAAGAGCTCAACACATCCTTCGTCATCTGATGTCCTGAATTCCCCTGGTTATACTCGAAGATCCCAGGATGGTTTGATTGGATGGAGACCCCACAGTTCCCACATCCTTGGAGATGAGCCTCAGGTTAAAGGATTCACAGTTTAACCCCAAACCCCTCAGCCCAGCTCTGAGGTGCTCACCACAACCCAGTGCTTTCAGCTCAGGACCCAGGGATGTTGGTGCTGTCCCAGGACTGTATCTTCCTTCTTCCCCAGGCTCAACTCACATCCATCCTGCCCTGCCAGGACCAAGGCAGAAATCATGAAATGTCACTTCAGTATCCAGCTCAGGTTCTCTAAACAAGTAAGTGATAACAATAAACACCACAAAGCATCTTCCAGGATATTTGTTTTGCTTAAACAAAGCCCCTGTCCTCAGACACTGACACATTTCTTTTTTTTTTTTTTTCCAACTTGAAGACTACCACCAAGGGGTGTCCTCCTGCTGTCCTGTCTTACAAGCAAATCGTTGTCACCAGCTGATGCTTGCAATTCTTTTTTGCATTTTTCTCCTATCAGAGGATTCACTGCAGAGCCTGGGAAGGGAGTTCCCAGCCAGAAATTGATGTCTGTTCTTCCCTTAAAAAAAAAAAACATGGTGTTTGGATGTTTTCCTGGTTGTCTGAGCTGGGAAGGAGTTTCTTTCATCACTGCAAGGGCTTCTTCATCCTGGACCAGGCACACAAGAGGATTTCAAGCTCAAGACTATTTTTAATTGGTTCCATTTCAAAAATGGGGCTGCAATGGGGCCTCATGGAAGTGTACCTGGAGCAATATCCCCAGGAGCTCAAGACTGATGGGAAATCCCAGGTTTGGTCACTTGCTTTGGTCTTCTGGGAAGAAAGAAACAAGAAAATGTATTTAGAGGCAGTGAAGCTTGATTCACAAAGGTGGGGGGATCTCGTGTTTGAAAAGCAAAGAAAGGATAATTGTCAAAGATGTCACTGTGAGGAAGAAAAAAATAAAGTAATAAATCTGGAGTGATCTTCTAAATACTCATCAGCAGCTTATCTCTCTTTCTTCTCTTGGTTGAGTGGATTAATATGTTGCTGCCAATAAATTAAAAGGTCTGCAACACAGATGGGATGAGACAATATCTTTTTCCCTGTGTCTCATGGATCCCATCAGCTCAGCCACCCCTGCACCAGCACCCTCAGATCCAGCCCAGGTTTGCTCACTGCAGGGCAGGAGCTCCCAGGCTCCTTTCTTTCTAGAAATATAACCTTGCATTTAGCAACATTAAAATGCATCTTCACTGCAGCCTCTGTTGTCAAGGAATTCAGATCATTCTCTTAAAGCTGACTTGTCTCTGTGCACCAACTTGTGTCACCTCCAAAATTCCATGATGATTTTTCACATGCTTGACTCTGGCTCGTTGACAGGAATGGAGACTTTCCCAGCACCCTCCCAGGAACTCGTACCAACTTTGCAGAAGTTTATGACCTTCTGGGGACTTGATATCCCCAGCAAAGTATTTCAGTGAGGGGACTCAAAGGACTATATATCAAAAAACTGCACAATTTGGGACAGGGATACCCAACCTGACTATGAAAATTACTTCTGCCAGCTCTGCCCAGTCTGAATGAAGGACCCAAAAGAGCAGATCAGGTTTCCTCAGTGCAACTTCAGCCTCTCAGTTCCAGGTAGGGTTTCCCTTCAGAAAAACCATGTTCAATTTTCCCATAAATGATGTCTCACTTACATGCTCCCAAATTCCCCTCCAAGCTACCATTCTACCTCATTTTAACATCAGTTTTAATAATCTGGTGCTCCCAGAGCTGCTCAGCAGTATTTTTTAAAATCAAGGTCTTGCTGCTTTCTTTCCCTCCCATAGTAAGAAAATTTTTAAGCGAGAGGTTCCACAGCAGACTTAAGGCAGTTAATAGTTTATCTATTTCATCCTTGAATTCCTTTAGAGCTCTTGACTGAATCCCATCAGCTACTATTGAACTGTTAACATTTATTTTTGTCAAGTTGTTTTATAACTTCATCTACTGAAACATCACTTGGAGACACATTTTCTGACTCATCCCCCGTAAAGAAAAGTTCCGGGCTGGGGACTCCTGTAAGCTCCTCCACATAGACAGAAACCATTTGCTTGGCTTCTTTGCTGCAGGTTTATCCTTTTCACTCAGTGTTTTTACAGGTGGATGATTAGCTGGCCCTGGAGCTCTTCTCACAGTCTTCAGGCTCAGTTGGGTTTGAGAAAGAAAATACAACTGGCATGTAATGCCCAAGATACCAGGAGACGCTGGGGGTTGGGACTGGCCCTAGAGGTGGTGTGGGTGATGCTGTGGATGATGCTCTCTCACCCCAGAGAGAGCCAACCTCGTGTTTTGAAAGATAAATGTTGCCTGGCAATGGTGGATGTGATGCCTACAAGCTCCTGGGTGGGGACATTGTCCTGGGGGCTGCTCACAGCAGTGTCACCCTGGCCCTCCTGGGGGGCTTTGCTCCTGATAAAAGATCCAGGGACTCCAAAAGATCCAGGGACTCCTGACTTACCCATCTGTGATACCACCTATCACCTCTGGGTCAGCATGGATCCTGCAGGGTAGAGTAAACAAATCTTTATGTGTAGTGGAAGAAAGCAATCAGACACCTCTGATTACCGAGAAGTGGGTGTGAGCCGGTATCAAATCCACCTGTGCCCAATTAGGGCAGGCCCCCTATTGAGCATGTGCAAGACCAGGGGGCCAATGAAAGGTGAAACTCACAGCCACAGACTAGCTCACTCCTGAGCACTGTATTACCTTTATTGTGCCACTAGCGCTCATCACCTCCAAGGTGAGGCTCTCTGTGGAGTCTCGAACCCGGGGCTTTCGGCATTGCAGTACCGGGTCTTAACCAGCTGCACCACGAGACCACTGACGGGTCCTGCTAACTGTGTATGAGAACAGATATGAATAATTGTGATTTCCAGTGCTTACCAATGGAACAATTCTGAAAAAAAAATCGTCAAGGTAGGCCTAATACCTATATGATTAAGGTAGCAAGCATCTATTCTAACTAACATTCCATAAACATACTCATAATCCACTAAAATATTAATACCTATGGCTGAAAGTCATCGGAAGTCTTCTATTGCTGCTCGGAATTCTACGACCTGTGCTGATCCTTCCTGTAGCACATGTGGACCGGCATTGGTCTGAAGCAGAACCTCATCCCGTTGGAGTCGGCCCAGCTCTCCAGTCTGTCCAGGTCCCTCTGCAGAGCCCTCCTGCCTTCGAGTTGGTCCACGGGCTACGGGGCTGCGTTTCACCGCCAACCTTGAATCTACCAGCCCGAAGCGGCCACTCTCCCACTGTTGCTCAATAGGGCTCCCACAACTCCTAGAAACGGGACTGGCAAACAAATGCAAAGAGTGACCACTGAAAACTTTGGCTGGCCCTAACCCTCACATGGAACCCTACCCACAGCACCACCAACAGTCAGACTACAGGTTTCCGTTTCACCACCAACCTGGAATCTACCAGCCCGAAGCAGCCATTTGCCCCTATTGCTGAATGGGGTCCCAAAAGTCCAAATGGTCAGGACTGGCAAACAAATGCAAAGAGTGACCACTGAAAACTTTGGCTCATTATCATCTCATTATCATTTTGCTCATTATCATCTCATTTCCATATAAAAACACACCTCCATCCCTCCAGAGCTCCAAGGTGCGACCAACCCTCACGGAGCCTGCGCACTGAATTTTCTCTGCTCTACACCTTGAAACACAAAGCAAAAGAACTTTGCAGGGACATCCCTGACCTCGGGGACCATTTGATGGGCTGAGCCTCTCTTGCCCCTCATTGGGACACCTTTGGGTAAGACCTGAAC
This sequence comes from Calypte anna, assembly GCF_003957555.1. Lineage (NCBI taxonomy): Eukaryota > Metazoa > Chordata > Aves > Apodiformes > Trochilidae > Calypte > Calypte anna. The sequence continues at coordinate 11,355,699 of NC_044261.1, forward strand.
CCTAGTGAATCCCTTTTCCCTTTACCTCTCCAGAATCTTTTCACGTTTGGACGTTTAATTCGGCAATTAATGAGTGGTGATCTCTATTAATCCCCCTCCCCTCCCTCATCAAGAAAGGAAAGAGAATAAAGGAGAGAGACTTATGGTTTGGAAACTAAACTACACAACTTTAATGAAACAGGAATGATAAAAAGGAAAAAATTACTAACTATATACAATATATACAAATATACAGGAAAATTGATTCAACTTGATGCTCCCTCTTTTCCCCCACTAAATCTCACATCCTGACCAAGGCTGCAGAGCAGCGCTGGGAAGGTCAAGGCTGGATTCCTGGGGTCAACAGCAGCAGCCAGGAGCTGGAGGCAGCACAGGATTGTTCCCAGGGAAGAGCTGCAGCTCAGCTGGGCTCAGCAGCACCAAGGTCTCTTGGTTCTTCTCCGTTCTGCCTTCACCCTTAGAGTGCTCAGGATGGAAATGGTCTGAGTTGCCAGGCACCTGATGGATGGTGTGCAGTCGTGCTCCAGGGGATAAAGTGCTGTGACCAAAAAAAACCAAAAAATAAGAGAGCCCAAATGACCCCCCGCAGTGTCTGCAGAGCCATCTCCTCCTCCAGCCCCTGACAGCCCCTTTCTCCTCCAGGAGAACGGAGCTGCTGCAGAGCAATGCCCAGTGTGCCCCTGCCGTCTTCTCCTGCCCCTGGAGCATTTCTCGTGGCAGCCCCCTGCCCAGGCTCTGTCCCCTGCCCAGGCTCTGTCCCCTGCTCACTGCTCATCATCTCTGACAGCTTCTGCTGGCTTTGGCCCCGTGCAGCAAGCCCTGGGAAAAAAGAAAGAAAGAGAGAAAGAGAGAGAGCATCTTCAGTGTGCTGCTCCCCCCACCCCAGCATTGCCCCCAGCCCGGCCGCCTCAGCTGCACAACCCCTGTTGGGAGACTTTTTGGAAGAAAAGGGACATGTGAGCAATCCTGACTATTCAGCTCTAAGCAGAGTGAGCTAAGGAAGGGCCTGGAGGCCCAGCTGCAAAGTTACTGAAAGATCAGCTATGGGCAAAAGATAAGGGAGTTAGCAGCAGAAAAGAAGAATAACAGGATGGGGAAGCATCTCATAGACAACACATGACGAGTTGTATTTAACCCATTAGATAGTGACCTGTGGCGTGTGAAAAATGTGTTGTACCCATCAGAAAAATGCTCGTATGATGTTATCAGCCTGCCTGTGTATAAAAGGGTGACTGCTGCTCTCAATAAAGGGCAATATTTGGATTCTATTGATCTGCCTGTTACCCACTGTCCTCCCGCAAACCTCCTGCCCCTCCCTGGGGCCAGGGCAGCAGTGGGGACTGGGGCCAGGCTGCCAGCAGAGGGTCCGCAAGGGCTGTGGCTCACCGATGAACCTGATGGCCTCCATCCTCAGGGTGTCCTGAGCGTTATCCAGGTACCCCTGGCTCTGATCCAAGTAGTCGTCAGCCCTGGTCCTGTCCTGCAGCAGCTGGAGAGAGGGGGAGGCTATGGGCATGTCCCAGTTCCTCTTCCCAGCCCATTCCCCTCTCCCAGCCAGGAGCCTGTGGGACTGAGGTGGAGAGGGAGCCCCGGGGATGCCGAGTCCCCCGCGGGGTGCAGGGAGGGGAGAGGGGGCTCCATCCCTCCATCCATCCATCCATCCATCCATCCATCCATCCATCCATCCCTCAACCCCTCCATCTCCATCCCTCCATCCCTCCACCCCTCCCATCCATCCTGGAGAGGAGCCCCTGAGGGCTCTCTTCTTGAGGACAGGGAACAAGGATGCTGCTCCTGGCTGCGGGCTCGGGGCTGCAGCAGGGCTGCAGGGGAGGCAGAGTGTCAGAGCCCCCAGTCCAGACTTCTGCCTCCTCCAGCCTGAGGCTTGGGGGTTGTCCTCACCAAGCACTCTCCAATCCTCCACGTCTGCTCTGTTTTCACCAGGTCTTGGAGCTGTTGCCATTTGAGGAGCTCTGCGGCAGCAAGGAGGGCTTGGCTGGAGGCCTGCACGACAGCACAAGTTGGGAGATGGCAGCACGGGTTGGGGAAGGAGGCCTGGCACCCCCTCCTTCTTGTCTGCCTTTATTCCTGCCCTGATCCCACCCCTAGGAACCCATAGGGACATGGTGCCCTGGCCCAAAGAGCTGCGGGGCTCTTCCTGCAGCTCTGCTTTGGATCCTGTACCTCGGCCACACTCCGGGTGTCGTCACTCATGTGAAAAAAGAGTGGGAGCAGCCCCCGTCGCACTCGCTTCTTCATCTGCCTCTTGCACTTCCCCGCCACCTTTTTCAGCAGCTCAGTGAAGAGGCTGATGGAGATCTCCCTCAGCTCGCTAAACAGCTCCTAGGGAGAGGAAGAGCAGGACTTGAGCAAGAGCAGCTCTGCCTATGGGGAGCCCATTCCCAGGTGGCAGAGCCCACAGGGTTCAGAGAGCAGTTCTCAGGGAGAAGCTGAGCTGGGCTGCAGAACTCAGAAGCCATCAATCCATCCATCCCTCCATCCATCCCTCCATCCATCCATCCACCCATCCATCCATCCATCCACCCCTCCATTGCTCCCACAAGAGCCCAGAGGAGAAAGGAGAGGAGCAGCCCCTGCTCCAAGTGCTGCTCCCAGGGATGGGCTTCTCAAGGGCTCAGGCTCCCAGCCCAGCCTTACATTGTCAAAGAGGGGCAGGAGCTTGTCCAGCAGTTCCACAGCCATGGGGATGACCTCCTCCCTCCTCAGTTCCCTCAGCACATTCCTGCAGACTCTCAGGGCCTTCAACTGAACATGCTCATTGCCCTGCTCCAGGACCTCCAGCAAGTCTGGCAGCAGCACCTTCATTTTCCTCCCCTGGGTGAGGGAAAAAGCAGTTTCCATTTGGGGAGAAGATCACAAGTGCCTTCTGGAAAGCTCCCCAGGCAAGCCACCAGGCTCCACCCTGGCATGGAGGGATGGATGGATGTACATATGGATGGGTGTACACATGGATGGATGGGTGGATGGATGTGGCTGGATGGAGGGAGAGAGGGAGGCAGGAGGGAGGGATGGAGGGAGGGATGGAAGGATGGAGGGATGGATGGGGATGGAGGGAGGGAGGGAAAGAGGGAGGAAAGAAGGGAGAGATGGATGGATGGATGGATGGATGGATGGATGGATGGATGGATGGTGCTGCCACTGGAGTGCAGCCATTCCCTCCCCTGCCTGCCCTCCGGAATGCCCTGCTCACCATCTCAGGAATCCCGGACAGCGTAGCAATGCCGCTGAGCGCCACGGAGAGCATGTCCTGGCTCTGATGCCTCAGAAACCTCCAGAACTCATAGGTTCTGGCAAAGTGCTCCCCTGGCAAGTAAATGCTGGCCAGAAGCTGAAAGAAACCCAGCAGTGAGGGATGGGCAGAGCTGATGGAGCTCCCCACACCGGGCAGCTCCTGCTTCCCCCCAGCAGCTGAGGACGAGGGCACAGGGGCTCTTTCTGGGAACTCACAGCCAAGCAAGAAGTGTCCTCCATGAGAGTGCAGAAGAGCATCTTCTGCTTCCTCTGCTGGAGCTGCTTGAACAGCTGCACCAAAACCAGATCCACAGCCAGGGGCGTGGATAACATCATCTCCCACATTTCCAGGCCAGAGCTGCAAGCCAAAGCACTCTGTTAGCAGGGCTGCCTCAGATAAAGAGAAGCGAGACCTTTTGGGCACTTTTGGGGCCAGTACCTGTCTCCTGGTGGAGCAGTGTCCAGCAGCAGCCTGACTGCCTCCTCAGGGCACTGCTCAAGCATCCCGAGAAGCAGTGGGCGCACCCACTGCCAGGCTGAGTCCCAGCTGATGAAGTGCAGGGTCTTGTAGAGGGAGCTCATGATCTTTGGCATCTGGAGGGGGGGACACGGGTGAGGATGGAGGGATGGAGGAAGGGAGGGAGGGAGGGACTGATGGATGGGTGGATGGATGGATGGGTGGGTAGATGGATTGATAGATGGATGGATGGATGGATGGATGGACACATGGATGGATGGATGGATGGTGCTGCCAGTGGAGTGCAGCCATTCCCTCAGTTGTCCTTCCCATCCCACTCTGCTGCCTTCTGGTGCCCAAGCCACCCAGGTCTGGGAGGGATGGAGGGAGGAACAAGGGCTTACAGGGCTGAAGGGCAACCCAGGCACAGGCCACTCACATCCACCAGCCAGTGGGAAGACTCTTCTCTGATCCCGGCTACCACGCTTCCAACCAGCTGCTTGTTGTAGATGCTGAAATCTTGCATGCCCTCGATGATTCTGAGGAGGAAATCTGTTCTTTCGGAGAGCTGGAGATATTTTGCAAACATCTTTGGGAGAAAGGGAGAGAGCAAAGACACGTCACTAGGAGTGCCCTGGTGGGGTGGCTTAGCTGGGCTGTACCAGCATGATTTTGAGGATGAAATCTGCTCTTTCTGAGGGCTGGAGATGCTTTGCTAATATCTTTGGGAGGAAAAAGAGAGCACATACATGTCACCCAGAGTGCCCTGACGGGGTGGCTTAGGTGGGAGGTGCCCAGCAGGGATGGTGGCAGCAGTGCCCATGGGAAAGCTGCAGCCCCTGCCCGTAGGAGGATGAAGAAAGAGGACCCCTAGGGTGAGCAAGGAGGTTTGGGGCGATGGGCACAGGGTGCTGCTGGCCCTACAGACACCCAGGGCTTGCTGGTGGCCAGGAGGGCTGGAGCTGCTGCTGCTGGGATGCTGAAGGGCAGCCCTAGCATCATCTCTGCCTGGGGACAGAGAGGCCACGCCAGCTGCCCTGTTTCTGGTGCCACTGCTGACACACTTCCTCTGCTGATGTCCTGGACAAGAGTGCCAGCAAGGGGAAAGGTCATTACCTCGGTAACATTCCTGGCAGTCTCCGAGCAGGACAGGGAAGCAGTCAGGGCTTCCCAGTTCTTCCAGAGCTTCCTGCGGCTCCTGGGTAGTGTTGTCACTGAGCAGGGCAGAGACACAGGAGTGGGTGAGATCCAGCAGCTTTGCAGGAAAGCTGAGCACATCCTGACAAGAGCTTGGAATGGCTGAGGAGGAGGGAGGTGATGACCCACGGCCATGATAGGAGGAGGGACTAGAGAGCAGTGCAAGTCAAGGTGGAGCTGCCTGCAGTGTCTGCATGGGAATGCTCCTGGGCTGGGAAAGCCCAAGGCCTCCAGCCCTGAGGCAGCCCCACAATTAAACTATGGCTGGAGACGCCCCAGGGCAGGGGTAGAAGCTCTTCAAGGGAGGGGAGAAAGAGGAGGAGTGGGGCTGCCTCCTTTTTGAAGGAGCAACTCAGCTCCACGGGACCATCAGCAGCCTGGGAGAGAGCGTGGGGCTGAGGAGCAGAGGAGAGGCACTGCTGAGGACATGGTGGTGGCCCCAGCAGGCCCAGGAATGCTCTGTGGCAACACCCAGGAAGACAAGCAGACCCCTGGGGTGATGCTGGTGTGCAGAGGGACTCGGCCCACCACGGCTTCTCTTACATTTTTGGTGCTTTTGTATGAAGAAGGAACAAAGAGCATCCAAAGCCACGGCGCTGGTGTCATCGCTTTCTCCCTTGAAAGACAGGAGGAGGACGAGTTGTCCCAGCAGCTGCCCAAGGTTTGGGATCCAGAAGTCCCTGCTCTTCTTATTTCGAGCAGCCTAGGGGAGGGAGGCAGAAGAGCAAAAGGGTCTCCCAGAGCAGAGAGCTGGGGAGAGCTGCAGCGGTGTGCTGGGAGGGGGAGATGGCCTGGCTGGAGGGTGCCGGGTCCTTACATATGTCCAGGAAGAGTTGGTCAGGAGACAGCTCAGATACCTGATTCTTCCCACCACCCTCTTACGCACCTCGGGTCTCTCACAGTTGGAGAAGCTGATCAGGAGCTGGGGAGAGAGAAGCCGCTGGTGTGCCCTGGGAGCAGACACCCCCTCCAGCAGAGACAGCACCGCTCCACTCCTGGGCTGGACTCGCTCAGTCCATCAAGGCTCCCTCTGCTCTCCAGCAAAGGCTGGAGTGGGGTTCCTGCCCCTGGGATACCCCACAGGCTTGTGGCCAGGCAGGAGGCAGATGCCACCCTCTCGTGTGCCAGAAAAGCCTGGCAAGCAGCCCCTGGTTACCCCAGGCCGTTGGGCACCCGCCTGCAGTCTGCTCTCTCTGGTTGGCACTGGTGTGAGGACCATCCCTCCATCCATCCCTCCATCCACTCCAGAGAGGACAATCCATCCCTTCCCTCCACCCTGTGCACGTGCCAGACCTGGAATATATTCTGCAGCAGCTGGCTGACTCTAGAGGCAGGACAATTCCGCACCAATGCCTCCAGCAGGGTGTCTATGCCTTTCAGGGTCTGCAAGGAGGACAAAGAGCTGTGGTCTGGTGTCTCCTTCCTTCCTGCTGTCTCTGCCACCCCCAGGAGACTGAGCTGAACTCCCAGAGCCCAGGGAGAGAGCCAGGGACAGACAATCTGCTGCATGCAGAGCAGCCTGTGGCACTGGCTGTGGCCAGGCCCACGGGAAGGGCACACAGGAGGGAATGAGGGTGGGAAAGTCAAGGCCAGACCCTGCCCTGCCTTGCATCTCTGGTCAAATCCCAGCACAGGGTGGCCAGGGAGCAGATCTGAGGGACTGGGAGCTGCTGCAACTAAGCCAGCACCTACCCTGAAGTAGAGACAAGGGCTCAGGTCCCTGATTTTCTCTTCTGGAGGAAGCCAGAAGACACTGGAGAAGCAGGCCTTGAGGAGGCTTTTCTCTTTGCCCTCCAGCACTGTCCCCACTGCGCTGTAAAGAGAGAGGGTCCAGTTGGACGCTGGTGCTGGGAGCAGTGCCTCCAGGCCCTGTGCAGGTGGACAGGGTCCCCCCTCTGTGGCCGAGGTCCCCAGGAGGGATGGACAGGTACCTCAATTTGGCAATGACCAGCATGGAGAGCCGCCGCACTTCTGTCTGCAGTTGGAACAAGGGCTCCTCCTCCAGCACCGCCTGCAGAACACAGAGAGATGGGATCTGGCAGCTGCCCTCACCCAGTGCCACCAGACCTGCACCCTGCCCAATCTCTGTCCTCACAGGGTGCTGGGGCCCTTGCCTCTTCCTTCCACAGCACCCCTCACCTTGATGTTCTCTGCCAGTTTGCACCTGTGGCAGAAGATCTCCAGGCCCTGTGTCAAGCCCAGGGCCTTTGCACTTCCACACAGGGCCCAGATGTAGCTCAGGAACAGTGTTGTCTGCTCGGTGTCCTGGCAGGCAGTGGGCAGAGAGACAAACGGGGAGGGTGAGAGGGGACACACACCTCCAGCAGCCTTGCAGCAGGCAGCAGAGGCCCTGTCAGCAGCATCTGGCATGGCCACATCAGAAACAGCTGCAGTTACCTTTTGTGGGATGCTGACAAAGTCCACGATGAAGTCCAGCATTCCCTTTAACTTTTCCTCTTTGTACAGAGCCAACCAGCTGTAATCTGGGAGAGGAGAGGAGAGGAGAGGAGAGGAGAGGAGAGGAGAGGAGAGGAGAGGAGAGGAGAGGAGAGGAGAGGAGAGGAGAGGAGAGGAGAGGAGAGGAGAGATGAAGGGGGCTGTAGAGAGCATGCGGTGGTGGCAGGAGAGAGTTGAGGCAGGAGCTCTGCCCTTCCCCCAGCCCCATGCCTGCTCCCCAGGCCTCTTCTTCCCGTGCATGTCAGGGCTGAAGGGTGCCCAGCAGATGGGCTGCAGATGGGAACCTCCCCGCCTTGCAGTGGGGCAGGAAAGGTCCCCGTCCCCCAGGCTGGATGGCTCCTGCTGCCTCTGCCTGTCAGTGCCTCACTCACCGACCACCAGAGGCTCCACCAGGGTCTCATCACAGGGCTCCGAGGAAATGCTCTCCATCGAAGCCCTGTGCTCCTTCACCATGGGGGGGCTGGGGGATCCCTCTGCCATCCTGTAAGAAACAAGGAAAAGGGTTTGGAGCGGGAAGGGGGAAGTTTGGGTCAAACCCCTCAAGGCCAATAGGGAAAGATGTGAGCTGTCCTCGGGGGCTCCTCGCTAGCTTCTCTCCTCTCCCGTCGCTGTCCTGCCGGACAATGAAGACCCCACTGAGCACCCTCAGAGAAGGAGGGTGCCACCAAGTGATGTGACAAAGGACCCCAATATGACCTCTGCCTGTACGGGTCTGGATGTGCCAGATAAGGGCAACACAATAGGTGTACCAGGATTCTATGGTGCTCTGAATGATTCCATGATTCTATGAATGATTCTATAATTCTAATAATCTCTGATTCTCTAAATGTTTCTAAGATTATATGAGTCTATGATTCTGTGAACAATTCTGTAGTGGAAGAAAGCAATCAGACGCCTCTGATTACCGAGAAGTGGGTGTGAGCCGGTATCAAATCCACCTGTGCCCAATTAGGGCAGGCCCCCTATTGAGCATGTGCAAGACCAGGGGGCCAATGAAAGGTGAAACTCACAGCCACAGACTAGCTCACTCCTGAGCACTGTATTACCTTTATTGTGCCACTAGCACTCATTGCCACCAAGGTGAGGCTCTCGTGGTGCAGCTGGTTAAGACCCGGTACTGCAATGCCGAAAGCCCCGGGTTCGAGACTCCACAGAGAGCCTCACCTTGGAGGCGATGAGCGCTAGTGGCACAATAAAGGTAATACAGTGCTCAGGAGTGAGCTAGTCTGTGGCTGTGAGTTTCACCTTTCATTGGCCCCCTGGTCTTGCACATGCTCAATAGGGGGCCTGCCCTAATTGGGCACAGGTGGATTTGATACCGGCTCACACCCACTTCTCGGTAATCAGAGGCGTCTGATTGCTTTCTTCCACTACATTTATGTATGTAACATAAAATCACAGAATTTTGGGGGCTGGAAAAGACCTTTAAGATCATTGAGTCCAACTGTTAAGCTAGCACTGCCAAGCTAACTACTAAACCTTGTACCACATCTACTTAGCTTTTAAATCCCTCCAGGGATGGTGATTGCCTGGAGAAGCAATTCCCTGGGCACAAGATGAATGGTGGTGCCAAGGGACTGATAATCAGGCGTTTATCAAAAAGGTCCTAGGGGACTGGGTAAGGTGCTCACATGACAGCTGTGGATGTCCCAGAAGCACAGGAAAGGAAAGCTGTGTGGTCACTGTGTGGCCCTAATGTGTGTGCTGGACGTAAGGATTTGTCTGGTTCCTTCTGCTGGGGAGGGATCAGCCACAGATTCCTTTGTTCCTCTTTGCCTTTTCTCATCCCTTGTCCCAGGCCCACAAAAAGTGGTGCTGCCATCACCAGCCACAAGGATCTGCCTTGGACCAAGGATCTGATATTGGACAGACCTCACTGAACTCCAAGTTACCAACCAACCAGCAAACCAGCTGCATATTTTTTTTTTTCCTCACCCCATGCCCAAACTCACCACAGTGGTGTCACAGGACAAAAAAATCCTCATCAGGAGTGCCAGCTCCCACCTTGTCACCATCAGAAAGGGGATGCAGCCCTTCCTCTAGCTTTGGGTTGGTGGTGGCTTCTTCCCAGGGTCCATTTGCTCCATTGCTGCCCCCAGCCCTGCTAGCTGAGCATCACATCACCTTCCTCTCCTCCATGGTCTCACCCCCTCCATGCTCTCCCTATTGCAGGAGCCTCAGCTCTTCTCCTGCAACCTCCCTCCCCCTGGCCCAAGGCTGCAGATTCCTCCTCAGTCTCTGAGCTCAGAGCTGAAGCCTTTCTCCAAGGGCTCTAATTCAATTACAGCCTCTTCAAATATTTCAGTTAGGCTTTGAACTGCTTGGTGGAATTTGTATGTAGCAAAAACTGGATTTGCTTCTCTATTAGAAGGCAATTCCTAAGTCTGAGAACGACTTCCCACCATATTAGCATTCTTCTCAGTGTGTCACCAAGTACAAAAGGTGTCACTGCTTTTTTAATGCTTTCCTCCCCCTGCTCTCCCAGATGAAGCAGCCTCTCATTTCTCCTTGGGGTGTGCTCTGTGCAAACCAACCACGGGGAGGATTCATGATCAGAGTACCTAATCCATGATTTTTCTAGCCCCACTTTTCCCCTCAGATGCTCCAGTCCTGCAGGACTCCTATACATCCACAGGAGCCCCCGGTGCTGAGTGCTGGTGGAAGGGGTTGGTCCTGTCACAGAGAAGTATTTCCCATCTCCTTTACAGATGAGGACCACAAAGAGCTTCAGAAAACAACTTCTTGCCCCAGCTGCTTGCTTTGAGTCCAAGCATACGATTGAGTTGGGTGCAAACATCCTCTGTCCAGACAGGAGCAGCCAAAGAGGGCAGGGTGACAACAAAGAGACAAGAGGAACATGAAGGAGAGGAACATCTCCTGCTCTGATTAAAACTCTCTTGGCTCCAGGGAGGTTGGAGATGTAAATCTGCTGGTTTAGCCAAGATAGTTCCTTTGCTTTGGCAAAGCCATTGCTTTGGCTGTGTGGGTAAAACCCATGGGAAGTTTCAGCAGGGAAGAGGAAGCACTTGGAGATAGATCTGCTCTGTCCAAGCCCATTTGAAATGGTGGCCAAGCTTCTCTGCTGGCAAGTGGTCAGTGGTGTGCAGATGGCAACGAGGCAAAGAGACCTGCATGGGGAAAGACAGCAAACACCTGGATTTGGGGGTTTATCCCCCTTCTGTGGGGCTCTGTAAAAGCCCAAGTCCTAGGGGCTGGCTTTTGGGTGCTGGATCCAAGATTTGGGTCATGGATGGCATGTCAGAAGGATCCTGTGGGATTTCCTCCCCATAGCTCCATGTTACATCTCCATGCTCTTGGAGAGGTCAGTTTGCAGCAGAAGGCAGCAGGGCTTTGGAAAGAGCAATCTTCTGAGGGAAAGAAAGGCAAAGGCTGATCCATTCCAGATGCCCTCAGCCATTGCTCTGCATTAACCCTTCAGTTGGCTGTCCTGAAAGGAGGAGGCACATCCCTCCTCGTTAGCACCCTCAACATCCCTGTTAACTTGGCCCCTGCTGCAGCCACCTAAAGCAAAGCTCAGGTGCCCCTGGAGTTGCCACTTGGGTTTCTAGAGGGCTCTGGTCTATATCTGGTCACTTTTGCAGGAGGCCCATCCCCTATGTCCCCAGGGACACCGGACCTGCTGACTCTGTTCCAACGCGTTCGGGGTTTCCCGCAGCAGCTGAGCGGGGCCCTCGCCTTGCGCAGAGCAAAATTGCCATCTAGTGGGTGAGAGCTTCTCTGCAGATGTGCTGGGCGGGTGTTGGGTTGATACAGCCACCAGAGCACCATCTCTTGAGAGGCAGCACCTAAAAGGCACAGCTCCCACTCAGTTCAGCCTTTGGGGTGAGGAGAGCTCCTTCCCCCGATGACCGATTGTACTCTACATCTGCTAGTTGTAAATTGAATGGATGTCCCAGTTTGGTCATAGAACCTCAGACTGGTTTGGGTTGGAGGCAACTTAAAGCTTCCCCAGTGCCACCCCTGCCATGGCAGGGACAACTCCCACCAGCCCAGGTTGCTCCAAGCCCCATCCAACCTTCAACACTGCCAGGGATGGGGCAGCCACAGCTTCTCTGGGAAACCTGGGGCAGGGGCTTAGCACCCTCACAAGGAGGAATTTCCTCCTAAATCTCCCCTCCTCAGCTTCCCCCTCATCCCATCCCTCCAGGCCCTTGTCCCAAGCCCTTCCCCAGCTTTCCTGGAGCCCCTTCAGGCACTGGAAGGTGCTCTGAGCTCTCTTCCAACACAACTCCCTTAAGCCCAATAGCAGAACTGCTCCAGACCCAGCAACTCCAAGATTGCTTTCAGCAAATTGATATTATGCAAAATGGATCCTGTGTGCATGGCCAAGGGCAGGAAAAGGCCACAGGACATTTTTCTGGGGATTTACCATCAGCCTCTGTCTTTCTCTTGGGCTCTGTAGCTGCAACTGAAGCTCCAGGTCAGGATTCAGTGACTGAGGAGATGTTCTGACTGCTTTTCTGATTGCCATCATTTTCATAGTTCTAATTAAAGTGAGAGCTCTGCATATTTTCAGCACCCATTGTATGCATCTCCTCAGATAATTGGATTTAAAAAAATTTTTTTAAATGTTTTCTTCTGTCAACTCCTACAAACCAGCAGTGCATGAAGTGATTTCCCTGCAGCAGCAGAGTTTGTGCTCCACCCTCAGACACCCCCAGATGTGCTCAGACTACAATGCCACAGAGTGGTGGCCATGTCCCAGCTGTAGAGAATCACAGAAATGTTTGGGGCTTTGGTTGGAAAAGACCTTAAATATCATCAACTCCAACCCTTCCCCCAGCACTGCCAAGGCCACCACTGCCCCCTGTCCCTCATCCCCACATCTCCAGGGCTCTGAAACGCCTCCAGGGATGATGGGGACTCCACCCCTGCCCTGGGCAGCCTGGCCCTGACAACCCTTTCCAGGGAGAAATCATTACCAAGCTCCAACCTAAACCTCCCCTGGCACAACTTGAGGCTGTTTCCTCTTGTCCCATCCCTTGTTCCTTGGGAGCAGAGCCCGACGCCCCCTGGCTCCAACCTCCTCTCAGGAGGTTGCAGAGAGCCAGAAGGTCTCCCCTCAGCCTCCTCTGCTCCAGGATCAACACCCCAGCTCCCTCAGCTGCTCCTCACAACTTCTCCAGCCCCTTCTCCATGTTCTCCATCCCCTCCTCCTTGTTCTCCAGACCTTCTCCTTGTGCTCCAGACCCTTCCCCAGCTCCATTCCCTTCTCTGGACACACTCCAACCCCTCAATGTCCTTCTGCTCCTGAGGAGCCCTGAAATGACCCCAGGACTGGAGGTGCAGCCTCCCCAGCACCCAGCACAGGGGGATGATCCTGTCCTGCTCCTGGTGGCCACACCAGTGCTGACACAAGCCAGGGTGCTGGTGGCCCCCTTGGCCACTTGGGCACACACTGAGTGATCTACAACTGCTCCCAACCAACTCCCTCAGGTGCTTTTCCACCGGGCACTTCCCAGTCACTCTGCCCCAAACCTGGAGCACTGCCTGTGGTTGTTGTCATCCCAGACCCAATCATCTGCTCTTGGCTATCCACAGTTTTGAGAGGATTTGGCAGAAGCTACGATTTCCCAACCTTTGGAACAACATCAGTTCCCCATGAAGAGCAAAAGCAACCTCTGAGCTCAGCAGTGGGGCAGGAGCAGGATCCCTCTTCCCATCCCTGATCCTGTAGAGCAGCCAGGGGGGATTTTTGGTTTCAGATGGACTGCAGGGGACTCCAGGGGACTGCAGCCTGAGCAGAATTATCACCTGCAGGATTTTCTCAGCAGTAACAGACAAATCAGGAGCTCCTGAGCAGGGAGAAGCTTTATCTGCAAACCCAGGACCACTGATGCTCCCTCCAGTGTTCAGGTGAGTTTGAACTACAATGCAGAGCAGGGTAAAATAACTCCTACTGCTGCAAGCATGAAAGATTTTGGCTGTCAGGATTTGGTTATTGTTAAAAACCATCCTCAAAAATCATCTCGATGGTTATATTAAAGTTTCTGAAAGAGAAAAAAACCCAAAATATTAATGCGTTGGAATATGAAGTGATGAGGCTCTTGAGTTCAGAGCAACCATTACCCTCACCTCTTGAGCCCTAAGGAGCTGTTACAGCCAAGAACCTTCTGTCTGATAGCCTTTCAGATGGGAAACCATTAAACATGAACCAGGACCAAGCAGTACCAGAGAATTAACATGCAAACAGCCAAGCAGAGAGGGCTTGAGGGGGTGGAAGGCATTTGCTCTTGGGAGGAGAGCCCACAGGGAAGGGTGGGAGGGCCTGGAGCTTTTGTTTTCCTAAATCTGTGCCCCCACATCCTCTTTTATAGGCTGATCCCTTTCCATGTCCCCCCCACAGCCACCCTCCTCAAAGTAGTGTAGGTTCTAGGGCTGTTTTGCAGTGGTGGGATGGCTGCGTGTGCCTCAGTTTCCCTCTCCCAAGCTCCCTGAGCTGAGAGGGGTGTTGGCACATGGATCTTGTCCCACCTGTGAGAGGTGACCTGAGGAGAGAACTGATCAGTTTTACTCAAGGGGTAATTTCATTTCTTGATGAATTTTTCTTTTTTTTTCCAGTTTCCTGAGGATAATGTGCCCTGGCCACAAAAAAATGCTTGGAATTAACAACCATCTTTTCATAGAAAGTGTGCAAATTTATATATATAGCTACAAATATGTATCTGGAAACAGTCCCTGCTGGATGATCACACTTCTGCCAGAACTGGGGGACATGAGGAATGTGAGCAGGAAAATCCTTATTGAGTGGTGTTCTCCCAACTCCAGCAAGATTTAATTGCTATAAAGTAACCACATGAAATTAATTACTGTCACTTCATCAGGGAGGGTGGGAATTAATAGGAAAACACCTTTGGTTTATCCCGATTACCTGGAAGTGGAGGGAAATCTTTGTCAAAAGCCCTGGATGCTCCTGCTCAGCCACTGCCACCCCCAGTGCCAGAGGACCCAAGAAAAGAAAAATGTCCTGAAATTCACCAGAAAGCTGAGGAATTGTCACTCCAAGGCATGTGGAGGTCATTCCTATCCCCTTCATTGCTCTAAATTATCAGCCAAATATCCTGATGAAGCCAAAGTCTTCACGGATGATGGGAACTTCTCATAGGAAGGTAGGACTGGAAAGAAACTCAGAAACCCAGGTGTAGGCACCTGGTGGGTTTCTCAAGATCTGGTTGGAGGTTTTTGCATGACCAAGCAGATCTCTTCACCACCAAAACCAGACCCTTCCCCTCATAGAATCATAGAATTAGCCGAGTTGGAAGGGACCTCAGAGATCATCTAGTCCAACCCTTGACCCACCGGAGCAGTTGCTAGACCATGGCACTGAGTGCCACATCCAGTCTTTTTTTAAATGTCTCCAGGGACGGAGAATCTACCACCTCACCGGGCAGTCCATTCCATAGCCTGATCACCCTCTCCGTGAAGAAATTCTTTCTAATATCTAACCTAAACCTCCCCTGGCACAACTTAAGACCCTGTCCTCTTGTCTTGTTGAAGGTCGTCTGTGAAAAGAGTCCAGTTCCCACCTCGCTACAGCCTCCTTTCAGGGAGTTGTAGACAGCAATGAGGTCTCCCCTGAGCCTCCTCTTCTTCAGGCTGAACAGCCCCAGCTCTCTCAGCCTCTCCTCATAGGGCCTGTGCTCGAGTCCCTTCACCAGCCTGGTTGCCCTCCTTTGGACCTGTTCCAGGACCTCTACATCCTTCTTAAACTGAGGGGCCCAGAACTGGACACAGGACTCGAGGTGTGGCCTAACCAGCGCTGAGTACAGGGGCAGAATCACCTCCCTGGACCTGCTGGTGACGCTGTTTTTGATCCAGCCCAGGATGCCATTGGCCTTCTTGGCCACCTGGGCACACTGCTGGCTCATGTTCAGCTTCTTGTCAATGCAGACTCCCAGGTCCCTTTCTGCCTGGCTGCTCTCCAGCCACTCTGTGCCCAGCCTGGAGCTCCCCATGGGGTTGTTGTGGCCAAAGTGCAGGACCCGGCACTTGGCCTTGTTGAACCTCATCCCATTGGAATCAGCCCAACTCTCCAGTCTGTCCAGGTCCCTCCACACAGAGTTGTTCCCTGTGAGAAAAATACTCCCAGCTTTTTGATCTTTTCGAAGGTGTTCAGCAAGTAAGTGTGTTCAGTGAACAGCAAGAGCTCATCCCAAGCATCATAACTCCCTCAGGGGCACAGTAGAGGCAAAAAAAAAAAAAAAAAAAATCCTTCTGATGAAGTTGTTTCCTACAGAAATTTGTGGAATTAGGCAGTCAGCAGCAAATCTGCCTTTAGTTCAGCACCACTGCACACTGCATTGCTGTGTGACACCAGAAACTAAAGATAACTTAAAAAAAAAAAAAAATCCAAGCTGTTGCTGTCTCAGAATCCTAGAAATTAATCAGCAGATGGGAAATGCAGAGCCATCAAACCACCCTGCTCCATGCTGCCTCCTGATTGGCTGGAGTCAGTCACAATAATCAAAGGAATATGGCTGATTAACCAGCATGGCCCTGGAAGAGTGGGAATTAATTAATGAACATAAGGCAGGTACATTTGGGGTTAGACAATGCTGAGTGGGAGCTGTGGGCGTTTCTTCTCCCAAGCAGAAATTCTCTGCTTACGTGGCACTTCCCAGGAAACTGCTGCCATCCAATGTGACTAAAATTAACTGCTATCCCCCCCTGAAAACAGCAAAAGCACCAGACTGTATCAGCAGAAATTAAATAAATCTTCAATTAGCCACTACCTGCTCTTCAGACAAATGAGGGGAGACTTCACCACCCCTCCAAATGGCTCTGCTTAACCAGCAGGGCTTAAAACTCAGGATAATTCATAAACAGGAGGCAGATGGATGCAGTAGAACCACTTGAGCACCCATCTCCTCGGTTCCCCAGGGTGCTGGGTGTTCCTGCTCTGCTCTTTTTCCCAGCCCAGGTGCCCAGGAGGTCACCCCAGACAGCTCAGACCCTTCCTCCCAGCATCCTGCTCTGGGCCTCTGGTTCTGAAACTTCTGCTGAGGGATGCTGAGGAGGGTCCGTGACAGCAGCTGTGGTACCCTGTCCTGGACAGGTTGGACTCAAAACCCATCTCCCAAGAGCTTTGCCCACCCCACTCAAAGCCTTTTACCCTTTCTTCATCTCTGGTCAGCTCTCAGACCTCAGCTGGCCAGATCCAGCATCTCCAGGTACCTGGTGGTGCTGGTCCAACCTCACGTTCAGCTGGACCAGGCTGCTGGTGCCTGGCTCAGGCTGCTCAGGTTTCCAGTCTGCTCCCATCCTGCTCCCTCTGGCTTTGCAGATGATTTTTCTACCTTGGGCTGAATCTTCTTCCAGTCACTCCTGGGTCTCCACACTGGTTTGAGCACATCCTTTGACTTCTACTCTTGATGCTTCTGCTCAGCAATGGTCCCCAGGGCCCGCCAGGGATGCAGGGGTGTGATTTCCCAAATGCCTGGGCAATAGTTCTGGTTAATTCCCCTTTCCTACAGCTCCTGCAGAAAAATGGGGACAATAATTCTGACAAACCCCACTGAGGAGGCAGAAGTTTCTGAAGTACTTGGGACACAATTGTCCCCATGTTCCTGGCTGCTCCTCCTGCCATCTTCCCTTCAGAAAAGCTGGAGGCTGCTCACGTGAAGCCAGGATGACACCAATTACTCTGCATTTCTCAGAGGGAGAATTTAATCAGGTCAAAGCAAATATATCAGCCATGAACTGTGACTATCTGCAGTCCCCAGGAATCAGGAGATGCTCTCCATAAATAAATACCCTCAATGGGTGACAGCTCACCATAAAAACAACCAAATCACTCAACAAGAAGCAGAGTGGTCCTCCAGCCAAGAAGCACAGCTGGGGGTGGCTCATTCAACAGCAAAAAAATACTGATTTTCATATATCATTTCATATATCTGTCCTCTGTTCATCTCATCCAAGCATGAGGTGGGGAAACATAGAAGCATAAAATTACAGATGGGTTTGGGTTGGAAGGGACCTTAAGCATCATCCAGTGCCCCCCCTGCCATGGGCAGGGACACCTCCCACCAGCCCAGGCTGCTCCAAGCCCCATCCAACCTTCAACACTGCCAGGGATGGGGCAGCCACAGCTTCAGGGGGCAACCTGGGACAGGGATTCAGCACCCTCACAATGAGGAATTTCCTCCTAAATCTCCCCTCTTCAGCTTCCCCCTCATCCCATCCCTCCAGGCCCTTGTCCCAAGTCCCTCCCCAGCTTTCCTGGAGCCCCTTCAGGCACTGGAAGGTGCTCTAAGGTCTCCCCATTGCAGCCTTCTCTTCTCCAGCCTGAACACCCCCAACTCTCTCCTCCTGGCTCCAGAGCAGAGCTGCTCCAGCCCTCCCAGCAGCTCCAGGGCCTCCTCTAGACTGGCTCCAACACCTCCCTGTCCTTCTGATGATGGCAACCCCAGAGATGGACCCAGTTTGAGGACTGTTTGGGAAGTGGGCAACAACAAACTGTTCCCATCCTCAGCTGCTCTCCCTGGTCTTTGGCAGCACAGCCTCTTCTCCCTGGGATCCTCTGGATGGCTCCAAAGCCAAAGGATTTTTACAGTCTATCCACTGGCAGACACCATTCTTCAAAGGCTCCTGAAGGTGTTAAATTGATTCCAAACCCCCATAAAACCACCCTGAGAGTGCTCCCTGCTCAGCTCCTGTTGGAGAGGAGGCTCCCAACTCCAGACTCAACCAACCCTGAAGAGACCTCAGCATCACTCCCCTTTTATTCTTTTTCCCCCAACTCCAGAGGATCACAGCTGTTGTGATCCAGGTGTGATCACTTCAAATTGTGCACCCAGGGCCTTGCACCCTGCACCCAGGATCGGGCACCCAGAGCCTTGCCCTCGTGTCTGGAAGCAGCAGTGAGGGACCTCACACCCTGGGACCTTCCACATGGCAAGCAGGACCCTGCTCTCAGTCACCATCACCTGGGACCCTGCACCCAGAACTTGCAGCCCAACAGGGTGTACCTCAGCACGTGGGGCACCCCAGAACCTCTCACCAGGCTTATGGCACTCAGGGCTCTGCACCCAGGCCATGCACCCCACAACCATCCTGCTCCTCCAGGCAGCCCATAAGCTCTGCTCCTAATGCCACAGCATCCTACTGCCTCAGTTTACCCACCCATTGCAGAGCCAAAACACAGGGATGGAGTGCCCAGGGAAGTGGTGGAGTCACCATCCCTGGGGGTGTTTCAGGAGGGACTGAGATGGCATTCAGTGCCATGGAGGGGGGTGAGGTGCCAGGATGGACCTGATGGGCTCAGAGGTCCTTCCCAACCTCAATAATTCTGTGGTTCTGTGAGCACAAAATGCTTCCCTTTCTTATTCTGTTATAGTGGAATTGACTGGGATATTCCAGTTCCTGAAACAGATTTTGTTGCACCTGAAACACAGCAGCAGCTGACTTTGGGCATGGGGTAACAGAAAGACAAAAATGTGAGCAGTCAGTGCTTGGATTTCTCTTGTTCTGAGCTGTTTCTTTACACCACCAAGTCCTCCAAAGAAAGGAATACCTGAGAGCTGAACCCCCCCCTGAGCATCCTGGAAGTTCACACCCCACTTTTACTGTGCAAACTCAAAGCCTTCTCCTTCACCACTTCCACCCATCATCCCCCCAACTCCTCCCAGTGCTTGTTGGGGAACAAATGGTCACAAACCAACCCAAGGTTTTCATGAACTGGTGAAGAACCAGAAAGGTCTGTTATACAAGTTCATCACTAAAGCAAAGTCAGCCATGGCTGATCTTCCACTTTCTACATCTTCAGCCACTTCCAGAACCAAAACCTTGGTGCACATAACAGAGGAACAAGGGCTGAGACCCAGAAAGGGTGAAATCCCCAGTGATGGAAATGCTGCTGGGATCATTCAAAGACTCAGAGCCATTCAGTCTTCTGCTACAGGATCAGTTTTATCTTTCCTGATATCCTTCATACCACCAGGAAACTCAGCCCACTGCTTGCAAAGATGTCCATGGAGCCTTGGCAAGCATTTGGGTTTTTTATAATTAAAAGCTCTTCAGAAGAAAACAGGTAGCCTGCAGCACACTTCTCATTGTGAAGCTTAAAAGGGGAAAAAAATAAAATGCAGTAACTTCAGCAAGGGAAAAACTGTGCCTCACATCACTTCAGAAACCTCCCAACCCAGCACTGCAGAGAAACATAATGAAAGCCACTTTTCTTTTAATGGAAAGAAAACAGACAGCTACTTAAATTCTCATCCCTCTCCCTTCCTCTGGAAGGAGGTGCTGTAAGAAACCACTGCAGGAATTCCCAGAGGTGATAAACAATGTTCTCTCCAACATGATGTGCAGAGCCTGGGAAGAAGGCTTCTCCTTTGCAAAATTAAGTGAAAGCATCTAAACAAGAACAACCCCAGGCTGTGGAGGAGGAGGAGATGGAAGAGAAAAGAGAAGACCTGGAGGAGGAGCTCTTTGCCATCTCCTGAGCACCCCTGTATCCTGTCCCTGAGCTGGGCTGGAGCCTCTCCCAGGTCAGCAAGGGGCAGATTCTGCTGGGTGAGGGTGCTGAATCCCATCAGCAAAGTTCTGCTCAGCACCATGGCCCAGAGCCCCCCCAGCAGCTTCATTACCTCATTGGAGGGTAAAATCCTGACCCAGGAAGAAGTCAGTGGCAAACAGCTTGGGGCTCCCTCATCTATTTTTGGGGTGAGCCCCAAGGCTGGGGATGAGGTGAGGCAGGAGCCCGTAGTGCCAGCATCATTCCCTGATGGAGGTCTGGTCCAAGGGATCCCCCCAGCCTCTGCCAGGAGCTATTCCCAGCAGGATGAGCTCTCCTGGGGGTGCTCTGTGCTTGAGCTCTGCACCCCCTCCTTGCTTTGCATTTGTCCCTCAGGTGAGGCTGTGGCAGAAGGGGTGTCCCTTGTCTCAGGATGTCCCCACACCTCCTCTCTTGCCGTGGTGCTCAGCTCCTCTCCCAGCACAGGCAGGTTCCCCAGGCTGCCCCTGGGATTTGTCTTCTCCAAGTGCAGCTCCTGCAGGCAGCCCTGGAGATGGTGCAGGAGGCTCAGGGCCCCACGGCCACGCTGCTGCAAGGCAGGGATGATGCTGAGGGGCTGGGAGGAGGTGGGATGGGGCTGTGGATGGCCACTCTGTGCATGAGAAAGCTGAAAAGAAACCTGGGGTTGGAAGGGCCAAGAGGGTCCCACACACACACGTGTCCCTGCCTCTTGCATCCCCAGACTGATCAGCCACAGAGAGAGAGGACAACTGCACCACCTGGCTGGGGTCACAGCTCCTACCCATGTCATCTGGAGGGACATGATGGACACTTCAAAGGACAATGCTGACCCACCTTGGGGGGGAGCTGGAGGTCCCACCAGGGCTCCGATAGCCCAGGCAGAGCAGTCCCCCTGAAAACAGCCACCAGAAGCCCTGAACCCACACCCTCAACATCACAAGTACCAGGAGGAGCTTTAGAGGAGGACCCGAAACATTCACCTGGCTCAGCTGCTCCCTCAGGGCTCCCAGACCTGCTGGCTTCTCCCTGCACAGCTGCTGCCTCTGCTCAGAAACAGGAACACCTCCACTCACCAGCAGCCCAAAAAGGGATCTACGTGTGGTCAGAGAGGGGCTGGTCTCCAGCAGACATCCCACCCCCCACCCCCATGCTCCAAAGTCAGGGAATCTGGATTCCTCCAAGGGCTGGGACATGACATATATTCCATCCACCTCACAGCTGCAGAGAGGGGCTGGGGCCTTCAAAGTGGTGGAGGAGAAGGGAGGAGGTGACCCAGCCCCATCACTGCCCTGCCCCAAGGAGGGGCACAACCTGAGGCTGTTTCCTCTTGTCCCATCCCTTGTTCCTTGGGAGCAGAGCCCGACCTCCCCCTGACTCCAACCTCCTCTCAGGGGGTTGCAGAGAGCCAGAAGGTCTCCCCTCAGCCTCCTCTGCTCCAGGATCAACACCCCAGCTCCCTCAGCTGCTCCTCACACCTTCTCCAGCCCCTTCTCCATGTTCTCTATCCCCTCCTCCTTGCTCTCCAGACCTTCTCCTTGTGCTCCAGCCCCTTCCCCAGCTCCATTCCCTTCTCTGGACACACTCCATCCCCTCAATGTCCTGCTCCTGAGATGCCACCATCAGTCAAAGCCCACTCTGGCTGAATGGCTCTGCAGTGTGAACCCCCACCCCCAGTAATGAGTCCCATCCCCAAATCACCTTCTTCCCCTGGCTGGCAGATCTCTGGGGTCCCTCCATCCTGGGCAGCTCCTGGAGCTGATGCTGGATTTGCTCTTGGAGGTTTCTTAAGACATGGATCGTGTGACTCAGGGAGAGAGGAGCCAAGCTGGAAGAGATGGGCCATGGGGAGAGGGGAAGAGCCAGATGCCCCAAAAATACCAAGCAGTCCTCCAAAAAGGATATCTCAGGGCTGGGGGGTGCAGGAGCTGGGCAAGAAACTTCTCCCCAAAGCGTGGGGCTCCTTCTGGTTCTGGGACTCACCTGAGTGATGCTGCCAAAGGACCCTGTCCCCTGGGACTGCTGGGCAGTGGGTTGTGTTGGTACTCTGAAGTGCTGCCCATGGCTGGCCCTGGCACCCCCAGCTCCCATGGGTGGCTCAGGAGATGCTCTGGATGCTGCAGCCAGGTGCTGCCACCAGCCCTGTCCTGGGGGGGTAGATCAGAGCAGCACCTGCACCCCCAGGCTCTGCCCTCCCAAGCCCTCAGAGCTTTTTGGAAAGCCCTGGAGCCAACTTCAACAGCCAGAGCTGAGCATAGGAGGTTTGGAACGAGCAGGTCAAGTATGGAGGCTCCCATGTGGAAATCTCTGCCCTCCCCAGGCATCCCCAGCTCAGGGCACTGACCTTGTCCCTTTGAGGCAAACTGCTGCCTGGCAGACCCCCCCATCCCTCCCCTGGGCAACACCTTGGGGCGGAGCAGCAAATCTGCTGTGCTCCCTGGTGCTGTTTGACCCAAACCAGATGTTCTGCTGTGCTTGGACCTGAGCAGGCAGGAGGTGCCCCAGGAGGTGTTCCCTGCCCAGCTCAGCTGTAGGGCACTGAGTTGAAGATTATCCCATATCCCCACCCATTCCCTTCTCCTCTGCCCCACCTGCTCCAGGTTCTCCTGGAGCTGCAACAGGATTTTCACCTTC
This sequence comes from Calypte anna, assembly GCF_003957555.1. Taxonomy (NCBI): domain Eukaryota; kingdom Metazoa; phylum Chordata; class Aves; order Apodiformes; family Trochilidae; genus Calypte; species Calypte anna. The sequence continues at coordinate 11,378,189 of NC_044261.1, forward strand.
TTCTTCTTCTGGAGCAGCACATGGAGCTGGTGCTGGGCTGCCTGGTTCTGCTGCAGGAGGGAGTGAGCACGATGCTTCAGCTCCCAGAGCCTCTGCAAGAGAAGCTGGGGTCAAGTCCACCCTTTTGGCAGCTCACGTCCACCCTCCAGCTCCAGGAAGGCTCTTCCCAAGGACACACTCCATGCAGGAGGCTTGAACCCCTCCCAGCCAAGGGAACACCAGCTCCGCCTCCCCTCCTGCAAGGTTTGATGATGTCTCTTGGCAAGAGCTGAGATTCCCAGCCCTGGATCCCTCTGGACCTGCAAGCCCTGCCTGCTCCTCCTGCCTTGCATCCTGCCAAGCTCTCCCTGCCTTTCCCACTGCCAGGACCTCCCAGGGACCCTCTGACCTGCAGACCAGTAACCCTGCTTGGTGTAGAGCCATACAAGTTGTTTCCCCAACAAATTCTGCTCTTGAAACTTCATCCTTTCAACAAAACCTTCCTGGAAAGCCATGAGGGCACCAAACCTTCTGCAGCTGCAGTTTCTCTCTTTGCAAAGCCAATGTTTTCCTTCTCTCCTTCTGCAGCCTCTCCCAGCAGTCTGCACAGGCTCTCTGCCCCTGGAAAAAAAAAAATCCCCCTTTTCCACCTCTCACATCTTTGCCACTTCCAGGAGCCAGCTCTGGTCCTTCCACTGTGACCAGGAGCAGCACTGCTTTCCCTTCCAAAGCAGAGCTGGTGGCTGGTGACAGCACAGCCCCAGCACCCTACTGCACCCCAAGCCCACCCAGGGCACCCTAGGAGCTGGAGAACCCTCAGCCCATCCCTGACACCCATGCCTGAGCCTGGCCAGTCCTGCTGTGACCATCCCAGGGTCATCTCACCATCCTCTCCAGGTCCATCAAGTCCCCTTGGCAGGTGTCCTGGTTGTGTGGCAGCAGTCCCAGGACAGCCCTGAGGCAGAGACACTGTCACCCACATCACCCTCCTCAGACAGGGACCCCATGGGTGCCCAACCAGCACCCAGTAGCCTAGGACCCTTTTGTGCTTGCAGTGCTCCCAGGGCACTGACAGGAACAGACATGGAGTCATGGGGTGGTTTGGGTGGGAAGGGAACATCAAAGGTCATGGAGGTCACATAGAAACACCTGTAGCCAGATCAGGTTGCTCAGAGCCCCATCCAACCTGACCTGGGATGGGGCATTTCCCACCTCTTTGGGCAGCCTGGGCCAGGGTCTCACCACCCTCAGTGTAAGAAGCTGTTTCCTAATCCCACCCAGCCTGAATCTCCCCTTTTGTATTTCACAGCCATCACCCCTTGTCCTGGCACTGCAGGCCCTGCTAAAAACTTTGTTCCCAGATCTCTGGCTCTGCCTGAGTTGAGCCCCCAACCTCAGCCCCAGATCCCTCCCTGGAGCCCCTGCCATACCTGGCTCTGTCCCTTTTGCTCCAAGTCCCCTTCACACTGGGTCCCATCTCTTGTGTTCCCTCCCGGCTCCTCTGCAGGGACCAAGGCAGTGACAGTAGCTGTCCCACTGCATGTTGGACTGGGGTTAAAACCCCTTTGCTCCTTTCCCTCTGCATTTCCATGGCTACCACATGGGACCCAAGGACAGGGCCAGCCTTGGTCTCCTGACCCACATCCCCTCTGCTCCCCACACCCCAGCACAGTGGGGTCAGGAGCCCATTGCTGGGCACCCAGCACACCCTGCCACGGCCAGGAGTCCCATTGGTGGCAGCAGCACCCACCCCAGGGACCCCAGAGCCAGCCCTGGGACAGACCTGGGAGGACCGTGGGGGTTTCTGCTTCCCAGGCTGCCAGCAGGACTCGGCCACTCGTCCCAGGCAGGGTGACACCTCTGCTGCAGCTTGCCCAGGGTGTCCTCCTGCCATGTTGGTACCTGTCAGGAAACAACAGCCTTTGGGGAGGGTCACACACTTCAGAGAGACCCCATGAGGAGCTGGTTCCTGCCACCACACCCTGCGTGGACAGAGGGTCTCTGTCCCAGCCGTGTCCCTCCCCTCTGGAGGGGGTCCCATCCCTCCATCCCCCCTAGTGATGCCCCAGCACCCCAGGGCCAGCCCAGACTCACGGGGAGCTGAGCAAGGAGCTCTCTGCCTGCTGCCTGCTCCTTCCTTCTCCACAGCATCCACAGCACGGGTCACGTTCCCTCCACGCTGTCCCCAGAGAGCTGGTGGCTCCTGCCACCTTAGCCGTGGGGGCTTGCTGATGGGATGTCCCCTGGTCCTGGCACTGCTGGCCCCTGGCAAATGGCCACCAGCAGAGCCTCTGCTTGCCCCAGCCCTGCTCCTGCTGGCAGAGGTGTCCTGGGCTCTCCAGGGACAGGCAGCAGCCCGGTCCTCCCTGCACAAAGCACCGGTCAATGGGTCTCTCCCAGAGCCTGGAGCTCCATGGGGACAGTGTCCCTGTCTCAGAGCCAGCTGTGTGGAGCAGGGTGGTTGAGGAACCGCCCAGACCATCCCCAAAGCATCCCCCTGGCTCAGCCTGGAGATTCTCCCTCCCAGAGACTCCAGGCTCTCCCTCCTCACTAGATCTGGGGACCTGCCCTGCAAGGGATGTCTGCTTGGCTCCACTACCAACTGTCCCCAGATGTACAGTCTTCTCCCTATGGGAAACAAGGACTCATCCTGCCCAGGATCACCAGGGACATCCCCAGTGGGTTCATCATCTTCCTCCTCCTCAGGGAACAGCCAGGGCTCCACCATGCTCTCCTGAAACCTGGCAGCAAAGTCCTCAGTGCAGATGGAGCTGGAGCTGCTCCAGTCCCCAGGGATGGGCTGGGAGCTGAGGAGCTGAGCCAGCCCCTGGCAGCCCTCCTCAGGTGGGTCAATCCTGGTGTCACCCCAGGAAGAGCTGGCCCGGTGTCCTTCCAGCCCTGTGTGGGAGAGCAGAGCCGTGGGCAGGAGCCATCCCACCCAGATCAGGAGGTGACCACAAAGCCACCAGAGAACATTTGGTGCCTGCCTCAGCTCCAACGCAGCTGACATCCCACCCACTCCAGACCCATCCTCATCCTCAACTGCTTCCAAAAGCAAAAGCCACAATATCATCCCTTCTAAAATTAAAAAAAAATCAACCAGGGTATTTTTTCCCCCCAAGGGCTGCTGGCTCCTGGGCTGGGATGATCACCCCTGGGATGCTGCCAGCAACTCCATTGCCACAAAGGGGGAAGCTGCTGGCTCAGGGGACAGAGCTGGTCCCAAACTGCCCTCTGTCCCTTTGCAGCAGCCCCTCCATCACCTGCCAGGGTCAGCATTTGGTATTTTAGTCTCTGTGGGTGGCAGCCAAATCCTCCTCCTGAGCCTCAGCATGGGGTTGGTCAAAGCAAAGCTAAGACAGCCCCAACGTGTCCTGTTGTCACTCACCAGCCATCCAGGAGCCAGCAAGGAAGGTGTCAGGAGAGATGTCACTGTCCCCACTGTCCTCAGCACCTGCAGAAGGAGAGCAGGGGCCATGGGGTACCCCCCCCCCCCCCTTCCCACAGCTTCGGGACATGGGGATGGGACAGGGCAAAACATTCCCTGCTGCTAGTGCCACATCATCCCCTGGGTGGTCCCACTGCACACACACTGTCCCCCCTTGGCCCCCCACCCCTGGCTGAGCCCCGACCACCAGCAGGGTCCAGCCCCCCCCCCCCCGGAGTCCCCCTGCCCAGGGTCCCACAAGTCCCGGCTCTGAGGAGGCACCGCGGGTCAGGGGGGGACAAACCTCCCGTGTTGGGGTGGGGGTGACACTCGTGTGGGGACAGGCAGGGAGGGCAGAAGGCAGCAGCCACAGCTTCTTGCACCCTGGGCTTGCAAACTTCTCCACTACGGAGAGGCTGAGAGGGGCAAAGGGGGAGTTTGGGGTGGGGGGAGAACCGAGTACCCCCCACCCACAGCCCCGGGCACCTCCAGGAGCCTTACTGAGGGTGAGAGTCTGCTGATTGGAATTTGCCTCCAAAGGATAATTTTAAAGTGAATAAGCCCTGGCTGGGGTGATGGTACTTACCCTGATGTACCTGGGTGACAGCAATGTCAGAGGGACAGACACCCCCCGGAGCCACGAGTGACACTGCCAGTGGGGATCTGCAGAGGGTGCCAGGGGGGATCTGCAGACACTGCCAGGGGGTTCTCAGTCAGTACGGTGGGGACACCCCCGTGCCTGTACCCAGGAGCTGCTGGGACCCCTGCACTTGCAGCCACCACCAGCATGGAGCAACCCCCATCCCTGAGCTGTGCTCACCTGGGCAAGCTGGGCTGGGGCAGGAGGACAGCAGAAGGACAGCAGAAGGACAGCAGGACAGGCAGGACTGGCAGCACTGTGTGCTCCTGTCGCCAGGCAACGCCGCAGCGTCCCCAGCCTGTCCCTGCTTCCCCTCCCACCTCCACAGACCCTGCCCAGAGCCTCCTCCACCCCTCCTCAGCCTGGGCCACCTACTTTTGGCCACCTCCTGCTAGAAACAACATCCTCTGGGCCACCATCTCCTTCCCACCATCCCCAAAGAAACCCCTTCCTCGGGTGAGCTCTCCTGCTCCTTCTTCCCTGGGCAATGCATCTTCCTTGGACAACATCTGCTGGGACATCTCCCCAGATGATGCCCTCCTCCCTTCCTAGGAAACCCTTTCCTTGGTGCTCCTCCTCCTTTGAGCTCTCTTCCCCGGTGAACCTCTTTCTATGGGTACCTCTGAGCCACCTCTCACATCCTTCATTTTTTGGACTTTCTCCCCTGGGCAACATTCCCTTGGCTATCTCATCCCCTGGACCAACCCCTCCTCTTGGCAACCTCTCCCATGACCCTCCACCTTTCCTGAACAGCCCCTTCCCTGGATCTCCTTGTCCTCTGAGCCACCTCTCAGAATCTTCTTTCCCTGGGCAACCTTCTCCTATGGACCTTTCCTAGGCCATCTCCCCATCTCCTCCCCTGGACCTCTCCTTCTCCTCTGGACCTGCCATGGACAATCCCCCATGGACGAGGGGTTCCTTGGGACCCTGAACTTTGAGCCTCGAGGAGCGAGTGACAACCTCAGCACTGGGGCTTGGAAAACTCCCGAATCCAAGTTTTATTAGGGCGTAGGAGAAGAGGGATCACTCACAACATATTGTTCCAAAAGAAATACATTCAACAGCATTTACAGTGGAATGACATTAAAATCCTCCAGGAAGGGAACAGGAAGACCATGAGATGGTGCTCTGGTTAAGTGCTGTCACTAGATGGCCACGGGAGGACAGAGCAATTTTCAAAATTAGACTAAAAATCAGGGACTTGTTTTGGGGAGTGCTCCCCCCTGTCCCTGCTAAGCTGTGCAGGGTCTGTGATGGTGATTTCTAGGCAGAGCCAGGGATGGGAGGGACAGCAGAGGGGACCTCCCCAGGCCCCAGAGCCCAGCAGAACCTTGGTGACTGAGCCACAGCTCTCTCCCCACTCACCTCCTCTGTGAGGATGCTCAGATCCTGCTTCAGGGACAGCCCGGGCATGAATTCCTCCCCTCTCCAAGCTCTTGTAACACTTGCATTGACAAAGCAAACATGGGAAATAAGGCATTTGGAAGAGCTCTGTTCCTACCCTGCTTTACAAAACTGATTCAGGCCTCAAGTGGAACAACCCTTCCCCCAGGACAACTCTGGCCACCACCACAAACCAGGGAGGTTCAGTGCAGAGCATCCTCCACTCTCCCAGGAAGGTGACAGACCCAGGGCCAGGACACCCAGCAGCTCTCCACAGGCTGCATCCAACCACCAATACCAACGTTTGGATCATTCAAGAGCTGCAGCAGCTTTACCAAGCCAGGAGCAATCCATGGGGAATGGTCTGGAAGGAATAAACTTTCCATTTGGAAGGAACCAAACACCAGAGCAGCTGCCCCCCAGAGAGCATCCTGGGGGGAAACCAAGTGCTGCCCCTCAAGCCCCAACAGCATCATTTGTAAGAAGGGAAGGACTTTGTAACACATCCTGAATGTGATCACATCCAGCTTGGGAGCAAGATGTTGCTTCTTTACTTTGGGAATGATTTGATCACCCACCATCACCTCTAGACCCTGCCCCTGGGACAAGCCCAGGGGAATCATGCTACAAAAACTCAGACAGACACTTCTGTCTTCATTATTTTTTCATCTATTGTGTACCATAGAAATTTAAGCAAAATAATTTTATATTTTTTATATATATATATATATAAATTAGAAGCAAATAAATAAGATTAAAGGGTACAATGAGATCAGTGGGTGCTGCCACTCCAAAAGCCACTCACTACTGTTACTGTATGAGGTGTATATATACTGTACATGTAGGGTTGCTGTGAAGAACAGATATGGAGGTGCTGGAAGAGAAACCAACCAAGAGGAGACCAATGGTTGAGGAACCTGATTGCATAAGTGTCCTATGTGCAGCCTGGATATTCCAGTTACCGTTGCCTCCGAGTTCATTATTGCTAATTAGCTTCCAGTGTGGGTCTGAGGGTCTGGCAAAAGGTGGCCTCTGACCTTGGGAGCCAGCAGCCAGTGTGATATGGTGAGGAGTCAGAGAAGACACAAAAAAATGAGATCCAACAAGGCAAACACCAGTGTCCAGGTCTCCTTGATGCTTGCTGGCCCAGCAGATCCCATCTCTGGTTTCTTGCCACCCCAGCACCTCCCCTTGGGTGCTGGGGATGGGTGGCACCTCCCTGTGTGGTTGGTGGCCCAGCTCTGCTCACTCCTGGTCCAAAAGATGGGTAGAGCTTTGCTCTGCTCCTCCCAGCAGGCACCCAGGGAGACCATCCACGAGGGAAGAGAGACAGGCACCAGGCTGTGGGTGCTCCCAGTTCAACCAGTGTCCCCTCAGGCTAGGGGCTGTGGACCAGACCTGTCCAGCTCAATGGGAAGACACCAGGATGGGAAACCCAGGAGCCAGGTTGCATCCAAGGAGGCTCTGTCCCAGCAGCACCACAGCATCACTTCCCTCCCCTCCTGCTCCAGGCTCCTGCCAGCCCCTGAGGGGCACCAGGATGGAGTGAAGAGAGCTGGTACATGGATCCCAGAGCATTGCTGGTCTGCACACCTCTTGACTGTGCCTCTGCCAGGTGTTCCTGACCTCAACCAGCTCGTTTCCCCCTTCAGATGGGGTTGCAGGAAAACCAAAACAAAACCTCACTCAAAGCACTCTCACAAAGAATCATCTTCGAGACAGTCCCAAGCCTTGACTAAACACTGCAGACTGGGGGGATGCTTCTTTTTTAAAAAAATTAATAAATAAAGGGTTAAAAAAAATGGGTTCAGTGCTGAAATATCCTAGTTGGTGCTCCTGGGATGACTGGGCACTGCAGGGACCACCAAGAACCTCTGGGATGAAGTGCCATGGAGCCTGGAGATGGTTTTCTGAGCAGGATGCAGAGTTGTTTGTGTCCATCTTTGAAGGAACTTGAACCAGTAGTGGGTTGAGTTGGTTTGATTTGGTTGGTTGGTTTTGTTTTTTAAAAAAAAAATTCCATAAAGTCCACACACAAACAAGGTGGGGGGGGAGAAAAATAACATCAAAGAAAAGAGCTCACACAAACACACAGCATCCCCACCTCATGAGCATCTTTGGAAGCTGATGTCTCGGCCGACACAGCCGAGGCACTGATGAGAGAGACAGGAGAGATACAGGCAGCAACTCCTGAGAGCAGGAAACATGCCAGGCTAAAAACCCAACCAGCCTGACGTGTCCTCCTCCTCAGTCACTGAAAAAGCCTTTGTTTAAAAAACAAAAAACAAAAAAAAAGGGAAAAAAAAAGAAAAAAAAAAAGAATGGTATTAATTTTAGTACATAAAAAAATAGGTTTGGAATCCCTGCTTGGATTTGCTTTTCAAATCTCTGTGTGTGTTGACTCTGTGTGTGTCTGCACTGCCAGCAGGAGCCTGCCAGCGGGTCCCCACTGTCCCTCTGAGTGTCCCAGGAGCTGGGTGCAGGGCTGGCTGCCAGTGCAGGAGGCTCAGAAGATGTCAGGGCACATGCTCCAGTCCTGCTTCTCCTTGGCCTCCCAGTAGCCCCCCTTGTAGACACAGATCAGCTCCCCCGTCACGGCATCCACCTTCCTCTCAAACCACAGTGGGATGTACCCTTCGTACTCCTTGCCTGGCCAAAAGAAACAAGGGATTAGGGGAGCTTTTCCCAGAGAGCCCCACACATCCCACATCCTCCCAAATCACAGAATCCCACAATGTCAGCTTGGGGTGGGCCTCAAGGATCACCTGCTCCAACCCTTCTGATGTTATTGTTGATGGGAGATGTTCCCAGTGAGCTGAGACTTCAAACTTTCCAAGGTGGGAGAATCCACCACTTCTCCTAGGGGGAATCCCCCATTCCAATGTCTGACTGGTCTCAGGGGGAAAAATTTTCCTTCCCCAGGAGCAACTCATGCCCATTCTCCTCATCTTATCTATGGGACTCCTTGTAAATTGGGAGTCCCCACCTTCTTTATACCCCCCATTTAAGCACTGGAACATCATAATAAGGTCTCCCCTGAGCTTTCTCATCTCACCCCCACTCTTCTGGGTTGCCCTTGATGACCTCAGGGATCCTTTCCCAACCCAGATGATCCCGTGATCCTCAGCCAAACCACGCAGGTTCCTCCCGCAGCCCCCAAACCACCTCCTCCTCTCCCGGGTGAGGGACTGCCAACCCCTGTCCCCACACCTCACCTTCCTCCAGGGCTTCCACAGCCTCAGCCTCTCTCCGTCGCCTCACTGCCCTCTGTTTCTCCTCCAGCCTCTGCTTCTCCACGTTGGCCTCGTCCCAGCGGCCGCTCTCCATCAGGCGCTGGTCAGGGCGCAGGCGGCTGTCAGTGGGGGCCACGCTCTCCTCGGGTTCATTCAGAGTCAGGGCCAGGTCAGAGAAGAAATACATGTTCTCTGAGTTCTCCCTGCAGCCACAGAGCACCTCGTTAGGATGGTGGAGGTGGGTGAGGCCTCCCTGGCACATCACATCCCCGATAAACCCAGCTGATTGAGCTCCAGGACCCTCAACGCAGCTGTGTCAGGGGCTTCGGGGAGCTCTGGCACCCAAGCTCTGAGTGGAGAGAGCCCTAAGGGAGGGAGCAGGAAGATGCTGGGAGGGCTGGAGCAGCTCTGCTCTGGAGCCAGGAGGAGAGAGTTGGGGGTGTTCAGGCTGGAGAAGAGAAGGCTGCAATGGGGAGACCTTAGAGCACCTTCCAGTGCCTGAAGGGGCTCCAGGAAAGCTGGGGAGGGACTTGGGACAAGGACAGGGAGGGATGGGACAGTGAGGAACAGTTCCAAGCTGCAAAAGCAGAGATTGAGATGAGATCTGGGGAAGAGATTCTTCCCTTTGAGGGTGCTGAGCCCTGTCCCAGGTTTCCCCCAGAAGCTGTGGCTGCCCCATCCCTGGCAGTGTTGAAGGTTGGATGGGGCTTGGAGCAGCCTGGGCTGGTGGGAGGTGTCCCTGCCCATGGCAGGGATGGCACTGGATGAGCTTTAAGGTCCCTTCTCACCCAAACCAGTCTGGATTTCTATGACACCTCACTGGTGTCTCTGAAGGGAACAGTGACCCCTCCTCCTTTAGCTCCACACAGGGAAGGTAAAAGCCAACCCTCCAAAGCCCAGGTGTCACATTGCACAGCTGAGACATGAAACAGCTTCACCCAGGAGCTGCTGGGACCCCAAGTGCAGGACTGGTTGTTCCAAGCAGAGGATACTCTCCACCAGAGGTCACTCCAACAGAGCCTCTCCAAAGCAGGGCCAGGCCCTTGGTGTGCCCCAAGGTTGGAGTCTGGTCTGAGAGCATCCCTGCTGTGGGTCAAGAGAGGGGTGGTCTGCAGAGGGTTTAGCCAAGAGCTGGGACAGGATGGCCAAGAACTCAGCAACAAGGTAAAGCAGCTGAGGGCCAGGAGGGAAAAAAAAAAACCAATCAGTACCTCCAGCTGCCCCAACCTTCCTGCAAGGGTCCCCCAAAGCCACCCTCCTCTTTTAGGGACCTGCCCCCCCTTCCTCCTCCCACTCTGTTCTCACACCCCAGAAAGAATCACACAGCCACCCAAGTCCTGGTCCTTTTCCTGTGTCCTCAACTCTGAGCACAGGAGCTCCCTCCATCCCCCAGGGCTGAGGGTGACCCCATTAATCCCCATCCAGCTGAGGGATCCCACACCAAGGAGGGGAGTACTCACGGGAGGGGGTACTTCTTCCACAGGACCTTTGGTGACAATGTCTGGTAGACTGTTTTCTGCTTGCCCTCCATGCTGGTGCTGCCGTGGCTGCTCTGCACTATTTTGGAGCACTCCATCTTGTCATCCCACGTGCCAGACATGACATAGTGAGCTTTTCCCTCAGCATCACTCACTACTCCTGTCACCTGGAGAAGGAGATGACACTGGTGAACTTCAGAAGTGCCCAGAGGGCAGGGAGAGATGTGGGGGGCAAAACACCCTCCAGGTGAGAACACCCTCTCTGTGAGACTCTGTGGGGAGTGTGAGTCCATCTTGATCATTCCAAGTGGGTCTCCAGCCCACCAAACCCTTTTGAGGTCTCAGTGCTGCAGCTCCAGCACACAAAGAGCTCAAGCACAGGCTCTGCTTGGACATGGCTGGACACCAGCCCTCCCTGGTGACCCGTGCCAATTCCTTGGCCCCAAGTTGGGGCTTTTCCTGGGAGCCAGGGAGCCTGACTGGGAGGTAAGAGCTGGGTTTGCCCTGTGCAAGGCTGGCAGAAGGAGCAGGGAGCTGCCTGGGTACTCACCTTTCGGGGGACGTCTCTGGAGAAGTAGCTGTAGGGGGTAAATTTCAGCTGGCATTTATCTTTTGATTTATGGTTAACAATCTCTATTTCACCAGACTAGATGAAAGACACAGAACCACAGCAAGTGAGAGATTTTGCAAGGAGACAAATCAGGAGTTAGTCATAGTTTGTGCAGGCACAATCACCACCACCCCCATGGCTCACCAGCAGGGTCACCACCCTGTCCCATGGAGCTTGCTGGCCTTGGAAAGAGCTATTACCAGCTCCAAGAAGCCTCTCCCCATCCCTAGGGAAGCAGACCTTCCCATCAGAGCAGGAGGGTGGTGTGGACAGCAAGCAATGTCCTTCCAACCCCCCTGCCTTTCCCTGAAGCCAGGACCCATCTGAGAGACCCAGAGCCACCAACCTGGTCAATCCAGAGCTTGCCAACGATGATGTTGTGAACAGTGGAGGTGACTTTCCTCCAGACATAGTGATTGCCACTGGAGTGAAACTCCAGGTGGATGGCACCTGTGGAGAGAGGGTGCCCTGAGCTCAGACCCTGACACCCCAGCACCATCTGGACTCCACCTGGCCCCTCAGATTGCATCTACCACCAGCAGCACCCAACCAGGGCTGGGTCTGGATTCATCCTTCCCCTGGCTGCACCCTCCATGGGCTGCTGCAGCACCTGCAGGGCCTTCTGTCCTCTTCCCACCCCCCCAAAAAAAGCACTGATTTTGAAAGCAGGTGAAAACCATGCTGCCTGATTGACTTTTGGGGTCAAGAACCCAGCCCAGGGGCAGGCAGAAGACAACTAAGAGCTTGTGTGGAAGCAGCTTATTGTATCTGGCTGCTAGGGTGGGATAAAGCAGGCAGTAAGCCAGCCTCTAGACACCATAGAAGGAGAAAACAACAGTAGGGTTGCCTGTGATGGGAACACAAATCCAGGTTCCTGTTTTGGCTTGGGGCAGAATTCCCTGAGCCCAACGTTGAGCCCAAGGGATCAATCCATTGCTGGAGCCTCTTGGGTATTGCATGAGCAACACAGGGGGAAAAAAAAGGGAATTCCAATCCTCTTGGCATAAATCCTAGAATGATTCTATTCACAAGTCACCTACCCAGTGGCATGATGGAGAGGTATTTGCCCCTGAACTTGCTGGCAATGGTGATTTCCTGCCACAGCGTCCACCCTCGCTTGGAGTAGACGTGATGGGCAGCTGCTGGGGGGTGGTGGCTCACCTGGGGGAGAGGAGAAACAGCTTGTAAGATCCCAGCCAGCAGCACTGGGGCACCCAAGTGAGCACTCAGCACTGTGACTCCCAGGAGAGGTGACAGCTCCACGCCAGCTTTGGTGACGAGGATGCTGTGCTGACCCGAACAACCCAGGGTGACCTGGGCACTGGAGTGACCTCTGGTGAGGTGGCCTGGCAGCATGCAGAGGGGCACAGAGCTCCTTCCAGGACTTTCTAAGGTTGACCAGCAAAGTGCTACCCATGAAACCTTAACCTGAGCAGCTGTGGCTGTGAGTTGAGGCTGCACGGTGAGCCCAGGACATGGCCCCGCTCTTCAGGGGGAGAAACAAGGATGTGGCAACACCCAGTCCAGATCCCCAGTAATCCCAGTGTAACAGCACCTCTCCTACCAGCAGCAGCTCCCACTGCTCTGCCTGGGAACCCTCAGAGGACACAGGTCCCCAAATCACCCAAGACACACAGACCAAGACTTCAGCTTTACCCATGCCCTAGAGTTAGAAAAACAGATCCAACACCCTCCACCCAGGCAGAGCTTGGAAAAGGACAGTTCCCACACCTCCCTGCACGGGAGAAGCTGCCCAAACCTGAGGTGGGAGCAGGACATCTCCAGCCCACCCATCACCAGGAACCCACTAACCACCAGGTCCCAGTGGCTGTACCACTGGGCTCAGAGATGTCTGCCCTGGTGTCAATACAGACTGAGCACCCCAAGCTCCTGGGTTACAAAGGGAAGCAGAGCAAAAACCTCACCAGTAAATCCCACAGTCACTGGTGAGAGAAAATCCTATTTGGATAACTGGATTGTGGGCACAAGACTGTCAGTGCTTCACTGGGCTGAGCTGCTGCTCAGGAGAGCTCCAAGGAAAGCTCAGAGCAGTGGGAACAGAATCATAGAATCATTTGGGTTGGAAGGGACCTCCAGAGGTCACCCTGCACTCAGCAGGGACACCCTCAGCTCCATCAGGGTGCTCCTCAAGCCTCACCTTGAATATCTCCAGGGATGAGGCCTCAACCACCTCCCTGGGCAACTCTTGTTCCACCACCCTGATGGGAAAGAACTTTTTCCTAACATCCAATCTAAATCTCCTCTTAGTAGAGTCTTAAGAGTAAGAGTAACCTCGAGGAAATTCCAGAGGTTAATCCCACTAAATGAGTTGTTAAAAGGGATTAAGAGAGGGTTAACTGTGCCCCTGAGGCAGCTAGAGAAGGTTAACTCTACCCTTGGTCAGGACCCTTCCTGGGAGGGACAGGTTAAGAGGAAAAGGATCTAAGCAGACTTTGGCTCCTCTCTGTGAAGAAGAACAGTCTGAATCCCCGTGCATTGCTCACCAGGTGGGAGGTGACAACCCTCCAGCTCAAAGACCCCCCTGAAAGAGGGAAGAACTGGGCCAGAGCTCACAGGCAGCCTCAGCCAGGAGGAAGGCTCAGCACAAAGGAGATGAATGAATTATCACAGCTGGAAAATACCTCTAAGATCACCTTGTCCAACCCTAAACATCCCCCATTAAAACATCAAAAAAAAAAAACAAACCTGAAACAACAGCAACAAAACTCTGCTCTTGTGAGACCCCACCTGGAGTCCTGTGCCCAGTTCTGGAGTCCCCAGCATCAGAAGGACACAGAGCTCCTGGGAGGTGTCCAGAGGAGCCACTGAAATGCTCAGAGGGCTGAGCAGCTCCCTGGGAAGCCAGGCTGAGGGATTGGGGTTGTTGGAGAAGAGGAGGCTCCCAGGGGAGCTCAGAGCAACCTTCCAGTACCTGAAGGGGCTACAAGAAAGCTGGGGGAGGGCTTTGGACATGGGGGGTAGGGAGAGGACAAGGGAAATGGGTTAAAACTGGAAGAGGGGAGAATTAGGTGGGACATTAGGAAAAAATTCTTTGCTGTGAGGGTGGTGAGATGCTGGAACAGGTTGCCCAGAGAAGTGAGCAACAGCTTTCTGGCAGTGTTGAAGTCCAGGTTGGATGGGGCTTGGTGCAGCCTGGTTTAGTGGGAGGTGTCCCTGCCCATGGCAGGGGGGTTGGAACTGGATGAGCTTTAAGGTCCCTCCCAGCCCGAACTATTCTCCAATTCTACGAAAAGAGATGCTGGGTGTCCTTCAGGGATGGGTTGGGCACAAGCTCCTGGGCATTCCCAGCTGACCTGCTCACACAGGGACCGGAATCCCAGCTCTTCCAGGCGATCCAGCTCGTAGGTTTCCCCCAGGAGGGGGTTGAAGGGTTTGGCGGTGCGGTGCACGGTGGTGGAGTAGGAAGAGACGGAAAAGGCGGCGACAAAACACATCTGCTCCGTGGAGCTCTCACACTTCACTGCTTTGTCCAGCAGCTCGTGGTACTCCAGGTCCTCTGTCAGCCTCTGCAGCATGGAGAGGGGCTCATTGAAGTTTACCTGGAGGGGAAGGGGTAAGGGTGAGTGAAGCAGGAGAGATGCTGAGCTGGGTCCTTCGCCTGCTGCCTTTTTTTTTCCCCCAGCGCTGCCTCTGGTGGGCTCTCTGAGCATGATGTGCTGAGGTCTGAGAAGCAGGGATCCAGCCTCTGGTGGATATCACAGAAGGAGAAACCAACTGCAAACAGTACCATCCCTGAAGATGTTTTAAAATCATAGCAAACCAGTGTGGCCAACAGGTCCAGGGAAGGGATTCTTCCCCTGCACTCAGGTCCCCTTCCTCCAAGAAGGAAAAGCCCCCAAATATGGCTCCAGGGCTGGAGCTGACACTTTTTGCTGGGCTACTTCCATCCCAGCCAGCACCAAAATAACCCCAGACTTTCCCAGCTGCTTGACACCTCTCCCGAGCCTCCCAGTTCTAGAGGAAATGGATTCCCTTCCCTGGTACCCAGTCCCACCCATGCTGCATACTGGGATGATGCAGCCCTGCCAGAGAGCCAGAAGTCTGGAAAAATGTAGGGCTTGGACAACAGAGGACACGTGGGTGGGGAGGGGAGTGAGGAGGTTTCAGAGGGCTCTGCAGTGCAAAAGCCAGACCCCCAGGACTAGGCTGGCAGCTGGTGATGTGCTCCTTTCCCCCTCAGGGCCCTAATCCAAACCCTCTGTGTGGCCAAGAGCCATGTCCAAACTAAACCTCAGGGCCAGCAGCCTGGCAGCACCCCCCCTCCCCACCAACCCTGGGTATCTGGGATGCTTGGACTTACTGGCATGGGGATCTTGGAGAGTTCTTTGCCAATGCAGTTCTTCATGATGCTCCAGAGGTTAAGGCTGTAGTTGGGTTTGTCAGGGATTCGAGTCCTTCTCCTTTTCTTTGGCAGGAGATCTTTGCAAGTGGACTCATTGTAGCTGCTTTGATTTGAGCTTTCAAAGACCTGCAGATGCAACAGAAGAAATGAAGGACTAAGCCAGACTTGCCCAGCATGACCCAACCAGAGCCAGCAGCTCCTGGGAGCAGCAATCACAGCACTGCTTGGAAGCCTCTTCTCCAGAGCACGGGGGGAATAACAGTGCAGTTGCCCCCCCAACACCACCCTACTTCCCTTAGGAGGGTGTCTGAGTGCTGCTGTAGGACTGCTGACATCTGTCCCCCTCCATGGCTCACAGATTAACCAACTGCTCCATTCTTGAGGCAGAGGAAGGACCAGGATGGAATGTCCCCTCCAACAACCACCCCTCTCGTCCTGCTCCCCCTCCCCTGTTTTCATCCCACCTGGACCATCCCTCCCCAACTCACACTGTCCTCCAGGTTCCAGTCCTCAGGGTGGCCCTCACTGGCCCCACTCAGGTTACTGCCTGAACGCCTGCAGGGAAGAAAGCACCAAGTGGGAAACAGGAGTAAGGAGAGAGGAGGGAAGAGCCAGGATGGGTGCAGCACAGCCACCAGCACCCAGAGCATCTCCCTGCACCAGGAAGAGCAACAGGGGCTGTGTGGGGGTGTTGGGAGGGGACACTCAGCACAGGGTGTCTGAGCCCAAGGGCAGGTGAGCCTCTGGATTTGTGTCACCATGGCACAGGTGACCATGAGGGATACCCAGGGAGGTGTAAGTGGAGGTCAAGACAAAGGAGAAATAAGGTATCTCCAGCTCCTGCCCACTGTTCCAAGGGATCTCCTTCCAAGCTCAGCCTCCCCTCAAGCTTTCATGTCAGCAGCTGGGGAAGAGAACTCAAGTTTACCTGGCTTGTGTCAGCACTGGTGTGGCCACCAGGAGCAGGGCAGGGATTGCCCCCCTGTGCTGGGTGCTGGGGAGGCTGCACCTCCAGTCCTGGGGTCATTTCAGGGCTCCTCAGGAGCAGAAGGACATTGAGGGGTTGGAGTGTGTCCAGAGAAGGGAATGGAGCTGGGGAGGGGGCTGGAGCACAAGGAGAAGGTTGAGAGCAAGGAGGAGGGGATGGAGAAGTTGTGAGGAGCAGCTGAGGGAGCTGGGAGTGTTGATCCTGGAGCAGAGGAGGCTGAGGGGAGACCTTCTGGCCCTCTGCAACCCCCTGAGAGGAGGTTGGAGCCAGGGGGTGTCAGGCTCTGCTCCCAAGGAACAAGGGATGGGACAAGAGGAAACAGCCTCAAGTTGTGCCAAGGGAGGTTTAGATTGGAGCTTGGGTTTCTCCCTGGAAAGGGTTGTCAGGGCCTGGGCCAGGCTGCCCAGAGCAGGGCTGGAGTCCCCATCCCTGGAGGGGATGCAACCCTTGGCCCTGTGCTTGGGGCTCATACCTGTGGTGCTTGGGGTCTGCAGTTACAGTGATAAAAGCTGGTGCATCTTCCATGGCATCAAAGTACTCTGTCTCCTCATCTTCATCACTGGCCTCTCCTTTGGCAGACTGCACACTCCCTGCAGATGCAAAGGGTTTGAGATGCTCCTGAGCATGAGGCTGTCCCCAGAGCCCACCCCCTCCTCTCATTATGTCCCCTTTAGAAGCTTGTCCCCCTCCTGTCCAGCCCAGAGGACATCATAGATTCCCATCTCTAAAAGCAATGTCCGCCCTGGCTGCTCATGTCCTGCTCCCCAGGCCACACACACAAGGTCCCCTCCTGGGGACCACCTCCAAAAACACCACCAGGCTGCCTGCAGGCAGACTGCACCTAATGCCCAGCACCACCCTGTCCTCCAGGAAATCTGATCTGGATCAAAGCAGAAAGAACAGAGACACGTGTTTCAGGTGATCCTCAGAGACTTCCCAGCTGTTGGGTTTTCCAGCCCTGCACTTGTCAACATTTCTCTCCCCTGCTGCAGTAGTAGAGATCTCAGAATCAGAGAATGGTTTGGGTTGGAAGGGACCTTAAAGCTCCTCTACTGCACCCCCTGCCATGGGCAGGGACACCTCCCACCAGCCCAGGTTGCTCCAAACCCCATCCAACCTTCAACACTGCCAGGGATGGAGCAGCCACAGCTTCTCTGGGCAACCTGGACCAGGGGCTCAGCACCCTCAAAAGGAAGATTTTCCTCCTAACATCCAACCTAAATCTCCCCTCTTCAAGTTTTAAACCACTTCCCCTTGTCCTCTCCCTGACCCTCTGTGTCAAAAGCCCTCCCCCAGCTTTCTTGTAGACCCTTCAGATACTGGAAGATTGCTCTAAGGTCACCTGGGAGCCTCCTCTTCTCCAGACTGAACAACCCCAATCCCTCAGCCTGGCTTCCCAGGGAGGTTCTCAGCCCTCTGAGCGTTTCAGTGGCTCTGCTCTGGACACCTCCCAGGAGCTCTGTGTCCTTCTGATGCTGGGGACTCCAGAACTGGGCACAGGACTTACTACAAAGCCTTTTAAAAAAAACCTTTCAGATCATCCAAGGCCACCACCACCCCCTGTCCCTCAGCACCACATCTCCAGGGCTTTAAAACCCCTCCAGGGATGATGGGGACTCCAGCCCTGCCCTGGGCAGCCTGGGCCAGGCCCTGACAACCCTTCTGGGGAAAGAATTGTTCCCAAGCTCCAACCTAAACCTTCCCTGGGGGACTTGAAGCTGTTTCCTTGAGGCCACACAGAAATTAGGGCAACACTGGCACTGCCATCACCTCCCAGCAGAGGTTCTAAATCTCTTCTCTAAACAAGACAAGTCACTGTTTGCAGTTGTTGGCCACCAGGCTGTAACTAACATCTCCCACAGGGAAGATTTGGCCTCAGTCCACAAAGCTCTTAGATTTTATTACCCAGTAACCTGCAAACAGCAGACAAGCCCCAGCTCTGCCACCCCCCCCCACCACCACCCTGCAGAGCTGAGAACTCAGGAGGACCCTGGGCTGCCCTCCAGCAGCCAGAGATGTGCCCACCAGCAAGGGCTACCAAAACACTGGAATAACATGAGCAAGCTGGGGACAGAGCCATCTTGGGGACATCCCCAGACAAGGAGCAGCAGGACAGCAAGGGACAAAAAACAGAATCCCAGAGTCAGCTTGGCTGGAACAGACCTTCAAGATCATTGAGTCCAACCATAACCTAACACCAACAAGACCCTAACTACACCATGCCCCTAAGCACTGTGTCTATGGGACTCTCCAGGGATGGTGACTCCACCACTGCCCTGGGCAGCCTGTTTCTTTGTCTGATAACCCTGACAGTGAATAAATTTTTCCTAACATCCAAACTAAACCTCTCCAGGTGCAACTTGAGCCCATTGCCTCTTGTCCTGTCACTTACAACCTCACTGAACAGAACAATCCCCATCTCTTTACAACCTCCTTTAAAGCAATTGTAGAGAAGTCAAAGGTTTCCCCTGAGCCTCCAGGCTGAACAACCCCAGGAGCCTCAGCTGCTCTTTGTAAGATTTGTGCTCCAGACCCTCCATCAGCCCTTTGGTGCCCTTCTCTGGACACCTCCAGTAGCTCAAAGTCCTTTCTGTAGTGAGAGGCCAAAAACACAGGACTCCAGATGTGGCCTGGGCAGTGCCAAGTACAGGAGTATGGTCACCCCCCCTCCTGCTGGCCACACCATTCCTGGTGCTGGCCAGGACGCCACTGGCCCCTTGGCCACCTGGGCAGAGTGCTGGCTCACGTTCAGCTGGATGTCCATCAACACCCCCAGGTCCCTCTCTGCTGGGACAGAATCATTTGGGTTGGAAAGGACCTCTGAGATCATCAAGTCCAACCCTTGATCCACCACCCTGTGGTCCCCATCCCATGGCACTGAGGACACATCCAGTCTCTCCTCTCCAAACACCCCAGGACAATCATGTCACTGCCTCCTGTGTCCTTCTCACCAGTGCCACGTCCCTGGGACCATCCCAGCGGAACGTCTTCCTCCATCCCGGGGTTCCCTGCTCACCTTTGGTGGTGCTGGTGATGGCAGTGCTGGTGGAGGACAGGCCAGGGGCTCCACGACAGGCTCTCTCCAAGCTGTTGTGCTGCTTGGCTAACTGCTCAATGGTCTCCTCCAGGCGGATCCTCTGCTCCCTCTCATACTGCAGCGCCCGCTGCCATTTGCGGCTGTGAGTTTCGGCTAAATCCAGGAAATCCCGGCAAGCCTGGGAGGGAGGGAGGATAAAGGCACAGAATCAGTTGATGCTCCATCCCTGGCAGTACTGAACAACCTGGGCTGGTGGGAGGTGTCCCTGCCCATGCATCTTGATGAGCTTTAAGGTCCCTTCCAACCCAAACCATTCCTTGATTCTGTGATCGGTGCAGATGTCGGGGCAGGGAGATTGTAGAAGGGTTCAGGTTGGAAAAGTCCTATAAGATCATCCAGTCCAACCTTTAACCTGACTCTACTAACCTAGCTTTACCAGTCCACTGCTAAACCATGTCCCTAAGAACTGCATCTGTATCACAGAATCACAGAATCATCCGGATTGGAAAGGACCTCTCAGATCTTAAGAGTCCAACTTTTAATCCACTCCCCTCGTGGTTCCCAGCCCATGGCACCGAGTGCCACATTCAGTCTCTTCCTTAAAACCTCCAGGGATGGAGAATCCACCCCCTCCCTGGGCAGCCCATTCCAATGCCTGATGTCCACCCTCTCTGGAAAGAATTTTTTCCTAATATCCAACCTAAACCTCCCCTGGCACAGCTTCAGTAGGTTTAGGTTAGATATTAGGAAGAAATTCTTAAGCCCATGGCCTCTTGTCTTGTCTCTGCCTGGGAGCAGAGCCCGACACCCCCCTGGCTCCAACCTCCTTTCAGGGAGTTGGAGAGAGTGATGAGGTCTCCCCTGAGCCTCCTCTTCTCCAGCCTGAACACCCCCAGCTCCCTCAGCCCTTCCTCACAGGAATTCTGCTGGATCCCTTCACAGCCTCCTTGCTCTTCTCTGGACCTGCTCCAGCACCTCAATCTCCTTCCTGAGCTGAGGGGCCCAGAACTGGACACAGGACTCAAGCTGTGGCCTCACCAGGGATGAGCACAGGGGCAGAATCCCTTCCCTGGACCTGCTGGCCACACTGTTCCTGAGCCAGCCCAGGATGCCATTGGCCTTCTTGGCCACCTGGGCACACTGCTGGCTCATGTTCAGCTTCCTGGCAATCCCAGGTCCCTTTCTGCCACTCTGTGCCCAGCCTGGAGCTCCCCATGGGGTTGTTGTGTTGAACCTCATTCATCTGGAATCAGCCCAACTCTCCAACCTGTCCAGGTCCCTCTGCAGAGCCCTCCTGCCTTCCAGCTGATCCACACTCACCCCCATCTTAGTGGGGGGGAAGGGACACATCAGCACCTGGCATGGCCCTGGCATGGCCCTCCATGACCCAGGAGCTCATCTCAGAGTCACCACTGTCCCATGGTGACCCCGGAGCTCACTCCTCACCACTTCCCCTCTCCCAGGACCCTGGTTTCACAACCCCAGAGCTCTGCACCATCCCTCCTACCTGTGGGAAGAAAACCAGCTCAAGTCTGACCACCCAAATCTGAACCACCATCCTGCAGGTGAGGAGAAGATGGACAGGACATTGGTCTGCAGGGTGACAGTCCCTGGGTGACAGCCACCAGAGGAGGCTCATGCTAGAAGGAGCTCCAAGGAGGCAGAGAGGGAAGATGCCCAACTCCATCCTGGAGCTGCACTGTCCCTGGCAATGAGCAGGGGCAAGGGATGAGCCATGCACTTATGCAAGCCAAACCACAGACTTGGTTGGAATGTTGTGGGGGTTTTTTTATAACCTGCCAGGCTCCAAGAGCCACCAGATGTAAATTCAGCACCTTTCACAGATTTGTCAGGGCAAATTTACCAGATTTCTCAGCTTCTCAGGAACATCGTTAACCACCCACAATTACTTATGCTGCCAAAAGAGGGTCACCCCGGGTCAGCTGTGTCCTGTCAAGGTGGTGGCATCACAGACATCTTTGCAGAGCAGCAGCATTCTTGAGTCCTCAGCAGGAGCCACTCATCAATATCAGACACAAAGAACACAGACTGTACCTTAATTAGCTTCAGTGATCACATTTGGTCAGAACCCCAGGGGATGACAACCCCCCAGGGAACTGCAAGGCTGAGCATTTCATCACCCCCAAGGCAATGCTGATGGATCCCCAGGGAACACATCCAAACCTGCCCAGAGCATCCCAGAGGAACAGCCCCAAAAATCCAGCCTTTGGGGAGGGAAAAAAAGCCTACCAAGGAAGTGCTTGCTGTTCTGGGAGTGACATCTCCTGCTCCTCATCCCAACCCTTCCCTCTGCCTGCATGGGACAAGTGAACCACTTCAGCTCCTGGGAGAGAAGGAAACTGCCAGATGGGTTCAATCATCTCCTTTTCAGTGGTGAATTATACAGCAAAAGCTCCATTCATCAGGGGAAAAGCTCCTTGCTGCTCTTCAGGAGGCTGGTGCCTGGCAGATAAGTGCTCCTTTCCTTCCTTCCTGCTTTCCTTCCGTCATCAAAACCCTGGAACACATCTGTGCTGCTGCTTACTGCATCACAGCCCTCCCATGGGAAGGGGATTCTCTTTTTAGATCTGAAGAGGTTTTGGATCCTCTTTTTAGATCTGAACACATTCCCAGGCACGTGGCCCAGCATTGAGCTGTGTGATCTGTCCTCGCCCCCAGCCCCTGAGATGCTCTGAGCAGAAAGCAAATGGGAAAAGACAAGGATGGAGCCAGGACTAAATCCCAAAACACTTCACACCAACAGATCTCAACTAGAAGTGGTTTGGAGGACAGTCACCTGCCCTGACACCCAGGGTACCCTGGCTGTACCCCATCACCACCAGCAGCACAGGAAACACCCAGATGAGCACGGACTGCTCAGATCTGTCCAATATCCTTGGAATGACCCTCCCAGGAATCCTGTCTGGGTGGAAGATGCATAGCAAGAGGTGCCTCTCCCCAGGGCAGGGCTGGTGGCAAAAGGAGAACATGAAAAGAGGTGCTGGGCTGAGCATTGCCAGGCCTCAACAATTCCCAAAAATAAGGTGGCATTGCATAAAATGCAGTAGGTGTGGGTTTGATGCCAAAAATCATCCCTCTCTCTATTGCTTTTCTTTCCATACTTCTACATTACATTGGAAGAAGCTCTGGGGCCAGGGAAAATGAATGCACTGACATGGAAAAGTTCATCAATACCCCAAGATGAGGGAGGGGGAAGAGAGCAGAGGAGGCTTCAGCAGAGCTCTTTGGCAGTGCCATAGCCAGCATCCCAGCAAGACCACCAACACTCAGCCAAGGAGCTCCCTCAGCCGCTGATGGTCTCGTTCCAGGTGGCATTTTGTGCCCTGGCAGTGCCTCTTCCTCTATTTGCAGGACTCCTTGAGAGTCCAGTAGGGACATCCACGATGGAGACATCCACCTCTGAGTGGGAGTCAGATCTGGTCTCATGGTTTTATCTCTGGGAGTTTTATTGCCTTCTTGTGTTATTTTGGGCCCATCTGCCTCAACATCACAAGCACAAGTGGCTCCTCTACCACCCCCAGGCAGGCTCAGCACAGCCCAACCACCCAAACATACCCTGCCCAGGGTGTAGCTCCCCAGGAAGACCTCATCCCAGCAGGGACAGTGGGTGCCCAGTGGTAGCCCCATGGCTGCCCCAGCCCAGCCCTGGGAGCCCCCTATGCAATAGAGGAGTAGTGGCAAAGAGCAGCAAAGCCACCAGCCCTGTTGTGTGGAGAGACCCAGATCCTGCACATACATGGCCTCTGTGTCACCTCCTGAATCCCTCCTCAGCATGAGGAGAGGGGACTTTCATCCTGGCACCAAGAAGTGGAATAAACCAACACTGCCCGTGGGTTATGGACTAAAGTGATGGCAGCAGCACCCATGGCCTGGGAAAGACAGGAGGTCTGGCTCCCAAAGCATGGCTCTCCAGCCAAAAAATCAACTAAGAGGGGTGTAGTGAAATGAGGCAACCAGGTGCCACTAATTACCAGGTAGTGGCCATGAGTTTGTGTTAAGCCCACCTGTGCCTGATAAAGGCAGGCCCCAACTGTGCATGAGCAGGACTGGGGGGGCCAATAAACGTTAATCAGGCACAGGTGGGCTTGACACAAGCTCATGCCCACTACCTGGTAATTAGTGGCACTTGGTTGCCTCATTTCACTACAGGGGAGGGTTGCTGAAGGTTTGAGCATGGCCCCTGCTCACCCCAACCCCACTCAGCAGTGTGCAGCAGCACCATTGGCAGTGCTGGAGGGGTTGGTGAGGACACAGCCCAGAGTCACAGGAGGTTTAGGGTGGAAGAGACCTTCCAGCTCATCCAGTCCAACCTTTGATTAACACCACAGTCAGCTACTAAACCATGTCCTTAAGGGGACCAGGTCCAAATGCCTTTTAAATGCCTCCAGGGATGGTGACTCCACCACTGTCCTGGGACATTCCAGTGCCTGACAGCCCTCTCAGTGAAAAAATATTTCCCAACATCAGCCTAAACCTCCCCTGGCACAGCTTCCATCCATTCCCTCTGGCCCTATCACAACTAATTACGGAGGTTTTTTCCCTCCTTGCTCCAACCTCCCTTGAGGTGGTTGAAGAGAGCCATAAGGTTTCCTCTCACCTCCTCTTCTCCAGACCAAACAACAATAGGACTTTTAGGGACACCAGGGACATGGAGGCCCAGGGAGGTCCCTCCTGCTGCAGAGTGGCCAATCCCAAGCCATGTCCAAGCAGGGCTTTGCTGCTCCCTTCACCAATGTGCCCATCCTTGGCTTTTCCTTTTGATGCTCCCACCCACAGGGTCTCTCTGCTGTTGTGTGTGCCAAAAAAAATCCCTGCCCTAGCAAACTCCTGGTATCCTCCCTTCCCTCTCAGAGAGGTAACTCCAGGTGGCTGCTGCCATTTCTTCCTTCTTCTTTGTTTGCCTGAACTATCACCAACCACCACAGCAGCCCAGGGACCCTCGCAGGGGTCTGCAAGCAGGAGAGGCAATGTCCCAAACACAGGTGGTCCCCTCTTTAAGCCCCTCAGAGTCCTGAGCCCACCTTGGGTGCACACAGACAGATCTCTCCTGCAAACAGCTCTCCCGAAGATGTAAGGAGGCTCTCACTGGCTGCTGCTCACCTCATCTGCCCCATGGAGTGAACTTCAGGCTGGAAGAGCATCTGTCTCCAGCCATATGGCTGTGGTGGCAGTGAGCAGCTGGCACTGCCATGGGCAGCTCCAACCCTGGGATCTGCAGGACTCTGCTTTGGCTTGTACATCAATTTCAGCCTCGTTTGGTGCCTCTGCAACCAGCTCTGCTGAAGGAGAAGGGCAGCAGGAGCTGCTGGAAACATCTCACTGAGCACCAGCATCCCTGTAACTCACTGCCCTCCCAGTGCCAGAACATCTTCCTGGGTAAATCTGCAGGATTTCCACAGAAATCCAGACTGGTTTGGAGGGGAAGGGACCTTGAAGCACATCCAGTGCCACCCCTGCCATGGGCAGGGACACCTCCCACCAGCCCAGGGTGCTCCAAGCCCCATCCAACCTTCAACGCTGCCAGGGATGGGGCAGCCACAGCTTCTCTGGGAAACCTGGGACAGGGGCTCAGCACCCTCACACCAAACAGTTGCTTCCCAACATCTCCTCTCCAGCTCCCCTCTCCCAGCTGCAAACCCTTCCCCCTCATCCCATCCCTCCCTGTCCTTGTCCCAGGTCCCTCCCCAGCTTTCCTGGAGCCCCTTCAGGCACTGGAAGGTGCTCTAAGGTCTCCCCATTGCAGCCTTCTCTTCTCCAGCCTGAACACCCCCAACTCTCTCCTCCTGGCTCCAGAGCAGAGCTGCTCCAGCCCTCCCAGCAGCTCCAGGACCTCCTCTGGACTGGCTCCAACACCTCCCTGTCCTTCTGCTGATGGGGACCCCAGAGCTGGACCCAGATTTACCCCAGAGGGGAGCTCCTCCTTACCCATCACCACAAAGTCCTTCCCCTCAGGGCTAATTTTTCAGTCCCTCCTCCTTCACCAGGAGCTGGAGGAAGGAGAAGCTTCCCTTGGCACCAGCCCATGGAAGAGGTGAGCACAACCCCTGGGTTACCAGGGGCCAAAGCCCAGTGGGGATTAACCCAGCCTGGTTTTGCTATTTGCCCTCCCCACATTCCCATCCTGCCTCAAGAAGGTGCAAGAATATTCATTCTTGCAGCTTAACAGATCCATGGAGGATGAGCTGGAGCTGACAGGAGGTGTGTGCAGGGCTCACCTGATCCCAGTGCTGCCTTTCCCACCCCAGGCAGAGCCTATCCCTGCTCCCATGGTTCAGCAGAGCTGAACCCCTAGGCACTGCTGACACCACAACTGCTAAGCCCCCCAACACACAGCCCTGCTGAGCCAGCACCTGCCTGGACAGAAAAGTTAAAAACCTCTGAAGCTGCAGTCCAAAAAAAAAAACAAAACAAAACCAAAAAAACCCAAAAACAGAGCTGGGAGAGGCATCTTAATGCTGGTGACAACCTGAGCCCCATCTTTTCATACAAGGCTTCAAGGGAGGGTGCAGGAGAGAGGCTGAAGGGGTGAGATGAACACAGTGAGGAGGAACAGGAGAGAAGGAGAAGGAGGTGAAGAAGTGAGAAGCCCCAAATCACAGTGAGGATAAAGCAGGAGAAGCAGCTGAAACCCCTGGTGGACACCACCACCCCACAGACAAATACAAGGTCCAAGCACCCACATACAAGATGTGTCTGGCTGGAAAAACACAGCGACCCCATGGATGATGATGATGATGATGATGATGATGATGATGATGATGATGATGATGATGATGATGATGATGATGTAGGGAGCCAGAGGAAGGCAGTGCCTGCCTGGCCATATGTCAGAGACACCCTTAGACCTCCAAAATCAAAAGGCACTCCAGGGATGCTCCAGAAGAATCTGCAGCAGCTCCAAACTCAGGGGCCAAGCTCCATGTCCCCAACCCCCCCAGCCCCACTTCTGGTGACTGTGCAGGCAGGGACAGACCCCAGGGTGTCACCCATCCCCCTCCACCACCTCCCTGGGGAACAGCAAAGCACCCACCAGTTATTCATTCATCCATCCATCAGCATGGGGAATCTCCAGTGAAAACACCCGGGACACAGAGCTCTGACTGCAGCTGCCTTGTCCAGAGAGGATTAGGGTTGGGTTAGAGATTTAATCCCAGGGCTGGGGGGGTTTCTGGGTCACTGACATGGTTTTCAATGTCCTGATTAGCCCCTGTGTCATTAGCACAGCACAAATAATTAACGCAGGCTGTGCCACAGGAGAGAAAAAGTTCCACCCTGAGCCCTCACCCTTGCAATAGTCCCAGAGAAGAGAGAAACCCTGCTCTGCTGCAGAGTTTTGCTCTGCTTTTGGGCAGCAGAGCATCTGTTTGGGGCTGCTGAGGGTGACTGGGGACAAATCCTGCCACTAACAAAGCAAATCCAGGGGGGGAAGCTGGAGCTTGCTTGCTGCAGTGCCTCAATTCAGTCCCGAGGCATAAGGATGCACGAGGTGGAGAGGTCCACCAGCCCCACTGGTTGTACTGGGGTGAACTGGGAGCAGCCCAGCAGGCTGTTTCCTCCCTGCTCAGCATCTCTGCCCCAAGCAAGAGGACAGGGGAAAATGGTTTAAAACTTGAAGCGGGGAGATTTAGGTAAGACACCAGGATGAAACTTTGCTGTGAGGGTGGTGAGATGCTGGACCAGTTGCCCGTGAAAGCTGTGGCTGCCCCATCCCTGAAGTGTTCAAGGCCAGGTTGGATGGGGCTTGGAGCAACCTGGTTTAGTGGGAGGCGTCCCTGCCCATGCAGGGGGGGTTGGAACTGGATGAGCTTTAAGGTCCCTTCCAACCCAAACCATTCTAGGATTCTGTGCCTGCCAGAGATGGGATCCATCCTGCCTGTGACACGAGGGCTTTGAGGACACTGAGGGATGGCACCACACACACACCCTCACCAGGACCCAGCCAGGTCCTACACCAGCAGCACCTCCCCAACCACACGCTCACCCCAGGGAGGAGATCCCAGGGATGTGACCATGGCAGGGAAGGGGCTGTGGCACTGTCCCAGGGTCAGCATCTCCTGCCAGAGCCCAGCCCTGCAGCACAGCCCAAGGAGATGCTCCCAGTACAGCAAGGGAGATGTAACTTTTCCTGCACGGAACCAGCAGCTGTGTGCTCACATTGGACCCACAGAGGGACTGAGGTGGGTAGGAGGAGGGTGCATTACAGCCAGGACATGGCTTGGACTCCCTCTGCTTCCCTGTAACCATGTGTCAGGTTTCCACACAGAAGACTTCACAACCCTTGCACTGCACAGAGCCACCCCCAGTGCCCCTTGGCAGGGCTGGTGCTGAAGCTCACAGAGAGCACTGCCCCAGGCTTAAAAAAATAAATCAAGGTACAAAAAGTGATTTATGCAGCAAAAGGTGACAGTGTAGCTGGGGACATCAGCGCACTGGGAATGTCCCTCCCTTGCCAGCCCCTCGACCCTGCCCAGCTCCCCCCCAGCCTGCCTTCCTAATCCATCCCCCCTGTTCCCTGGGCTCAGTGTCCCCCAGCCCAAGCTTTGTTCCCTCCCCTCAAAACGATGGGGACGGGCTCACCAGCAAGAGCTGCACCCACCATCCCATCCTGCTGCTGCCACACTACAGCCCTTCCCCTTCGGACATCTCCTGGAGACACTCAGCCACCAGCTGACACAAAAGGAGGCTGTTAAAAATGGATCCAACCAAAACCCACTCGATTCCCTCCCTCCTTGGCCCCTCTTACCTGCTCGGTGGTTTGGCCAAACCACATTTCTACCATTTTTGTGCAATTTGCAACCACCCGGACAACCTCGCACAAGATTTTATCCTATCACAACCATCACAGCCTCCTCCTCTCCAGGCTGGACACAGCAAATATTGTTCTGCTCATCCCTTCTCAAAAAGCTGCTGGAGAAATCCCTCTCCCCAATTCCCTGCCCACATCCAAACACCTGACTGCCTCCTAAACCAAGCAAACCCTTGGAAGCCCCTAGGGCTTCACCATTACCTCCTACTCCTCGTCCCACGCTGCCATCCCTGCTCCTAAAACTTGGACATGGGGAAAGCTCTGCACAGGTGCCCCCAGAGCTGCTCCAAAACACAGACACCATCTCAGGAAGCCCTTTCCTCCTCCCGAAAGGATACAAAATCCTACAAGCAGGGATGGAGCTGGGGGGATGCTGCAACCATGAAGGGCTCCTGAGTGCCCTTCTGCTAAGGATTATTATTGTTATTGTTATTATAATCATCATTATCATTATTTAAAAGCTCACATGAAGCACCACAAGCCTTTCTTTTGCTTACAGCTGGGACAGAGTGACAATGCTGCTCCATTCACAATTCCCCAACCTCTGCCTTCATATATTATTCCATACCTGTCAGGCTTTTGGGTTGGGTTTTTTGTTGTTGTTGTTTTGTGCTTTGGGTGGGGTTGTTTGATTTTTTTTTTTTTTTGCTTTAAATATTTTTGATTTACTCTTTCTCTTCCCCTCCCCAAAGCTCCCCAAGGAAAAGCAGAAGGGCTCTCAAGGAAGCAGATCCACACCCCAAAGAGAAGCAGCCCAAAAAACACACAGCAAGCAGAGTCCCCCTGCATAGGGAGTGGCTCTGGTACCAGCACAGGGAGTGGCACCAGTACCACCACACACACCCCCACCTCCAACCAACTGGGCTGGCAGGGCACAGACAGCACCAGGCAGCCCTCAGAGCCTGAAGGGGTTAAATCCCCCCTGTCCCTGAGCCGTGTAAAACCGGAGCAGCTCCATGGAAGTCCGGGAGGCTGCCAGCAACGTGGGGACGTGGGGCTGAGCCTGCAGCCACCCCCCAAAAAAAAACCAAACCAAAACCCCAACAGAACCGCACACAAGGAGCTCTGAATTGCTGTGCAGCCAGAAAGGGAACCCCGGAACAGCCGAAAAAAAAACCCAAAAACCAACCAAACAAACAACCTTGGCATCCTAAGCATCCCACATCTCCTGATGTTGGCTGGGAGCAGGCAGCAGAGCTGCATCCCAGGGGTTCCGTGCGTGCTTCCCAACTTCCCCCTTCCCCAAGACCCCCCCAAAGCCTGCAGAAAGGGGCAGGAGGAGGATGGAGGAGGAGGGGGAAGGAGCCGGGCAGTTCACTCACGTTGATCATAGCATTGGAGGTGATTCGGAAGAGCGTTGCCCGTTCGTTCACCGCTTTGATCTTCTCTCCGCTCTCTGCCGGCACCTTCAGGCTCTCCAGCTCGCTGAGGGAGCGCTGCAGGGCTGCCCCGTGCTTGGCGATCAGCTCGTTGCAAGTGCTCAGATCCTCCAGCTTACTCGAGAGGGTTTTCAACGTGCCCTGCAGCTCGCTCTTGTCTGACTGCGAGGCGGGCTCCTCGTCACCCGAGTCATCTGCGAAGGGAGGGATGGAATGGGGAGGAAAAAAAAAGAAAAAAAGAAAAAGAAAAAAACAACACGACGGTTTCCATGGTTACCCCCGGACTGTACTAACACGCCAGCACGCAGGGCAGGGGACCTCCTGTCTCACCCACCCAACCCTCCGGGCAGGGGTCCTGGGGGCTCCGTCCCCCTTGGAGCAGAGTGGGGTAGAGAGGAGGGATGGGAGATGAGAGCCCGAGTCCCGAGGAGGTGGCCAAAAGGCTGCCCTGGTTGTCACCAGGATCTGGTTCAGGGCTGAGGGCTGGGGTGGCATGAGGAGCAGGGTGCCGGTGCCACCAGGGAAGGGCCATGCGCCAAGCATCAGGACACCTTGCAGCAGGCTCTGCTTTGGGCAAGAGAAGCTGTTTCACCCAAGAGAAAGGTTGGAAAGACCCAGGGAACAGCAACAGCTTTTATCCCAAAACATCACACCTTCAGAGGGCAGAGAACACCACGCTCAGCATCTCCCAGGTGAAGCAGAAATGGTTGTTCCTGCAACTCCTGAACACTTGGGGGACCTAAAACCAGAACCTCCAACCCAAAACCCAGCCGCAAAGTGTGACCCAAGTGTTTCTTCAGACCATCCCACTGCTCCCCCAGGGAAGGGGGAGAAAGCAAACACCTCCGAGAGGCAAAAAGCAAATACGAAAATCACAACAGCAAATCCAAAGCTATGCTGCCAAAGCAAAGGCAGAGCAGGTCCCAGTAGCACACCCCATCCTTACATTCAAAGTTTAGCTGAGGTTTCTCTGGGTGCACCCAAAACCCAGAGATGGCAGAGCAGGGAGCAGCCCTGTCACTTCTACTCCCTCCATTTTCTGTTTCTGAGTTAAAAAGAGACAGAAACAAACAAAAGCTGCCTGCAGCTTCTCTGCCAGGCCTGGGGGAGCTAAAGAGGGGAGGTGAGGATGTTCTCCAAACCAGCCAGGCTGAGATGCTGTCATGCTGCCAGGTACAGACCTTGGGGACAGCTCAGTTCCAAGCAGGGTACAGGACATCCCCTTCCTGGGCTGCAGAGAGAGAGGAAAAGCCCATCCTCTACTGCTGGATGGGCATTTGGGTTTCACTCCTGGCTCATTTTTCATAGAATCATTTTTAAGACCTTTCAAAATGCTGAGGTATTGAGAGCAATGTTCAGCTCTTGCTCATATTGATTCCACTGCTCTTGGGCCAGCTAAGGAGAAGGGGACAAGGAGCACCCTTTGCTTAACAGCATCAAAGTGTGTCCCCAAGGCAAGAGCCAGAGTAAGCAGGGTGACAAAAAAGAACCAACGACTCAGGGTTGAAGCAGGAGCAGAGCAGGATGTGGTGCTGCACCAGGTTTCATGGCCATGAGGCTACCCAGGAAGGATGTGATGGGACAAGGAAGCAAAGCCCAGGGACAAAGCTTCTCCTGCAGGGCAGGATTTACCCCAGCAGCCCAAGGACAATGAGAAAACGAAACCAAAGCCCTGTTGGGAAGCAAAAGGTAAGTTGCTGGTGAAGTTCCAAAGCAGCAGCATCTCTTATTGCAACCCTTTGGTCCATCTGCAACCCAGCCCCAAGTGTCCACAGCACCAATGAACACAAGGAGATGTAAAAACCAGGAGATGAAGTGGTTTGTGGCCACCAGGGCCGAAGGACAGTCAGTGCCAGCATTCACAGCACCCCCAGGAAGCCAAGAAAGCCCTTCCCAAGGCAGGGCAGCAGCCAGCCACAGCTTCTGCCAAATGGCTGAGGAGCTCCTGAGCTGCAGGGCCAGGCAGGAACAGCCCTGCTCTTGAGGACAGGACCAGCACTTGGCACACACAGCACCAGGGATGTCTCTGGAACAGGCAGAGATGGGCAGGGGAAAGAGAATCCAAGATTTGAAGGGCTCCAGCCCAGGAGGGTGCACAGAGCTACCACCGTGAGGGATTAACTGGGAGCATCTTGTATGTGCCAGCTGCAAAAGATCTAGCAGGAAAATTCAAGCTGCTTTTCCACCACTATGGCCACAAACCAAAGCTTTCTAAGGTCTGCTTGCTGTTCCCAGTGCCTTTCCTCCTGGGGCAGAGGACAGGGCACTGAACATGTACAGACATCCCTGTACCTGTCCTCAGGCAGTGTATCTGAAGGACAGAGCACACTGCTCCCTGCTCCCCAGAGAGCCACCCCGAGCTGTTCTGCTGCCCAGAGCCATTTTCTGAGGCTTTCCAGGGCAGGTTCAGGCAGAGCCTTGAATCCATCTCCCTTCTCGTGGTCTCCCATGCACCTCTCCTTTACCAGAGCTCCTGTTCAGCACCACTGCTTCTACCTTCCAAGGTGGCTCCATCTGCAGCCATCACCTCTGCTCAGGATGGGAACCAGCTGCAAGGTCCAGGCACTGCTCCAGAAGGTCCATTCTGGGGCCCTGTCCTTGTCCCATGACACCACACAACCACCCCCCACCACCTCAGATCCCTGGAGTGCCACCTGCACACAGGGGACACAGGCTGATGGTGGCACTTGGACAACTCCCCCAGCCAGGGCCACCCATTTCCAGCTCAGGAGCTCCAGGAACATATCTGCACTCTACAAGAAATGTCCAGGCTCCAGTACCTGAATGGAGCCTCCTCTCCAGAGCACGTGGACAAGTGATCACTAATGTGTCAAGTCTTTAATTGATAATATATCAGTGTCTAATAAATCTACCAAAGCAAAAGTCAACCACACCAAACTCAGTTTTCATCACAGGCACCAACCCAGGAACTACCAGGGATAATTATGTCAAAAAAAACCCAGTTACCTCTGCTGGACT
This sequence comes from Calypte anna, assembly GCF_003957555.1. NCBI lineage: Eukaryota > Metazoa > Chordata > Aves > Apodiformes > Trochilidae > Calypte > Calypte anna. Next base: position 11,410,512 of record NC_044261.1, read on the forward strand.
CAAGGGGACAAACTAAATTTGGGATTTTTCTCTTTGTAGGCATTCTTAGTATTTCCCCAAGACAATTTTAGCTGTTTACAAAGACTGCAAAAGCTGTGCCAAGCAGGAGGGAGAATCTCTCAGTCCCTCCCCAAGCAGCATTTAACCCCCAAATCCTTCCTTTTCCTCTTCCTCCTCCCAGATCCCAATGTGGGGATGGATTTTTCCCATCATTAAACTGCTCTGACACCAGGACAGCACAAGGTTGCAAGGGATGGGCTCCATCCTTTCCCAGGGTGGTGGTTGCTGCCCATTTCTGCCCAATTCTGGAGGCTGCAGCAATGATCCCTGCCTGAGTGCTCAGCTGGAGGCAGGAGGCACGGCCCCAGCGTGGCCCATTTTTTTTTTTATCACTGTGCAGAATTACATAAGCTCCTCAAATCCCTGGGGAAAAAAAGGGACAGGGGGAAGGCACCTGGGTCAGAGCATGCCCATCCTGATTGGGCTGACTGAGCTGAGCTGAACATCACTCCCCAGCTCTCCACTTGCCCCAGAGCTGCTCCCCGAGCCCTGCTGGAGTGGTGGGCAGCAGGATCCCACTGCCCTGCTCCTGCCTGGGCACATGGAGGGAGGGGGCATCAGCCCCACCAAAGAAAGATTCTCCCTAAAGCAGGAAACCTTCAGAGGGTTGGCAGGGGGGTTGCCCAGGTTGGGACCCCCTCCCATGATGGGACACAGGTGCCCCTGCAGCTCTCAAACAAGAGAGGTTTGTGATAGGCAGTCAGCAAGGGTCCCACAGCTCTTCTGCAGTGAGGAGAAGCAACCCAGGAAATCAAGCAGAAAAAGCTGGCAACAAGTATTTGACAGCAAATTCATAAAGCAGTTTGGGTGGGAAGGGACCTTAAAGCTCATCCAGGCTTCAACACCTCCCACCAGCCCAGGCTGCTCCAAGCCCCATCCAACCTTCAACACTGCCAGGGATGGGGCAGCCACAGCTTCTCTGGGAAACCTGGGACAGGGGCTCAGCACCCTCACACCAAACAGTTGCTTCCCAACATCTCCTCTCCAGCTCCCCTCTTGCAGCTGGAAGCCCTTCCCCTCATCCCATCCCTCCCTGTCCTTGTCCCAAGTCCCTCCCCAGCTTTCCTGGAGCCCCTTCAGGCACTGGAAGGTGCTCTAAGGTCTCCCCATTGCAGCCTTCTCTTCTCCAGCCTGAACAACCCCAACTCTCTCCTCCTGGCTCCAAGGAGAGGTTCACACTTTGATGTTCCTCTCACTCCTCTACCTCCTTGGATGAGGCAGCCCAGGTTCTAAAGCATCCTCCCAAATTTTCCTGCCCTTCCCAGAGGCCCATGAGGACCAGCACTGATTCAAATCCCCCTCTCCCTCCTGCCGCCAAGCTCAGCTCACTGCTCAGGATGGGTTCCCTGCTCCAGACCAACACCTCTGGATGCACTCAGCGAACACTTGCAACCCAGGGCTCAGAGAAGGGAGACACAGTCCCCCCCCGACAGCAGCTTTTAACACCTCTCCCTCCCAGGAACACAAACCTCTCTATTTAGCACACATTATCCCAAAAACCTGAGCCCTGCAACCTCACTCCTTTCACTCCCCATCTCATCCTGGGTTTGGACTTGTGAGCCAACCCCAAGGCAGCTGTTGTGGTTTGATTTGTAGGGCACAGGGCAGGAGGCAGCTGCTGGAGGAACAGCCAGCCTCCCAGTAAGCTGGCAGGATTATTTTTGGAGCCGAGATGCTGTTTAATCTACGGAAAAATGGATCAGCAGCTCCTGGCCCTTGAGCCTTTTCTGCTCTGTTTCTCAGCCTGGAGAGGAAGACAAACACACAGCACCCAGAGCAGCAGCTCAACAGGAAGCCATTGAGGCAGAAGCTCCCTTAAAGCCCCCATTTTTCCTAAAACTTCCCTTGGCCAAATAACTCCTATTGCTTGCAATTCCTGCGGAGCTGCTGGAGAAGCTGCTGGCTGGAGATCCCAGGGCAGACGTTCCCCTCAGCCCAGGCTCTGCACCCCAAGATCATCAGGGAGACCCTGACCAACCCCAGGATGCTGCTGCTGCTCATAGCCAGGTGTTTCCATGCTGCTCCTGGATGAGATGGGAAGAGCCTCTTCAGGGAAAGGGGAGAAATCAAGGGGAGCAACGGGACTGGAGGGTTCAGTGTTAGAGCTTTGATTCTAAAACACCCAAATCATAACCAGAGCCTGACTGCAACATTCCCCAGCCCAAAGCACCACAGCAGGGTGGGCAACTAGTCCCACTTCTCCTCCTCTCCAGGTCCAGCACAGGTGCTTTCCTCTTCCTGTATCCCACACCTTCCTTCACAGGATCACAGACCAGTTTGGGCTGGAAGGGACATTAAAGCTCCCCTACTGCCCCCCTGCCATGGGCAGGGACACCTCCCACCAGCCCAGGTTGCTCCAAGCCCCATCCAACCTTCAGCACTGCCAGGGATGGGGCAGCCACAGCTTCTCTGGGAAACCTGGGACAGGGGCTCAGCACCCTCACACCAAACAGTTTCTCCCTCCCCAACATCTCTCCAGCTCCCCTCTTGCAGCTGGAAACCCTTCCCCCTCATCCCATCCCTCCCTGCCCTTGTCCCAAGCCCCTCCCCAGCTTTCCTGGAGGCCCTTCAGGCACTGGAAGGTGCTCTAAGGTCTCCCCATTGCAGCCTTCTCTTCTCCAGCCTGAACAACCCCAACTCTCTCCTCCTGGCTCCAGAGCAGAGCTGCTCCAGCCCTCCCAGCAGCTCCAGGGCCTCCTCTGGACTGGCTCCAACACCTCCCTGTCCTTCTGCTGATGGGGACCCCAGAGCTGGACCCAGATTTACCCCAGGGGGGTCTCCCCAGAGGAGAGCAGAGGGGGACAATCCCCTCCCTTACCTGCTGGTCCTTCTCTACCCTGTGAGTTGGAAACTTTCCATTGTATCCTCTCTTTCAGAAAAACTCATTATCCTTCCCACAGAAAGCAGTTTATTTTTACTGAAGTCAAGGCTTGGTTCTCACAAACACTGGTGTTTATCATCACCTCAGGTCACTATATACCCTCAGCACCTGAATTCCTCTGCTCAGGATGCTCAGGGTGATGCAGCACAACCACAGCCCCCAGGGACACTCCTAAAAACTCAAATGGCCCCCGCATGGCTCCATGGCACCCACACCAAATCTGCTTGAGGTGGGTCACAAGCTCTGCCTCAGTTTCCCTCTTGCTGCCATCTGGAGCCAGTGCCTGGGAATCACAGTGTGTTTCCTGGGTTTGGAGAGGATGAAAAGAATCACAGAGGGAACGGGATGGAAAGGGCACAACCCACCTGCAAAATACAATGTGAAAAGTGATTTTTTTACTCTCAGCTTCCTTTTTGCTCAGCTCTGCCTCTTGTGCAATTCCTTCTGACTTTTTCACACCTGTCCAGGACTTTTGTCTCTAGGCAGATGAAAAACACCACACTTATTTGGTAAAAGCCCTTCCTCCTCCCCAGGGAGAGTGGAAGAGGCCCACGAGGACAGGAAAGCTTCCAAGCCAACCTCTGCTCCAGCAATCCCAGACAAAACTCGGAGCACTCCTCACAGGGACTCCCACAAGCAAATACCACAGAAACCAATCCCTCCTCTTTAGGAGATTCCCTGTTCAATCCCACCAGCAACCAGTACCCCTGCTGACACCAGGGCTTTGATTCTTCCCTTCCCAACTGGAATTATCCAGGTCTTTTCAGAACTGCTGCTCACCCATCACTTCTCAACCGGAGCGACTCCCACGGCGACGCATTTGCTTTCATCGGTTTTAATAGCTGTGAATATTAAATACAAATGGTTGTTTTTATATTTAATAGCCTCACCCAGCTGCCAAAAAGATAGATGGATTTTCACAGCATCTGCAGATGCAGGCACAGGCAGTGCTTTGGCAGTGCTAAAGAATTAGGCTGGAAATTAATCATGAAAATGGCGCGGCAAAGACTCATTCAGAAATGGTGCCAAATCTGGGTGATGGCTTAGCAATTATCACCAACCTGGCCAGGCTATTTCTGCTGCCCACTAATGCAAATGGAAAGCTGTTGAAACAAATGGAAGCCTAAATATAGCCCAGGTTGGCTGCTTGTAACAAGCTGTGACATTTGCTGATGGCCCATTCGGTGGCAGCAGGTGGTAGGAGGCAGCTGAGACAGGAGAACCCCAAACCTCTGGGGATGGGGCTCCATAAAACAAATCCAGAGCTCAAAGACCCCTCAAAAATCCCATCAGGTTTGCCTCAAAGCTCTAAATAGTGTGGAGGGAAAGAAATGAAAGTTTTGGAGAAATTGGACTCTAAGGGCTTGAGTGATGTGATTTACGTTGATCCAAGGTGGTGCAGAGGGCTGGACCAGAAACCTCCAGAGGTGCCTCCAGACCTAACTTATCCCATGACTCCACACTAAATGCAGCTTTTTCACTTGCAGCAATATGCTTAACAATCAGCTGCAATGCAAATTCCCAATAACAAAGGAAATTCAACACATGTATGTGGTTAAAGTTTAGTAAGTAAAGTAAGCAGCACACAAAAAATGGGCTTAAAAAGTTCTGAAGCCTTTTTTTGAGTGACAGCTTGGACACCACAGCATCCTTCTTCTACCAAGCCATGTCAAAAGAAGGAAAGTAAGCAACTGCTTCTGCTTTCAGTAAAATGAAAATGGCACTACCATATTTCCTCATCTTTTTCTATTACTGATTTCCATAACTGTGATTTCATTCATACTTTGGTGCAACTGGCTGGAGCCAAACCTAAGAGGAGAAGCCAGGCCTTAGCATCACAGTTCCTTTTCTGGAAAGCAACCACCAGAGTGAGACAAGGATGGAAAAGGCTATGAACAAGAGACCAAAGGGATAAAAAGCAGCTGGAGTTAATCTCTGCTTCATACCCACGATAAATGACAGCTTACAAGGAAAGCAACCCAATAGACACCAGGGAATATATCCAAGGGAGCTGGGGGCTCCAAAACAAAGCTACCAAGGCTGATCCCATGGAGATGCCTCCCTGGAAGGAACAATGCTTCCAAGAGAAGGCTGCTCAAGGAATTTCTTCCACTACATCAGAAAGTGAAAAGAAGGAAACAAAGGAAACCAATCCATAGGTCCTGACCTGCTGTGGCACCAGCTCACCACTGTTCTCCTTGTGACCAACCCTTCTGTGCTGATGAAGACCCATTTCCAAATGAGTGGAGCTGTCATTTTCCACCTGCCCACCACACAATAACCCAGCAGGGTTATAAAACCCACTTGATAACAGGAGCTGCCCTTGGCCCACAGCCTCACCACTCACCACCATCCCTCATGAAGTGGATCTTTGCTCTGGTCTTAGCACACCCTGCCCCAAACTTCCCTACATGCTGCAGGAATACCCAAGGACCACATTTTCAAGAAAAACCCACAAGAAGATTAATTTTCAGGACTCGGGATGTTAAGCAAACAATATTTGTCCTCTTCTAGTACAGGAGATGTGTACTAGACCCAAACTCATGGACTCCTTTTGGCACAACCTCTCCTTGCCATAAGGGTCTTGAAAGTGGAGAAGCTACACAAGGGATCAATTCTGACCCACTTGATGTTCTCTGCTTCCTTCCCTGGGAAATATGGATTAAAAGATGATCCTGAATGGGGAGTGGATGGACCAGTCCATTAACGCATGGAAAGGGCTTCTTGTTTCTTGAAAGAAAAGCACAAAGCATTTTTATGATGATTACTGCAGCATTACCCAGTCCAGCTCCTGAACATTTTTATTGCTGCAATTAGCAGATGATGATGTTCCCAGTCAATAAGGCTCAGCAGCAAATGCTGCCCTTTGGCTGGCTCCCAGCAATCCCCTCCTTCCAGCACATACAGGATTTTGTGATCACCCAATTACCTAAAAAACTTCCAGAAGCTGATAATTCTGGCTTCAGAGCCAAGGTGTAAACCACACCAAAAGGCAGGGCTGAAGCTCAGATAAGATGGACAGGTTGGGAGGAAAGGAAACCAATACAGGAGATGATAAATGCAAACAGCACATTGCATCAGCAAAGACCAACCCAGCAGATTCTGGGCAGCCACCTGGTTAAGCAGAAAAGGAGCCAATAATTATGGCTTATTATAAATCCAATAGAAATGACAACAGAACTTTGAAAAGCCAGCTAAAAAAAGCAAATAAATTCAGGGTTACAGGAATAGCAAAGTCCCATCTAAGAGACATGATGTCATTTCCAGTTAAGTTCCCAGCTCGTGTTGGGTTTGGGACACTGCACCCTCAGGTGTCCATCATAAAGAAGATGACCTTGGGGCTGGAAAATATCCTGCAGGGATTGCTGGGGGCATCCATGATCTCAAATGGTTGCAATGACCCTGAATATTTGGGACACTGCCTCGGCCCCAGGGCAGGGATGCTGCAGGGACCAGGACACCCTGGGGCTGGAGATGTGCAGGGATGAAACAGGGACTTCCATGCAGCTGATCCTGGCTATGGGAACCAGGTGAACTTGCCAGGCTTCCTCCAGCCTCCTTTGGCATGATTTTTATTTGAAAAGAAAAAAATAAAGCCTAGAGATGACTCAGGAGCGAAACCTGCAGAAAGGAGAAGCTCCAGGGGGCTGCTATGCCTTGAGCCAAACCCCAGCCATGGGGTGGACAGGACCCTCCCCTTACCTATACGTATATATATTTTTTATATATGGGATGAAGTATAGATAAAAAAGAACTCTTTCCACAAGTCTTTTAAGTGAATTTCTTCACAACCTTTCAAAACTCTTCCCAAGAGAAGCCAGGAGGACTTTGCAGATGTTAATTTGTCAGGAGACAGAGGGTGCAGTTCGTAATTTGTTTGATTGCTTTTTGCTCTGTCCTTTGACCACAACATTCTCCTCTCCATTTCCATTGGAAAACAAAAATTGGCAGCCACCAGGAGAACTACAGAGCCAAACCTTAACCCTGGTACACTGGGATCACAGGGCCTGAAAAGCAGAGCTGGCAGGGAAGGGAGGTGGAGATAAAGATGCTTCCAGCTGATGTTTTTGTTAAAAGGCTGGAGAGGCACAGTTACCCCACTGGATGCAGCCAAATGTCCCCTCCTGTCCCCTGGGGACAGTTGTGAATAGCAATGAAAAGACATGGTGCTGCAGGTGTGAGTACAGGGAAATTACCCCTCATTACCAGACAATTGGTGGCACAGGCAGCACATCCCATCCCCAGAAAATCAAATACAAAATTATTAATAATAAAAAAAAGCCTGATAAAAATAGAAATTTGTTCATTTTAGAGCTCAGAACAGCAATGAGACACAAAGTACAGACTTCCCAGTAAGGCCACAGGGTGCAAAGGTTTGCTGCCCCGTGGTCAGCACCTGCCTCCCAGTTTGCCACCACTGTTCATCCCAGACCTTGGGGACAGGGACTTGGCTTCTGGTCACACCTGCAGCTCTGGCCTGGCCACGGGATCCTGGACCAGTCCCATGGCAGCAGGAGGCAAATGTACAACAACACCTGTACCAGCTCCTTATTCCCACTATGAGCCCAGTAAGGCTCCATGGTTCCCAGTTCTTCCAGATGGAGAGACTGGAGAGCTCAGCAGGAGCACAGCAGGCCCCCAAGGGGTGACATTTCACTGGATTGAACCTTTATGGAGCAGGGGAGGGAAAAAAAAACCAAAACAAAACATGCTGAGCAAGGAGCAGTAGCAGGAACCATGCTGGAGAAGGTACCAGCCCCATGGGCACACACTGCTGCAGAACACACCAAAAGACTGAGCCCATCCATCCTGCTTCCCAGCACAGCCCTGACAGCTCTGAAGCCACTTGGTCCTCTTAGGAGAAGCCTGAGGAGCATTTTGGGGTTGGTTCTGAGCAGTGCCCATGCAGACCACAACCTGGCCTGTTCCTTGGAGCAGATTTTCTGCAGCAACAAGAGGGTTCCAGGCACCCAGACTGCCATGAGCCTCCTGCCTTCCCTTCCCCAGGCATCCAAGCTGCAGGAGACATCCCCTTTGACAGTCCCAGAATCCAATGGGATGGGAATATTAAAGGTCATCTGGTTCCAAGCCCCTCTGTGAGCAGAGCCTTCAACCAACACAGGTTGCTTGGAGCCCCACTTAACCTCTCCTTGAACGGTTCCATGGATGGGGCTTCTACCACCTCTCAGGACAGCCTGGGACAGTGTCCCACCACCCTCAGGATATCAAATCTCTTCCTTAAATCTCACCTGAGGATGTCCCACCTGCAGACTGTTCAGTCTTTGCACCTGGAACAACCACAGGTTTTCATTTTTGTTCATTCACAAACTGCCTCAGGAGTTTGCTGAGCACAGAGGAGATCTTCCAAGCTGTCAGAAAATCAAAACCATGGGCTGCATGCTAGGATAGCTCTGTATTAAATTAAGTTAAATTAAAACAGATATTGTAGGACACTGCCCAGAGAGGGCTCCAAGCTTGCTAAGGAAGCCCACATGTGCCACCCAAAGAATCCCAACCCCGACCCCTCTTCTGCAGATGTCCCCAAAGAAGGAACAAGAGCAATGGTGCAGAGTCAGCCCCCAGCCCATGTCTGGTGCTCAGCTCCCCTTTCAGCACAGCTTCCACCATGGGTAACACTGAGATCCTCCCTCAGGGTCATTCCAATACTCCAGAGAAGGAATGGAGATCACCAAACCCATGGTTCAGGCAGCCCTGAGAAGCCTTGGAGTTCAAAATTCCCTGACTCAAATTCACGCTGCAGGTGTTGGGCTCAGCCCCAGAAACCTCCTCAAGATGGAGCAGATCCACCCCCAGGCTGCCAGCCCCACTGCAGACACCAAATTCTTTCTTCTGATGCTTTTCCATGTTGCCCCAGGGAGAAAGCACTGGGATAAGGAAGCCTCTGGGCAGCTGTACCCAGGGGCTTTGTTCCTCTGGGAGATGGTTGGGAAACTGAGTTTGTGGGAGGCCCCATCTCCTCCCAGCATCACTGAAACATTGCACCAAAAGGCTACCTGGTTACTCACCCCACATAAAAGCACCTTTAAAAGCCTTAAGTACCTTGAGATCCATTGACGTCAGGCCCAGAGAAGCAAAAAACCTCCCATGACCCATTCCCAGCCTCCTGGGCTACCAATATCCACGTCCAGATGAAGGTCACAGAACTGCACATCCCTAACTCATCCCTCTCTTGTCTCCAGATCCACCACCAGCACATGCTGGGCTCCACAGGGAGGCTTCACACTGCCTATGGCTTTGGGATCATCTCCAAGTAGAACAGGGAATATTTAGCCCCAGAGACACAAGTGCCATCATAAATAATGAGAAGTCATTTGCTCTTGTCTAACAGATGAACAAATTGTGTCTGTCCATTTCCTCACTAAATCCTTGAGCATCCTCTGGTTCCTCTCAACCTGCAATGCTCCCCAGTGCTGAAATGGAGAAGCCACCAGAGTTTGGTGACACCAGGGGGTAGGGGACAAGCAGTCCCTGTGTCCCTGCAGGCACAGAGCAGGGCAGAGTTGGCTGGGAGCAGCTGAGCCTGGAACAACAACCAGGAGAAAAGCAGAAATGGCATCAAATTCAAACATCAAGATCATTCGGTGGAAATGAGTTTCCTTCAGAGCAGGGACTCACAGAAGTGAAACCACCAGGGACAGGGGGTGATGTCCTCTTCCACAGGCAACAGCACCCTGGCATGAAGCTCTTGGAAACCATCAAAGGGCTTGGATGTCCCTGAAGTGCATTTTTAATGATGCTTAAACATTTTCCAGCCTTGGGTCCATCTCCAGTTTCAGCAACACGAGGAGGGGGCTCAGGTGATGTCCTGGCCTCTCTTCCCAAAATCCAGCAGCAGAAGAAGACACCAGAACTGGACTGGCTGCTGCCAGCTCCCAACCCTTTTGCAGGAGAGCCTCCATCCTTGGTGTAAGCGGCATCACTCCCAAGGGTTCACCACAGATGAACCCAGGCTGTGATTTTTATTATTTTATTTTTTCCCAACGGTGTCTTGATTTTTCCCATCAGCAGGGAGCATACAACCTCCCTGGGGGCTCCCTCATCCTCCCAGGAAGCAATGGGAGATCTCCAAAGGATGCTCCTCCGTTGCTGTCAGCTCTCTCCTGCCTCGCTATTCCTGGGGAACAAGAAGGAGGTAACAAGAGAGCCGGGGAGGGGGAGCAGTGACACCAAGGGAGCTGTCACAGCCCCGATCCCATCAAACCTCCCATGGGATCCCATGGACAACAGCAAAACCCATCAGCCCGAGGGGTCCTGGGGGGCAGCTGGAGAAAGGCTGCTGGGACAAGGGCTCAGCTCCCACAGGGCCCCATCCCAAATTCTCTGCCCAGAGAGCAGCTCAGGAGAGGACAGGCTGCAGTCTCCCTCCTCCCAGCCCCTTGTCCCCCAGCCCTGGGGTCACCCACAGCAATGGCCCTGCAGGCTCCTCAGCTCACCCAAGGGTTTGGAGGAGCAGGCACCCAGGCTGAGTGGGCTGTGACACCCTCCATGAACACCCTGCCCTTAAAACTGCATCTAAAACCCCCCCAAAGCTCAGCTTACCCAAGAGTTGGGGATTGGGGTGGGTGTATGGTACCTCCCTTTCTCCAGTGCCCCAAAGGTCAGGATGTGCTAGCAGAGCAGGAGGGATGCAGCAGCACCTGGAAGTCTCTTGGCCTTTGCTCTGGGGTCCCCAAGGTGTCCCCAGAAGCCTCAGGAAGGAGGGGGAGCAGGACACAAACAGCCCCAAACCAGCATCCAACATGAACACCCTCTTCCCATCACTTCTGCCTCGGGGTCTCAGTCCTCCTCCTGCCACCCCCACCCCAGAGGACACATCTCCACCAACCCCCCCAGGGGAATGGGACCACCTGGGGAGAGGTTTCAGATGGAAGGAAAGGCAAAACCTGAGTCAGTCCTTCTGTAGGGAAGATTTTCCCATTGCAAGGAAGATTTTTCCAACAGGCAGCAAGGGCGAAGCTTCAGCAAAACCCAGAATTTCACCTAAAATTGTGAGATTTTAAGCAAGGGATGCAGCAAACCTGCCCAGGGAGGAGTGGACACATTCAGGGCACAGCATCAGGGACATCACCACAGGCTCAGAGACACATGGTGACAGGTCCAAACCCAAGCTCACTGAGTGCAGAGCTGAACTAACAACTGCCACCAAGGCTGAGGTGGGACAAACGCCAGCACAAAATGTGCACTTGACTGTGATCATTAATTAAATTACCATGCAATTAAATTACATTTTAACTGAAATTAAAAAATTGAATTTAAATTAAATTAAAGCACCACTCAATACACCTCCCACCAGCCCAGGTTGCTCCAAGCCCCATCCAACCTTCAACACTGCCAGGGATGGGGCAGCCACAGCTTCTGGGGGCACCCTGGGCCAGGGGCTCAGCACCCTCACACCAAAGGATTTCTCCCTAAATACATTTTTTATGAACACCCACTGCTCTCTTTGCAGTATTTCTTCACCTGCTTGTTTCATGGTGCAGGCAGAAGCCATCCCTAGCCATGGAGGTGCAGATGCCCATCACCCACAGCTCAACCCCAGGAGCTCTGGTCACTTCCAGGTGACACCCTGGGATTTGACTTTCATTAGATGATGACCATCTGTGCCACCATCAAATACATTAACATATATATAAAATATTAACACCCCATCACATCTGCTGAGCAAGGGACATGGTGAGAAACCCAGAACCCTGGCACTGTGCACACCACACAGACCTTGCAAGGGATATTTCTGCTGGAAACTTCCTCTGCAAGCAGGAGTGTTGTATTTCTGCTGGGAAGAGCTTCAAGAGCATCAAAATTAACTAAAGATAAGCTAATTATCTTTACCTGCCAATTACCTACCAACCTTTCTAGGCACAGTAAGTGTGGTGCTTGCATTCCTGCTAACCTGTGCACCCATAGCTGCAATCTGTCATCATAATGCAGATAAACCCCATTTCCATCATGCAAAATAAAACTTTTCCCTCTTTAGGGAAGGATTCAACACCTCCATCCTTATTCCTTAAAGGAGCTAATGTCAATGAACCCAACACATAATATCCCATCACATATCTGCTTTAACCAAAGTAGATCAAGTCCTTAACAAATACAGAAGCATAAAAAAAAAATTCCCCTTAATTTAATTTACAGCTTTTAAAAGCAACCCCAAAGCCTCCTGGCTGAGTGGTTTTGGTTGCAAATCTCCTGCCCAGCAAACCACCAGGGCCAGCTTTCCCCTGGGCTGCTCGCTGCAAGTCATCAGCACTGGAACCATCCCTCAACCAGCTCCTTTTAGGTGAGAGATCTGGCTTTAAGGCCATGATTTCTGTAGAAAACAACCATTACAGGGTAAGGGTTTCTAAAGGAACAGCAAAGCCTCCTTGGGAACTATTTTCACTTGCAGAAGCATTGCATGTTCACCAGGGAAAACCTGCTCACCAGAGACTTTGGTTTGTACACATTTCTTAAATTCATTTTAAAAGCCAATGATTCTCCCAGCTCTGGTGGTCAGTTTGTTGTTAAAACATGAAAAAATATTTCCTTGTCATGTGCCAGGGCCAAGACCCCTCTGAGTTTGCTTAAAAGGTTCCCCATGTGGCATATGGACCTTCTCCCTGCCAAACAGGGAAAGCTTTATGCTTGGCAAAAGCATCATTTTTCCACCAGAAAATAGAGGAAAGATGCTCTGGGGACAGGAAAATAACCCCACTGAGCCACTGGAAGTATCAGGAGGAGCATAAAAGGGAGCCTGATGAACCCAATAGTCACTAAACTGAAGGGAAATAATCAGGCTGGGATTTAGGGTGTCCACTCCAAGAGGGCTCCACGTGCCCTTCAGCCCCTGCATGAGTCTCTCCCGTTGCCCAGGGCTATGGAGATCAGGTGGGGCATCTTCATGCCCAGGAGAGGCTACTGAAGGCCACCTGAAACTATTTAAAAATCCCATTCCACTCCAACACAGTCAGGGTTACACATCACACCTGCAGTCCCACCATGGATATGGTTGAGGTGCCAAGGAAAAGAACTGCCCAGGTCCATAGTGAGCACAGTGGTGGGCACAGCAATGGCAGAAGTATGGAAAACCCTGAGGATATTTCCTAACTTGTCAAAACCAATGGCTTTGTGCTCTCCATCACTCACAGACACCAAGGTCACCAAACATTCTCCCAGTCCTAAACTCAAAAGAACCTGACTCGAACCTTCCCCTGGAAGGCATCTCCCCAGGTTCAGGGGGGTCACTGGTTCTTCTGTGCTCCCCACTCATCACCTTCCCCTCAACTTTCACACAACAGGAGCCAGGCTGGCTTCAGTTTTTTCTGAGAATAATTCTGGTTTGGGGCATTTTCTTCTCTGCTGAAGCCTGGTTACATAAACTGCTGTGCACGTGTGTCCTTACATCACCCAGTAGAGAAAACAGCTCCAAAAGAAACCCAAAGGAAAGAGGACAAGCTGGATTTGATAATAAAATTTCTTTTTTGGGGGGGGGGGTCATCTGAAATCTTTTGGAAATCTTCAGTTGCTTTTCCATTTGCCCTATTTGTGTTTCTCCATTCTGTGGTGCCTTTTTCTAGGGAAGGAAATCACATTTTGGGAAAATATCTTATTGTGAAGTGATGGTTGAAAGCAGGATGGAGACACTTGTCCACACAGACAGCTGGAGCTCATGTTCCTGCTTCACACCACACATGAATGGAAATACAACAAGACCAGAGTTCAAAAGTGGTGACTTGAAACCCCTGGATTCAAAAATGATGGGAGGACTCAGCTCCCCCTCAGCTCCCCCACCTGGGACAGCCAGGAATGGAAAGTTCAATCCTGAGCAGATCCCCCAGACCTTCCCTCAGGGATGGAGACAATTTATTATGAGGAGAAGCAAAGAGCTCTTGGAGGTGCCTGGTTCTCTCCAGGTGAGAAAGACAACTCTGGGTCAAGAGACCAGGCTTCAGCTCTTAGACATGGGATCACCTGGAGTGAGATGAGATGAGATGAGATGAGATGAGATGAGATGAGATGAGATGAGATGAGATGAGATGAATCCCATGCAGATGGTGATGTGATGCCAAAGGAATTTTTGTAGGAGGACACAGTGACTTGATTCCTAGTGGATTTTTGTGGGGTTTGTGCCTTTTCCTTCCTTAAACCTATTCATTATCCCAAACTACATCAAAGGAGGAGCAGTTGGATTTGACCACCAAGGAATAATGGGTTGAAGGTAGAATATAGCAAGTTCCAGCTCAACCTGAGGAGAAACTTCCTGACTGGGAGGGTGAGGGAGCCCTGGCCCAGGCTGCCCAGAGAGGTTGTGGAGTCTCCTTCTCTGGAGCCTTTCCAACCCCCCTGGATGTGTTCCTGGGTGCCCTGCCCTGGGGGATCCTGCTGGGGCAGGGGGTTGGATGGGATGAGCTCCAGAGGTCCCTCCCAACCCCTGACATTCTCAGATTCTATAAAGCCCAGTGAGCATCACCCAGTGCCCCCAGTTCCCCCAGTTCCCAGAAGGAACAAACCCTCTGGGCACTGCAGCAATATAAATAAAGCACAGTAAGCCAGGAGCTGTCAGTGCCCAAGGGCAGGGGAGCCAACAGTGACCTCCAGGGACAATAAAAACCATCCTAGAAACTCTCCTTCCTCCCCACCATCCCTTTGCTGGGAGAAGCCTGGCTTCTCCTTAGCCCCTCCACCAAGAAGCAATCCAAAAGTTGTCCAAATGGAAAGCTGGAACCCCCCACCCCTGGCAGATCTGTTCTGCTCTCTCAGAAAATACTCTGGGAATAACCTTGGCAGCAATAAAAGATGAGGAATTCCAGTGCACAGCCTTGTGCTCCAGCTCAGCACCAGTCAAGGAGAACTTTTTACCCACCAAAAAAACGTTTCCTGGAGAACCTCACTGCTTCTCACATCAGTAATGCACCAGACACCCACAGAAGCACATTTGGTTCATTCTCAGCTGCAAAGTAATTCGGCTTAGAGCAAAAACCAGATTTAAGTGACTGAAACCAAGTCCCAGCTCCACACAGAGCACCAGCAACTAACCTACCCCTTCCAAACCAACCAGTTTTTTCTCTTTGATATTAAAAGCTCAGAGAAAGGCCAAGTTCTTGTCACATTTAAAAAACCTTGTAGCAGGAGAACTCTGTCACACCTGAACTGCAGGTGATTTACTGTCATTTTTTAATAAACCCCTGAAAAAGTAGAAAGAGCGAAGTGCCACCCACTTTATCAAATCTCCAACCCAGAAAGGCTGCACCACACCATTCCCAAAGCCCATCTGTTGGGAAAGCCACCACACAAACCCCCCCATCAGACCCAGAGGGACAATTTCCCACATTTCCTCTGCTATCCCAAGGCTCCTGCCTGGGGTCTGATCCCCCCATCCCTCATCCCGGGAAGGCACCTCGTGGCTCCACGGCTCCTCAGAGCATCTGCAGGGCAGGGTACCAGGAGTTTGGGCCAGGTTGGAGCTGTCTGGCAGGTAGGGGCAGGATGGTGCTGGGAAGGCCACTGACCCTTGTGAAATTTATTCAGACAGGCGGCGTTGCAGAAGGAACGGATGGATCCTGGCTCCCAGCAGCCCCTGCCCTTCATCCCAACAGCTCCTGGCGCAGAGGCTGTGTGCTACATGGCTGAGAGCTTCAGGTTAAAGGGGAAGAAAGGGAAGGAGAAAAAAAAAAAAAAAAAAAAAAAAAGAAGAAAAAAGTCAAAGAAATCAAGGACAAGGTCCTCAGGCAGCTGTCAGCCCAACGTGCCACATTTCACATCAGAGATTCTGGCCACATGCTGCTCCGGAGCTCAGCTCCCAGCAACCATCAAACCAGCCTCTTACCAGCATGCATCACGGAGCAAGGCTTAACTCCATCCATGCCAGGAGCAGGGAGCAGCCTGGCCAAAAACTAAAAAAAAGGAAAAAAAACCCCAAAAACTAAACTGACCCAAGAGCCCCGGGAGGGGAGGTTTGGCTGGAGCTGTCCCCAGAGCCCTGCAGAAGGGGCTGCTGGATATGCAGGGATGTCATCCAAAGGGATGCTGGTTTTAGGGAGAAGGAGGATGTCATTTGGAAGCTTGTCCCTTTAAGTGCTGCAGGAGGTTATTTTTAGGACATTTGCTTAAAATATACATCAGAATTTTTATTTTTTTTCATTTTTATCATTCTCCATTTCACTCACGCAGCCACATTTCCCAGTCCCTCCAGCAGCTCAACACCACAAAACCCCCTGAGCTTTCACCACCACACATGATGGCTGTTTCCTCACCCCTCCATTGGGGGACAATTGGATTTTCCCAGCTTTTCCTACTTTGACCAATCTCAGGGGAAACAAGCAAGGCCAGAGGAAAAAAATGCAGCATAAATCACAATTCAGGGGGAGAGGAGCAGCTGCAGCCAAACTGTTCCTGCCTGCCAGGCAGCTGAGCACCCTGGAACAGCTCAGGGAGCTGGAGAAGTATTTACAAGTATTAATAGTTCAGATTTTAGTTTTCTCCCCATTTCAGTGGATTGGAAGGGTTTTATAGCAACAAAGGAAAGGCTTATAATCCATTTTTCAGTTTGCAGCCATGCTGTTGTATACAGATTTTTTTAAAAATAAATTAATTTTTTTTTTTTTTTTTAAATGGCAGGGACTCTGTAAGCATCCTGTGTGGAAAAAGGACAGATTCTGGAAAATCAAGCTATGGCCACATAGTCAAGGCAGGGAAAACTAATGCATGGGCATGCAGGAATTTTATTAACTTCTGTGCATCCTCCTCTAGGTAAGAACCAGCAGTTTTTCAAGGGAAAAATCCACATGATCACCCCAAGAAAAGCAATTTCTGAGTGGAGGGGAAGGCCGGGATGGGATTTAGCTCAAAATGAGCATCTCAGTTCCTATTATCAGATCAAAAAGCCAGATGGAGCCAGGATCTGTGTTTTGACACCAAGCTGGGAGCCAGGGTGTCCCCTCCCCTTCCTGCTTGGTTGTAACACTGAAAAGTTGTAAATTCAAATTTGTGCTTCCAAAATTCCATCCTGAGCTTTCCAGAGCTCCTTTTCCTCACCCTGGGGCCCTGAGGGGACTTCAATCCATGCAGAGGGGACTGTCCTGCCCCAACACACAGGAGGCACAAAAGGGGTCAGAGAAAAACCAAGGAAATTTCAAGCCTTGAGGTGGTAAAAGTTGTAAAAGTTTCACGTGGCAAAACACACCACTAGCCCCTTCTTGCAGGCAGCTCCTGAAAGATGTCAGGGCAGATGAGAAAAAACACCTTAAAAATGTATAATTTTATTATTCATTTATTTATTGAGCATTCAGTTGTTTTCAGTGTGGGTTCAGCTCTGCCTGCCTTGAAATACCATAGAATTACTGTGTGTAACATATAATTATATGAGCATATAATAATATGCTGGATCATAGAATATTGCATTGAAACTTCCTTTCCAGAAATGCCCAAATATTCCAAAACACAAAAAAAAACCAAAAAAAAACCCAAGCAAGCCTCACAGAACCCAGCCCCGTGAATACACCTGGGACTTAAAGAAAGAATCATAGAATCATAGAATCATAGAATTAGCCGGGTTGGAAGGGACCTCAGAGATCATCTAGTCCAACCCTTGACCCACCGGAGCAGTTGCTAGACCATGGCACTGAGTGCCACATCCAGTCTCTTTTTAAGTATCTCCAGGGACGGAGAATCTACCACCTCACCGGGCAGTCCATTCCATAGCCTGATCACCCTCTCCGTGAAGAAATTCTTTCTAATATCTAACCTAAACCTCCCCTGGCACAACTTAAGACTGTGTCCTCTTGTCTTGTTGAAGGTCGTCTGTGAAAAGAGTCCAGTTCCCACCTCGCTACAGCCTCCTTTCAGGGAGTTGTAGACAGCAATGAGGTCTCCCCTGAGCCTCCTCTTCTTCAGGCTGAACAGCCCCAGCTCTCTCAGCCTCTCCTCATAGGGTCTGTGCTCGAGTCCCTTCACCAGCCTGGTTGCCCTCCTTTGGACCTGTTCCAGGACCTCTACATCCTTCTTAAACTGAGGGGCCCAGAACTGGACACAGTACTCGAGGTGTGGCCTCACCAGTGCTGAGTACAGGGGCAGAATCACCTCCCTGGACCTGCTGGTGACGCTGTTTCTGATACATGCCAGGATGCCATTGGCCTTCTTGCCCACCTGGGCACACTGCTGGCTCATGGTCACCTTCCTGTCAATCCAGACTCCCAGGTCCCTTTCTGCCTGGCTGCTCTCCAGCCACTCTGTGCCCAGCCTGTAGCGCTGCAAGTGAAGTTAAATGCATGGAGAATCCCATGAAGGAAAGCACTTCACACAGGTCACAGCAAAAGATTTTCTCTGTATTATCTCCAGTGGTGACACAGGACTAGGAGGGACACTGAGGCCACATCCAGAGGGCCCGTGTGCCACCTCTGCCATCAACTTGACAACCCCTTCCCTGCAAATGCTGCTCCCACATCTTCCTCCTCCAGGACTCAGGGATTTTCTAAGGGATTCTCCATCCCCATAACTCTTGTCCTGCTCCAGACAGAGGCACTGGGGACTGCACATCTCCACACAATATATTCAATATAACACCTGCCTTAAACCAGCCAAAACAAAACTAATATTTTTTTTTCCACAGTCTTTTGCATCCAGCTGTACTGAATTTCATCTTATTGCTACCACACCACTCACCATTTCCAAACCTCTTTTCTTCTACTCCTCCCTTCCAGGAAAAGCCCTTCACTCCATGCCTATGCAGCAAGGAAACTCTCCACATTTTCTAAAGGAAAACCATTCAGCATGAACAAACCTTCTCCTGCCAGCAAGGGAACATTGGGCTTTGTCTCTAATTCTGTGCATCAAAGGAAGGATTATTTAAGTGGTAAAAAAGAAAAAAAAACATCTGTAAAACCTAACAGCACTTTTGCTTCTCTGGGTTTTAGACTTTCTCAGTCCTCTCTGCAAGGAATTCACTTTGTTATAAGCTTATTAAAACCACAAACAGAACCAATTCCTCACCTCTGTGACCCAACTTGGCTGTTTTCTGGCCCATTTCTGCCTCAAAATCATGGAACCCCAGAATCATTAAGGCTGGAAAAGACCTAAATCCAACTGTAACCCATCTGCCACAACCACTCCAGCATCTCCTGAAACCCCACATCTAAAAACCTCTGAAACCCCTCCAGGGAAGGGGATTCCAACCCCTCCCTGGGCCGCCCATCCCAAAGCCCTTTCAGTAAAGAGATTTTTCCTGATATCCAACCTAAACCTCCCTTGGCACAACCATTTCCTCTTGTCCTATATCTTGATCCAGGACACCCCCTCCAGCAGTTTTCTGGCACCCACGAAATGAACCCCAGGGACATCCCAGCTCCAGTGATGCCCCAACTTCCCCTCACCCTGATGTCCCCCTCATCTCCCAGGGGACATCCTGAAGCTCATCCCCCTGACCCTGCAGCCTTGCCAAGGCAGGAACAGGGACAGGAACAGGGACACAATGGATCCTGCTGCCACCCTGAGATTTTTTGCCCCTCTCACCATCCCCACCACCCCATTCCCTCCAGTTTGGGATGGGACAGGATGCCCAACACACCCACAGGTGTGGGGGGTGGGAATCATCCCTACAGCTGACACTCAGCATCACAGCCACTTCAGGAAAAGTCCATTTTGCTGATAATTTGGTTAATTGAAAGGAAAGGAAAAGCCACACTCCAGAGTCCCCCAAAATAAACCCCCCACACACCAGCCCTGATGGCAGGGGCTGGGGGGAGCAGGCACCCAGGTCCCTTTTTTTGCCCCTGTACTCAGCTCTGGTGAGGCCACACCTCGAGTCCTGTGTCCAGTTCTGGGCCCCTCAGATCAGGAAGGAGATTGAGGTGCTGGAGCAGGTCCAAAGGAGGGCAACCAGGATGGTGAAGGGACTCGAGCACAGGTCCTATGAGGAGAGGCTGAGGGAGCTGGGGGTGTTCAGCCTAAAGAGGAGGCTCAGGGGAGACCTCATCACTCTCTACAACTCCCTGAAAGGAGGTTGGAGCCAGGGGGGGGTTGGGCTCTTTTCCCAGGCAACTCTCAGCAAGACAAGAGGGCAGGGTCTCAAGTTGTGCCAGGGGAGGTTTAGGTTGGAGATTAGAAAGAATTTCTTTCTGGAGAGGGTGATCAGACATTGGAATGGGCTGCCCAGGGAAGTAGTGGATTCTCCGTGTCTGGAGATATTTCAAAAGAGCCTGGATGTGGCACTCAGTGCCATGATCTAGCAACCGCAATGGTGGTTCAAGGGTTGGACTTGATGATCTCTGAGGTCCCTTCCAACCCAGCCAATTCTATGATTCTATTCCCTGGGGATGGGTGCAAGGAGAGCAACATCCCCCACTAATACTCAGTATTTCAAAGCCTCTCCCCACATCCCCTTTGGCTGGATTTACATCCTGGATTTACAGCTGGATTTACTTTTCCCCAGTGGCAGTCCCAGCTCAGCAGACATCTCCATGGAGTGAGTCCCCTCAGCTCCATCTCAGCCCCCATGGATCAATTTTAATTTTTTTTTACAAAAAAAACCTGTTGGCTCAAGGAATCCAGAGCTGAAACTTCCCCCTCCTTCCAAGACAAAATGCCCTTTGGGAAAGCCACACTCCTGACTCCATCCCCAGCCACGCAGAAGACAACAGCACAACTGAAACCCATAAATAGTGGGAATCTTCTTCCTTGATTAAGCAGAATATCTGGACAGCAGCAGGAAAACAAGACCTGCAGGGTTTCAAACCCACCTCCCCTCTCTTTATCTGCAAAATTCTCAAACCAGGGACACCCAAAAGCCAAACCACGTTCCACGGCCAAGGTCATGCAGAAAGGTTCTCTCCAGAGACACAGATGCCTGAAGGTTTTATTTATTATTTATTTTATTTATGTAATTAATTTATTATCTACTTATTAGCTTTGCTCCTGCAAAAAATGTCCTTCTCTGAAAAAAAAACCAAAAAACCACCCAAAAAAATCAAAGAACAAAAAACCCCCAAATATAAAGAGAAAAACCAAAAGCAGAAAAAACAAAACCCAAAAAACCAAAACCAGAAAAACAGAAAAACCAAACCAAACAAAAAACAAACAAACAAAACAAACAGAAAAAAACCACCAAAAGAGAAAAAAAAAAAAACCACAACATTTTATGCAACATTTTATCTGTATTTGCTGAGCTGGACTCAGCTCTTTGCTGCCATCAGGGGACACAGGACCAGTTTGCACTGAGAGCTTCAAGGGATCTCAAAGGGCAGGGCAGAGCTGCCACCAAATCCACCAAAATGATTTTAAAAAAAAAAAAAACAAACCACCAAGTTTGAGCTATTACATTGCCTTTTATCCTTTATAAGGTCAAAACCTAAGAAAAGAAAAAAATGAAGTGTTTTGGCTTGATATGATGCATGTCCTAAAATCCAGAGCTTCCAAACTGTCCCACACCTGACAGTGCCACCAGGGAAACACAGATTCAATACAACTTGGGGTGTTTGATCAATCATTTATTGCTCTTTGCTCTTAAATCTCATTGCAGGGAAACACATTTTGCTATTAAACCAGATAAAGACTGAATAAAACCCCTTTAATTCCCCTCTTTTTTTTTTTTTTGGCAATCTGACCCCTCGTTAATTCAGACCTGCAAATTACACCCATCCTGTCATTTTTCATGACATGTCCATGCAATGCCTCTTCTTACCTCATTGCAATTATTTCCCCAAGCAGCACATCATCAAGCCTCAGGGATATTAAAATTAAGTATTAAATAATCCTTGGTTAAAAAAAATAAATACAAATCAAGGGATGAGATCACTGGGGACTGATGGATGGTCTGGAATGACACACGTAATGTATCAGCCCTCTGAGCCCAATGTTTTGGGGCTGCTTCAGGTAAAAAATCTGCATTTTTTTTCTCCAGATTTCCACTGAACTGATTCCCTACTCTGCTGCTGGTGGGAGAATGGAAATCTAAATTCACCTGGAATGGCCCCAAGCTCCCCAGGCCCAGCATTGCCACCATCAATCACAGAACCACAAATATTTGGGTGGGAAGGGACCTGAAAGATCACCCAGCCCTGATTTAAATAACCCAGCTTTGATGGTAACTTCTCATCTCCACATCCCAGAGGATGTCCAGAGGTTCAGTGTAGGAGCCTCTGGTCCATGCTAGGTCAGGAAGCCCATATCCAAACTTTTCATAGCCCTGGTCATGACCTTCTCAGAAAATCCTTCATACAAGCACTGCCATTCTCCAAAAGCAGAAAAAATTGGTCTTGATAATTCCCCTTTCATTCAGAGGCTGAGGAAGGAGCAGAGGGAATAAGGCACCCTGAGATGAGCAGCCTCAGAGCAACACAAATCACCTGCAGAAGCACATAAATAAATATCCTGCTCATAAATAAATATCCTGGTCATAAATAAATGTCCTTGGTTAGTGGCCAGGGGTGGCTGGAAAACCCTCTCAGCCTCCTTGGGTCTCTCTGATCAATAACCTCAGGGCTGGTGCTTCTGTTCCCCAACATTTCTAATCCCAGATGTTTGAGGGGACCCCAGAAAAAAAAAAAAAAAAAAAAAAAAAAAAAAAAAAAAAAAAAAAAAAAGACCTTTTTTCAACAGGAAAGGGATTTTCTCACCTTGAGGGGAAACCAAACAGTATTGGCTAAACTCAGCTTTAGCTGTCAGTATTTAATTGCTAACTGGCACTAATGAGAATCAGCAAGCAATTAGCAGCCAGATGGAAGGAGTCTTCCTGGGGAGGTCCTTGGCTTCCAGAGATGGAAGGAGTCTCCTTCTGTCACCTCTAGCAAAGCCTGTTTCCATTTAATGACTTTCAAGCCTGAGCCCAGATGCTGTCCCAGACCCAGGACCACCCAAAGCCTCGCTCAGAGGCTCACAGAAGTTTTAGGGGAGAGCTGAGCCCATTCCTGAGCTGTCACCAGAGTCAGCACTGGGCCACAAGTGAGGGAACTGCACGAGTACAAGCACGAAAGGACCACACAGAGCACATGGGACTGAGAGACACCCAACTATGGAAATTAAAGGCCCCAAAGTTGCTTTTATTCAGCACCATTTCCAGAGAGGACTTTGCTGCAAGGGGCCTTAAGAAAAACAAGGCAGCTCCCATCCTCCCCCCCCCACCATCACTCCTAGGACAACATGCTCCAGGGCTCCTGGATGGGGCAGAGGTGGCTTAGTTCAGCACCACCATAAAAATGAGGAATAACAAACACCATGAGCTCCTCACTGTAGTGAAATGAGGCAACCAGGTGCTACTAATTGCCAGGTAGTGAGCATGAGCTTGTGTCAAGCCCACCTGTGCCTGATTAGGGTGGGCCCCTGCATGAGCAGGACCAGGGGGCCAATAAAAGGTGAGGCCTGAGACACAAACTCAGCTCAGTCCTGAGCAGGTCTGCAGAGAGGTCAGTCACTGTATGACCTTCATTGCGCCACCAGCGCTCATCACTCTCAGACCCAGTACTGCAATGCCAAGGCCCCGGGTTCTGAGACTCCTCAGAGCCTCACCCTGAGGGCAATGAGCACTAGTGGTGCAATGAAGGTACTACAGTGCTCTGAGAGTGACTGACCTCTCTGCAGGCGTGCTCAGGACTGAGCTGAGCTTGTGTCTCAGGACTCACCTTTT
The DNA here is from genome assembly GCF_003957555.1 of Calypte anna. Classification (NCBI taxonomy): domain Eukaryota; kingdom Metazoa; phylum Chordata; class Aves; order Apodiformes; family Trochilidae; genus Calypte; species Calypte anna. Next base: position 11,434,064 of record NC_044261.1, read on the forward strand.
ATTGGCCCCCTGGTCCTGCTCATGCGCAGTTGGGGCCCACCCTAATTAGGCACAGGTGGGCTTGACACAAGCTCATGGCCACTCCCTGGCAATTAGTGGCACCTGGTTGCCTCATTTCACTACACCTCACCAGCACCTGGTTGCCTCATTTCACTACACCTCACCAACCCCACTGTAACAGCACAGAATCATCAGAGTTGGAAGGGACCTCCAGAGATCACCCTGTCCAACTCTCCCACTAAAGCAGGATCACCCAGAGCACATCACCCAGGACTGCATCCAGGGGGGTTTCCAATATCTCCAGAGAAGGGGACTCCACACCCTCCCTGAAGCCAGGTTTTGTCATCCTCAGAGTAAAAATACTTTTTCCTAGGTTTAGAACTTCCTATGTCCCAGCTCGTGCCCATTGCCCCTTGTCCTGTCACTGGGAAGTACTGGGAAATCTGGCTCCATCTGCCTTGCACTCACCCTTTTGTTACTTGTAGGCATTGCCAAGGTCTCTCCTCAACCTCGTCTTCTCCAGATTCCCAACTTTCTCAGCCTTTCCTCATTAAGAGAGATGCTCCAATTCTCCCATTAGCTTTGTTGCTGGACCTTCTCTAGTAGTTCCCTGTCTCTCTTGAAGCAGGTGGTCCTACCTGCAAGCCTTTCACCTGGATTGAGACCCTGAATATTCTCATGGACAACCCAAGGCACTGCCAAGGGACCACCAGGCTCAGGGATGTCCAGCTGGACCATCCAGATGGTCCTGGGCTGCCTCTTCCTCAAGTCAGGAAACCAGTTCATCCAGGAGCTCATCCATCCTACAGCTGGAAAGCAGAGGAAAGGAGCAATTTGTTTTGGTCTTTTTTTTCCCTTCCTTTTTCAAAGCAAGACATGGATCCTCCAGCACCTTTTGTTTGCACTGCTTCCTACCACAATGCTCCGTGGGGAAAGGGAGCAGGAAAAGGTTTCTCTGGGTCATGGCTCCCCAGGTTCAAGCAGAAGAGGCAGGGAAGGAAAAAGCCACTTGCTGAGCTGACTGAAAATGAAGGAGCTACAAAAGGGAGCAGGAGGAGAGGAGGCTGACACAGCACCACTGAAAACACCCCCCTGGTTCTGCAGTCACAGGGGTGGCAAGCAGCACCATCCCATCCAGAGACACTCAAATGTAGATAAACAGAGATAAAACACCCAGCTGCTCCCCACAGAGCCTGTGGTCTGGGTGGAACAGACTTAGGCAGGAGATCTCCTACAAACCTCCACATGGGACATGCAGGTAACGCTGTGGCAAACACCCCTGGGATGGGCAGGATTGTCTGGCTCCATCTCACCCTCCCTAGCAATGAGCTGCACACCTCGGGGGGGGGAAATCCTGCCAGTATCTGCTAGGAATCAAGTCCAAGCAGCACCAGTTCTGAGGACAGGAACCAAGTGCCCAGAGGCTTTGGTTCTGGGGCAGTGACCAGCTCTGAAACAGAGAATAACCAACCTCCAGCTGCCTTCACAAAGGGGAAGGATAAACCTACCCCTACAGCTTGGAAACCTCCTCCTGCACCCCCAAGGAGCCTATTTAGGCAGTCTAACAGCTGCTCTACCTCCTCCATCCTCTCCCTAAGTCAGTGGCAACATCTTCTGCCATCAGGTCCTTCTCTTTTCCACCTTGGTGCTGCTGCTCACTCCTCTGCTTGCATCAGAACCTTCCCTGTGCAGCCCCTCCACATCCTCACTCGTGTCAGAAGCTGAGTGATTACCCATGCCCAGTGTGCCAAGTCACTGCTGTGCTCCAGGGCTGCTAAATATAACACCTATTGCTTCCCTCAAGGAGGATCCATCAGCAATTTCTGCTCTTATCAGTACACAGAGGGAAGAATCAGAAACTGGATTTTTATCATCCTGTCATCCTTCCATTCCTCCTTGTTTTCCCTTAATAACCTGTCCAGCTCATCTGTAAATGAATATTTAAGTCTGAAGTGAAGAGGTTACTTCCCAAGGGAGTACTTCTTCCTGAAATGATTTTTTAAAATCAGGAAGGTGCCTTAAAGTTGAATTTTTACTTGAAGCTACAAATGGAATAACCGAGGTTGAAACCCATCCTTATTCATCTCCATCACCAGCATCCCTGCCAAGGTAATGTTATTACAGCACCAGGAGAAGTCGTTTGACAGGGAAAAAAGCAGGTTTGGGGGCTACACTCAGCTTTGGAGAACTCTGCATCCCATACTGTGTCTCTGCACTTGTCCCAGGGCCAGGGACCCACAGGAACTTCGGGTGCTGTAGGTTGCCACCTCCTTCCACTGCAGCATGGTGGGCAGCATGACTTTGGTGGGCATCACCCCCTCTGTCACATTACAAACAGAAAGTAAGCCCCAGGCTTTGCTTCACTCCCCAAGGATGTTCCTCCTCTTTTTCAGTGACCAGCAAGGTAAAAGATGTGGATCCAGGGCAAGACCACCAGAGCCACACTGCTCCGACAGGGAATGGGCTGCCCCTCTTTGGATTGCAAGAGCTCCACAGCCACCAGAAGTAACAGAAACTGGGGGCTCAGTGTCCCCTCTAGCTCCTGGGTATGGCTGAGAGACCCTCACTCAACTGTTTGCCTCCCTCCAGCCCTTCTCCATTGAAGTCTGTCCACAGCCTTGCTCCCAGTGATTATCCAGCTGCTCCAGAAACACTCAGATCATCCTGGATGTGGCAGAATAGAAAGGGAGGGCTCCAGCAAAAGGCATCCCACCCACCCAACACTGCCACCTGAAGGGCTGAGACCCCCAGCAGATCCTTCTCTCCTGCTTCCCAAGTGGCTCTCCATAAATCCCACCCCTTACTGATGGAGCAAGTGGAGGAGGCTCTGAGTTACCAGGCAAGAGAGAGCTTTGAAGATTAAGTTCCACTAAGGGCAGAATAAAACTGCCACTCAACCCTCTCAAAGCTGCTCTTCACTTCCTTAATTTTAACTTAAAAGACTCTTTAAGAGGAATCCCACATCTCCCAGGTTGCATCCAAGGAAATCCAGCATCTGCTGGCAGCAAATCCCACCTGGGCAGCAGCAGGAGGAGCTGCAGGAGCACAAAGCACCACAAGATGCCAGCAAAGCAGAGATGAGCCCTGTCCACCCCAACCTCCCCGTGGTGCAGGGAAAGATTTGGGGTCTCCATGAGGCTTCCTGGGCTGTAATGCTGGGGAGAGGAGCAGCAGAAGACTCTTGTGTCCCATTGGAGAGGGTTCAAGCAGGGTTTGGCTATTAAATCCCCCTCTTGCAAGTCCTCCTTAAGAAGCCAGCTGCAAAGTCAGGTGTAGGTGAGCATCTTCCAAATCCCAGGCTCCCTGATCATCCAAGGCTTGGGGCTTTGGTGGCACACCCTGCTGGATCCAGGGCTTGGTGGAAGGAATTTGCCAGGAGAGGGCAGCCTGCATCACTTGGGCTGGGAGCAAACCACCCCCAGCAGAGCTTCCTGGCAGCCAGGGGATGCTCAGGAGTCAAGTGCCACCCATGGGAAGAGGTTTGAGAAAACCAAGCACAGGTGGAAAAAGTCTTTTCTGAGGAGTTTCTCATTCCCCCAGAGCCAAGCAGAGCATTTGGCAGCACTGGGTGAAGCATCTGCAGGTTCCTAAATAATAATCATGCACTTGGATGTCCCCTGTACTGTGTCCTGAGGGATGCTGGATATCCCATGGACACAGGAAGCCACACATGACCCTGATGCCACCAAGCTGGGAGTCCCACCAACTCACCAGCCTCTGAACAGAGAACAAACCCATAGCATCCAGCCTGAAAAAATACAAATTATTTTAGTGGCAGGACTCCGTGGGCCCTGCAGGGGTGGCAAAGGCCATTTGTACCCCACCTCAAGCTCAAATCCAAGTCTCAGTTCTGTGGCTGAGGCCCTAAAAGCCTTTCCTTCCATCCAGCCCTCAGCATAAAACAGCTCTGCCACCACAGATACCTTCAGGCTCTGTGAAGGCATCAGCTTCCATTTAATGGCTTGTTTCTAATTAGTAAGAATTGTTATTCTTTTCCGAGTTGAAAATTGATTTTCCTCCAACAATCTTTTTTCTGTGACAGTTTAAAAAAAACAAAAAATAAAAAATAAAAAAACCCAACCAAAACACACACTTGGGAATTTTAAATGCCTAAAAATAAAACCTGAAATACACTGAACTAATTTCATGAGCTGGAAATGCTTCCAACCATACAAAAAAAAAAAAAAACATGTTACATTATTTAAATAGGTTATTAAAAAATACTTACAGGTGAAGCTTGCTTATAAAATTTAAGTCATAATCACCTGTTGCCAGCATTTTGCAAGAGGTCAAGGTGCAAGTGAGAGGCAGGATGTGTGAGCAGCTCCTGCTCCATGCACTGGCATCCCCAGGGGGAAAACTCACCATGGAACCACAGCTCTGGAGATGTGCTGAGCAGAACAGAAGAGCTGGGATATCTCCTGATGGGATCCCAGCATCTCCAGAGGTGCTGATGGAGCTGCCACTGAGCTGGGGTGCTGGAGGTGAGTGGTACCCAGGGCAAAGCCCCCCCAGCTGCCTCCTGCCACCATTCCTTGAAAAATCAAGTGCAACCCCCCACCAGAGCAGGATCACCCTGTGGGAACACATCCAGGTGGGTTTGAATGTTTCCAGAGAAGGAAATTCCACAACCTCCCTGGGCAGCCTGGGACAGAACCTCTCATGGTCCAGCTTGCACCCATTACCCTTTATCCTATCACTGGGCATCACTGGGAAGATCCTGGCTCCAGATTCTTCACACCCCACAAGGGTTCACACAAGCTGCTGGTGGTCATGAACACCAAGCACCCAGACCCAGAAGTACAACAAGGTAAAACCCAAGCCAGGCAAGAACAGTAAAATCAGCAGTCCAGCAGCAAGGGAGCACCCATCTTCAGTTGTATCCCAGCTCCAATTAAGAAGTTAGCAAAACAAAACAAAAAACCAAAAAAAAAATCCAAGCTAATATCAGCAGGCTCAGCAGAGAAGTAATGACACAAATCATCCTTCCCACTTCTGCCACCCCCAGAGGGAGTTTTAAGATCCCAGGGAATCCACACTGAATGCCTGGCAGGAGCCAAGGAGGGACCTGCCTGCAGGGACAAGATCTCCTGCACCCACTCTCTAAAGGATAAACCCTAGAGTGGGATCAGGGCAAAAAAATGCACCTGGAGAAGCCCTGGCAGAAGGGGCAGCACTGATTGCCACGGGCACTGTGTGCTCTGCTGGCCCAGATGCTGCCCAGCCAAAGCCCTGCCTCAGCAGAGATGCTGCTGGTGCAAGGCAAGGATACACCCAACATCCAACACTCAACACCCATCCAGGCTGCTCCTGTAGCTGGGAGGGTTTGGCCAAAAGGAGCACAGCAGCCCAGAACACTCCAGGGGGGTTCTGATCACTCCCCAGAGTCTGAGGACTGGGCCAAGCACTCAGGAAGAGCATGTGCATCATCTGTATATATTCTGCACATATTCTGTATATCATCCTCCCAGGTCTGCTCTGCACCTGACATCTCATCTTGGCTTTTTCCTTCTCTCCAAAGCACCCCCACAAAAGGTGATGAAGCCACAGAGAGCCCCCTCCTCACCAGTCAGGCTGGAGATTCCTTTGTAAAGGCAGCAGAAACACCAGGCCTGACCTGGAAGCCAAATTCTTGGGACACCAGCTCCTCCTGAGTCCATCAGAGCAGGGACAGCCACCCAAAGAGCCACCAAATTCACCTCCAGCTCCACATGGCACAGTGCCACCCAGCCCTTGGTCACCTCTGCCAGGGGTTGGCTTGCTCCATACTGGGGAAGATGATGGAAACTGGCCACTGAGGGGACATTTTACTAAAATGAAGCCAGAACTATTTCAAAATAGCTGAAAGGCATGCAAGTTATGAAGGCAAAGGAGCCCAGGCTGCCATCCCATTCTCAGGACACAGGGTCACCACCTTGGAAGGACAAAGGACAAGGCAAGAATTTACCATGAGTTTACAGAACAGGAGAAAAAGGAGCAAAGTAAAGGGCAAAAAAAAAAAAGGAAAAAAAAAGAAAAAAAAAGAAAAGAAAAGAAAAGAAAAGAAAAGAAAAGAAAAGAAAAGAAAAGAAAAGAAAAGAAAAGAAAAGAAAAGAAAAGAAAAGAAAAAGAAAAGAAAAGAAAAGAAAAGAAAAGAAAAGAAAAGAAAAGAAAAGAAAAGAAAGAAGAAAAAAAGGGGGGGGGGAAAGAAAAGAAAAAAAAAAAAAAAGCACAAGACTTTACACAGGCAAATCCCTCCCCTGTTAGTTCAGAGCAGTCCTGTACCCTGGTATGAACAGAAAGACACCAGCCTGGGTTGGGGACCTAAGAGGGACAATGTCAACTCATTTCTGCAGCCTTTGAGGAAGGCAGAGAAGGCAGCAAGGAAAAGGACAGGGAGCAGGAGCTGCAGCTGCATCCCCAGCCCCAAGATGAGACCTGGGCAGGAGCCAAACCTTCATCTCCTGCTCCTCCCAGGGCACCAGAGCCAGCAGCCTCCCAGGGAAAGCCCTTCCTGCAGGAAGCCTTTGCCAAAGGGGGAGAATTTGCTTCTCCAGGTGGAAAGGGTTGGTGGTTCTCTGTAGGCAGAGGAGAGGAGGTGGGCTCAGGGTTGTCACCTCCCAGCAGAAGGGAAGCAGGTGGAACCCCTGTTTTTCCCTTGCAAATGCATCTCCTGATGGAGGCAGGCAAAGCCCCAGCCCTCTGCTTCCCACTCCAACACCAAAGAGCCCTGAGGACCAAGCCAGCCACAGCCAAACCCTCATTCAAAAGGATCAGAAAAGGAAAAAAAAAAAAAAAATCAACATTTTTACTACAAACCCCAGCGGGTGCCTCCCTTTGAGCCACTGCTCAAGTCCAGCCAGGGACCAAAGCCCAAGGGATCAGGCAAATAATCCCCCCCACAATGGGCACAGGATTGGACCCGAGCTGCAGCCAGGCACATTCTGCTCTTCCTGGGTTTCAGCACTTCCATGGCATTAATTCCAGAGGCAGAAAGCAGCCCTGCTCTGGTCACTGCCTGCCAGGCTCTTCCCAGGGATTAACCCAGAGGAAATGCTCCTTGTTGCCTTTGAAAGCTCAAAACAACATAAAGCCAAATGTTACCCACTGCATGCAAAATACAGGACCCTTCCAAAGCTGCTTCAAATCCCAGGGAAGTGGGAGTTTTCATTCTCCAGGGAAATAATTAAACAGGAGTGAAGGTTCCCTGATTGCACTGATTTTTTTTTTCTTTGCAGTCACAAAGAACCTTGATAAATCCTGTTGACAAAAAGGAAAAAAAAAAAAAAAAGTGGGGAAGTGACAAAATCAAATGGAAGCAAAAAAAAAAAAAAAAGCCACTAAGACAAAGGAAACATTTATTTACATGCAGCTGAAAAACATGAAATGATGGAAATAACTCTTGCCTTCACAGCCAGCCAATAGTGGTGATTTGTCCTGAGTGCAGGGTGAGAGGTCAAGAAATAATGAGAAAGAAAAACCAGATTTTATAGAAACACAGAAGGTGGGTATGGAAGAGAAATAAAACTGTCACACCACACACACTGCTCTGAAAACCAAAAGATTTGTAGCAAATACAAACATTGCAAAGCTCAACGTTCTGTCCCCCTTGTTCCTTGACACTTACACATCCAAGGGATAACCCCCAGTCTAAATATTCCTCCTTCTCCCACTTTTTCTGGTGAAGGTTTTGCTTTTCAGCTTGCCAGGGGAGGTCCCTGTTGCTGCCATGGGCTCCTTCAGCCCCCAAACTTTACCCAGGCTCCAGCTCCTGCAGCCACCATGCAGGGACCAGGAAAGACTTTTCATCATCATCATCATCATGTTTCTCTCTGCCCAACTCTCCAGCCTGTCTAAGTCTCTCTGAATGGCAGCACAGCCTTCTGGTGTGTCAGCCACTCCTCCCAGCTTAGTGTCATCAGCAAACTTGCTGAGGGTACACTCTATACCCTCATCCAAGTCGTTGATGAAGATATTGAACAACACCGGTCCCAGTACCGACCCCTGAGGACTCCACTAGTCACACACCTCCAACCAGATTCTGCCCCATTGACTACAACTCTCTGACTCCTTCCTTTCAACCAGTTCCTGATCCACCTCACTACCTGATCACCAAACCCATACTTGATCAACTTATCTACAAGGATGCTGTGAGAGATGGTGTCAAATGCTTTACTGAAATCAAGATAAACCACATCTACCGCTCTTCCTTTTCCTCCCACCAAACTCCTCCTGCAGCAGCTCAGCCAAAAAAGAGCCTTTTCCTTCCCTGCACCCATCCCAGGTCACAACCCTGCCAGCTTGGCAGAGGAAATCAGAGGCTGGAATGGCTCCTGGGGCTCCAGGGAACAAAATATACTTGGAAGCCCCCAGCACCTCAGCCACAGGTGGAGGGGACCCTGCACAAGAGCCACAGTGGCATTAACAGATTGGCAGCTGTAAAAGGAATAAAGGGGTTTATGGCTTCACTGCAGTGTTTGTTTTACACTTTTTTAATTATTATTAAAATAGAAATGTTAAAAAATAAAATAAAAATCAAATATTTCCTTTAAGACCATCATGAAAACAACTTTCCCCACCACATGTTCTGTGTATCACAAACTCAGTGATGTCTCATGGGCCAGCAGCATCTCAGATCTTCACTGTCAGCTGGTGTCCTCGTGTCACACATCCCATTCATTCCTCCTCCTCCTCCTCCTGCCAGAGCATCACCAGCCTGGGAGCTGCAGCCATTCCCAAAGCCCTCACCCCTTCCTTCCCCTGCACAGCAGTCAGGTTTTTATTCATTTCCAGGGTTGCCTAAAGCAGCCTCAGCTCAATGTGGAGTGCACAGGAGCCCCAAACGCCCCAAAAAAGCAGCAAGAGCAGGCAGCAGACTCAGTGCCAGCACATGGCACAGCTCCCCACACCTCCAGCTGGATTTTAGGAGCCCTAAAAACTGCTTCAGGGCTTCCTGCCTCCCAAGAACTGCCTTCCAAGCAGCTCTTCCCTGCTCCCAACCCCTGTTTGCAATGCTACCACCCCCAGCTCTCCCCAAGCACCACCTCGCACCAGAACGTGGGGTTTTCTAAATATAAATATCACTGTGGGGTTTTCTAAATGAGAAGATCACCTTCCCCTTGCCTGTCACCACTCCTGGTGAACAACAAACCCTCTTCCATCACCCCCAGGGAGGAGTGGGAAGCAGCAGCTCCTTTGCTGATTCCAGAGGAGGCTGCAGCATCCCTGCTCCCGTGTTTCATTTGTGCCATTACATAAGGACCATTTTCTGTGTTCCTGTAGAATAAATGATTATCATGGAGCACATCTGGGACAGAACTCCATACAACATAGATTGCACCTGGGGAACGAGGTAAAGATCTGCATCAAATTGAGGGGGGGGAAACATATTGCTTGGCTGATTCTAGCCCAGCAGGCAAGGGGGAAACAGTAACAGAATTATTAGCAAGTAAGAAAAAAGGGGGTTTCCTGGCTTGTGAAACACAGGAGAATCCTAAAGATTCCCCTCCATCCTCCTCCTGTTTGCACTGCCAGGGAGCAGCTGGAGGCTGTGCAGATCCCAGCTCATGTCCATCCACCAGGAGCTCATCAGCTGCAGACATCCAGACAACCCACTTAAGCACTTCCCCCCCATGGGTCTCCCAAAGCCTGCAAACTTCTCCAGCTGAAAAAAACTCCCAGGCTGATGCAACAAGGAGAAGCAATCATTTTGTATTTTTTTTTTCCCAACGTCTGAATTTCCTGAAACATGTCAGGGACATGTTCAGACCCCCATAACCACTTGGATTTCAATACTCAGTGCTTCATGACCCCCCACATTCTGAGCAGACCCCCTCACCTACAGATCCAGCAGATGGGGAAGCCCATGGCCACCTCCTGCACATCCAAGCCCCAAACCTTTGCCCTTTCCTCCCAAATCCCTTTGGTTCCTTTGTGGGAATGGATCTTGCCCCACGCTGGCTGTGGCAAAACAAAGGAAAACATGGAAAGGAGCTGCAGGAGACTGGGATGCCCAGCTCTGGGATGTGGCTTTGCCAGCAAAGCTCAGGGGTGAGATACCTGGCCAGGAATTTGGGGAAACTGGGGGGAAGCAACAATTTGGAGAGTGAGGCAAGGAGGGGTGCAGATGCTTTGCTGTCCCACACTGCCAAGTGAAAAATGTTTTCTGCAAGCAAATCCATTATGGGGGAAGAGGAGGGGAAATAAACAAATGAAAAGGCATCAAGCAGCAAAACTGACATTACCACTAGAACAATTAAAGGGAAAACTGAGAAATAATAATTAGGGATCTTTTTTAATACCACTACACCAGCACTAACAATCCTCCTCCTTTTCCCTTCACACTGCTCAAAGCTCCTGCTCTCCTGCAGTCTACAAACCAGCCCTGTATAAAGCTGGTTTTAATCCCTCCCTGTTTGCTAAGATGAAAACAGCCAATTAAGGCTGTAAGCACAAGCAGACAGCCCAGGCAGTCAAGCCCTGCTATGCCAAACCCCAGATCCACACCAGGCTGGGGTGTTGTTACCAAAGCAAATCCTCCCCCAGGGTGACAAAACCCCAAATCACAGAATCCCAGACTGGTTTGGGCTGGAAGGGACCTTAAAGCTCCCCCAGTGCCACCCCTGCCATGGGCAGGGACACCTCCCACCAGCCCAAGTTGCTCCCAGCCCCATCCAACCTTCAACACTGCCAGGGATGGGGCAGCCACAGCTTCTCTGGGCAACCAGGGGCTCAGCACCCTCACACCAAACCTTTGCTTCCCAACACCTCATCTCCATCTTCCCTCTTCCAGTTTAAAACCCTTCCTCCTCATCCCACCACTCCATGGATTGATATTCAGTGCTGTTGATGGCACAGAGCAGCATCTGCAGGTGTCCCAAAGCTCAAACACAGATCAGGACAGGTCAGATACCACACAGACAACTCAGAGCACATTCCCTGGTCATGCTTTGACACATCTCCATTCTGAAATTCTGGGGACAGTTCAAGCTTCAGTTTCATGTTAATCAGAGTACAACAAAAATGCTCACTCCATCTTTTCCTTAGTCTAAGACCTGACTTCCAGCACTCAGAATCTCAGAGTGGGTTTACTCCAGGCCAGAGGGGTAGCCAGTTTTTTCAGACATTCATGAGGTCTGCAACCAGAAGCCAGGCTTCTTTGTGGAAGAAAACCAAACACTAATCCCCAGAAGAGTTATAAACACTGAAATATTTCTGTTGGTTTAACACCTAAGTGATCCATTACACAACACAGCAGTGAAAATGACACCCCAAGGAGAAGCTGGGGAGCAGGCACAGGGTTTCACATAACACAGCTGTCCCAAATGGACTCTGATAACACACCATGGGGGAGAAGGGGAAATACACAGGGGAAAGAAGGGGAAATACACAGGGAGAGGCACAGCTCAGCTAAAAATAATCTCATTCATCTGTCAAAGTGCCCTGAGCTATGGGTGGATGGCAGGGTGCAGCTCTGGCTGAACTGCTGACCTGCACTTAGTGCCTCTTGCAGCATCCCCCATCCACATGGACCAACCCAAAGCCTCCAGGAGGTAAGCACACAGCTCCTTGTCTTTCAGCAGCAGGATCATTAGTTCCTTTTTCCTGGCTCTCTGCAATTTACAGCCATTACCAGGGGGCTTTTTAGACCTGCTACATGCTGCAGGACCTGAGGAGCAGGCAGTGTTGTTTCAAACCCTTGATGACCCTACAAGACCAGCTGCTCATTTGAACTGTGTATGGAACAGGACCCGCCAAGCTTTCTGCACAATTTAGCAAGCACAGAAGAGCTGCTTTGCAAGGGAAGTTGGAGAAAAAGGATGGAGCTGCATGCCAAGAAACACCCTACCTGACTGGTTGTTCCTCATGCGGATGGCTTTGGCTTTGGCCAGCTCCAAGGCTGTCACCCAGCGTTGTCTCTCCACTTCTGAGTTGGCTTTCAAGTGGTAGGTCCTGCCCCCATTGGAAAGCACAATGTTACAGGAGTCCTCTGTGTCAATGTGAGCTGTGGAGAGGTTGATGGTTCCCCGACACGTGTGAGCCATCTCTGCCTGTGTCCTGAGTGAGAACAGAGGGAAAAGGAGCATCAGAGCCCCTGCTCACAGCTTCTCTCCAAAACACCAATATTCCCCTCCCCATCCCTGAGCAGCAGGGACCCATGGAAACATCCCAAGCAGGCAGTAAGCATGGCAAAGGCACCAGGGCCAGGCAAGCTCTTTGAACAGGGAACCAAGGATGGGCTGCAGCACTTTGAGGTCCCCTGTATGAACATCACCCCCAGCATTGAAGCTGCTGGGTTCATCCCTGCTGTGCTTCTGGTTGCCCTAAAAGTTAAATCACCAGCTGTGCAGCACTGGGCCTTCTCATCTCATTTGTATTGCCCCTTTCCTCTCTTTTCCCTGCTGTCCCACCTCCAGCATCCAGTATTCTGTGGCTTTTTCAGTCTCCCTTCAGACCCTGTCTTTTCTCTAGCAGTGGAAAGACCTCCCATGCAAAGATCTCAAAGATCTCCATTCATAAGGCAAATGAAAGCAGCACAGCCCTTCCCCAGCTGCTAAAACACCTTTGCTACTGACAAAATCGCTCAGTCCTTCCCTAGACTCCCCCAGGTGAGCAGATGGCTCTCTCCAGGCTCAGCTCCCTCCTTCCACCCCACCTGGGCAACCAGGGGCTCAGCACCCTCACACCAAACCATTGCTTCCCAACATCTCCTCTCCATCTCCCCTCTTGCAGCTGGAAACCCTTCCCCCTCATCCCATCCCTCCCTGTCCTTGTCCCAAGTCCCTCCCCAGCTTTCCTGGAGCCCCTTCAGGCACTGGAAGGTGCTCTAAGGTCTCCCCTTCTCTTCTCCAGCCTGAACACCCCCAACTCTCTCCTCCTGGCTCCAGAGGAGAGCTGCTCCAGCCCTCCCAGCAGCTCCAGGGCCTCCTCTGGACTGGCTCCAACACCTCCCTGTCCTTCTGCTAATGGGGACCCCAGAGATGGATGAGATTTACCCCAAGGGAATCTTCAGAGGGGGACAATCCCCTCCCTGGCCCTGCTGCTCACACGGTGGGGATGCAGCCCAGGATGTGGGGGACTTCTGGGCTGCCAAGCCACGTGGATGGCTCCTGGTGAGCTTCTCACCATACATTTCCAAAGCCATCCTCGTGATGCAGAAGGTACTGACACGTTCCAGGAGGGATTCCTCCCCACCTCCAGAGAACTGCTAAAATGATTTTCTCTTCTACACAAAACAAAGGTCTCCAGTGTGACTTCAATCAATCAATTTAAAGTCATACTAATCAGCCCTGTGCTCCCACCCAAGAGCACAGCTTCGGTGCAGCTCTCATTTCTTTAAGCTCCCTTCCCCCCTGCCAATTTGCATGGGAAATCAGTCCCTGTCAGCACCCACACACCAGGCAGGCACCTGACCCATCCCTGAGCCAACAAGCAATCTCCTCTGTCCACACACAGGAAAAAGAAAAAAAAATAAATAATAAAGTGCCCTTCAGAGGCACTGGTGGTCAGATGGAGCTGCTTATTCACTCAAGGATTGCATAACCCGATCCAGGCAGATTTCCTGATTCTCCACTTTCTGCAATAATCTGAGCCCTGCACATATGGGAAAGCACGTGGGCAGAAAAGCAGAAGAGAGGTGAAACGTGGAAAAGAAAGGTGGATGCAGCCCAGGAGCTGGGATGGTTTGTTGTTTTGGCTTTTTTTTTTTTTTGCTGGTCCCTGCCAAAGCTCATCAATGGGATTTGCTTTTGGAAATAGAAAGTTAGAGCTGGGCACGGGGGAGATGCAGAAGGGCTGTGTAAGGAGGGGGGGAAATAAGATATTCCAGATGTTAAAAAGCATGGAGAGCTGGATTAAAGCACCCAACACACCCAGGGGATTGCCCCATCCCTGGCAGTGTTGAAGGTTGGATGGGGCTTGGAGCACCCTGGGCTGGTGGGAGGTGTCCCTGCCCATGGCACTGGGTGAGCTTTAAGGTTCCTTCCAACCCAAACCATTCTCTGGTTCTGTGATCAGTTGCTTGAAAATGCCCTCAGCATAAAAACTCCTGGGGTCTCAATTTTAGCAACTCAGAGTCTGCAGCCTGAGAGATTAGCTCCGTGTCACAGTGCAATAAGAGGAGAGCAAGCCAGCATTTAAAGATCTGCTTCCCAGCTCTGGAGGACTTCTCCAGCTGTACGAGGCAGTGATATGCAAGAGAAAGATTCATCCACGTTTCAACAGCTATAAGAAATGTTACTTTATGTATAGAACAATAAAATTCCTTTGTAAGAAGTCAGATTTATCAAGAGAGCAGAGGGAAGAATGTCAAGAAAATAAGTAGATAACAAATGGGTTTTCTCTTCTAGCTCCCTGACTTTGGCTTTGGTGACATCACAACATCCCAAAATTTAGCTTCAGCTGGCAAGATGTGGCTGATACAGATTTGTACCTCCAGCTGTGAGGCTCTGCTGGCAGCTAACAGGAGGCAGCAAGCAAGCAAGCAGAGCCTTGGCTCACACCCAGCTCCCAGGAACCACTCCACACCAGCTCACCTGATGTTTCTAGAGCTTCCCTGCTAAGCTTTCCCCTCCACATCAAGGCTCAAGGCAGCTTCTGGGCAGCCCCATCTCTCCTTAAGCTCAACCTCTCCTTTCTCACGGCTCAGATGGAAAAAGAACCCCAGGAGGGAGCCAAGAGCTCTGCAGAGCACCCACTGCCCAGGGGCACTGCACAGAACCATCACACTTGGAGAAGACCTTTAAGATCCCTGAGCCCAACATCAGCATCAGAAAGAGCACAGCAGCCCAGATGTGAGACCCTGGCAGCTCAGGAGCTACTTTGGTTTGACTTTTTCTACCAAATCCTAGCCAGGAGCATCCAGGGTGCTAAAGATGCTCAGGCCAGCAAGTGCAGAGCTCTGCAGCCTGGCTTGCCCACTAAAACCTCAGAAGAACACTACACAAACACTCACATGAGGCTCCTCTCCAGAGCTGGGAGGCCAATCCTGCTTGCTCAGGGGTTCCCAGCAGCACTCAGGATCACTGCATCTTCCCAGACAGATCCAAAGACAACTGAAGTTATCCCCAGAGTAAGGACCTCCTGAAACACCCTCTCTCTTTTGAGAGATCTTTCTCCTATAACCTCCAACTCACCTGCTTGCTGTAAGCCCCAGTAGCCAGCACACCTGATTCTACATCTTAAATGTTGAATTCTCAGCACTCTTTGGGGTCTTTCTGCTTTCTGGTGTAACTGTAAGTCCCTGCAGGGCTCACATTTGTCCCTGTGCTGATAGCTGGGGTGAAGCACCAGGTCCTTCCTTAGAGGAAGACCAAGAAGAAAATAAAACACAAGGAGTTTGAGAGACAGGATTTGTGGTTTGGGGGTTATTTTTGAGTCTCTGGATGCAAGGCAGAGACCTTGCAGCAATGTTGCCTCTACACACATGGCATGAAGCTGGCCACAAAGCCCAGGTCCATTTCTGGAGCTAGCAAACACACCTTGAAGAGCTTCCCCAGGGAGTTCCACCCCCTCCAAACTGTATTGGACGGACCAAGAGCTTGGAAACACTTTTTGGCTGTCACATCTAACTAGAATGACAAATCCAGGCTGCTAATCACACCCAAAAAACAACCAAACACAGCCAAAAGTAAACCCCACACCTTTGCTGCACAAACCCAATGTGTCCAGGCAGCCCCAGCATCCCAGGAGATCTGGAAGGGATGGGATGGATAAACACGCTGGTCTGGAGGTGTCAGGGACACCCCTAGGGTCAAAGCAGCTCAAGAACTCAAATCTTAAATATTTCCATCCTGATCTATCTAGAGAAACACTGTTGGAAGGGTAGAGATGGGCTGCAAAGCACCACATCCAGGAGGCCCTTCCCAGTCAGGGAGGGAGCCCTGGTCCTGCCTCTGCTCAGGTCTCCCTGCCAGCCCATCCACTGCCACGGGGAAAAGGGAAATCCCCAGATTTGGCAAGTCAGGAGGAGCAGTTCAGCACATCCCTGTCCCAGGGAGAGCTGGAGGGTTTCTCTGCAGACTATGGAGGAGCATCAGCCCCTGGAAGCACAGTGAGCCAGGAGCAGATTACTGCACTCCTGCCACATAGATCCATGGGTGAAACAGGGCAGGTAGTGTCATGGCTACCAGAAAAAAGAAAAAAACAAACAACAAAAAACCATCATGATATATTGAACTTTATTTAAACGTGAGAGTTTTTCTGCTAGAGAAGCAGAACATCACCAGCATCAGGTAGGAAACCCAACTCCAAATGGCTGCAAAGCATCCCCCTGGCTGAGTCTGCTCATTGCTGCTATTTCTACCAGGATTTCAAAACAACTCAGACACTGAATACAGCAGCCATGCAGGCTTCACATCTGTGTTTGCATAACAGCAATATTTCATTTCCATTAACCTTGCACACAACATGAACACTGTTCTCTGAGGAAGAAAGTGAAGATGTTTGACCCCTCTTGTCACTCCAGATCTGGTTACACAGGCACCACCCTCACCTTTGCTTTTGTTTTCTTCACTATATGGCAACCTGGAACCATTCAGAAGTTCAGACAAAAAGCTCCTTTTTAACTCCTGTCCCCCCTGCAAGAAGAAAGAAGCTGGAGAGCCTTGGAGGTGGCAGCTTTGCTGCTTCTTCCACCACCAACCTCTCCTGATTCAGAGATTAACACTTCTTTTTCCTCCTGTATCTTTCACAGATTAAGTTGAAAACAGTTTACTCACTTTGTTTTCCCATCACACTGGAAAATATCCTATCACTGAGGGCTCTACAGCCACAGAGAAATGTTTATACCAACTGCATAACCAAGAAATGCCCTTCAGAGCAAACTGCAAAGACTGCTGCAGGCAGAGGCAAGAACAGAAAGCAAGGGCAGGGACAGAAAAGAAGCAGAACTGGACAATGCCAGAGAAGGGGACAGAAAAGAGGAGATCCCAAATGGATCCACACTCTGCCTGGCCCACAGTAAGAGCAATGCACTGAAATACTTTCAGCAAACCACTTCTTTCTTTCTTTTATAAAGACAATGCAGAAAAATCACAGCGGTCCACAAGGGTAATCAGGGCTGATCTTCTTCTTAATTAATTGAGGGTGGGAATTTCTCTCCAGTGATTTCATTTCATTACGAAGAGGGGGAGAAGAGCACAAAAGACAAACACAGTCATCCTGGTGCAGCAAAAGCCACTTGTGCCAGCTGCTCTCTGGCTGTCTCCCACCAACTCCTGAAGATGCCCAAGGGTTTCCATGCAGGGTTCACAGGCTGATAAGAATTCCTGGGTTTGGTCAAGCTCTTCCAAGCTTTTGGTGACCCTAGAAGCAGGGCCAGCACCCAGCAGGGTTCCCACCAGGAGCTCACCCTGCCAACAAAGGGCTCTTGTTGGCACTGCCTGCAGCTCCCATACCACGTCAGCAGCCTCCAGCCCTGCAACAGGGTTCTCTGGGCTCAGTTCCTCCCTGCTGAAATCCTGGGCTTGGTTTCAGGGTGCCCATCATCCCATCCTCCCTTCAGAAACATTTGGAATACTCCACCCCATGGCTGGAGTACAGAAACCCAACACTGCCCTTTGTCCCCACAAACTGAGACTTTTGCATGTCCTTTGTTCAGAATAACTGAGGGTATAAAGGCACTGAAATCTCACCAATCTCACATGGGGGAGAAATTATTTAAAATAAAAAATAAATAACCCAACACTTTAAAACTGGTTTTATTTAGAGTCCAAAACCACCCAGGCCTGAAGTCAGGGGATATAAGTGTGGACACTAAACCTTTTGGGGGTTATTGCTCTCCCTTGGTTCAAGGAAAAAGGATTTCTACAGTGACTCAATTCCAGAACAGAAATGCCCAGGAGAAAGCAGGCACGTGGCTGGGAGGTGTTTTCCTGCAGCACATCCCCATCCAGCACATCTCAAACTGGTGCAGCTCTGCTCACACAAACCACATGCTCCACATGACCAACAGCTCAGATTTCACTTTTTTTCTTCCTCTTTTTTTTTTTTTCCCTTCACCAAACTTATCAAATCACAAAAAAGCCAAAACAAGCATATGGCAAGTGCTGGACTGAGAGTTCTGCAAAATCATACAATTCCCTTCTATTTAAAGGGGGATTAATCTGCCAGTGGCTGCAGTCAGGATGGACACAGATTAGTAACAATCAGATTTAAGGGAAAAACCCTGCAACCCTCACCAGCCAGAGGGATGCTCGCTGCTCAGGAATCCACTGCCCCTCCCAGTCAGGGGAAAAATTCCCCCCTGACCCACCCAGCACCTTTCTGGACCAGCTTCTGGAACAAGCTGCTACCTACAAGTGGCACCCAGCACCCAGGAGCCTCTGCCAGGACTGCAGCCCATCTTCCAGCAAGGATTTAGGGGTGAGATTGCTGCAAAGCTCTCCTGTAAAGAGTTGGGTGCAGTTAGAGAAGCAATCTGAATTTCACACACCTTCCTCCAGCCCTTTGTCACTTGGGTTTGGTTCCAACCCCCCCTCCACACATACCCAAGACACAAGAAGATTTTCTCTCCCTCTGCTTCACAAAAAAGAAAAACCACCTGGAAGGGAAGGGAATTGTCAGGAAGACTTTCTCACCCCACGGCAGGACAAGGCACCCTATGCTGTAAAGCTTTCCTGCAAAACCTCCCCAGCAGAGTTTGTGTCCATTGGCACTTCCAGGTCGGAGGAATCCCGGATGGAGCAGCCTCTGAAAGCTGATGGAATCTCAGAAACCTCACTGCTCACCAGCATCCTGGTGACCACCTCAAGAAAACTGACATTACCAAGGTGAAACATCTCTGAAGTCAGCCAGGCTTCCCCCCTGCTCCTTCAGAACTGGATCCAGTTTGGGGCTCCCCAGTTCCAGAGGGACAGGGATCTGCTGGGAAGAGGATGAAGGGACTTGAGCACCTCTGCTGTGAGACTGAGAGCCCTGGGGGTGTTCAGCCTGGAGAAAAGAAGGCTGAGAGGGGATCTCAGGAATGTCCCTCAGTATCTGAGGGGTGGGGGGCAAGAGGAAGGGGCCAATCTCTTCCCAGTGGTGCCCAGTAACAGGCCAAGGGATACTGGGCTGAAGGTAGAACACGGGAAGTTCCAGCTCAACCTGAGGAGAAACTTCCTGACTGGGAGGGTGAGGGAGCCCTGGCCCAGGCTGCCCAGAGAGGTTGTGGAGTCTCCTTCTCTGGAGCCTTTCCAGCCCCTCCTGGATGTGTTCCTGGGTGCCCTGCCCTGGGGGATCCTTCTGGGGCAGGGGGTTGGATGGGATGAGCTCCAGAGGTCCCTCCCAACCCCTGACATTCTCGGATTCTTAAATCCAAGTGTAGCAGAGCCCCTGGCATGGCAGCTGAGCTCCATGTGGCCCCTCAACAAACCATCTTCTCCCAAGGTACCAGCAGAGTGTCCAAGCACAGAACCTCTTCTTTCCTGAGGAAACAGTCTGTAAAGTCTGTTTACAGACACAAAACTTCCAAATGCTTTTCCTGGTAACAGCTGAACCCCATCCCACTGCCCAGATGTATCCCAGTTCCCCTTCTTCCCCCAAGAGATGTTCTGCTCCTGCTGGGCTCCCACCAGCAAGAATCCCACCCCAAATACAACAATAGCCTAAAAGCAACCTGAACACATCAGCATATTTTTCAGGATTAGCTTTTCCAACTCATTTATGACTCTGCCATGGACCCAGTACTGTTCTTCTGCTGGGAAACCTCAGCAGGAAAAAACAAAAAAAAAAAACCCCTTGAAGCCAGCACAGGGAGATCAGCAAGGTGCAAGGGCTGGTAAAGGAGCTTTGGGGGTGGAATAAAAATAAATAAATAAAGCTACCAGAAAAAGTTATTAGGCAGCTTCTCAACTCCTCCCACCATATCATGCTATCTCCTCTCCAGCCCTGGAGATGCTGGTGGTGGCCAGAGCTGATAAGCCCTGTAAACATGGGCACCCAGAGAGAGCTCCTGGAGCTGCTGGTTTGGGTGAGCAGCTTCTCCTGGTCCTCAGGGGGAAGGAAAACCTCACTCTGGAGGGCAGGAAAACCTCCATGCTGGAAAACCACAGCTTTGCACAAGCACAGCCCTTCTTCCAGCCTCCCCAAAAAGGGTTTCCACCCTTCCAACAGCAGCAGAATTAAAGGTAAAGGAGCTCGGTGCAGGGGAAGCAGAGCAAAGGGTATCTTGGTTGGGAAAACATCCCAGTATTTGGGCAGAGGGAATCCCCCTAAGAGCAGAGAAGAGAGCTAAGAGTCCTGCTGAGGGCACTCAGCCTGCAGCTGGTACAGCCCACAGGGACTCAGCTCATCCCAAAAAAATCCAAACCATGAGGTCAGCAGCTTTGGCAGAGCAGGGCAGGGGGACTCTGGGTACCACAGAATTCCAGACTGGTGTGGGTGCTAAGGAAAACCTTACAGCTCATCCAGTGCCCGTCCATGGGCAGGGACACCTTCCACCAGCCCCATCCAACAGCCTTCAACACTGCCAGGGATGGGGCAGCCACAGCTTCTCTGGGAAACCTGGGACAGGGGCTCAGCACCCTCACACCCCAAAATTTCTCCTTAGTGTCCCACCTCAACGTCCCCTCTGCATCTCCTGCAGAGGTGGTGCTGACTGTGACACCATTATGCACCCCAAGAAAAGCCTCTGGGGCATCCCCAGCAGTGGAAACACCAGGATCCCCCTCAGTATTCCCTCCCCTCCAGTGCACTGGATTTCCTCCCATTTGGGCTCTTCTCCAACCAGTTGTCTGGATCTGGTTCCCAGAGCCAAAGCCTCAGTTCTGGGCTATGTTCTGATAACCACAAACACTTCATAAGAAAAGTGTCAAATCCCAAGTGCCAGAGCTGGGAGCTTCCAGCCCCATGGGAATGCTGGCAGCTCCACAGGAAAGGGCACCCACACACCAGGAACCCTGTTCTAAAAATTCCAGAGGGAGCATCCCAGATTACAGCTTTAATGACTCACCAAGCAAAAACACCAGAGATCTAGAAGGAAAAACACTCACTGAGATCTGTGGGCAGCACTGCTGCCAGTTGATTGTATCAGTTAAAAGTTTATGGGAAGTCTGGTCCAAACCCCAGCATCTGTAGAGAAACGAGATAAACCAGGTGCCTCAAGTTGCCAAAGAGTGGGTGTGAGTCCACCTGTGCCTGATTAGGACAGGCCCCTATTGGGCATGAGCAAGACCAGGGGGCCAATAAAGGTGGGACTCACACCCACAGAGAGAAGCTCAGCTCACTCTGGTGTGAGGTATGGAGAGGCCAGCAGCTCCTCGAGCCTCTGGAGCAAGAAAGGCTCTTCCTGCTACACTTCTACCCTGGAAGTGCTGTGTGGTGGCTGGAGTCCTGGAAGAGACCAGCAGCTCGTCGAGCTTCAGGAGCAAGAATGGCTCCTCCTGCTACAGGCACCCACACACCAGGAACCCTGTTCTAAAAATTCCAGAGGGAGCATCCCAGATTACAGCTTTCATGACTCACCAAGCAAAAACACCAGAGATCCAGAAGGAAAAACACTCACTGAGATCTGTGGGCAGCACTGCTGCCAAGTTGATTGTATCAGTTAAAAGTTTATGGGAAGTCTGGTCCAAACCCCAGCATCTCCCCAGAAAATCTGGGCACCAAACTTGCTTGGTGCTTCTTTTTTAAGCAGGAACAAACACCAATTGGCCAAAGAGGAGGTTAATTTGACAAATGCTCTTCCTGCACAACACTGAAATAAATGCATTACAGCAGATGAGAGCCTCCAGCAGTAATTTGTCTTGTTACAGTCTCTGCTTTTAAGTTTCTCCTGGTCCTTCAGGCCTTGGGAATGGTGTTAAATGATCAGAAGAACCAGCAGCCATCCTCAGCTCATTTCAGTATTTTCTCACCACAGCATCCAAGAACATAAAGCAGCCAGGCCTCAGCAAAGTCAACATGAAGACCCAATTCTTATTCTCGTATCACCAATATAGTTTTGGTTTTTGGATGTTCAGCCTGGTAAAGATGTCCCAGGCTTGCAGAATATCAAGTTTTGGAGGGGAATTTGCTTTCAGCACAAGCCTTCCCCAGCCTCTCAGAGATGGGATGTGGGAAGCAGAGCTTCCTTGTGAGAATTTTTACACCTCTGCAAGCAGCAAAAGTGACTATCAACATTAATGCTTTGAAAATCCAATTAATTTTCTTCAGAGAAGCTGCATGGATTACAGTCTGTGCCCTCCAACATCATTTGGAAGTCATGGCACTTCTGCTCTTTGCCAACTTTCAAACCCCACTAAAATTATAGCACAGGATTTCTGTGTGAAGTATTTCATGTGGATAGGGATCATAGAACCATGGAATGGATTGGGTAGGAAGGGACCTTCAAGCTCATCCAATTCCAACCCCCTGCCATGGCCAGGGACACCTCCCACCAGCCCAGGATGCTCCAAACCCCATCCAGCCTTCAACACTGCCAGGGATGGGGCAGCCACAGCTTCTCTGCTCCAGCCAAGGTCACTGTGGTTCTCAACACAATTTTTCTCCCTCTGTTTTAAAGCTTGAGCCCCAGGAGACAAAGACAACTTCATATTAAACCCCTTCAGCTCTACAACCTACTTTTTTTTTTCAGGTCCTACTTTGGGGAGGAATCACCCCAAGATCTGGGTAGGCAGCTGCCTGCTCTCTGAGCACCAAGTGCCCAGGTGTGCAGAGCAGAAGGGAGGATGAACCTGAAAACTGAGACACTGCTGTATACAGGGTACCAACACCATTTCCATTACCTCTGAAAGGATCATATTGTCCTTCGAGGGCAAACTCCTGAAGAGTGCAGAGGTCAGGGGTCCAGGGAAAAGCCAGGTTTCATCAGTTCTTGTGGAAAAAGAGAAGAAAATGCAAGCAGGAACTTGGAACATGCCTGCAGTGTATGGGGCATCCTGACACAATGCAAGAAACTTCCCATTTCTTATGACACTACCCCAAAAATAAAGAATTTGGCAGCTTACTTTTCAGCTGGAGATGCCAAGAGGTTTTTTTTATCTTTTAAGCACAAATTCAGTGAAGTGCTCACTGGCCCCTGCTATGGACATGCAGATCTCTTGGCTCAAATCCTGCAGATTCCCAAGTGTCCTTGGCCAACTATTTCTGGACAAACCAAGCCCATCTCAGCTGCTTCACCTGCCAGACCCAATGCCCAAAGGAAGTTTGTCAGCAGAAGTGCCTCACGAGCTCCTCCTGAGCAGCTCCATGACCATCAGGCTCCCAGAACCACAGTGTTCTGGGTTGGAGCCTCCTCAGATGAGCACTGCTCAGCAGGGACAAGCAAAAATAAAGCACAGATAAAAGATACAATGGTTTGAGCAAGGTGTTAAATTTAGGGTTTATATCCATGCTATATATATGTGTGTGTGTGTATATATATATGTTATATGTTATGTATATATGTTTTATATACATATATACACAAAATTAATTTCTGGTTTATCATATATTGGATTTTATTAATTGCATTCTCAGGAATATATTTTATTCTGTATCATTTATATTGTATCAGAGAATCAAACTCCAAAATGCCCAGCAAGCACTAGGTGTGTCTGTGGAACTGGATTTTCCCTCCCAGCACAACCCCAGCCAGACTTTCCCTGGGGCCAGGGCCACCACATTCACTCCAGCCTGCACCCACCAGCACCCAGCTGGACAAAGCACGTGTCAAAGCCTTCAGAAATTCCTCTGGTGGATCCAAGTCCCCCCAACACCAGGATCAGTGCTCAGGGGCTGCAGAAATCCTATGGATATTGACTGAGGGTTCCCAGGAGCAGAAGAACCCATGGCCAAGAGGGAGGGAAAGGCAGTGACCTTCCCAAGGGATGGTTCTCACAGCCACACAAGGATGAGTTACAGCTCCAAGTGAATTTCCCAACTGCCCAAACCAAATGTTCAGTGTTATTTTCATGTGCTGTGTTGCAAGAAAGCCTCCATGGCACAGGCAGATGCTTGGAGTTTTTCAATGCCAAAATAGTCCCAGTTGCTTCAGCACAATCTGAGACCCTCAGCTCTCAGCAGCTCCGATGTTCCTGGGGTCCCAGGCAAGCCCAGGCACCCATAATTCCCAAACAGCACATCACAGGACACCTTCTCCAGAGGAATCAGCTCCCATCCCATCCCTCTGCTCCATCCAGGCACAGTTCACTGCTGGAAAAGCAGCAGCAACCCTTTCTCCAAAGTCACCACCACATTTCAGAGCTCATTTTGGGAAGCCAAGGGACTTCCAGAGAAACCTCCTGAAGGTTTATCATGAAGGCAAACTGAGTAACTAACTCATCAGCCATTTTGCACAAAGCAGCATAAAGCAGCAGACTGCTGGGTGAGGCTCTGGGGAAGCAGAAGGATCTTACCAGCAGATCCCAAAGCCCCACTGCAGGTCCAGGCTCTGGTGTTTAATAAAAAGCACTAAAAACCTCTGTTCCCAAGGGAGCAGAACTCATGTCCAGCAATTCCCAAAGGACCAGGGCTGGGAACAATTTCTATTTAGACCCCAGAAACATTCATTTCCATAGGAGAGGCACCACACTGCCTCCTCCATCCCTCTGACAATGTCAGGATTGGGCTGCTTGGGACAATCAGGAGATTTCTGTTGGCTAATCAGGACAATTTAAACTGGATGGAACAAGCAAAGAGCTAACACACACCCACAGGGGCACAGCAGCTTTGGCAGGGCAGAAAAAACTCCAGGGGAAAAGCAGAAAGCAATTTGCTGTGGCACCAGAGATGGTGACACCTCTGAAAGCAAACAGTGACAAGTACAGCTCAGCACCAGGAAGAAAAGAGTTTTCTGGAGCTTTTCCACAGCTTTAAGTTTTCTCCTGCCAACAGAAGAGAGATGAATTCTGCTGCCTAGCTTGATACTGAAAGACCAAACATTAAACTTTGTACAAGACCTACCAAAGTTGGTCTCAGTCTCGCTCTGCACATCTCCCCCTCCACGTCAGTGACCCCAAGATGGTGCTGGCAGGATGGTGACACATGTCCACATGTCCCAAGTCTTTCCAGCAGCCACCAGAAGGACACTAAGCCCCTGGGATCTCACCCCTGCAGGTTTCTACCAAAGATGCCCAAAGCACTGCAGGGTGGCACATGTCCCCAGGGCAGGAAGGTCGCAGCTGATCCCACCTCCTAGCCAGTTTCCAGAGCATCACTTCATCCAGGTGAAAAATAAAGCTGTGCTCATCCTCCTGTTTTCCTTCCCAGGTTCATCCAAATTGTTTTTATCCATGAAAATCCATTTCCCTTCTCTGCTCATCTTTATTTCTTTAGTCTCGTAAGGAGGTGCAGAAGAAAAGCAGGTTTAAACCTTCAAACTTTGTTTCACTGTTTTACCAGAAGTAAAAAGAAATGCTGGGAACTCTCCCTCAACACTCCACACATCACCCCCTGCTCTTGGCTTTGGTTTTGCTCCTGTAGGAAGCCAACCAACCTCTCTTTTTTCTATTTTCCCCCCCAATTAGCAACTACAGCAAAAACATTTAGGGAGAAAAACAGCTCTGCAACACCCAGCAAAGCCCACCACAGCCTTGGGTCTTGCATTTTCTCCTGTTCTTCTGTCTAATCAGGATAAACTCCGTGGAGAGAGAAAAAAGGCAGCAGGCCCTGACAGATGCTGCAAGCTAAATATCAATAATTTACAAGCAACTCTTACATCTCCTCTAAAAGCTGCTTGAGTTTCACCTTGGAAAGCCAAGAGGGTTTTCTGATGCAAGCCTGTGGTTTCTTTTTCTTAAAGAGATTCCTACCAAGGCACCTCTGCTGATGTAGCAGCAGAAGAGAGGCACAAACTCAGCTCACAACATGCTCTCCAATAAGGCTTTTTGCCCATCTTGCTCCAACCCCAATGAGATGATGTGGGACCTGACACGACCCCCACACAACGTATCAGTCCCAGGGAACACTCCAATCTGTTCAACAAAACCTTACCCCATGGTTTAGGCTGGGCAGGGAATCCGTTTAAAGGTATTCTTGCTGGCAATGGGGGGGTTTGCTGTAACACCCCCCCATCCTGGGTTATTAGCACTTGGTTAGTTGAATATTAGACCAACAGCACGGGTAAATCAGCAGTGCCAGAAATAAAGCTCAATTTGTAAATTAAAAGTGCACCTCATGGTTAACAGCAGAGTTTACCTACATGACACATGGGACAAAGGATCTGCCAGACTTCACTTATTTTTTTTACAAGCCAAATGAAAGCCAGCAGAAATATTTAAAGAATATTGTGTTGAATGCGAGACAGAAATAGAATTCCCTCCATCCCTGTGATGATGTTCTGCTTAAGGGCAATCCCTGCTACTTAGAATTTGGGGATTTCAACTAGTTACTTCCCAAATTCCTCCTTCTTAAAACTCCAGAAACTGTAACACCTCAGACCAAACATCACAGATTCCATGTTCCAACCATCCCACCTGTGAACAGCCCAATGGCCACATTCCCAGTGCTCCCCACACACATCCAGAATTTCCTCACCCTCTCCAGACCCCTGTCCCAGTATTTGGCTCCTGCTCCCAGTAAAAACATTTCCCTATGTCCATGGGATTTCATCCATGCTCTGGTACAGACCTATGGCCTCGCCCTCTCCCTGCCTGGCTCCATCACCTCCACACCTTCCATCAGAGTCCCTTCTCCCCTTCTCCTCCTCCACTCCAGACTGAGCACATCCACATCCCTCCACTATTCCAGTCCCACCTTGGTGAGCCCCAGACCAGCCCCAGACCCCAGACAGGACAACCTGGTGCTGAGCAGAGGGGATGGTCCCTTCCCTCAACATGCTGGCTTCACTTCTGCTGGCAGAACCAGAGAACTGATGGCTCCTGCTCATCCACCCAGACCCCCTCAAGGGCTTCTTCTGCAAGGCTGCTCCAAGACAGAGCTGGCCTTGACCTCTGCTGAGCACCACAAAGTTCCCAGCATCCCCACTCCCCAGCCTGCCATGGTCCCTTCCAAATCCAGACCTGCTCCTGAGCCAGGAGCCTCTCAGCTCCAGCTGGTACCAGGGCCATTAAAGTCCCATTAAAGCCATTAGAAAGCAGGACCAGGATTCAGGTGCTGGAATCTTCTCCAGTCTACACAAAATCAAATTATAAGTCCAAAGGCTTCACAGAAATAAATGTCAAGCTGCACAGGAATCCAAACCAGTCCTTGATGGGGCAGAGCTCCTGTGAGCATCATCACTACACCAGGTCTGACATGTTGTCACATGAGAATGAGAAGTCCCCAAGCCAAGCAAGCTGGCAGAGTGCCACAAACACTCCATACAAATTAAACAGCATTAAGAGGATTGTCACCTTTTGTCCCACTGACAAATAACTTTGGGTTATAACTCTTCCCTCTCGCTTACAAAAATTTACATCCCAGGAGAGACTCAAAGCTGGGAAGCCTGCAGTTCTCTCTCACCAACAGACCATGGAGAGACCCAACTATCAAGGAAAGGGAAAAAAAACCCTGCTAGGATGAAGTAAAGCCAGGTATTAGTTTCACCTGACCACACACTATAAACCTGCAGTGGTTTCTGCTCTCCCAGCTCTGCTGAGGAACATCCCAGTGCTAACTCTGGAACCACAAACAGCAAAGAAACATCAGTCACAGGAACACACACACTGGGAAACAGCAAAGCTTGAAAGTCTTGGTCTTTTAAAAATAAAGGATGGGGTTTCCAAAGTACACTGCAGCACTGCCTGATGCCCACCTCCAGATGCCACCAAAAAAAGACTTCAACCCAAAGCCTGAAATAATTAACTCTTAATGAGCTGCAGGCACAGGTGGCACCCAACCTACTGCACACCATCTCCACCCTTCTAAGACAAAAAAAGAGTTTATTTATTTAATCATGGACTTCCCACTGAAGCACAGTCCAGCTAGAGACACAGGGTATGTTTCAGTCACCCGTGGCCATCCTGGAGCCAAACACACCCAAACTCACCCCATCTTCTGAACTGGGACTGGTGTATTTTTCACACGTTTCCAAGAAAAGCCATCCCTCTTGACAGTTGCAGAAGACCTGAAAGAAAAAGTTTGTGGAACCACCCCTGTGCATTGCCCCAAAAAAAAAAAAATAAAGTCCAAAATGGTGAAGGTTGAGAGAAGTGGCAAAGTAGTTGCCATGGGTAAAATTCTTACTGTGACAAATATTCTAATTCTGCAGTGGGATGTGTGACAGGCACCAAACACCAAGCACCCAACATCCTACTTGTGAAAACAGGGCTGTACTTACAGCCTGTGGTCACCAAACACCACGGGGAGCATCCCTGGAGGAAGCCAGCAACCTAAACAGCAGCAAGAGGTCAAACACAGAGCTCTGCCACCCCCCAGGGTTTACCCCTTTATCCCATCTGGTGGTGACACCACAGAAGGAAGAGGTTTGCTGTTCTTTAACAGCCCAGGCAGGGATGGTGTTTAGGTATCCACACCACCTAACAAGCCTAAAGGAAGGAGATCCTATGCCCAGAGCAGCTAATACCCAAGCAGGAGGTGTGAAGGACATACTCCTGCTCAGTTCCTTAAAAAGTGCTTAGCAGAAACCTGCTTTGGTTATTAATAACCCCTTAAGAATCAGTGCTTTCTGTCAAAAAAGGAAAAGAGAAAGGCACAGACTCCCACCACACCGTATTTATCTTCACAGGCACTGCAGATGATGCTTTAAAACTGCTGCCTGAGCCCAGACACTGCTCTCCAGCTAGAAAGATTTGGAGAATACAGACTATTTTTAGGGAATTAAGGACCTCCCCCTGAGTCACTGTAGGGACATACATCATTGAGTCGTGATTTCAAAGCAGAAATAGACTTGAAGAGTTAGATAAAAGATTTAAAAAAAAGAAAAACAGAGAGTGGAGAGAAATCCAGTTTGACCCAAATCAGTGTAAAAGGCAGAAGTGTTGGCCAGGAGGCAAATCCCCTGGGAGAACCCCTCCCTCCCTAGCACTGGTGTGAGCCAACCCCTGGTGCTGAGGCTGCAGAAATGTCAGCACTGCCCATGTCAGCTCCCTGGGGAACAGCAAGAGACCCAAGAGCTCAGCAGGAGGGAGGATGGAAAGCAATGAGCCCCCTTTAAGCCAGGAATCCACGCTTGGAAAGGTGAAGGGAATCATGTAAGCACCTGGCAGAGGACCAAGGAGATTTGTCCTGCTTTTATCCCAGGGCTGCTACTGCCAATCCAGTGGTGTCACTGTCCCCAAGTGCCATGCTTGCAATCTCCAGCTTTAATTCTGAAGTGTTTGTGCCTCTGAGTCAGCAGTCACTGACCACCAGCACCAGAACCAGCTTGGTTCTCCTCCAGCTTTCTCACTGCCTCTGCCCAGCCTGCAGACAGAGAGATTGGGAGGGATTAATTATTAAACAAGGCTTGTTGGTTGTTTTTTTTTTTTTAATTATTGAAACCAAACAAAGGCTGATGTAAAATGTAGAAAGAGCCCTGCCAAAGTGCCACAGGAGCAATTAAATTAATTGAATGGCATCATGAGGACCTGAGGGGACATCCAACACCCTCAGCTAGCTCAGGTTTGGAAGCAGTGTCCTGTTCAGAAGGCAGCAGGCTGGGACAACTCACATTTCAGGGTGGTGACCTGAGCTGTTTGCCACCAGCATAGATGAGAAGAGACCTACAAGAAGGAAAGGGCTCTGGTACTACTTATGCCTTACTATTATGTTACCTAAAATTACCCAGACAAGTCACCTGGCTACCATGCAATTTATACAGAAGCACAAAAGAACACAGGAGAGAAGCTCAACAGCCTGGCTTGATGTAACATTAAAAAAAAAAAAATCAACCTACAGGTAATGAAAGTGTAAGTGACTCAGAAGTGAGGTACAGGGCTCTGAAGTGTTTTGGAAACTCCTCTTTGGGGAGAGATGAGGGAGGTTGGAGAGGCACTGCAAGAAAAGACACTGCAAGTTTCTCACATTCCCCTAAACAGGAAAATCAGCTCTTCCCCTCCTGCCTCACCCTGGAGCAGAGGATGAGAGACCATGCAAGCACAAATTTAAACCTGGAATTGCAGCAAGAGAGGGCATAATTGACTTCATATTACCCTGGAAAAAGGCAGCAGAGGACTTACAGCCAAAAGGCAGGGGATGGCAGTCCTGGAGCCTGCCCAGCAGCACCCACAGAGCACCTGAAGGCTGCCAGCAATTTCCCCAAGGTGAGCAAAGCCACTGCTGTCACCAAGCAGGAGCCACCAGCCCAGAGAAACCTTCAGCTGCAGAAAGCAGGGCCAAGGAGCAGCTCCCAGTAACACAGAGGAGAAATCCAGGACTGGAGCAGTGACTTTGCCCTGCAGATAGCTTTGTCCTCCTTGCAGAGATGGCTGCAGCACAGGCAGAAATCTGTGTCCTCCAGCAAGAAAAGCTGGAACAAGTGAGACCAGAAATGGTGAGAGGCATCTTAAGTAGCTGAGTCCACAAATATGCTTTGTACCTGCAGAGAGCTCCAGGAACTAAAATTGCAGTGTGAGCAACACAACCTAGAAGTTCATCAGACAATCAACCTTGAGACAGCAACACAAGACACCAGGAAATAAACCTGCACAGTACTGGGAAATACGGTTCTCAGAGACCTGGTTTAGTGATGGACTGGGCACTGTGCTGGGCTAACAGTTGGGCTTGATGGTTTTTTCCAAGCAAAATCATCTTATGATTCTAAGGCCAGGTTGAACGGGGAGTGGAGCAACCTGGTCTAGTGGGAGGTGCTCCTGCCCATCCAAGGGGTTGTAACTAGAGGAGTTTTAAGGTCTCTTCCAAACCTTGTTATGATTTGATGTTATAATCTTGATTTAAGATTACATGGGTGGAAATAAAGTCTCAAAATAGTTTATAGCTCCTGGTGGCAAGCAGCAGACAGTATAAGGTGTGATACTAACTGAAAGAACAGATATCAAAATCCTCCTACAGCACTAATAACCAGGCCACAGCAAAAAACACCCTGAAGGACTGAGCTGTGTGTCTCAGGCTCTCCTGCAGTGTCAGCTCCAGTTGCTGCTTGGAGTCAAACAGCACTAAACTGGGAGCAGAGCAGCCCAGAGCATCACTCACCCTGCACCACTCTAGTTCTGCTCTGGGGTGCTGTGCAAGCTCCCTGTCCCCAAAGCTAGAGAAGTGTCCTCAAAATGGGCAAACGATGAACAATGAGCAACAGCAAAGCAGCAGATGGATCAAGGGAGCATCATGTGAAAACAAGATGACTGGGAACAGGAATGATTAAAGCACTGTTGCAAAACAAGTTGCTCAAAGTCACTGTGCAGCTTCGGGGCTGCCCTTGAAACCTGCACACTCCAGCACCCCAAGAATGACAGCCAAGAACTTGCACCTCCTGTGTCTTGCAGAGGGCTAAGATGTTCTAAAAGTCATTCTAGGAGAATCTCTCTCTCCATTTTATTCTGTACAAGCGAAACATAAGGAAACATCCCCTCCCTCCCCCCAAGGATAATCCAGCACTGGAAGAGGGGCCTGGAGGGGCTCTGTAATCTCATACCTCAAAGACATTCAAACCTCAAGGCCCTGAGCAACCCCATGCTGAATGAGGTTCAGAGCAGAAGCTCCCAGAGGTCTCTTCTGGAAGCCCTATATTCATTCCTCCACATCTCCAGTACCAGCACTGGTTTCATGCCCTGCCTGAACTCTCAGTCTCAGTACAAGCAGCAGGGGAAAAAAAAAAAAAACAACTCTAGGTTGTACTCAGGACCTTATAGTGCTACCCAAGAGTTAACTGCTGGATAAACAAGCCTAGTGAAGAATGCTGCCTTGGGAAACAGCTTTTCCAGGGAACACAGCTGCCCAGGCAGCTCAGCAAACCCACAGCTCCTCCAAGAGCAGCCCCCAGACAAGGCTGTTGTCTGCTGAGAAGCCTTTCACTTCCCAACACTCACCAAACACACACAGCATGAAAGGTTTGGTGGGTTTTGGGTTTTTTTCCTTCTCCATTTGGCACTGCTTTCACTATTACATCCTGGGACCACGGGAGGACTGCAGAAGGCTTCTCAGAAACCTGACCCACAGAGATTGGGCTAAAGGCACAGAGGTGACAACATGGAAACATGAGAAACTCCTTGAAACATGAGAAAGCTGCTTGGAAAAGACAACACTCATCTGGAGCACTGATCACAAAGGCTCAATACCAATCTTTGATGAATTAATCCTTACCTAAAGATCCTCTCTAATCTCCTTGAAACCACTCATCTGCTCAAGGTGATGGGATTCTCCATGTAGATAATGATGGAGCTGGGAAGTGGCAGCCAGGCAGGAGAGTTTAGAGAGAGAGTTTTGGTCATCAGCAAATCGAGAAGTTGTGCTGTGCCTAAACTGCCTTCCAACACTGGCATCATCACCTTTGTGCTGTAGACTTCCAAGTTATCCAGAAAAATAAAAAACAACAAAACCTCAGAGGAACAATTAATTAATATGGTCCAACTATCTTGCAACTCCTGGACTCCAGAGGAAGGCACTGCAGAGGAAAAACTCCAAGAATTACTCAGATGCTCTCCATTTTCTGTAGGTTCAGAGCAAGGAATATGAACCCCATGCACACATCCTACAGGGCAGCTCTGCTGGCAGCTGAGATTGATGTCTTCAGAGATCTCACAGAAATACAGGAGGTTTTAAGTATTCCTCTGGAAATAACACAATTATAATTGTGTTAGAAGCTAATTAGGAGCTTTAATTCAGCAAGCTGTCCCTGTGAAAGCAACAGGCCAGAAAGCTGGCACTGGACCTGGCTGCCAGAGAAAACCCCATGGCACAGCTCTGGCCCAGTGGCACCAGTACACCAGGAGATCCCAAGGGGCTGAACAAGATTTTAAGAGCTCAACTCTACAAACAAAAAAAAACCTACTGGGAATCACCACCCAGCAACGTGATACAGGTTGTGGGATTTGTTGGGTTTGTTTGTTTTTGTTTTTTCTTTAAGTGACTTCAACAGCAAGCAGCAGGAAATTCAAATGAAATCAAAAACTTCAATTTGGAACTCAATCAGTACGCACAAGGAGGCCACTGGGGCATCCCAGGGCAGTTTTTCCAATGAATATGACTTTTAACACACCAGTAAAATGAAGTTTCTATCAAGCTAGAGTCAACAGCTAAACCATTCAGGTTGTGCACTGAGGCAACTACCATCCAAACTCAATTTCTAAAGGCACCAAAAGCCACAGAGATGAGAGTGCAGCAATTCACCTACAAGGGAATGATTTAACCTGCAAAGCCTTTAGCAATAAGGGCAGAAAAAGAAAAATCATCAGAGCTGGGAGAGCTCAAAGATCCAGCAGAAAGTGAGAGGTGGCTCAGAGCACAGCCAGAGACCTTCAGAGAAGTTCCTGCCTCAATTCTCTGCATAAACATCAAGCAAGGAGCAGTTCTCCTGCTCACATAGAGGAGGGCAGAGAAAATGCAGAGCCCCATACCTAGAGCTTCCTTGCTCCCTTGGGTTAGCTAAAAGTCATATTGAAATAAAACCATCCCTTTAGCTCAGATTGTCTCACAGGGGAGTTTGAGCTGACACTCAGTGGGTCAGCATGGCCACTATCTATTGGCATCATTTTCTGTATGCTGGAGGATTTCTCCCATTTAAGAAAAAGATTATCATGTGCTCTGTGCTGCATTTTTGTGCTCCTAACTCACAACCAAATTAACTCAGTTCTCATCAAGCCCAGCAATGGAGAAGTGGCACAAAACCTTTCAGCATCACTTCTCCCCAGCAGCTGCTGAAGATCTGCACTGCTTGAAAGCTCCACCAAGTAATTCAGTTTCAGCTCCTTCACCTCCTGCACACAATAATTTCCTTGGGTGTTTTTGTTTGTTGCTTCAGCCTAAAACAGGTCAAACAGTCTTAAAATACATCGACTTGTTCCAACCTAAAATAATTGAAGAAAACCACTTGTTTGCTCATTACAGACTTGGCACCAGTACAGAAAAAATATTCTGACATGGTTACAAGTGGAGCATTGAACTTCCACAGCCTTTTTGAGTTGCACAGCCCTGCCAGTCCAGGTCTGGACTGGAGTTAATGAGCATAAACATTCCAGAAACGATTACAAGGAAATGAGCTGAATTACTGAGAGAGAACTACATTCTCCTGGGGGTGTTTATTAAGGTGCATTTTTGTTGGGGAATTTGGGGTGGGTTTAACAACTCCAAGGAGACAAACACAGGACTTCTGACCTGTTACCTGCTTCTGGCCCCCAGGTCCAAGACCTCTCTGAGAGTTTCTGTTAAGACCTGGCAGGGAGCTGGAGCTCAGGGACCTTCCTCAGAGACATAGCTGAGGCAGAGAGGAAACCAGAACTTTGTGTCAGGAGGAAAAACAGCTTTTGCAAAGCCTTTACTCACAGGAAAGCCCTTTACTCACAGCAAGTCCTCACTCACAGCGTTTGGTACCTTAAAGGTGCATTGTTTAATAGAGCTTAAACCATCTTTAACATCCAGGATCTTTTCAACGTGCTGAAACAGAAGCAACACATAAAGCACAATCCTGAAGGTGACGGAGCACTTCTCTTCCAAGTGGCAAGAAGGACACAGACACCAGAAACACTCCAGCGCCCCTGTGTTTACAGGACCATCCAAGGGACATAAAAAACACTCTCCTAAAGCAACAGCAAAGCTCGGAGCCTTCACGCCTGGCTTTTGACTCTCTCCTCTCTGAACCTACAGCCCGCCTGGACACAAACCATGACATGAGACAGCCAGGGAAAGCCGGGAGAGACTTTGGAATCACCGCTGAGTGTGGGAATTCCTTCCCTTCCTTCCTCCCTCCCGAGCACATCGGCACGGGATGCTTCACCCCCGGGTTCCTGCCCGGCACAGCCCAACCGGAATACAAAAAGAACTTAAATTTGAGGAGAGGGCTTCTTCGGAGTGTTCAAGGTTTGGGAGGTTTCTGCTCCTGGTTTTAAGGCACCGGCAGCGGGGGCTGCGGGAGGCGGAGGGACGGGAGGTGATGGGACGGCCCGGCCCCGAGTCCCGGTCCCGGGGAACCCGCACCGGACCCTCGCCGCGGCACTGAAAGCTCAAAACTCGGAGTTTTGCTTTCAACCGGAATCCCGAGCTCGGGGGAAGGAGTTTGGGTTCGTTCCGCAGAGGCGCAGAACCTCGCCGAGCGCTCACAGCCGGCGGCCGCCGCTCATCCCCCCGCCGGCACCAGCCCGAACCCGGTACCGGGCCCCGCACCCGCCGCGGCAAGGCCGGGCCGGGACGACCCGAGAGGCCATCGGTACCGAGCGGTTTCGTCCCGTCCCCCCCATCTCCGGTACCTGTAGTAGCTGAGGAGCCCGTTGCTGAGCACGAACCAGCGGCGCTGGTAGCCCTTCAGGTAGTTGGTCCACTTGAAGAGCCAACCCTTGTAGGTGTCGGAACCCGGGGCGGCGGGGGGTCCCCCAACCGGTCCCCCAGCGCCCCGGTTCCCCGGTTCCGCGCTCATGGCCGGCAGCTCCTGGCAGGCCAAGCAGGGGACGGCGCTGAGGAGAGACACCAGCCCGCGGGTGCTGCTGCCGCACAACGCGGCCGCCTTCCCCATAGACCCCGCAGCACTCCAGTGTGGGCCGGACCGGACCCACGGCTCCGGTACTGCCCGCTCCGCTCCGCCGGTACCGCGGCGGGGGCGGTGCCACGGACACGTGACCGGGGGGAGGGGAGGAGGAGGGGAGGGGTGTGAGGCGGCGAGGCGCCCCCTAGCGGCGGGGCTGGAAGGGGACCCGAGCCCTCCCGCCGCCATCTTTCCCCCCCCATCCCCCTTCTCCCCGGACCCTTCGCCTCCATTTCGCGTTCCCGCCGAGGCGTACGGGATGGGTGTCGGGGTGAAGGGGGATCTGGAGGTTTGGAGGGGTTTGATGTGGCCTGAGGAGTCCCCGCAGAGTGCTGGGTTGTGTGGTTTCTCCAATGCTGCTCTGTGAGAACAGGGATCAAGCCCTGGGAGGTTGAGGGTGAGGGGAGAGGAACACGGAATCACAGAGTCATAAAATCACAGAATCATTTGGGTTGGAAAGGACCTCTGAGATCATCAAGTCCAACTTTTAATCCACTCCCCCCGTGGTTCCCAGCCCATGGCACCGAGTGCCACACTCAGTCTCTTCCTTAAAACCTCCAGGGATGGAGAATCCACCCCCTCCCTGGGCAGCCCATTGAATGCCTGATCACCCTCTCTGGAAAGAATTTCTTCCTAATATCCAACCTAAACCTCCTGGCAGAGCCAGGGGAGGTTTAGGTTGGATATTAGGAAAAAATAAGCCCATGCCCCCTTGTCTTACTGATATCTGCCTGGGAGCAGAGCCTGGCTCCCCCCTGGCTCCAACCTCCTTTCAGGGAGTTGCAGAGAGTGATGAGGTCTCCCCTGAGCCTCCTCTTCTCCAGCCTGAACACCCCCAGCTCTCTCAGCCTCTCCTCATAGGATCTGTGCTCGAGTCCCTTCACCAGCCCAGTTGCCTCCTTTGGACCTGCTCCAGGGGCCCAGAACTGGACACAGGACTCAAGCTGTGGCCTCACCAGAGAAAGAGGATTTTTTCCCTGGACCTGTTGGTCACACTGTTCCTGATCAGAATGCCACTGGCATCCTTGGCCACCTGGGCACACAGCTGGCTCACGTTCAGCTTCCAACAGCTCCATGAAGCAGCTAATGGAGAGCAGAGGGGACAGAGGGGCTGCAGGAACACGGTGCTGGGCTCCAAGTGACCTTCCCTGGTGGCACTGCCCAGCCACTGTCCCCATCACCTGCTGCCTCACCAGCCCAGGGCCCTGCTGTGACATCTGCTGCCCCTGGTGACATCTGAGGAGGACCCATGGGACCTGTGGCAGATGCCACCATGCCAGGTGTCCCCACATCCTCTGCGGTCCCTTCACCCTCCCAGCCTTGGGATCGCCTTTCTCTGATCTCTCTAATCCCCCCTGATCCCTCCTAATCACATTACTGCTCACCCATCCACCCCTGCCAGCTCCCACAGGGGTCCCAGGGGCTGTGGAAGTGTCCCTGGGCTCAGCCATCTCTGTCTTCTGTGGCAGCAGGCTGGGGCTGGCCCCATGGGGAGCTGAAGTGGGGGGTAAAAGGGCTCCCCAATGAACACACTTTGCTCTGAGCCTGAGGATCTGGGCTAGGCAGCCCCTTGGATGAAAGAAAACAGTTGGGAAACTCCAATGGAGAGAGCTGCTTCTATCCCCCTGAAGCTAACTGAGCATTTCCTACCAGTCTAAGGAGATGCTCCTGAGTGTCCTTCAGCCATGAGTAGCACCACCTCTGTCACCTGAGGCAACTCAAGGCAAGTCCTGTGTCTGGAAAAAGCCTGAGAGTACTTTGGACTTGGAAAGCTGGCATGATCCCATGGCAGCCAATGGAATGCCTCTCCTATATAGGGAACTTTGACATCTGGAGACAGTATCTGGAGGTTTTTAACAAACTCTGGGAAGGGAGGTATCAAAATCAGTGTCTAACAGCCCATACAACACCCCAAAACCCTCTAACCTAAAGCATGTCCAGATGTTTGTCAACTGAAAGGCATCCCTCCTGGTGCAGATACAGCCCAAAGTACCCACGTGGGGAATCACACCTGGAAGTCTCCCTGGATCCTGGCATCTCTTGTGGCTGCAAGCAGAAAACTGTCTAAGGAGAGAGAAACTTCATCTGATCCTGCCTGTCCTGTCCTTGTGATCCCCTAGTGATCCCAGCACCCCCTTGGGATTGGCCCCTGCTCTGCATTCAACATAGGAGGGCAAAAAGATTTGGGGTTTGCAGCCGATGTCACTCTCCTTGGAACAGAGGCTGCAGGGAAAGTCATTGAAGCCTGGAGTGAAGAAATGTCCCTGGGAGTCTGGATCCCAAATGCTCTCTGCTCCCAACGTTGGTAAATGCAAGGAAGATGTGAGAGGAAGTGCATGGGTCTTTATGGCCACAAGTTACAGCCTGATTTCCCAAGAAAATGAAACAACTAATAGGAAGCAGCCTGGTCTGGTGGGAGATGTCCCTGACTGTACAGGAGAGTGGAACTAAATGAGCTTTAAGGTCCATTCCAACCCAAACCAGTTCGTAACTTGGTGTTGGCACACCAGGTGTGACTCTGCCTCTGCCCAGCTTCAGCCCTTGCAGGCAGAGGAATGTGGTGGAATGTGGTGGAATTCCTGGTGTGGAATGGCTCCAAGGAAACTGAAAAGGGGAGGCCAAAAGAGGAACAAAAAAAACCCTCAGACTCATGCCCCTGTGAAAGGGAAAGGCTGCAGCTTCCTGGGGCACATGAGATGCTGGAGAATCCAGAGGAGAGAGCCCAAAGCAGGGGTTTGCATGGAGCAGGGCAGAGTTTGCTGCTTGGCTGAGGGAGCAACCTGCAAGGACTGGGAGCAGGGCATGAGTTGGGTTTGGGCAAATCCCACCCTTCCAATTCCCACCCTGCAGATTGTCAGGGGTGGTGCCCATCCAGAACTTGTGTCCTGGCACTGATGAGCAATGGTGCTGCAGATGCCTCCTGTAGAAAGGGACAGAGTCTCCCAAATCTACGCAAGGACAAAGCCTGTCAGAAAACCTCAGGAATTGTTTTATGGCTGCCTTCAGTGGGAACAGAACAAGGGGACAAGCAAGGGACAAGGCAGGAGCCTAGGCAGGAATTGCACTCCTGGCCTAATCCCTTCATCAGGAGACATCATCCTCATGGCAGGGGTAGCAAAGCCAAACCCAAAAGAGTGAGCCAGGGCTTCCCACTCCTGCTTTGCTATACTCCAACTAGGAGAGGCAGCCACAACCCTGGAGGCCTTCATGCAAATGCACTCTCAAATATAATGCCTTTATCTGGAAGAGTTGAGTCCCAGAATCAGCAGCTTTGCCAGGAGGAGAGAGAACAGATTTGGGGCTTTATTTCTTGGCCTTCTTGCCTTTGCCTTTGCCCTTGCCCTTCTTCTTCAATTTTGACTTGAAGATGGACCTGATCAAGTATCCCCTCCAGAAGGCCTGGATGCAGATGGCAGCACGAGTCATTATGGCCAACTCCCTGGAAGCCTGCTCCTTCTTTTCCTGAAGTATCCTATGCTCCTCCTCAATCTGGGAATACTCTGGGAGAAGAAAATCTCGTTTCTCCATCAGCAGGGACAGCTGGGCCTTCTCCTCCTCATAGGCAGCTTGAATCTCCTCATACTCAGCCTAGCAAGACAGCAGAGCCCAGGTACAGCAATTTTGAGGTCATTCAGCAGCTCCTCCCTGCACACCCATCCCAAATCCAGGCAGAACCATGACTGGGAGCTGAACCTTTCCAGAAGGACTCAAAAGGAGGTGTGTACCCAGTGGTCAGGTCATTTCATCAGCTGCCAGGTCATGGCATCTTCATATTCCTCTGAAAAATACTCCCCTAATCCTCCCTGCATTGCAAGCAGCACTCACCCTCAGGTGCTCCCCCACCCCCCCAGGTCAGAGCCCTCCTGCAGATCCTCCAAGCACAAGGACACATGGCTGCAGCTTGGGTAATGCTGCAGGGACTTTGCTAAGAGAGCCCGAGGAGAGCCAGAGCATGTTAGCCTGGAAGAGGCCAAGGAGAGGTGGGTTTAGTGGTGTTGCTGCACTTCCCAGCTCAGCAGAACTTCGTGCCTTTCCTAATGCCTTTAAAGAAGCCATGTGGAGAGGAGAGGAGAGGAGAGGAGAGGAGAGGGAGGGGAGAGGAGAGGAGAGGAGAGGAGAGGAGAGGAGAGGAGAGGAGAGGAGAGGAGAGGAGAGGAGAGGAGAGGAGAGGGAGAGGAGAGGAGAGGAGAGGAGAGGAGAGGAGAGGAGGAGAGGAGAGGAGAGGAGAGGAGAGGAGAGGAGAGGAGAGGAGAGGAGAGGAGAGGAGAGGAGAGGAGAGGAGAGGAGAGGAGAGGAGAGGAGAGGAGAGGAGAGGAGAGGAGAGAGGAGAGGAGAGGAGAGGAGAGGAGAGGAGAGGAGAGGAGAGGAGAGGAGAGGAGGAGAGGAACCACCAATGTGGATGAGACTTGGCAAGTTCTGCCCCAAACCTGCCATGACCTAGGATTCCTGACAGGAAACCAAAATAACCACACTGCTAAACACCTGACATCATCATTTCTCACAATTAGCTGCTAGCTTCTAGGCCATTCCCTACATTTGACTTTGTGAGTCATCCAGCAGCTTTTATTCATCTCCATAAATAGGGCAGGACCGGAAAAGTAAGTGGGATCTTCTCAGGGGTGAGGTTGGGGGTACTGGAGGGGTTAAGTTGGATGCCAGGGCAGCAGTGGGGGGACTGTTTGGTCTCTTAGAACTTGAGAGAGAATCTGGGCAGCAGAAAGAGGAGCATGAATTGGACACAGGGCCAACAGGACTGAAGGAAATTGAAACTCCTGTTCCCAAGCATCAGGGAGATGTCAGAGTGAAGGTGGCAACCCATTTGCTTCCAAATACTGTGGGATTTAGCAGTCAGAGTGAGTGTTTCTGGAGTCAAAGCAGCAGAGAACTGAACACACAGGCAGAAGAAAGATACCTCTCTTTCTAAAGCCTCTTCTGAGTGGAAAACTGTTCCTTGCTTCCATGTTCTCATATGGACAAGGACACATTACTTCCTGAACTTACCCCCTCAGGAGAAAGCAAAGCACCTTAAAGTGGTTACCTCTTTTTCTCCCATGTCCGTATCATATTTCTGGATCCAGTTCACGATTTCTGCCTCCATTCTGCACTTTCTCTGAAACACAAACCAAGATTGGATCCTTGCTGGCACCCAAAGCCTGGTATCAAGTTGCCTGAGTTAGAAACCAGGGGAGGTGTGAGCCCCAGCAGCATTCTGTTTGCGTGAAACACCTCCTCCTGGTGGCAAACTTCCTCCAGCTGAGGTCTGACGACTCCCAGGAACATTCCCTCCAGGCAAAACAGCTTTATTGGGTTTACAGCGTGGAGCTGGGTGGTGGCTGAGGACAGAAATGCACCTGCCAGGGGTGTTGTGCAGGGGGAAATGAACAGGGCTGATGGAATGTGGCAAGTCATCAACAGACTGGGGCAAGCAGCCTAAAACTGAAGCAATAGAGAACTGCTAAACATGAAAACAGGACAGCAAGTACTCAAAAGATGGTGCCTTTCAAACAAAATGATCTTTCTAGCTGCAAAACAGTTTGGCAGTGACTCTACTGCAGTGTAACCAGGTACAGGCAGTTGACCCCAAGCTGCTGTATCTGGGTTTTGTGGAATCATCAAGAGAGAGGTCAGCTACAAGTGCCACACGGTATGGCACTGACTTAGGATGTCTCTCCCAGGCCACCCTGAGCTCAGCTCTCAGCTCTTCAGACCACAAGTCCCATCTGGGTCCAGGCAGTGCAAAGGAAATGCTGGGGAGGAGGAAAGGAGACTCCTGTGGTCAGTAAATCTCTGCCTCAGCATGAGAATGAGCTGAGCAGCTCAACAAATGCTGCAGGGGCCCCCCAGCCTCAGGAAAAAACTGCCTGATAAAGCCACCCCATTAAAGGAGGTATAAATGGGTGGATTTGGGGGTTTGTTCTTGTCACTTTGTGTGGGACAGTGCAGGAGATGCCCCGCTGCCTGTGTGTGCTGTCCTGCCCTTGGGAAGTCAGTGCTTGTGTGGTGTAAATACCCAGAAAGAGCAAAATTTCTGGGGGGGAAATGCTCTTTTTCCAGATCTAGATTCCCTGTACCCTGCTCTGCTGTTGATGCAGGAGCCCAAGCCTGCCCTGCTGCTCTTTCCTCCCTCAGTATCTGCTCAGCACTGTGATAAATCCCATTTCCCCCTCACTCAACTCAATCCAACTCCTTGGCTGGCGTCTTCAGCAAAGTGCCAGGCAGAGCAGAACTGGTTTATCTCCCAGGCTTCAGCTGCTCCCAACCCCCAAAACTGCCATCAGCTCTGAAAGGTGACTTTATGTACAGCCAACACTCTGCTTGCTTTGCCTGCCTCACCCCAAAACCCTTCTTAAAATATTCCTGCTGTAGCTTTGCTGCTCTGCACTCTGAGCAGAGCCCAACATCCCCTCTGGGCAGTGTCACCCTGGGGCACAGAGGTGTCCCTGCAGTGTCATGTCCCTGCAGTGTCACCCTGGAGCACAGAGGTGTCTGTGCAGTGTCACCCTGGGCACAGAGGTGTCTGTGCAGTGTCACCCTGGGCACAGAGGTG
This sequence comes from Calypte anna, assembly GCF_003957555.1. NCBI lineage: Eukaryota > Metazoa > Chordata > Aves > Apodiformes > Trochilidae > Calypte > Calypte anna. The sequence goes on from NC_044261.1 coordinate 11,476,060, forward strand.
TTTTCAGAGTCAAGGCAGCAGGCAGGAGCAGGACCTCTGAGCAGGGAACTTCCTGCTCTCCCTGCAGGGTTGCTTCCCACTGGAAGCAGCAGAGCATGAGGCCAGAGCAGGTATCCTGACAAACAGCAGATGCATCCTGCCAGCAGCTAGCAGGAACCCAGTAATTCCTTGCAGCAGCTGGACCTGGGAGCACTACAAAAGCTTTTAAATCTTCTGTTCTAGAGCTCCTGCTCCCATTTACCTTCCTGAGAGCCATCTCTGAGGCTCGATGCTCCAGCACAAGTGCATTTAGTTGTGCTCCTAACTCCTGAATGTCCTGCTGCAGTCCAGCACACCTGGCCTGGGAGGCTTGCAGCTCTTCTTTTTGCTGTTTTTCTCCCTCTTCCTTCATCTGCTGGATGATGGTCTTGGAGTCTTGGGGCAGATCTTGCATGCTGGTTTGGAGGTCTTTGATGACATTATCCTTCCAGTCAGCCTAGAAAGAAGAGAAACCCCGGAGAAAGAAAAAAAATCCACACAGAAATGGATTTGGGGAGGTGTAAAGTGGGCAGGAGGTGGAGAAGACACAAGAAGAGCCCCTGCTGCTCTGGTAGCAAAAGGAACCTGCAACTGCTGGCAGAGGGAAAAGAGTCAGATTTCCACAAGATGATTTGGAAACCTGTGGAGAGAGCCCTGTGACTCCCTCAAGCTTTGGGTCAGAGAGGCTCTTGGGGGGGACTCAGAAGAATGCAAGAAAAATCCTGAGCTGGGAGCAGTGCCACAGGTTTATACATGATGCCTCAGCCAAGCTGCCAAACTGCACATAAAAATCTCAAATGTCTCAATTCCAAGGAGCAGAGGGAATGGGAAAAGCAGGGCCTTGTCTCCATCAGCACCATTCAGTGCAGCAAGCACTGGACAAAACCTTCCCCTCCAACCACTCTTGCAGGAAGGAGAAAGAAAAGCATATGTATAAAAGAAAGGATTGCTTGTCAGGAGCTCAGGGGGCTGAATGCTGACACAGCCCACAGACTCACAGAAGGAGCCTGGGAAATGCTCATTTATTTATCTGTACCTCAGTTTCCTTCACTGAAAAAACCCCCACATATATTCATATAATCATGTTAATCACAAGTGCTCTACAGCAGTGAGTACTACAGAGTTGGAGGTCACAGAAATGTTGGTTTTAAGCAAAAGTGAAGGCAGAGCAGATATTAAAAATGGATTTTAATCAGAGCAATCTCTGCCTGGGATTTCCATCATTTCATCTGCAGCAAATGAAGCCTTGTGCTGGCAGCCAACACTGAAGCCTTGCCAAAAAGCTACTACAGCAATTTGTGTGGCCTGTCCCTTTCTAAGCTCAGCTCCTTTCTAAACTCAGTGACTTGTGTCATTCCAATTGGCCAGTGCAAACAGGTTCAAACCATGCCAAATTTGTTTGCTTTTTAAAAATCTGAAGCATGCAATAAGCATTTTCCCCATTATATCTCACAATGACAACAGTATCTTTAGGGTCTGGTTTCAAAATCATTTCTGGAACTTCCCTCTCTGCAAGTAGGGCACCAGTTTTTAGCTTACCAAAGTTTTGCTTCAGGAATGCTTTGTTGGGAATGATATTCCCATTGTATCATACCTCCTCCTCTTGAGTCTGTGCTGTTGCTGCCAGCTCAGCCTCCAAAGCTGTGATGGTTTCAGTGTTTTCCTTAATCTGGAGGGAGACAGCTTTCATGAACCGAAGTTTTTCTTCCTCTTCCTCAGGACTGGTCAGGAGTCTCTCAAGCACCAAATTCCTGAACTCCTTCAAGGCTTTGATAAATACTTTAGCTGGTGACTCTCTCACCAAAGCTTGTCGTTTCAGAACCTGGCAAACTACAGGGTTGGGCAGCAAGAGCCTCAGGACATTTCTAGTAGAACCTTTCAGCTGTTCCAGCAAGCAGAGGCTGCTCCATGGATCCTCGGCTCTCAGGTACTCCATTTCCTTTGAAAGCTTCTGGTGCTCCACCAGGCTGGTTGTGCCCTCAGGTCCCAGGATATCAGCAAAGTTATCCAGAGATTCAATCACACATGGGATCATGCTGCTCAGCTCCAGCTTGTCAATCATTTTATCCAAGACAGTGAGGATTCTTTTGGTCTCCAAGTTGTCAGGTATTAAAGAACCTGGATCTAACCCCCTCATGAGTTTTGGGGTGATTGTTGCCATGTCTGGAGTTGCCATACCCTTCCCCAGGGGGTTTTCTTTGCTTCACTTCCTGGGATGATATTTGGTGGATCCCCTGGTGCCAAGGCTTCAGCTGAACTCTTGTGAGCTGAGCGTTTTGACATCTAGAAGGGACACAACATCACTGAGGATGCTCAGTCAGGGGACATCTCTGCTGCTCCTGTCACAAACTCTGCTTTCTCGGATTTTCTTTCTAAAAGGAGAATGTGGGGACAGCATTAGAGAAACGATGTAACTTGAGAAAAAAAAAAATAGGAGCTTCAGCTGACACTGTAGTTCTTCCCGGATCTGGACACGGGATCGTGCATCAGAACCGGTCCCTGTCCCAGAGAGGCTGTGAAAACACCTCCAGAAGGGAAGAAAATCACGGATTCCTTGTTTGAGAGGCGGTGGGGAGAAAGCTCCCGACTCCTCCTGAGCAGCAGGTGAGATGGAACGCAGCTCTGCCATCTCCAGAGATGTGGAGAAGGGTTTGGAAATCCCTGGGGCCAGCTGGGAGGAGAGGGCAGAGATCCCCGGCGTCAGGCACCCACCTCCCTCCCTCCTTCCACTGCCGCAGCGGCGAGAGGGCAAAGGGGGGGGGGGGGCTTTGGGTACCCCCAGGGCGAGAGGAAGGGGCAGAGGGAGGCGGACAAGGAGGGAAGGGTGCCCTTGGTGCGTGTTGTGGGAAGCAGGGAGGCAGGGGGAGCCAGAGGGCTGGAGAGTCAGAGGGATTGGGACATTCCCGCCACAGGGACCCCCGAGGGAGGGCCCGGGGGAGCCGGGGCAGGACCTGGGGAGCGTGAGAGGAGCGTCTGAGGAGAAGCCGAAGTCTGGGGGGGTGTTCGGGGTGTGTCTCAGGAAAGGGGCGTTGGTCCCAGGCTGCCGCTGTGTCCTGCGGCGAACTCGGTTCCGTCCCGACCCGGAACGGCCTGAGCCTCATGGAACGCTGCGGTTGCTTGGCAACGGGGGTGAGGGGCGGGGCTTCTCCCAACAGCCAATGGCGACCGGCGCCCGCCCCACCGCTCCGTGCCCCTCCCTTGATTGGCAGCGCTGCTGACCAATGAGAAGCTCGGGGCTGTGCGCAGCAGGGAGGGTGTGGGCCGCCATCTTGTGGTGTCGGGACGGGGAGCGGGAGGAGCGGGAGGGAGAGCGGGAGGAGCGGGAGGAGAGGGGGGGGAGCGGGGGAGCCGGGGAGCCCGAGGCTGGGGGGTGGGTGAGCTCCTGCTGGGTGTTTGTTGCTGTTGTATAACAGAGAAGGGCCATGCCGAGTGGTGTGTGCTTACAGCAGCGGGCCTTCCGGGCTCCCAGCAAGGCCTTCCTGAGAAACCTAAAAATAAGCAGGAAAATAAACTTTATTTCCCCCCCTCAGCCACGTCTGCGAGGCTCTGGTCAGTCACAGAGGAGTAAAGATGAAGTAAGGGGAGGGCCCCAGGGCGTCAGTCGGGACTCGGGAGCCCTGAGGTGGCATTGGGAGCCCGATGGATGGAGCTGGGATGTATCTGCTCCTCCCGACACAGAACCCCAGCGAGGTCTGGGTTGGAAAGGACTTTAAAAGAAAAAGATCCAGCTCCCTGCCTGGGCAGGGACACCTCCCAGCAGCCCAGGTTGCACAAAGCTCTTCTTGGAGCCTCTGAGGTGAGGAAAGAGCCCAGTGCTCAAATTATGGAATGGGTGAGGTTGGGACCTTAGAGCTCATCTCCCTTAGCAAATGGGCCACATCTGGAAGACTGTGACCACATCTGGAATATTGTGTCCAGTTCTGGGCCCAGAGGACAGGGAACTGCTTGGGACAGTCCAGTGCGGGGCCACCAAGCTGATGGAGGAGTGGAACATCTGGTGAGGAAAGGCTGAGGGAGCTGAGGAGCTCTGCAGCTTGGAGGAGAGGAGAGTTTGGGGTGAGCTCAGTAATACTTAGAAATATCTAATAATATTCAGAAAGGGAGAGAGCCAGGAGGATGGGGCCAGGCTCTTCTCAGTGATTCCCAATGGCAGGACAAGAGGCAACAGACATTCTTGAGTGTAGGAGGTTCCATATAAACACAAAGAGAATTTTTTCTTACAGTGAGGGTGGCAGTAATCCTTTTACTGTGAGGGTGACAGCCCAGGCTGCCCAGGGAGGTTGTGGAAGACATTGAAACCCCACCTGGATGTGTTCCTGGGTGCCCTGCAATAGGTGGCCCTGTTCTGGCAGGGGGGGTTGGACTCAATGATCTTTTGAGGTCCTTTCCAAGCCCTAAATTTCTGTGAAATCTCTAGGGATGAAGAAACAAAAATGGTTTCCCTGTTTTCAAGAGCCAGAGGTTAGGGAAAAGTTTGGTGTTTCTTTAAGAAGAGCCTTAGGTAAACTGAGAAGGAATGTTCCATCCCCAGGCTCCTGAGCACTGGGGTGTATCTTGCCAGGTGTGCTGTCCTGGTGCCTGGGATGCACCTTTCACATCAGTCATGAAAATTCTCTTTAGAGATCCCAGATGAAGGAGACAGCTTGAAGGCACAGAGCATTTTAAGAGAAAAAAAAAATGAGTGAAGATGTGACAGCAATCATCCAACATCCAATTATGCCCTCGAGGCCACTGTGAAAGAAAGATAAAAAAAATATCAGCTTGATTTCAAGTGGAAAAGGCTGATGTTATGAAAACCCCAACACTGCAATGCTGGCTGGAAACCAGGCCATGGAGAAACTGCAGTATCTCCTTTACTGTGAGCTTCTTGAAAACCTGAAGTGAACAGAATGAAAAACAAATGAACATTTTTTAAGGAGAGTCAAATATACTTCATGCTACAGCCCTGCAGGGCCCTGAGTGGGAAATGGGAAGTTTCCAGCTCTGCACTCCCATGATAAGCTGTACCCCCTCCTCCTGCCAGGGGCTCAGGAGTTACTCTGAATACCTCTGGTTTGGGAAATGAGGAAAGTCAATAATTTCTACCACTACCACCTTCTCCATCTGCTGCTGACACTTAAGCTTTTCTCCAGTGCCTCAAGGCACTTTCCTTCAATACTCCATTCCTTGTTGCTTTTTTTTTTTCCTCCTAAGCTCCTTAAGTCACCAAGCCTTCTTTTTTCCCACACTACAGATACATTTACCCTCCCTGAACCTCTGATAACATTTCTGGAACTCCAGCTATGAAACATGTTATTTGGATCCTCTCTAAAGGCACAAGGAAAAAAAAAAAAAAACAAAAAAACCCTCTCCCTTTCACATCCCTCTTCTTTTCCCTCAAAGGAAATCAGCCCTTGGAAGAGGTGTTTGCTCCTGTGGCCACCACATTGCTCCCTGGATTGTCCCCTCCAGCCACAGCAGAAGCACAGAGGGATTTGGGTTGGAAGGGATCCAAAGCTCACCCAGTCCAACCCCTGCACTCAGCAGGGACACCCTCACCTCCATCAGGGTGCTCCTCACTCCTCACCTTGAATATCTCCAGGGATGAGGCCTCAGCCACCTCCCTGGGCAACCCTTGTTCCACCCTCATGGGAAAGAACTTTTCCCTAACATCCAATCTAAATCTCCTCTAATTTAATTTAAAAATTGATTTTTAAAAAAAATTAATTCAGACATTGATTGAAAAGGTGAACAGACAGCAGAAAGGGGCAGGGATGGTGCTGGTTTATTGCTGTAACAGGACAGAGCGTTGGCTTCCTAAAAAAAAAACATGAAGTCTGGAGTGGGTTGGCAAACCTGGGGTGGGCTGGGAGGGCTCCCAGGAGGAGGGACACTGGAGAAGGAGGTCTCATCCTGGTCCACAGCAGCTGCTGGTTCTGGTTCTGGTTCTGGGGGTGTCACTGCACTGTCAGGCAGCCCAGGGGCAGAAGGGACAGATGGCTTCCCCCCTCTGCGGTTGAACACCTGCAGGGATTTTTCAAACTTTTTGGCTGCCTTCTTCCTCCTCTCCATCTTACTTTCCTCTTCTTTCAAAAACTGCTGCTGCATGCGCCTGTGGAAGTGCTCAGTCTTCTTTTTGGCCTCTTCAAAGTGTTTTACCTTTAGGAAAGCAAATGTAAGGACCTCACCTTACTTTGCTCAGAACCCAGGGGCACACGTCAGGTGTGTCCCTAAAGAGGTGTCCTTGGTCTCCCTGGATACCACAGGAGCAATGCCCAAATCCATGTTCAGTCCATGGCCAAGGGCTGTCTGTGATTTATTATTCCAAACCACAGCTGCCTGGCAGATAGGATCTGGAGTCTGTCCTGAGGTCAGGATGGAGATGCACCCATTCAGGTTTCACTTCCACCTCCCTGCCCTGCAGGGACCCCTGGGACCCCATCCTGATCCAGCAGGCTGCAGGCCCCAGGGCTGAGGACTCAAACCATGGATTATGGGCTCTGTGGAACCCAGACCTGAAAGTTTCCACAAGGTGTTCTTCCAGCCCTGCATCACCTGCAGGGTTTGCTGCCAAGCACTTCAGAGAAGGGGAAATCTCAGCTTCTCCAAAACCCATCCACACCAGCAGAAACAGAACACAGAACAAATCCTCCCCTCGTGAGCCCCATCCCGGGGGGAGTCTGGGGGGGGAAGAGGGAGTGGAGATCATCACCTTCTTCTCCAGGAGCAGCAGGGCATGGCGGCTGTCATGGCTGTCAGAGCTGCCTGAGGGGCTGTTGGACACCTGGGAGCTCAGGTCTGTGTCTGCAGGGCTGCTCCAGCAAGAGGGGGCTTCATGTCACAGGCAGCAGGGAACAGGGGTGCTGCACCCCACTGCCTTGTTCCCACAGCCCCAGGGAGGTGTGAGGGTCCCACAGCCTCAGGACAGTATTGAGGATCCCACAACCCCAGAGAGGTGTGAGGGTCCCACAGCCCCAGGATGGTGTGAGGGTCCCACAGCCCCAGAGAGGTGTGAGGGTCCCACAGCCCCAGGATGGTGTGAGGGTCCCACAGCCCCAGGACAATGTGAGGATCCCACAGCCCCAGGACAATGTGAGGGACCCCAGGTCCACACCAGGGTCCGCTGAGCTGCCGGCTCTGGGGTGGTGGGAAGAAGGTGAGACGGGGCCGGGGGCTGTCCCACTCCTCCATGGCCCCGCTGCCCCCCACCATTGTGTGCCCAGCAGTGGTTGCCATGGGGGGCTTGGCACAGAACTGCCACCAGTCCCTGGACCCCCAGGGTCCAAGAGGCACAACTGTTGTGCCCCAGTGGTGGTGGCTCTGAGGGCCCTCCCAGCCCTGCCCCAGTACCCCCAGCCAGGCAGTCTGTCCCAGATGACTTCCAGCCCTTGCCTCAGTGACACAGTGGCCACCAGTCACCTGTCCCCTGCTTTTCACCTCCCTCATCAGCACTGTCAGCAATGTCTCCCTAGAGGTCCCCTCATGGAGGACATGAGCATCCCTGTGGTGTTTGTCCCCACCACTGCATCCCCTGCAGCCCCAGCTCCACAGCATGGGGACATGAGGGATCAGCCCCTGCTGCACTGATCTGCCCAGGTCCCCACTGTCCCCTTGACCTGCCCAGTGATGCCCCAGTCCCTGTCCCTGGTGGGTACAGGGGAGTTGTGGAGTTCTGCCATCCTGTTGTTTGACCCAACTACAGCTTCTGTCAGCAGCTCACCCACTACAGCTACAAAGTCCCCCATGTCAACAGGCTCTGAACCACAGAATTATTGAGGCTGGGGAGGACCTCTGAGCTCATCATGTCCAGCCTGGCACCTCACACCCCCCCCATGGCACTCAGTGCCACCTCAGTCCCTCCAGAAACACCCCCAGGGATGGTGACTCCACCACTTCCCTGGGCACTCCATCCCAATGTCTGATCACCCTTTTTGTGAGGAAGTGCTTCCTGAGATCCAAACTAAACCTCCCCTGGAGCAGCTTCAGGAGAAGTTGCATGATCAGCACCTGATGTTTATGAAAAGGAAGAGTAATGCTGCTGCTCTGAGCAGTGTTGGGACCTCCTGGCAAGAAACCAAGGGAAAGCCAATGGCAGTTCTTCCAGATCCATGCTGGAGAGTTGAAAATAGATTCTGCTCATCCAAGGGGCCTGGAGCACAAAGTCTCTGCCAGGGGATTAGGGAGACAAACAGTGAGCAGTGGGTTTGCTATAAATATAACCAGCAGGGTTTAAGTTTCCACACATCGTTTGTATCGGGGTCCTGAGAGTAACTCTGAGCCCATTCTGAGCTCAGGGAGTGTTGTTTTATTCCAGCACAAACTGTGCTTCTAATGCAGGGCAGGGACCAGCTGTGAGTCAGGACATTTGGAGTGCTACCAAAGGTTTGTTTTTCCTAACTGGGCTAGGACTTTGGGTTTTTGAGACAGCAACTCAAGGACCAGACATTTGCTGCATTCCAGAGAGAGCAGGAACAGCGCAGACTTCACCATCCCTGCTTGGGAGTGACCCAAGGATGCCCCAAGAAGCCCAAGGAGACCCAGGAACATCCTGCTTCCCACTTCCTGACCATTTCTCCTCCCCCACCTGATTCCCCAGCCCTTTTTCAGAAGGTGCCTTGGCCTCCCTCAGCAGATCCACAATTATCTGCAGGAGCTGCTTGGAATTGTGCCCCTCCATGTGCACAATCTTCTTAAATTCTACCTTAATGTTATTCCCAGCTGGGAAGTCAAGGTGGATTCCTGCTGTCACTTTGAGTCACTGCACTGAGGTCATCCTGTTGTTAGGAACTCAGAAACCTAAGCTGGGCATGGCAGCAACCCACGGGGGACTTCTGGGTGATCACTGCGTGGAGATTTCAGCTCCTGCAGCTCCGCCTGGAAACGCAGGATGGGGAAGGGAGGGGGGGACAGCTGGTGCCATGGTGCCCCTGTCTGGAGTGCAGCCAGGGGGAAACCCGATCCAGCCCAGGGACAGGGAGGAAGGGAGGGCTGGAGAGGACAGATGCCACCAGGCTGAGATCACAGCCTGAAACACCCAGAGAGGGTGACAGTGCCAGGCCAACCCCCCTAACACTGCCAGGCATGGGCAGTGCCAACCCCCCAGCTCCAGCCTGAGACCCCCGTGCCCAGCTCTGGCCACCAACCCACCCAGTGACACCAGCAGTGAGTGGCCATGCTCCTGGGGCAGGGGACGTGTGTCCACCCTCAGCCATCCACAGAACGCAGGGTGGACCAGGAAAAGCCACAGGAGTTGGGCTGAGCCAGCAAACTAGTCAGGGGCCAGGCTGGGCAGGCATTACCCAGGGAAGGGCTCCTCCACCCGACCAGGGTGAGAGGTCCCCGGAACACTCAGGGGAGGAGGGGACAAGATTTGCCCATCCCTGGGGCCACCCCAGGAAAGAAACAGGAAAAGCAAAATGATTTTCAAGCCTCCCATTATGGAAAAGCCTCAGAAACACGAGCCCAGAGAGCAAACACGCTGCTGGTAGCTGGAGCAAGGAGCCTGTGCCAGAACTGGGAAACCTTGGAGGCTGTGGTGGGATGGGCAGGGCTCCAGCACAGCCCCGGGATGTCCCTGTCACAGCTCCTGGGGAAGGAGCCCTTCCCAGAACACTTCTGGAAGTGGCCTCAAAACTCAGGGCCCCAAGGAGCGGAAGGGAAGCGGTGTTTGGGAAGAGGGCGGGAGGCACTGGGAGCCTGCAGGGTGGGGGTGAATCACCGGGATGGAGAGGGACGGGATGGGTGACACCACGGACAGGATGCTCCCGTGTCACACTGCCCCAGGGCACTGCGGGTGGACGGGGATGGGACATGTGTGGTCGGTGACTCCTAACGCTGTCACTTTGTCCCTCCTGTGATCCCAGCACAGAGCCACCGGCCATGGTGGGCACAGGAACCCCTGGTGAGCTGGGGCTGCCTCTTTGTGCCCCAGTTTCCCACCCCAACAGTGGGTGGCTTCTCCCTGGGTGACACCGGTGGGTGCTTGGGGTGGGGAGAAGGTGCTGGGAGCCAACGATAGAGTATGACAAAAATAGAGCTTTATTTTGGGACAAGTGCAATCAGAGCTGGGTCCTTCGGGCCTGGCACGGAGAGGGTGAGCATGGCAGCAGCGTGGAGCTGCTGTACACCAACAGGAGTGTGCTGGTGGCATGGATGGTGGCACACTGGGATGTCCCTTTGCCATATGCCACACCACAGCCCAACACTGTCCCAGGGTGCTGGGGGTTGGGTCTGAGCTGTCCCCATCCCCTTGGCGGCGGTCTCGCTGTCTTTGCCTGCTCCTGCCTGCTGTGGCCATGGGGAGGTGGGATGGATGGGTCTGGAGCTGGAGAGGTGGTGGTGGCCAGGAGGGCCCAGTAGGGGTGATGGCACTGCCAGCAGTCCCATGGGATCAGCACAACGTGGGCAGGTTGGGGACAGAAGGGACTGACACCCACCCCTTCCCTGGGCATCTTGTTTGGCCACAAGAACTGTGCAGACACACGGCCCTGGGGTCACGCCAGCCAAGAGAGCTCAGGAGTGATGCACACACATCTGCACACAGACACACACACACATTCACACATGCACACACACACACTACAGGCAGGATTCCACAGGCAGGATGGCCCTGGATGCATGGATACCACAGCCACATCCCTGAGCATCTGCAGCCTGTGTGTGCACACAGAGACACTCGTGCAGAGCCAGGACACGTGTGCAAGGATGGTGCAGGCACATGGAGGTCCCCACTGGCACACACAGAGTGTGCACACCAGTGCCTGTCAGCCTGCACAGAGCTGTGCATACATGGAGGGGTTTGGCCACGCACAGAACATGTGCACATGTGCACACCAACACACCCGTGCACACCAACACACCTGTGCACACCTGCACACAAGGCTCTGCACAAGCACACAGCAGCACAGCCCTGCCCACACACAAGCTCTGCTCGCACACACAGAGCCTGTGCACAAGACACGAGTCTGTGCACAGCAGGCCACGGGCACAGCTGCATGTAAGGCTTTGCACACACAGCAACACACTTGCACGTGTACAACCTGTGCACTGAAGCAGAGCTGTGCACACAGATGTGCTTATACACATGTGTACAACACACACGTGCCCACATGCAGGTGACCTCCTTGCACACATAGAGCCTTTACATGCCAACACACATATGCACACAGAGCCACACTTGCAGGGCCCACGTGCAGGCAGATCTATGCACACAGACCCCCTTGCACACGCAGAGCCTTCACACACCAACACGCGTGTGCACAGAGCTGTGCAAACAGACACAGCAGCACACACATGCACAGAGCTGTGCACACTGGTGCACAAGCCCATGCACACCAGCACATCCACGTGCACTGTTCTGTGCACGCCAACACCTGTGTGCACACAGCCCCTCACACAACTCCTCACAGCCCCACTCCCCTCTGCCCCCATCTCTGGGGAGTCCTACTCTCTGTTTGGGGGTCTCCACCCCTCTGGCACCCTATGGCTTGTTGGAGGGTCCCCATTCCAGTGACACCCTACACCCTCTTAGGGTCTGCCCATGGCACCCTGCTTCCTCCCAGGGATTCCCTGTCCCAGTGAGACCTTACACCCTGCCAGGAGGCCCCTGTGGGACCCTAACTCCCTCCTGGAGGGGTCCCTGTCCCAGTGGACCCTACTTCCTCCCAGGAGGCCCCCATCCCCATGGCACCCTGCTCCCTCCTGGGGGGGTTGGGGCGATGTCCCAGTCCTGATGAACCTCACTCCATCCTGGGTGGGGAGGGTTCCACATCTCCATGGGTCCTTCCCAGGGGGTCCCCATCCCAGTGTCCCCTATGTCCTGCCGGGGCCACCCCGTCCTGGCCGTGCAGCCCACCCAGCTGCCACCAATCCGGGCTGGTGGTAGAGGAAGGTGCCAGCCAGTGCCAGCCCGATGCCCAGGTAGCTGAGCCCACTCAGGCTGGTGCCGAAGAGCAGCCGGGAGAGCAGGAGGTTGCCCACCATGGTGAGGTTGCCCAGGACGTGGACGGTGAGGGCAGAGGTGAGGGAGAGGACACAGAAGGTGGCCAGGTTGTAGAGGACGGAGGCCAAGCAGCTCAGGAGGACGCAGACCCAGAGGGTGAAGTCGTAGCCCAGGACCCCCTGCCAGGAGGGACCCAGCTCCAGTGCCAGGGCAGCCCCGAAGAGGAGGCAGAAACTGGGGAGGGAGGTCAGGGCCAGCAGGGAACGGGCGTCCAGATGAGCCTCTTGCAGCAGCAGACCTGGGGGGGGGACATGGGCACCGTCACGGGACAGATGTACAACCCTACTGGGACAGCTGAATGGGCACAGAACAGCCACCCCATCTCTGGACAGGTGGACCATTATGGGACAGCCAGGCCACCCCAGTGGGGGACACCCAGCACCCCTGGGGCACCCCCCAGCACTGGTCCCCACTCACTGCCTGAGAAATCCCCAACAACACCAGGAAGGGGGGAGGGGGAGGGGGGGCAGCCCCTTCCATGGGGTTTCCTGGCTTGGGAATGTCCCAGTTTGAGGGTGCCATGGTTCAAAGGGTGCCCTGGTTTGGTGGTGCCCTGATCTGGGGGTCCAGGACATGGTTGGACAAGGCAGTTCCCCCACCCGATTTTTAACTCCCCCCCTCCTCCCTTTTTTTTTTTTGTGGCTGATTTTGCAGCTGGCAGCAATATTTTTGGGTGTATGGCCTGTCCCCTCTGTGTCCCCATGTGTTCCTCTAGTCACTCAGGGACAGTCAGCCAGGCTGGATGCCACACACAGGGGGCATATGCCATGTGCCAGGGGACAGAGCAGCCCCCAGCCTCTCCAGGGCCACCCTCTGTGTCCCACGGGTGATAAAGGGACCCGGGTGGGTGCTGGTGGTGGCAGCCCTTAGGTGGCCACCTGGTACAGGTGCCCCCAGGGTCCTTGAGGACAATACGGGGTGGTGTGCCTGGCCCTCAGCCCCATGCCAGAACATGACCCCACGGTGCCTGACAGAAACACCAGCTCCAGAGGACGTGGTCCCCCCCAGAACCCAACCAAGGACATCACAGCCTGGGTGGCACTGTGGCTGTCTGGGTTCTCACAGATGGGGACCAGGCCACTGGGCATGGGGACTCCCAGGGGACCCAGCCAGGCACAGCACTGGAAGGCATGAGGATAGGGACAGGACAGCCTGGGGGTTCCTGTGCCACCCCTCATGGCCCCAGGACACGGTGGCACGGGGTTGGCACAGCACTGGGGACCAGAGTGGCACGTGGGTTGGGTTGGCACTGGAGTGGCACTAGTGACAAGGTGGGCAAGAGGTGGCACAGGGGGTGGGAGCTGAGGGCAAGGGGTGGCCCTGAGGTGACACGGGTGCCTCAGAGGGTCGTTCCAGGGTAAGGGAAAGGGTGGGGAAGGGGCAGGAGAGGGACGGGCAGGTGACACTTACTCTGCTGTATGGACTTGAGAGCTCGGAGGACGGTGGCTGCCAGGAGGAAGGTGCAGCCGGGCTGGTGGCACCGCAGCCCCCCGGCGACACTGCAGGCGGCCCCGGCGCAGAGGGGCCCCATGGCCAAGTACTGCAGGGGGTGATGTCGCCGCCCCACCAGCACCCCCGACAACACCAAGGTGACCAGCGGGGTGGTGGCGGCCACCGCCTGGGCCACGTCCAGCTGCACCGAGCTCAAGCCCAGGTTGCCCAAGGCCACGCTGGTGCAGAAGGTGAGGCTGAGCAGGTAGATGCGGGCGGTGGGGCGGGGGGCCGGGGGGGTCCTCGCCCAGCCCAGGGGGTAACCCACGGCCACCCCCGACAGCATGTGGAGGGCGGAAAGCAGCAGCGGGTAGCGGAAGCCGTGGGCGGCGAAGATCCATTTGTTGAGTCCGGCCATGGCGGTACCGCTGCCCAACCAGGCCAGCACCGTCACCGGCAAGGGCAGCGCCGGGACCGAGGGCGGCCGCCCCCCATCCGCTTGCCCCGGGTCGGGTTTCCAAGGCCGGAGAATCCCCTCGCCACCTCCCGTCATTGTCACCGTCGCCTCATGGCCCTGCCGGTTCCGCGGGCACATGGGCACCGGGTCCGCTTGCCCCCGCTGCCGCCCCCCGCCCGGCCCCGTCCTCCCGCCGCGCCCGACACTCGGTGGCGGCGGTGACAGCGGTGACGCTCGGCGGGTCCCCGGGTCCTACCGGCAGCGACGGCCGCGTCCCCACACAGCCTTGTCCCCGGGGTGGTGGCCCGGCGCTCAGCCCCGGGGCGCTGGGGGGGCGGGAGCGGCGCGGTGATGGCGGGAGGGGGCGGCGGGAGGGGAAGGAGGGGGGGAGGCTCCTCCCCGCGGGGCCGCCGCCGCGTCACGGGCACCGGTGCAGGGGTGCGGGGAGGAGGGTGCGGGGGGGTCCACCCAGGGCCTGCCGGGAACGCTGGGCATCCCCACCCAAGCGGACACCACGGTGACAGCGGCGGTGACACTGCCTCAGACACCCCCCACCCCCCCCCGGCACCCCGGTTCCCCCCAGAGAGGTGACTCAGGTTGGGGACACAGCCAAGGGGTCCCCTCAGGCTGTGCATGGCACTGGGGTCACCGCGGTCCACGGGGAAGGCTGGGGTTCCCCTTTCCAGAGGGTCTGCGGAGGAGCAGAGCCCGGGCTGGCCAGGGACACCCCCCCCACCCCCGGCTGCTTCGAGCACCCCAAACCCAGCTGCACCTCGAGTAGGAAGGGAGCTGATGTGAGGATCAGGGTGATCCTATCCCAGCCTGCCTGTAGGACACGTGTGTGTCCCTGTCCCCCCTCCCCCCCAGGGGGATTTGGGGCGCAGGAACAGCAGGAGCCAGGAGCCAGCAGGTTCTGTGCCCGGGCAGGGGGTTCATTGCCACTGTCCCCCCTCCCTCTACCACTCGCTGAGGCGCAGGATGAGGGTCTCCCCGTCATCAGGTCTGTAGTCAGCAACACCTGCAGAGAGAGGGACAGGAATGGCAGAGCGGGTGTCTGGGACCCCCAGCACATCTCCCAGGACCCCCACCCATCACTCACCCATCTGCAGGCTGGTGCTGGGGGCAGCGAGTAGCTGCCAGTAGCTCCGCTTCTGGGCCTTCAGCCCCAAAACCTGGGTCAGGTAGGGGCCCTGGGGAGTGTCCTCTGTGTCAAAACTGGGGGATGGGAGAGAGGGGTGAGGGTCCAGCCCCAACTGCTGGCAGTAGGGCAGGGCTGGGTGCTGGGGACCAGGAAGAGGCTGTGGTATGGGTGCAGGGCAGGTGGGCACCAGAGGGTGACACCCAGGGACTCCAGAGGGGTTCCCTTTCCCCAGCAGCTGGGGCCACATACGTGAAGTTGTGGGATACAAGCTCAGTGGCAGCTCTGAGGACATCAAGGAGAGAGGCACCAGCAGGCACTGACACTGACTGACTGTAGAGCTGGTGCTGGGGACACCGTGGCAGGGGACATTCCACCACCAACCCCACTGTCTTGTTCCCTGGCACCTCGATTCGTGGCTCGGGGCTGAAGGGCTTCAGGGTGTCTGCAAGGAGGAAGCCACTATAGCACTGATGGAGACAAAGCCACCACAGTGGTGGCAGCTGTGCCAACCCCATCCCAGCTTTCTCTGTCTCTCTGGCTCCTACCCAGCTCCTCCTGGCAGTACATGGAGGCAATGTCCAGGTAGGAGTGGCTGTACAGCACTGGCAGGACCTGGGCCATGGTGGCAGGGGTGGTGAAGGCCTCCAGGTTCTCCAGCACAGCAGTCATGGCCTGGCCATACGCCGGCTCCTCCCGACATGTGTTGGTGGCAATGAAGACCTGGGAGCAAGGAAAAGGTAGGAGGTGGGTGGGGACCCTGGGCACCAAACTGGGGGTGAGCATTTCCTGCCTGCCCAGAGACCCTGCCTGTGCCTAACCCCCTGTGCCTAACCCCCTAACCTGCCTGTGCCTGCTCCTACATCTACATCTGCACCCAGACCTGCACCCCTGCCTGCACCCACACCAGCTCCTGCACCCACCCTCCCCACCCCTTCCTACACCTGCAGCCACACCTGTACCTAGGTTTGCACCCACGCCTGCACCTCTGCTCATGCTTGCACCCACAGTGTCCCTGCACCCAGTCCTGCACCCAACCCACGTTTGTGTCCCAAACCTTGACCCGTGCCGCACCCATGCCTGTACCCACACCTCTGCCAGTCCCCATGTCAACCCCTGCACCCTGCGGCCACCCCGGTGGCCCTCACCCACCTGCATGGCCCAGGGGGTGCTGTAGATGTTGCCAAAGAAGCCATCGGGGTCCTGCTCCTCCACCATCCTCTTCCTGATCCTGAGTGTGGCCGCTCGCAGCTCTCCTGCCAGCCGGGTCCCTACCAGCCGCTGCCGCTCCAGGCAGGCAAAGGCCAACGCTGCCACGGCCGCAGTGTCTGTGGGGACACCACCTTGTCACCACGCCCAGGGTGGGTGCCACCCCCTCCACCTGTCCCCGGGTACCCTTACCTGTGGCTCTGCCACCAGCGTGGCTGAAGCTGCTGTGGTGCTCAGCAGCCAGGAGCCGTCGGATCACCTCCTCCCGCACCCGCTTGTGGTGGACACAGAGCGCCAGCACGCCCAGGCTGTACTGGTAGTAACTGGTGAGGGGGTGGCCGTGATGCCGGGAGCCTGGGGGCAAGGTGGTGTGGCACGGTGACCTCGTGGCTGGATGTGCCAGCAAACGGGTGGGTGCTCGCCGTGGTCTGCTCTCACCTGTCCAGTCCTCCTCCAGGTAGAACTTCAGCCAGGTCACCAGGGAGCGCTGGGAGCCATGGTCGGGTGGGTGACAAGTGGCCCGCAGCCCCAGCAGGTACAGGGCCAGCCGCCCCGTCTCCGGCCACTCCACCTTGGTGCTCCTGCAAGCCACCACGTCAGCTCCCACCGGCAGCCAGAGTCCCCAGTCCACATCAGGAAGCTGCCACCCTGCTGGCAGAGGGGACCTTCCCCGCGGGACCCCTCACTGCACCAGGTGGAGGTGACTGTCCCCATGGGATTCCCACACCACATTGGAGGGCTACAGCCTGCCAGCAGAGGGGACCATCCCTGAGGGACACCCACACGTACGTGCTGTGCTCGGTTCCTGCAGCATCTTTCTCGGGGTGGCCATGGGGCGCATCGTGGGCCTGGCCAGCTGCCTGCAGGCTCCTGTGGGGACTCAGGCTCAGTGGAGTGGGGGACAACCCCAGAGGCAGGTGGGGTCACCCCCCAGGAACCTACTGGCTGTATCGGCGATGGAAGAGGTCCTGCAGCTGCCCCAGGTACTGCTTCTCCCTGCTCAGGTCGTGGTCAGCCGCCAGGCGAAGGGCCAGATAGACGCTGGGGTCGGGGTCCTGTGCTGGGTCCCCCAGCAGCCCCAGCAGCCGGGAACTCAGCGCCCGCACTGGCCCCTCCACCACCTCCCCTGGGACCTCTGTCCCCCCATGGGAAGAGGGAGTGGGGGTCAGAGCGCCAGGAGAGCGCTAAGCCCACCCCCAGCATCTGCAGTCCGTGGTTGTTTGGGGTGGTGACAGAGAGCCAGCACCCCCCCACACCCTGCTACACCCTTCCCTCTAGTCACAAACCCTCACGAGTCCTCCCCCCTGAAAATGGGGAAGAAACAATAACATGAGAAGGGAACATGGAGAACCCAACGCTCCAGCACTGCCACTGCACCCATGGGGCTGGCGGGGTGCTGGGGTGGCACCCCGGTCCTCAGGGACCCTGAGAATACAGCTGAACCCTGATGGGTGCTGGGGGGAGCTCAGCCCTGGGAAACTCATCCCCAGGAGGGAAATGTCCTCCCTGGGGCAGGAGCAGGGGACGCGGGGACCGCTGGGTGGGCTGCGGGGCGGTGGCACTCACCGCAGAGCCGGACGGAGCTCAGAACCTGGAGCAGGACGAGGAGCAGGAAGCACCCGGAGCGGGGCGGGGGGTACTGCGGCATGGCGAACAGGGACAGACAGGCAGAGAGTCCGGCAGAACCGAGACGGGACAAGACGGGGTCCGGGGAGGGTCTGTCGTAAGAGAGAGTTTCCGCACACCGGGGCCAAGTCAGCAGAAACGGAGAAGGACTTTGGATGGGAGGAAGCGGCGAACGGGGCCGGAGGAAGGGGCTGCGGACCCTGCCTGCCCCGGTTCTGCCTGACCTGGCTGGGGCAGCGAGACCCAGGTCAGAATCACCGGGCACAGTCAGCCCAAAATAAACCGAAAGGATGAATCCCTCCCTGAAAGGGCTCTGCCTCCTCCTCCTCTCCCGCAGCCTCCACAGGCTCGCCTGGAAAGGGATTCCTCTCCTTCAACAGGGAAATGGGGATTAACACCCCCGGTGCGGGGGGAGGATGGAGATTGGGGTGTTGAACCCCAAATGGTAAATTCCCACAGCCAAGAGGGTTCTGCTGGGACTCAGGGGACACCCAGGCTCAGACAGGGGTGAGGGGCCATAGGGACACCCTCCTGTCCCCCTCTTCCCCTCCCCACCCCGCAGGATGTGGCTCCCGGCATCTGCCACCCCCCGGGACACGGCGGGGACCCCCGCGGGGTGCAGTTCAGACGGGGCGCACCCAGGGGTGTTGTGTGGGTGAGAGGACAGAGGACTGATCTGTCCCCACTGCCACCGGGGGCGGCTGCTCTCCGGGGGGCACCGGGATGGCCGGGAAGCCCGGGTCACCGACTAGAGCCACGGTGGGACGGGCTGAGAATCCGGAACCAGCGGGACCCCGGGGAGAGGTCCCAGAGCCCACTGGTGAGGGCGAACGAGGAGCTCCAGGGGCCAGGTCCAAGTTCCCGTTACCCCAGGTGGTGTCAGCCGAACCCACATCCCGGGACCGGGCGGGAAACGAACGGGAAAATCAGGAAATGAATCCCTCCACACCTCGGGGGTCACTTCACCCCCCAGCTCCGGTTCGGAGTACCCCGAACTCCCCCGAGGGCTCGGTGGTTCTGTCCTGGTGGGGCACGGGGACATACACAGCCCCCCCTCCGCCTTAGCCGGCACCCCCCGGGAGGTGCCCCGGGACCGGGCGGGGACACGGGGAGCCGGCGGGGGGGACACCAGGGAGGAAAGGACAGGTGTGTGACGGCTAGAACCGGGCTGAGGGAACCGAGCCCATCGGGGCTGCACCCGCTGCACAGCTCCACGCAACGGAGACCCCCGGGGGGAGGCTAGAGCGGGGCCGGGGGCTGCCTGCAGCGGGGAGAGGGGAGGTACACATGGGGCCAGGGCATCTCCACCCCCACCAGGACCCGAACCGGAACCGGGACCGGAACCGGGACCCGCCTTCCCCAGCACCTCCGGCGTGCGGAAGGACCCCTCTGCCGGACCTCGGGGCTGCCTGCGGCACGCCTGAACGGAACCAAGCGGGACACCCGCCTGCCCACCCTGCCCGCTGTGCCCACCCTGCCCGCTGTGCCCACCCTGCCCGTCCTTCCCGTCCTTCCCCCCCCGCCCGGTGCAGCCCCGGTCTCAGGCGGTGCGTTGGCAGGCGGGGTCCTGCGGGACACCGGGAGCACGCGGCAGTGGCGGCGGGGCCATGGGCGGGGTGGAGAAGAAGAAGGTACCGGGGAACCGGGTCCTGTCCCGTCCCTCTCCTCCTCTCCTCTGCTGCGGTGCCGGTATTGGTACTGACGTCCCGGTGCCCATCCCTCTCTGCTCCCCTCTGCCTCCCTCCCTCCGGTGTTCTCCCCCCCGTCTCGGTACTGCTGCCCATCCGTGCCGAGCCTCTCTCCAGCCCTCCCGGTACCGGTTATTCTCCGGGTACCCCCATAGCCTCATCCACCGCCTCCCCCCGGTTCCCTTTTCTTCTTCTCCCCCCCGTGGTTTCGGTGCTGCCCCCCCCCCCCTCCTTCTCCCCTCTCTCCCGGTATCGGGGGTTCCTGAGTCCCCCCCGACGCCCCCGTTTCTCTCCAGTACGAGCGCGGCGCGGCCACCAACTACATCACCCGCAACCGGGCCCGCAAGAAGCTGCAGCTCAGCCTCCCCGACTTCAGGTGTGCCCGGGGACCCCCTGGAAACCCCCACATCCCCCCCAGAGACCCCCAATCCCTCGGGACCCATTGAATCCCTCTGCGATCCCTTCAGCTCCTGTGGGGATCCCTCTGAACCCCCTTCATGATCCTGCTGTGACCCCCAGACCCCACTCAGGAACTCCCTGGAACTTTTTCCATCTCCCTGGAACCCCCCGAACCTCTTCCCGAACTTTCCAGGACCCCTGAGCCTCTCCCAGAAGCCCCCCAAGGGATCCCCTTGAACCCCCCCCAGGGATTCTCCTGGGACCCCCGAAGAGCTCCCCTCCCTTCCCCAGAACGCCCAGGTACCCCCTGAACCCCCCCAGGGATGCCCTAGAGACCCCCTGGGACATTTGAACTTCCTTCAGACCCCCTGAGACACCCCCTACCCCCCCCAGGGAGCTCCCAGGACCCCTACCCCAGGGGTCAGAAGGGGTTCAAGCCATGGGGTGCCCCTTTGCCCAGGGTTTGTGGTGCTGTGTCCCGCATGTCCCAGGGTTTCAGGCTCTCCAGGTTTGGGGTTTTGCCCCCGGGGGTGGCCCTGGGCAGCGTCCCACTGCCCACCTCACCCCCCTCCCCACCATCCTCAGGCGCCTCTGCATCCTGAAGGGGATTTACCCCCATGAGCCCAAGCACAAGAAGAAAGTGAACAAAGGCTCCACAGCCCCCAGGACCTTTTACCTCCTCAAGGACATCAAATTCCTCCTCCACGAGCCCATCGTCAACAAATTCCGGGAATATAAGGTGATTGGGCACCAGGGAACCCCCGGGGTGGTGCCCGAGGGGCTGCTCGGGGCTCTCCCTCTCCTGCAGACCCCTCTTTGTCCCCCTGTCCCCTCAGGTGTTTGTCCGGAAGCTCCGGAAGGCGTATGGGAAGAGTGAGTGGAGCACTGTTGACCGTCTGAAGGACAACAAACCCACCTACAAGCTCGACCACATCGTGAAAGAGAGGTGAGACCCCAGACCAGGGTCCTTCAGGAGGAGCTTTCCCCGCAGCCTCATCCTCTGGAGCCTTTGCTGTGTCTGTTCTCCAGGAGTCCACGACACTGGAGTTGCTGGGCTGGAGGCAAAGTACTGGGCTGCAGGGAGTGCCTGGGTAGCTCCAGGATCTCCAGACAGATGCTGAGAATTTTCCTCCCTGAGCAGTGCTTTCCTCAGAGGCGGGAGGACTGGTGGAGCCAACGGAGCTGAGTGTGGTGGCAGTGGGAGAGGAGCAGGGAGGGAGGGAGGGAACCTGTCCTTGGCAGGGCTCATTGTCCCACTGGGACAGGAACTCCCTGGGACTTTTTCAGTCTCTCTGGGACCCCCTAAACCTCCCCTGGAACCGCCCAGGACCCCTGAACCTCTCCCAGAAGCCCTCCCAGGGATCACCTTAATCCTAGGGATCCCACCTGTCCCACTGGGACAACAATGCTGGTGTGGAGAGAGAAATGGCACTGAGAGACAGAGGCTTCCCTGGCCCCAGAACCTGAGTCCTGCAGCTGGTGTGACATGCCATGGGCCACCAGGGCACTTGGCCCTGCTGGGTCCAGGCTGAGGTTTCCCACCACTCAGTGTCCTGAAACCTGGGGATACCCACCTTGTGATCCAGGGCGTTGCCATCCCCTCACCAGGGAGGTTCCTGGCTCCCCAGAGAGCTGCTCTGAGGTCCCCAGGAAGGACACCTCATGTCTGTGGGTCACCAGCTGTGGTGGGACAGGAGGAGATGGGTGCTCCACACTGCCCCATCGCTCTCTCACATGAGGTCTTCACCCAACTCAGCAGTTTTGGGTGGGCATTGGGCTTGGCTGTGATTTATTTTTTTTTCCCTCCTTCCTGCCTGGCCACAGGTACCCCACGTTCATCGATGCCCTACGGGACCTGGATGATGCCCTCTCCATGTGCTTCCTCTTCTCCACCTTCCCACGGACGGGCAAGTGCCACGTCCAGACCATCCAGCTCTGCCGGCGCCTGGCCCTGGAATTCCTCAACTACATCATTGCCTCCCGCTCCCTGCGCAAGGTGGGAGGTCTGGGGGGGGACAGGGATGAGACCCTCCCTGTCCCAGGAGAGGCCCTGGGGGTGGTGGGCCTGGGGAATGAGTCCTGTTGGGAGGTGACACTCCTGGGGGTGTCCCCATGGAGTCCTGGGCATGGAACTGCTGACAAGGGAAGGGTTAATGGGGATTGGGATGAGGAGTCCATCCCCGTGGCCTTCCTCCCCCTGACTCTCTGTTCCCTACCAGGTCTTCCTCTCCATCAAGGGCATCTACTACCAGGCAGAGGTGCTGGGGCAGACTGTCACCTGGATCACTCCTTACACCTTTGCCCATGATGTGAGTACCCCTATGGGACCCTCACTGCTCCCTTCCCCTTCACCTCACAGAATCCCAGAATCATTTGGGTTGGAATGGACCTGTGAGATCATCAACTCCAACCCTTGATCCACTCCCCCCATGGTTCCCAGGCACTGAGTGCCACAATCAGGCTCTGCTTAAAAACCTCCAGGGATGCAGAATCCACCCCCTCCCTGGGCAGCCCATTCCAATGTCTGATCACCCTCTCTGTAAAGAATTTCTTCCTAATATCCAACCTAAACCTCCCCTGGCAGAGCTTCAAGAGGTTTAGGTTAGATATTAGGAAGAAATTCTTAAGCCCATGCCCTCTTATCTTACTGATATCTGCCTGGGAGCAGAGCCTGACCCCCGCCCTGGCTCCAACCTCCTTTCAGGGAGTTGTAGAGAGTGATGAGGTCTCCCCTGAGCCTCCTTTTCTCCAGACTGAACATCCCCAGCTCCCTCAGCCCTTCCTCACAGGACTTGTCCTGGATCCCTTCACAGCCTCCTTGCTCTTCTCTGGACCTGCTCCAGCACCTCCCTGCATGGCCTCAGGCTGGCCCGGAGGAGCTGGGGATGGTCTGGGGGGCCATGGGTCCCACCTGAGCCCCTGGAGACAGCAGGAGGAGGAGGCTGAAGGTCTGTGTGGTCCCATGGCTCTGGCACTGCAGGGGTGGACAAGGCCATGCCCAGCCACTGTGGGGACACAGCCCTCCTCCCCCCGGGATGGCCATCCCCATGTTCTGTGTGCCTGGGTGTACCAGGCGTCCCACTTCCTTATTACCTCCTGTCAATTATTAAAACACCTTAATGAGCAATCAGCTGTCTCTGCCCTGTCCCCCATAGGGGGGTGAGTGTTGCCAAGGTCACCTGCTCCTGGGATCTCCAGGGCCTGGCACAGTTGGGTTGAGGATTTCCAGCTCCTTTGGTGTATCCCACGCTGGGGCTCATCCCTCAGCAGCTCCTCAGACCCCTGTGTCCCCTCCCCACACCAGCATCACTGCCCCTTCCCTTGAGTTCTGGCTGGTCCCTGCCAGCTTTTGGCTCCTTGCCCTGCACGTCTCACCTGGAGTCCCCAGACCAAGCCATCAGGGTCCCCATGGATGATGGGATAAGGTTCTTCATCCCACCTTTCCATGGAAGGGCCCTGGAGAGCTCAGCCTGCCCCAGGTCCATTGGTGGCCGTGGCTCTCCAGACCTCGCTGTGAAGGGGACAGGATCCTCTTCCCTGCACAGATGGGATGTGCCTGTCCCTGCAGGGGGGACCCTGCTCCATCATCCCCGTGTCCTCACCCTTCCTGTGTGCCCACAGCACCCCACAGACGTGGATTACCGTGTGATGGCCACGTTCACCGAGTTCTACACCACCCTCCTGGGCTTCGTCAACTTTCGCCTCTACCAGTCCCTCAACCTGCTCTACCCCCCCAAGGTGAGGCCACCCACCTGCCCTGGGGTGGTCCCCAGCCTGGTTGGACCACCCAGGGTGGACAGTGGTCAGGGTGGTGGAGGAGAAGGAGATATTTGGGGGCTCTGAGGTTGGGAGCTGCCTTCCCACCATTCTCTTGCTCCACAGCTCGAGGTCCAGGCTGATGCTGAGCTGAAGCCAGCGGAGGGCAAGGAATATGCCATGGATTCAGAGAGCTACCTGGAGGTGAGAGACACTTCCTGAGGGACCCCATGTGGCCTTGGTGTCCTGACCACTCACCCCTCCTGCCCCAAGGCACTTGGTGTGGGGCAGGAGCCTGATCTCTGGTCCCAAAGTCTTCACCCCCTTGTGCGGAGGAGCAGTGCATGGCCTGGGGGACCATGAGCCTCCCCCCAGCATGGTGAGGGACCCTTCAGGGCCCCTGGGGACATCAAGATGGGGCAGCACACAGAGGAGGCTGTCAAGTCCACAGCTCTTTTGATTTCTTGCTCTGAAAAATTCACCTTCTCCTCCCTGAGGCTGCCCCTCTCCCCATCCCAAAGCGCCGTCTGGGGGTGGGTGACACTTTATGGGTCTCTTCTTGCTGCAGAAACTGTCAGCTCTGAGTGCCAGCCTAGCCCGGGTGGTGCCACCAACTCACGAGGACGAGGTTGAGATAGATGAGTTCCCAGTGGAGGGGGTAAGAGCCTGGGGGGGGTTGGGATGCTTAGCCCTGGCTTTGGGCAATCCTGCAGGGCCCAGCATGATGCTGGGAGGGACCCCAGGAGGGTTGGGATGGCACCCAAGAGCCCTTCTGGTAGAGCAGGGAATGTCAGGGGCTGAGTGCTGTGCTCCAAACAGGAGGTAGCAGAGCAGATGGATGAAAGGAAGAAGGAGCAGGAGGCCCTGGAGAAGCACAAGAAGCTCTTTGAAGGGCTTCGCTTCTTCCTCAACAGGGAGGTGCCTCGGGAGCCATTGGCCTTTGTCATCAGGTATGTGGGGGACAGGGACATCCTATGGAACAGGGATATCCCGTGGTGCAGGGACATGGGACAGGGACATCCCATACACCCTACTTGTGTCCCCCTCCCCCCCGAGCCTCTCTGTTGGGTTTTTTGAGGCTGATTTCCCTGATGTCCTGCACATGAGGTGACCCCCGGGGTCCCTCCTGCCTGTCCGACTCCTGTGTGGGTGTTGCTGCAGGTGCTTTGGTGGCCAGGTCTCCTGGGACAAGTCACTGTGCATCGGGGCCACCTACGATGTCACTGACCCCTCCATCACCCACCAGATTGTCGACCGACCCCGGGTGCAGCAGCAGGTTGTGGGCAGGTGGGTGAGGCAGGTGGCCTGTCCCCAGAATGGTCCCTCAGCTGCCACCTGGTGTCTGCTCTGTGGTCTCCAGAGCCTGGGGATGGGAAGAAGGATCCTGAGCTCGTGTCCCTCTGTCCCCCAGGTACTACCTGCAGCCTCAGTGGGTCTTTGACTCCGTCAATGCCAAGCTCTGCCTCCCCGTGGCTGACTATTTCCCTGGTGTCCTGCTGCCACCCCACCTCTCACCCTTTGTGACAGAGCAGGAAGGGGACTACATCCCCCCTGAGAAGCTGAAGCTGCTGGCAATGCAGAGGGGAGAGAACCCTGGTGAGGGGGAGTTGGAGGGACCGTGAGGGATGGTGTTGGTAATGGTGTCAGGAACAACGTTGGGAACGGTGGTCTCTGGGTTAGGTGAAGAGAGTGAGGAGGAAGAGGAGGAAGAAGAGGAGGAGGAGGATGACAATGACAAGGAAGAGGAGGAGGAGGATGAGTCTGAAAAAGAAGAGGAGATGAAATTAAAGAAGATGGAAGAGCAGAAGACCCAGAGCAATAAGGTACAGGTGTGGGGTGGGAGCTGTGGGAGGAGGTGGCTCAGGTGAGTTCTGTCCCTGGAGGATGTTCCAGTCTGTCCTGGGAATGCTGGGGCTCTGCCCTTCCTGGGTCCTGGACCCATGTCCATGAGCTGCAGCCCCCAGTCATGGCCAGGTTCTGCCACCAGCTCTAGAGGGTGCTATGGTCCCCAGGGAAGGGTGTGGAAACGGGGTCCTGATCCCTCTGGCTCCCTGCAGGCCCTTCCCGTGAAGGTGACAGCTGGCAAGCTGAGGCTGGAGGACAAGGAACGCCTGGAGCAGGAGCAGCAAAGCGAGGAGAAACGTCTGGCAATCATGATGATGAAGAAAAGGGAGAAATACCTCTACAAGAAGATCATGTTTGGCAAGAAACGCAAAGTCCGAGAGGTATGAATGTGGGGCTGCTCTGCTCCAGAACCCTCCTGGATTCCTCCTGGATCCCGGTGCGGGCTCTTCCCAAGTTGGGGCTCTCCACCCAGGCAGGGCAGAGCTCCTGGGGTATTTGTTGGTGAAGCTGCTGCCCCTCTCCATGCCCCAAGGGCTGCAGCAGTTGGGTCCCTCTCCCCCGGGGATGGTTGGAGGTTGGTGGCACTGGGGTGGAGATGCCCCTGGTGGCTGGAGATGGGGCTGATGAGGTCTCCCCACAGGCCAACAAACTGGCTGCCAAGAGGAAAGCCCACGACAGTGCTGTCAAAGAGGAGAAAAAGAAAAGCAAGAAGGCACGACGAGCGTGACGGGGGCCGGGGTACCCCGTGGGGGCTGGCTGCACCCTGCCCACACCATCCTGCTTGGCTGAAAACCCCTCAGCTTTTGTCTTGGGACAGAAAAATGAAATTGATAAATTTCCCCTCTGTAAATACACTTCCAGCTGTGCCTTTCCCTGCCTTCCTCCCAGCCACCCACCCTGGGATCAGTGTCACAGGGACTGTCCCCTTGGCTGATGCCACGTCTGCTCTGCAGGAGGATGTCAGAAAGAGCTCTGGGTTCTTGGAGGTCCCTCTGGGATCTCTCCTTTTGGGTTTGCATGGTTTTGGGCAGAGGGGCTCAGTCCCCATGACAGAGCACAGGAGGTCCCTGGCTCAATGGGACGTGTTTTGGAGGCATGGACCACCATGGTGTCCCCACTGTGGTGGAGAGGGACCCATGGCAACTGGGGAGCCCATCCTCTGCTCAACCCTCCCCATGGACCCTGCTTCTCTGTGAAGTTTATTTGTAATTAAAGGTGACATTTCTGGGGACACGTGGCTGTTCCCTTCCAGATGTGGTGGCTGCATGGGGTACTCTGCGTGGGCATGGTGGGGGAGATGTGGGTCAGTGCAGGAGATGGGTCCTCATCCTGCACCAAGGGAGGAAAAGAAGGGACAGAGCCTGGTCCCTGCTCCATGTGACATGACTTGTGGACTGTTACCTTGCGCCGTGTCACTCTCTGCCTGTCCAGGATTTCAGTGTTGGCTTTGGAGGCTCCATCCCAGCTGGGTGCTGAGAGTCAACTCCAGCATTTTGTTCAACCAAGAGAAGCACCAAATCCTGCCTCTGGATCACTGGGATGTGCTGGGGACCACCAGCAACTCAGCAGAAAAGGCCCTGGGAGTTCTGGGTGGGCACCACCATGAGCCACCAGCATTGCTCTTGGAGCAAAAAGGGATACTGGGGCTACGTGGGAAGGTTGAGAGGTGATCCAGACCCTCAAGCACTGGTGAGGCAGCTCATGGGGTGCTGTGTCCAGGGATGGGTTCCCCTCTCCAAGGGGGACATACTGGAGCAAGTGCAGCAAAAGGTCATCAAGATGATATGGGGACTGGAACACCACTCTTGGGGAAAAAAAGGCTGTGAGAGGTGGGCTGGAGAGGAAAATGTTCAGGAAGGTCTTGAGGTTGGGTATAAATACCTCAGGAGAGGGAGTGGAGATGAAGGGAGGGTCTGGGTGGTGCCCAGCACCAGGATGGAAGGTGATGGGCACAAACTGGAAGCCAGAAGGTTCCTCTGAACACTTTGTCACCATGAAGGTGACCAAGCACTGGTAAAGGGTTGCCCAGAGAGGTGGTTGATTCATGGAAATGCTGTGACCAGGTGACCTTCAGACGTGCCTCTTTGGGGATGCCGTTGGGTCACCTTCAAAGGCTCAAAGTAAATGTTTCTGGGAAACACTGTCCCTCCCTCACCTGTCTCCAGCAAGAGGCCGGGGGGGTGATTTTTTGGGTGAAGATATTGGGCCCCTTGGCTGAGAGAAAGCAGTGCATGGAGAAACTGACCTCCATGGGCAGAAGCCCCAGCATCACCAGGGTTGTCCTTCCCTCTTTCCCCCCGCCTCTTCCCCCCCCTCTTCCCCCCCCTCTTCCCCCCCCCCTTCCCCCCCCCTCTTCCCTCCTCTCTTCCCCCCTCTCTTCCCCCCACTCTTCCCCCCCCTCTTCTCCCCTCTCTTCTCCCCCCCGTTCCCCCCCTTCTTCCTCTTCCCCCCTTCTTCCTCTTCCCCCCCTTCTTCCTCTCCCCCCCCTCTTCCTCTTCCCCCCCCTCTTCTCCCCTCTCTTCTCCCCCCCCGTTCCCCCCCTTCTTCCTCTTCCCCCCCTCTTCCTCTTCCCCCCCCTCTTCCTCTTCCCCCCCCTCTTCCTCTTCCCCCCCTCTTCCCCCCCCTCTTCCCCCCCTCTTCCCCCCCCTCTTCCCCCCCTCTTCCCCCCCTCTTCCCCCCCTCTTCCCCCTCTCTTCCCCCCCCTCTTTCCCCCCCTCTTTCCCCCCCTCTTTCCCCCCCTCTTCCCCCCCTCTTCCCCCCCTTCTTCCTCTTCCCCCCCTCTTCTTTTTTTTTTTGGCTTTTGTTGGTGTGGTTTTATTGCTTTTTTTTTTGGTTTGTTTTGGGACATTGGAAGGATTTTGCTTTTCTTTTTCCCTTCGTTTTTTTTTCTTTTCCTTGCTTTTCCTCTCCCCTCATTTCCCTTATTTCCCCTTTGGGAAAACGAGAACCCTCAACCCCTTGGGCTCTTCTGGAGCTGCACCCAGAACTGGTGACCCTGAACGGAGCTTCCCAACCCCACCGGAACCCCCAGTGGGATGAGCAGGCGACGGCAGCAGCAATCCCGGGAACCTGACCACGAACCAGTCTCACCACCCTGGTGGCCACCGGTTCCCCTTCTTTGGCCACCACTAATGATACCTTTGCTGCCTGATAAAGGCTCCCGACGCTGCTCTTGCCCAACCGGGGTCCGGCGGGACCAAGCCCCGGTCCGGATGGGGAGTGCCAGTGCCCATCCCTCCAGCCATTGCTCCAGCTCCTCACCGCATCCCCCAGGGATCACCAGGTCTGGTGGCCGCTTCCTTCTGCTCTTAGCTTTGGGTGTGACCGTTTCGTTTATATCCCTAAATCCCAGGGGATTGGCTCTGCCTTCCCACCTCGACGTGGTGGTTGTGGAGCCCTCCCGGGGATGGGGTTCACCCCCTCTGGGGTGCTGGAGATATGGTGTCGGGGCTCCTGAAGCCACCAGCACCCCTTCTCCAGGGTGCTGCATCCCAGCACTGCCTCCCTCTTCCAGCTGGAAACCCTTTGCACCTCCATCCCCAAATCCCCCCCCAAAAGGGGGGAAAAGCTTGGAATTCAGCCAAGTGCCCTGTGGAGATGGGGTGGGAGAGCTGCTTGCCCAGGATGAACCCAGGTAAGGGGACAGGAGGTGAGTGGCTGGAGCTGGGGGGGTCCTGGAACTCAGATTTCACTTCATGACCTGTGAGGAGCTATGGGGTGAGGGGGAGATGGGTGATGTGACCCCATAACTTGGAATGGGTCAGAGCAGGGCTCAGAGTGCCAGGCGCTTGATGCATGGTCGGATGTCACCCTGCCTTTGCCTGGGGAATGTCCCCTGTCCCTACCCCAGCAGCCGCTGCCACCCCTGGGGCCAGCAGGCAACATCCAGGTGTCCCGGCACTGCTGACCTCTCCCGGGCTCCCCTCCGCTCCCCCGGGGCTCCCGTTCCTCTCCAAGGCCCCGGGCTGTGAAGTAGAGGATCCAATTGGGATCCCTGGGCTGGAGACACAGGGGACATGCCAGCAGGGGGGTGGTGGCTCCTTGTCCCTCTCCTCACGATGAGGATATTCTGGCTTTTCCTGTCCCCTCGCAGGTCAGCACCGGGGTTAGAACCGGTCCTGCCAAGGCCGGGCAGGACGTGGCAGCTGCCAGCAATGGGGCAATCACTGCCCCCCCTGCCCCCCCAAATTCCCCCCAGAGTGGATGGACACCCAAGCAGGGACACCGAGGCGTGGACACCCTGTGGTTCTGAGCCCCATGGCACTGGGTGCTGTCACAGCCACCACGTGCTTGGCCACCTGAGGAAGCGCATGGAGCTGTCATCACATCTGTGACTCGTTCTGGGGGATCCGAGCACACTGGCCACGTTTTTGGGGGGTGCCTGAGTAGTGTGTCCAGGGACACCCAAAGTCTCTGTGCAGACAGTGGGACCGGGGAGAGGTCAGCAGCAGCGTGGTGGCTCTGTGATTATTGGGCTGAGTACAAAAATTGCTGCTATTAAGTCCATAAAATCGGCCAGCTGGGGCAGCAGCACCAGGAGGGATGGAGAGGAGCCAGCAGAACCATGCCAGGGCACCCCAGGGAGCGGGCACCAGGTTGGGGTGCAGAGCCCAAGGTGAGCAGGGGGGTGACAGCCTGGCCACCGGCTGTCCTGCGGGAGGGGGACGATGGCTGCTGAGAGCTGTCCCCAAGGGGTGGAGAGGAGCTGAGTGCCACCCCTGAGGGACAGCCACCCTAGGGACAGCCATCACGCCCTGCCCAGCCAGCAGCCCCCCAGCTCCCCAGTTCCATGGCAGGGAGGCCCAGGCTGGCAGTGGCATGGCAGTGCCCAGAAGCGGAGGGGCAGGCGGTGACAATGTCCCCTTTGAGGCCACAGACAAACGTCCCCGTTGTTCCGGGCGCTGGCAGGCGGCGGGCACGGGCTCAATGCCTCCTCTGTGCCACGGCTGTGGGTGGGGAGCAGGAGGCTCGGGGTGCCAGCGGGCACCCAAGGGCTGGCCCGGTGGAGCCGGGCAGCGCCTGCCCGCAGCCCCACGTCCCCCTCATCCCTCTCGTCCCTTTCACTCTATTTTTTTTTTCCCCCTCCCCAGGCTGGTGACGCGGGGCCGGAGCCCCTGGCCATGCCATAAAGGCCAGGGCTGGTTGGGAGAGTTTGGCAAAGCCGTTGTTGGCTGCTCAGGAGGAGTTTATTCCATGTCGGAGCAGCATCATCCCCCCCGCCCCCCGCCGCCTGCGCCCCGGCCAACCCAGCAGAGCAGAGCCACGGCTCACCCGGAGCAGCCCAGGCTAAGGAAAAGGTGATGCCTGAGGGAGGGGAGGGCGCAATGTGGGGCAGATCTGTGGGGTAGGGGGATGGGGGAACACGCAAGGACAGGAGGCTGCAGCCAGGGTGGGGGCAGGAAGGACGTGGAGTTGGGCACGTGGGGTGGAGAGCCCGTGGGCTGATGGATGCACCTCGTGTTGGGGGGCTATGGGGGGGTTTAGCTATGAAGGAAATGGCTCCTGGAGGGGAAAACCCAAGGAAGAT
Organism: Calypte anna; assembly: GCF_003957555.1. Lineage (NCBI taxonomy): Eukaryota > Metazoa > Chordata > Aves > Apodiformes > Trochilidae > Calypte > Calypte anna. Next base: position 11,507,134 of record NC_044261.1, read on the forward strand.
GTAGAGATGGGACCTGGGGAGCTGTAGGGATGTGGCAACAGGGCTGCAGGGCCTTGGCCATCCTGGGGGGTGAGCTGTGGGGGGGCATGGCTGGCACGGCCATGGCCTCTGGCTGGGAATTTCAAGCACGGTGGCTGCCCCACGGTAATGGGAGCCCCAGGAAAAACATCTCCATCGCCTCATTTCTCCCAACGAGCTATTAATAATTAAGCTGCTGGTTTAAGGCAAAGTCAATAGAGGAACTGGGCTTGGAGCTGTTTGCTAGAGCCACCCCAGGGGAAGCCAGCCTGGGTGGAGCGAGACGTCCCCTTGGCACCCCGGGGAGATGGCAGAGTCCCCCGCTGCTCCGGCAGCCCGGAGGTGGGCTCATGGCTTGGGTTTGGTGCCTTCGGTGGGGTCGGTGCCAGACAGGGACGGGCTGTGAGCTGGTGGGATGCTGCTTTGGTCCTGGTCACCTTCAGGTGTCCCCTCCGGCACCGCCTGGTGGCTTTCCGGACACTGCAGATGGTGACCGTGGCACCATCCCCACCACGGTGTGACACCGAACCCCGGCTGCTCCCGGTGCGACACCGAACCCCGGCTGCTTCCAGGTGTGTGGAACCCTCTGGGCCTCCCACCCGCGCTGGAATTTTGGGGTAGGACCAGAGCCGCCTGCTCTCCCTGCACTCACACCGGACCCTCCCGCATCCCTGCGGGGCTTCCCGGGAAAACCAGCAAACCCACCGGGAAGGGGCAAGGTGAAGCCAGCCCTGCCTGAGCCGGTAGCTCCTGCTTGGGCGAGCTTGGCCGCGCTGGTGGGTGCTACAAGGAGCCCGTGTCCCCGCCACGGGCATCCCCCCGGTTGCGGTGCTGGGTGCCAGGAGGAGCTGTGCCCAGCACCCAGCCGCAGCCCGGGGCTCCGGTTGCATTTTCCATTCATTATTCATCGAGCTGGAAATCTCAGCAGCGCAGGAGGCGATCCGAGCAGGGAAGGGGGGGCCGGAAAGCAGGGGGGGAGGCGGGTGGGAGCTGCGAGTGCCGAGCACCCCGGGCACCCTTCGACCCGGCCGGTAACTATCCCTGGGGGGGAGGGGGGGGGTTCCGAAATCCTGGGGAGGGGTCTTTGCTACCAGGGGGCTACAACACGGGTCAGGGGGAGCCCCGGTTCCTCCGTCTCGGGCTTTTCGTCTCTGGGAATGATTTTCCGGAGCTTTGTAGCTGGATGGGTGGGGGCTCGGGGTCTTTTGCTGGGATGCTGCTCACTGGGGGGGTGGGACCGCGGCTGAGCCGTGGCTGGAGGATGCTGGAGGGCAGCGCGGGACCCCGCATCCCTGGGGGACACTGCGTGGGGCTTGGCAGGGCCGTGGTGACGGGTGGCGTGTCCCCGTGTCCCTGTGTCCCCGTGTCCTGCCGCAGAGGACAGCCCTGCTGCAGTGCGGCGGCGGGACAAGCTGCCGGGAGCCACCGCAAAAGCCACCTGAGCCCGGCGGTGACAGCGGTGGCCGGGCAGGTGGGGATGGGGACAGGGGGACAGTGGGACCAGGGAGAAGCGGGCTGGGGGGGACAGGAGAGAGACCCCGCTGCGGGGTCCCTGTGCATCTGTGTGTGTGTGTGTGTGTCCTGGTGTGTACGTGTGAGGATGCACAAGTGTGTGTGTATGTGTTTGTGTGCACAAGTGTGTGTGTGCATATACAGGTGTGTATGCATAGGTGTGTGTACACGTGTGTGCACAGGTGTGTGTGTACATGTACACATGCGTGTGTGCCTGTACATGTATGTGTGCCTGTACATGTATGTGTCTGTGTGCACAGATGTGTTGGGGGTGGGGGTTGCTTGTGTCCCTCTGCCTGTGCACATGTGCCTGTGTCCGTGGGGAAGGCAGGGGGGCCATGCATGTGTGCACACCTCCATGTCCCCGTGCACGTGTGTGGATGTATGACCACCCTGGTGCATGTCCCTGTGTGCACACACACACGTGGACACAGGTGGGTGTCCTGTGTCACCATGTGAGGGTCTGCCTGGAGAGAGGGTGTCCCCACACTCACACACACACACACGTGTACCTGTGTGTCTGCCTGTGCTCTCAGGGTGTGCACACACATGTGCACCTATGTGCACCTGGGGGAGGGAGGGCTCTGCTCCAGAGCTCCTTGGGGGGGGTCTTTGTCCCATGGCCCCTGAGCCCTCCCATGGCTCTGTCCTCCTGTCCCCAGCCCCAGGGCTGCTGTTCTTTGACCACAGCTCCCTTGTGCCTGGGCTGGGGACATGCCTGGTGCTGATCCCAGCAGTGGGATCCTGGTTGCCCAGCTTCTCATCACCACAAAGCCCAGTGAGATGCTTCCTGGCCCTCCCCATGCCCATCAGATGCGGTCTGAGTCCTCCAATCCCCTCGCCCCCCCGGTGTCCCTATGTCCCCCAGTGCTAACAGCCCTTCTCTGCCTGCCACAGGTGACCAGGATGCGGCACCATGGGAAGCCCTGGAGGTCCATGTGCAAGGGGTTGGTTCTGGGGACCCTCCTGACCAGCTTCATGCTGCTGCTCTACTCCTACGCCTGCTCCCCGCTGCAAGTCAGCATGACAGAGTGAGTGTGGGGGACAGTGTCCCCCTGGGCAGCTTGGTCACCTTGTTCCATCCTGGGCAGCCCCAAGTGGTAATGGGGCTCTGGTGGCTTCACACCAGGATGTCCCCTTCCTCCAGGTTCCTGTTGGACACTGCTCCCTGCCTCATGGATAGTGGAAATCCTGGAGTCTCAGACTGGTTTGGGTTGGAAGGGACCTTAAAGCTCGCCCAGTGCCACCCCTGCCATGGGCAGGGACACCTCCCACCAGCCCAGGTTGCTCCAAGCCCCATCCAACCTTCAACACTGCCAGGGATGGGGCAGCCACAGCTTCTCTGGGAAACCTGGGCCAGGGGCTCAGCACCCTCACACCAGTTTCTCCCTAAGTTCTTCTCTCCATTTCCCCTCTTGCAGCTGGAAACCCTTCCCCCTCATCCCATCCCTCCAGGCCCTTGTCCAAAGTCCCTCCCCAGGTTTCCTGGAGCTCCTCCAGGCACTGCAAGGTGTTGCTCAGCTCCAGGCATTTTATTTATGTCAAAGCTCATAAACCAGACCCACCTGCACATCTCAGCAGTTCTGGGCCAGGCAGTGCTCACCTGGTGTTATCAAGGATCAGCTTCTCAGCTTCATTAATGGTGTCCAAATTAACTCAAGATCTTGGCCTCCATTCCCTGCACCAGGCAACCTCAGATAACACACAAGTTGCTCCAGGTTCCCCAGGGCCACAAGTTCTCCTGCAAGGCCACACTCTGGGATTAGTTCCATCTCTGCTCAGGTGCTGGGTCCTTCATGGAGCTCTTTTATGGAGCTGAGAACTTCCAGACCTCACCTGAAATGTTGTCAGCTCCAATCCATGGAGTTACAGCCATGGAGAGCTTCTCTCCATCTCTTTCATCAGAGCCACCCCTGGTGGGGGATGGGGACCTCTGTTCAGGCTGCACTGATGCTAGTGGGTGCTGACCCCCAGAATGTTATCCTCCATGCCAGGAAGGAGGTTTGGTGACTCAGAGGGGCACCTGATGGCAGAGGGCTATAGGGGCAGTGGGCTCTGCCCCGCTCACCAAGGGGCTCTTGGTAGGTGGGTGGTCTCATCCTGATGAGAGCAACGGGGCTCTGCTCAAAGTGCAGCTTGTCTCTACTGGGGACCCTGGGTGGGGCTGGGGGTGGGCACCCATCCCCAGGCTCAACACTAATTTCCAGGTCCAACACCCATCCCCAGGTCCAGCACTTGTCCCCAGGTCCATCACCCATCCCCAGGTCCATCACCCATACCTAGGTCCAGCGCCTGTCCCCATGTCCATCACCCATCTCTGGGTCCATCACGCATCCCCAGATCCATCTTCTCCACAAAAGGAAGCAGCCAAGCCTTCATGGCAGTTGAACTGTGTCTCCCAAGCCACCCTCACTGTGTCCTCCTGTCTCTTCTCCCTCCCAGGATCCCCATTCCCTCCTCCTGCTCCTCCTCCCTGACCCCTGCCAGGGCACTGCTGGTGTCCAACACCACCACAGTGAACCCTTCGGGCGGGACCTGCGTGCCCAAGATGAACGTCATGTTCATGAAGACCCACAAGACTGCCAGCAGCACCATCCTCAACATCCTCTTCCGCTTCGGCGAGAAGCACCACCTGAAATTCGCCTTCCCCAATGGCCGCAATGACTTCTACTACCCCTCCTTCTTTGAGCACAGCCAGGTGAGGCACTACCAGCCCGGGGCCTGCTTCAACATCATCTGCAACCACATGCGTTTCCACTACGAGGAGGTGCGGAAGCTCCTGCCGCCCGACGCCACCTTCGTGACAGTGCTGAGGGACCCGGCCCACCTCTTCGAGTCCTCCTTCCACTACTTTGGGCGCGTCATCCCCTTGACGTGGAAGCTGATGGGGGAGGACAAGCTGGCAGAGTTCCTCCGGGACCCTCGGCGCTACTATGACCCCAAGGGGTTCAACGCTCACTACCTCCAAAACCTCCTCTTCTTCGATTTGGGTTACGACAACAACATGGATGCTGACAGCCCGCTGGTGGAGGAGCACGTCCGGGAGATCGATCGGCGCTTCCACCTCGTCATGTTGCTGGAGTATTTCGACGAGTCCCTGGTGCTGCTGAAGGACCTGCTGTGCTGGCAGCTGGAGGACATCCTCTACTTCAAGCTCAATGCCCGGAAAGGTTCCACCGTGTCCCGCCTGACGCCAGAGCTCTACGAGAAGGCCACCTCCTGGAACCTCATCGACGCCAAACTCTACCGTTATTTCAATGCTACCTTCTGGAGGAAGGTGGAGGCCTACGGGAGGGAGAGGATGGCCCAGGATGTGGCCGAGCTGCGGCGGGAGAACGAGAAGATGAAGAGCATCTGCATTGATGGGGGACACCCCGTGGATGCCAGCGCCATTCAGGAGTCCTCCATGCAGCCCTGGCAGCCGCTGGGGGAGAAGTCGATCCTGGGTTACAACTTGAAGAAGAAGATCAACAAGAAGCACCAGAAGTTGTGCCGCAAGATGCTGACACCCGAAATCCAGTACCTGACCGACCTGGGGGTCAATCTCTGGATTACCAAGCTGTGGAGCCATGTTCGGGATTTCCTGAAGTGGTAGGGGGATGGTGGGACCCCCCACACCCTCCCCTCACAAAACTCTCCAGGCAGGAACCAGGTGCTTTCGTTTCATAACTCGTGGGGGCTTTTGTTTGGACATGAGCAGGACCAGCTGGAGGCTCCATGAGGACCCTCCCTCATCATCCTTCTGAGCCCCAGGTTGGGCTGTCACCCACCAGCTGGAGAGCAGCACCTCTGCCCCCACACCTGGAGTGGGGGATCAGGGGGGGTGGGACTTTCCCAGCAGGATCCACATCTTCCTTCCCACAGACAGCCTGGAGGAGATGTCCACGGAGGACCTGAGTACAGGGGGACTAGGACCTCCACCCCCATGTCGCTGGAGAGGCACCGCAGGGGGGGCAGGGGTGTGGGGCCCCCTCACCCAGGGTGGGCAGAGGCCCCCCAAGGTGGGCAGACCCACTGGTGGGGACCCTGAGGGGCTTCTGGAGTCCCCACGCCTGCCCCCACCCGGGGTTGTGAGGAGCACAGCACGTTCTCAACCCACCCATGGGTGTCACTCCATGGCAGGTCGTGATCCAGAGGTGGCCCAGAAGACACAGTGATGTCCCCATCATGGACGTTTTGGGGTGGGTTTGGAGGACAGCAAACCCACCACAGTAGCCCTGGTCCCCATGGGTGAAGGATGTAGGTGCAGCGCGCCCCATCCCACCCCCCCACTGTCTTGGTTAGAGGGTCCCTGGTTCCCAGAGGGGACATCCCAGAGGTCCATGGGATCTGGTGAGAACTGGCATGGGGAGGAGATGTGGAGATGGGGCTGGTGGCCACCATCCCAGTGATGATGGTGGGGACAATCCCAGAGTGTCCTGGCCAGGCTGGATGACACTGGCAACGTTGTGTCCTGCCATGAGTGGCCTTGGCTGGGCATGGAGGTGGCACCCATGGCTGAACCACCCTGGCACAATGGGTCCTCCCAGCCCCTGGCCCAGCTCTGCTCCCTACAGGGGGACCAAGAATAAAAGAGCAATTCTACTTTTGTAAGATCTTGGTGGGTTGGGCAGGTTTTAATGTCAAGGTTACCCAGCTGGTCACCAACCTTCTCTTTCTTCTCAGGGGTGGGGGGGCAGGAACCTCCTTGGCTCTTCTCTCCCATGGTTTGGATTGGAAGGGACCTTAAAGCTCACCCAGTGCCACCCTTGCCATGGGCAGGGACACCTCCCACCAGCCCAGGGTGCTCCAAGCCCCATCCAACCTTCAACACTGCCAGGGATGGGGCAGCCACAGCTTCTCTGGGAAACCTGGGCCAGGGGCTCAGCACCCTCACACCAAACAATTTCTCCATCATTTTTCATGAGGAAACCCCTGAGATGAACGAGGGCACCTGGATCCATCCCCACTCTGTCCCCACAGAGCCCCCTCTGTTCCTGAGTGCTGGCATGGGGCTCCCATGGTGTGCAGATGCCACCAGAAAGGTCTGGATGTGGGACCCATGGGACAGCCATCAGGGGTGACATGAGTGACTTGTGCCACCGGGTCTCAGCTGTGCTGCTGGCAGGGTCTCCAGCTGAAGCACCAGGGGTCCCAAGAGGGATGCTGCTGCTCTCATGGCCAGTCTGGAGCCACCCCTGGGGCCACCAACCCCACTCTGTGTGACACTGCTAAGGGGCAGTGGGATGGGTGCTGGGGACATGGAGCTTCGGACAACTCCCTGAGGTCCACAGGTGTCTCCCAGGACACCCTGAGGTCTGCTGGCAGCAGATATTAAATCCCAGCACAGGTTCCAGTGCCCTCTGCAGATGGAGGCAGAGGGTTGGCAGCACAGCCCACCTGGGATGCCATCCCCATGGGGACATTCTCTATGTCCCTCTGTGCCCAGGCCACCAGGTCAGCTCCCACAGAGAGGCCTGTGACAGAGGTTTGGGGCCATCTGCACTTCACCAGACGATCACACTCACTTGACTGTGACCAAACTGTTGTCCCTGACCATCCTGGAGAGCAGCCAGCAGTGAACCCTGGGGCACCAGCAGCTCTGGGACCAAAGGGTGGAAGGAAAGTCCTCCTGCTGAAGTCCCCCATCCCAGGAGCATCCTCCTGTGGACACCTGTACTCAATGAAAGGGACTAAGGTGGGACTATGGGTCAAGGATCGCGTGGTGGGGCTGGGGCTGCAAGCAGAACCACAATGGGATAAGGATGGAGCATGCCAGGACTGGGTGATGGGACCAGGATCACACATGGGACTGTGACTGAGTAGTGGGACCAAACCTCTGCTGGGTCAAGGACCATGAGTACCACCAGGAGGTGACACCAGAAACATCCATGGGACCAAGGTTGTGTGATGGAATGGGGACAGAGCAATGGGTGCACACCCTTGGGATGGGATTGGATGGGATGGGATGGGGTGTGGGCCCAGCCCCACACCTGGGACAGCTGATTGAGCTGAAGAAGAGAAAATCAATCCAATCCCCAGCACCTCCAGCACCAGCTGGGGCCCGTTGACCCTGGTCTTAAAAGGTCTCCAGGGGGGGGAGGTGGGACTGGTCAAGGATGGGGTTGTGCTGGTGGGTGCTGGTGTGTGGGGCTGTGCTGGATGTAGTAGGTGAGTGGGGCTGGGACCCCCTTGGCTGCTCCTCTCAGTCCCAACCCCCCCCTACACACACATACTGGTTGTACTGGGGGAGGTGGGTGGTGGCATTCATATCTAGGTGCAGAAGGATGGGGGCACCCCTTGGTTTTGCCCAGTGCTGGTTCCTGATGCCTTCCTGGACCTGCTGGTGTAGGAGGTCTTGGTGGGGAGGAGACTTTGTGAGGTGACCCTGTGCTCTGGGGATGTGAGGTTGGACAAAGGGTTCCTGCTGGCTCCAGGTCCCAGCAGGACCTGGTTTGGGTGGGGGTGACATGAGCCACCCATGAGGTTTGTGGCTGCTGGCAATGGCCTCCTGGTGCTCCAGGAGCAGCTTCCTGGCCTGTCTCCAGCCTTGTCCAGGGTCACTCTGCTGGGAAATGCTCTTTGTACAACCTGTCTGCTCCCAGGAGTGCTGAGGTGGGACCAAAGCTGTGGTGGACTCTGGGATTATGTATGAAGTGGGACAGGACCATGAGGTACGAGGTCTCCAAACCCTCCCAGCTTCACATGTGAGGAGGAGGAGGAGGAGGGTTGGGAAGTCTGTGGAGCTCCTCCATCTCCTCCTCCAGCACCCACCACAGTGGTCCCATGCACCCAGAGGAGGTTCTAGATGGATGTGTCCAAATGCTCCTGGGTGCTCTCCCCTCCTCTGTGCTGCTGCTCCCTGCCCTCCAGGAGTCCCAGGGACATCTGAGGACCTGGATGTCCCCTCTGTGTCTCGGACTTGCTGCTCCAGCTGCCCAAACCCTCCCCTTCCTGCAGGGACCACTATGGCTCCAGGTGCTTCACCATCCTCCAGTCCCATGGTGGTGGCTCCAGGGGTGTCCCCAGGGATGGGGATAAAGGTCTCAGGCCCAGTGCTTGCTGCTGCTGCCACCGTGCCTGGTGGGACTCGAGATCACACCCACCCCGAGGAGCACACCATGAACTTCACCTTGAGGCTCCTGGATGGTGAGTGCTCTGTTGGGTGCCAGCTTTGGGGGATGAGAGACACCAGGATGGGTCCAACCAAGACCCCTGGGTTTGAGCAGCAGTTCCTGGTGCTTTCTGCTGCTTGCCCTCAGCACTAGGACCCACGAGGAGGAGGTGGCCATCCATGCAGGGCCATCCCTCCCACTCTAGATGTGGGTGTTGGGGATGCCTTGAGATGTTCCCAGTCCCATGCTTGACACCACAATGGGATGTGGAGGGGATGTGGTCCCTCACAGCTCCAGCAGGGGCACCAGGAAGGTGCTGTAGCTCTGGAGAGCAGGCAGGGAAGGTGGAATGGGCTGGCAGAGCCAGGACAGCTCTTGGCTTCCTGGCTCAGGGATCTCTTTCACAGGGGTAGGGGCAAAGACCCCTGTGGGTGGTGGTCTGGGACCTCTCTGATGTCCCTAATTATGGTGGCATAGGCTTGGGGATGTCCATCCTGTTTTTTTCAGGGGACCCCAGTGCCTTGAAGAAGCTGGTGGTGGTCAGGCCTGGCTCCACCATCCACCTGGAGGCCAGGGTTGACTTCAGTCCTGGCATCTCCCTGAAGATTTATGTGGAGCAGTGCTATGGGACCAGCATGGAGCAGCTGGGACACTCCAGAAGGATCTTCGTGGTGGTGAACAGCCATGGGTCAGCACCTAGGGGGTGGTGGGAGGAGGGGACTGCTGCTCCAGGGACCTGAGGTCCTGCAAGACCTTCCTGGGGAGGGATGGATGTCCAAGGGCTTGGACACAGCCTTGGAGTGTCCCCGTGGTGTTCTCCTGCCTCAGGTGCCTGCATGGGCAGAATCTGGGGAGCCAGCACCAAAGAGGGGGAACTGTCCTCCTGCTCTCCATCCCAACCCCTGTGCTGGAGGAGGAGCTCCAGGAGGAGCAGGAGGTGAGGTTGGGGTGATGTCCTTGGTGTGATGGGTCTGAGGTCCTGCTGGGGATGACCTGGGGTTCCCAGTGCCCTTCCTGAGGCACCCTGCTCTTCCCTGGGGTGGTCCAACCCCACGGAAGGGGTCCCTGATGATGGTGGTGGTGGCACATTCTGCTTGGTGTCCTGGCAGATCTACATCCACTGTCTGCTGAGAGCGTGGGGACACCGTGCCAGGTCCTGCATCTACAGCCAGACCACAGCCAGGTGAGCTTCACCCTCCTGAGGGCTCCTTCATGGTGCCCCACCCACCCAGCACCCATGGGTGCTTTAGAAGAAGACCCTACAAAGTAAGGGGACCCATCTGGGGGACCGAGCCACCCCACTGTGGTCTGATGGCACAGACCTGGGATCTGGGGTAGCCAGGAGGTCCTGGCTCTCTGCAGCTGCAGATGGATGGGGGGGTGCATGGTGTCCCCTGGAAGACATCTCTGGGGTGGCCAAGATGTGTAGAAGTGGAGGGTCCCACTGGTGTGGCACCATGTGGGTTTTGGGGTGCAGGTTGGTGACCCCCAGAGCCCTCCCACCAGCTGTGTCCTCTTTTCCCAGCTGGCACAACACAATGGACCCTTCCCAGAGCACCCTGTGCCACTGCTGTGACACTGTCTGTCCCCCTGGTGACACCCTCTCCACAGAGCTGCCAGGTACTGGGGTGGGGTTGTGGTGGCCCCCTGTGTCCTGGAGCTGGGACAGGTTGTCCCATGTCCCCCTGCAGGCTTCCTGGGAGAGGGGACACTCCACTGGGAGAAGGTTGGACCATTGCTGGTGCAGAAGGAGAAGGTGCCATGGGATGAAGGTGAGAGGACACCAACCCTCCCCTATGGCAGCAAGGCTGCCACCCCTGGTGCCAAAGCCACCCCTGACTCCCCTGGTTTGGTGCTTTTGCTGTCCCCAGCTCCATGTCACACAGTGAAGAGGTTCCTGCTGGCTGGGGTAGCCCTGGTGAGCAGTGTCCTGGTGGCAGCCACCCTGCTGGGGCTGACCTGGGCCACCTGGCACCTGTGCAGGGGACAGCGGGGACAACTGAGATGGCAGAGGCACCAATCCCCCTTCCATGCTGAGCTGCAGAGCGTGGTGAGGGCTCTGGTCCCCAGGGAGCAGGAGGCTCCTGACCAGGGCTTGGCATGAGCTGGTGACCTTCTTCCTCCTCCCCAATAAAGTGTGGGGTTTTTTTTCTTCTCCCAAACTTCTGGTAGTACCACGTGGATGCCACGCCAGGTTGGGGATGTGCCACCCTCCCCAGGAGCCACACCTGGGGGTGGAGGTGTGTGTGTGCTCCAGGTGTGGCGGCACAGCCCTGGGCCATGGTGTTGAGGTAATCTGGGTCTCTGGTGGCACCACTGAAGATCTTGGACGTGGTGGCAGCTCCTTGAGGACAGTCCTCAGGATGTCCCATGAGGCTGTGGAGGGATGGAGGGGTTCCAGCTTGGACCTGGGGGTGACACTGGGGGAACCAGTGACCTCCTTCCTCCTCAGTAAGGGGTGGTTTTTGTTCCTCTAAAGGTTCTCCAGGTGGTACCAGGTAGGTACCACCACAGGCTGGGGACGTGCCACCTCCTGTGGAAGCTGCAGCACCAGGAGAAGTGGCTTCTAGGTGGCATGACCCCAACAAATGGGGCTGGGGGAATCTGGGTCCTTGGAGGTATCGGATCTGGGAAGTGGGAGCAGCTCCTTGGGGACAGTCCTCAAGATGTCCCATGTGGAGGGATGAAGGGCAGCTCTGGGCATATAGGGTCACCCCACCTCAGCTGGACCCCTGTGTGTGTCCCCAAGGAGGGGATGTGGTGCTGGGTTCCCACTACCCCCTTCCCCAGCAGCTCGGGTTTGAAATGGTTTATTAGGACCATGGGGTGGGGTTGGTGGCTCCAGGGCTGTCACAGGAGCCAGGGTTCACAGTGAATGGGTGACAGCCCCCAAGGTCATCAGTGTGTCCCTCGGTGTCCCCTGAGGTCAGTGTGGGGCCGGGGGCTCTCCTGGTGCCTGGTAGAGCTTCCGGAGGCTGGAATCCATCAGGAAATCCACGCTCCTGGGGGGAGAGTGGTGACAAGGGGGGGACCTAGGGGACAGTGCTGGCTGGGCCTATCCCCAATGCCCCCCCAGACCCCATCCCTAATGTCACCCATTCCAGATGTCCCCATAGGCTTAGTGCCACCTCATCCCACTAATCCCAGCTCATCCCTGTGTCCCCACCAGACCCCAGCAAAGCCCCTTTGGGATGGGGACACCCCCTCCACCCCCCTCCCACTGTCACCCCGTGTCCCCCCTGCTCGTGAGCTCATCCTGGGCACAGTTCCCCCCTGCTCCAGCTGTCCCCATGTGTCCCCTCACCTGTCAATGGGGGTGATGATGAGGGGGATGGTGGCCAGCCCCAGAGCAGTGGTGGCCCAGCGGCGCAGGGACAGGGGCCAGCGGGTCAGTGTCCCCATCAGGGCCAGCGAGGCGGCGCAGAGGCGGTTGATGGTGACACCGGGGATGGCCACCGAGGCCAGACCCTGCCAGATGAAGGTGTCCACCACGGCCACCCCCACCCGGGTCACCTGCGCAGGGTCCTGGGCATGAGCCTGGGGGGGACAGGGGGAGTCAGGGGAGGTGGTGGTGATGATGGGGGTGGGGGGTCGGGGGGGAGGTGACACTCACGGTGGCAGCTCGGCGGCCTTTGTCGATGGCGTCAGCAGTCACGTAAGCGGTAGCCACGCCGTAGCTGGCCCAGACCAGCGGTACCGGTACCAGCGGGCGGAAGGCCTCGCCCACCTCATTGGCATAACCTGGGGGACAGGGGTCAGTGGGGACAAGGACCGCACGGGTGTCCCTCTGCCTTCCCTGCATGTCCCCGTGTCCCCCCAGGGTGTTCTGGTGCCACCGGCAGGATCGATCCTGCACAGGCTGGTGAAGCAGCCGGGTCACACCGGACCCCCGTGACCACCGGCACAGCTGGTCTGTGGGTGACCGGTACCGGTGCCACTGAGCAGTCCCGGTGCTCGGTGTCAGTGTGAGGTGCTGTCACCCGGTGTCACGTGCAGTGGCACGGCCCGGTGCTGTTACCGGGGTGCAGTGTGAACGGCCGGTACCCGGGGTCAGAACCGGGTGCCAGTACCCGGTCCCTGCTGAAGTGCCCGGTGCAGAGCCAGCACCCGGTGTCGGGTGTCAGTGCCCGGTATCCGACGCAGCACCCGGTTCCTACCCGGTGTCAGCAGCCGGTACCGCGTGCAATGTCAGTGCTCGGTACCCGATGTCAGTGCCCGCTGCCGGGCCCTATACCCGTGCCCGGTGTCAGTACCCGGTGCCGAGATAGCACCCGGTGCCGGGTGCCGGTGCCCGGTACCGATACTCGGTGCCGGTACCCGGTGTGTCCGCCCTCTGCCCGTGCCCGGTGCCGGTTCGGTGCTCACCCAGGTACCGGACCCACGTGTCCCGGTAGAGGTCGGGCTCCGCCGCCCCCATCGCGCGCGATCCCGCCGCCGCACGAGCCCGCCCCGGCCCCTCCCCCTGTGCGCGAGCGTCACCAGGCCCTGCCCCCTCCCCCCCCTCCCCACCCTGGGAGAGGGGGCGTGGCCTAAGGCTTCCCGCACGGAGGGGGCGTGGTCACAGGGGATGGGGGGGGCAGAAAGGGGCGGGAAGGGGGGTGCGGGGAGGGGGCTGTGGGGGTATGGGGGCTGTGGGGGTTATGGGGGCTGTGGGGGTTATGGGGCTGTGGGGGTTATGGGGGCTGTGGGGGTTATGGAGGCTGTGGGGTTATGGGGGCTGAGGGGTTATGGGGGCTGAGGGGTTATGGGGGCTGTGGGGGTTATGGGGGCTGTGGGGGTTATGGAGGCTGTGGGGTTATGGGGGCTGTGGGGTTATGGAGGCTGTGGGGTTATGGGGGCTGGGGGGTTATGGGGGCTGGGGGGTTACGGGGCACAAGCAAGGAGCAGAAATGGGGCTGTGGGGGGGCAGCGGGGCTCTGATTATAGGGCGGGGGGAACAGCAGAGACCAAGTAGGGATCGGGTTGGAGGGGACTATGGGGCTGGGGGGTGGTTAGGGGGCCAGAGGGTGGTTAGAGGGCTGGGGGTTTGGTTAGGGGGCAGGGGGTCAGTTATGGGGTTGGGGGTTTGGTTATGGGGCCAGGGGTCGGTTATGGGGCTGGGGACTGGTTATGGGGCTGAGGGTTGATTATGGGGCTGGGGGTTTGGTTATGGAGCTGGGGGTCAGTTATGGAGCCAGGGGTTGTTTATGGGGCTGGGGGCAGCAGCAAGGAGCCATCCATTTGGGGAGAGGGGGTGGGGACAAAACGAGAGGAGAGTCAGCTCAGACCATCCCTTTACTCCCCCCACCCCATGCAGCAGCGTGTGGGCTCGGGACCCCCATAAGGCACAGAGAGAGGGGGGACCCTGAGCTCTGCAGCCCCCCCCGGCCCCACTCAGCCCCCGCCTCGGTCCGACAGCTCAGGGGGCTCAGCCCCCTTCCTTCCTTCCTCCATCCTCCCGACCCCTGCCTTGGGAGGGGGGGGGGGGAACAGGGGACTGGGGGGAAGCCCCTGCGATGCGGGGGGTTCCCCAGCTTAGGGGCTATGGTTGGGGGTCCCCTCGCTGCCCCCCAGCTTCTGTATCTGGTGGGCAGAGGCGGTGTCGGGCAGCAGGACCTGCACGCTGTAGCTCACCCTCTTGCCCTGCAGGTAGCTGTAGGTGTTGTCGAAACGCAGCACATCTGGGGGGGGGGAGGAGGGGGTGGTTATAGGGCTGAGGGGAGCACCAGAGGGGGGTTATGGGGCTGGGGGGCAGTAAGGGTGAGTTATGGGGTTGGGGGGTGCTGCAGGAGCTGGGGGGACAGCAGGAGTGGTTATGGGGCTAAGGGGACAGTAGGGATGGTTATGGGGTTGGGGGGAAGTAGGGATGGGTTATGGGGTTAGGGGGTGCTGCAGGAGATGGGGGGACAGCAAGGGTGGTTATGGAGCTGGGGGGTAGCTGGGCTGCTTATGGGGCTGAGTGGACGGTAAGGATTGGGGGACAGCAGAGATGGGTCATGGGGCTAGTGGGGCAGTAGGGGTGGGTTATGGGGCTGGGGGGAACTAGAGATGGGTTATGGGGCTGGGGAGCAGTAAGGGTGGGTTATGGGGCTGAGGGGAAATAAGGGTGGGTTATGGGGCTGGGGGGCAGTAGGGGTGGGTTATGGGGCTGAAGGGTCAGCAGGGGTGAACTATGGCACTAGGGGTCTGCAGTTTTGGGTTATGGGGCCGAGGGGGGCAGAAGAGTTGGTTATGGGTCTCGTTATGGAGACGGGGGGGCAGCAGGGGCAGGTTATGGGGACATGGAGCAGCTGTTGGGTGTCCCCCCCCCCGGAGACAGGGGGTCTCTCACAGATGCCAGGCGTGGAGCAGGTGAAGGACCCATCCTCGGGCACCATGTGGGCGTTGTAGCGTTGGTTGGGATAAACCTCAGTCATCTCCCCTGCCCGCTGCCTCTCCCCAACCTTGGTCTTCAGGTAGATCCCAAACCCCACATCGGCTCCTTCCGACCTGAACTGCCACCTGGGAGAGGCAGCCATGTCCCAGCATGGGTCTGGGGACACTTTTGGGTGGGTGGGTGGGTGTTCCCGTGCCCCGTGGAGCTGTCTCCTCACCTGAGGACACATCCAGGGAAGAGGATCTCGTATTCCAGCTGGTGGGATGAACCCCTGCTCACCACCACCGTGTGCTCGTACTGCTGGGCCACTTGGTCCCGGACGTAGTAGCTCTGGGGCACTTCCCCCCCATAGCTGATCTGGAAAAGGACAAAGGAGATGGACAAAGGGATGGGAGGGAACTACCTGTGCCCACCCAGCAAGGTGGGTGGGGGAGAAGATGGATTCTCCTACCTTGCTGGGACACTTGGGGTTCCCATCGGGATCTGTCAAGGTCCCCCCATACTCCACTGGGATCTGCTCGGGGTCAATGTATTGCTGCAGGGCCTCCTTCCAGTTGGCTGGGGGGGTGTAGGACAGTAAGGTTTGGGGGGGGATGGGAGCCCCAGGCCAGCTTAGGACACCTCCCCCCCTCTCAAAGGCTGGGGGTTCACCCTTGGGTGGGATGAAAGCAGAGGGGTCAAGACTCACA
The DNA here is from genome assembly GCF_003957555.1 of Calypte anna. Taxonomy (NCBI): domain Eukaryota; kingdom Metazoa; phylum Chordata; class Aves; order Apodiformes; family Trochilidae; genus Calypte; species Calypte anna. Next base: position 11,522,802 of record NC_044261.1, read on the forward strand.
TCCCAGCACCACGACCTTCTTGCGGGTGTCCTCGCTCAGGAAGTGCTTGATGAGGTTGTAAGCCACGGGGAAGATCTTGGGGGCTGAGGGGTGGACAGCAGTGGCATTATAGGGGGAGGGAGGTGGTCAGCACCCAGCTGGGGGGAGCAGGACCCCAGGACCCAACTCACCCTTCACAATGAACAGGCGCTTTAGGGACTCAGGGTAATTCTCCTCGAACATGGTCAGCATCTGCAGGATGGGGAGAACTTCAGCTCATGGAGCAAATTTGGGGCCCTGAGTCAGCCCAGAGCCCTGTGTCACCACCATGGGACAGGACCAGAGTCCCCAGCCCCTCACCTCCCCATAGGTGTCCACAGCAGGCTTCCAGAGGTGCTTCAAGCCCAGGCCCTCACAGTCATAGATCATCAGCACCATCTCCACATTCTTGCCCAGCTGGGAGAGGACAGAGGGGGTCAGGTAGTGCCCAGCCCTTTTGGGGTCTCCTTGACATCCCTGGGGACAGGGTGGTCCCCAATGGGCTGGTTCCCCCTGGCCAGAGCCTCCTCCCAAGTGTTGGTGCAGGGAAGAGGGGCACCAGTGGTGTGGGTGCTGGGACAGGGACACAGATGGGGACCTGAGGTGCGGGATGGACAGGGTGTGAACTTGGGGGGCTAAGGGAGGACATTGGGTTGGGGTGGATGGACCAGACATGAACTTATGGGGCTGGGGTGGTAAGGATGGACAGGACATAGATTTAAGGGGCTGGGGAGAACATTGGGTGGTGGGGATGGACAGGAGATGGATTTAAGGGGATGGGGAGGACATTGGGGTGGGGAGGATGGACAGGAGATGGATTTAAGGGGGTAGGGAGGACACTGTGGGGTGGGGATGGACAGGACGTGGATTAACGGGCTGGGGAGAACACTGGGTGGTGGGGATGGACAGGAGATGGATTTAAGGCGATGGAGAGGACATTAGGTGGGTAGGGATGGACAGGAGATGGATTTAAGGGGCTGTCAGGAACATGGTCTGGTGGGGATGTGGCTTGGTGGGGCCAGTGAGGAGATGAGGTGGTGGGGCTGGCAGGACATGGGCAAGATGGGTGTCCACCTTCTGGCTCTGCTGCTGGCACTCCCGGCGCAGTATCTCACAGTCCCTGAACTTGTTCTTGATGAGGTCCTGCTTGGAGGCTGAGAAGAGCAGCCCCTTGGCATCCAGCGGCCCCACGATCTCGTACCAGATGGGGCTGCCCTCCCGGTCATAGCCACACATCCCCCCAGACATGTACTTTCTGATCACCTGCGGGAGGCACGGGGGGCTCAGGGGGTCCACCAGGCACCTCCTGGGGTGGGGAGACAGGGACAATCCCCTTCTGGGGACACCCACCTCAGGGGGTTCCCAGGAGATGATGTTGTCAGCATCCATGTGCTTCCGGACCTCGGCGTGCTGCAAGGGGGAGGATAGAACTGGGATAAAGGGGTCTGGGGACAGCCCATCCCGTGGGACAGGACAGAGTGGTGGCCCACAGCATGCTGCCCCCCCCCCCCCGAGGTGACAACTGGGAGCCTGCTGGGGGGGTGTCCTCTCACCTTGCGCAGCATCATCTCTGCCTTGGGCAGGTCGAAGGAACGTGCTGCAAGAGAGTTCAGTGTCACCATCAGTGTCACCATCAGTGTCATCATCACCCCCAGAGGCTCCCAGCCTCACCCTGGGGTTACCTCGGAGCCATTTCAGGAGGTAAGAGTCGTCCTGGGAGGGCAGGGAGGGCAGCAAGTCCTGCAGGTTGGTCCGAAACTGTGTGGGGAAGAGGGACATCCTGAAGGGGTCCCAAGGCTGGAGGTTTGTCCCCTCTCTGTCCTTCCTCACAAGCCCCCTCCAAAAAAAAAAAAGTCCCATCCAGGATTGGGACTGTCCTAGGAAAGCAGGGACACCTGGCACCAGGTGCTGCTGTGACAAGTGCCACTCTCCTGGCAGGGACTGTCCCCAGACCTTGTGCAAGGGGGCAGGGGGGGCTGCCACCCACCCGGCTCCCCCACCCAGGGTCCCACCAGCCCCCCTCCCCCTGGGTGCCCCTCCTGCCACCATCACCACTGCCACCCCGTGGGATGGGAGCAGTCCCCGTGTGTCCCCCAGCTCCGGTGACACCCGCGGTGGGCAAGGGGAGGGTTGGGGTGCCAGGGGCACCCTCAGCACGTGGCCCTGCTCCCCTCCCAGCCAGGCTGCGGTCCAAATCTCTGTACCAGGCTGGGCCTTCCCCTTAATGAGCCTTGATTAGCTTAGCTCGGGCTGGATTTAGGTGTAATTAAACCCGGGATTAGCTTCCTCACCCGGGGAACAACAACCAGGCACAGGCAGGGGGCATTGGCACCTCACCTGCCCCCCACCCCAGACCCCAACCTGAACCCCCAGACCCCAACCTGCCCCCCCCCGGACCGGGGGTCATCGCCCTCCCCAGGAGGTTCGGTTGGGTGGAAAAGACACCGATAAGATCCAGAATTGCCCTGGGAGGGGGTGTGACCGTCTGGGTAAAGTCTGGCACACCCAGGAAGGGGGGCATCGGGTGGCACGGCCACCAGGCTGGGTGGCGAGCAGGACCCCAGACCTGGGAGGCTTTCTGGTCACCGGTGGAAGAAACTGGAAAAAGGATGGGGGGCTCACTGGTGCCCAGTCCCGGGGGTCCAGAGGCTGTGCTGGTGCCCAGTTCCAGGGGCTTACTGGTGCCCAGTCCCAGGGGTCCCATGCTCAGTCCCGGGGGTCTGGGGGCTCACTGGTGCCCAATCCTGGGGGTCCGGGAGCTGTGCTGGTGCCCAGTTCCGCGGGGGGGGAGGAGATGGTCCAGGTGCGAGAGCCCCGGGGTGTCCGTTCCGCGCTGGGGGGGGGGTGGTGGGAGCTCATCCCGGGGGTTGGTGCCTCCGGGGGGTTGGGTTCGGGCCCGGCGGGATAAGCCCGAGGGCCGGACCGGACCGGAGCAGTGATGCCCGTAGCCGCGGATGCGGAGCGGCTCTACCCGGGACCCGGCCCCACTCCCCCCGCAGCGCCCCCGGTCCCGGTTCCGGTCCCGCTCCCTCGCCTTCACCTGGGCCAGCGCCTCCGCTTGCTGCGGACTCAGGTCCCCGAGGCGGCCGCTCATGCTGGGCCCGAACCGGGCTGAACCGCTGTGCCGGCAACCCCGGCCCGCCCCAGGGTGCAGAGGCCTCGGCAGCACCGCCCCCCGGTACCGCCCCGGCCCGCCTCAAAGCCTTGGACCCTGCCCGAACCCCCCCCCCCGGTACCGCCCCGCCCGGAGTAGGAGCTGTGGGAGAACGGGGGGATGGGGGGACAGAGGGGACATGAGGGGGTGTAGGGTATGGGCGTGTGTGGGGTTTGGAGGTTATAGGGGGGCATTGGGGGGTATGGGGGATATAGGAGTTATATGTATATGTATATATATACGGGGGTGTGGGGGATATAGGGGATATGGGGAAGGCATGGGGGTATGGGGTCAGAGAGGGCTATACGGGGGTTGGGTGAGGATGGGGGCTATAGGGGTCTCCAGAGGGTATGGGGGGTATGGAGGGTTGGGAGTGTATGGAGGGTATAGGGGATGTGGGAGTGTATGGAGCTATAGGGATATGGGGGCTTAGAGGGCATTGGGGCTATGGGGTTTGGGGGTTATATATATATGGGGGTATGGGGGATATAGGGGATATGGGGAAGGAATGGGGGTATGGGGTCAGAGAGGGCTATAGGGTTTTAGGGTGAGGATGGGGGCAATAGGGGTCTCCAGAGGGTATGGGGGGTATAGGGGATATGGCAGTGTATGGGGGCTATAGGGATATGGGGGGTTAGAGGGCACTGGGGCTGTGGGTGGGCAGGGGGCTATGGAGAGGCATGGGGGGACAGGGAGTATGGAGCTATAGGGGGTGTGGGGCCACGGGGCAGGGAATGATGACATGGGGACAGGTGGCAGGGAGAGAGGACAGTGATGGGGACAGGGGTGGGGACAGGAATGGGTGATGAGGTCAGGGAGCAGAGGTGGAGACAGGGTGACAGCTTAGGCACAGGAGCTGCAGGACAGGATGAAAGGACAGGGCACTGGGGACATGGACAGGTGACAGGGGCACTGGGGACAGAGTTCACCCTCTCACTGTCACTTCACCTACAGTGGCCCTCGGTCCCCATGGTAAGGGGACATCCTCGTGATGGGGACCCCAGCCCTGGTACCCACAGACCTGTTCTGTTTGGGGTCCTGAGTAGGGGCAGGTTCCCCTGTTCCCGGTGTCACCTCCCAGGAGTCCTGTGGAGCCACATGGGACACATGGAGCTGTGGATGTCCCAGGGAGCCATGCACATGTCCCCCAGGGCCCTGTGGATGTCCCTTGGAGCCACGAATGTCCCATGGAGCTTTCCACATGCCATGGAGCCACCTGTGTCCCATGGATGTCCCACGGAGCCATTCATGTCCCACAGCCCATCCCACAGAGCCACCCACACCCCATGTTGGTGTCACCACCATGTCCCTCCTCGGGGCAGCACCCATGCCAACAGCCCTAAACCCAAACATTTTGGGCTCCTCCACCAAAGCCACCCTGGTCCTGCCACCAGCCACCACCTTTCCCAAGCCATCCCTGGAGCCGGAGGGTTCCAGGTGGTTGTTTACAGGGATTTGGGACGTGGTCAAACCGGCTCTGGTGCCAGCGGAAATGTCCTGCCCGCCCTGCCATTAAACCCCACAGGATTGTGACAGGCTTGGGGACCATGGGGACATCGGGGACACACCCAGAACTGTCCCGCAGGCAGTGTCACAGCACCCCATCCCTGTCCCCACCGTGTCCCTGCCTGTAGCAGGTCAGCTCCAGGACCCGTGTGACAGTTAATCTCACTGGCAAATCCCACATGTGTGCCGGACACACGTGGCTGGGGTGGTGACAGCAGAGGGGCTGCTGGCACCTGCTGGGACAGGGACAGGCAGGGAGTCTGGGGGCAGATGGATTTTGGGGGACATACGTGCCCGTGTCACCCAGATGTGTGCCAGGGTGTGCCCCACGGGGGGGTCTGTGGGGGTCATGCGTGTCCCCAAGCACCCAGGGCTGTGTCCCCATGTCCACGTTTCCCTGTGGTGTCCCTGTGTCCATGGGGAAGTGGGGACGTGGGAGGCCATGTCCCCGAGCCCCATCCTTGTCCCTGTCCCGGTGTTGATTCACATCCTGGTCTTCTTCCTTGTCCCTGTCCCTTTTGGAGTCCCACTCTGCAGTCCCTGTCCAGCTGTCTCCCAGGCCCTCTCCCATTCCCAGTTCTTGTCCTGGTCCCAGTCCCTGTCCCCTGCCCCCATCCCTGTGCCTGTTCTGGTGACAGTATTTGTTTCAATCCCTGTCACTGTCCCCATCTTGGCCCCTGTTCCCAGCCCTTGTCCCTGTCCCTGTCCCATTCCAGTCCCGGGCCCTGTCCCCTCCCCTCTCCCAGTCTCCATCCCTGTCCCTCTTCCTGTCCTGCTCACTGGCTTGGTCCTGCTCTAGGTCTCCATCCCAACCTCAGCAATTTTTCTTGCCCCTATCCCCATCCCTATCCCTATCCCTATCCCCATCCCTATCCCTATCCCCATCCCCATCCCCATCCCATCCCTATCCCTATCCCTATCCCTATCCCTATCCCTATCCCTATCCCTATCCCTATCCCTATCCCATCCCCATCCCTATCCCTATCCCTATCCCTATCCCTATCCCATCCCTATCCCTATCCCTATCCCTGTCCCTATCCCTATCCCTATCCCTATCCCTATCCCTATCCCTATCCCTATCCCCATCCCTATCCCTATCCCTATCCCTATCCCTATCCCTATCCCCATCCCCATCCCTATCCCTATCCCCATCCCCATCCCTATCCCGTCCCTATCCCTATCCCTATCCCTATCCCTATCCCCATCCCCATCCCTATCCCATCCCTATCCCTATCCCATCCCTATCCCGTCCCTATCCCTATCCCTATCCCTATCCCCATCCCCATCCCTATCCCTATCCCCATCCCATCCCTATCCCGTCCCTATCCCTATCCCTATCCCTATCCCCATCCCCATCCCTATCCCATCCCTATCCCTATCCCATCCCTATCCCATCCCTATCCCATCCCTATCCCTATCCCATCCCTATCCCGTCCCTATCCCTATCCCTATCCCTATCCCTATCCCTATCCCTATCCCTATCCCTATCCCTATCCCCATCCCCATCCCTATCCCTATCCCCATCCCCATCCCTATCCCGTCCCTATCCCTATCCCTATCCCTATCCCCATCCCCATCCCTATCCCATCCCTATCCCTATCCCATCCCTATCCCATCCCTATCCCATCCCTATCCCTATCCCATCCCTATCCCTATCCCTATCCCTATCCCTATC